>NC_057361.1:94848914-96189629 GCF_016509475.1 Prionailurus bengalensis | reverse complement strand
TCAGACTCACGAACCACCGGATCACGAATTGAGCCGAAGTCGGATTCTCAACCTACTGAGCCACCCAGGTGCCCCTGACTGTGATATCTCTTAACAATAGACTCGACAAAGACATTGTAGCATATTAATAAAGTGTTGTGCAGCAGAAAAAAAATAAATGAAGAATTACTACACACAAAAGCATAGACGGAACTTAGAAATATCCTACTTCATGAAAAAAAGAAGGCACAGCATAAATTATTTCAAACACTGAAACATATGCAAAACTACATATTTGGGGCATGAATGCAAAGTGGGCAAGAGAATATGAAGTGAAAATTCAGGATCACGGTTCTTTCTTCTTTTTTTTTTTTTAATGTTTATTTTTGGCAGAGAGAGAGAGAGAGAGACAGAGCATGCGCGGGGGAGGAGCAGAGAGAGAGGGAGACACAGACTGGGAAGCAGGCTTCAGGCTCCGGGCTGTCAGCACGGAGCCCGACGCGGGGCTCGAACTCGCGGACCTCGAGATCATGACCTGAGCTGAAGTCGGACGCCCAACCGACTGAGCCGCCCAGGCGCCCCGATCATGGTTATTTCTTATGGCAGAAGCAAGGGAAAAAGGTGGAGGAGGAATCATAGGTAGACATGTTGATAATACATTCTAGTTCTTAGAATGGGGCTAGCTCTTAGCTGAGGGCACAAGGGTCTTCATTTTATTGTGCTTTATAACTTACATGTGTTTATATGGACATATTTTGTACGAAGTACTATGTCAAAACAGTCATTTAAAAAGTCAGACCCTTTAAAAAAACCAATCTGCAGATACTCATACGTTCGAATGTGGGCTTCCTTAAACGACAGCTAAGAATAAGGTCTTTGCTGGAAGGGAGCAAAGGACGTAATATAGAGGTAGCTAGCTAGCTGGTGAAGGGGTCCATCCCAGCCCCCCCCCCCCCAGGCTACACCTCCTTGTTATGCGGACTATTTTGAGCTGAAGGCAATCAAGACCCTGTGAGCTCCAGCGAAACTTTGCCCTTTCCTTAACTACCTCGAAGAATCTACAGTGGGGGTCTGTCCCCAAATAAAGGTTATTACCAGTGATCTGGTTCGTCTGAGTGACCCATCTACATGATATCTGATAGGACAAACGTGTAACGACCAAGCATTTGCTCTTTATTGCCCCGTGACTTGCCCTCTTCCCCTTTGAAACTCCAAGCCCCTGACCCGTTCCTTCGCTCAGGATGGCATATATACCTCATTTTACCTGTCTGTCTCGGAACCTCTCACGTATGCGGAATGCTCATCTGTACAAAATTAAATTTCATTCCCTCCCGTTCATCTGTCTCACGTCAGTTTCATTCTTAGGCCAGCCGGTACAACTTTGGAAGGCTGGAGGAAAGTCTTTCCTCCCCAACACTAGATCGAGAGGTAGAGAGAGAGTGATAGATAAGAAACAGGAGGGAAGGAAGAAGAATAGAAAGGGTAATAGTAGACCAATAAAAAGCATTGAGTAAAGAATTTGGAAGGCACCAAGGCCAATTTGCCTCCCATTCCAACCTCCAGTAAGAGCAGTATAATTAATTATAATTAATAATTCCACAATTATTAATGGCAAATGAGAACAGTGAGATGCCAGCAAAGAAGATGCATTGTTCACGAATATAATTAGAAAGAGCTAAATGTAAGGAGATAGAGGAAGACGGCAATGTCGAGCTGTCTTGAATTTTCAATCTGTTGAAACTTCTGAAAATGTGCTTAAGCTCCCAAATGACTTTAATTAGTGAAATGCCAAACTCGATTAGCCTGAAACGAGTGTCTTCTAAACTAGACAGAAATCTGTTTTACAAAACTCGTTTCTTAATCAGAAGTTCTTAAAAATCAATCCTGCTGACTTTTCGGAGCTCCTCAGGATTTTGAAATTCTATGTCTTCAAACGTATCTGGGCTTATTTTAGGCCGGGCATAATAGCAGCACACCCACGCACAGATTGCTTTGTGCTATCGCGCAGCTCCGCTCCAGGGTGAGAAAACAAGAATGTTCCAGTGACAGGCAAAACCCACCTCTCTTTCTCGCTCTGTCTTCCTCTTTCTCTTGATTTCTGTGTGTGTGTGTGTGTGTGTGTGTGTGCACGCACCTCTCTCTCCTGATGTACCATAGGGATTTTAAAAACTGACTATAATCGGTAACGGAGCAGTGGGGAGAATCGATCTACGCAGTCAATGCTGGTTTAGCCTGCTATTATTCATAGCGCCCTGTTGATAGTAGCATGTATAAATGTAAGACAAGATAATGGGTCTCTTTATATTTCTATATTCCCTGAAGACCCACGAATGTGAAGGGAAACTGCCTGGTTAAATATTCAACCTACGAAGGACACCTCTTGGTTAACTTCTGTCCTTTGAACAGTCCCAAATCATTGCTTTCTCTCACAGTAGTTGTCACAATCAGGACTCAGGCGCATGTCTTGGGGTGGCAACTTTTGCCAACTGTTTTCGGCTGATCGGCATATTTTTTAATGTCTATTTATTTTGAGAGAGAGAGAGAGAGAGAGAGAGAGAAAGCAAGGAGGGGAGGGGCAGAACGAGAGAGGGAGACAGAGAATCCCAAGCAGGCTCTGCACTGTCAGTGTGGAGCCAGGGGCGGGGCCGGAACTCGCGAACTGTGAGATCGTGACCTGAGCCGAAGTCGGACACTTAACCGACTGAGCCACTCCGGTGCCCCCGGGCCGATTATTTTTAAGAAATAGTGGACAAAGGAGAAATTTCAGAAAGTGAGTACCAGTTGTACCAGGAAGAGGAGAAGGACTCTAAGTCTCTAGAAACTCCTATCAGTGGAGAAGACAATTGACTTAAGTCCGCCTAACAACCTTACCCTTGTTTACTGTCTTTTTCTGACAGAAGGCTCTCAGCCAAGAACCTAGAAGGATAGAGGGAAAACCACGTTTCCTTCCTAAGCAACATGGGCAGATTTCCGGGATCTGCCTCTTGTCACGTCACGCACGCGAAAAGGTGCTCTTGTCACTGTCCGGAAAAAGGCCAGATTGCATCATTTCAGGGTCCACTTGTGTTTTTCTCCACCCTTTTGCAAGATCTGTTTCCGGCTCTAGGTTCAGTTTTCTGCTGCGGAGGGTCTCATCTCATTCCCGTGGAACTTCAAGGCAAATCAATAAAATGTCATATTCACAGAAAAAAGAAAAAAAAAAAGCTTTTCCATGCAAACGGATTATAAATGATTTATACGTTGAGGAGAAATGCCATAAGAAAAATCGCCATTCTGAATACGTAACAATATGTTGCCTTCATCAGACACAGCAACAACATATAATATTTACAAGGCCTTTTTCCTTCCCTTTCGGCATTGGAAAGTCAGCAAACCCAGCTCAGCTCGTTCCTTCTCCTTTTCATTTATTTGGATGCTGTCAATTCTATATGTATTGCAAAATAACAACCGTTAAGTCTCTGTGTGCATTTGCTATCAAGAAACTGAATCATGCATATGTATCAGAAATATTACACCCGGGAAGATTAATTGGATCATTTGGCTCTTTTTTGTGTTTGGGGTCAGCAGCTACTAGGCTGTATAGAAAGGACACAAACTGCATTTATGCGTCCCTAGTGATCTCTGCTGTAGTGGGAGATAAGCAGTTAGAAGAGTGTTCTCTGTCTCCACCCAATTTTATCAGTTTCTCTTTCTCCGCTGGTTCCTTCCACCTTCCAACATATCCAAGCTTCCTCATTCTGTAATTTGTTTCCTTGACCCTAATCTCCCACCTGGGGATTGTTCTAGTTTTCTACCATAAATTGTTCTAGTTTTCTACGATAAGTCTTGCAATACATGTGCCCTTGCTTCATTTCGTCATGACCTATTCCTTTTCAAAAATTGAAACGTGGGGTGCCTGGGTGGCTCCGTCGACCTCGGCTCAGGTCACGATCTCGCGGTTCGCGAGTTCGAGCCCCACATCGGGCTCTGTGCCGACAGCTCAGAGCCCGGCGCCTGCTTCGGATTCTGCATCTCCCTCTCTCTCTGCCCCTCCCCAGCTTGTACTCTGTCTGTCTCTCTCTCAAAATAAACGGACACTAAAAAAATTTTTTTAAATAAACATTGAGATGTAATTTATTATAACATTTGCCATTTTAACGCGTACAATTCGATGGTACAATTCTGGACCTTTCGAATACATGGAATCACACAATATGTGGCCTTCTGTGTTTGGCTCCTTTGACTTAGCATAGTGTTTTCAAGGTTCACCCCTGTTGTAACACCAATCAATACTTCATTCCTTTCACGGTTGAATAATATTCCGTCTTACGCATACACGGTATTTTGTTTGTATGTTTATCAGCTGATGACGGTAGGATTGCTTCCACATTTTGGCTGTTGCGCGTAATGCTACTATGAATCTTTGTGGACATGTTTTTGGGTGGACATGTTTTCAATTCTCTTGGCTGCCATGTGCTAACCAGGTTGAAAATTTAAGGAACGGCCAAACTGTTTTCCTAAGTGTTTGCACATTTTTACATCCCCATCAGCTATATATATATGAGGGTTCCAATGTCTCCACATCCTTGGCAGTGTTTTTTATTTGTCATTTTGACAGACGTGCCTGGTAGGTGTGAAGTGAATCCCGTGGTGGTTTTGATTTACATTTTTCTGATGACTAAGGATATCGAGCATCTTTTTGTGTGTTTATTGGGCATTTGTATAATCTGCTTTGGAGAAAAGTCTACTTGAATCCTATGCCCATTGTCAGATCGGGTTACTTGCCTTATCATTATTGAGTTGTAAGAGTTCTTTATATACTCTGGATACTAGATTCTTACTGGATATGTGATTTGCAAATATTTTCTACCACCCTGGGGGTTGCCTTTTCACTTTTGTAATAGTGTCCTTCGAAGCACAAAACTTTTAATTTTGAGAAATCCCAATTTATCTATTTTTTTCTTCTGTTATTTGTGCTTTTGGTGTCGAATCTAAGAATTCATTGCCAAAGAAATACATTGCTAAGTCCAAGTTCATGATGATTTCTACTTACGGTTTTTTTTATTTTTTAAATGTTTAATGTCTGTTTGTTTATTTATTTATTGTTTGTTTGCTTATTTATTTATTGTTTATTTATTTATTTATTTATTGTTTGTTTGTTTATTTATTTATTGGGAGAGAAAGACAGCATGAGTCGGGGAGGAGCAGAGAGAGAGGGAGACATGGAATCCGAAGCAGGCTCCAGGCTCTGAACTGTCAGCACAGAGCCCTACGTGGGGCTCGAGCTCATGAACTGTGAGATCATGACCTGAGCCGAAGTTGGATGTTTAACTGACTGAGCCCTCCAGGCGCCCCGACCCTTATGTTTTCTTATGGTTTTAACTCTTACATTTAGATCTTTGATGCAAATTGAGTCAATTATTGTATATTGTATGGTAATTAATTTTTTAATTTTTTTAATGTTTATTTATTTTTGAGAGCGAGGGAGCACACCCGCATGCAAGTGGAGGAGGGGCAGAGAGAGAGGAGGGCAGACAGAGGATCCGAAGAGGGCTCTGCCCTGACAGTAGAGAGCCCGATGCAGGGCTCAAACTAGTGAACTGTGAGATCATGACCTGAAGTGGAATCTGACACCCAACTGACTGAGCCACTCAGGAGCCCCGAGAATATTGTAATTTTTTTTTAATTTTTTTTTTGAAGTTTATTTATTTTTGAGACAGAGAGATAGAGCATGAACGAGGTGGGTCAGAGAGAGAGGGAGACACAGAATCTGAAACAGGTTCCAGGCTCTGAGCTGTCAGCACAGAGCCCGACGCGGGGCTCGAACCTACGAACTGTGAGATCGTAACCTGAGCTGAAGTCGAACGCTTAGCTGACTGAGCCACCCAGGCGCCCCCCGAGAATATTGTAATTTTAACAATATTAGTCTTTTAGTTCTTGATTCACAAGCTGTTTTTACATTTACATGTATCTTTAATTTATCTCAATGATGTATTACTGTGTAAGTTTTACATCTCCTTAGTTAAATTCATTTCAAGTATTTCACGCGTTTTGATTTCTTAAAAATTTTTAATGTTTATTTATTTTTGAGAGAGAGAGAGAGACAGAGCATGAGTGGGGGAGGGGCAGAGAGAGAGAGGGAGACACAGAATCAGAAGCAGGCTCCAGGCTCCCAGCTGTCAGCACAGAGCCCGACGCGGGGCTTGAACTCACGAGCTGTGAGATCATGACCTGAGACGAGGTCAGACACTTAACTGACTGAGCCACCTAGGTGTCCCCTTTTTGATATTTTTAAATAGAATTTTCATTGTCTAGGACTCACACTGGAATACAGTATCTTTGTATACAATTGTATATAGTTGCATAATTTATTTGTGTATATTGATCTTGTGTCTTGACACTTTGCTGAACTTGTTTATGAGTTCAAATAGATTTTTGTGTGGATTTCTTATTTTTTTTTTTTTTTTTGGATACGAGTTCCTGTAATCTATGAACAGAGATAGTTTTACTTTTCTCTGTCCAATTTGGATGCTTTTTATTTTTTTTTATTTCCTAATTCTTTCCAGTGTGGATGCCTTTCATTTATTTTTATCTCCTAATGCTCTGGCTGGAGCCTCCAGGACAATGTTGAATAGAAGTGTGAAGAATGGGCACCCTTGTCTTTTCTCTGATCTTGGGGGGAACGCTTTTGGCCCTTCACCATTAATTGTGATGGTATCTCTGGGTTTTCCATAGATGCCTTGTATCAGGTTGAAGAAGTTTTCCTTTTATTCCTAGTTTGTCGAATGTTTTTATGACAAAAGAACGTTGGATTTTGTTAAATGCAGTTTCTGAGTTTGCATTACTGAATAGAATAGGTCCTATGTGGCTGTGGTATATAGTCCTTTTTTTTTTTTATTTTGCATGTTGCATAATTCGGTTTTCTAGAATTTTGTTTAGGATTTTTATGTCTATATTCATAGCGGATATTGGTCTAGAGTTTGCTTTTTTTTCGACTGTGATGTCTTTGTTTGGTTTGGGTACATTCATTCTCTTTTAACCTTCCACTAATAGGTATCAAAGTTCACCTTTCCATTGACATTGCTCTAGCAAAGATGATCAAGTTGAACGTCCACATCCTTTGTCACTGTCTCCGAAGCATGTGTCCTTATGAAACATTATTCGTTTTCACCTCCTCAGAACCTTCTCTTCCATCAGCATTTACCCCGTGGAGAACTTAGCGCAGGGATGCTTCTTACTTGTTCCTCCTCACAAAGAAGGAAGTGGGGGGGGGGCGTTGGTATTTAGGGTCAGGAAGGCTTTTTGCGGACCTCCAACCAAATCAAAGGGTCTCTGCAACTATTCTGACCATCAGAACCAAACAGAAAACAAAACGAAAGATGCTTTTATTAGGCAATGACTTCTGCTCCTTCCACACCATGCTATGGAATCGAATTGCCTGGATTCACACCCCGCTTCCGTATGTCTGGGCCGTGTCGCAAGTTATTTGACCTTCGAGTCTTCATCTCTCATTGGTGAAACGGGAATGATGATAGTGCGTATGTTACAGTGCGTATGTTACAGCGTATGTTACAGTCTTACAAGATGATGCACGCAAGGTCCCCATCGCGCACCAAAACACTTCATAAGTGACGGCTACCGTTCTCGTAAACACAATCTGAGAGAGACGCGCACGTGTGTGTGGCACAAATGATGCGATTCCAATGTTCCGCCGTTGCTTCGGTTGCTTCTCCAGCACTGAGTCTCTTCCAGTCTTCTTGTTCAGGCTTCATGACTTAGGTGTCTCAAAAATGTAGGATCACTGTAGTTTTTGCCAGCATGGAGGGAGAGAGAGAGAGAGAGAGAGAGAGAGAGAGAGAGACTGCGCGCCTTCACGTGCTCAGGGTAGCATTCATTCACTCATTCGTTCAACCGATATTTATCGAGCATCAATTACGTCCCAGACATTGTGTGAACGGGAGGGAATACAGGAATGGACGAGATGTATATGGTCCGTGCTGCCATGCCACTGACTTTCTGGAGGGGCAGGACAAGGGTATTATCACGTAGTGTGGAGACAAGGAAAGAAAAATATTTTCAGTGTTGCCGGCTAGACGGTCTCTGTCCCAACTACTAAAAAAAACCACGCGGTTGTGGCGCGAAAGCAGCCAGAAAGAATACGTAAGTGAACGGCATGGCTGTGTTCCGATAAAACTTTACGCAAACAGGTGGTGGGCTGGATTTCGCCTGGGCTGTAGTTTGCCAATCCTGGCCTAAATACATAGTCGTTAAGTAAAGGGAATGGCAGGGAAACAAAATAGAGCTTTTCTTTTCTTTTCTTTTCTTTTCTTTTCTTTTCTTTTCTTTTCTTTTCTTTCTCCATTACGAAAGCAGGCTTACATTTACCTCATCCTTCGCTCTCTATCTCAAAACCAGAACGGGCCTGCAAAGTCTAGTTCCTTCAGGGCTCTGAATCTTGCGCGGTGGTCGCAAATATAAAACCGCATGCTTTTTCAGGATTTAGGGAATGATTTGTGACTAAGGTATATAAAGCTGGTCACAGAAGACTTGCTTTTGTGTTCTTACTACCAAACAAATCGGTCTCGAACTTTTAATAGTCTGAGTCAAAATACTGGTGGCTTTTCACCTTTGCCTTTATGTAGCAAAGTATTATAATGTCTACTCCCGGGGTGCCTGGGTGGCTCAGTGGGTTAAGCATCCGACTTCCGCTCAGGTCATGATTTCACAGTCCAAGAGTTCGAGCCCCGTGTGGGGCTCTGTGCGGACAGCTCGGAGCCTGGAGCCTGCTTCGGATTCTGGGTCTCCCTTCCTCTCTGCCCCTCCCCCACTTGCTCTCTCTCTCTCAAAAAAAAAATAAAATAAAAACATAAAAAATTTATAATGTCTACTCCCCACCCTAAAACCGGCCTCTGCCTTTTTGTTCCTTTGTGGGCCAGTGGAGACAAACCTCATGTTACATCCAGGGTTAGCTTCGAGAGTAGATAAAGTTTAGATTTGCTTTTATTTTTTCCCACTGGTTATATAAAATACATTATTTGAGTACAGCCAGGAAGAAACAAGCTACCTGACACTTCTGAGATTTTTTGGAAACACTAAAAGTCGCTCTTTGGCCAGAACTGTTGCAGACGATGTGGAGTGTCTGTAAAGGGACATTTTAAGTAAGGGGACCGCAATCATAATCGTAAGATAATTTCTTCTTCAGGGCTTTCTTCTAGATGCTGTCCTTTTGAAGCCACGTGCTTTGTTCTCTGGTAGCTTCTTTCCACACACAGGTCCTATTAGCATGCACAAGTTTCGAAGCATTGCACTTCGTTCTTTGATAAAGCAGGAAAGTCTTTAAGGCACGATCGTCTTTGTTGATCTGTTCTCATTCTTGTTAAAGGTTTGGCTCTCCAGCTGTAGGAGATTTTCTTTCCCCCCCCTCTCGTTTTCTCTTTTGGCTGTCCTCTTTGAGATGAGCATAAAGTATCTGAATTTTCTTGTTTGATATATTGTGTGATGTAGGGTGGTTTTCTGTAGTGGTTTGACCTTTTCAGTGTTCGGTCTGTTGGTAAAGGTGGGAGCTGCCTACCTCTCAGGGTCCCGAGGAATTAGTTTGTGGAAAGGGTGCCACCTTCAGGTGATGGTAAGGAACAGAAAGAAAGCCTTCCTATCCTAACAGCACACGGGGGGGGGGGGGGGGGGGCTTTCTATCTGCAGCAAACTTTGATATGAATTCAGGTTTTGTTTTAAGTAATGGTGGTGACCCTAGGCTCCCCATCCTCCAGGCTGCGATTAAAACTTTTTTATTACTAAAGAAAAGATTGATCTTCCAGTGAATAAGTATTTGTGCCTGTGCTTTGCACACGATGTAATGAATAATGAACCGCTGAATTTTCTACGCTGTGCCCACTGCCAACATATTAAGAGAGGAAGAATTCAGAAAGTGATTCCAATTGCTTCCCTCCACCTCCTCTGATATTTACCCTCCGAAGAATCCTAGTTTTAAATTCCTTATCTGAGACCAGTAACCAGCAGGGAGAGTCCCAGGAAGGCCGACACGAGCAGTGTGATTAACGAGAAAAAAAAAAAGGTCATGTTGCCTACAGTGGACAGCAGAGAAAACAATTTCTAATTAGCCATACGTAGTAGGTGGACTAAAGACAGACGAATGGGTCCGGGAGGGACCAGACATGGAAGATGGAGAGAGTGCACGTTCATCGAGCACACGGATTTCCCTCCCACTAACACACCTCACTGTAAACAGTGGCAATCCCAGCGGAATTTCCTTCTGAGCGACCTGTCCGCACTTTCTCTTGCTAACCCCGAGGGAATGGAGAAGGAGGGAAATGATCCGTTTTCAGGTCACAGTTGTCCAAATACGAAATGAGTTCCTTCTAAAAGTGGTTGAATTGCCTGTTACCAGTGGGTCCAGCTGTAGGTCGGAGAGAAGCCACTTGGGGGTAGTAAGAGCACATGGCCCGATCAAGCTCACCTCTAGTCTCAGCAACATGAGGGAGAAGCAACAAATCGGCTACAATCAGAAAGTGGTGGGAGTGAAGTCTTTTCTTAATAGCCACAGGCACTGGATACATTTAAGACCGAATTTAGTTGGTTGGTCCCGAGTAATTTCCTCATGTTCTTTAAGATAGTGGATCGTGAAAAACAAAGAAAAAAACAGTGTCCTGCTCCAGATAGATTCAGTCTTCTCCTGGGTTAAAAATGAATTTGGGGCCACCTGGGTGGCTCGCTCAGTTGAGCATCCCACTGGGTTCAGCTCATGATATCGGGGTTCATGAGTTCGAGCCCCACGTCGGGCTGGCTGCTATCAACTCAGAGCCTGCTTCGGACCCTCTGTCTCCCTCTCTCTGCCCCTTCCCAGTTCACATTCTCTCTCTCTGTCAAGAATCAATAAAACCTTACAAAACAGAAAAATGAATTTGATTTAGAAAACCAACCAGTTTTTAAAATTTACTTTCTAATTTAAATTCACGATAAAATCTAATGCACTTTCTAGTTCAGAAGTCTACAAATAAATAAACTGATGCTGCTTTTTATCTAGATAACATAAATAAAGAGATCTTGACATCAGCAGACAAATATAATTAGGAATGTAAGATGTAAGAGAGGATGTTTTCCAGTGATCTCACAGGGTATCTCTGATAAGGTTTCGTCTGTACAGAGAGAATCTCAGAATGCAATAAACAGAAAGATGTGATGCACTTAGCGTTTTATTTTTCAAGTATTTTCCAGGTATCTTTTCACCCGTGGCTACCGACAATAAATACCATACCATGTAAAAATTCTCTTCTGCTGACATGAAAAGACAATTCTCCAGGGCAGATGCATACATGGCCAAGAAACACACCAGAAGATGCTCAACATCACTAGTCATGGGGGAAATGCAAACCGAAGGTACAATGAGTTAGCACTTCACACACGCTAAAGACGTGGTGAATTTAGAACAAAAGACAAAAAGACAGACGGAAAGAAAGGAAGAAAGAAAGAAAGGAGGGAAGGAAGGAAGGAAGGAAGAAGAAAAGGAGGGAAGGAAGGAAGGAAGGAAGGAAGGAAAAATAACAAATGTTGGCGAAGTTGTGGAGAAATTGATAACCTCTTACCTTGCTGGTGGGGATGTAAATTAGCGAGGCCACTGTCAAAAACAGTTTGGCAGGTCCTCAAAGTTAACTGTAAAGTTACCGTGTGACCCAGCAGTTCCATTCTTTGCAGATTTTGGATACTAACCCTTTTTCCGATATGTCATTTGCAAATATCTTCTCCCATTCCATTGGTTGCCTTTTCGTCTTGTGGACTGTCTCCTTTTCTGGGCAGAAGCTTTGTATCTTGATGAGGTCCCAATAGTTCATTTTTGCTTTTGCTTCCCTTGCCTTCGGAGACGTGTCAAGTAAGAAGTTGCTGCGGTTGAGGTCGAAGAGGTCGTTGCCTGTTTTCTCCTCGAGGATTGTGAGGGCTTCCCGTCTTACATTTAGGTCTTTCATCCATTTTGAGTTTCTGTTCGGGTATGGTGTAAGAAAGTGGTCCAGGTTCATTCTTCATGTTGCTGGCTAGTTCTCCCAGCACCATTTGCTAGAGACTGCTTTTTTTCCTTTGCATACTTTCTGGTTTGTCGAAGATTACTTGGCCATATATTTGTGGGTCCATTTCTGGGTTCTCTATTCTATTCCATTGGTCTGTGTGTCTGTTGTTGTGTCAATGCCATACTGTCTCGATGATTAAACCTTTGTAGTACAAGATACAGTCCGAGATTGTGATGCCTTCAGCTTTGGTTTTCTTTTCCAACATTACTTTGGCTTTTTGGGTCTTCTGTGGTTCCATAGAAATTTTAGGATTGTTTGGGCTCCGTGGAGAATGCTGGTGCTATTTTTAACTTTTTTTAATGTTTTTATTTTATTTTTGAGAGAGACAGAGAAAGGGAGAGAGACAGAGAGAGAGAGAAAGAGAGCGAGCCTGAGCAGGAGAGGGACAGAGAGAGAATGAGGCACAGAATCTAAAGCAGGTGCCAGGCTCCGAGCTGTCAGCACTGAGCTGGCCCGGGGCTCAAACCCACGAACTGTGATCATGACCTGAGCTGAAGTCGGACGCTTAACCAACTGAGCCACCCAGGCACCCCGGGAGTAGACATTATAATACTTTGCTACATAAAGGCAAAGGTGAAAAGCCACCAGTATTTTGACTCAGGGCATGGCATGTTTTTCCATTTCTTTGCGTCTTCATCAATTTCTTTCATAAGCTTTCTATAATTTTCAGTGTACAGATCTTTCACCTCTTTGGTTAGGTTTATTCCTGGGTATTTTATAGTTCTTGGTGCAATTGTAAACGAGATCAATTCTTTGATATCTCTTTCGGTTGCCTCATTGTTGGTGCATGGATATGCAACTGATTTCTGTACATTGATTTTATATCTTGTGACTTTGCTGAATTCATGGATTAGTTCTGGTAGCCTTTTGGTGGAGTCTTTCGGGTTTTCCACGTATTGTATCATCTGTGAAGAGTGAAAGTTTGACTTCTTCTTTGCCAAGTTGGATGCCTTTTATTTCATTTTATTGTCTGACTGCTGATGCTAGAACTTCCAACACTATGTTGAACAACAGTGGTGAGAGTGGACATTCCTGTCATGTTCTTGATCTCGGGGGGGAAACTCTCAGTTTTTCCCCCTTGAGGATGATATTAGCTGTGTGCCTTTCATGTACGGCTTTTATGATGTTACATTATGTTCCTTCTATCCCGACTTTCTTGAGGGTTTTTATTAAGAAAGGATGCTGGGGGCGCCTGGGTGGCGCAGTCGGTTAAGCGTCCGACTTCAGCCAGGTCACGATCTCGTGGTCCGTGAGTTCGAGCCCCGCGTCAGGCTCTGGGCTGATGGCTCAGAGCCTGGAGCCTGTTTCCGATTCTGTGTCTCCCTCTCTCTCTGCCCTTCCCCCGTTCATGCTCTGTCTCTCTCTGTCCCAAAAATAAATAAACGTTGAAAAAAAAATTAAAAAAAAAAAAGAAAGGATGCTGTATTTTGTCAAATGTTTCTTCTGCATCCATTGACGGGATCATATGGTTCTTATCCTTTCTTCTATTAATGTGATGTATCACATTGATTGATTTGCAAATATTGAACCAGCCCTGCAGCCCAGGAATGAATCCCACTTGATCATGGTGAATAATTCTTTTTATATGCTGTTGAATTCGATTTGCTAGTATCTTATTGAGAATTTTTGCATCCGTGTTCATCAGGGAAATTGGCCTGTAATTCTCCTTTTGTTGTGGGGTCTCTGTCTGGTTTGGGAATCAAGGTAATGCTGGCTTCATAGAATGAGTCCGGAAACTTGCCTTCCGTATCTATCTTTTGGAACAGCTTGAGAAGAATAGGTATTAACTCTGCTTTGAATGTCAGGTAGAATTGCCCTGGGAAGCCGTCTTGCCCACGACTCTTAATTGTTGGGAGATTTTTGATAACCGATGTAATTTCTTTGCCGGTTATGGGTCTATTCAAATTTTCTACCTCTTCCCTTTTGAGTTTTGGTAGTGTGTGGGTGTCTAGGAATTTGTCCATTTCTTCCAGGCTGTCCAGCTTGTTGGCATATAATTTTCCATAGTGTTCTCTAATAATTGTTTGTATTTCTGTGGGGTTGGTTGTGATCTCTCCTCTTTCATTCATGGTTTTATCGATTTAGGTCCTCTCTTATCAAGTTTTTTTCAAATTTTACTGGGATGATTAGGGATGACTTAGCAACCAATTGACCCATAATTATTTTCTTTTAATTTTTTTTTGTTTGTTTAGAGAGAGAGAGCACTAGTGGAGGAGAGGGGTGGAGGGGGGAGAGAGGGAGAGAAAGAAAGAGAGAGAGAGAGAGAGAGAGAATCTCAAGCAGGCTTCATGCTCAGCGCAAAGCCTGACTTGGAGCTTGATCCCACGACCCTGGGACCAGGACCTGAACTGGAAATCGAGTTGATCAATCAACTGACTGAGCCACTCAGGTGCCCCCCATCATTTTTTTTCTAATTTGGCATAGACATCAATAAAGGTACAGATTATATAGATAAACAGTTTCCGTTCAATCTTCTTCCAGTTACACATGGACGTATTTTAGTTTCGCAAAACAGAAATATTTTCAGTCCGGTATCACAAGGTCCCTTCATTGTTATTTTATTTTTTTCCCTTTCAGTATCATCTTCAAAATGATCTTAGCAACGCAACGAAATTAACACTTAGAGATAATATTTATAACCTGCTCGTCACATTCTCTTCCCGTCAAACAATGTCATACATCTTTCGACTTATTAAGCATTTTCTCTGTTATTTACCAAAAATAAAGTCTGATGGTTTACAGAGATCCTACACAGTTTCCCAAGTTACGCTGAGGTATTTCGTAATTTTTGTTGCTGGCGTAGTTATTTTTTAAAAATATGTCCTTTTCCGTTGATATTTAATATTTGGACAGAATGTGTGTTTTCTGGGACAACATTGCATATTTTAGAACAAGACGATTAAATTAATTTTCTAAAAGCACAAAAATCTTATGCATTTTTAGTTACCTTGATGTGTTCAGTTCTAAGAAAAAAATCTATCCCCTGATGTAGCTTTTTCTGCTGTTTCTTCTTGTACATCCACCTGTATTTTTTTTATGTAATCTGAAGTGTATTTTCTATCTATAATGGTTTTTTTTTTCTTATGAACTTGAAATACGGCTTTTGGCCCAGTTTACTCTTTGACTTTTTTGGATACTAACATCACAACACCTGCTTTCTTTGTGTTGTCAATTTGTTTGTACTTTCCTCACCCCTTTACTTTAAAACTTTTTGTTTATCATGCTTTAAGTATTTATTCTTTATTAAAGAAGAGAAGGAGATAGATTCACTGTGCCATTCGAGGGAAAGATATTAATAAAAATGACTTTTGATTTTTAGACCGACCAATTGGGTCAACGCGACACCAGTTACTAAGCGAGGGGACACTTCTAGAACAATAGGTTTTGGAAGGCCGGGTATAAGACCGTTTGGGACACGCTAAGCTGGCGGCAGAGATGTTGAGTAGACAATTAGATCAATCTGGTGTTCGAGGTTAGAGGTTAGGGCAGGAGATGTAGTGTTGAGAGTAGCCAGTTTAGGGATATTATTTGAACCCACGAGACTTCGTGTGACCACCTAAGGTAAGGTATAAAGTGAAAGGAACAGAGGTTTTGGGATTAAGCTATAAGACATTCTAACATTTTTATGATGGAAAGAAAAGACTCCACCAGCAGAGACCATGAACAGGCAGCAGTAAAGTAAGAGGAAAACCAGGAGAGTATATTTTCGTAGAAGCGAGGAGGGGAGACTTTCTTTTATTTTTATTTAATGTATTTATTTTAAAATTAATTAATTCATTATTATTTTCCTTTTTTTAGAGAGAGAGCATGAAAGTGGGGGAGAGAGGCATACAGAGCGAGAGAGAGAGAGAGAGAGAGAGAGAGAGAGAGAGAGAATCTCAAGCAGGGTCCACACTCAGTTTGGAGCCCACATGGTACTTGATCTCAGGACCCTGGGATCGTGACCTGAGCTGAAATCAAGAGTCAGATGCTTAACCCCCTGAGCCACCCAGGTGGCCCAGGTTTGTCATTGTCACTGGAATGATGGAAAGCTGGAGTAGAGTGGGCTGAGGTGTGAAGAAGAGGGAAGGCACAAATTCAACGTCACCTGAGGAAACAAAAGCTGAGATGGAAAACTATGCGCAGAGAAAGCTCTCCATTTTCTAATAGCATAGAAAAGTACAGAAAAGCTGAAAAAGAGATATAATATACTAAAAATCAACAGGGGTTATGTTATCTCTGAGCAGCGGGATAATGCTTGATTTCTATTTTCTTCTTCACACAATTTTCATATTTTCTACATTTTTACAACAGTTATGTTATTTGTGTCACTCCGAAAATGCAATAAATAGTATTTGAGATGCAAATCTCAGACATTGAACAATTTGAACGAATTATTTCATGTTCGATGAAATTGAGGTATTTGAATATGATTATGTCAATGATCCTAAATGTATTAGGCCAACACATTATGCTTTTAGAAAAGAGAACTAGAGAGAAATTCAAACACATGGTAAGATCTTTGACCCGTCATTAAATCATTATCTGAACAGAATATGAATCTTTCTGACGTGAAAAGGCTATTAATGGACATTTTTGTACATAGATTCAGTATAATTAAATTTTATAGTTCGCCTGACAATTTTTACTCTACAATTTTTACTCTAGATCTAACTTGTGGTGGTTTTCTTTTTCTCTTTCTTTCTTTCTTTCTTTCTTTCTTTCTCTTTTTCTTTCTTTCTCTCTTTCTTTTTTTTCTTTTTTTACAAATATGATGGTTTAGGAACTGATCCCATATTTAAATGTATTCAAATATAATTACAATTTTCAATTCCTGAGAATTCTTGACGACTCTTAAATATGAAGTAAGGTTAATATCCCCATAAATTATGGAAGCTCTTTTTTTTTTCCAACGTTTATTTATTTTTGGGACAGAGAGAGACAGAGCATGAACGGGGGAGGGGCAGAGAGAGAAGGAGACACAGAATCGGAAACAGGCTCCAGGCTCCGAGCCATCAGCCCAGAGCCCGACGCGGGGCTCGAACTCCCGGACCTCGAGATCGTGACCTGGCTGAAGTCGGACGCTTAACCGACTGCGCCACCCAGGCGCCCCTGGAAGCTCTTTTTAAACAAGACTACAGCTGATTAGCAGTTATCACCAGAGACCAAAAATGTCTAAATACCATAAGACTGGTATTCGATACACAGACGTTACTGTTGATTAAACTCTAATCTTTTCTTACTTTTCTTTCTCAGTTTTATATTTGTCTCCATTTCCCTGAGCACTGGTATACTTTTATACGAACTTTAATATTGCTTTATTGCCTATGATATGAAAAGGAAAAAACTGAGATTTGATTAATTTTGTGGCCTTTTCCTTTGTGAATCTGCCATAGGGGTTCTGAGATTGTGGGCAAAAGATGTTTGGCGTCTGAATATTCTGAAAGATTTTGGTTTCAAAGCCATTGAATTCATTTTCTCTTTTTTACATGCTTATTTTTTTATTTTGAGAGAGAGAGAGAGAGAGAGAGAGAGAGAATCCCAAGCAGACTCCACAGTATCAATGCAGAGCCCAACAAGGAGCTCGAACTCACGAACTGTGAGATCGTGACCTGAGCTGAAATCAAGAGTCGGACGCTTAACCGACTGAGCCACTCGGGCCCCCCTCATTTTCTGTTTATGGTCATTTTAAGCAGAAATGAGAGAATGGTATCAATTCGGGTCCAATAAAGGAAAAGTTTAGACCACTTCGTTGTGCTTGTGCACAGCATTGCAAACGTAAGTTAACTTTGTCTCTCATCATTCTTCACATTCAAACTCCAGAATTCTCACTGCTACTCTGGCCAGAAGCATAGGACCAACACCCAGCTTGATCCTAAATTGCACAGGAAAGGGGAGTGTGCTGTCCATGACTTCTCAAGAGAGGTCTCCTCACAGATTGTCAGACGTGAGATAGAAGAAAGAGCATCATCCTAGGGGTAAGAATGCCCAGATTATGTTGCTGTGCTTCAGCTTGCTTCAAGTGTATGTGACGATGGGCACATGATTAGAGCTCTTGGCACTTTGGTTTCCTCATAGAAATATATGTGCCTGTGAAATGGAGGCCATAATGTTTCTTACTTCACGAACCACGGTGATGATGAAATTTGGAGACGATTTTGTAATATATCTAACAAGAGTTTCTAACTGGGGCACCTGGGTGGCTCAATCAGTTAAGAGTCCAACTCTTGGGGCGCCTGGGTGGCTCAGTCGGTCAAGCGTCCGACTTCGGCTCGGGTCATGATCCTGTGGTTCATAAGTTGGAGCCCCGTGTCGGGCTCTGTGCTGAAGGCTCAGAGCCTGGAGCCTGCTTCGGGTTCTGTGTCTCCCTCGCTCTCTGCCCCTCCCCCCCCTCAAAAATAAATAAACGTTAAAAAAGTTTAAAAAAAAGAGTCCAACTCTTGATTTTGGCTCAGGTCATGATCTCACGGATCAGATCATGGGATCAAGCCCCACGTTGGGCTCTGCACTGACAGCATGGAGCCCGCTTGGGATTCTCTCTCTCTCTCTCTCTCTCTCTCTCTCTCTTCGCCCCTTCCCTCCCTTGGCCCTGCTCACACACACTCTCTGTCTCTCAAAATAAATAAACTTAAAAAAAAAAAAGCCCAGAGTTTCTAACTTATAAGAGGTGTTAAATAAACATCATCTCGCTCCTGCGAGAAAGACCCATGGAGCTCATCAAATCCAGGATCCACTCCCACTGTGCCCCTTTCAGATCCTGTGGTTGAGTAACTATTTAAGTTGAGCTATTTAGCTATTTACGTTGAGCTATTTAACTCCTCCAACCCCAAGCATTCTGTTAAAAGAAGATAATACGGTTACCTACCCATTGACACTCTCCTGAGGATTTCACCATAGTGTGGTATAACATATATTTAACATGTATCGCCAAGTTTCTCGCAAAGCGATAAGTACAAAATATTATTATTAATGGTTTATCTAAAGCTTCCTTTAAATAGGTACCAACACTAATTTACGCAGGCTGTGAGCTACACAATTGTTCCCATTCCGCCTGCTTTGTTTTTTTCAGCAAACATTGTGAAGCCACCCCAAACCTTCACGGAAAGGCACAAAAGAGCCGTCACAGTGTATCGATTTGGGCTGGATGGGGACAATACTTTATAGATGATTGTCATGATCCAAGGAGAGAAAGATACAGAAAATAAGTTAGCGATAGGAAACTCAGTAAAGTTTGCCAAAACCCTTCCTCTTCCTTTGAAAGATCAAATACGTTCCCATTTTGAGTGAATGCAATGGGATGAATGGGCCAACTTCCCGGTTTATTCATATTCTATGACAAAGTGTTTCTCGTAAAAGGCTGTGTGCCCCGGGGCACCTGGGTGACTCATTCGGTTAAGCCTCGGACTCTTGATTTCAGCTCAGGTCATGATCTCCCGGTTCCTGAGTTCAAGCCCCCATGTTGGGCTTGAAACAGCGCAGAGCCTGTTTGGGATTCTCTCTCTCCCCTCTCTCTATGTCCCTCCTCCCCCACCTCTCTCTCAAAATAAATAAATGAACTTTAAAAAAGAAAAGTTGGGATGCCTGGGTGGCTCAGTCAGTTGACCGTCCGGCTCTTCATTTTGGCTCAGGTTGTGATCTCATGGGTTCATGAGTTCAAGCCCCGTGTTGTTTTCTGTGCTAACTGCAGAGCCTCTTTGGGATTCTCTCTCTCTCTCCCTCTCTCTCTCTGCCCCTCCCCACCTCTCTCTCTCTCAAAATAAATAAACTTAAAGTAAGAAAAAGGGTATATGCCCATATATGTCACATATACAGTCAAGTGAAATGCTGAAGTACTTACATGGAGCATTCTGGCCCATTCTCTTACGTCATTAAAAAAAATAAATATATAGCTACTAACTTAAAGGGAAATCTTTCAACCTGAACTTTGTAAAAGTCTGCCTCAATTTTTTCTTTTAATTTGCACGTTCAGATACTTCATAATGAAAAGTGGCTTTAAAATACTGACACTGCGGAATGACAGAGATTTTAAAAGGATGAGTTCGACAACAAAATGAAAAAGAAATTTAGCAATTTGATTTTTCTCCAGCTTTACTGAGGTATAATTGACTCCCCCCCCCCAAAAAAGGTATTTATTTGAGGCGTGCAATGTAATGGTTTGATATGTGTATACACTGTGGAATGATTACTATAATCATGTTAACTGACACATTCATCACCTTACATGGTTACTGCTTGGGGTGTGTGTGTGTGTGTGTGTGTGGTGTGGTGAGAACACTTAAGAAGTACTCTCTTAGCAAATTTCAAGTATGCAATCGAGTATTGTTAATTACAATCACCATGCTGTAGATTAGATTTTCAGAACTTACTCATCTTATAACTGTAAATCTGTACCCTTTGGCCAACATCTGCCCATTTCCCTGCCCCCAATCCCTGGTAACTACTGTTTTGCTCTCTGATTCAACATGGTTGACTTTTGCACCTCCCACCTATGAGATCATCCAGTATTTGTCTTTCTCCATTTGACTTATTTAATTGAACTTAATGTCCCTGTATTTATCCATGTGGTCACAAATATATATATATATATATATATATATATATATATGAATATTTTTATCCATAAAAAAGGAAAAAATCCTGCTATTTTTTATGCAGGATTATATTATTTTATATATATATACATATCACATTTTCTTTATTCAGACACGTAAGTTGATTCTGTATCTTGGCAGTTTTGCATAAGGCTGCAGCGAACATAGAAAGGCAGTTATCACTCTGAGATATTGATTCTATTTTCTTTAAATTTTTTTAATGTTTTATTTTATGTTTGAGAGACAGAGACAGAGACAGAGCATAAGCAGGGGAGGGGCAGAGAGAGAGAGCAAGAGACCCAGAATCGGAAGCAGGCTCCAGGCTCTGAGCTGTCAGCACAGAGCCCGACGTGGGGCTCGAACTCACGGACCGTGAAACCATGACCTGAGCCGAAGTCGGACACTTAACCGACTAAGCCACCCAGGCACCCCTGCTTTTATTTTCTTGAAATAAATACCCAGGAGCACTTGGGTGGCTCAGTCAGTCAGTTGAGCGTCTGGCTCTTGATTTGGGCTCAGGTCGGGATCCCATGGGTTCACGAGTTCAAGCCCCATGTCAGGCTCCCTGCTGACAGTGCAGAGCCTGCTTGGGATTCTCTCTCTCCCTCTGCCCCTCCTCCACACAAGTGCTCTCTTTTTCTCTCTCAAAATAAATAAATAAATAAACTTTAAAGACATACATACATACCCAGAAGTGAGACTGCTGAATCATATGGTAGTTCTGTTTGTAATTATTTGAGGAGCCTCCATATTGTTTTCCACCGTGGCTGCACCAATTTACCTTCCCACCAACAGTGCACAAGGGGTCCCTCTGTTTCACATCCTCCCCAACATTTGTTATTACTTGTCTTTTTGATCATAGCCACCCTCACGGGTGTGAGGTCATATCTCATTGTGGTTTCTATTTGCATTTACCTGACGCTTAGCGATGTGGCGTACCTTTCCATGTACCTGTTGGTCATTTATATCTCTTCTTTGGAAAAATGGTCCGGTCCTTTGACCGTTTTTAAATCAATTATTTGGTGATTATTAGTATTATTATTTGCTACCGAATTGTATGAGTTCCTTACCTATTTGGGGTATTAACCTCTTACCCGATGTATGGTTTGCAATTTTGTTTTTCCCACTTGGTAGGTTGCATTTTCATTTTGCTGATGAATTCCTTTGCTGTACAGAAGCTTTTTAGTTTGATATAGACTCATTTGTCTGTTTTTGCTACTGTTGCTTTTGGTGGCATACCCCCCCAAATTATTACCAAAACCAATGTCAGTGAGGCTTTTCTCTGTGTTTTCTTCCAAGAGTTTTGAAGTTTCCAATTTTACATTTAGGTCTTTAACCAAGTCTGAGTTGATTTTTGTATGTTAGACGATAAAGGTCGTATAACAAGGCTACAAAAGAATTTCCTTCCTCTGTATGTGGATATCCGTTTTCCCAGCACCATTAATGAAGAGACTATCCTTTCTTCCATCATATATTTTTGGTGGTTTCATCACAGATTAGTTGACTGCATATTCATGGGTTTATTTCTGGGGTCTCCATTCTGTTCTCATGGTCTATGTGTCGATTTTTATGTTTTGATTACGGTAGCTTCATAATACAGTTCGAAATCAGGAAGTGTGAGGCTTTCAACTTTGTTCTTTCTCAAGATTGCTTTGGCTATTCAGGGTCTTTTGTGGTTCAGTGTGGAAAATAGAATCTTTTCAAATAACGTTGCCTTGTTCTACTGTGTATACACACTCGGTGAAAAAAATAATAGAAACTGAAGAGTGTGAGTGGAAAACATCCCCGGCAAGTCAGTGATACCTACCATTAGCGTAAAATATGTTTAGAAACATAAAAAAGCATTAGTTTGCATTTGTTGACAAGGCAACTATAATTGTAGTATGGATGATTCGACAAATTACTACACAGAACTCATTCAAATAGGCAGTGGTTGTGCATAAATTCCTCCTGAAGTTAATAAAAACAACTTTAGTGGTGCCTGGGTGGCTCAGTCAGTTAAGCATCTGACTCTTGATTTCAGCTCACGTCATGATCTCACCGTTGGTGAGTTCGAGTCCCATGTCGGGTTCTGCACTGACAGTGTGGAGCCTGCTTGGGATTATCTCTCTCTCTCTCTCTCTCTCTCTGCCCCTCCCCTGCTCATGCTGTCTCTCTCTTTCTCTCTCTCTCTCCTCCTCCCCCTTCTCCAAAACAAATAAACATAAAACAAAAACAAAAACAAAAACAAAGGGCCAGCAGGAATATTCTAAGGATGTTGAATTTTTTGATTTGTTACTGTCTTGATTCTGGTGATGGCTTTATGCATGTGAACATATGGCAAAACTTACCAAACTGAACACTTTAGAAGCAAACATTGCAGTTTATTACCTATCAATTATACCTCAATAAAGCTATTAAGAAAAGAACGTGTTCTGTGTCCTGTCTATATTAGTGAACCATAGCAACACGGACCCCAGATGGTATGGTTCACACTTGATAGACAGGATTTCCTTAATGTCCCTTATCGTAAGGCACCAGAATTCTATTTTCAGGGAGTCATTATTTCAGAGTTCAATAACTCCTCCATCTCCTAACACAATCTAAGCCTAGAAATATCTGAAGAGCAAAGGAATAATTTGTGGAGTGAAATTTTCAAGTAATTGTGCATCTGTCATTGGCCACAATCTATGTGTGAGAAATTTGTACATATTTGGGGAAGTGATAGGTAGGAGCAAGCCGTCGTAGGAGCAAATGCACCTATTTAAGAGCAAAGTATTAGTTACTCATGCATGACTGTTTCAACAAGTGTTTGGTCAGCACCTACTATGCTCCAGCCTGTTCAAAGCACTGGGGATTCAAAGTTGCAAGAAACAGGCTAAAACTTGGTTCGTTATAGGGGATTTTTTTAAATGTTTCTTTCTTTCTTTCTTTCTTTCTTTCTTTCTTTCTTTCTTTAGAGAGAAAGTATGAGCAGGGGAGGGTCGGGGAAAGAGGGAGACAGAATCCCAAGCAAGCTCCACGCTCTCGGTGTGGAGCCCAAAGTGGGGCTCCAACTCACGGGCTATGCGATCACGACCTGAGCCGAAATCAAGGGTCGGTTGCTTGACCAACTCAGCCACCCGAGCGCCCCCAAAATCGGGGATTTTGAATACATCCCGTTTTCCTCGGAATTTTAGGCTAGGAAAAATTAAATAAGAAACCAACCCCATAAGAGGCGAGGTCTTGAGGATAATCAGAAAGGCAAGGGTTGCAGAGCCCGAACAACCCGAGTTTGAAATCGGCCTCCATTCGCTACTTGGGTGACTTTGGGCAAGTTAGTTAACCCATATAAGTTAGTTAGGTGCTTTCTCTAAAGCATCGACTTCCTTACCCATCAATCAGAACTGATAATGACGACTTGGAAACGTTATTGTGAGCGTGTAATGAAGGAACGTCCGCATCTCATCCTTTCCTTACGGAAATAGCAGAGGCGGCCATACTTCTGGTGCTTTGGCACAGGCCCTCTATCCTGTTACCTTTGCTCTGAACTGGCCACCTCTTTCCCTCTGAGTTTGCTGAATTCGTTGTCACTGCGTTTTTAGGCCTCCAAATGCAGTGTCCCTCACAGGTATTTATTGAGCATCTACTCTCTCCCAGGACACATGCTAAATTTCGAAAAACACACACGTAAAAAGCTCATTTCTTCCCCCAGGTTCCTCACGGTCTAGGAAGAGAAGCAGGCAAAACAAAACTAAACTAAACGAAAAGCACCTCGCCCCAATCCTGTGCGACATGGTACCTGCCGCGGTACACAGAAACGCAGGGCGCTGTGATGAAACACGGGAGGGGCATCTAAGCAAGACTGCAAAGAAGGAGGTTCCGTGATGGCTTTCCGAAGCAGACGATATGAAGAGAACAACCAGTGATTTTCTACAAAATATGGAGATTCATGAAGCCGGAAGTCGTCTCGTTGTAAGCCAATGGCTGACCATTTCATGTCTGGGACAGCACCCCAACATTCTTTTATAGATAGCCATTCCATTTGGTAGCAACCCCTCCAACATACTTAATCGAGAAAAGGTCTTAGATTCATTCAAGAGAATACGCATTTCCATTGCAGCCTCAAAGTCAGGGATTTACGTTTCCACTTTTAGAGAGGCGCCATCACCTATTTTGGTGGTTCTCATTCGTGGCTGCACACAATTGCCTATGTGAGGGGCTTAAAAATACAAATTCCTTGCTCTCACCCCAGACAGATGAAATCAGATTCTTAGGGGATGAGGCCCAGACATCCGTATTTTGCAGAGCTCCCCAAGCAATCCCAATGCACAATGGATGTTAAAAATAAATGCTATAGTAGGATAAACAGCTTTCACAGGACACGTGTTCTCTTCTCATGGCTCAGTCCTGAACTTGCCCTGTGACTTGAGTGAATCATTGCATTTTCCTTGTCCTTAATTTCCTTGCCTGCAGGATGAGACGATCTCCAAGGTCTAACATCCTCATACCATGGCTCTCTTACTTTATTTCTGGACAGTGTTTCTTCTGCTCATTTACCAGAGTACAAACTTTGGTATTTTGATTGCTGTTCTATTTACTTTATACAAACACATGGAGATTCTCAAATTGATGTACGCTGTGGATGAAAATTAACATTCTCAAGGAAAAGATTGGGCCCAAGAAAATTTTTCAAAGGCTTATGTAATGCAATCAAATAGAATAACACTTGAGAGAACAGTTTTCCATGTAATGAGAGAGTCCAGATTGTGATATATTGGAAGGGGTTGCTCTCTAAGGGGCAGCACAGTGATAGATGGGGGAGCATTAGAACAGCCAGACTCACTACCTATTTCGAACTTAAGCTAAAGGAAAACTGAACTTCTCAGGTGCTACATATGCTTTGTGTTTATATCTCTGGAAAGGTCAACTGATAGACCCCGAGAGGACTTGTTGGTGAGGACCGGTTTCAGTTTTACTTCTCATAAAAACACACCTGAAATAGATGCAGCGTATCACAGACAGGTCATTGTGGCGACAATTCCGTAGAAGAAATTAGAATTATCTTAAAACCGGAACCTCTGTGGCCTATAAAGTGCCGTCAGTGTTACGAACATCATCACCCGTACTAAAGCTTTTCACAAGACAATCGAATGCCCTGAAATGGCCAGATCATCGTTAATATGATCCCAAGGAAAGTATGGCTGATGAGTCAGAATGCCTGTCAATCATTCCAGTCTTTGAGGTCAATAGTCAGTGAGGTTCATACACTGATCGCGGGGGAAATCATGGATGGGACCTGCAGCATGACTGGAAAGAAAGAAGAAATGTCCAATCCCTTAATTTGCCTTGGTCCCCTCGCTCAACGTTACCCCCACTGGAAAAAGCACAAGAAACAATGGAACCGAAATCCAGGATAATTGAGGAGATAGGAAGTACCTGGCTTCTGGAAGGGAACTCAAGTTTCCAGGCCCAGATAAATTGGTTCCCAGCTTGAGAGACCAGCTTATGGACTCCGCAAGACAGGTGTAGATGTCGAAGGCCATCTCCAAGTTCAGAGGGTTGAAAAAGAGTGAATACATGTTCTCATTCTCTTCTGCCACAGGGGAAAGAAAACATCCAAAGCTCTATACACTTAGGAAAAAGTTGCCCAGTTGAATAAGAAAGGACTTTGGAATGGCTTCAGATCTCCGCCGCATCACGGCGGCCTGGAGGGGATCTTTGCTCTGCGAGTCACAGTTTTCTCGATTGTAAAATAAAGATAAAACATCAATCTTACAGTTTTGTGGTGAAGATGGAGGGCGCTGTATGAATGGCTCAGCAGAAAGCTGGGTGCCTCATTGGTGTTCAATAAATAACAGCCCCTCTATTACTAAAACAGATTGTGCCTGAGGCTTGATTATTTTGACACTCATTCTTGGGTTTCTGGGAGCCTTGAAGAATAGCTTTATTGTGAAGATACGTTGTATCATCACCAATGCTGATACCGTCCCGGGGTAGGTAGATTTTCACCTTCTGGGGACAGACATTTTGAGAGAGGTAATTTTTTTTTTTTTTATTAATAATGCTAAGCGATGTAATGTTTTGGATTCTGTCCGTAGTGAAAAAAAAAAAACACCACAAAAAACCAAAACCCTCCCAAGCTGCCTGTTTAAAAGAAAACAAGAGTTAGTGTTTGTTTCATCTTGTTTCGTTTTCTAGGTGACCTCACAACTTCTTTTGCCGTCCTTTTTGGCCGGTTTTTTTGGACACCTGTGCGTCCTCTATCCCGTGAGGATGGCACTCAACGGTGGTGATAAATGCGTGTATTTTGGAAACTGAGCTGGGAGGAAATGGAAAACAAAGATGCAAAATATTGCTCACAGTAATCTCATTCTGAAGCTGTAAGGCACCCAGGTCTTAATGACACAGTACAAGAAGAGGGTTCACAGCACAAAAATAGAGGTGATGGGAAACATACTGTGTTTTTTGTTCTCTAAAGTTTAGCTCTGTAACTTGGGCCGAGGGCTAGAAAACTCCTTCCTTCTGAAGTGGAGGTAACTTGTTATTGAACAAAACAGGCAGGCACCCCAAATAAATATGCATTTAATATATACATGAATGAATGAAGAATATGTTTCATAATCTGGTGCAAACATACACAGCGTGTACAACAGGGTAGGAGATCATCGTTGACTTAATTTAAAGGCACTATTTAGTGCCCAAACCTAGTAAACGCTCAACATACTTTGATGTAAGGATATTGATAATCTAGATAAGTTGCCCCTGAATTAAGGTAAGCAAAACAAATTATTCGAAACATTTGTTGGGATGCATCTGAATTCAAGACATGAGCACCTGGCATTCGTATCTCGAAAAAGACAAACTACCAATAGTCCTAGCCTTTGCCAACAACTGGCTTTGTAGCGATTCACTCAATATCTGAGCCTCAGAGTTCCTATCTATAAAATTAGGGACTTTCCCTAAATCATCCTTAAATTCCTTTCTGGCATTCTTTGCAAGTCTATAATTCTATGTAAATAACACATAGGCTTAAATTTTATATAATTTATATATGCAACCCCCTCAAAGCAATACAATGTCAGCCAACTTTTCTCAAAAATAAATTTTACGTATATATGTGTGTGTGCATGTATCTATATGTGTAGATATAGATATAGATATAGATGTAGTTATATCTACACTATACAGATATAGATCTATATCTACACATACAGATATAGGTATGTTATAATTCTGTAATACCACGAGGTAAGTGTTGTGTACTTGTTTGCATGTCATCAAAAATGAAAGCTAAGGGGTGTCTGGGTGGCTCAATCGGTTAAGTATCTGACTTCGGCTCAGGTCATGGTCTCACAGTTCGTGAGTTCGAGCCCCGCGTCGGGCTCTGTGCTGACAACTCAGAGCCTGGAGCCTGCTTCGGATTCTGTGTCTCCTTCTCTCTCTGCCCCTCCCCAACTTGCGCACGCTCTCATGTTCTCTCTTTCTCTCTCTCTCTCTCTCTCTCACAAAAATAAATATTTAATTTTTTTTAATTAAGAATTTTAAAAAAATGAGAGGTAAAGTTTCTGGTGATTCGGCCTGTCTGCTGCCTTCCAGTGAGTACGGTGTGCCCGCGTTTATGGTGATGGGACTACGTTGGCCTCAGGAGTCTAAAACTGAATAAAGTCCAGAAGCCTGCTTTTTTGGCTCCTTCCAAACAAGGCTAAATTAGATGTTTCATCTTATAACTCTAATGTGAGGAAGTGAGAAGCAGAAGTACCACCTGCCGTCTGCCCACGCCTTCTTAAACCAAGGTAACAGACCAGAATTAAGGGTTCTGATGGCTCTGAACCGTCTACCCTTTGTAAATGTGGACAGGACACAAGTGGGCACTATGCTGATAGATGAGTCCACCGACGGATATGGAATTTTCCTAGTACATAAAGTACAACAGAGAGGACACCTTTTGATAGAGTCCCGTGACAGTTCATACAAGTCGGAGGAAAAGCAGTTACAAACAACGCTGCTTTTGCAAAAGTATTCTCTTTGCTGAATCAGTATAGAAGTTGGAAAATGGTTTGGGGTCCATTTCGCTGAGTGTTGGCTCTTAACAACGGTCCTGGGATCATAATAACAATGGTATTCTGGGGTGCTTGGGTGGCTTAATCTGTTGAGCTTCTGGCTCTTGGTTTGGCTCAGTTCATGATCTCAAGGTTCGGTTCGTGAGTTCGAGCCTCGCATCTGGTTCCGCAGGAGCCTACTTAGGATTCTGTCTCTCTCTCTCTCTCTCTCTCTCTCTGCTCCTCCCCCGCTTATTCTCTCTGTCTCTCTCAAAATAAATAAATAAACTTAAAAAAATAAAGAAACCACAACGGTATCCTAATAAAACATTGGACATATCCATTAGTTACAGAACGTTTGTCGTTTTTAAAGAAAAAAATACCGAGCTTAAAGAATCATATGCTTTGAAAATACAAAAGCAGAGTAACCAAATATTGTTTAAATCTTCCATTTTACCAAGGAAGAGACTGAGGTCTAGAGCCCTTTAGTGATACATGTAAGACCATATGGGAAAACACTTTTTTTTTAATTTTTAATTTTTAATTTGTTATTTTATTTTTGGGACAGAGAGAGACAGAGCATGAACGGGGGAGGGGCAGAAAGAGAGGGAGACACAGAATCGGAAGCAGGCTCCAGGCTCTGAGCCATCAGCCCAGAGCCCGACGCGGGGCTCGAACTCCCGGACCGCGAGATCGTGACCTGGCTGAAGTCGGACGCTTAACCGACTGCGCCACCCAGGCGCCCCATATGGGAAAATACTTTATGGGGATTTTTTTTTTCATTACGCATATAATGGACATAGCTCTCATTCAAGGAAACAATACGTCTCAAGTCATCGCTTGGGGAACACAAACATCTTAGACGTCCGAACCTTTTAATTTAACATGCAAAGGCATTAACTATACTTACATTCCAAAAGCTTTGATTTTTGATGTTCTAATTTACGTGTTGTATACAATGCGACCGTATATGATTCGATAATCATCACAAAGATTCAAGCTCACAGCTTACTCAAGTCATATTTCTCCCTATGATGAGATCAGTGTGGTAGGCTTTCAGGCAGATATTTTCAATTCTTGACTCTATCTGAAATATATAATCAGAAACATAAGGGTTTCATCCGTTCACTGCTCTGAAACGTGTATAGTTTCACATACAAAATGACAGGGAAGTCATCGTTGCTATGCTCATTTTTACTTATACCTTTATCTTTTCCTATCCACCATTTCGTATTTTTTTTCCTCATCAACAAGCCCACAATAAAAACGGATATTTGGAAGCTGGGTTTTTCTATCTTCTCTATATTACTTATTTCTAATTAAAGTGTCTCCTTTTATTGACACATGCATTAATCTTACATGCTAGCCAATAACAGAAGTATACCCACGGAGACGGTTCACGAAGAGGTGGCTTTTCCCCTGAAACATACCTATGAAATATTCAGCCCTCTCTTATTTTCCTTTTAGAATCATATACAAAATAATCTTTGGGGAGACGCAAATTAGCTCAGGTACGGAGAGCGAGCACCTCATTAAAATGTTCCTGGGTAATAAGCATGCTGAAATGCCTCATGTGTAAGTAGGTGGCACAGATGGGTAATTTGAATATGCATATATTCCTGCCTTGATGTTGCTCTGCCCTACTTAAACTACCATTCATTTGAGTTAACGCCACAGCGTATCTATCCTTCTCTACACTGCATCCAGAGTTCAGGCGGAAATTATTCCTCTGTGCTGTATTATGGATGAAAGATTTGAATGGGATTTTTTTTTTCGGTGCCAGTCTTAATAATATGCAACGGAAGCATCCACACTCACCATTACACCTAGGGAGCGTGGGTGTTCTCAGATCATCTCAACACCGCCTGGTATCTCTTTTTAGCCCATAAAACATCTGGCCTGGCTGTTGATTACCATGGTTCCAAACCCACAAACAAACCTGATGAATTCTCTGCATGCTAGATCATGTCAGATTTCAGTAAATTATCATCTTGTGACACGTAGTCATTTCCGGCTACCCAGCAGCGATTAAATCCCAAATGAACCAGCGCACGGAAGGAAATTAGCTTAACTCTTACAACATGCTGAATTCCTCAAAGTCGTACAATTCTTTCTAAAGCAAACAGACACAAGACGATGGCATGAGTGTACAATAACGAAACTTGATGTGAGTCTAAATCCATTTGCTCATTTAGCTCATCCCATGTCTTTTCTTTTTTTTAAAAAAAAATTTTTTTTTCAACGTTTATTTATTTTGGGGACAGAGAGAGACAGAGCATGAACGGGAGAGGGGCAGAGAGAGAGGGAGACACAGAATCCGAAACAGGCTCCAGGCTCTGAGCCATCAGCCCAGAGCCTGACGCGGGGCTTGAACTCCCGGACCGCGAGATCGTGACCTGGCTGAAGTCGGACGCTTAACCGACTGCGCCACCCAGGCGCCCCCCATGTCTTTTCTTAATAAGAAATAGAAAAAGTTGGGGGAGCACATATCCCTATATAACAAATTACGGAGTACCTTTTCTTTGTCTTTCCTGTTCACAACACGAAGAGAAAAGAACATTGCCCTGGCTCTTCTCGACATTTGTTTTTCCTTGCGATTTCTAGAATTCCTACTGTGAACCAGAATGGTGAAACAATTAGCGTGCACACTTTTGTTGTACACGGTCTCACATTTCATTAAATCAGTGTCATTATCACATTGCGGGATTTGTCTTTCTGGAAAATTTCTGTCTTTTCCTCCTGTTCTCCTCTGTCTTTTATACTTTTCCTAATGCTGATACGCGTTTCTACTTAGGTCTCAGGTTTTAATCCAAGGTTGAACAGGTGTTGGTGAAGATTGTTGTTTTGTTGGGGCCCCTGGGTGGCTCAGTCGGTTAAGCGTCCCACTCTCGATTTCGGCTCTGGTCATGATCTCATGGTTCCTGAGTCCCAGCCTCACACTGGGCTCCGTGCTGACAGTGCAGAGCCTGCTTGGAATTCCCTCTCCCTCTCTATGTCCCTCTCCCACTCCTGCTCTCTCTCTCTTTCTCAAAATAGATAAGTAAACCTAAAAAAAGATTGTTGGGGCGCCTGGGTGGCTCAGTCGGTTGAGCGTCCGACTTCAGCTCAGGTCATGATCTCACACTCTGTGAGTTCGAGCCCCGTGTCGGGCTCCGTGCTGACAGCTCGGAGCCTGGAGCCTGCTTCGGATTCTGTGTCTCCCTCTCTCTCCGCCCCCTCCCCTACTCATGCTCTGCCTCTCTCTGTCTCAAAAATAAAACATAAAAAATAAGACATTAAAAAAAAGATTGTCGTTTTGTTGGTGTTTTTAAAAAATTTACATTTTTTTAAAGTTTATTTATTTATTTTGAGAGAGAAAGAGAGAGGCAGAGGGAGAGGGAGAGAGAGAGAGAATCCCAAGCGGGCTCCACACAGTCAGCACAGAGCCCATTGTGGGGCTCAAACCCACGAACTGTGAGATCATGACCTGAGCCAGAACCAAGAGTCGGACTCTTAACCGACTGAGCCACCCAAGCATCCTAAGATTTTTGTTTTATAAGTTCTTGTGAAGAGCAGCAGTGGGGCATGAAGTGTAGGGGAAGAGTTAGAAAGAATGGAAAAATGGAAGGGAAGAAGATTTCATGGCTCACAACTGCCTAGTTGTCAGATTCCTGGCCTCTCCTCAGCGTGATACTGATCCATAAGTGTAATTATGGCTGTTTGGGTGACATCCGTTAGAGAGGTACAAAGGAAACGGAGCCAACCAAAGGAACGATATCTACGGTTAGAGAAGACAGACTCCACCTAAGACGAAGAACAGAGAAGAACAATTTTTCCAAGCTGTGCATTCAAAGCAACTTGACCAAGTTCATCAAACGCATTACTACAAAAAGCTTTGTATGCTTTTGGAAGACAGCTACGGTCCAGGAGTTGGTCTTTCCAAAGTACAGGCAAATGTATTGCCAGTCAATAGATCGTCTGTACCTCCTGAGGTGCCGGCAACTTGAAATTCAGTTTTCAATAAGAATGCAGTGATAACTTAGTTCTTCTTTCAAGTGTGGGAGGTTGGGCTCACTAGGAAATGGAGTTGGAGATGTAGATGCGCTGTTGAAAGGTAGGGATAGAACGCACATTTGGCGGGGGCAGGGGGCAGGACTGGGAAAAGGGAGAAATTGGATCGTCATGACATCACAGCCAAGGCGTCAGCCGATCTCCCAGGGAGCTCTGGGGCAGGAATGGCTTTTCAGAACGTTCTCAAGTTGACACAAGACGGCATGGCCCTTGGCCCTTGGCCCTTCACACTGACCAGTCATTGGATGCCAGGTGACCTTGGGGAGAGGGCATGACTTGGGTGAAATGACCTTGCCCAAGACCAAATCCCAAAGAGGGACTTACTTGGAAGCCAGCTGGCTGTTCCATCCTGCCAGAGCTCGGGAAATGAGTGCTTCAGTATTAAAATGGAGGTGATCTGAGCTGCTGACCCACAGCATCCACTATACGAACCCACAGGAGTCTATTTCATCCTTAATATACTTAATATACTTGCACTATCGTACGAATGATACTGTCCCTCCCCTCTCGTTGCCACCTGGTGACTCCTTCCTCAGAGAGTAGATTCTTTTAAAGTCCCAGACTACTTTCTGGCACCTCCACGTCACGACCACACCACAGCGTTCCACTCTTGCGGGCTCTATCTCCTCCCGTGCTCCAACTCTCCAACTTCCGTTTCATCCTCAAACTTGCCAAGTCTCGGACAGGCGGCGCAACGGAGTTCAAAGGGAAAGTGATTCTACTGATGACATCCACTAGAAGGTAGGTACACTTGCGAATGTTCCTTCCTCTCACAAACATTTCCAGTTTTATTTATTTATTCCTAAAGTATAATTTGTTGTCGGGGCGCCTGAGTGGCTCAGTCGCTTGAGCGTCCCACGCCGGCTCAGGTCGTGATCCCGCAGTTCGGGAGTTCGAGCCCCGCGTGGGGCTCTGTGCTGACAGCGCGGAGCCGGGCGCCTGCTTCGGATTCTGCGGCTCCCTCTCGCTCTGCCCCTCTCCACTTGCACTCCGTCTCTCTGCCTCAAAAATAAACATTAAAAACTGAAAAACATATATATAATTTATTGTGAAGTTAGCTAACGTGGTGGATAAACCTGACTGAGTCCCTAACTGGTGGAATCTAAGGCAGTATAATTAAGTGAAATGAAGATCATAGATTTAGGAGCAGAAATTTATCTGCTCTTGAGATAGCCCTCCTAAACAGATTCAGTTTAAAAGTACCTTCAGAGATCTTTTTTTTGAAAATTTTTTTAACATTTATTTATTTTTGAGAGAGAGAGAGAGAGAGAGCATGAGCAGGGGAGGGGGAGAGAGAGAGAAAGGGAGACACAGAATCTGAAGCAGAATCCAGGCTCTGAGCTGTTTGTTAGCGCAGAGCCCGACGCAGGGTTTGAACTCACAAACTTCGAGACCATGACCTGAGCTGAAGTCGGACGCTCAACCGACTGAGCCACCCAGGTGCCCCAAGAGATCGTCTTAAGAAGACTTCACTCAAATCTCTGCAGAAATATGGCTGAACTGGGATGCCTGGCTGGCTCAGTTGGTTGAGCCTCACTCGACACTTGATTTCGGCTCAGGTCATGGGTTCGTGGGATCGAGCCCCACATTGGGCTCCTTGCTGAGTGAGGAGTCTGCTTAAGATTCTCTCTCTCCAGGTGCCTGAGTGACTCAGTTGGGTGAGGATCCGACTTCGGTGAGTTCCAGCCCCACATAGGGCTTGCTGCTGTCAGCCCAGAGCCAACTTCAGATCTTCCGTCCCCCTCTCTCTGCCCCTCACCCGCTTGCACTCTCTTAAAAATAAACATTAGAAAAAAAGATTCTCTCTCTCTCTCTCTCTCTCTCTCTCTCTCCCCCCCTCTGCCCACCCTCCCGGCTTGTGCTCTCACTCTCTCTAAAATAATAAAAAAAGAAATATGGCTGACCTTTCTCTCAAATTCTTAAGAAAACATAATTCTTCAGTTTTATAGACTGGTAGTTAAGAATCACAATAGCTTTTCTCTTAAGTTTTTTAAATTCCATTTAGTTAACATACAGTGTCACATTAGTTTCAGGTGTACTGCTTGTTCATTTTGATTCTTAAATGACACTGATGTGACATTGGGTGTCAGCTCTATCTCAATTTTTTTTTAACGTATATTTATTTTTGAGACAGAGAGAGACGGAGCATGAACAGGGGAAGGGCAGAGGGAGAGGGAGATACAGAAGCTGAAGCAGGCTCCAGGCTCCGAGCCATCAGCCCAGAGCCTGACGCTGGGCTCGAACCCACGGACCACGAGATCGTGACCTGAGCCGAAGTCAGACGCTCAACCGACTAAGCCACCCAGGCACCCCAGCTGTATCTCAATTTTAAAAAATACTCCCAAGGGGCGCCTGAGTAGGCTCAGTCGGTTAAGCGTCCGACTCTTGATTTCGGCTCAGGTCACGATCTCACGGTTGGGGAGTTCAAGCCCCACCTGGGGCTCCGCGCTGATAGCGTGGAACCTGCTGGGGATTCTTTTTCTCCCTCTCTGTCCACACCCACCCCCCCCTTCCCCGGCTGCTCACCCTCTCTCAAAATAAACATGAAAAAAAAGAAAAAAAATACTACCAATAGCTATTTTTTAAATGTTTATTTATTTATTTTGAGAGAGAGAGAGCCTGAGCAGGGGAGAGGGGCAGAGGGAGAGACAGAGAATCCCAAGGGGGCCCCACGCCCAGCATAGAGTCCAAGGCAGGGGTCGATCCCCTGAGCCCACGACCTGAACCGAAATCAAGAGTCGGATGCTGAACCGCTGAGCCACTCGGGTGCCCCTCTATAGCCATTTTTTTTCTCGTTGAGGTATACTTGGGTGTGCAACATGGTGATTCAACGAGCTTATACCTTGTGCTCCGCTCACCACACACGTAGGTACCATCTGCCCCCCATACGACACTGTTGTAATATCATGGACCGTATTCCCTATGTTGCACCTTTATCCCCATGACTTAATTCATTCCATAAGTGGAAGCCTGCACCTCTTCACCCGTTTCGTCTTTCCCCTACTCCTCTGGCCTTTGGCAACCATCCATTTGCTCTCTGTACTTATGACTCTGTTTCTGCTTTTGTGTTTGTTTACTCATTTGTTCTGTGATATTGATAGTATTTCGGTTTCGACACACAACTCTGTGGTTTTAGTTACAAAAGTATTTTCTAGCAAGTTCGGTGTTAAAGACTGCCCTCAGCCAGTGCTAGTAATTCATCTACAATGAGAAGTCAGGTGACAACTCTGCTGTGGGCCTAATTAAAAATGTTGTTGGGGAAATTGATTTTTAAAAGCCTAACCTTGCCCCTCGCCTCTTCAATTTTTAAACACATGAAAATATGATAAGAGATTAATTTCCAGTGTTCCACATATGCCATTCTGTTAATAAATTTCAGTGAGCCTATGATTCAATCTCATATACAAGAGAATTATAAAATCAACCAAAAAAAAACATACCCGCGATTTTAATTAATATTCGCCCACGGGGTCTTTATGCTTGCACCTTTCTGTACCATCACGTACCTTTTTGGTTTAAAAATAATTGCACAACCTTACGTCTTCTGAGGATACTGCAAGAGTAGCAAAATCTCACGGTAAAATTCATTCATTGTTTAATGTAACACACATTTATTGAGTGCTTATGTATTCTTTGGGGGGAGGCTGTGGATGTTAGAACAACCCTATACTAGACATAATTACAGCATCATTTGGGTAGCTGGGATCACTAGGTGAAGATCGCACTCAGCACCTTAGAAAAACACCCAAATATCTAAGCAAAACTGAGGCACGTAGCTATATACGAGCTTTTATCGTAGAGGAATAACTATACAACACAATAACCATCATTCCAAAGGTTCTGTGAGTATGGTCAATAGAAATCACTTTTTCTCTAGCATACAGTCAAAACCATAAACCTGCTTCTCTGTCACCTGTCCTTCGTCTTACTTATAAACATTTATAAACGTAGTTTGCACACAGGATAATTGCATTCATCAGTCACTACAGGCAAAGGACCCAGGCCCTACTAGTTTTTCAAGAACTCCTCAAATTCATTTGCAATATTAAAGATAAAAACTCTTGGCAGCCAATGAAGAAGGAAAAACTTCACATCAAGATGATCAAATGCTTAATTAAAACGTTCACAAAATAGAGAATTAAGTCAGCTTTATTAATTGTTAAATTTAGTATTCATAAAAATTTAATTGTGTTTGAAAAAAACTTTATGGGTTAGATCTTCTCTAACCCATTTGCGAGTGTGGATAATGATTGCAGAGAAATCATAGTCAATAAATAAATGCATCATTTGCAGGTAAATAATTTCCATGCAAAATTAGTTAAAAATTCTTTTAAAATTTAGAGTGTTTGGGCTCCACAAAAGTATTAAAATTATCCCGTATGCGTGTGCAAACCTGTTCTAGATACCTTACATAGATTATCTCAATTGGTCGTAACACTTCGATTTTTTTTTTTTAATTTTTTTTTCAACGTTTATTTATTTTTGGGACAGAGAGAGACAGAGCATGAACGGGGGAGGGGCAGAGAGAGAGGGAGACACAGAATCGGAAACAGGCTCCAGGCTCTGAGCCATCAGCCCAGAGCCTGACGCGGGGCTCGAACTCACGGACCGCGAGATCGCGACCTGGCTGAAGTCGGACGCTTAACCGACTGCGCCACCCAGGCGCCCCGTAACACTTCGATTTAATTCAGTTTGAGGAAACTTTTTAGGACACCCATTAGAATTGCAAAACAAGCTCTCCAGGTGTATACGTTCTCTCAACTGAACTTCATAAATTCTTTTTAATTCAATTGAACAGCAATGTATTATCTACTCTGTGCCTGGCACTGTGTTAGTTACTCCGGGTACAGAAACAAAATGGTTATACACCCTGCTCTCAAGGAGCTCAAAGATCAACAAGAAATGAAAGCAAGGAAGTAGAAATGTACATGAGCATGTGATAAGTGCTATTGTCTAGGTAAGCATGGTGGTCTGTGCCATCATCTAGGAAGGAAACTTATTCCAGATTTGGAGGAACAGAATAAGCTTCACGGAGGAAGTCCCCTCTACAATTGAAGCCAGTAGGATAAACTGACGGTAGTCAAGGAAAGGGAGTCAGAACAGCTCGAAATTTCCAGGAAGAAGCAGGGAGAACATGTGCCAGTCACAGGCCAGAGAGAAAAGGGCACACGGAGATAACAGAATGATCAGTAATAAGGTGTGCTCCTGTGTCCTCTAAATAGATACAAGGGGTGCTGACCATGTGACCAAAGGCAAACAGAAATCCCTGACAACCCATCAAAAGATTTTTGCATCAAAAACTGCCTTCGATCCAGCAGAACCAAGCCCGTTAGAAGAAAACCTGTCAAAATCGGCATCGGGCAAATAGATTTTCGTAGCAAGAAACTGATGTCTCCACCCATGTATCCAAATTTGTGCCTTCTCACAATGTCAGCTGTTATGTAAACTTGACCTTTGGAAGAAGTGATTTGACTAAGGATTTCAAAATCATTCAGTGAAACCATGATACAGCTGCATCATTGGAATGAAAGTGAATGGCCCATGCAGAGCCACTAATATAAGCCATTAGCCATATTGTGCCTTCAGGAGAATTATGTGACCTTCCAAAGTCAATCCAAGTGTTTAAATGTTCTAGGTGCCCATCATGTAAAGCGTTACTGACAAACAGCTTGTCTAAGGCAACAGGGGCTCACATTCTTAAAAAAACATACTTAGATGGTGATATCTGATACGAACCAAGTTGTTTATATTACAATGTCAAGCTTTAAAATAGCAACTTGAAATAAATAAATATGATTAACAAGTGACCGCCGGAAGACAATTCTTCATGGGTCCGTTGCATTTCTGCACATTTTGAGAACCGAGGAACGATTGCCTTTGATCTATACTATCCTTTTAAATACGTTTGTTTAGCAAATATCTTTAGAAGATAGTTTCTCCCTCCAGAGCAAAGGGCAGGTTTGTTTACTCTCCAGTAGCATAAAGAAAGTGTCTTTCTCTAAAGCAAGTTGGAGCAGGTTTGCTTGCAGCCAATTATAAATGATAAGGGCTTCCTAAGCTTGAGGTTCCTCTGGTGTGAAGGAAAATCACTATGTGGGCCACCCTGTGTTCACTCCTGTGGGCCTCGGGGGGAGGGCAACGGGCAGTGAGGTGAACAAGATGCTCATGCTGCCTCTGGTACGGTGACTTAAAAAGTCCTCTGTCTTGGGGCACCTGGGTGGCTGAGTTGGTTGAGCATCCAACTTGGCTCAGGTCATGATCTCGCAGTTCGTGAGTTCGAGCCCCACAATGAGCTCGCTGCTGTCAGCCTGTCAGTGCCAGAGCCCACTTCAGATCCTCTGTCCCCCTTCCCTGCTCTCTGCCCCTTCCCTGCTTACACTCTCCCAAAAATAAACTTTAAAAAAAAAGTCCCTTGTCTCTGACCCAGGAATCTCATGTCTTCTATCAGCATCAGTGAGACGGTAGCAGGCTAACTTGTTAGCTTGCGTGCAGGGTGAAATCGCAGACCCTTCACCATTTTCAATAATAACCCTTTCATTTTGCATGGGTTTGTTAACAAATCCATATTGATAGGATTCATATATGTTAATTAAAACTCGTGCTCGGTTTAAATAGGTTAAACCTTTGCCTGAGCTGAACTTTATGACGTCACAGTTTGCAAATGAGCCTTATCTAAGATGACTAGATTTTCATTATAATTGGACAAATTTATTTCTGCATGGAGATAAATCATAATTAATAGCAGTATCGTGAAGTAATGGTTTACCAAGATCAAGTTGTAATTTAAGAAAGAATTCTTGCTTTCTCCTGCCATGGAAGGATTCTTGGTGTCACATATCAGAATGATTCAGAAAATACTTCTTGAAATTTAATTTCTACTCTTAAGTCAGGTTGTACCACGACTGTAATCAAGTTCTAAAATTTTATGGGATTTTTTTTCCCCCTGGGGTAAATCATGGGCTTCTGAAAAACAAAACCAAATTAGCCCAGGCTCTGAGCTTTTTCCCCAAATTTCCAGTCACTACTTATTTTCTAATACGAAGTATCCAGTCAGCTAGCTTATCTTCCAAGCTGACTTTAATGCCTTAAATCTACGCATAAAGCGGTGACCGATCTGAGGGATCTTGTTGCATTCCGGAGCGTATATCCATCCTATAATGGGTCCTAGCAATGGTATGAGACTCTAGTTTATGTTATAGGGTAGCTGCATACCAGAACTTCCGCATTGTATGAATCGTATATCAAGCAAGATGCACAGTCATAGAGGAGCGGCCAATATCCTATGGGAGAATAGAATCTTCACACAGGAGTCAAAATGTGTGTCTCAGGCTACTGGCTCGGGAGCTAATAAGCACCCTCGCAACTTTGATCCTGACCTTCTTTCAGAGAACTGAGTTTCAACCTAATTTTGAAAATGACATGAAGTGGACTGAGTACATATCGATGTTAAATACCTAAAGCCAATGAGGTGTTCATTATTTCGTATCCAACAAGGTGCTGATAAAAAGAACTCCAGCCCAATCACTTTATGACAAAGCCTGAAATGTTTAACTTCCAATAGTTTACTCGTTAAATACGTCTGCCTGCCTTTCTCACATCGCAAATAGCTTTGTTTTAATTAGTTACCTTGAAAAAGTCTATATAGACCAAAGCTGAAATCGTTTTTAAATAACTTTTCAATTGAGAACACAATTATGGTATTTTGAATTGAAGCACAATTTCTCATCTCATTACCTTTATTTAAAAGAGATATGGTGGGATCTCTGGGACGATAACTACTGAGTTTTTTTGACACGAGTAGCTTGCATTTAAAATTGGCCCAAGAGTATGACAAACTTTGAGGTTAGGTAAGCTTACCAAATTTATTCTCTGAACAACTGGTCCAACATTCATATAAACATGCAAAATGTACAACTTCTGGGTCAATAGCACATTCTAAGCTTTCACAAATCGGTATATGGTGATGGTATGAGTTAAAATTTTTAAAAAATATGGGGCTCCTGGGTGGCTCAGTCGGTTAAGCTTCCAGTCAGCTCAGGTCGTGATCTCGCGGGTCCTGAGTTTGAGCCCCGCATCGGGCTCTGTGCTGACAGCTCAGAGCCCGGAGCCTGTTTCGGATTCTGTGTCTCCCTCTCTCTCTCTCTGCCCCTCCCCTGCTCATGCTCTGTCTGTGTCTCTGTCTCTCTCTCTCAAAAATGAATCAACATTAAATTTTTTTTTTTAATTTAAAAAATACAACTCAAGTGGCTGAATTCTATGGGGTAATATATTTTATTTGCAATGCAAAATAATATCTTTTTAATTCATTCAACAGCTATTTATCGGATATCTGCTGTGTGCCGGAAACTATACAAAGTTTTAAAGACCTAGACATGAGCAAGGCACTGAAGATACTCTCTTGTCCTCAAGGAGCTTGTAGAGATTAGGACAACGAGAGAGGTATGATCATTTTTTTTTTAGATGTTTATTCATCTTTTAGAGAGAGAGGCAGAGCGTAAGCGGGGGAGGGGCAGAGAGAGAGGGAGACACAGAATCCAAAGCAGGCTCCAGGCTCAGAGCTGTTCGCGCAGAGCCCGACGCGGGGCTTGAATTCACACGCTGGGAGACCACGACCTGAGCCAAAGCCAGATGCTCGGCCGACTGAGCCACCCAGGTGCCCCAAGAGAGGTACGATAAAACGCGCTTAGGAAAGCATGAAATAGGGTCACCCAACTCGGCCTGGGGTAATCAAATGAATGGTTTTTGCGGCTGAGTCTTTAAGGATGAGTTGTTGTCCGGCAGGCAAGAATGGACAAGGAAGCATAAAGGAGTATCCGTGCAAGAAAGCAGTTGAATCTGTTTTCAGTTAACAGCCTAGCTTACCTCGGTAAAGTAGGGGTGAAGTTAACTCCTAAGAAGTAGGAGGCAGTGTGTTGTCTAGTGGGCTCCTCTGAGGAATGGCGTTGGCTAGGGTCTTCAAAGACCTATTAATCCCTTACCGAAAGAAACGTGGTTGCAGAGTATATCTGCCAATACGTCTTGTACCTGGTTCTGTTTTAAAATATCGTCGATTTAAAATAAAGCTGGCCTCGCTCATAGAGTTGGGAGAAATGAACTCTGCAAAGAGAAGGGCTCTTGCAATAGTAAGTAATTAAAATGCCCGTAATGTTTCCAGGTTTGCCTCCATCTAAACTGATGTGTGCCCTTGCACAGATCATTTAACCTCGCTGCTACAGATGTCATCGGTAATTTGGGAGTAATATCACAAATGTTACAAAAATGTGAGGCTTCATAAAGCACTCTGAGAGACTCCTGTGAAGGGATTATATATGCATAAAGTGCATTATGATTACGAGAACTAATAATAAATCGTTGCTTGGCACTTTGCACACTAATTAGAAGTGCAACCTGTTCCAGAGTATTAGAAGAGTAGAAACTAAGTTGAGAATTCTGTTTCTCATCCCCTTGTGGCTTATAAGTAGGGTGATCGCATAATTTCTGCCCGAATTGGGACATTGTTGGTAGTGCAAGCGTACCCGAAGCAGGTAGGGCGCTCAGACGACCGGCAGGAATTAGGGCTGTCCCAGGCAAATCAGGGTGTAGAGTCAGCCTACTTAGCGATTTATCCCTTCGTCGTTTGGACATGCGTAGCATCTCTTCTAAAGCTCCAGGTGCTCCCCGGGAAATTCCAAATGGGATGGTTGCCATTTGTGGAAGCGTCCATGATGGTGTCAAAGCCAGTGCAAGGCAACTACGGACACAAGTGGCGGAGGCGTGTTATCGCCCTCCCCACCCTTAGCCCAAGCTTTGAAATGGAGCTCTAACAACGATACAGTCTCTAATCATGCATTCAGCTCACCCTCGTTTTCGGAAAAGTCCCTTGACCTAACAGATGCATTCAGCGCATTAACATAACGCATCTGCTCTACCCTCGGTATATAAAATCGTGGCATATTTGAGCTTCAGTCACCCCATGTGAGAGTCCACATGTTCTCTAAGCCTCCTAATGGCTGCGACAATGCTGGATTTTGTGTTTATTTATTTATTTTGAGAGAGAGAGAGAGAGAGAACACACGCACACGCATAGGGGAGGGGCAGAGAGAGAGAGGTAGAGAGAGAACACTGGGCTGTCAGCGCAGACCCCCCACTCAGGGCTCAGTCCCTCAAACTATGAGATCATGACCTGAGCTGAAATCAACAGCCGGTTGCTCAACTGACCGAGCCCTCCAGGCGCCCCTGTGATAATGTTGGATTTTATGTTTTCTTTATATGTAAGGATGAGAAAAAATATAAATAAGGATATTTATTTATATATATAAATATATAAATTTATATATATATAAATATATAAATATATTATAAATATATAATATATATATATATTATATATATATATATTCTGTTTAGCTTGCAAATTCCTACAGGTTGAAGACCTTGTTTTTCTCACTGCTTTTCCTCTCCCCCCAACAGACACGCACACACACACACACACACACACTCACCATATTTAGAAGCAGCAGCAAGGCGAAAAGGCAAGATGGCAGCAAGTAGTGTTGGGCAGGTGAATGTGCTCTATAAAAATGGAGGGAGGAAAAGAAGATTGGGAGGGAAGGAGAGGGAAGCAGAGTCCTGCACAGTACAGTGGGACGCCTGCATTGTCACGCACATTCATGATTGCTGGTCATGGTCATGGGCTGTGAAGGCAAGAAAAAAGAAATGCCATTAAAAGTCATTTCCATTTTACACTCTCAATCTGTAAAAAAAAAAAAGTTTAATGATGTGCAATCAGTCAATAATTTGCAAGATCATTAAACTCCTACAATGGAAGGAAAGAAGTCGTTAAGTCTCACAGATCCTAAGCGGCAATTCTCCAAAGAACAAGTGATAGAAGGTGGTTACGAGATGCGGCCAGCAAACCCTGAACTCAAGTTCAGAAGACAGCTCTCACCAATGTTCTTCCAGGGTAACAATTGCCGGGGCAATTCGAGTCATGGGCTTGTTCAAATTAGAATGATCTGATTTCTGTTCCAGAAGCACAGCTTTCACGTAATGCTAAATCACAAGACGTGGAAAATGGCTTATAATGGTACGATTTGATCAAAGAGATAAGCATGTCTCATTTACTTGTTTCCAGGCTAACCATTCACTATTGTTTGAATAGAGCTGGTAATCACAGACTAATGAGCCTTGAACTGAAGACCCAAAGGTAGAGAACTGTTTTGGCGTTGAAGCGTGCTAATTAAGAAGCAAGACAGAGTAGGAAAGAAAAAAAATACATACAATCTGAAGTCGGCCCTGTGTAGCTGGCGAGACAAACACAGCAAACGATGCTTTGAACTAAGTATCAGGGTACCTCTGCGTTATACTTGGTTCCTTAACTTAGTCAAGAAGCGCTTCTTCAACACCTAATATGTGCCAGCCACGATGTTTCGTGTTAGGGAGATAAAAAGTAATGGGATTTGGCTAAAGCATAGAATGGATGGGATGGGGGTGGGGAAGGGAAAGGAAAAAGCTGGCAAGGGTACGAGTTGGTGGCACATACCTTCGTAAAGCCATTTAAGGGGTTGAGGGTTTATTCCGAGAGGATCAGGGTGTTGCCGAGTGGTTTGTAAGCAGGTAAGCAGCAATTCTTTTTGCATATTTGAAGGTATTTCTCCAGCTAGAGTATAGAGGAGGTATGGAGGGATAGAGTCTGGTATTGTACAGTAGGAGGCCAATCAGTAGGTGATTGCAGTGGGACCGGCAAGAGATGATGATGGCCTGACGTAGTTCCCACAGATCTTGCTGAACAGTTGGACGTTTGGGGAGGGTGGGAGCAGTAAGAGAGAAGAAGGGGTCAGAAACGATTCCCGGGTTTGCAGTTTGGTCAGCTGGGTTCAGTACGTGAAGCCGTGTACCGAGATGGGGGTACGGAGAGCAAAGAGAAGCTTCTTGGTGGCCCAGTGAATTCAGTATTGGAGCCACTGACACTCAGGTGTCTGTGGGACCCTGAGATGGAGTTGTTGAGTAGACATTTGGACATAAGGAAAAAGCTCCCAACCTAAAATGCAGATTTGGGAGCCATCTGCAGAAGGATAATAATTTAAGCCATTAAGGGGTAGTTCAGGTGACCAAAGAACCGCGCGTAGAGTGAGAAGAGAAAACAGGCTAAGTCACAATCTGGCGGACACCAGCGTTTAAGAGATACGCAGAGGAAAACAAACCTACAAAAGAAACCGAGAAGGAGCTAGAGGAGAACCAGGTGGGTGTGGTGTCACGGAAATCCAGAGAAAGGACTGCTTCAAAAAGAAGCTAATCCAACTTTTCCGTCCACCACTTTCCTTTCTTGACCTCGCTATCATCTCTGTACAATAAAAACATTGGACTAGGTGTACGTCAAAAGTCATCCCAGAATCATCTCCCGTTTTTTCATAGGAAATCTGAAATGTTTCCCCTTAGTTTGGCTAATTCTTTTGTTTTTAAATGTTTATTTAGTATTGAGAGACAGAGAGAAACAGAGCATGAGCAGAGGAGGGGCAGACAGGAGGAGACACAGAATCCGAAGCAGGCTCCAGGCTCCGAGCTGTCCGCACAGAGTCCGATGCGGGGCTCGAATCCACCAACCGTGAGCTCGTGACCTGAGCTGAGGTCGGACGCTCAATCGACTGAGCCACCGTGGGCGCCCCTGAAAGCCTCACCTCGATTTCGTTTTGTAGCGGGCAACTCTCGGGGTGTCGACCTCTCTACTCCGAGGACTCTCCCTCCACACGGGGGAGGGAGAATGTTTGCAATTTCTACTCTGTGGATCTGTCCCCCCCCCACCTCTGACCATAGCAAGTGGTCCAGGGTGGACACAGGATCCAGGGGATCGTGATGAATTCCTCTCTCCTGATTCTTTGAAGTTGGTATTCAAAGATATTCATCTCTATTGATTGCTCGAACTGAGGAAGCAACAGCCTGTAAGCGGTAGGTTGGTCATCTTATGCAGGAAGGTGGAGCAAAGGTAAATCTGCCGAAAGAGCATGAAGCAGGCGAAAGGGCAGAATTTTAAAAAGAGCCCATGAGATGTGGGGAAACGTCTTAAAGAGACACAGCGGCCCGAGAGTGAGTGTAAGGTCGACTACCCTGGTTCCTAATAGCAGGTTCCTTCTTGGTTCCCATCCCTCTTAAGGCTGAAATGCATCCTCGACCTTGGTTCCTTGTAATAATGTTCCTCATTTGTGCTTACACTCGTTTGGTTTCACTTCTGCCACTTTTTTTTTTAATTTTTTTTTTCAACGTTTATTTATTTTTGGGACAGAGAGAGACAGAGCATGAACGGGGGAGGGGCAGAGAGAGAGGGAGACACAGAATCCGAAGCAGGCTCCAGGCTCGGAGCCATCAGCCCAGAGCCCGACGCGGGGCTCGAACTCACGGACCGCGAGATCGTGACCTGGCTGAGGTCGGATGCTTCACCGACTGCGCCACCCAGGCGCCCCCACTTCTGCCACTTTTGATCTGCAGTCTCCTGGCTTAAGGTAAGGAATTATAACTTTTCTGCCTGGTCTACACTGGAACAGCAACAATGTGGATTCAAATGAAGGATGACACACCAGGGATATCTTAAAGGAGTAACTGCAGGAACTGATCTCAGGCTTAGAATCTCCTCAGCACCCTGTGGCCCTTTCACAATGTATATGTATTTATACTGTTGTGTGTTTAACAGCGGTCTTTGGCCATTTCTCCTCCTAGAAGGAGGTGGTCAGTGAATGCCTAAACATCCCTATCTGGTATGTGCATTTCCACAAACCTGGGAAGTCTATTTTGTGGCTATATCAGAGCATCCTAGAGGATACGGAAAACTGGAACTTCTCTCTTCATGGCCAAGAGAACCCATGAAATCGCAGTTGAAAGAAAGAATGAAGGAAAGAAAGAAAGCAAAGAAGAAAGAAAAGAAAGAAAAAAGGAAGAAAAGAAGCAAAGAAAGAAAGAATGAAAGAAAGAAAGGAGAAAAAGAAAGAAAGAAAAGAAAGAAGGAAGGAAAGAAGAAAGAAAGAAAAAGAAAAGGAGGGGGAGGAAGAAGAGGGGGGAGGGGGAAAGGGAGAGGGAGGACAAGGAGGAGAAAAAGAAGATTCAGATGGATTGCCTAGGTCAATGCTTAACTTAATTTATTTTTTTTAAAATTTTTTTTTTCAACGTTTATTTATTTTTGGGACAGAGAGAGACAGAGCATGAACGGGGGAGGGGCAGAGAGAGAGGGAGACACCGAATCGGAAACAGGCTCCAGGCTCTGAGCCATCAGCCCAGAGCCTGACGCGGGGCTCGAACCCACGGACCGCGAGATCGTGACCTGGCTGAAGTCGGACGCTTAACCGACTGCGCCACCCAGGCGCCCCTTAACTTAATTTATGTACCTCATCATTACAAGTGAGTTCTGACCCAGTGACCATGCTAGCCATGAGGTAAGGGCCTGCCCCAAACGCGGTGTCCGCCTGTGTGTGAATCCTAACCTGTTAAGGCTTTTGGAAACAGAAAGCGAGTTTTCTCAAATATAAATACTAGTCCGAGCATCTCTTCCAACGTCTCTCACTCACTTGAGATGCTGTTTTGTGCTGACCGGGCTTTCAGTGAATACCGTGTCAGGATGTCGATGTTCTGTGTATGCCAACAACAAAATTAAAGAAAGAAAAATGAAAATAATGCCCGGAATAAAAAAAAAAAAAAAAAAAAAAAGGGAGTGACAAAGTAATAAAGTTCACTATGTCCCAGAGCCAGATTCGCTTTGGACTTCCTGCCCTTCAAATCTTTTTCATCGCCAGGGACCAGGCAGTTTGGGCCCCACGCCACACAGAATACGATCTGACCTATAGCGGCTGATCCGTCTACTTGCCACCCGACGTGCTGGAAATAATGGGGTCAGGTTGACGGGTGACACAGGGGGCGATCCCGTTGAAATCGGCAATGGGGCAAAAGGAACCACTTCTGCCTCCTTTGCCTTTCCCGGAAGCCTGGACGCGGGGCACAAAGAATATAACCGGAAGAATTCAGGGTCGCAAGGGGAAACTGAGCAGACCCCCACGGTGTCCACCGGAGGGTGCCTCCTTCGTGGCAGAGTCCGTCAGGTGTGTTAGAAGCAAGTGCGTGAAATGATCTTCACTTCGTCTTTCCAGCTCCCCCTCCGTGGGAGATGATCCCGTTTGCCAGGTCCCCGGCCTTAATTTCCACAGCTACGTCCTTCGGTCAGGCTGTCATCCCCTGCCTCTATTATTCTAGCAGCCTTCTGCTGGGTCTCCCTGCCTCGTGTCGATCTCTCTCTCTCTCTCTCTCTCTGCCCCAGTCAATCTTGTTTCCTGTTCCTATATTCAGTCTTTCCGAATGCCATTTTCTTTACGTTTATCCCATCTGAAATAGCCGACAGCAGACTCTTCTTATCCACTGAATCAAACTGAAAGTCTCCCCCCTGCTTCCTCCCCTTTACGGTGAGGCAGGTGCCCTGTTTGTAGCAGAAATTGCGCAGGTGTGTACAATAGGATCTATACGAGGCAGTTCCGTTATTTTTTTTTAAATCGCTGTCTTTAAAATAGAGGCTGAGTGGAAGCAAAGTGTGAAGACAAGGGACGTGGAAGGAGGCAAAGCACCAAGACAGCTCCTGACTCACCTTGAAGCCACGTTCGAGACCTCCTACTGATGAGGTCTGAAGGATTGGGGTTCGGAGCCAAAAGCCAAGAAATAACTCTTGAGACGTCTTTGGGTCCAAAAGGTGGCTTTTTGCTTGTTTGTTTGTTTTAAGTTGATTTATTTGTTTTGAGAGAGTGAGACAGAGACACAGAACACGGACCGGGGGGAGGGGCAGAGAGCGAGAGCGAGAGAATCCCAAGCAGGCTTCACACAGCCAGCACAGAGCCCAACTCCGGGCTCGAACTCACGAACCGTGAGATCATGACCTGAGCCTAAGTCAAAAGCCAGATGCTTAACAAGTGAGCCACCCAGGCACCCCCAAAATGGTGGTTTTATTAAAGCACAGGGGAGGGCATGTGGGCAGAAAGAGATGCACTTGGTCTATGAGGAGTGCCTGATTATAGAAGATTTTCTATCCCATGGAGGGGAGGGTGATGTTAGGGCTTCAGGAAATTGAGTGTATAGGCTTCTGGAAGTTTGGGTATTGACAAAATTGCTTTCCTCCTTGTAAATCATTAAGACCAGTTGTAAACTGTTAGAGACCCATGTCCTACACGACTGTGATCTCCATCAGTTAACTATTTTTTAATGCTTATTTAGTCCTGAGAGACAGAGAGACAGAGACAGACACAGAGAGACAGAGTGTAAGCAGGGGAGGGGCAGAGAGAGAGGGAGACAAAGAATCCCAAGCAGGCTCCAGGCTCCAAGCTGTCAGCACAGAGCCCGACACGGGGCTCGACCCCACGAACTGCAAGATCATGACCTGAGCTGAAGGAAGTCAAATGCTTAACCGACTGAGCCACCCAGGCGCCCGTTACCAGTTGACCATGTTTTTCCCTTTCCTTTGCTCTTGGGCAGCCAGGAGTGTCTGAGAAATGTCGCGCATCTCTCACCCGGTGGGGGGCAGGGGGAGTTGCTGGGTGTTAGCCTGTACTTTGCCCTCAGCTTTCCTTTTGCTCCCTCATCACTATTGCCACCAGGCGATTGTCACCCACCCTTTACAGTGTCGTTGTGGCCACTAAGCAAAGACAGTGTTTGTTACATGCCAACTATAATCCATACTTCAGATGTTCCATCTCATGGACGTCTAATGGCCTTGGGGGCACGTACTGAAGCCCTACACCTTGCAGAGGAGGAAACTAAGTCTCAGAAGGGAGATAAGCAAGTGAGCCAGGACTGTCTCCGAACCCAGCGCCCTTCCCTTTATTGTGCTGTCTCTCTTTAGTTGAGGTAACGTGAAAGTGATCTATATAGATTAGATCCTCTCCCGAACCCACCTTCCCCTTTAGGGAAACGGTCAAGGGAAGGTCATGCATGCATGTAATCGTCTCCCTTTGCACAGTGCCTATAGAGGTCCCTTCCATGGATCCAAAATCGGGAAACCCTTGAGCTCACGAATTCTCACCAGTAGCAACCTGGAGCTCACAAACACCCCTGCGAAGTAAGATCAAACTAGAATGATTCTTTGTAAAATCGAACATGCAAATGAATTTCCTTCAGGTTTAATTATTTTAAAACCTAAATCTAAAGTGTAATGCATTAATAGCAAAAGAGACTGAAAAGGGCTATTGGAGGCTATTTGATCTTTAACGCCCTGTGGGATATTCCTGCCATTTCTGAGTGTGGCTGCTCTCTTCCATAGCAAATCTTACTTCCCCGCAAATTATTCAAGTGTGGCATCGAGAGCAGATTGAGCCCATCAGCTCCTCACTCTAGATTTTCTTCCGTTGATGCAGCTGAAGGACGTATTGCCTTCTCCAGCAGCCACATCCAACTACGGGTGCATACTGAATTTAAAAATCAGGCAAAAAGACCTAAAGAGATTGCTGTGTGTTCCCGCTAAGTCACGCCTCCTGCAAACGCGTGTTGACGGAGCTGGGTTGCTCTCTTGGGTTGGGCTTTGGGGCATCCTCGTGCAATATCTTATGGTTATCTCTGCTAAAAATGTGTCTTTGTGGCATGCAGCCTGTCAAGACGCTAGTGAAGGACGACACCCAGCCTTCTGGCTTTGGTTGTTGACCTGGAGCTGTGCAAATCCAAATCTGGGGCTCGGATACAGCTCTAGGAACCATTCGCTCATTGGTAGGAATTTAAGCAACAGGCATGGGTGAAGTCTTCCAGAAGATCAAATGCTTGGGAATGCTACATCCAGGGTGCAGTTTGTATCGGTATAGGGGAACGAAACTAAAGGTTGCCAGGAGCTGGCGGAGGTAGAGAACATGCGATGGAATCACGGAGCAAGAGCATTTCAAGAAGAAATGAAAACGAAATCAGTTGTGTCAAATGCCACAAAAGGCTAGTTGGAAAGAGGAGTGCCGGTACAGTCTCCCTTCTCTCCCTCATCAGGGAGAGGAACGGTCTGATATAACTTGTCTTGGTGACCTCATGGTGGTTTCAAAGGATCATTGCTTTTGCTTTTTCTAATAAGAGCTTATAAACTACCCCTTTCTTTTCTTTTCTTTTTTAAAGCTTATTTATTTATTTTGAGGAAGAGAGAGAGAGTGAGCAGGAGAGAGAGAGATTGCTTACTACTCTTGGAATGATAGTTCCCCATTCGACTCTTGGTACATTCTCCCATTCTCAATAATCAACAGGCTTGTTGAACAATCTTATCTCTCAGAACCCTGGTGTGTGATACTTCCAGAACAATGAGCTGTACAGTTACTTAAGAAGAAAGAGGTGGCCTTCAAAAAAGATTTTCCCCACATTTCTTGGACTTCTGTTCCCCCTTCCCAATATCCCTTCTACCATTTTTATAAAAAGATTATTCCCTTCCACTAAAGGACATAAGCAAAATAGTTGGGCTTTTATTTTGTAGTGTTTATTTTGAGAGAGAGAGAGAGAGAGAGAGAGAGGTGGGGGGGGGGTGAATCACCAGTAGGCTCCATGCTGTCAGCACAGAGCCCAACATGGGGCTCAAGTTCATGAATGGTGAGCTCATGACCTCAGCCAAAACCAAGAGTCAGACACTTAACCGACTGAGCCACCCAGGTGCCCCCAAATAGTTTGACCTGTAAAAACCTCAAATGCCATCAAAGTAATTCAGTTAACTTGCCAGTAGAATAATGCCAGTGGGTCTCAAAATTCTCAAGGCAAAGACATAGGCAAGTTCCTTCCTCATAGACTGCAAAGAACCATTGCTACTCGCGTTCTATTAGTATCATAGGGACACACACCTAATTCCACTCAGACCGCCTTGAAACTTTACTACCTCATGCCTTCAGACAGCAGGCTTTTATCGTCACGCTTAATGCAATGAAATCTTTAAGCATTCTCAAAAATTATAAAATGGGTGACATTTCTGGTTTAGCCAGAACCAGAACGATGAGGCATTTAAATTGCAGCTATGAATGGTACTGAAGTCAGAATTAAAAATACAAGATCCGATTGCACCTATTGACCTATATAAAGCCTAGAGAAACAGCAATCCTGTTTTAAGGCAAATTTGCAGATTAATACAGAACTCACAGATGTGAAGAAGAAGAGAAGCCAGTAGCTTCCCTGCCAGTTCCTTCTGGCTCTTAGCAGGAGATCTAGTTGCCACTTCTGAGAACTCCGTCCTGATTTCATACCCCTCTGCTTGTACCAGAAAAACTGTCTCTCCTCATGCCAGAATTTTCTTCCATGTCAGGGGTCTAAAGTCCTTCTTCCTCCTCCCCTACATATGGTTGTCGGAAAATCACCACAAAGAGATCCAGCTGGATGAATGAATCACCCTTTAGACACACAACGCTTCTCAGAGGCACAGATCTTTTGCAAGCGGATGGGGACATCCGTCTCCGCAGCAACTCAGGAGTTAATCCTCAACCAAACAGTCCTGTTAAGTAATTCAGAAGTACAGGGTTTGGTGGGTTGTTGTTTTTTTTTTTTTTTCCTTCCCAAAACGGTAGGGAAAATGTGGAACACAGTATCTACATATCACTCCATTGAAAACTCCAGAGATCCCTCTGTTCTCCAAGCAGATGGAGATCCCACTCTATCAAAGGTCTTGTCTGTTGGCTATTTTTATGTGGCTCGTTGCTGCTGACTCTCACAGAGTGAAAAAGGAGAAAGGTAAGAATTTTGCTGATTCACAGCTTTCTGGTGTTTCTGCCGCTCGGGCTCCTATTTTGTTGAGTTTTATTTAGTCAGTCTCAAATGCAAGTAAATTTCTATTCTCTGAAGTGTAATGTTCCATTCCCAGATGACTAACTCTTTGAAAGTCATTTTCGGGATCTTGAATGATAAAATGCCTGTCTCTCATGATGGCACCAAATCCCAGAAAAATCCAAGCGAGTTGAAAAAGAGTTATAATATATACTTTGTTACAGATTCTATGGAAGGCAAAGAAAAAAAGGCTTTAAGTTAGGCTCAGCAGGGAATTTAAATAGTGTTTTAAAATTAATCACAGAAGATTGTTTAAAGCCTTTGGATTGTTAAGAAGTTAAATAAGAACTGAACATTGCCCAAGTCATAAAAAATTCACCATTTTAATTCTAACTTCCAATATTTTCAGGAAAGAAGGTCCCAGATCAACCATTATATAAAAACATTCACCATGACTAGTATTTCTGGCCGTTAAAGATCAAAATTATTTTCTCTAAAAATGTTCAAAAAATATTTCTGGTTTTGACTCGGGATCATTTTGATAATATTTTTTTTTAATTTTTTTTTCAACGTTTATTTATTTTTTTTTTTGGGGACAGAGAGAGACAGAGCATGAACGGGGGAGGGGCAGAGAGAGAGGGAGACACAGAATCGGAAACAGGCTCCAGGCTCCAAGCCATCAGCCCAGAGCCCGACGCGGGGCTCGAACTCACGGGCGAGATCGTGACCTGGCTGAAGTCGGACGCTTAACCGACTGCGCCACCCAGGCGCCCCACTGAAATACTCTCTGCTTTCACTTCCGCATCTGCACTTATGCACAAGTATAGATGTAAATGGAAAATGGGGAAAAAAAGAAAGCCTTTTACAAATGCTTGCTTACAATGCAAGCTGGTTTAATTGTTATACAAAATGATCCCGAGTTGGGGCGCCTGGGTGGCACAGTCGGTTAAGCCGTGGGAAAGCGTATGGCAAGTTAAAAATTCATCCTGTTTGATTATTCACAGCTTTTTCTCCCCTGCCACCTCTTAAAAAGAGGAATATGCCTCTTAGCTCCTTCCTTCTCTGCACCCTCCAAGGAGGGTCCGGTCTTGCCACATAGGTCTTTGGGCTGTAGCAATGGAAGATCGGAAGTAAAGGAAGATGAAAGGAAAGCTGGAACTGGCATTTAGAGCTGAAGGTCAAAGCTAATTTGCACTGAGTGGGAGAGTTGCCAGGAAATAGGGATGAGAGGAGCCAAGATAAAAGACAAGTGTGTAGGACAGGAAGAAGCAAAGAGATTTTAAGATGCCTTTCTGGAGACTTTATGTCCCATCAATAAGATTCGGGAGCTACAAGTCAAGAGATGAATTGTTGGGGCACCTGGGTGGCTCAGTCGGTCAAGCAGCCGACTTCGGCTCAGGTCATGATGTCGCGGTCCGCGGGTTCAAGCCCCGCATCGGGCTCCGCGCTGACAGCTCGGAGCCTGGAGCCTGCTTTGGATTCCGTGTCTCCCTCTCTCTCTGCCCCTCCCCTGCTCGCACGCTGTCTCTGTCTCTCTCTCAAAAATAAATAAACATTAAAAAAAATTTTTTAACGAGATGAATTATTGTCAAGTTCCTCTTGGTCGAATGGACTGTGTTCCCTATGCCTTTAACATTGCTCCAAAATGATACCGTGTGGTTTTAATGCCTTCAAAAGCTTTTTGGTGACATACCTTTGGCCTTTACAGTATTTTTTCCATTTTATCGTAATAACGCTCTATCATGGAGGAAATCCTCGAAGAATTTCCGTGTACATACAGAAAACCCTTACTCTTCTTTGCTGGCACAAGACAATGACATTTTTAAAAGTAGTTTTTAAGTTTATTTATTTTGAGAGAGAGAGAATATGAGGGGAGAGGGGCAGCGAGAGAGAGGGAGAGGGAGAGAATCCCATGCAGGATTCGTGCTGTCAGTGCGGAGCCCGACGTGGGGCTCCAACTCATGAACCGTGAGATCATGACCTGAGCCAAAATCAAGAGTCGGACGCTTAACTGACTGAGCCACCCAGGCGCCCTGGTAATGACATTTTTTACTCGAAGTGACTGATTAATTAGAAGTCCAGTGAGAGGGAATGAGAACTAGATTGGGAAGAGGGAAAGATTAAACTCATACTAGGTGTGTTAGTACATCTGAATAGCCCGGCACCACCTGTTAGATACAAGCAGTAAATTGATTAATGAAACACTATCATTGGTAACACTAATCAATTAATAAATACATTCATTTCTTTATGCGATTCCACAGCAGCTCAAAGTAACAATCCAGGTAAACTCGGTATGGTACTTGCATCTAGGAGTTCCAAATGGAAAGAGAAGACGGTGGAGAGAGAGACATCCATATAATTAAAATAATGGGATCTAATACACTTTCGGGTAGAATAACATATATGTAGATGCCATAGGAATTCAAAGCATGGAGACCTGAGCGAGGAAAATAAAGGAAAGCCTCACCCCTGATGTACGAGCTGGGTCCACAAAACCAAGGAGGTAAGAAAGTGATGGAGCGAGTACACTCTAGAGAATAAAGGCTCTGCCTGGCTACGGCGGCATGGTGCGTTGGTAAAAAATTGCATGGGACCGGAGAGTGCGTGGGTTATGGCAAAGGGTGAGAAAAGCGAGGCTGGTGTTCATAACTTGCACGATACAAAGCTGGAAACGCGGATTGAGACCAGATCAAGAAGAGTGGCAAACTTTTGCAAGTACACGCAGAGGTACGTTGTCTTTAACGTGCATTCATAACTTCCGTGAATTCTCAAAGACCTCGTGACCACCCAAGGTTTACAGGTCACTGCCAAAGGAAAAGGAGAACCTGTATATTCTTCTTTAGCATATATTTTTGTAAACTCCTTGTATCGATGACTATGCCATTAACAACTTTTCAGATCGCACATACAATTTTAATCCTGCCTAGAATATGTGTCCCAATATGTATCTGGGTCATAGTTTGTCCACACTCCTAATGTTGAGCATTATTATTCCCATTTTTCTGTAAGTACGAGACACATCCCTGCAGCTAAACTCTTCGAGAGCGTTTGTAACAATTTATTTAGAATAGACTCCTGGAAATTTAATTGTTTGATCACATACTGTATGCCTTTTTAAGGTCACTTGCAAATGCGGCCAAACGTTTCCCCCATAAAGATGGCGCTGATTTGAACTATTATTCACAGTGTGTGTGGTGTCTCTGTACATGCTGGACTGTAGTCAAAACAGGAAATTACACTTTCCTCTTTCACATTTTGATGTCCACTCGCGTTGTCATCGGTTGTGTCCCTGGCCCTTTTTAGATTGGGGGGCTTGTCTATTACCTAAGGAATTGTAGGAGCTTACTTCTGCCTCTACTAACGTTGTGAATTATTTGTCGTTCATGTTTGTGAATATTCCCTCTATCACGGTTGCCTTTCTCTTTGTTTCTGCAGTGTTTGACTTGCAGAAGTTGTAAGATTTCACTTAGATCTATCGGTGTTACCCTGGACGAATTACAACTAATATTTAGGAAGTCCAGAACCATCCCACGATAGTTTAAATATCTACCCATATTTTCTTCTAGATTTTCTTTTTTTCTTTTCTTTTTTTTAATGTTTATTTATTTTTGAGAGAGAGACAGAGACAGGGCCTGAGTGGGGGAGGGTCAGAGAGAGAGGAAGACACAGAATCTGAAACAGGCTCCAGGCTCTGAGCCGTCAGCACAGAGCCCGACGCGGGACTCGAACTCACAGACTGTGAGATCATGACCCGAGCTGAAGTCGGACGCTCAACCGACTGAGCCACCCAGGTGTCCCTCTTCTAGATTTTAAAAGAAGCATCTGTTTCCTGCGGAATTAGTGTGGTATGATTTTCCAGGTGTCCCACTGAGCTTATTTATTTATTTATAATTTTTTGTCAAATTAGCTTCCATGCAACACCCATGCTCATCCCAACAAGTGCCCTCCTCAATGCCCATCACACCGAGCTTCTTGAAACATCCAAACGGGACTCCCCAGCTTCAAATGTCACCTTATCTCTCAGGTCGATCTCTTACCACTTTTCGCTTGCTAACCACACCCGCATCCTCTCTAATCTTTGAACTTGCCAAGCTCAATCCCACCTAAGGACCTTAATGTGTGCTCTGTTACCTGGGCAGCGAAAAGAGCTCACTCTCTTACTTAGGTCAGATCTCCACTTAAGTGTTAGGCACTCATAAAGCCTTTCCCTGAACCATCCGTCTAAAACAAAACACCAGTCCAACCCATCACACTGTGTCTCCTTAGTCTGCTTTATTTTTTTTTTACACCACGTAACTCTACCTAAAATGATATATTTACCTCCATACTCATTTATTGTTCTGTTCAGCATCATATGCTTCACATGAGCAGATGTTTTGTCTTCTTTTTCAATCTCTCTATCCCCGGCGCCTAAAGAGTGACAGGTGAACAGGAGGAGATCAATAAATACTTGCTAAATATAGAAATGAACAGCAAATATTCATACCTATTTGTACCTTTTGAAATGTCTAGTGTGTTCCTCTGATTTATCCGCCTATCTCAATACCCATGCCAACGTATGTAGCTTTATAATATATATTAAAATCTGTAAGGACAATCTTTATTTCTTTCTCAATATGTCCATCTCTAACCTACTGCATATATTCTCCCAAATGAATTTCATTTTTTCTATTTCCAAATAAACGATCTTTGAATTGGACTTTCACTAAATCATGGATTTATAGGAGGAAAATTGACAATATTTCTAACCACGAATAATTTGACATCTCTCCATTTAGTTGATTCTTCCCTTATGTCCCTCAGGAAAGTTACAGTGTTCTTCATGTAAATTTCATACATTCCACCTTTGTTTTATTTCTAAGGAGTTGATAGTCTGGTTATCATAAAGGAGATCTTTCGTTCTCATTATTTCCTACCTGGTTATAAAGGTAGTGTAAACATATCAACGGGTATGTTATATTTATTGCACAACTCACATGTATAATCTTAGGACTATTTCATCTACTAAATCTACCAATGACTAGAACTCATGAAACATATGCCATACTAATGCATTAGTTCCGTCTGTTTATCTTTTCATTTCTAATAACTTTGCTGTTTGTTTTTACATGTTTTATTTTGCCCATTGGTTGCAAAAGGTTAGTGGCTGGTATAAAACTACCTTGTATAACTGGGAAGTCAGTACAACCGTATTGTTGGTTTCCTGTATGATTTAAAGTACCAACACATGAAACAATAATCATAAATCCATGTTAATGGGCAAATGATGTAACAAGGTATGATTGATAACAACAGAAAGGGGAAGCAGCGATGTTTAGAAACAGAAGTAATGTATGAGGTTGAAGCTAAGTTCACATCAATTCAAAATAGATGGTTATAAGTTTAAAATGTTGGCTGTAATTCACTTGGTAACCAATAAGAAAATAACTAAAAAATGTACAGAAAAGGAAATTGGACGGAGTGAGAATGGCACACCCGACAAAACCGAACATGAAAAAAGGCATGACTGGAAGAACTGAGACCAAAAACTATATAAGGCATATTGAAAACAAATAGAAAGATGACAGGACTACGTTCTTCACTGTGAGTAATTACGTTAAATATAAATGAAATCAATTCACCAGTTAAGGACAGAGATTGGCAGATTGATCACGATAAAGTGATTTTGTTGTTGTTGCTGTTTTGTCTTTTTGTTTTTTTGTTTTCTTTCAGCTCGAGGATTTCTTTCTGGTTCCTGTTTATAATTACTGTCTTGATTGATATTATTTATTTGCTCATACATTGTTCTCCTGGTTTCACTTAGCTCTATACCCATGATTTCTGTTAGTATTTAAGCCTACTTAAGACAAGTGAATTAAAGTCTTTGTCTAATAATTCCAATGTTTGGGTTTCTCTTAGAGCAATTTCTATTAATTTTTTTTTCCTGTGGATGTGCCATACTTTCTTGTTTCTATGCACGCTGCATAATTTTTGTGTTGGAAACTGGGCACTTCGAATATTATAATGTGGTAATTCTGGGTATCGAATTCTCCTTCCTCTCCGTGGTTTTTTTATCGTTGCTGTTTTTCATTTTAGTAGTTTATGTAGTGAGTTTCCAGAATTAGTTCTATGAAGCATGTATTTTTTTTTGAGTGTGGACCCTGAAGTCTCAGCTGATGGCTGGACAGAGATTTCCTTAAATGCCTAAAACCCGTAAGTCTCCACACTTTGTTTTGGAGATCATTGTATGTATTGATGCATGTTTATATATATATGTATATTTATGTATAAATATATATAAGTTTATAAACTTATATGTTACGTGTTTATATTTATTATAAATTATTATAATTTATATATATATATAATTTATTGTCAGGTTGGCTAACATACAGCGCATACAGCGTGCTCTTGGTTTTGGGGGTAGATTCCCTTGATTCATCACTGACATACAACATCCAGTGCTCATCCCAACAAGTGCCCTCTTCAATGCCCATCCCCCATTTCCCTCCCCCGCCCCCCCTCCCCCCCCCCCCCCGCAATCAATCAACCTGCTTTTAGCACTCAGCCAGGCAGTTGACTCTTAGCCTCAACTCTTAGCCTTTACTCCCTGCTGGTGCAGAGCCTCAAGATCAGCAGACATGAGAGCTTAGGGCCTACAGAGATATTTCCTGAGCATGCACGGCCTAGACACGCACACAGTCCTGCACATGTGTGTGGATTTCTAGAGTTCCAGGGAAAGTTGGAGATTTTTAAAGCCTCTCATGTTTCTCTCTCTCTTTTGAAAAGTTGTTGTTTGCCTCAGCTATTATCGCAGCCCCACGCAGCTGTGATTTTAATGTTTATTTATTTCTGAGAGACAGAGAGAGACACGGCACGAGCAGGGGAGGGGCAGAGAAAGAGGGAGACAGAATCGGAAGCAGGCTCCAGGCTCTGAGCTGTCAGCACACAGCCCGACCGCAGGGCTCGAACTCACGAACCCGGAGATCATGACCTGAGCTGAAGTAGGATGCTTAACCAACTGAGCCACCCAGGCACCCCAGAGGCAGCTGGGCTTTTAAGCGATTTGGACTTTTTGCTTTAGACAAATACTCCCAAGGTAAAGGCTATCGGCACCGGACTGTCTACGTACCCGATCACATAAAGATAAGCCTAGCATGTGAGATTTTCTAGAAAACTGTCAGGTCAAATAATGGCGATTCACTACAAATGGGGCTTTGGAAAATCTTAAACTCCCCTCTTACCACTCGAGGGACCATTAGGCTGCTGATTTCCACCGTGATTGTGGACCATTTTTCTTGACCCAGCCCTCTCGTGGTTGTTGCAAGCCTTTGGTTCATTCCCAGAGTTCTGAAAATCTTAAAATTTTTGATACGTTGAAATTTATTTCTCATTTAGCTCAAAATATTTTGAATTTATAGCTCTTTTTACCCTTTGTGTTTTTTTTTAAATAATTGTATTTCTTTTGTTTTTAAAGCTCGTGTATTTATCTTGAGCGAGAGAGAGAGAGCACACACGTGCCAGCAGGAGAGAGACAGAGAGAGAGGAGAGAGAATCCCAAGCAGGCACGGAGCTCGATCTCACAGACCATGAGATCATGACCAGAGCAGAGATCAAGCGTCGGCTACTTAACTGACTGCACCACCCAGGTGCCCCTATAATTGTATTTCTTTTCTAAATGTACAAGTATTTCCTGATTATCTATTTGATTTTTAATATACCCAGCTCAACAGCACTTTGATCAGAGAATATACTTTTCCTAATTTCAAAATTTCATTGTTTCCTTGAGAATTCAGCTATCGTCTGATGTTCCTCTGGAGGCAATGTATCTTTATTTTCCTCTGGATTTAATATTTGCTGTTTCTCTATTGTTCTCATCAGCTTTACAGAACCTAGACGTGTTTCATTGGTATTTACCTTGTTTTGTGTTCATTGGGCTCCTCGAACAAAAAATATTCGACGAGCCTCAAAATCATGCTGAGAAAAAGATTACAGATGCAAAAGAGTACATAGCACATGATTCCATTTATATGCAACTTGAGGAAACACATATCCACTCTATGGAGATAGACTGAAGATCAGCGGTTATCTGGGGGCCAAAGATAGAGATTGACCACAAAAGGGAACAAGGTATCTTTTGGGGTGATGGAAATGTTCTCTCTCTCTCTCTTTTTTTTTAATGTGGTGGAGGTCTCATAAAATGTTGTTTGAAGCCACTAAGCTTTGGGGTGGTTTGTTACTTTGCTATAGAAACTTGTTTGTAGAAGCATGGTGATGTGATACAAACACTAAAAGATGTAACACTGTCTATGGGACCAGGAACCAGGCAGAGGCTAGAAAATCAGTGGCGAGTCTGTTAGCAAAGGCTTGAGGAACGTCAAACAGCTAATGAAAACTGGAAAGGCAATGAAGAACTGTTATGTGAATCTGGGAAAAAGAGAATCCACTTTGCATCACAGCAAAACAAATAGCAAACTGTCACCTGAGTAGTCTTGGAGAATAGAAAATACGCATAAATGAACTTACAGCTGGGGCGAAAGACACGTCTCAGCAGAATGTTGAGGGGGACAATTGGCTTCTAGCTAGGTAGCGCGAAATACAGGAAACAAAAGATGAATTTGTTGATGAGTTGCAGCAGTTTTTGGTGGAGTCTTTTGGGGTTTTCTATATACAAGATCAGGTCATCTGCAAATATAGATAATTTTCCTTCTTCCTTTTTGATTTGAATAACTTTTCCTTCCCCGCTCCCCTCTCTCTTTCACTGTCTTTCTCGCTCTCTCCTAATTGCTCTGGCTAGGACTTCTGGCACTATGTTGAATAAAAGTGGCAATAATGGGCATCCTTGTTTTTTTCCTGATCTTAGAGGAAAGCTGTCCATCATTGAGTATGATATTAGCTGTGGGCTTGTCATATATAACCTTTCTTATGTTGAGGTACGTTCCCTCTATACCCAATTTATTCCCTCTATACCCAGTTTGTTGAATGATTTTTTTTTTTATCATGAACGGATGTTGGATTTTGTCAGATGCTTGTTTCTGCATCGAGATAATCATAGAATTTTTATCCTTCCTTTTCTTAACATGGTACCCCACATTGATTGATGAGCATATGTTAAACCACCCTTGCGTCCCTGGAATAAATCCCACTTATTCGTGATATAGGATCCTTTTAATGTACTGTTCAATTGGATTTGTCAATATTTTGTTGAGGATTTTTGCGCCTGTGTTTATCAGGGATATTGGACTATAATTTTCTTATAGCATTTGTTTCTGGCTTTTGTCTCAAGTTACTGTTGGGTTTGTAAAGTGAGTTTGGGAGTGTTCTTTACTCTTTATTTTTCTGGAAGAGTTTAAGGAGAACTGGAATTAATTCTTCTCTAAGTGTTTGGTAAAATTCACTAGCGAAGCTATCTGGTCCCAGGCTTTTATTTGTTGGGAATTTTGGATTATTGATTCAATCCCTTTAGTAGTAATCGGTCTGTTCTCATGTTCTATTTCTTCATGATTCATTCTTAGTAGGTCATATGTTTCTAGAAATTTATCCAGTTCTTCTAGAGTGTCCAATTTGTTGACACATAATGGTTCATATTTGTCTCATGATCCTTCGTATTTGTGTGGTATTAATTGTAATGTCTCCTCTTTTGTTTATGATTTTTTAAAGTTTATTTGTTTATTTTTGAAAGAGCGAGAGACAGATCAAGTGGGGGAGGGGCAGAGAGAGAGGATCCCAAGCAGGCTCCACACCGTCAGCCCAGAGCCCAACGCAGGGCTTGAACTCACGAACCATGAGATCGTGACCTGAGCCAAAATCAGGAGTTGGAGGCTTAACCGACCGAGCCACCCAGGTGCCCCTCATTTATAATTTTATTTATTTGAGTCTTCTTTCTTTTTTACATGGTTAAGGGTAGCTGAAGATTTGTCTATTTGGTTTATCTTTGGAACTCCTTTTTTTTTAGGTTTATTTTTGAGGGAGAGAGAGCGGGCACGTGAGCAAGTGGGAAAAGAGCAGAGAGAGAGGGAGACAGAGAATCCCAAGCAGGATCTGCGCTGTCTGCACAGAGCCTGACGCAGAGCTTGAACTCACAAACTGTGAGATCGTGACCTGAGCCCAAATCAAAAGTTGGACACTCAACGGACTGAGCTATCCAGGAACCCCTGGACCTCCCTTTTTAAAAATGAAAGTGCCTATTGTAGGTATCCTAGCTTTATCTTACCTTGGGATACGTCTGAGGAAGGCAAATAGCATGACCTTTTATCTGACAAGTCTTAGGATCCAGAAGAGCTGCCCCTCCAGAAATATATTAGATGAACTACATGTAATGAGTCTAATCTACGTCTAGATCAGCCTTAGATAATGACATTAGGGCTTTGAGCCTGAGCCAAATGTCATAATGAGATTTGAATTTGGGAAGAAAGGATAAACTGTCTTACACAAGGTGGGACTACAAATAATTGTGCCTAGAAGAGAACCAAGGTAGATTGAAAACTATTGCCGTAATACTTTACGGCTCCTGCTATCGACAGGTAGCGTGTTTTGCCCGAGCGCTTTGAGTTTCATCTTCCTTTGTGAGTTATTTTGACTAATAGGACATAATAAATATGGCATTGTATGAATCCAGAGCCAAAAGCTAAAGAGAAGTCCTTGAAAATTTTGCCTTCAATCACTTAAAATGCCGCCCTGAAATTGACATGCTCTTGAAAAAGACCAGTGTTAAAGACTGAAGAGAAAGGTCCAGCCATCCCAGATGTTCCAAATGACTCAAGCCCCCTGACATCTTGTCGGCTGAATGCAGCCACTTGAGTGAGCCTCAGCTGATCAGAACAGCCCAGCCAATGCACAGGGTCATAAAATAATAAATAAGGCCTCGTTGTGCGAATAATAAATAAGTTTCGGGATAGTGTTATACAATGCTTATGTTATGTATAATTGTTACACAATACTTAAAATAGCAAACATTTATCGTATGACACAGTTTCTGAGAGGCTAGAGGCTTGGAGGAGCTTAGCTGAGTTTTCTGGCTCAAGGTCTCCCATGAGGTTGGAATCAAGCTGTCGGCCAGGGTTGCAATCAATTCAGATCTTGGCTGGGATTGGAAAATCTGCTTCCAAACTCACTCACATGGTTGTTGGCAGGTCCCTGCTCCTTTCCGGCCGTTAGCCAGAGGCTTTAGTCCCACACCCTGTGGGCCTCTCCACGGGCTAGTTCACAGCATGGTAGCTTTTGCTTTCCCCAGAGTGAGTGACCCAAGATGGAGAGAATGTGTATACGAGAGAATACGCAAAATAAAAGCCACAGTCCTTTTTTTTTTGAACCTAATCTTGAAGTGACATATCGTCAGTTCTGCTGTATGCTATTGGTCGCACAGACTAATTTGGAGGCAATATGGGAGGATACTATACAAGAGTTTGAATACCAGAAGGTGGCGATCATTTGGGGACATTTTGGGGGCCAACTGTCACACACAGTCATAGGGAACTGGAATAGATTTCACAGAATCATTCTTAGTTTGGCCAGCGATGAGAATTACATTGTGATTTTCTTTTTTTTTTTTTTTAATTTTTTTTAAATTTTTTTAATTTTTTATTTGTTTTGCAAGAGAGAGAGCGAGAGAGCCTGCGCACATGAGCAGGGGTAGGGGCAGAGAGAGAGAGGGAGACAGAGAATCCCAAGCAGGCTCTGTGCTGTCTGTGTAGAGCCTGACTCAAGACTTGATCTCACGAATGATGAAATCATGACCTAACCTGAGATCAAGAGTCGGATGCTTAACCAACTGAGCCACCCCACGCGCCCCGCATTGTGGTTTTCTTCTATAAAGTTCATACTTTTAGAAATGCATAGTGAAGATGGGGTACATAGTGATATGGCTCATAAGATTTATTTAAAATACTTCAGGGGCGCCTGGGTGGCTCAGTCGGTTGGGTGTCTGACTTCGGCTCAGGTCATGATCTCTCGGTCCGTGAGTTCGAGCCCCGCATTGGGCTCTGTGCTGACAGCTCAGAACCTGGAGCCTGTTTCAGATTCTGTGTCTCCCTCTCTCTCTGACCTTCCCCCATTCATGCTCTGTCTCTCTCTGTCTCAAAAATGAATAAACGTTAAGTAAAATAAAATAAAAATAAAATAAAATAAAATACTTCAGCAAAAACAGTAATAACAGAAGGAATAGATAAAGCAATATCTTAAAAATGTTGGGGGTGCCTGGGTGGCTCAGTCAATTAAGCGCCCGTCTTCACCTCAGGTCATGATCTCACGGTTGGTGGCTTCCAGCCCTGAGTCGGGCTCTCTGCTGTCAGCGGGGAGCCCGCTTAGGATCCTCTGTCCCCCTCTCTCTGCCCCTCCCCCACTCGCACGTGCGCACGCACACATGCTCACTCTCTAAAATAAAAGATATTTTCAAAAAATTGGTGAATATGGGTTATAGGCAGAGGGAGTGCATTATCTTATTCCTGGGGGCCCGAAATAGTTCCTGTAAAATTTTAAAACCAACATCTACAATGCACAGGACCTGGAACCCTTGGCAACTTTTTGAACTTGGGGGAATTTTAGACAGCAACTTAAAAACGCCCGAGGGAGAATGCCTCCTTCTTTCAAATTTCTTTTAAGTTATGCAAGCAAAATACAAATAAACCGAGACCACTGACACTGGAGCTTACTGAGGATGACTTTTAACTTTTGCCTTTGAATTAGTATCCGCAGCCCGCAGCTGAGAACAAGGAATGGTTAAACTCTTCGCGTTCTGAAGCGGCCTCCAAGGCCCAATCAATAATCGGGTCCAGACCTCTCTCTCTCTCTCTCTCTCTCGGTTATTATAAAGAAACTGCTGAACTGACTCGAGTAGCCTCAAGTATCTCTGCAGGCCACTCCCAAAGTCTATCGAAGCAGAAGGCTACCGAGAGGGCAGGCAAGCCAGCATTTAGTAAACACCCTAACGGCAAGTTACGGCGGGCTCTTTTCTCTGCTTCGTCGGCAGGATTAGGAGATAAGGATCTCACTGGTGGCGTGATGCTTGTTAAGACCTGCTTGTGGCACTCACAGGCGTGTAGCAGTGGGTAGCGAGGGAGCCTTCGGGAGACCTTGACATGTACCTCCCCGGGGCTTCTTGTGGTCCTACGCAGACATAGCCACTGTCGCCTGGTTCTCCGCTTAGAAATGTCTGAAGGCAAAGGACTTTGCTGGTCCAGCCAGCGGAGGCAGGTCAAGGAAGGAACGCTCGCGCAAAACGCTCCCCAGGACTCCACAGCGTGGGAATGGGCAGGAAAGAACCTCGGCCATTCCCTTAAATCCACATGAAAGGGTGTGCGGTATAGGAGGGACAGGTGCGGTAGGGTCGTGTAAGGCAGGCAAAAATCGAGGACGCATTTTACCTTGGGGGGGGGTGACTCTAACATATCAGTCAATATCAGGAGGATCACTGAAGATTACTCTGTACGGTGCCTCCCCCCCCCCTCCGCCCCCCAAACAAACAAGACTTCTCTGGTAGGTACTACCCTCCTTCTTCCATATCCAAACTCTTTCTACCTTTCAATAGTTTCCCACTGAAGCCATGTGATGCGGCCATGTGGTGCGATCTGACCAATAAAATGTGGCCAAAGTAGCGGGTATTAATTCCATAGGGAAGTATTTAATCACCAACGCTGGTGCTCCAGCCTACGCTTTCCCACGGCTTTCCCAATGCTGAGCCAACATATGGAAAAATATGAACGGAAGAGTCACCACGATCCCAGAAGACATTGGAAGGTTGAATCTTGAAAAGTTCTTTTTGGAGGCCGCGGAGATTTTGGAGCTGTTTATTACTGGTCGATAAAAAGGTCAGGTTTTCCGTCCGTGGTGGGGAGGTATCTCCTGATATCACTCTGAGGAAAGCTTTGAATCCCAAATGAGATTGAGTATTGAACTCTTTAAATTATACGATTTGTTTAAGAATGAAATCTTGCCATTTGCAATGACGGGATGGCGTTAGAGAGTATTATGCTCCTAGAAAAATAAGTCAGTCAGAGAAAGACAAACACCAAGCAATCATACGGGGAAAAAAAGAGAGAGGCAGACCAAGAAACAGACTCTTTTTTTTTTTTTTACGTTTATTTATTTTGAGAGAGAGAGAGAGAGAGTACAAGCAGGTGAGGGGCAGAGAGAAGGAGAGACGGAATCCCAAGCAGGCTCCACACCATCAGCACGGAACCCAATGCGGGGCTTAAACTCACAAACTGTGAGATCATGACCTGGGTCAAGATCAAGAGTGGGTCATTTAATGGACTGAGCCACCCAGGTGCCCTGAAACAGACTCTTAACTATAGAGAACAAACTGATTACCATAGGGGAGGTGGTGGTGGGGGGGGGTTGGGTGGAATAGGTGATGGGGATCAAGCAGGGTACTTGTTGTGATGAGTGCCGGGTGATGTATGTAAGTGTTGTTCAATCATATATTGTACACCTGAAACTAATATTACACTATACGTTAACTAACTGGAAATTAAATAAAAAGTTAGAAAAGTAAAATACTTATATATGAATGAATGAATGAATGAGACTTTTTTAATAACTCAAAGTAACCAGTGGCCAGGAAGCCATGGCATCTGGTCAAGATAGTTTTAAGATATTGGTTACCTAGGGGCTCCTGGGTAGCTCAGTCATTGAGCATCCAACTTTTGGTTTCAGCTCCAGTCACGATCTCATGGTTCATGGGTTCGAGCCCGGCGTCGGGCTCTGTGCTGACAGCCCGGAGCCTGAAGCCTCCTTCGGATTCTGCCCCCCCCCCCGCCCCCGCCCCCGTCTCTGCCCTTCCCCACTTGTGGTTGTCTCCTACCTTTCCCTTTGCTACTTTCTCAAGTATTACAACAATACAGCCACTAGTGAAAACATTTTCTGTTGAAAGTCCACATACCCAACGTAGCGTTTTGTACGTCGTGCCTACTTACATAAATGTTTGTTTGTGGCATATTTTACCAGAGGACAAGGGGGGTCTCAGGGTACAAGCCATCTATGGAATTAGACAAATTATAGGCGCAGCATCTCACTTACTACGCACGCTGGACTGACTTCATGTAAACCCTCACTCCATGTTTTCTGCTTTCAATACTTGGTTCTTGTTCCAGATTTTCCTTTCGGCCTCATCCCTATCCCAGCTGAGGTTGCTCGCAAAATGACATGCGCTTTTAGGGCAATAGTTTATGGATCCCAGCCGATAATAAAAATCGCTCATTATAGCTAATCAAAAATGGTATGGAAATTTTCAATTTGCTCTGTCGTTTCACAGTCCCGTAGTTTTATTTATTCATAGAGATTACAGCATATTCTGGAAGCTGGTGTATACCCTTTGAAAAGACTCCAGCTGTAACATGAAATATATCTAAACTGAGTATTCGCTTCCAGATACTCGCGTTGGTCATTTCACTCTGAGTCTCCCTGTATTTGTACTTTAGAAAACCATTCTAAATAATTTGTAAATATTCGTTGTGGTCTCCACGCAGTTTTAGTCGGCTTACTTTCAGAGTTACTCACATAGCTTTACTAAGAAGTCACTGGCTTATGGGCAACCTGGGTGGCTCAGTCAGTTGAGGGTCCGACTTTGGCTCAGGTCACGGTCTCACAGTTCGTGGGTTCGCGCCCCGCATCGGGCTGTCTGCTGTCAGTGCAGAGCCCGCTTTGATCCTCTGTCCCTCTCTCTCTGCCCTTCCCTCACTCGTTCTATCTCTCTCAAAAATAAATAAAACAGGGGCGCCTGGGTGGCGCAGTCGGTTAAGCCTCCGACTTCAGCCAGGTCACGATCTCGCGGTCCGGGAGTTCGAGCCCCGCGTCGGGCTCTGGGCTGATGGCTCAGCGCCTGGAGCCTGTTTCCGATTCAGTGTCTCCCTCTCTCTCTGCCCCTCCCCTGTTCATGCTCTGTCTCTCTCTGTCCCAAAAATAAATAAATGTTGAAAAAAAAATTTTAAAAAAAATGAATGAACATAAAAAAATTTAAAAAAAAATAAATAAATAAAACACTTAAAAAAAGAAGTCACTGACTTAAAAAATGGCAAATATAGACAATTTTATATCTGATTTGTTCATTTGTTTTCCTTCCTTTTTGAAATTCTCTCCTTCCTCTGTTTTGGTAACCCAGGCATCCCTTCTCTACATGTGTGGTCACTTATCCATTTCAGTGCGTTGTTTTCTCTCTATTCATCTCTTTCCCTCTCTCTCTCTCTCTCTCTCTCCTTGAGAGGCAGAGAAAGAGTGTGAGCAGGTTGGTAAATACAAATATGATTCCACGATCAAGAGAGGACAGTATAAACCCACAGATGAGGCCGAGAGGAAAATCTGGAACGAGAACCAAGTATTGAAAGCAGAAAACATGGAGTGACGATTTACATGAAGTCGGTCCAGCATGAGAAGTAAGTGAGATGCTGTGCCTATAATTTGTCTAATTCCATAGATGGCTTGTATCCTGAGATTCCCTTGTAATGTTTCATAAACTTAATCAGAACTATTTAGAAGCCTCCTCTGAAGTTTCTTAATATCCTTGCTAATGACGCCTACAACTTACACATATGAATACATATATGAAGTGCACTTTTTAAATGCTGATCTAAGAGTGTAGGGGCGCCTGGCTGGCTCGGTCAGTGGAGCACGTGACTCTTGGTCTCAGGGCCACGAGTTCCAGACCCACATTGGGCCCAGAGATTACTTAAAAAAAGAAAGAAAAACATTAAGAGAATCAAAACGCAGTTGCAGGAACGTGAATTCTCAATGGCCTACTTAAAACTTTTCAACTTTGAGCGTCTCCTTGGGTCTGCTTCATTTTCCAGATATCCTCCAGATAGCTACAGGACTCACTTTGTCATCTCATTCAAGTCCCAGCTCAATGTTATGATCCTGCTGAAGCCTTCAGGGACACCCCTATGTAAAATAGCACCTTGACCCCTCAACTTGCTTTATTTTTTTGTAGCACTTATTACCAATCGATATATTTATTTGTACCTTCACTAACCAGAATCCAAACTGAATGAAAGACTTGATTTTGTTTATATATCTATTTCTGACAATAAGACTTAACGATTTTAAACGTTGCCTAAGTATTTAAGGGGATTTACGCCACTGTCCAAAGTGGTTACTTTGGGTTTTTTTTCAGGTAGATCATTTTATTATTTTCATTTTTACAGATGAGGAAACTAAGGCAGAAGAGCATTCATTGTCTTGGCAGTCTGGTTCCAGAGACTCTGCTTTTTTTTTTTTTTAATTTTATATCTTATTTTTTAAAATTTACAATGGAGTGTTACTCGGCAATCAAAAAGAATGGAATCTTGCCATTTGCAACTACGTGGATGAAACTGCAAAGTGGTTACTTTTCAAAGTTTTGCTAATCAATATAGCTTCATACTATCAATAGCTAATAGCTCAAGACACAATATACATTTAGAGTGGGACCCATTCATTGTTAATGATAGCGGAGGTACGTCTGCATTTCACGTCGTTTCCAGAAAAATTTCAAACTATATCTTGGCCACCTTGCCACCAGATCTGTTTGTACCTTCATTTTTACTCTGTTTTTGGTTAAAAAGAAAACCAGCAAACTGGTTCCAGAACTGTCAGCCTCATCTTTTCTTATTGGCTTGCGCTCACATTTTAGTATCACCTATAACCAGTCCCCTTAAATAAATAAGCAACTTGTCCACAAATGCACTCCGATGAGCACACAGAGATTGTAACGGGTGGCAACATGGCAAAAGCAGCAGGGCCCTACCACCCCCCCACGTGGTATGACGCCTGGGCCTCCCGGAGGCAGGTCATGCACTCAGTGTAGTATCTGATCATCTCACGTGTCGATCTCGTGAGGGTGCCTGTGTCAATCTAGAATATTAGAAATCTTGGTACACTTTAGCTTTCACTTAAATATAGAATATAAAAAAAATTGTAATGTGTATTGATTTTTGAGAGCGAAAGAGAAAGGGCACGAGTGGGGGAGGGGCAGAGAGAGAGGGAGACACAGAATCCGAAACAGGCTCCAGGCTCCGAGCTGTCAGCACAGAGCCGGACGCGGGGCTCGAAGTCCTGAACCGCAAGATCATGACCTGGGCCGAAATCGGATGCCCAACCGACTGAGCCACCCAGGCGCCCCTTAAATATATAATTTATTATTGACTTCCAGAACCCAAATGAATCTTCTTACACACTTGCAGCACGCATGTATCCACTTTTTAAAAAAAAAATTAATTAACGAATTACTTAATTTTTTAGTAATCTCCACACCCAACACGGGGCTCGAAGTCACGACCCTGACATCAAGAGTCGTGTTCTCCTCCAGCCGAGTCAGCCAGGTGCCCCATGCATGTATCCACTCTTAAGATCATGACTTTGGAGCATGGGTTTACTCCGGCTCCAAAGAGATCTGGGTTTCTATCCGTGTTCCACCGCTTTACCAGCTCCATGACCTTGGGCAGATGCAACTTCACTAAGTCTCATTTTTGTCATCTATAAAATGAAGATGCTAAAGTGTGTGTTTATTTCGCAGGGTTGCAGGAATTAAATTTTTTTTTTCAACGTTTTTTATTTATTTTGGGGACAGAGAGAGACAGAGCATGAACGGGGGAGGGGCAGAGAGAGAGAGGGAGACACAGAATCGGAAACAGGCTCCAGGCTCGGAGCCATCAGCCCAGAGCCCGACGCGGGGCTCGAACTCACGGACCGCGAGATCGTGACCTGGCTGAAGTCGGACGCTTAACCGACGGCGCCACCCAGGCGCCCCGAGGGTTGCAGGAATCAAATGAGATCATGTGTGTAAGACGATCGCAGTCAAACTCAGGATATAATGAATACACGGTATATCTTGTCCGTTATTAGCAGGGTTACCTTTCTAGGCTCAGAAGCTCCAGAAATGCATCACTGAGAAGAGAAAGGAAATGCCTACTAGGTGATAGAATTGTCTCAGAGGACAGCCATTGGTGATGAGACTCTCTCCACAATTGGCCATGCCTAAGGAAATCAGTGAGCTCACGGTGAAAAAATCCATTGGGTCTTGGCGACAAAATTTTCATTAGTGTGCGCTTTCTGGGATATCCTACATTTCTCCAGCATGTTCATTGTCTGGTTGATGCTTCTCAGAGAGGCAAATTTACACTTACTCGCTTAATCTCGTTCCTCATCTATGCTTTCTATTTGCAACCAAAGTTTTAGAGATGTGGCAAGGGTTAGGACACTAAGTACGGGAATTTCAATCGTGTTTTTCTATATATCCGTTATAACTGATTACCCATTTTTTTTCTCGATAAACTTTCAAGCTGTGTAGCTCAGTATCATATGTAACACCAGTGGAATCGGGGTTGCTGTTGCAATTTAATTTTTAAAGTGCTGATATTCCTGTTGCCGATTTATGACTTTCCCCGGTGCATTTCGCAAAGATCACCCCGATGGAGAAAACACGACTCTGTTTTACACAAGATGTATGTTAAATTATTCTGTCATCCTACAGTGTATTATCGTCAAACGCTGCGTACGCTGTTTTTGTACTGCTGCTGATTCACTGGGATTTAGTCAGACAAAAGAGCGAACATCTCACTCCCATGAATTGTTAAATTCATTTTGAAAACTGGGGGATTTTTGAAAAATTAGAGGGTATAAGTTTATTTATTTTATTTTTGAGATAGAAGACAGCGTGAGTGGAGGAGGGGGAGAGAAGCTTAACCGGCTGAGCCACCCAGGTGCCCTTAGTGTCTCCCCTTTAAGACACCTACCTTTCCGGGCACCTGGGTGGCTCAGTCAGTTAAGCGTCTATCTGACTCTTGATTTCGGCTCAGGCCATGACCCCACGGTTTGTGAGTTCAAGGCCTGCGCTGGGCTCTGCGCTGATGCACGGAACTTGCTTGGGATTCTCTCTCTCCTTCTCTCTCTGCCGTCCCCTGCTCGCACGTGCGTGCTCTCTCTCTGTCTCTCTCAAGATAAATAAAAACCTTATATATAAAGAAAAATTTCAAGACCCCTCTCTTGTAATTCAGGATTGTTCTGTCCGTCCCTTCCTCATCAACCTTGACGTTGGTATTCATCACCAATGCTGCCTCAGGTATCACTATGCCACTGTACAAAGTGGTGGGGTTTTGAATACACAAGGAAGAAAAAAAAGAAAGAAAGAATCAGAAACATTTTAGGGAAAATATCTCGAGAGCGCTAACCATTCAGGAATAGCTAACCTGTTCGGTGGCCTCCAGCTCTGAAAAAAATTTGCCTGCACTGGTTGAATACGCTTACCTCGTGTTATTAACACGAATGAAGCCTGCTGATTAGCGAGATCTTTGGATTAACAAGAATTCTCTTTAAATAATTCAAACACCGATGCCGACAAAAGGGGGATTATCAGTCATCCATGCCTCGAGAGGGATTTAAACCAGGTTGTTTCCTTCTTGACATCGGGGTATGAGATGAATTATCTGAAAGGAACGCGTGACAATGTTATTGTAGGCAAAGAAAATAGATAATTTTGGATTCTGGAGCACTTTAAGAAGCAGGTCAGGCCTGCTTGGAATCCCACAGTACTGGGCGGGGGTGCATTGAAGGCAGCCTGAGGGCATTGAGTGTTACTGACTCTGAGGACCTTGGTATGTGTCCCAAATCAAAGACCCACCTTGCTTGTCTTAAATATTTACCTTGCTAGAACCGACCATTCACCCTGGAAAGAGGGTGAAAAATAAGACATCCATGACCCTTTATTTCATGACCCAAAAGCAGGATGTAAGACTGAGTTTAACATTACATTCTGGGCTTGGAGAGCGACCTGGCCACTCATTCTGTAGATGGTCTTTAAAGGAAAACGTACGATGAATGCTAACCAACCGGCATACATTTTCTTGTGCTGAGGACTACCTCAATTCCTACATCGTGATCTAGATTCTATATATATATATACTCTCTGTTGGTATTCTAAAGGTGAATATTTAAGGTTATTTTAGCCATTAAAAAACTGTACTGAGGCCATTAAAGTCACAATTGCTCCCAATTCCGCCTACTGAAATTTTCCAACAAGTGTATGCGGAGTGGTTGAATAATTCCTTTCAAATGTTACATCCGCTTGCCTCAGATTGCTAGTGGCCTCGTTCTCCCTTCTAATGAACTGTGACCCGAGAGGCTGGGGAGATTGACTCTGTTCCCTTTCTGGGCACAAGCTAAGAAAGCCTGCTGAGAGCCTCCGGGACTGTGTATCATTTTGATGTTTGAGGTAAAATATCAGAATAAATTGTTCCCAAAAGAAAGATATCAAGTGCATGCTAAAAGACTCTTGCCGTCTGCCATTCCCATCAGACCCCAAGCAACACGGCAATAAAAGTGACCGATCTGCATTCCCTTGGATCATCTTGGCGTATTCTCCCCTCTCCGCTTAGACCATCTGGTGGGTTCCTGCAGACAATACCCTGCATGGTTACTGTGAATGGAGCCTGGCCCGTTGGGGAAGAAAATCAATTATCAGCTTCTTTTTCTCTTTCGATTGGAGGCAGGCTTGCTCTGCTCCACTGAAGAAACCTTCCAGTAGATTACGTTGTAGCTTTCACTGCGTTAAGCCTTTTGTAAGACTTAGCCTATAATGCCTCTGGTTTCCTCTTTCAATTTGGTCCTCATTCCCATTGTTCTCTCTCTCTCTCTTTTTTTTGTCCCCCTGGTATACTCCTAGACAATATTTCTTCAATATCGTAGGTACTGTCTCTATTTCTTTCCGTCTAGAAACACTAAACCACGTGATAGCATTGTAGCACCACCTTCTTTTTTTCCCCTCTTACGTAACGACCGCAAGAGATTCTTCCCCACCCCACTCGCACACGCCAGGTTTTGGTGGTTTTTCTGTGCGTGGGTGGTAACGTCTTAATGACCAAAGTACATTATCCCCACGGAGTCTTCTATCACGTTTTCAATGGTATTCTTTGTTCACGACAAGAACGGGTGTTTAGCTAACTTGGTTTATGAAATCCCAGCTCTCGGTGAGTCCGCGCCTATAGACTTTGATTAGGGGCTGGATTTAAAGAGATAGTTCCACCCTGAACATTTCAGCAGAAGGGAGCAACTGAATGACTGGGAAGCTTGGGGGAATAGTCGTGATTTTTTTTTTTTTCAGCAAGAAGCTTACCATTTTACAGCTACATGTTTTTATCGCAGCCAGAACTGCTGCTCTCTCACTTGACTTAAAAAAAAAAAAAAAAAAAAAAAAACAGGAACCTGTGCTTAATGGGGATAATTTTTCCCTTGTAGATGCTCAAGTTCTAGAACTAGACAGTAGTGATGGTCGTACAACATTGCAAATGCACTAAATACTGTTGAATTGCATGCTTTGAAATGGTGAATTTCATGTTCCGTCTATTTTGCAACAGTGAAGAAGAAAAGAATGTGGGGAAAAAGAAGAGGACAAAAATTGCAACGAAGACCAAGTCCTCTTAGGTGACTCCCAATTGCCCTTTTCCTATTCGTCTGCCAACCTCTATCCCTCCTTTCCCCTAAGTGTGTGATAATCCTTGCTGTACTCGGTCTATCCAGAAGAAAGAAGCTTTTTTCTGCTTCTTTCAGGTCTGCCTTTCTGAGTCAGGGCTGTAGGTTGCTCAAAGCAGATCTACATGGTCTCTTCAGCCATGCCAGTGATCACATTAATTCTCATTCTGTTTACAGTGTAGGCACATACCCCTATTTTGGATGAAAATGTTTCGACTGAAATTGCTCTGTCTTTCCCGGAAAGTTATCAGCATGGAACGCAGTAGTGGAAACCAGGAGGATTACGGTACAGCTCACTGTCATTAAAGAAGCATGGGGTTTGGAATCAAATAAATCAACCTGACAACTTAGTATATGATATAGGAAAGGTGAATCACCACGAGCCTCAATCTTTTATCTATAAAAGTGGGATAACACCTATGGCACAGGGAGAGTTGGGACCTTTAAGTATGGGTATGTTTAAAATGGTGTTACATACAAGACACGTTGGATAAATATCTCCTGTGTTGTCTAGCTCTGTCACGGATTAAATGTAGAATCGTCACCGAGTTCTTTAACCTTTTTTGCTTCTATTTCCTCTGAGAGACCGAGGGAGAAGAACGATGGTTTAACAGTAAGTCAGAAGATGAGTAGATCCTGAACAACAGCAAACCGCTTCACCCCTGTAAAGTTCCTCTGCGTTATTTTCATTTTGGACCACATAAGACACAGTAGTGTGGAGACCCATATCCTTATCATTTCACAAAGAGCCGGTGCGTTATGTAATTCCATTCGATTTTATAGAAACGAGCAGGGAAGGGGCAGAGAGCGAGGGAGACCCAGAATCCGAAGCGGGCTCCAGGCTCCGGGCTGTCAGCACAGAGCCCGACGCGGGGCTCGAACCCACAAACCGCGAGATCATGACCCGACCCAAAGTGGGACGCTTAACCAACTGAGCCACCCAGGAGCCCCCAGAGAGTCTTTCATCAAACTAGCCTACTCAATTTTTTTTGTCCCACTAGGTTGACAGAAAGTGCATAATTTCACCATGACATATTTTGAAGTACTCGGAATAAGAACGTATGCGGTTGCCATTGAACGTCTCTCATGTAGGTATTTTTTGTGCCAGTAACGTGCACTGATTGCTCCCAGTGAGTTACTTAAAAAATCATTCTTTTATCTACTCAACCCAACCACTCGTATGGAAAAATCAAACCAACAAAAAAATACGCATCGAGTGCTCGTGATTTGCCAGGCATTGTGTTTCTCTGCCCTCATGGACTTTGTGGTCTAACGGGGCACATAGAGATGAAAGTATCATACAAAATAATGTAAAGTTACACTCTATGTTATGCCACAAGTAAAGGTCCACGGTGCTATGAGACTGTATAATACGGAGATGAACCTAAAGCCATGGGTGTTGGGAAAGGATTATATGAGGTTATCTTGGCATAATGACGCCCAGAAATCGTCTCTTAATTTGTGTACTCTAACTTGGATAATGGTACCCCTGTTCACTCAGTCACCTAAACGTGAATTTCACAATCATCGTTGAGCTGGCCTTCTTCCTAGACTTCGGCTACATTCAATCACTGTATCCTATCCTCCTTCCGAGCCATATCTCACGCAGCTGAGCCTCTCTTCACATTTCCATTGTTGGTACCCACAATCATTGGCCATTGCCTCCTTGTTGGACTACAGGCAAGGTGTTCAATTTTAGTGGGCCCCCTTAGACCATTTTCACGATCCAGCCGTGATCCCTGAGGCCGGAGTAATCTTTCTGAAATCACCTCAGTGTCTGCCTTAGCAACCTGTCCCAAACTCGGTCTCAACACGCCTTTCTGGTCCCAGTTCCCTCTGCTTCCGTACGCATCAACAGCACTACAGCAATTTCTTAAATACCATCTGCCTTTTCCGTTTCTTTGGACATAGGCTGCACTGTTCTTTCTGCTTAGAATGCCTTCTCCTCACTTGTCTGCCAATTACAACCCTTGTTTGTGAAGGATTCATTCCAGGGCCACTTCTTCCGTTGTACTTTTGGGACTTCGCCCAAGCTGGAACTGATTTCTCGCTCTGTTGAGAACTCCAGGAACATTTTGTTTATAACACTTATGTGTTCTATTAGAATGTCTTGTCTCCCTTACTAGACCATAATCACATTAAGGCGTTTTCTTAGATTCTTTAAACCCACTGTAATGCTCCATTTAGTTCTCTGGGCAAAGTAGGTGATACAAGACATATTTGCGAAGAGAATGAAACACATTTCACTATTCTGCAAAGAGCAAAATTGCCTGTGAATGTACTGCTATCCGGACATCTCCCCCCCTTAACTCCAAAAGTTCTTGAAGTATCCGTCGGCAATCTAGGCTTTCCGTAAATGTAAATTTAGCTACAGATATTAGATATATAGGTATATGAACTCATATGGCTTCAATGTACACTATTTTCATGAATGGAAAATCTATACTATTTTTTGTCATTCACTCAATCTTACTTCCCAGGCTGACTTTTAATCCACCCATTTTCAAATAGTAAAGGAGAATGATATAACTTCTCTAGAGACAGTGCTGATCATGCCATGCTGTGAATCACTGAGAACACAGCATTGGAGCAGGGGCTTCTTGGGATTTCTTCAAGTAGACTTTCCAAGGGTCACTTCTAAAGTTTGATGATTTTTAACTGGTTCTCAGCCAGTGAATTCACCGACACTGTGGATGAAAATTCAAAGAAGGAAACAAATGGTCCTGCTTTACAATTAGCGGTATGATTATTAAAACTTCAAAAAATATTTTGGTTTATGCAAAGACCTATGTTTCGTTGACCGGATGCAATCAAGCGCCTTTTGACAAATAGGACGCGAAGCCAGTTTTCAGGAATAAGGCTTTCAAAGCAACATATGCCCCAGATTTATAGATAGGTCTAGATTATTACAGATTTATTTTGTCCTAGCAATGATCAGGTATTTTATGCTTTGTAGGACGAACGTGAGCTAACTTGTGCATTTGCTTATGGTTCCAAAGCCTCTAAGAAGTTTTATTAGCCTAGAAGTTTTTCTTTTGCATTAATAAAGATTTAAATAAAAAGGAAAGAAAGTGCTTATAGCATTGAAGCTCTATTTGTTTGTTTGTTTGCTTTGTCTGATTACCAATTGTCCTTGTCATGAAGGATACGTCTCTTTAGGGATTGTGAAATAAGTTGCGTGTCTCCTCTGGAACCTTCTTTCTGCCTCGTCTCCTTGGTGTGTTTGTCTTCCTGCTATCATCTGACGTACAAGGTCCTCTACCATGGTCATCTTTTTCTCTCCTGCCCCGACTTAAGCAAGCCCCTTTCCCACTTTAAAAGTTATCCCATTTCTTCAGGAGTCATAAAGATAAGCGCTTCCCAACCTTATGTATTTACTTATTGATTTATTTTGAGAGAGAGGGAGAAAACGCATGCATGCACAAGTTGGGGAGGGGCAGAGAGAGGGGGGGAGAATCCCAAGCAGGTTCCATGCCCAGCGCAGAGCCTGACGTGGGGCTCGGTCCCAGCCCCGTGAGATCATGACCTGAGCTGAAATCAAGAGCCGGACGCTTAACCGACTGAGCCACCCAGGCGCCCCAGTGCTCCTCGGCCTGTAATGTGCATACGTCTCACTGGTTTCTTATTAAAATGCATACTGTCATTCAGTAGGACTCGTTTGCAACCTGCAGTTCTATATTTCTAACAAGCTCCTTAGCGATACTCACACCTGCTAGTGTGGAGACAGCACTTTGAATATCAGGGTGTTAGGTGACAGAAAAACATTTCAATCAATTTAACTTCGACGATCTAATCGTGGCTTCAAAAGTTTTTCTCTGCTCAGAAAAACCTATGGGCTTAAATAAACCTCCAGTAACCCATATGGAAACACGATAAGGCATTTTTAAATTCTACAGTAATGCTTAGGGGACAATCATCGCTGAATCTCTCAAATCATGCAGCAGAGTAGACAGAGGCTTGCCTTAAAGAAACAGCAAGGCTTACCCATTATAGGACTCAGGAAGTGGATGTTCATTCCCCCACTTTACGGATGGGGAAACTGAGTTCTAGTGATATTAAAAAAACTGGTCTGGGGCGCCTGGGTGGCGCAGTCGGTTAAGCGGCCGACCCCAGCCAGGTCACGATCTCGCGGTCCGTGAGTTCGAGCCCCGCATCAGGCTCTGGGCTGACGGCCCGGAGCCTGGAGCCTGGTTCCGATTCTGTGTCTCCCTCTCTCTCTGCCCCTCCCCCGTTCATGCTCTGTCTCTCTCTGTCCCAAAAATAAAAATAAACGTTGAAAAAAAAAATTAAAACAAAAAAACAAAAAAAACTGGTCTGAGCTCATGAAGACCGTCATTGAAACCAAGAGGCTTTGAGTACTGATTCTCTGTCTGGAAAGATCTATGCTTTCTCTACAATGTAACTGTGCCTACGTGGTAACTAAAGAAATATGCCAGCGTCATAGACAGACTGAAAAATCCTTCAGGGGATTTAAGACTTAAAATTTGACCATCAAGTTCGTTCATGTTGTAGTCATACACACGTGCACCCACGTGCGCATAATATTCCTACAACCAAAAGGGTAAAACTTTGTATTCACGTACATCTCTAAACTTTCCATGCGGTAAAGTTGGTTCAGAAAAAGGTAGCAATGGGCATTCAATCAATGTAGCTCACAGCTGAATTCAAGTGAAGAACTTGCTAGACAGATAGTTTTGTTGCTGTTTGTGGAGTGTTATGAATTTTTGCCCAACATTTAATTTCACCAGATTTTCGTATCAATTTGTAGAATTTCATTATTTATTTATGTGTGTATGTATTTACTTATTTAAAGCTTGACTGCTCTCCTCCGCGTGTAATTTTAATATCCTCTCTGCTGAATGTGTACAGTGTAATTCGGAATAAAATTCAAGGAGCACTAACAACGGTAGGATGCCAAGCTATAGGCCGATCTTCAAATAGAGGCCAGAATAATAGTCCCCATTATCAGCTTTCGGACTGAAAGCGACCAAGAAATAAATAGGATGTAATGGGACGAAAAACATCTAGTTCGTCTTACGGTGTGGTTCCTACTTCTCTGCATTCAGCCAGCCACCGCCGTTTCTTAAACCTGAATAAGTAAAGCGAAACGTAAGAATTAGCACCTTATCGCATGTACAAAATTCAGTAACAATCCTAAGCAGGAATATTCTTTCAAGGGAAACGACTGTAATTTTGTTGAAATGGGTTTTTCTCCGAAGTTGAAAATACCCATACTTTAAACCACTTTTCACATTCGGTCTGTTCTCCTATGATTCCAAGGCTACATTCACGGGGAAACATGGAGGACAGCAGTTCCTTTCAAACCGATTATGTGACTTGGGTCATGGCCTTCGCTCTACCTTCGTCGGGTTCAGCTTCTCCTCTGCTATCCAGAGCAGGCTCTCATGGAGGACCGCCGAATCATGTCAGACCTGTAGAACTTAACGCGTGTGAAGCATGATCTGATATTTTGTAGAGACCGTGCTTTCCAAAATCCTTTGGGGCGCCTGGGTGGCTCAGTTGGTTAAGCATCCGACTTCAGCTCAGGTCACGATCTCCCAGCTTATGAGTTCGAGCCCCGCATCAGGTTCCGTGCTGACAGCTCAGAGCCTGGAGCCTGCTTGGGATTCTGCGTCTCCCTCTCTTTCTTCCCCTTCCCCACTTGCACTCTGTCTCTCTCTCTCTCTTTCTCAAGAATAAATAAACAACAACAACAACAACAAAAAAACTAAAAAAAAGAATTCACAATCTTTTGATGAACGAATCACCCATACTGGGTCTCCTTTCTGTGACTTACCCCGGTCATTCTGTCCAGCGTCTCACTCTATTTGCTTGCTTCTTTGATTTCTCCAACTTGCAAGGGTACCTGGTTTGACACACCAATGATTTTAAATCTCCAGGCCATTGAGTGGAGATGAACAATCTCAGAAAGTTTGTTTGTTTGTTTGTTTGTTTTGAGAGAGAGAGAGAAAGCAGAGGGGCAGAGAGAGAGGGAGAGAGGGAATCCCAAGCAGGCTCTGCGCTGTCCGCGCAGAGCCCAGTGCAGCGCTCGAACACGTGTACTGTGAGATCATGACCTGAGCTGAAATGCAGAGTCCGATGCCCAGCCAACTGAGCCACCCAGGCGGCCGACCAGGCATAATTTGAACTAAATTAGCTCCCCCGGGGAAAATAAATGGCCTACGCTTGAGAAATGTGAAAGCAAATCACAGGTTATCTCACTCAAACAAAGATACACATGCTGTGTGACATTTGTTCATTATAGAAAAGTGATATGAGGCATGTAGCCAAACATGCCCTCTGCTGGTCTGAATATTAGATCCCTAAAAGCCATAAGGTTTATCTGCAGTCTTTGTAGTGGAGTATACATTTGTAGGTTCATATGTTTCAGACTGAATCAGAAAGGGCTCCTTTTATTTTCTGTGAAATGGTAAAACAGACACATCTCCTAGTAAATGATCATTAAAGCAAGAAGAAACGCCTACCAAACATACCTTCCCAGTGTTGCATGGAATCATCATTATCTGAAATACTTGAGAACAGTGGCCTCTTCAACTATAAAAAGTAACGTATGCAGTAGCTTCGTCAGCATAGCAAACTGACCTAACACCAAACTCTGTTCCGAGGACATAAAAACCCTGAATAAAAATATAGCTATTTTAATAATCATAATGGATCTTGAAAGAAAAGTTCCCAGCTGACAGAAGTATAAAAAGAACTCAAGCTCTCTGCTTCTCCCTGTACAACAGAAGCCGCATTTGCTGGAGTGGTGCCAGCTCGTCCCGAGACGCGATGGCAAAGGTTGGACTAAACCGATTTGGCCATATTGGGCACCTGGTCGCCAGGGCTGCTTTTAACTCTGGCAAAGTGGATATTCTCCCCATCAATGACCCCTTCATTGACCTCAACCACATGGTCTATATTCTCCAATATGATTCTACCCGCGGCACAGTCAAGGCTGAGAACAGGAGACTTGTCCTCAATGGAAAGCCTACCTCCATCTCCTAGCGGCTAGATCCCATCAACGTCAAATGGGGTGACGCTGGTGCTGAGTATGTGGTGGAGTCCACCGGGGTCTTCACCACCATTCAGAAGGCTGGGGCTCACTTGAAGGACGGGGCCAAGAGGGTCATCATCTCTGCCCCTTCTGTTGATGTTTGTGATGGGCCTGAACCATGAGAAGTATGACAGCTCCCTGAAGATTGTCAGCAATGCCTCCTATACCACCAAGCGCTTGGGCCCTCTGGCCAGCGTCATCCATGATGACTGTGGCATCATGGACCACAGCCCATGCCATCACTGTACCCCAGAAGACCATGGATGGCCCCTCTGGGAAACTGCTTCTGGCACCACCAAGGCTCTAGGCAAGATCATCTCTGAGCTAAATGGGAAGCTCGTTGGCATGACTTTCTGTGTCCCCACCCCCAACGTGTCAGTTGTGGATCTCACTTGCCACCCGGAGCTGCAAACATCAGCGACATCAAGAAGGTGGTGAAGCAGGCATTGGAGGGCGCCTTCAAGGGCATCCTAGGCTATCCTGAGGACCAGGTTGTCTCCTGTGACTTTCACAGTGACACCCACTCTTCCATCTTCGACACTGGGGTTTGCATTGCCTCCAATGACTACTTTGTCAAGCTCATTTCCTTGTATGACAACGAATTTTGGCTACAGGAACCAGGTGGCGAACCTGATAGTCCACAGGGCCTCCAAGGAGTCAGGGCCCCCTAGGCCACCAGCCCCCGCAAGAGCAAGAGGCAAAGAGAGTCCCTCAGCTTCTGGGGAGTCCTTGCCCCAAATCATCCCCCAACACACTGAGAATCTCCAGACCTCTACACAGTTTCCATCCCAGAGCCCCTGAAGAAGGGGAGGGAAAACTGTTTCCCGTTATGTGAAATCCCTCCCGTCTCTAGCAGATGCAAACGCAAAAATTATTTTTAGAGGTATCTTCAGAAACTAGGGAGCCAGGGACTCCTACAGGAAAAAAAAAATCCTGCCTCAATAGGAGGCAGGCATGTGTGCGTGCACACTCGAAGAGTAGACACATCATACAAATCACAGAAGTATACAACCTATCCTTTTTTAAACAATGTTTATTTATTTACTTTTGAGAGGAGGGGAAGGACAGAGAGAGAGAGGGAGAGAGACAGAGACAGAGACAGAGACAGAGAATCCCAAAGCAGGCTCTGCGATGCCAGCACAGAGCCTGACCTGGGGTTCAATCTCACGAACCCGAGATCATGACCTGAGCCGAAATCAAGAGTCTGATGCTTAACCAACTGAGCCACCCAAGCGCCCCATAGGTAACCTATCCTTAAGCAGTTCTGCATATATAGCACACAGTAAACCAGAGATAAAAGAACAATACCAAAAGAAAGAACCCTAAAAATAAATATATTTAAAATGATTAATGATATTAAAGGGAATAGAGCCACGGGGGTGGGAGTGGGGGAATAAAAAAAAAAGGCATCAGAATCATCCAATAAAAATTCTAGACATGAAAGTAAGGTCACAGAATTAAAAAACTAAGCTGATTCAGAATTTAGGTAGAAAATCTTACGGAGAGATTAAGAAACATAGAAGTGTGAATGACATATCTAACAAGCATTCCAAAGGAAGGAAGTAGGAGGTGGAGAGGAACAATAGTGAAAAAAGAGGAGAATTTAAGGAAGACATGAATACTTAGATTGAAAGAGCAAAGCTGCCATCAAGATAAATCGAATTAAAGTGACATGTTGGAGGGGCGCCTGGGTGGCTCGGTTGCTTAAGCATCCCACTCTTGATTTTGGCACAAAGCCTGCATGGGATTCTCTCTTTCTCTCTCTGTCTCTCCCTCTGCCCCTCCCCTGCTTGTGCACTCTCTCTCTCAAAATAGATAAGTAAATATTCCAAAAAATGCTTACGATCCTCTCTTTCTCTCCCTCTTCCTCTGCCCCTCCCCACTTACGTGCTCTCTCTCTCAAAAATAAATAAGTAAAGTTAAAAAAAATAAAGTGGCGTGTGGAAACAAGGGAGGAAAGCTATAGAATGACAAATGCAAAGAAAAAGACTACAAGTAATCCGAGGAAAGATCTATATTCGGCCCCCCCCCCAATAAAATGGCGATCACGCGGACAACAGATTTCATACCAACAACGCGGGCCAGAAGACAGCGAACATCTATCATCCAACAGCTAAGGGAAAATAGCTGCCTACCTAGGGCAGCTAAATATCCAAGAGTGAATGTGAAAAAAGACATTTTCAGACAAACATTGGAAGAGTTTACCACTCAGGAATGCTTACTGAAAGTGTGACCCAAGACGATACTAAAATGAGGAAAAGGCTGAACCTTGAAGGAAGTAATGGAAACGCAAAAGGCAATGATGAACGAAGAAGTGGGCATATATGTGAGTAGAGCTGAAGAGGCATTGCTTGTGGAATGTATACTACAAGGAACACTTTGGGGAAGTTTGAAAACAAGTTGGGGGAGGGGGGCGGCGCCTGGGTGGCTCTGTTGCTTAAGCTTCCCACTCTTGACCTCAGCTCAGGTCTTGATTTCCGAGACGTGAGTTCACGCCCCACATTGGGCTCCGTGCTAGGTGTGGACCCCACCGAAAACAAACAAACAACAAGCTGGGACTTCTACTTCCTGGAAGATGGAGATGTGTTTTCCCTATTCTTCCTGCTAAGTAAAACCAAAAATACTGGGCGTTATATATAAAAAACAGACGTAGAAAGACTCTGCAAGGTGGAAAAGAAGGCAAATCAACTATGGACTTTTGGGACCAAGGAATGATACATTGGTGAGTTCCCAGACAGGGAACTGTCTGAAGAAAATATATCTTCATCCCACGAATAGCAACAGGAGAAGACAAAAAAAAAAAAAAAAAAAGCAAGCAAGCTTCAACAAGACTTATCCTCTCTAGCCAAAGAACCAGGAAGGGGAGAGCTTAACAAGACAAAAACCAGTCCACTGCACTCAGACAGCACAGAAAGAGCTGTAACCTGACTCCTACCCATGAAAGAAAAGCCACAGGGGCAACTTAGACATCCACTCTCACAAAACTGCAACAAGGTTCTCTAACAGCCCCGATTATTAGGTGGTTCAGAGGAAGCCAAATTAAAAGCAGGAACTTTCATCCCCGCTGCTTGGTAATGAGCCCCACCCCCCTTGGGATCAGAGGATACCACGGGGGGGGGGGGGAAGTGACCCCCCTCCCCCACCCATGGTATCCGTGGAGACCACATGGAGAGCTGGAAGTCCATTTCTTTCCAACAGAAATGAGTTCGCCCCACTCCAAAACTCTGGTGTCAGTGGAAACCAAGCTGGGAAACTTTATTTCTCCTCCACCTTGTGGGAATGAGGCAGCTCATTCTGAGTAGTGTCAGAAAAGAAGAGAACGTAAGCAAGCAAAACCAAACAAAACATGAAGACTTCAACAAGATCCAGAGTCCCATGAGATAATATGGAAATATCCAGCTTTCAATAGACAATCATTCAAACAGATTGTCAATAGACAATCAGATCTCAAACAGAATGAGAAAAGGCAATCAGTAGATGTCAATGTCCAGACGAGAGAGATGTTAGAATTATCTGAAAGGAAAAAATTGGCATCCCCTTGAATGTATACCCACCAAAAGTACCCTTCAGGAATAAAGAGAAAATCCAGCATTCTCAGATGAAAGACAAACTAAGAGAATTTGTTGCTAAGAAACACACCCTAAAAGAATGGCCAAAGAAGTCCTCTAAACAAAAAGGAAGTGATAAAAGGGAGAACTTGGAAATGCCAAGAAAGGAGAGAGAAGGTGGCCAGCAAAAGTATGGGTAAATACAACGGGCTTTTTTTCTGAGTTTTCCAAATTACATTTGCTGGTTTAAGAAAGGTATACCACTGTCTGATGTGGTTTTAAATGTATGCAGTAGAAAGGCGTCTGGGTGGCTCAGTGGGTTAAGCGTCTGACTTCGGCTCAGGTCATGATATCACAATTTGTGAGTTCAAGCCCCACATCAAGCTCTCTGCTGTCAGCACAACGCCCGCTTCAGACCCTCTGTCCCTCTCTCTCTTTCTCTCTTCCTCTCCCTGGCTGGTGCTCTCTCTCTCTCTCTCTCACTCATAAACAAACATTAAAAACAAAAACCTAAATGTACGCGGTGGAAATATTTCAGACAACTATATTATAAAATGGGGACAGAACTGGGACATAAAGTGAGGTGAGATTTCTTTTTTATTTAAAATTTTTTTTAACATTTATTCATTTTTGAGAGTGAGAGAGACAGAGCATGAGTAGGGGAGGGGCAGAAAGAGTGGCAGACACAGAATCTGAAGCAGGCTCCAGGCTCTGAGCTGTCAGCACAGAGTACGACGTGGGGCTCGAACTCACGGACCTCAAGATCACGACCAAACTGAAGTTGGATGTTCAACTGACTGAGCCACCCAGGCACCTCAAATGAGGTGAGATTTCTACACTTCCCTCAGAATGGTAACAGAAGAGAGTACCTGGGTAGCTCAGTCAGTGAAGCATCTGACTCTTGGTTTGGGCTCAGGTCATGATCTTACAGTTCACGGGTTCGAGCTCCCCATCAGGCTGTGTGCTGGGAGCAAAGAGCCTGGTTGGGATTCTCCCTCTCCTTTTTCTGCCCCTCCCCCACTCGTGCTCACTCTCTCACTCTCCTTCTCTTAAAAAATAAATAAGTAAAAACTTCAAAATTAATAAGTAAAATGAAAAGTTTCCTTTAAAGGGGCGCCTGGGTGGCTCAGTCTGTTAAGCGTCTGACTTCGGCTCAGGTCGTATCTCGCAGTTCGTGAGTTCAAGGCCCGCATTGGGTTCTGTACCTGGAACCTGCTTGGGATTCTGTGTCTCCCTCTCTCTCTGCCCCTCCCCTGCTCGCTCTCTGTCTCTCTCTCAAAATAAATAAAAAACCATGAAAAAAAGCACAGAATGCTCTTTAAAAACCAGATTTGTAAAAATAAAAAAATAGAATTTACATTTTTTCTTAATGGATGATTCAAAGAAATCATAAAAGAAATGGTTATATATATTGTAATTGAATAATCACAAAAATACTACGCATAGGAATTTGCCATAAAGTTACAGTAATTAAATAGTGTGATATTGGCAAAATGAAGAGATTAGACTAATGAAACCGAATGAAGCCAAATGTATGTGCATGTACAATTTAGTATGTAATAGAGATGACATTAAAATTAGTTAGAAGAGTATAAGGTTTTAATAAGTTGCCTTGGTATCGGGGCGCCTGGGTGGCTCAGTCGGTTGAGTGCCTGACTTCGGCTCAGGTCATGATCTCGCGGTCCGTGAGTTCGAGCCCCGCGTCGGGCTCTGTGCTGACAGCTCAGAGCCTGGAGCCTGCTTCGGATTCTGTGTCTCCCTCGCTCTGACTCTCCCCCGTTCATGCACTGTCTCTCTCTGTTATGAAAAATAAATAAATAAACATTAAAAAAATTAAAAAAAAATAAATTGCCTTGGCATCAATGGAGTATATATAGGAAGAAAAATAAAATTGGATCTCTACATCACCTAATAATAAAAACCAATTCCAGATGGATTTAAAGACCTAAATGTGCTACATTGTATGTTAACTAGCTTGGATTTAAATAAAACCTTGGAAGAAGGAAGGAAGGAAGGAAGGAAGGAAGGAAGGAAGGAGGAAGGAAGGAAGGAAGGAAGGGAGGGAGGAAGGAAGGAAGGAAAGAAGGAAGGAAGAAAGAAGGAAGGAAGGAAGGGAGGGAGGAAGGAAGGAAGGAAGGAAGGGAGGAAGGGAGGAAGGAAGGAAGGAAAGAAGGAAGGAAGGAAGGAAGGAAGGAAGGAAGGAAAGAAGGAAGGAAGGAAGGGAGGAAGGAAGGAAAGAAGGAAGGAAGGAAGGAAGGAAGGAAGGAAGGGAGGAAGGAGGGGAGGAAGACTGAAATATGGAAAATAACAAAACTTTTAGACAAAATGTAGGAGAATATCTTTATGACTTGGAGATGTCAATGGCTTTCTAATACAAGCAACCAAAGCTAAAAGTATAAAGTAAAAGACCAAAATTTGAATATGTAATAATTTACATTTTTCTGTATGACCAAAGGCAAGGGTAAATTAGAATGTATGACTGGGAGAAGACGTTTCCAGTACATATAAGCCAAAATCACATAGGGGATCAAGAATCCATAAAGAACTCCTATGTATTTGTTTTTGGAAAAAAGCAGTGAAAAGGTGGTCAAAGAATATGGACAAATAATTCAGAGAGCAGAAATAGGAAGAATCAATAAACATACGAAAGGGTGTTCAATCTCAATAATAATCAAGAAATACAAATTTAAACAAATATCTTTCACAGCCAACAAGTTGACAAAACTCTAAATATGACAGCGTAAATTTAGGCAAGGATGTAGAAAAACAGGTTCTCTCAAATGCTGGGCAGTTGGAATGCAGTTGTTGAAACAATTCTGGAAAGAAATTTATTTACGTAATGGAATTCTATTCAACAGTAAAATAAATGAACGAGGCCAATATGGATCCATCCCTAATCAAAATGAGTAATAAAGCAAGTTACGAAAGAATTCATATATAATGGTAAAATGTTTGTAAGTTTTAAGAACCACACAACAGAGTATCAATCTTAAAAAGAAAATACGCAGTTATTGAACTGGCAAAAGTGAGTTGCTGTCCTGGGCATGCACATTAAGGCAAACCATAGTCAAGTTCAAAGAGCTAAGGAGGAGAGCTTGTTTTCATAGAGTAAAGGTGGAAGTTGAGGGGTTATTTTGAACAAAAGCTCATTGGAGGAGATGGAAAGTTCAGGGTTGTGGTGATTTCTCATTAGCTACCTTGTTGCTAGGCAAAGAGAAAATCTTTCTTCTTCCTGCTGGGTACGTAAAGAAAGTTGTGCGGAATGGTATAGGAGTGAGAAACCTTCTTTCATTGCTTCCCAACTCCATTTTGAATTAGGTTGGCTTTATTAATTTTCACATCTTTAAAAAAGACTCAAGGGGCACCTGGGTGGCTCAATGGGTTAAGGGTCCAACTTCGGCTCAGGTCATGATCTCGCGGTTCGTGGGGTTGAGCCCCGCGTAGGGCTCTGTGATGACAGCTCGGAGCCTGGAGCCTGCTTTGGATTCTGTGTCTCCCTCTCTCTCTGCCCCTCCCCTGCTCATGCTCTGCCTCTCTCTGTCTCTCAACAATAAATAAATGTTTAAAAAAAAAAAGACTCAAGCAGATATGGCAAAATCTTAGTATCTGTGAAAGTGGAGGCGCCTGGGTGGCTCAGTCGGTTAAGCGTCTGACTCTTGATGTGGCTCGGGTTGTGATCTCACAGTTCTTGGTTTCCAGCCCCTCATCGGGGTCTAGGCTGACAGCTGGGAACCTGCTTGGGTTCCTCTCTTTCTCTCTCTCTGCCCCTCCCCCGCTCACACTCTCTCAAAATAATAAACACTAAAAAAAAAAAAAAGAAACTGGGTGGTGGGTTTTCAGGGTCCAGATTATTGGAAAGAACATAAAATGTCTCCTAATCCCATCATCCAGAGTTTACCATTGTTAAGCTTGTAACACATTTCTTAGAGTCCCTCTGTTTTTCTCCCTTGGGTTCTTATTGTCTATCCTGTGTGTGTGTGTGTGTGTGTGTGTGTGTGTACCAAATCGGGATCATGAAGTTTTACCTACTAATTTCTTCATGTAACATCATATAGTAAGCATGTGGGCATTTGATATATAGACATTTCAATTCTTTCCAATTTTTTCACTACTTATTTATTCACTATTATATCACTATTATTATTCACTATTTATTTCTTATAAACAAGAAATGGTAGCCATTTCTGATGTGCATCTTTGGCCCCATCTCTGAATAGTCTAGTTTTTTAAAAAAGCTTTTATTTTAAGTGATCTCTGCACCCAACATGGGGCTCAAACTCACAACCGTGAGATCAAGAGTTACATGCTCGACCAACCTAGGGAGCCAACTAGGCACCCCTAAATAGCTTCTTAGGATAGATTTCTGGTGTGGAATTACAATTATATTAATATTTTAAGGCTTTTGATACATATTTTGCCATATTGCCTTTCAGAACATTTGGGTTAATTTGCATTCATGTCAGTAAAGTGAGTAGCCACACTCATCACTGAGGATTGGTATCTTAAAAATATTGGTCAAACGTATATACCTCATTTTAATTTTTGTTTCTTTGATTGCTAATTGGGTTGGGCATTACTATTATTACAAAATTTTGGTCAATTGTTTCTCTTCTTTTTTACGTCCGTATCAATTTTCTATCAAAATATTCATCTTTGTTCAGAGTTTCCCAGCTCTCTTTCCTTGTCGACATCTTCCCGTTCGAACATCACGTTGTTTTCAAAGTGTTTCTTTGATACATTTTTATGTAAGCAAATATCCTTTCTTTATTTTTGTTGTTCAAAACTTTCTTGGCTGTCTTATGTTTTAAAACTTCCAGATGAGTGTTAAAATCCTTTTCTCAAGTTTCAAAAATCCTATTGGGATTTTGATCTGAATTACAATAAACTTACATCTGAATTTTGGAAAACTTGGCGTGTTTATACTGTTTAGTCTTCCTATCCAGGAACATGTTATTCTTCCACGTTTACGTAAATCTTGTATCTTTCCCAGTGCAGTTTTGTAATTCTCTCCAGCCAACTTTTGATTGTTTGTTTCTGGTTATTTTGCATATGATGTTGCCATTTTAAGTGGTTTTCTGTCCCTACCATATTTTCTAACTAGTTATTAGCAATATGTGAGAAACCTCTTCAGTCTGTTCATTTCCTTTGTATTCAAGCATTTGACTAACCTCTCTCATGAGTTTTAAGAGTTTTAATGCAGAATCTTCTAGATTTTCTCCGCAGATATTTCTAACTGCATTCACTGGAATTTCTATGCCATTACTAAACAATTGTAATGATGAAGCATACTTGTCTTGTTCTTATTTTTTAGTATAAAGCCTCTAATATGTCACTGTGTTACTCCAGAAATGGGCGTTGAAATTTAGCAAATGCCCCTTTGGGCCATATATTGAGATAGTTTAGTAACTTAGTTTTCTTTTGCCCGATGGATATGACATAGTAAGAGATTTCCTGATGTTGTCACCCTGACCTTCAGGAATAAGCTGTACTTGATGATGGTATTTTCTTTTTAATACTGTCCATATTTTGTTGGCCTAGTGCTTTATGTTAGTTTTTTTTTAAGTAAATCGGTCTTTAATTTCTATGTGCTATATATCTGGTAAGATTTTGTATCAGGGTTAGATTAGCTTCAAAAATGTGTTCAGGAGACTTCTCTCTTTTACCAGAATGTGTGGTTTTTTTTTGTTTTTTTTTGTTTTTTTTTTTTTAAAAACGACTGGCTATTCCATAAAAATATGAAAAGAAAACATAAATAATGAGCCTGGGATTTGGAATATAGCTTCCCAATAGAATATAAGCTGCAAGAAGGATTTTTGTCTGTTTTGTTCATGACCGGATTTCTACTGTCTAGAATGGTCCCTGGCATAGAGTAGATATTCAGTACATGTTTGCTGAATAAATTGTAACAAACAGTATCCTCTTACCTATTATAGTATTGTTTGGAAAGTTTATTTTTTTCTGGTTTATTCTGTATTTTGCTCAATAAAGCTCTTCTAGAGTGTCACTTAACACACACACACACACACACCTCAAAAAAAACTGGTCTATTTTAGACAACTGAAGCATAGGTGTGACTAGAAAGATAGCGTGTTGTACTTAAATCCCCCGCTGATATTAAGAACAATTATCCCAAATGTCCACACTTTTCTAACACTACAAGTTATAACAGGGCTGTAAATTATTAAGTGGGCATTTCAACGTTTCGGCGATAGACACAATGAATCGTTAGTCTCAATTCGAGATAGACGTGTAGCTCATTCTCTTAGTAAAAAAGCTAAAAGCAATTTCTCTTCCAAGTCCCTTAATACTTTCCAGAACATATTACAGATCTAAAGGTCACTCACAATAAGCTCTAAATGTCACTTAAAGTAAAACGATGTCACTGAAAATTAAATACCAAATTTCAGCATCGTCGCTCAGATTATGTAAGCTTTTTATTTTGCCTATATTAGAACAACAGGGGTGGTCTAATTCTTTTAACTCAAATATGATTAATTTGCAAAACCATGACTTAGCAAAATATATTCTGGTAATTTTTATGTAGTGACTTCTGGATTACGGTGTCATAGCTCAGTGATCTGGGGGATATTTCGCAAATACCACATTCCACCTATTCATTTGACCCTGGATATTATGGTGCATTTCCAAATGAAAAAGAAGCTGTGATTGAAAAGTATAGAGCAACCAAAAAATGAAATGAATCTACAATGCCCTCTGTTGATGAAATGTGTGATTAGAAAATGCATGGTCAGAAAGGAAAAATTCAGCGTACGTTTCTTGCTTCATTTTTGTATCAGTTTAAATTAGTTTCTCTAAAGTATGTCCTAATTTCATCACATGAATGTTCTGCTTTTATAGCAGCGAGCACAGAATTATATGTATTAGTAAGGAAAAAAATCAGGGGCGCCTGGGTGCTTCAGCTGGCTCAGCGTCCAACTCTTGATTTGGGCTCAGGTCACAGTCTCACAGGTCATGAGTTCGAGCCCCGAGTCAGGCCCTCTGCTGACGGTGCAGAGCCTGCTTGGGGTTCTCTCTGCCTCTCTCTCTCTCACACACAATAAAATAAATAACTTCAAAAAATCAAAATAGTTAATGCAGTAGGTTCCAGTCACGTGGCCTTGTTCCAGGAGAACAATAGAGAAGGAAGAGCCATTTCAGAGATGGAGAGACATCCTTTGATAGCTCTTCTCCCTCTCTTTAGTAACATAATCATAAATTTTGGTTGAGTATATTGGTAGCCAACATAAATACTATATTTTTTAGCCACCTTTGCAGCTAGATTTGGCCATGTATCCACATTCTGGCCAGTAAAATGAAAGTGGCAGTAACACGTGTAACTTCTGGGAAAATGTCTTTTTTTTTTAAACGTTTATTTTTGAGAGAAGGAGAGAGAGAGAGAGAGAGACAGAGACAGAGAAAGAGAGAGAGTGAGAGCACACGCATGAGCGGGGGAGGGGCAGAAAGCGGGGGGTGGGGGGGGACAGAGGATTCAAAGCAGGTTCCACGCTGACAGTAGCTTTAGCATGGCCAGCCCAATGCGGGGCTCGAACTCACGAACCACAAAATCATGACCTGAGCCGAGGTTGGACTCTCAACGAACTGAGTCACCCAGGTGCCCCTGGGAAAATGTCTTTAAAAGAGAGGACGCGTGTCTTGCCACACCTTTTCCACCAGCCTGGTAAATCAGAGCAGTTCGGCAACCATCTGGGATCATAATGTAGAAAATATATGTTGAAGATGACAAATCAACAGAATATAAAAAACTTGGGTTCCCAAGACATTTATGAATCCCCTACTCATGCTGGACTGCCTGCCTCTTTTTTAAAATTTCTTTTTAATGTTTTTATTTATTTTTGAGACAGAGAGAGACAGAGCATGAGCAAGGGAGGGGCAGAGAGAGAGGGAGACACAGAATCCGAAACAGGCTCCGGGCTCCGAGCTGTCAGCACAGAGCCCGACGCGGGGCTCGGACTCACGGACAGTGAGATCATGACCCGAGCTGAAGGCGGACGCGTAACCGACTGTGCCACCCAGGCGCCCCTGGACTGCCTGCCTCTTAATCAACTATTTTATTTTTGCTAAGTTATTATTTTGGATCTCAGCTACACCTGAATCTAAACCTAAATGAAGGGGCGCCTGGGGGGCTCAGTGGGTTAAGCCTCTGACTTCAGCTCAGGTCATGATCTCGCGGTCCGTGAGTTCGAGCCCCACGTCGGGCTCTGGGCTGATGGCTCAGAGCCTGAAGCCTGTTTCAGATTCTGTGTCTCCCTCTCTCTCTCTCTCTGTCCCTCCCCTGCTCTCTCTCTCTCTCTCTCTCTCTCTGAAAAATAAATAGAAAAAAATCAAAAATCAAAAAATAAACCTAAATGAATAAGAAGGAATATTGGGTGAAATTTTTCAGAGACTATGACACCGTCAAGCATTATGACAACTTTGACCACATATTCAAATGCGCTTGCATTAAACTGTCACTGAATGCGTTAGAGATACATTATATAAACCTAGGGTGAATTTTATTGTCATACAATGAAAAATATTGTAATGCTTTCTGGATATGAAGTACCTTCCTCCTGTGGTCATGTTGACTCATTTGTTAAGGAGAGTCTCGCTGATAGTTCAGGTTGAAGATAGGGATTATTTTGAGAAAACTAGGGTTTCCATTCTGCACTCATATACTTTTCCTTCAAAATCAAATCAAAATGGGCTCCCATCTCCCACACACCAGGAGCTGCTATACTTTGAGCTTAAGATGTATGACATTGTTGGGGTGCCCAGGTGGCTCAGTCCGTTAAGCCTCCAACTCTTCACCGGCTCGGGTCATGATCTCATGGTTTGTGAGTTCAAGCCCCGCGTGGGGCTCTGGGCTGACAGTGTGGGGCCTGCTTGGGATTCTCTCTCTCCCTCTCTCTGCTCCTTCCCTGCTCTCTTTGTCTCTCTCTCTCTCTTTCTCAAAAAAAAAAAGTATGACATTGTTACAGAGGTAGTTAAATATGGCAGCATACCCAAGAGAAACTCCTGAGCGATGACAGAATGTCCATAGTACAACTAAAAAGGGGCAAACACTTAAATTATATAAACAATGTCTTAGTATCATTTGATATTCCCTCTGTCAATTTCACAGCTAGAGAGATAATGAATTATCTGTCATTGGACCTGACATTATATATATTATATAGATTTAACGTATATAGTAAACAGCTGCCAATATATCGCCATTTGTTAATCTTTTCTTTTTTTTTTTCAACGCTTATTTATTTTTGGGACAGAGAGAGACAGAGCATGAACAGGGGAGGGGCACAGAGAGAGGGAGACACAGAATCGGAAACAGGCTCCAGGCTCCGAGCCATCAGCCCAGAGCCCGACGCGGGGCTCGAACTCCCGGACCGCGAGATCGTGACCTGGCTGAAGTCGGACGCTTAACCGACCACCCAGGCGCCCCTTGTTAATCTTTTCAATGCAGGAACAGAAAATTCATACCATAGACTATCTAATTCGTGATTCTTCTCCATTTGGGGATAAGCAAATGAGAGGACCCCAAATCAGGAGACCTGGTTCCCAGCGAACCAATTCTGAGACCTTAAGCAAAGCAATTAAATGATACCAGCTTCCCCTGTCAATGATCGAACGAAAAATCGCATACATTCAAACACCGGCCGTGGAAACACTCACCAGGTTGCCCACAGACATTTCACAATAACATCCAAGTGGCCGAGGAATCTGGTATGTTCAAGTTTAATGTTGCATGATGTATATGTCAAGACTTGGGGATAATTGTAATAAAATTTACACGTAATGTCGTCAGTATCCTTTTTTTCCCCCTCATTCTCTCCTACTCCTTTACCCTCACACGACTCTATTAAACCTATTTTCTCATTGTACTCTCTTCCACCTGCAGAACCCCATCAAGTAACTAACGTAATCCAGGTATTACAAAATTGATGTCGAGTACATCTTAGCATAAAGTCAAGTCTCAGGAGGGAGAAGACTTTTAAGTCTTCTCTCTAAACTGCGGAGTAAACAAAAGCTTTCACAACCTCCTTCCCCACGGGTTTCAGCTCATTGGTCGGGGGATTAATCTTCTCCTATGTAAAAATGAAGTGGCAAAGGACCAGCCCATGGACTTTAAAACCACGATAAGTCGGTCAGAGAAAAATATCACATGATTTCACTCATATGTGGAATTTGAGAAACACAACAGAGGAACACAGGGCAAGGGAAGGAAAAATAAGGTAAAAACAGAGAGGGAGGCAAACCAGAAGAGACTCTTAAAGACAGAAAACAAACTGAGGGTTGCTGGAGGGGAGGCGGGTGGGGAGATGAGCTAAATGAGTGATGGGCATTAAGGAGGACACTTTTCGGGATGAGCACTGGGTGTCCTGCGTAAGCGATGAATTGCTGGGTTCTCCTCCTAAAGCCAGGACTACACTGTATGTTAGCTAACTTGAATACAAATAACATTAAAAATAAATAAATAAATAAATAAATAACCGCCTTCTGTAAGCATACGAGATAAGCCTCATTCTGATGGGAAATCAAGATCGAAACACACTTTTTTCCATCATATCCCAACAATAAGATAGCCCTCTGTAATTCCTATCTGAACCACATAGCTTTACCAAATAGAACTTATAAGACTGCACCAGGTTAGCTTGTTAATAGTAATTAACTAAGAAGCAGAGTATTGTTGTTCATTTCCTATCTTTCCCTTATCTGGAACAATGTGAGCTGCCTCTCTCTCTCTCTCTCCCTCACACACACACACACACACACACCCACAAAACCTCTCATCTCTCAACCATCCTTCTAAACCACACTTACTTGACTTGGTCCCTCCTAAAGGGTTTAATTTTTCCCATTGCACCAAGAGGCAGTTATCCCATTATTGAAACCATATATGGATAATGCATTTCTATCAACGCCAACAACCTGCCTGTGTCTAATGCCTACCATCACACTTCATAATATCAAACGTATCCTTTCTGAGATATTTTCACAAGTACTAACAGGACTAAAATATCAGTAACCTTTCGTATTTCCTAAAATCCAGCAAATCAAGAATGTTTCACATGTCACCAAGTTTCTGGTCGTCACAGCACTTAAACAATAGCCAAAAGGATGAGATCTTCATTATAAAGGAATAGCTGCTTGGAAACGCATATGTTGTACACAGTGTCAAACTGAACTCATGTTGTTAGGGACCCAGAGAAGGAATAGTCGTTAGCAAACAGAAAGACCTGGAAGGCACCTTTCTGTACTGTTTAGAATACCCTTCTTGCATCTATAAATAGGAAAAGGCACAAACAGGCAAATACAAATTTTTATTTTCATCCACAATTGTTCTCAAAGATAACAGAATAGTCAGAAACATCATTTCATAGCACAAACCAAGATTTTTTTTTGGGGGGGGGGGATTGGGGTGGATTTTCATTTATGCTAGCATAAAAAGTGAAATGCTTCCAAGGGGAGAGAAGTCATCGTATAGATATATGACCATTAAGTTCAATAAATTTGCAACAGAGACCGTTGCATAAGCACATTCCTGCCAATGGCCAAGACGTACAAATCTTGAAACGTTTGTAGCGAATATTTTGGAAACACAGTAATAATCAACAATAATTATTAGGAACTTAACTTTTTTCCCCAAATAAGGAACTTTTAAAAAGATGATTTAGTTATTTAGTTATTATTATGATTTAGTTATTTTCTGTATATTTTAATGTAATAATTTCCAGTAAAGGACTCATAAACCACCTTTATTTCTAACCCTAACATAGCATTATACGAATGTGTTTATACCTATATAAATGTATAGTTACATGATAATGCGAAACTTCTGATCTTATTTTTAAAATCTAATTAACTTTACAAGCATGTTAAATAAAACACTGTGCAAGGAATGTTGAATTTATCATCTTAATACAACTGTAATCATTTTTCTAATAAATAAATAAATTATATACATGATCTCATATGTGTTCATTCCTCTCTAACCACGATACCTAGTCTAAACTCAACCATTTATCTTTACTAGAATCAACCATTAAAACTTCTTTCTGGGGAGCCTGGGTGGCTCAGTCAGTCATGCGTCCCAACTCTTGATTTGGACTCAACGGCCATGAGATCAAGCCCCATGTCGGGCTCTGCTGGGTGTGGAGCCTGCTTGAGATTCTCTCTCTCCCTTTGCCCCTCCCCATGTTCTCTCTCTCTTCCTTTATCTCTCTCTTTCTCAAAAACAAAAACTTCTTTCCTTACATACATCTCATATTACTTATAAAATTTTAAAGTAACAATGAACATATATATTAACACTATCCAAAGACTTTCTTTATCCTATTAATTTATAGCTGTTATAGAAATAAGGAGCAAGAGCAAATGAAAAATTCTGTTTACTGACCAATGCTTTATGCACTTTTCTTGCTTAGAAATTGTTCAGAGACCGGGGCGCCTGGGTGGCTCAGTCAGTTGAGCGTCCAACTTCGGCTCAGGTCATGATCTCACGGTCGGTGAGTTCGAGCCCCGCGTCGGGCTCTGTGCTGACAGCTCAGAGCCTGGAGCCTGCTTCGGATCCTGTGTCCCCTCTCTCTCTGACCCTCCCTCGTTCATGCTCTGTCTCTCTCTGTCTCAAAAATAAATAAACATTTAAAAAAAAAAAAGAAATTGTTCAGAGAGCCAAAGAATATTTACTAATTAGCTCAATTTAATATGAATTTAAGGGCATAAAGTTCGCTAAAGACATGGAATTTATAATTTAAGCCAACGCCTTAAGTCTTGATAATTTGTGGCATCATAAAAATTCACAAGAATATGCTTTTTAAAATATACGCATCATTAGAAATTCATTTGGTTCACAACATTTTATATATTAGTAATTTAAAAGTATTTGTGGAGACAATAATACCAATTTATTTGATCTATAAAACAAAGCAGCAAATGTAAATATTTTAAACCCTCATAAATTACATTCCTGAACTATCTAGAACATCACATCTTTATTATTTTTACATAATGGTGAAATCAGGGAGAGGAGAAAAAATTGCCGTTAAACTGAAAGGAACTGACTGCGATTTGTCCAAAGTGTCATCTACTTCTTTAGAATATGACATGAACTATTTTCTGATACAATTCCAGAAAACTCTTTACTCTTGAAGTCATCCCCAAAACTGAGTGTCTCATTTTTCTGCTTATGTTTGAAGTCACCGTTAATTTTGTTCATCGGACTTACAGTTTTAGCGAGAAGAAAGGAAACTCCAGAAGCCAACGTACTCAATGGAACAAAACACATACGCTTAAATTTACATTGTGTTTGGAGGTTCTTGATTGTTTACCCCCAGATAAACATATTTCCGTAGTGTTCGCATAATGACAGAACACATTTTTGATCAATGAAACATCAGTATTTCCCAAAAGGGAAAAAGAGAAGAGGAAGAAAAAAAGAGAGAAGTGAGTGAACGCCCGCTCCAGATACGTGTAAAATTATCACAGTAAAAATCTTACAGGGTTGGGAGATGGCAAAGAGTCGGGAAACCTCAATTTGACACATACATACAAAAAAATGACCATAGCTGGTTGAAACAGTAAGTCAGAGGAGTGACAATTCTAAGTTCATACCTTAGAAAAATAGTTATTTCCTGAAGTATGGAAACAAAGGAGGTGGTTTTTAAGTTACTAACGATGAATGGAAAAGGAAAGAAAAGAAAATTTGGCATGTCATGAATAGGAGGTAACAAAATTGAAAGTTAATAATACATGTGGCATTCATTCCATTATTTGAGTTTGTTTTTGTCAGTGTCTCACAGGTGGAGAGGCTCTAGACTTTTAATTATTTCTACCGGTTGTCATATTTTAAAAGTCAATTGTTGGGGCACCTGGGTGGCTCAGTCAGTTGGGCGTCCGACTTTGGCTCAGGTCATGATCTCACAGTCCGTGAGTTCAAGCCCCGCGTCGGGCTCTGTGCGGACAGCTCAGAGCCTGGAGCCTGCTTCGGATTCTGTGTCTCCCTCTCTCTCTGCCCCTCCCCTGCTCATGCTCTGTCTCTCTCTGTCTCAAAAAAAAAAAAAAAAAATTTAAAAAAATTTTTAAAAAATTTAAAAAAATCAATTGTTAGTGCGTGATATCAACAAGACGGCGGACTAGGAAATTCCAGACTTCTACCCTCTTTTCCGCATGGAACTATCAAACAATGACAGCTTGACTAAAATAGCTTTATAGAAGCTCTATAAACCAGTGAAAGATCTATACCAACCAAGTAATTGTCCAATCAAGAAAAAAGCACGATAAAAACAGGGGGAAATTCTGCAGCCTTTTGCAGCCTTTTGGCTCACTCTTGCTTCACCCCTCCCTGGTGGGGGCATGGTTGAAAAATAGCAGACCGATTCCTGTTACAACAGGAACAGTAGAAAATTTTGGATCTCAGTCTGGAAGTCATACAAGACAATGGAGAGTATCTATCTCGGCACGTGAACACTACAGGGGGACCGCAGACCTGTCGGTGCCTGGGAGCAAGAGATTGTAAGTAGAGGAATACAGTGGAACTTCTAAGGCCTCAACGAGAAGCTAGAATGAGACAGCTTGGAAAACTGAGACATTTAAAAGCAGCTGGGAAGGGGCACCTGGGTAACATCCAACTCTTGGTTTTCGGCTCGGGTCATGATCTCACGATGATTCACGAGTTCGAGCCGTGTTAGGTTCTGCCCCTCCCCCCTCTTAAAATAAATAAATAAACGTTATAAATAAATAAACAAACTAAATAATAAATACATAATAAAAGCAGTTGGGAAATAAAAACCAAAAATTAAAAAAGCACACACACAGATCCACAAAAGAACACATGCCCAGAAAAGACCCTGAGCTGATCCTAAGACTCGGGGAGGGGGGGGGGGCCTCTAAATGGTAAAGGTCCTCTATGTCGGTCTTTAAAGATGAGAAGCGGTGGGCATTTTTCTCAAACGCCGGATTTTCCACAAGGTATCAAAAAGCATACAAAGAAACAAGAAAACATGGCCAATTCAAAGAAACAAAGTAAATCCACAGTAATCATTCCTGAAGAAGCATCTACACAAAGACTTTTAAAAAACTATCTTAACTATGTTCAAAGAGCTAAAGAGAAACATGGACAAAAACTACAGGAATGCGGGGAAAAGATATAAACAAAATGAGAATATCAACAAAGATAGAAATAATAAAGTATCAGGTTCTGAGACTGTAAAAGACAATAACTGAATTGAAAAACTTACTGGGGGGGGGGTTCAAAAAAGACTCAATGTTTATATTTTCTGAAAGAAATGAACTGTCAACTGAGAATTCCACATCCAGCAACGATGTCTGTCAATAATAAGGGACAAAAAACAAAACAAAACAAAACAAAAAACAAAAAAACGGGGCACCTGGAGGGCTCCGTCGGTTAAGCATCCAACTTTGGCTCAGGTCCTGATCTCACGGTTCGTGAGTTTGAGCCCTGACATCAGGCTTTCTGCTTTTAGCACAGAGCCCACTTCAGATTCTGTGCTCCTCGTCTCTCTGCCCCTCCCCCGGCCATGCTCTATCTCCCTCAAAAAACAAAACAAACGTGTGTTTTTTTTAAACAAAGAATAAGGCAGAAATGAAAACATATCCAAACAAAATCTGAAAGAGTTCATCACCAATAGTAACGTTAAAAAGAAATACTAAAAGGAATCCTTAAGTTGAAATAAAAGGACACTAGATGGTAACTCAAAGCCACGTGAAAATATAAAAATTTCTGGTAAAAGCAGATGCATGGGCAAATGTAAACACACACACACACACACACACACACAACAAAACAGTATTATAGCAATTTTGGTTTGTAATTCCACTTTGCTATTTTCTACAGGATTTACACAGGCACAATCGTGAAAAGTAATTATACACCTATGTAAGTGGGTATCCAACATCTAAAGATGTAATCTGTGACATCGATAACATAAAGCGGAAGCAGGAAGCAGAGTTATAAAAGAGTGAAGCTTATGTATGCAATTGAAATTAATTTTGGTATCAACTTAAGACAGATGATCATAACTTTAGGATGTTCTATGTGGTTATATATAACCACAATAAAATACCTATTGAATACCTACAAAAGGAAATAAGAAAAGAATCAAAATGTGTCGCTACAAAAAAATGAACTGAAGATAAGCCGGCAATAATGGAGAAAAGGAGGGGCAAAAAAAGCTTTAAGAGGTACAGAAAACAAAAAAAATAAAGTGCTAGAAGTAAATGCTTACACCTGTAATTACTTCAAATGTAAATACACACCCCAATCAAAAGCTATATATTGGCAGAATGGATTAAAAACAGAATCCAAGTATATGCTGCCTAAAAGGGAGCAGTTTTATTTTATTTTTTAATTTGCTTAGATGTTTATTTATTTTTGAGAGAGACAGAGACAGAATGCGAGTGACTTGGGGCAGAGAGAGAGGGAGACAGAATCCCAAGCAGGCTCCAGGCTCCGAGCCGTCAGCGCAGAGCCTGACGCGGGGCTCGAACTCACAGACCGCGAGATCACGACCTGAGCCGAAGGCGGAAGCTCGACCGACGGAGCCACCCAGGCGCCCCAAAGGTATTTCATGCAGCTAGTAATCAAAAGGGAGTGTAAAGTTAAGTTGTTGATTTAAGTCTTTTTAAAATGTATTTTAAATCTGTTTTTCTAATATTTATTTATTTTGGGGAGAGAGCAAGTGGGGAAGGGGCAGAGAGAAGGGAACAGAGCATCTGGAATGGGCTCTGCACTGACAGGCTGACAGCAGCGAGCCCGAGGCCGGGTTCGCATTCACGAGCCACAAGATCGTGAACTGAGCCACCCAGGTGCCCCTAAGTCCTTTTTTAAAAAGGAAGCACTAGGGGCGCCTGGGTGGCTCAGTCGGTTAAGCGGCCGACTTCGGCTCCGATCACGATCTCGCGGTCCGTGAGTTCGAGCCCCGTGTCGGGCTCTGTGCTGACAGCTCAGAACCTGGAGCCTGTTTCAGATTCTGTGTCTCCCTCTCTCTGACCCTCCCCTGTTCATGCTCTCTCTCTGTCTCAAAAATAAATAAACGTTAAAAAAAAAAAAAAAAAGGAAGCACTAAAGCCCATAAATTTCCTGCTCAGCACTGATTTCGCTGCATCTCGCAAACTTTGGTATGCTGTATTTTCATGTGCATTTGCACCAAGATATTTCCTAATTTCCTTTCTAATTTCGTCTTTGAGCCATTGGTTGTTTAACAGCCTGTCGTTTAATTGCCACGTGTTTGTGAATTTGCCGGTTTTCCTTCTGCTGTTAATTTCCGGCTTCACCCACTGTGGTTAGAAAAGATACTTTGTATGATTCGGTGTTTTTACATTTATTAAGACGTGTTTTGTGACCTGACATATATGGCCTATCTGAAGAATGTTTCACGTGATCTTGAGAGAAACACGCCGTCACCTATTCTTAGGAACAATAACAGAGCGAGGAAAAGAACAGACTAAATTCAATGTTGGCAGAAAGATGAAAATAATAGATATTAGAGCAGAAATGAAGGCAGTAGAGAATATCAAAATAGGGGGAAAAAACCTAAACCAAGGATTGTGGATTTGAAGAGATCTAGATGACCCTGGATTCGGTGATGACTTTTTAGATTTAACTCCAAAGGCCCTACTCATGAAAGAAAGAATTGATAAGCTGGATTTTCTTACTACTAAACATTTCTGTTCTGTGAAAGACCTTGTCAAAAAAAAGGGAAAATACAAGCCATTTGACCGGGGGCGGATATTTGCAAAAGCCGTATCTGAGGAAGGACTGTTATCTAAAACATACAAATAACCCGTGTTAATAGCAGCATTATTTACAAGGACCAAAAGGTGGAGGCGACATAGTGTCCATCAGTGGATAAATGGGTAAACAAACTGTGAAACATTCGCCAGCCTTAAATGGAAAGAAATTCTGACACATGCCCCAACATGGATGGAACTTGAGGACATTAAGTGAAATAAGCCAGGCACAACATGACGAATGTTGTGTCACTCTACTCGTCTACTCCCTCTACTCCCATGTGGTAGCTATGCTACCTCAATTTGGAGGGACAGAAGGTAAAATGGTGATTTCGAGGGGCTGGATGGAGGGGACAATAGGCAATGAGTGTTTAATGAGTATAGATTTTCAGTTGGGGAAGATGAAAAAGAGATGGTGGGGATCGAGTGTACTTACAGCCACAGAAGTGCACGCTGAAAATTGTTTAAAATGCGGGGCACGTGGGTGGCTCAGTCGGTTGAGCGTCTGACTTCGGCTCAGGTCGTGCTCTCGCGGTCTGTGAGTTCGAGCCCCGCGTCAGGCTCTGCGCTGACGGCTCGGAGCCTGGAGCCTGCTTGGGATTCTGTCTCCCTGTCTCTCTCTGCTCCTCCCCTGCTCATGCTCTTGTCTTTCTGTCTCTCAAGAATAAGTAAACATTTAAAAAAAAAAGAATTAAAAAAGTCCGTTAAAACGTGAAATTCTCTGTTTTGTATATTTTACCGCAATACAAAATGAATGAAAAAAAAATCAATGATTCGAAACAGGACTGTAATGTGCTTTATGAGAATATTTTGTAAGTGCTTCGAAGCGTTCCCTTGGATTCCAGTAGGATCAAAATTCAAAATGCTTTGGTCAGAGACAATGTTACTGGGCTACACTCCATTTCATTTGATGAAACGAAGGTGAACAGAGACCTTATTTTTGCTCGTATTCGTTTCCCCAGAATACACCACGGTGCGCACCCTTGACATGGGCGTTGAAGAAGTAAAGCTTTGAAACCATAACTGGGAAATACGTTGAAGGTGAAAAGTGTATATAGTTCCTCTCCTTCCTATCGATACGAAGATGTGAGTTACTCCCCAAGCAGCTAGGGGTTGGAGGGTGACACTCATCTTGAGACGACCCTGGCTATTGCCTTTAGCTCTGAGTGTTTCGTTCGTTGTCATCTTGTACATCTACCCGAATTTCTTGTGCATTTCCTGTCAGGTACAGTGATTTCTCTCCCTATCGGCTCGCACTAATTATCAATCGGAATATACTGTTCAATTCCTTGAGTGGGAAATATGAAATACTTGATGCTCACAAGTCAGCAAGTACGGGCAGAGGTCCTGAGGATCCGGATGAGGGCAAGCGAATGGGGGTGGTTATCTCAGGACTCAGCTCTATGGATTCAAGTCCTGCTTTCGGCTCCTGGTTCCCAACGAGTTTACTTCATGCCTGAACCTGCTTCTGCACTTCTGAAGTGGGCACAGTCAGAAAAAATTCCTGTAGCACGAAGTTATTGTAAGAATTACATGGGAAGATGTCCCCGGAATTACTTTTTAGACGGTACAGTAACACAAGGGCACATAATTAGCCCAATGTGGCTAGGGTTGGAACGACTCCTAAAATAGCAATGGGAGTGTGGCGGAGGTTTCTGGCAAAGACTTACACAGTTTGTGGGTAACTGCTTCTCACAGCACCTCCAAACCTTTCTGGACTTGCTTTTGAAATGAACGGAGTGGCTTGCAGCAAAGGCAAACCTGTCTTAAGCGAGAAAGACAAGGAGGGGCAAGCACTGTTTAAAACTCGTGTTTCGTCAGTCCGTTTGGCGTCTGTGTTTCTACCATGTTTCAGCTGCCCGCAAATCCCAAACGCCCCCGTTGCCTCTCGCGGCCCTGGCCAACAACCCGACGCAGCACCCGGGTAGGCCATGGCAGGTGCCGCCTGCTTCCGGGTTTGACGTCATCAGATTGTGACGTAGCGCCCTCGCGGAAGCGCTCAATTGTGAGGGCGGCGCGCGCCGGTTAGACTGTGTGAAGCCAAAGGCTGAGGCGACTCCCAGTTGCACCGAGCGGTGCGGGACGCTTGGCATCGTGGCCCGCGGCTTCCATACTCGGGGGGACGACTAGGGTCCCCTGCTTCCCAACTGCCAGTCTTGTGCCTCCGTGGCCTAGAGGGGAGGAGAGGCCGAAGAGAAAACATGAGCATGCTGTTGCTTCTACTGAGTTTTATCGTGTTCACTTTCCTGCTTGTCGTCTGGAAGAGCCGCTTTCAGGTAAAGTGTGTAAGAGAGATTGGAATTGGATGCAGTCAGGTGGTCGGTGGAGGGGGAGGGAGGTGTTTGTGACTAGAAAGATACTAAAACAGTAAACTAAGAGTAAGGGGAGGTCGCCTCATTCTTCTCTTCGAAGAGCCCCGGATGTTTACCCCCGCGCTTCCCTCTTCTTGACCAACCATTCGACAGCCGTGGTCTGTTGGAAAAAGCCCCAAGTCACTAAGTAACGTGGTCAGCGTTTCATCCACTTGAAAAGTAGAGCTGAAAGGGCCCACGCTCCGCCGTCGCCTCCTGTTTTAAGAATCTATTCCTTCCCTAGCTTCTACTACCCCTTAGGTTGGTTTGCGTCTTTCTCCCCTGGTTTCAGCCATCTTTATGACAGGTTTTTGGGCATTCGCAAATAATTCAGTTCAAACTGTGGGTGTCCTGGTGATATTTAAAGTCACAAATGACTTTAGGGCTTTAGGGGTCCTCTGAGATAAGGATCAGGGCCCAAGTATAAACCTACTGGACAGTCCAGGAAATGTAAGCCCAAAATACAACATTTTGATATTAAGAGGCTACTTTATACAAATTTTTTTTTCAGTCTTTGGGAAGAGCGTATTTCCAAATCAGTGTTGTTGTTCAACGGATTTTCAATCACTTAGGGGGGGCAATCAGTTCATTTTGCTACCCAAGACTAAGCATCTTATTTGATAGTTCAAGTTGACCCTTGAACAACATAGGTTTGAACTTCGTGGGTCTTTATACTCTGATTTTCTTTTGATACAGTACACTATTATAAATGTATTTCCCCTTCCTTACTATTTTCTTTTTTTGAATTTTTTTTAAAGTTTTCCGTTTATTTTTGAGAGAGCAGATGCACGCGAGCAAGTAGAGGAGGGGCAGAAAGAGAGGGGGACACAGGATCCACTGGGGGCTCTGCCCCGACAGCAGAGAGCCGGATGTGGGGCTCCAACTCACGGACCGTGAGATCATGACCTGAGCCGAAGGCAGATGCTTAACTGACTGAGTCACCCAGGCGCCCCCCCCCCCCACAATTTCTTAATAACATTTTCTTTTCTCTAGCTTACTTTATTGTAAAAATACAGTATGTAATACAGACACAAAATACGTGTTAATCGACTATGTTGTCTGTAAGGCTTCTGGTCAACAATAGGCTATTAGTAGTTAAGTTTGGGGGGAGTCACAAGTTCCATATGGGTTTTTGACTGCCCAGGGAATCAATGTCTTTAACCTCCCACTATGTTCAAACATCAGCTGTATTTGGAAATTGCTAGACTCAATAACCTACATATGTATAATTTCCTTCCCTTACAGAGCAGCGTTGGTGAAATGTCATCCAGTTCGACCTCTCTTGCACTAGTAAGAGCAACCTCTTCTACTGAGTCAACTAAGAGCAATACTGATGAGAATCTTTCAGTCGACCGCATCTCTCGTGGTATCTTAATTAATTCCCCACACACGATAGCCATGCAGAAGCGAATATTGATAAACCTCAGGATCGTGGAAGACAAGCTGGCTGAATTGGAACATTTCCTAATTATCCAGGGTTTAAATTGTACATTAGCTAACTGTAAATCCGCTGACAGGCTTAGAGAATGTAATGAGAGTGAAGGCAATCATTAAAAGCACTTTGAGTGAATTCATTTGATTATATGTATTCATACCAAATGAATTGTTGTTTAGAAGGGGAGGGGTTGGGGCGCCTGGGTGGCGCAGTCGGTTAAGCGTCCGACTTCAGCCAGGTCACGATCTCGCGGTCCGGGAGTTCGAGCCCCGCGTCAGGCTCTGGGCTGATGGCTCAGAGCCTGGAGCCTGTTTCCGATTCTGTGTCTCCCTCTCTCTCTGCCCCTCCCCCGTTCATGCTCTGTCTCTCTCTGTCCCAAAAATAAATAAACGTTGAAAAAAAAATAAATAAAATAAATAAATAAATAAAAAAAGAAGGGGAGGGGTTGCCAAGTCAGGTACAAAATCCAGACATTTATAAATTCGCTTTTACTGACATTTAAAGAATTGATTACATGTTTTATATATGTATACATCTATATATATACATATTATATAGATGTAAAAACATTATTTAACATGTATAAATGTTTATTATATATTTATATAAAATATATAAATGTTGTACTGGGCAAGGAACGAAAGCACAATAGAGAATAACAGTTCCAAAGGTTTGCTTTAAAAAAAAATAAGCTACAGTAAAAATATAGTGATTTTAATTTCATTCACGTGTGAAAAAGAGTTTTGGTGTACAATAAAATATTGCAGATGTCTTTTTGCACTAAAGAAAATGGCATCTTGGGGCGCCTGGGTGGCTCAGTGGGTTAAGCCTCGGACTTCAGCTCCGGTCATTACCTTGTGGTTCGTGAGTTCAAGCCCCGCGTCGGGTTCTGTGCTGACAGCTCAGAGCCTGGAGCCTGCTTCGGATTCTGTGTCTCCCTCTCTCTCTGCCCCACCCCTGCTCGCACTCTGTCTCTCTCAAAAATAAATAAACATTAAACAAAATTAAAACCAAAAAGGAAGTAGGATCTGATGGAACTCTATCCTATGGGATACTCCCTCACCACTGTTGAATCTGTGTTAACAGGAGCTGTCATGGAGCACCCTAAAATTTGCCAGGCACTGTTAAGATCTCGTTTTATACGCTTGCCAAGATAGTCACACAAACTCTTTACTCCTCGCAGTCAGCTCTTGAAAGGGATTGCCTCCCCATCACCCTCTCCCCCACCAATTTGGTATCATTTCCTTAGAAATGTGCCTAACGCTTCCCTGAATTGCAAGATTCACCTATAGAAAATGGCACGCGTTTTTCTATTTGGTGAAAAATCGACGCCTCCGATGTCACCAAAATGATGGGATGCACGTAGTGTAATATGGACTAAGAATCAGAAAAAGTATTTCTAAACTCTCATCAGCCATCTATTTCCAGTATTTTATAAAAATCCAGTGTAACTGAGGAATTAACCTGTTGAAGTTCACTAACAGCATTTGACTTACCCTCAAAGAAAATCCTTAAAATACCGAACACAAGTTTATGTTATATGTTTGTACATAGCTCCCTGAGACTTTTCGATCGTAAGCCTATCTGTTTACCTCCTTCCTGGCCCTTCCCCCCAAATAAGTTACCAGTCTAAATTTAATACCTTAATCTCTTCCTCCCTTAATCTTCAGTAGAAAAGAAGAGGAAAAGGAATTTAAAATGTATCCGAAATTAAGGCGTAAAATGATTCCTTTCCTTCTTCACTTGCCAACAACAAAAAGCCAGAAGAAATAGTGATGCGGTTCTTAAACTTTTTTGAACCACAGATCCCTTTGGTATTCTGTTGAAAGCTGTAGATTCTCTCCCCAGAAAAATGCATGTACACATACACATAGAAAGATACTATGTATAGGGGCGCCTGGGTGGCGCAGTCGGTTAAGCGTCCGACTTCAGCCAGGTCACGATCTCGCGGTCCGTGAGTTCAAGCCCCGCGTCAGGCTCTGGGCTGATGGCTCAGAGCCTGGAGCCTGTTTCCGATTCTGTGTCTCCCTCTCTCTCTGCCCCTCCCCCGTTCATGCTCTGTCTCTCTCTGTCCCAAAAATAAATAAAAACATTGAAAAAAAAATTTTTAAAAAAAGAAAGATACTATGTATAATGTCAGTTTTAAATGTTCTCTGAAGCCCTAGTTAAGAACCTTTAAGAATAGCTGAAAAGTTTCTTGCATATTTCAGCAATGTTCATCATCCCAGGCTGTGAGGTTCAAACCAGTGGTCAGTAATGCCTAATCGATGTATGAACCTGCCAATGATATGTTTTCATTATCTTCTGTAAGGAAACTGGGACATAGGACTTTCTAATTGCCTTCCTTCATTCTTGACAAGTTTGACAGATTTATCTCCTATAAGTATGTAAATAAGTTACCACGTGTACATAGTAACTTACTCAAATAAGACAAACATCATTTTGCTTCATCTCTTAACTATATATTACAATCATAAGATCTTAGATTTGATCGAAGCCATTGTATTAAACTACAGTGCTCATATACACAGTCCATTTTCTGCATATATGTATAGCATTTATAGTTAAATAAGGCCTGCAACTTTAATACTTTCTTTTAAATATACTGATTTTATTTTCCCCAGCTTTATGGAAAAGAAAGCTTGTATACTAAGAAAATATAGCAAACAATTTTTTAAAACTTGTATAATAGAAAATATACCAATTTTCTAAATAACCGGCTCAAAATAAAGTCTTCAGCATATTAGAAAAATATTGTGGTAATATTTACAAAAGTGTTATTGTGAAATAGAGACAGCTGCGTATGTGTTATACAGATAGATGATCTAAAAAGAAATATAATAATCACATTGTTAAGTATTCGTAGATTCACATTATATCACATTCCTGCTTAAATGGGAAAACAAGTTTATACTATTATGGACATAGTATATACATTTTTCTACTCAATTAACCTACAAATAAATAAAATGTTCCTTGATTCTAAAGTTACCACTTTACATGACCACATCTGTTTAAAACATTAGATCTCATTCTGGTTTTCTACTGCCGCTGACAGTAGGTATTTCATGGTCAGTCTCTTTTTTAGGATCTATCATGTCTTTGTATCTCTCCCCACGATGCCGTTCCAGGTACGGACCCCAGTTAGAAGCTGGTCTACAACAGCTCACGATGCGCTGAAAAGAAAAAAAAAAAAAAAAAAAAAAAAGCATGTTTTAGACCATATCAAATATCAAACCGTATTTCCTTTGCAGAATATTAAGTTTCCTCGCTGAGCAAAATGAGCTAGGAACCACAGAAAAGTCAAAAGCGATCATCAAAATTCTTAATAGAGTGTGCTAAAAAAAAATGATAGTCAAAGTTAACTAGTTGTTAATAGAATTACATTGACTACAAGACAAAATAACCGAGCCTACAAATGATTTTAAGAGGAAGTGTCTGAGCCCATTACTCCACGTCTTTTCACTGAATTCTCCGACACTGCTGTCCTTCCCTGAGAGTGAGAGTCAGGTGAGGATTTAATCTAGCATATGCCTAGAACCAAAGAAAGGGAACCCCGGGGTCAAACCATCGATCTGGATGGGAATAATTGGGGAAATTATTTCAAGCCTGACTCCTGACATTTGTCCCGGTCATTGTCCTAGTGAGATGTCAGAAGCAACTCCATCCCCCTGGGCCTCCGTGCAAGAGGGATCACTCAGGGTCTAGATGGGGTGCGAGATCATTTACCAGGCTTTTTCAAGTCTGCACACGCTATTAGGACATGCGTTCTAACCGGCCAATGCTTTTAAGGTGAAGATCGTAGATCTAAAGCAAAAAGGTCATTTGCCTTGTGTCCTCTTCAGGGACAACTCAGCACAAGTATAAATGGCATAACTTGTACGTGCCGAACACCCTTAATAGGGCCTGAGGATACAGCAGCAAGCAACATAGGACTCCTCCCTAAAGGAGCTTATAATCTAGTACAAGACACACAGATATATAAATATAAAGCAATGTTATGTACACAGTAGTCAGATGAGTAATCTTCATGCGGATCGTAAGTACTGTATTTAAAGAATAAATAATATAAATGTGCTTACTTGGAAGATAGTTCCTTCAGCTTGAATTATTTTTACGACGGCCATAATTGGAATCCAAATAATGCAGAAAATAATCATACACCAGCCTAGAGCAACTCCCCAGTCAGGGTACGGAATTTTGGCATAGTTAGGCCTATGAAATTTCACCAATGACCAGATCAAGATTGCCTGTGAAAATAAAGTATGAAAAAGCAATGCTAAAGATTAGACTTTATTGCATTAGTGATTTCTGTTGCACCAACTGTGAGGAATTTGATCCCCTTCCTTGGAAACAATCCATCAAACGCAATTGCAATGAAGATACACTCAAGCGACTAAAATAACCCAGTGACCAGCCAGAAGATAATTCTAAATGAACCAATCTAAGTAACTTGCATTTGACTTTGAATAGATTCTTCCAAAATGGGCACCTCCATATCTGTGCAAAAGGTGCAAATAAATACTTGTGCCACATGTGTTTCAATGCCCAGGAAATATATCAGGCTGAAAGTTAAATGATACCTGAAAATTTCTGTCCTTGACCTCTTAACTTTAATTTATAATAGTATGGTTTTATTCTGTGCCATAAGCTAGCCAGCGTATAGGAGAATGTAAAGTACCCTTTAGCGAACAGGCTGTGCTCCCTTGCTTAGCAATTGTTTCTAGTATCTCCCACTGCACAGGGCAGTCCTTACGCCACACCTGAAACACACACGCGTTCACACACATTTGGTACATATTTACCAAAGCACACGTCACCTCCAGCCTCTCTGGCAGAGAAAAACAAGCTCAATGTACGTATGGGCAAAACAGCGAAATCGGAATCTTAACAGTGAAAAGACTGAAGTTGAGGTCAAGTTAAAAAAAAAAAAAATCTTTCACAAAATCTGGACATGTTGCCACATTAAATCTAACTCTTTAGAAATCTGTAAAGCAAACGAAACTAAATAAACAAAAGCCAGAGTCACCTCCTAGTTTCTCTAGATCTAGCTGTCTTTGTTTTACTAAAACCAGTGGAGAAATAGAATGTAAGAATCTTTATCAAATAGCTATTCAAGCTTACTATTAAAATTAAATAGGTTAATTCCATTCATTTAAGTAATTTAAATGTATTTCCCAATTGCCATAATTTTTTACATAACTACAAGAGAATGGATGAGGGATCCGGGAGAGTATCCTTGACCTCACATGACTTTATACAAAATAGATGGTAATGTATAACCCTTCATATTTAATACTTTTGCATTTGAAATTAAATCCCATTGTCAAAGCTGTGTAATCGATGAAAACTGGCTGGCTAAAAAGTATAGTGAGGTCTTCTAAATTGATAAAGGGCTTATTTGATTATGGAGACTTGTCAAAGGAGGAAAACAATATTTAGTAGCACAGTCAAAATCGTTTAGCTAGAATATGGGGCGTCTGAAATATTTTGATCGAGTACATCCAGTCCCAAACTGCTCGCTACTTGAAACTGACCTTATGAAATGTAAATAAATAAGTAAGTAAGTAAATAAATAAATCTTAACACCCTCTAAAACAAACATAATATTTCAGATGTGAAGCAAATTCTGGATCAAATTATTTAATGCATGAAGACAGTGAGAACCAACAGATGTCCCCTTATGAATTTTTGCCACCTCCCCATCTCTACCAAGACAGTAATCCTCCATCCTGTGAAATGTTTTTGTCAATCAGTCATTTACTGCGCCGAACTGTTCTTTAAAGGTTTCCTGTTTATATGCCGTGTCTGTCCAGTAAGATCTCTTTTGCTTTCTCTCGGTTCTTAAATAGTACCCATTGTTGAATTTAACATGAACCATTGCCTCTGTTGACAGCGGTGAGTTTCTTTTAGCCATTTCAGATCGTAAATACCTTCCCATACAGAGAAAAATTATGCATTAAAATCTGAGTGTTGCTTCTTAGCAATTTGTATATTTAGATCGCATTCCTTGAAGACAAGAGCCTGCGTCTTAGCAGAGAGGTTAGGAACATTGTAGATGACTCGGCGTATTTTTAGGGAACGAGCAAATGAACCATTTCTACTTATTCTATTGAGAATGTTTAAATATGTAAGATCTGTAAGTCTATAGGAGCCTGTTCTTTTTCTCAAATGGTAAATGTTTAAACCTATAGCCTCAAAAGCAATATTGCAAAGGCGTTTTAATTTAGGCCACTTGCAGGTGCCAGTCATAAAGCAAAAGTTGGAAGCCATTAATTTATGACATTAGTTTGCTTTATTGTCTCCGATATGAATTATTCTTCAAGTTTCTATTAGAAATGTTATATATATATATAAAACATTTATATAGATAATAATATGTATATTATTGATACCAAATTCATGGCATATTAATACTTACAATCAGAAGAAGAGGTGTAATGACAAACCAGCAAGCTCTCCACCAAAGCCAGAATATCCACCTTTTTGCTCCAATCATCATTTCTATATCTTCAATGAATCTGTTCCCACCTTAAAAAAAAAAAAAAAAAAAAAAAAAGTGCGTTCAGCCCTTGCTCACATTTTCTTCCTTTAATCATTGTGGCCCCAAATTATCTTTCTATCTAAACATTTTCCTATACTGCAGCAATGGAGTATACGCTTTTAACTACAGTAGCTTCATTGTCAACTTTCCCAGTTATATTATACTCTACTATTACGGTAAACATAATGAAAAGGAACCAAACTAAATTACTGTAATGAAATGTGTAGGTAATTCTGTAGTTGCTGTTTACCGTAAATCCAGATGATTCCTATTATTTCCAGTATAGCCGCAATCAAAATGCCCCATCCAGCACAGAAGTGGTCAATCAGATGAACCCAGTAAATTCCAGCCTACAAAAAGAATACCAAATCACCTCTAAGTATATTTTAATTATTTTTATGACTGACGAAGTCTTTAAAGTGAATCTGTTCATTTGATTTTCACAAATGCTCCTTGGTTTCACCTGTGCTAAGATGTGAAACAAGAACATTTTCAAATGTAAAGACCAAACGTGGCTTTAAATATCTCGAAAGGGATATGTGACTTCATTGTAATTGGGGAAGTTGTCCATTACTGGGTCTCCTCCCCTCTTCAAAATAGACTGCCCATTGACATTGTGCTGTAATGGGGAAAAAAAACTGGGCTAAAACTCAGAAAGCCTTGATCCAAGGCAGACTTAGACTTGTCACGGAACATCCTCTTAAACCTTTGTTTCCTCATGTAGATTATGAAGTACATTCCAACGAATGATTTGTCTGTGTAAAAATACTATAGTATACCTGAGTCACACAGACGAGACCAAGGAGAAACAGCACCAAGCAGCAACCCAAAGTTATAGGAACCCTCATTTTCTTCATCACTTTGGGAAATAAATCTTGGATCGTTGTTGTAATCGTTTCTTCAGAAGGGGAGAAAAATGGCGGGTTAATGTCAACTCACTTGCCGATAATTTTAATCCAAGAATTCCACTTCTATTAATCACATTTACAAATATATGAAAAGAATATACTCTGGGTCCTACTCCCGGCTTTTAAAAATCCATAGGGTCCTTTCTCTTTGCAGTCACCACTTGTTGGTTCTGATAAAAAACCGAACGCGGCCCTCTTCATTTGTTGGTTCTAGTCTGTTTTTTAAGGCTTTTCGTTGGTGGTAACTACGAGGTAACAGATCTCTGGGGCTGAAGTAGTTTGCAAGAGGGTTATGGGGAAGGAAGAATTCTAGAACTTTTAAATAAGGTGAATATTTGAATAAATACCATGGAGACAGAAAGGCCTTCCAGGTTTAAGAAATAAATGGGTTCGTGAAACAATCCTGGCTAAAAATAGAAGGTTGTATGCCCGAAAGGATTAAGATGCAGGTTTAAAATGTTCAAGGGCTTTGAAAGTCAACTAGAGAAAGCCAGACTTTATACTGTACAGAGTTAGCTATTAAAATATTTTATGTAAGAGTGATACGACGAAGAATGTTCTAGAATCTCTAGCTGTGTACCCTAGGGAAAATCCCCATGTGTACGCAGAGTAATAACTGCAGTAGCGTGCGTGAGTTTTAAAAGTGGAAATAGTCCAAATGGCCATCATTATGGGGACAGATTGTGAATTAACTAGATCCGCATGAGCACGTGTCAACAAAGGTTCACAATACAGGTAAAAAAAAAAAAAAAACAACCGTCAGGGTGACATGTATGCTATGAGACTTCACGTTTATGTGACAAAATTTTATTTAGGTGGTATTTATGGATACACATGTAGCGTCTACAAACATGGACTGAGTGCCACACGTAATCCGTGGTGACAGTTGCTGCTAGGAAGGAAGAAATGTGAATCGTATTCGGGACAGAAACACAGGGAGCTTCAATTTCATTTCTGAAGCAAATATAAAGTATTAAACGCCTGTTCCTTTCGGGTGCCTACGGCGTGAGTGCTTTGTATTTTTCTGTATTTAAAATCAAGTTAAAAAGAATTTGCAGGCCCTAAGAGTAAAAGCTGACGAGGACAACAAGGATAGGAAAAGGATATTTTCAAGCAGGGGAAACATGAGTAAAATATAAGAGGGATATGTTAACCCTGGAAGGATTACTTACCAATGGATGCAAACTGAGAGTCGAGACCCAAAGTCAAAAGCATGAAGAAAAATAATATGGACCAAAATGGCCCACCTGGGAGTTGGGCTAGAGCTTCTGGATAAGCAATGAACGCCAGATCAAAACCTAAGAAAAATGTATGACACGGAATTTAAATTAGTTGCCAAAGAGTTCACATATTTGGACATTTTCAACATAAGATACTAGAAAACTTTCATTTTAATTTGGCAACCCGATCCATGGTATACATTCTTGAGCAACTATTTCATTTCCACTTTTAAAAATATTTGACTTGGGGGCGCCTGGGTGGCGCAGTCGGTTAAGCGTCCGACTTCAGCCAGGTCACGATCTCGCGGTCCGTGAGTTCGAGCCCCGGGTCGGGCTCTGGGCTGACGGCTCGGAGCCTGGAGCCTGTTTCCGATTCTGTGTCTCCCTCTCTCTCTGCCCCTCCCCCGTTCATGCTCTGTCTCTCTCTGTCCCCAAAAGAAATAAACGTTGAAAAAAAAATTTAAAAAAAAATATTTGACTTGGTTGTTCAGTCGATGCGATAACGCGAGCACGTGACAAGAATTACGCTAGTGAGAAAAATTTTCTAAGCGGCACATGTCTCACATAAGAAATCTTAACTATTTCAACGATTTTGTTTAACCAAATTTCATGTTTTTAAAGATTCGTGAAGAATAACGACGGTCTTACACTCCAGGAATCTAAAGGAAGTCGCCTTAGCCTAGAAAGTCTGAAAGAATTACGCTATCGAGAAAGATATGTTTATGGAACTACCTTTCTAGTCTTTGGCCGTCTCTCCAAATGTTCACCCGGAATCACTATTTGTAGCGGCATTTTAATTAGTATACGGACACTTGCAAGATTGTATGTAACTAAACTAGAAACTGACTCTTATTTCATATTTGATGTGTAGTAATTTTAGAGGTGCTTTTGAATTTTTTCCAAGTAGGTGGTACTTAGTTTTAAGTATGTTGAGTTTCTCCAGACTCCCAGACGACTGGCCTTGCATTCAGGAGAATTAGCCGCGAGCCTGTACTGTGTCACTATCCGTCCCTCCTCTGGAAGTGAGGAGCTGGACGTTGGATTATCCATAAGGTCCCTTCTAGTCCTAACATTCTATTCTCCTGCATTGGTCTCTCCATCAAGTGCTAGCCATAAATAAAAATTTAAGGAGGAATTCCTACTACTAAGGACCCTAGAATTCTTTTCCTGAGAATCTCAGCCAGATAATTAAGCATCCCTAGCCAATGGCTTTAAAGTTAGGAAGTTCATTAATCAGGTTCCTTTAAAGCTGGACACTCAAAGTCACTTGGGTTTCTATCTATACGAGATCTGATGTGTCTTCAAAGTTCAGACACAATACTGCACTTGCACTCATATAGTCATATATATATGAACACACACATGTATATATACACACACATACATGAAGATAACGCAGGTAAAGGCACGCACGATGCCTGATACTTGTAATTGTACAATAAGTAGTCCATGTTAAGGACTAAACAGAATTCAATAAAAATATCTTCTTAAACAATTGTTCCCTAATAGAGTCCTGTTTTCCGAGATCATCCGAGAAGTACCACATCATTAAGACAATCAAATTACCTAAGATGAAATGAGAAAGAAAATGCAACGCCCTAACTCCTGCTTGAGTGCTTTCAGTAAATTGCTATAAAATGTATTAGTGTTTCCTAAATGAGCTGCACTGAATTAATCAAAGTTATTAATATATAGCGTTACATACCTGATTTTACAACTTGAGAGACCTCCTTTCCCGATATATGAGCCATGTGTCCCAATATAGAAAAAATAGCAAATCCGGCGAACACGCTCGTGAGGCAGTTCGTCAAACAAACCACAATAGCATCTGAGAAGCAGTTGTTATTGAACTTATTGTAAGATGATAGAGCAACTAAGCCGCCCCAAGCCACCGAAAGGGAGTAAAATATTTGAGTGGCCGCGTCTTTCCAAACCTATAAGAAAAAGCAATTTAGTATTTCAAAACATGCACTTTAACTGTTACACTTCTGTAAAATATGTTTATATATACAAATGAGTGAATATGAGTAGTAAGGGAGGAAACGCCAACTACCCACTGCTCAGCTTAAAAAGGAAACAGTTTCCAGTGTTCGAGAGCCTCCAAGCACCCTTTTCTGACATCACCCTTCAACTTCCAGTGGTAACTGCTATCCTGACTTGTGTGTGTATGACTTCCTTGTTCTCCTTTAAATTTTTAAACTAGATAAATGTGTCTACCCAAACAACACGGCATGTAGCGGAGTGTACAGAAAAGTTTTCTTAATGCCTTGGAAACCTGCACAACTTGCCTTTTTTCATTCAGGGTTGTATGAGATTTGTCCATTATCAATTTGAACCAAATGCAATTTCAATTTTGTGAGTCAAAACTGAAAACATATTGGCAGATTCATATGGTTTAGCTAAAGATACATGGTTTTGAACACTTGTAAACATAGTTTTAATGTTTATTTTTGAGAGAGAGAGAGAGAGAGAGAGACAGAGTGCAAGCGGGGGAGGGGCAGAGAGAGAGGGAGACACCGAATCCGAAGCGGGCTCCAGGCTCCGAGCTGTCAGCCCAGAGCCCGGCGCGGGGCTCGAACTCCCAGACTGTGAGATCATGGCCTGAGCCGAAGTCGGACGCTTAACCGACTGAGCCACCCAGGCGCCCCTGTTCATGAATCTATTTCTGAGACTACTGTCCCAACTGGTCAGAAAGAATGTGACCAGAAACTATGGAACAGCACGTTGTTTCAATTCCTATAGCGTTATGATATTGTTTCATATCTGGCAGAACAGGTGTTCTTTACTTCTTCAAAAACACCTTTCTTCCTTTGCCTTTTTCTCCTTCACATACGCTTTACTATCGGCTTTCCAGGTCTAAGGAAGACCGTGCTGCAATCCTGATGAAAATTCTACTGACTCTACACATCAATTTGGGGACAACAGAAACATATCAATTCTTAACAAGGCATCCCTTAGATCACCAATTCCCTTATCCTGTGTTAGTTTGATTAGAGCCTCATGTAGCCGGCCTCAAGTCTTTAACAGCCTCCCCCTCACGTCATCTAATCCTACCCCTTTACCAATCTGCCTTTCACAGTGTACCCCTCCTAGATCATTGCTAAAGGACAATAATTAATCATAGAAATGAATCGAAGTGAATCCATTTTAACAGTGAAATTCTGTAGATCTAATGCGACCCAAAGGAAAAAAAAAAAAAACCCTAATTGTGTAGATTTCAAATAATAAGACCGGCCAAGATTTGGGCAAAAGCGGGGGTTTTTTTAGTCCATCTAAACACAGGACTGCTCAGTGAAAGGCAGGCACTAGAATATGGTGACGAAGAGCCATAGCCCTGTAGTCACAAAGAATGAAGTTTACATCCAATATCTCTCACTCTCCTTGACTTCACTTTATATAATGTTTTTTTTTTAATTTTTTTTTAACGTTTATTTATTATTGAGAGACAGAGACAGAGAGAGAGCACAAGCAGGGGAGGGGCAGAGAGAGGAGGAGACACAGAATCCGAAGCAGGCCCAGGCTCCGAGCCATCAGCACAGAGCCTGACGCGGGGCTCGAACCCACAAACTGTGAGATCGTGACCTGAGCCAAAGTCGGACGCTCAACCGACTGAGCCACCCAGGCGCCCCTATATAACGTTTTTAAGCCTGTTTGTTCATCTGTAAAATGGAGATGGTGATGAAGATGATGATGATGATGATAAAATAAATCAAAAGAACAAAATATATACAATTATTACTATTGATGTCCTAGGGATGATGTGTGAGAATTTACTAAGATAGTATCTGTAAAGCAAGTAGGATGCTCAGTGGTAGCTATGATTGCTATTAAGGAAAATAATCATAAATTGATACTTGGTCTCTTTTATGGAAATTAAAAACTCTAATTCCCCCCTTGAAAAGTATGTAATCTATTTCCAATTTCAATAGGAATAAAAGTTGTCAGGGAGTAAAATATTACTAGGTCTTCAGAATAGAGCTTGATGTTAGATTATTATTATATTATAATTACTTTATAATGGCAGGAAGCCAGTAGAAAGCAAAATGGATGGATGGATGGACGGACGGATAGATGGATGGATAGACAGGATAAGATAGATAGATAGATGATAGATGGATACATACATATATAGATAGATACATAGATACATAGATGGTATATAATGGTTATTTCACATTTCTTAGGCAGCTGCTTTCACTTGACACATTTTGTATGCATATGTGAGTTAAGGGGATCTTAGAAATGAGTGTGGCAGGTCTGGGTTCTATGAAAATGCTAGACGTGTACCTAAGGTTGCAAAATTCCAAACATAGTTACAATCTCCATATCTATCATTCTCATAGCTATCTACAAAATTATTGATTTGGGGATTCGAAAACCTTAATTCAAGATGCACCAGCTGGCTGTGTCAACTTAACTAAATGTGACTCTTTCTGGGTTTTTAATTTCATCACTATAAAATGAAGGAGTTAGCAAAATCATCACTGAAGACCAGAAGAGTCTTCTAGCTATGAATGTGTGTGGTCCTCTGCTCTCCTAAAGACTGTAACAGAGTTCAGATAGCCAAAGAAGAGGAAAAAAATGTATATATTTGTGATCCCAGGCTCAGAATACAGATTATGAGAAATAAAAAAAACATCTAAGAAATAATTCTCATTACCAGCAAACCCAAAGAAAGAGTGAAGGTACTGTTTGTACGGGGGGGGGGGGGTGAGGAAGAAGGGGGGTTCAATTGTATGTTTCACAAGGAGCTTTAGGTTTAGGTCTGATATTTTAAAGGTAATAGAGACAATGAAACACAGACCAATATGAAATAATCACATACATTTTTCAGGCTTGTAAACATCTCTTAAAGAATATCAAAGGGGCTTTTCATCGGTGCTCAAAGTTATGAAGTTTAAGGAAAATGGAGGGTCCACTTCTTAGGGAAAATGTTGCCATCTATAATAGTACAATGTAACCTAACAGCAGTGATTAAAATCATTGCCGATATTTAGATAGCAGTTTACCATTTTGAAAGCGCATTAATTAATATTTTATCTTGTCTAACAACCTAACAGAGAGAAGATGATGAGTACCAACTTCCATTTTATTTGTTTCTTATTCATCATCAAAAATGTCCCTTGAGTTGGGAAGATATTAACAAACAAGGTTAAAAGACGTGAGACTCAAGATAAATGAAGAAATAAACAAATGGCCTGCGGACACATCAAGCTACATCTCCAAGACTAAAACAATAAAAGTTCATAATTCTAAAAGAACGTAAGGCCGTTGTGGTTAATTATTGAGGGAAAATTATTTGGGCACAGGAAACCAAAGGCCAGAGACTGACATCCCAATTTTCGAAAAAGGCAAAGGATACATAGATTTCCATGACTAAAAACTGGTCAATTTGACTGGATTACCAGAAAGATTCTACAGCAAATAATGAAATATCCAGATTGGAAGTACTTAGAAAATAGCAAACTGCTATCTGGCAATGGACGAGAGCTAAAAGAGGGTTGACCCAATTCACATTCATGGCACATGGTTAGGTTTATAACAGTCTTGTTTATGGAATGCTTCATTCACTTCAAATTTGTGTTGTAACAGCATAATCCATTAGGTGCACTTTGATTTTAATTTGGGGATATTCACTTGGAAGACAATTCAAATGCACACTAGACCATTAAACTCGCGGCTGTAGTCTTGAAATCTAGCGTATCCAAGAAGTCTCACGGTCTCACGGTCCTACTCGGCAACTTGTAGGCATTATGACACTCCTGTTCAGTGTTTGCTTTTCAGGTTTACCTCCTCGGATCATTTGAAATCCAAATGGAGTCTTACCTCAGCTTCCCGGAGTTTGGTAAAGTTTGACTGTGCTCCAATATAGTATGAAATGCCTTTCGACGCACCCTCCAGAGTCGCACCTCGGATTAACAGGATGAGTAGGACGACATAGGGGAAAATCGCTGTAAAATATACCACCTACCAAGAAAAACAACCAGAGGTTAAGAAGTTAGATTTTTCAGCCGTGGTATTGCATTGTATGCAAACAAAGTTATTAGCCAGTCGAGATCAGCAAAATACAGTATCAAAGACTTCGTAAGTTACTAACGAATCTGGTGACACCCCTACCAAAGTTGCCATCGTCTTGTCTTTCTGTTCTCCCCGCTCTCAAATGATCCATTTTCAAAACACTCCGATGTATGAAGCAGTGTTTCCTGGGGTCACGTTGTGAATACACGAGACCTCAGCGGTAGCAACTTGGAATCTAGACAGACCGCTTTCCTAAATATGTCTTTTTCAATGTCTGAGGAGACAGAGTATTGCTTCTTGGTAAATTACTACACTGAGATGGGAAGGGAAATGGTCTTAAACCCCGCAATGGTTTGTATATATTCACTCCCCAAGGAGAAGGAACATAATCTCCCACGAGATGGCCAAATCTCATGAAGGCTGATTAGAGCAAATACCGAGCCCTTGATACTATTATCCTTAAAGCTGCCATTAAGAGATTTGATAGCACAGATACAAGTGCGCTGCTCGTAGCCTAGATAACACATGGTTCCAGATGAGCAGATTGCCTCTGAGGCTGGCTTTTCATCAATGCGGATGATTTCTTTGATCCATAGATGTCCTATGTTTGACGATAGGCCCAAGGAGACGATTTAAAGCCAGCCAGAGACCAATAACAATCAACTGCCTAGGCAAATGGCCTTTCGGGGATTATTTCAATATTAACGTCAAAAGGGAGCCACAGGTTTCAAAACTGTGCAACTGAAACATTATTTTCGAAGGTTTCCACGGACTTTCTGAGGGGCACAGTACTTGTGTGATCTGGTGGCATCCATTATAATTTTACGTTAACTGAATGTGCTAGATATTCTACCGGGAATTCATAGAGAGAGTCCACGGTTATGCCGGTCCTCCATCTTTAGGAGATTTCGGCCTAGCAGTTACAAACACATAAATATTCGCTTCTCTGGGCGCTGCACAACTGTTCATGGAGAAAATTTCACGTTGTTCCCGGAAATTGCCAAGATGCTCTCTGAAAGTTTAAAACATAAAACCATACAGAGGGACAATACTAATGGTTTTTCAGAAGAGGACAAAAAGAGGGTTCTGAGTCGTTCTGGGGAAGCTGTAGAACAAATGCGTCTGATTTTTTTCTCTCTCTCTCCAACTGAAGGATTCCTGACGCTAATGCTATCTAACAAGGATCTAGACTTTTCCAAACCCAACACTGCAATACATAATTCCATTCAAGATGCTTATTTATATAATAGGACAGACAATTTAAAAATATATGCCCAAGCCTCAGAATGCTGTCTTGACTAGCAGGGTCCAACTTCTGGGGACAGCTGACCCTTGAACAACACAGGTTTGAACTGCACGGGTCCACTTATATGAGGATTGTTTTCGATAAATCCAGTACCGTGAATGTATTTTCTCTTGCAATTTTCTTAATGACCTTTTCTTTTCTCTAGCTTACTTTATTGTAAGAATACAGTATATAGTATATGTAACAGGGCGCCCGGGTGGCTCAGTCGGTGAAGTGTCCAACTTCAGCTCCGGTCATGATCTCGCCGTTGGTGAGTGCGAGCCCCGCGTCGGGCTCTGTGCTGACAGCTCAGAGCCTGGAGCCTGTTTCAGATTCTGTGTCTCCCTCTCTCTGCCCCTCCCCCACTCACGCTCTGTCTCTCTCTCTCTCTCTCTCAAAAATAAATGAATGAACATTAAAAATATGCACATAACGTACAAAAATAGGTGTTAATTGACTATGCTATCAGTGAGGCTTCTGGTCAACAATAGTAGGATTTTCAACTGCACGGGGTGGGGGTGTTGGTGCCCCCCACCCCAGACTTGTTCAAGGGTCAGCTGTCATTGTCAAACTCTAGTACTAGTTTTTGCTTGTTTTATTTATACCAATAGCGGGGATCTTACGCATTTTCTTACAGCCAGGCCGCCTCCTTAGAAAGCTTTTCACGCATTTGCACTGTTCCCGTTATAGAAAAAACATGCATTTGATTATGCTTGCCACTGAACTTCAACGAAGTTGGAAAAGGGCTACATCACTCTCTAATGCGTTTTCCGAATTACCTTGCCAGAAGACTTGATTCCTTTAAATAGCGCTGCTCCGACTATGAGCCAAGCCAGAAGAAGACAAAGTGCTAAATACCACACAATTACCCCAGTCTCATCCATTCCACTTGACCGCTGGAGCGCCACCTTGCTGAAAGCACACAAGTCCTTCTTATGAACACAGAATCGCTGGTCCTACTACATCGAATTCTGCAACATCCGTCATCCAGGAGGATGTTCCATGTATCGCAATACATCAACGTCACGGGACGTTTTTATTGGATACCATTGTAAAGAGGGGCAAACGTAGTTCAACGAAAAGCTAGGCTATGCATGTGAGCGTTAACCGTGGCCAGTGCAGAGTTCCAAACCCTCGAATAAAACATCTACTAGTTCCTGTAGCTATGGTTTCCCCCCTCGTACTTCAAAGCTCCTTTATGTAAAAATAATAATAATAATAATAATAATAATAACCTTACATCAGGTTATTTCTTTCATTCGTCACCGTATTTTTTCTCCAAGTAAAATGATGAAGAAAACCCCGAAAATTATATTCAATCATTCATCACGCTTTTAGTGAGCATCAAACCTAGACTGGTCCCCATTTGTATGCCTTTTTCAAAGGCTTTCTGTAACATTCAATGATTTTCTGTTAGAGACGTGCGTGGATCTGGGATTTTAATTCTTCGCTTTACGTTTGGGAACATTTTAAGATCCAAATTTTCAAAGGGCCACAGGGCATTAGCACATCGGTGAGGAAGAACTCATTACAGCGTTATTCAAGGAAATCTGGTAAGGGTCAAAGGTAGGTAGAGGTAAGGAGAGTAGAAGAGATCATTTAAAATGAATACAAGTAAATATATATATATATATATATATATATATATATAATATATACATAACATATATATAATAATATATATAATCTCACATATCTATTTTTACCATGTAATGACAATTATAAGTAAAAGAGACAATGAAGAATTTCAGCCTTAAATAAATAGCAATTTTGCTCCAAATATGACTCATCACCCAGCTGTTTATTATTAGAATTTGCTCATTGTAGTCCAAAATGTGAGTATTTTTTTCTTCAAAGCAATGCCCTAGCTTAGACCTAAAAAGCAATGAATAAACCACTGCTGACAGTATTCTGCTCATTTAATAAGGAATTTTTAAATGACCATTTATTGACTCTGAGCCGACTTTGCAGGTTACTGCTGCTCACACAGGCTGGGTAAGCATTTGAGTCAAATGCAGCATAATTTGTTCCGATTCCCCTTTTTGTCCCACTAACATGAGGTAAGGAAAGAGCTGATCACTATTTTGCTGTTATTTACAAAAATTGTACGTCACCTCTGTTTAAGAAGCAGATCGTCTGGGGCACCTGGGTGACCCGGTCGGTTAAGCGTCTGGCCCTTGGTTTTGGCTCAGGTCACCGTCTCACGGTTTGCAAGTTCAAGCCCCGCGTCGGGCTCTGAGCCGGCGGCACGGAGCCTGCTTGGGATTCTCTCTCCCTCTCTCTCCGCCCCTCCCCTGCTCATGCTCACTCTCTCTCTCTCTCAAAACAAATCAACACTGAAAAAAAAAAAAAAGTAGATCGTCTAACATACTCACTTCCAATATTGTTCACTGGGAAGCTGTCCTGGCTGATAAGCCTCACTTCCATTGATGCAGGTCAAATTGTGGGTGCTTAACCAGCTTTTATTTACTCGGATGATGTCCCCCATCGTTGTACTCACATTACAATGAGTAACTAAAAATTATAAAGAAGAGCACACACAGAGACACGTACTTAGTTTTAGAAAAGTATTTTCCTGGAAAAAAAAAGTATGAATGGTAAAATAAACTGTTTAGATTGTTACTTGGTGAGGGCAGAGGAGAAATCTTACAAATGGAATAAACCCTGAGTGCTCGGCATCTTAAGTCTTCTCTAATACTGAGCTTGGGGTGAGTATAGTAATAACCGCCATAAAGTAACAATCATTTCAGATGGGATTTAGTGCTCTAAGGAATTTTTAGGATGTGGACTTAATGAACCTATATAGATAAGTGATACCTTTAAATGGCTAAGAAGCATGAAAGCTTCATCCCTTTATTCTTTGATAGACATAGGCAATCCCAGTAGTAATAGCCTACAGTCTCAATATCACGTGATCCCAAAGACCAGCAACGTATGATGGAGACAACGGACATTCTCCAGCTGCTGAAACACAATACAAATCTTGGTTTGCGAGCAGCACTCGTTCCGGAAACATGCTTGTGATCCCAAGCACTCGTATATCAAAGCGAATTTCGAGAACCGTTGGCTCAGTTGTGATCACGCGACACTCGGTGCCACGTACAACTCATATGGCAAGACGTCGCCCGTTTATCACGTTAAAACTTATCGGAAATGTTTGCTCGTCTTGCGGAACGCCCGCAGGACAAGTTCCTCGCAATCCAAGGCTTCACTATAGTACTATCATGGATAGAGCTTTTCTCTACCACTTTCCCATTTTCTTCCTTCTCTCCTGCCTACTCCAAATGATGGCTTAGTTTTTACTGGCTGCCCTCAGAAATGAACGGATTGCACTAATCAATTTTCAAGTTATCCAGGCTTTATTCGGCTTTCATCAATAACCCATGGCTCACTTTGGATTGCACCTAAATTGGTTAGAAAATAATGTAGCCCTTTAAGCTTATTAGAAAATATAGAGGAACAATGCTCAGTTCACACATTTTAAAAAAAATAGATGTAGCTTACCTATAGGCGACCTGCTACAGTTATCATCTGCCCAAACCGAACAATTTTTCCATGGTAGCTCACTTTGAAAAGAAGCAAACATGTAGAAAAGACTATAGGCAATTATGACATTGTAATAGATTGTCACAAAAATGGATATCAGGACCATCGTAATTCCCACACCTGGAAAAGAGAACAATTAAAATTTTTTTAAAAAGTGAACTTTCTTTTGCTAATTCGTTAAGAAAACTGCATCTCAATTTCCCCAAATCTATCTTATTTATTTTATTTTATTTTATTTTACTTTATATTTTTGTTAACGTTTATTCATTTTTGAGAGACAGAGAGAGACAGAGCATGGCGGGGACGGGGCAGAGAGGCGGAGACACAGAATCGGAAACAGGCTCCAGCCTCTGAGCTGTCAGCACAGAGCCCGATGCGGGACTCGAACTCACAGACCGTGAGATCATGACCTGAGCTGAAGTCAGACAGTCAACCGACTGAGCCACCCAGGCGCCCCTCCCCAAATCTATTTTAAAATGAGAAGTCTGGTTCAGACATTTTCTTTGCCTTTCCTTGTTTTGAGCAGGAGTGGGGAGGCAGTCTAACTACTGTCTAAATAGCTTTCTTCTCAAATTTAAAATTATGTTGGTGATTGGCTTTCTCAGACCGGTTTTTCAGTTAATTAGAAAATGGTACTAAGATCAAGGGCAGAAAACCTCTATTCATCCATCAAGTTCACATGAGCAATCACCCATGGCCATTACTCTCTTTTTCAGTCAGAAAATTCTTGTCACCGTGGGTCCTATTCTTAAAAACAAACAGAGGCGCCTGGGTGGCTGGGTTAAGCGTCTGACTGTTGATTTCAGCTCAGGTCATGATCTCACGGTTCGTGGGTTCAAGCCCCACATCCGGCTCTGGGCTGACAGCGCGGAGCCTGCTTGGGATTCTGTCTCCCTGTCTCTCCACCCCTCCCCTGCTCATTCTCTTTCTCTCAAAAATAAATAAATAAATAAACATTCAAAACCAACCGACAAACACTAGTTATGGCTCTACTTACTTCATCTATAAACCAGTATTTTAATAAGTGGAAGACAAAGCCTCCAAACGAGTGCACAGGATTTCTCCAAGTACATGTAAAGAACATCCAACAACTCCGTACCCATCTGAATTTAAACTTCCGAAGTTTCTTGAACTCTCCGGTGTCAAACTGCAGTGTGACATTGAATAGAACTCGAACGCTCAAGGCTAGCTTCTGCGGTGGCTTCCTCAATATTCCAGCACGACTGTTCTATGCACCTCACTATCAATTTATTTTTGACGCTGCATTGAGGCTTTTGCAAATAGTTTGCAGCCGTTGAAACTAATCTTCAGGCAGGAGGGCTGTTTGATGTTTAATGACAATCAAGGCACTTTGAAAAACTTCCCGGGAAGTTAATACGCAACACGACTACAATTGTGTGCCAGAGGAATTTAAAAGGTGAAAATAGGAGAATAATGACACCCTTAAACACCCTCTAGCATCCCCCCCACCCCACCCCCACCCCCGCCCGGTCCCTTCCATACCATCAGCCGGAGAGAAACAGAACTCCAAATTAACATTTGGTCTGTAAATTCTATGCTGGCAAACGTTCAGAGGAAAAAAAAAAAAAACCGGATGCCTCTTTTGCCTTTCCCATGTCCAAATTGGAAACATTTTAACGCCACAAAGTGGGGACAGCTCTATACGCCAAATAGGCCAATAAGCACCATAGGGAAAATGTCGTGATACCAACCTTGAAACAATGGAAGAATCCTCCAAACTGAAACTGGACCTAAGCTAGCAAACTGTCCCAGTGAACACTCCAGGAAGAACAAGGGTAAACCAGCCAGCGCGAGCATGATCGCGTAAGGTATCAAGAAGGCACCTGAAACATGCAAAATAGAACCAAAGTGCCATTATGTCACGAAACCTCCGACGACCGTTTGACAACCAACATAACACTCTGAAAGCATTCTGATACAGTGGGTCCTGTATCGGTCCTGACGGGGTTTAGTCCCCAGATTTACTACTCTCTGTGAGAGAGTAGTTGATGCTCTAAACCTTGACGTCCTCATCTGCGAAATGGGAGTCCAGTGTTACCTAAAGACGCTAGCCTAAAACATAGCCTAAAGGGGCGCCTGGGTGGCTCAGGGGGTTGAGCATCCACACTTCTTGATTTCTGCTCAGGTCATCATGTCACTGCTGGGGATCGAGCCCCTCTGCCCCTCCCCCCCCCCCAGCTTGCTCTCTCTATCTCTAAAAATAAAAATAAATAAAAATAAAAAAACTATAGCCTATAAAAAGCGATCCAGAGGAGGTGAATGATCACAGGCTTTGGAGCCAGATGCACCTTGGTTTATACCCCGACTCCACCATGTGCTAGTTATGAGACCTGGGGCAATTTACCTAACCTCCGGACCTTGGGTTCCTCATATATGGGGAGGACAAGAATAACTCATCAGTATGTGGCAAGGGTTCGATTACAGAGCCTATGTGAAAACACTTGGCAAGATGGCACACACATCGTAGATGTTCAAAGTTAGTTTCCCTCCTTTGTCCTTTCTAAATAAGTAGTCTATTTTTTTTAAGACTTCGGGTGCAAATGCTAAATGTGTTTTAGAGCAGAAGTGTTTGCAACTAAGGGTATTATTCCCCAAAGAGTCGTAAGAGTCATTCCTCAATAAGAAATGTCCTGTTTTTGGTAAAAGATTCTGAAGGTTTGAGGTCTACTCTTAGTTAGCTTTTCTATTTTATTCTTATTTCTTTTAATGTTCATTCATTTTTGAGGGAGAGAGACAGAGAGAGAGAGAGAATGAGCAGGGGAGGGCCAGAGAGAGGGGGACAGAGGATCAGAAGCAGGCTCAGAACTGTCAGCGCGGAGCCCGACGTGGGGCTCGAACAGACAAACTGTGGGATCATGAACTGAGCCAAAGTTGGATGCTCAACTGACTGAGCCACCCAGACGCCCCAACTTTTTTATTTTATACAGACTAAATCTCCTACCGTTAGAGTATCCAGATCCCTTTTGGCACTGTAAGTTAAAACTTTTATTATTTTAGGGGCGCCTGGGTGGCTCAGTCGGTTAAGCGTCCGACTTCGGCTCAGGTCATGATCTCACGGTCCATGGGTTCGAGCCCCGCGTCGGGCTCTGTGCTGACAGCTCAGAGCCTGGAGCCTGCTTCGGATTCTGTGTCTCCCTCTCTCTCTGACCCTCCCCCGTCCATGCTCTGTCCTTCTGTCTCAAAAATAAATAAACATTAAAAATTTTTTTTTCTAATAAATAAAATAAAACTTTTATTATTTTACTTTTTTTCTGCCCACACCTGGGGCATAATATTGCTGATTTGAACGTTTGCCAGATTGTAGGCTGAAGCAGGGACAAAGTATTAAATTTATTGATCAAGCACTCTAGAAGTCTTAACAAAGTTTAATAAGAAAACATGGGGATCGGTGAATAAAAAAATGGGTTTTTGAATTATGTACATTTCATGCACCCATGTTACACTGTTTTCCTCATGTATCTTTCATATTACGATATTGTAACATCATACCTGGGGACTACATTTTCCCAACCCTCAAAATTTATTCTATTAAAAATAATGAGACAATAAAATACTTGTTATGTACAAGTCACTAGTCACTAGAACATAGAGACAAATATGTTTTTATAGATGTTGCAATGCACATGGCATCATTACTATGACTAATAGAAGTTTAAGTCCCACCAATGATAAATATAAAGAGAAGTAATACAAAATATCCCTGTCCAAATACAATAATAAGGTAAATTTTACTAGCCCATTATATTTTTTTCAAAAAAAAAAAAAGGATTGTTTTCCTCAGTGGTATATATAGCTTTTTACTTATTATATTATTTTTTTAATTAATAACAACCACAACTGGTAAATTATGAATAACATACAGTGGCCACAAATTGTTAACGCTGCTGACCTAGACCCTACGGTCGTATGATACCTCTTTTTCATAAACTGGTAAGAAGAATCTACAGATAACGATGGGTCGAGATTTTAGCAATGGTTTTCCAAACCTGACCATATTTAAAACTCTGATCATTAATACTTGACAAATCTGAATTTCCTGTTCCTCGCCTACGCTTGGACAGAAGAGCAAAAAAGCAGTCGAAAGAGCCTAGATCCCCGTTACCCAAATGATACGATCTTTAAAAACTGAGAGCTGATGTGATATGTTAATATTGGGAGGAAATGAGGGCGAAGATGATAAAAGCCTTTGGGGGCCTACGTTTAAAACTCTCTATTTGACCTTGTTTAACCTAGGGATAATCTGAACCTGAACACCAGAGGCTAGACGGGAGTCTGCACGCTCTTCACTACGTGTGACCTGAGGACTTAGACGCCAAAATGATTGTACTCCTAACTCATCTTCAAGTGCAAACTTAGACCAAGCCCATGGCTAAACAACGTAGGCTCCAGAGAGGGGAGTTTATGTCACCAACACTTGAAGTGTTTGATCAACAGACCTTGCTTCTTGAGGCTCCAAAGGCCCATATGAATGTTCTAATGCAACCAATTAACAAGGAATATGAGATTGAAACATCACCACACAAAATCCTATTATACCAAGAAAAATAATTATAGTGGCACAGTTTCACTGGTTCCCAATTATGAAATCTAAGGGCATGGAACCTCTACACTTCTAATAGAACCTGTAATTACAAGTAAATAAAATATGGTGTAAGTGAAAAGTTGTTTCGACATTACTAGAGAATTGTGCAACTCATTTTGTTTCCTTCTGTGTGTCACCTCAGAGTTATTTTATTCTCTTGGTTCTAATTGAGTCTTCCCTAATGATCTATAGGTATAAACAGTATCATTTGGCAGAAATTGAACATCTGGTCTTGAACTAAATTCTCATTGCATTTTGGAAGGATCTTCTACATGGCCCATCCAGTCTGGAATACATGTAACGGAATATTGCAGCTTAAAATACTAAACCTTTATTTTTTAATCAACTCCTTCGACACCCGTGTTTCCAGAATGGAATGCCTTACGCTATTCAAGCAAACAGTGTATTTGAACTTCGCTTCAGAATGAGAATTCCCGTCTTTCGTCTAGATTCAGCCTTACGTTAAGCCAAACACACTTAAATCAGAAACTCAGAAGTTGCCACCTGCCCAACTTGAGCTAGCAACTCGTAGTCTGATGATAAATGAAGTATTGCTTATTCCCCATCTTCCCACTAACTCACACTATCACCCGCCTTTCCTCAGTTCTCAAAATAGCCTCTGAGGCCACACAGCACCCCATTTAGACTAGAAGGGAAAGAAGTTGGGGGTGGGGGTGAGAAATACCTCCGCCATTGTTGTAGGTCAGATAGGGGAATCTCCACACATTTCCCAGGCCCACTGCATATCCAACCATAGATAGAAGATAATCCGATTTTTTGGACCAGTTACCACGGTCCTGATTCTCATCGTTTTCACCAACATGGAAATTCTCAGATGAAGCTGTCACTTTCTGGTAGAAGACACGATATCAAGAGTTTGTCTTTATGCTATTAAAAGTCCACAGAAGCATAATTACACACACACACACACACACACACACACACACACACACTCAAAGACAGACAGACAGACAGACAGACAGAGGATGAACCCAGAAAGCCACAGCCGAGGGAAACACTTTTCAAAGGTTGAGGACATTTCTGCTAATGGCTGTTTTTACTTTACAACATTTACCTCTTAAAATGAAAAAAAAAAAAAAACCTCTTTAGGTGGAGATGTTTACTCCTTTTGGGAGTAAGATCATCCAAATGTTGATGGAAAGGTTACACGGGGTACCCCGCACGAAGGGCAAAAGAAGGTGGACGAATCAATAAGGTTTCAACTACAAAAGCCTTAAAGATGAATTAGGGAAAATGAACACCCTGGAGATTGTATGAGATCTTTGAGAAGAAGGATCCAATTTAGCTTCCACTAAACCAGACAAACGAAAAGAATTTACAGACTCTCTTTCCCATGAGCCGATAGTTTGGGATGTTTGGAGTTAAGGGAAGTTTAACTTCTCTCCTTGTCTTGGAGACAAGACAGTCAGTGCTTTTCTGAAAGCCCCAGTATAATATTCCTAGACAAATTCTCCCAACCTGTTAGCTGCTCTAGGGTATAGAAGTTTCCTCAGGTCAGATAAGGACAGTGCATTTCCTCATTTCCCTCCAGCGTATGGACACAGTCCGGAGAGGGACAGAAAACAGGATTCTGTGGGCGTGCCCAAAGCACAGGTTGAGGTGACCCTCAGTCTTCAGGCGACCCCACTAAGACCTGTTCTATTTTTCCCGTACTCTATGGGGACATCTCAGGCACACTTGAAGGCAGTTGAAGAGAAACGTGGAGAATAAGGAACAGCCACAGACGGCAAATACAGGGACTGCTTCCCCTGAAGTTTTTCCTTCCCCGGCCCCCCACACCTCCCGCCGCTTCCAGACTCCTACCTCCTTCCCTCTGCACTTGAAGAAGCTCGGGCACTTCAACTTGTCCATGGTTGACTCACTCCCTCTGCTCGCTCCACCTCGTCTCGCAGTGCGGCTGAGCTTGACTGCTGACAGGTGCACACTCCCCCGTTGCTACCTGCCTGAGCGAGCCACCTTGCCCAGGGGTGGGACCATTTATGGAGGGAGCTCTCCCCTCCCCTTTCAGGGCGCCCTGTCGTGTCAATTACCGGAAGGGACCAAAGTGAGCCTCTGGTTTTTCCCCAGGTAAGCTGGCGTGTAGCAATCCCCTGCCCTGGCCCGGGGAAAGGGCTGGGCTGTGAGCGAGCGGCGGAGCAGGGAGCAGCCTGAGCCCAAGTGACTGACAGCCTTTGACTCAGAGCCCAGCAGGTGCCTTCGCAATCTCACCTCCTTTCCCGGGTTCCCTGCTTCCTCCTAGCCTCCTCTCTTAGTCTGGTCTCTGTCCCGATGCCACATGCTGATCTCCACTGGCGTGCGGGGGGGGGGGGGGGGGGGGGGGGGGAGGGTAGAGAAGGGGAAGAAGGACCCCGTCTGGGGGCCCCATTCTGTTCCCCAAGATTCTTCTGAACAGACCATATCGTCCTGGGCCCTGGGATTTCTCAAAGTTTTCCCCTCACTAGAAAGCACTTGATCTCCTGGGGCAAACGCTGCTCCCGGAGGCAAAGGCTCCTGAATCGGGCACCTTGAAAAGCAGCCACCTGAGATAATATTACTCAGCTGGCTCTGCCTGAAAAGAGCAACCTGGAGCTGAAGTCTCGGGGACCTTTCTCAGCCTTCGGGACAGCATTGCCCTTTACAGGGATGGCTTTGTGTAGTATTTCAAAGAGGCCAAACAAAAACAAATTATCGAGCAGGTTTCTGGGAAATTCTAGCCCCAACAAAGGACTCCACTCTGCAAGAGTGGGGCCTTAGAAAGTAAACTATGAGGAAGCATCCCAGCTTGGCCAGGGAGGAAAAGAATTATATAGTGCTGTTTACCAGCGTGGCACCTCGTCATCAAAACGCGCAGAGTATTTCATCGGACTCGGGTTACAAGATGGTGGCAGTTGCATGGAACAGTGTGAATCGGTGCCCTCAGAGGAACCAGCAGAGGGTCAGATTCTGTACGGTGTGTGCGGCTCCCTTGTTCTTTGTCCTCTGTTGACCGACATGAATTTCCCATTTGCAGCAGAAATATACCCTGAGGAATCTGGGCAGGTAAAGCAGAGGAAAGCTCACGAGGGAAGCGAAAAGGTAGTAATGAGAAGCCATCAATGAATTCCACCTGACTTTGTCTTGAACATGGCACAGGCTGGTGTGTGTGTGTGTGTGTGTGCGCGCACGCGCGCACACCTATTAGTATTATATACTACCTATTATATGCACGCTACTAGGTGTGACCTAAAGGCTAAAATGAAGGGATTATTCCCCCGTCTCAGATATAGAAGAGAGGAGAGGAAAAGGGACGTATAACTCTCTCTGTAAAAGGATGAACTGAAAGGCAAATCTAATCGCATTTCCCAAACGATCGACATCTCGTAGAAATTAAAGGCACCCAGCAAGGGACAATGAAACAGATGGCGACTGTGGGAAGAGAAGGAGAATAGGAGTCTTAAGGATAGATACATTATGGGGATATCGAGGCAGGAGTAGGGGGGGATGCAGAGGAAGTGGCCCCCAATTCTCCCTGCCTCTTATGCAGTAGAGGAGCTTCTAACGACAGTTTAGAGCATCAAGGCATAAACTTTAAAATAGAAGGTATTTAAAAAAAAAAGGGGGCGGCGACTGGGTGGCTCAGATTCTGTCTCGATCTCTCTCTCTGTCCCTCCCCCACTCGCTCTCTCTCTCTCTCTCTCAAAAATAAATAAACATTACAATAAAATAAAGTATTTTAGGAGCGCCTGGGTGGCTCAGTCGGTTAAGTGTCTGACCTCATCTCAGCTCATGATCTCGCGGTTGGTTGGTTCGAGCCCCATGTTGGACTCTGTGCTGACAGCTCAGAGCCTGGAACCTGCTTCGGATTCTGTGTGTCCCTCTCTCTCTGCCCCTCCCCCACTCATGCTCTCTCTCTCTCTCTCTCTCTCTCTCACACACACACACACACACAAACACACAAATAAATAAAACAAACATTACAAAAATAAAACAGAAGGTATTTTGGAGAATGTATCGTTTGTTTTTTGTTTGTTTGTTTGTTTGGGGGAAATGTCTCCGTTGTCGTGCATGTCTTGCCATCCACCGCCCCAGACTGTTAAGCTTGTGTGTCCTTTCCTGTGCGTGTGCATACATGTTGTTTCACACCTCTGTGCCTTTGCTCATGCTCTTTCTCCTTCTGGAAATTCCCGCCCTCCTCATTTGGCTAACTACTACTCATCCTTTGAGACTCTGCTTAGATGTCACTTCCTCCAGATCTTTCCACAACGGTTGCACCTCTGTTACGGCGGACCGGGCTTGGGTGCCCCTCGGTAGGCCTACGCTACCTACCGTATATTCCGTTTACGCTGTGAGGGATTATTTGCCTACAGCCTTTGAGACTGCCACTTCTCTGAGGAAGGTCAAAGAACCTGTCTTAATCATCCCTGTATTCCCAACACCTAGCACAAAACCTGACACAGACAGGCAACTCAGTGGATGCTTATTAGAACATTTGACTCAGGGAGGCCACGGAAGAACTCCGTGGTCAAGAAAAAAGGGAAAGGACAACTGGCCCACAACCCATCCCCGAGAGGGCGTGAAATATCGGGATTGCATTTCCTTTTCTTTTTTTTTTTTTTTTAATTTTTTTTTTCAACGTTTATTTATTTTTGGGACCGAGAGAGACAGAGCATGAACGGGGGAGGGGCAGAGAGAGAGGGAGACACAGAATCGGAAACAGGCTCCAGGCTCTGAGCCATTAGCCCAGAGCCCGACGCGGGGCTCGAACTCCCGGACCGCGAGATCGTGACCTGGCTGAAGTCGGACGCTTAACCGACTGCGCCACCCAGGCGCCCCTGCATTTCCTTTTCTTTGGGTTCTGCTTTATGAACTGATAACTTGTGTTTATGATTTTTTTACTCCAGCATTCATGGGAGAATATGGGAAGACTCTGTTCATTGATAGGATAATAAGAAAGAGGGTTGGAGAGAGAAAGTGTGGCCATTTATGTGCCTTGAGATCTAGGCCAAAGCCATGATCTAGTAGGCAATAGTAAAGTGATTGTTAACTTGCAAATGACACATAGTACACTCTACTTTAGTTGTGCAAAACACCTCAAAATTATACTTAACTATCTCCATGCACCGAGGTGTGCAATGCTGGACTTGTAACTGTGGGTCATCCCTTCCAAGGATACCCACACTGCGGCCACGAATCTGCTTAGCTTTAAAAAAAGAAAAACAGCATTGACAGCAATTTTTTTAAATTTTTTTTTAACTTTAATTTATTTTTGGGAGACAGAGACAGACAGAGCACAAGCAGGGGAGGGCCAGAGAGAGAGGGAAACACTGAATCCGAAGCAGGCTCCAGGCTCCGAGCTGTCATCACAGAGCCCGACGCGGGGCTTGAACCCACGAACCCTGAGATCATGACCTGAGCTGAAGTCAGGCGCTCAACTGACTGAACTGCCCAGGCGCCCCGAGAGCAATTTAAAGATTTATTTAGTAAGTCACCAGCAACTAAAGATCATCTTATAACTGATTTGTCCAGGAAAAAAAAATTAAATAAAAACCAATCCAGTAGTTATGACTAAGACTCAATTTATGTCATTATTCATGGAAGTCCCTTCAATATTGTTTTTCGTCACGGAGAACAAAGGAGACTCATTACCTAAAGCCTTCTTCTAGCTATCTGGATGTGAAAAATCCGCACTGTTCACAAGGCCTTTGAACGATCTCACCAACCCAATGCCTTATTGAGCAACCACACATTGAACTTCACCAGCTGAAAGTCGAAGAAAAGGAACCCTACCAGTCTATTGACGGCAAAAAGAAATAAAGCTGTATTTTTAAAAATCCTATCATAATAAATGCGTGCACATGAGTTATCCCTTTAAAGTCTACAGTTTCAGACATTTCAGACCACGTCATTAAAAAATCAGACTCTGTCCGTCGTCGAAACAAATTAATAAATAATTAATAACTTACTTCTTTGAAAAGGGTCTTTTCAATTCTAGGAAGCAAGACTTACTTAGGAAAGACAATCGGACAGACGTCCTTGCTGCCAGCCAAGGGGATAATGATTCTCGAGCTGGAAAAACCAGTGGAGGGACAGAGAATTCTGTTCCTACAGAATATTAGAGGGTACCGTGCCTGAGGACCTTGAAAGGAAACAACAGCTCTTATGTGTAATTTCCTATGAGTGCTTTCTTTTTTTAACGTTTATTTATTTTTGAGACAGAGAGAGACAGAGCACGAGCGGGGGAGGGGTAGAGAGAGAGAGGGAGACCCAGAATCCGAAACAGGCTCCAGGCTCCGAGCCGTCAGCACAGAGCCCGACGCGGGGCTCGAACTCACGGACCGCGAGATCGTGCCCTGAGCCGAAGTTGTGCTGACAGCTCAGAGCCTGGGGCCTGCTTCGGATTCTGGGTCTTCCTCTCTCTCTCTCTCTCTCTGCTCCTCCCCTGCTCTCTCTCTCTCAAAAGTAAATGAAGATTGAAAAAAAGAAGGTCCTGTCAAAGTTACACAGCTACTAAGTGACGGGTCTGATATTTGAACCCAGACTCTCCGACTCTGATGTCTGTGCTCCCAAACGACCTTACCACAGGAGCACGACCACTAGACATTAGACGATGCTTTATCCGTGGGGCTCCTGCCACGTCGGACGACGTACTGCATTAGCATGAATGATGATGTTGTACAATCAGGCATCATTTGACCCTGGTCGAGCGATCCACAGAGAAGGAAACTTTTTAACGCCATCTTCGGTAAGATTGAATGAGCTTTTCCCGTATGGCCTCCTTGAAAGAGAAGTCTGACTTAGACACTGGTGACGCCTTCCCAAGTGAGTCTCACATTGTCAATTTGCACGAGTCACCATCGGGACACTTGCATTCAACTGACTCACAGTGAGGCTAATCAGTTCTGAGTGTGCAGGGCTGAGGGCTGGATTTCAGTAGCTAGAACTTCGAGACAAAGAAAGACATTCAATGCTCTCGCTGTCACAAACACACAGGATTTGGAGCCTAGGGAACCAATGCCGCTTTTTAAAAAGATGTATCTTTAGGGGCGCCTGGGTGGCTCAGTCAGTTGAGCGTCCGACTTCAGCCAGGTCACGATCTCGCGGTCCGTGAGTTCGAGCCCCGCGTCGGGCTCTGTGCTGACGGCTCAGAGCCTGGAGCCTGTTTCCGATTCTGTGTCTCCCTCTCTCTCTGCCCCTCCCCCGTTCATGCTCTGTCTCTCTCTGTCCCAAAAATAAATAAACGTTGAAAAAAAAAAAGAGATGTATCTTTACCGAAACCAATCCTTAATGTAAGAGATACGTGAATCAAACTAGGCAATAGAGCTAATGTGAATTGTTTCAGTTTTAACATTCTCATTTTATACGATGTATTCATTCTTTCTATCACCCTGAAACATTGACTGTAGCCGCCAGAGGTACTCTTTAAACTGTTAGCAACCGTGAACAAACATTTTAATTTGAGCCACTTCTCTGATACTATTGTAATGAAGCGTTAAAGGAGAGAAATATTTAGGCTTGCTCTCAGTTTGCATTTACAAGGACAAACTGTATTATTACAATAATAAACTGGGCTATAACTCTTACACATGCAGGCCCTTTATAAAAAGATCCACGTGCCCGATCTTTTGCTTTCCCACGTAAAGAAATCGTTCCCTTCACTTAAGCCACAGAACAATTCCTCTTGTTAACTTCTTAAATAAAAGCAAGCCTTAAAAAAAAAAAAATCACTTCACGGGGCGCCTGGGTGGCTCAGCCTGTGCTCAGGTCACCATCTCGTCGTTCCCGAGTTCGAGCCCAGACGCGGGTTCTGTGCTAACAGCTCAGAAGCTGGAGCCTGCTTCGGATTCTGTGTCTTCCTCTCTGCTCCTCCCCGCTCTCGCACTCGGTCTCTATCTCTTAAAAATAAACGTTAAAAAAAATTAAAAATAAATAAGCCTTAAAAAATCATTTTAAAAAGCGACGTGCGATAGAATGTCTCATATGTGAACAACATAATGCCATTCTCTCCCTCCCTCGCCAACACAGTGATGTTCTAGCTTCTTTTGCTAAAACTGACATCTGGAGAGCCAGCTGAGGTCCTCTTCGTCTCTGCCCTCTCTTTTATTTTTGTAAATGTGTACGTATTTATTTTTCGAGCGAGACAGAGAGCAAGCCGCTGAGGGGCAGAGAGAGAGAGAGAGAGAGAGAGAGAGAGGGAGAGAGCAATCCCAAGCAGGCTCGGAGCTTTTAGCGCCGAGCCCGATGCGGGGCTCGAGCTCACGGACTGTGAGTTCGTGACCGGAGCCCCAAACCCAGAGTCAGCCGCCGAACTGACTGAGCCACGCAGACGCCCCTGTGCACTCTCTTTTATTGATGAATAGCATGGCAGCTGATCTGTTTCTGTTGTATTACCGTCTGATAATACCGCCACTAACAATGTCACCGCCTCTAAGAATAACAACACTAACCACCTACAACGGTAATAATATCAGCTACCCAATGTTTGAGCAGGTGCCATACGCCATGCACTTTGCGAACGCGCTTTTCAATCTTTGTAACAACTCTACCCAATAGGTGCTACTCTTATCCCCACTTTTATTATAGATTCATAAACGGGCACAGAGGGGTGAAATCACTTGTCCAGGGTCGCGGAGCCGGGAAACGCCAGTTCTGTTAACCAGATCCGAGCTGTCCCCCACCGATCTTTCTTTGAGGCTTCTCCTTCCCACCGCAGCCTTTCTCGATTGTTCTCCAACTTCTTTCTCTCTTCCCAGCGTCCCACCCTTTTGCTGTTTATTTCTGTGACTGCGTCCTTCACCCTTTCTCACGCCTAACCCGGTCCTTCATATAACTCGTATTCTCACTCTTGGCAGTCTCCCTCCCTCGACCCCTCCCCTCTCAGGCAGTCTCTCTTTAAAACACAAACAAAGGTTAATCAGTATTCATCACCAGCCTGAAGAGACGACACCTTGACACCTGCCAGGTATCCCACCTCTCCAAGCTGGGGATCTCTTTGGGGAGACCGCTGAAGACAGGAGGGGTGACTCAGTGCATAAGCCAATTGGATCAGTTCCACGGGCTTAACCTACTTTCAGAGACCAGTTTATGCAACCAGGCCCCTGCCGATACCAAGGGAGGAAGGGCTTAGAGATAAAATGGAGGCCGGCTCTATCGACAGTATTCTTACAGTTATTAACATCAGGGCGCAGCAACCGGCCCCCGGTGGTCAGGATTTCAGGTCGCCCACGACCCTATGTTGTTGGGATGCGGTTGTTTTGGGGCTTACGAGCGGTGATACACCTGTTTCGTAATTACCCAACACCAGCCAGTGCCTCCGTGTGGGTTACGGACTGACTCACTTGTTTAGATCTTTTGTGTCTAGAAATGAAGACAGCTATATGATTAAGACTTACTGGGAAATATCATTGAAAAGTGCAGGAAAAATGAAAACACAACCTCTTACGTCATGCTTTTCCCTGAAACCATTTTCCCAATTTGAGCTGCTCATGCCAGTGAGGTGTATCGGGTGAAGTAGGTACTATGCGTATTAGCCTTCTTTTTTCTTTTTCTTTTTTGTCTTATTTTTCTATACGGTTAACCGAAAAACTCTCGCGTTGTAGTTTCAGAACTTCGTGCTGCTGGGGCGCCTGGGTGGCGCAGTCGGTTAAGCGTCCGACTTCAGCCAGGTCACGATCTCGCGGCCCGTGAGTTCGAGCCCCGCGTCGGGCTCTGGGCTGATGGCTCAGAGCCTGGAGCCTGTTTCCGATGCTGTGTCTCCCTCTCTCTCTGCCCCTCCCCCGTTCATGCTCTGTCTCTCTCTGTCCCAAAAATAAATAAACGTTGAAAAAAAAAAATTAAAAAAAAAAAAAAAAAAAGAACTTCGTGCTGCAAAAAAAAAAAAAAAAAAAAAAAAAAAAAAAAATCTGTGAGGCTAGAAACAATGGCAACATCTCCTGATAGAGATACTAAATCCTATTACCCGTTCTGACTAACATATCCTTTAAGACATAGAACACATAATCATATTGCTATCCAGTTTATTGAACAGTGTTGGGTAAACACGTAGCTTTCCCCCCCCCCCTCCCCCCCGATGACTCCCTTGAACCACGGTGTGTTGAATCTCCATTTCCTGAACCTTAGAAACACCTCAGGAGTAAAACTGTCCCCATTTACAGGTGACATGGTATCATATATAAAAAACCCTAAAGACTCCCCCTCAGAATTGTTAGAACTAATAAAACACTTCAGTACAGTTGCAGGATAAACGAATCAATATCCAAAACTCTGTGGCTTTCCTGTATGCTGATGACATCCTACCGGAAAGAGAAGCTAAGAAAAAGTTCCCAGGTACAATTGCCTCCAAGAGAATAAAATACCTAGGGATAAATGCAATCAAGGATGGACACGTTCTGTACACTGAAAACTATAAGACGTTGATTAAAAAAAAAAAATTGAAGGGGCGCCTGGGTGGCTCGGTCGGTTAAGCGTCCGACTTCGGCTCAGGTCATGATCTCACGGTCTGTGAGTTCGAGCCCCGCATCGGGCTCTGTGCTGACAGCTCAGAGCCTGGAGCCTGTTTCAGATTCTGTGTCTCCCTCTCTCTCTGCCCCTCCCCTGTTCATGCTCTGTCTCTCTCTGTCTCAAAAATAAATAAACGTTAAAAAAAATTTTTTAAAAATTGAAGAAGATACAAACGGAAAGATATTTCCCGGTTATGGATGAGAAGAATGAATATTGCCCAAATCTCCATGCTACCCGAAATCATCTACAGATTCGGTGCAATCCTTGTCAAAATTCCAATGGCATTTTTTCACAGAAAGAGAACAAAAAATTCTAGAATTTGTGGGGGAACCGCACAAGACCCTGAAGAGCCAAAGTCATCTTGAGAATGAGAAACAAAGCGGGAGGCACCACAACCCCTGATTTCAACTATATAAGAAAGCTATAGTAATCAAAATAGTATGGTATTGATATAAAAATAAACACATAGATCGATGCAACAGAATAGAAAGTCCAGAAATAAACCCATGCATAAGTGGTCAACTGATTTATGACAAAGGAGGCAAGAATATGCGATGGGGGAAAAAAAGAGTCCCTCCAGTAAGAGGTGCTGGGAAAACTGGGCAACCACATGCAAAAGAATGAAACTGGACCACTAACATATCATACACGAAAATTAACTCAAAATAGATTGAAGACTTGAATATAAGACCCCAAACCAGAAAACTCCAAGGAAAAAACATAAGTGGTAAGCTGCTTGACATCGGTCTTGGTGATGACAGTTGAGACCTCACATCAAAAGCAAACAAAAGAGGGGCACCTGGGTGGCTCAGTCGGTTGAGCGTCCAACTTCAGCTCAGGTCATGATCTCACGGTTCTTGGGTTTGAGCCTCCTCATCGGGCTGTCTGCTGACAGCTTGCTCAGAACCTGAAGCCTGCTTCGTATTCTGTGTCTTCTTCTCCCTCTGCCCCTCTCCCACTCGCTCACTCTCTCTCTGTCTCTCAAAAATAAATAAATGTTTAGAAAAAATTTTTTGAAAAAGCAAAGCAAAGAAAAGCAAAATAAACAAGTGGGACTACATCAGACTAAAATGCCTCTGCACAGCAAAGGAACCCATCAACAAAGCAAAAACACCATACTGATGGGGAGAAGATACCTGCAAATCATATATCTGTTAAGGGGTTGATATCCAACATACAGAAAGAGCTCCTACAACTCAATAACCAACCAACCAACAATCAAACAGTCCAATTTACAAATGGACAGAAAACCTCAATAGGCATTTTTCCACAGAAGACATACAGATGACTAACACCTGATTAGATGCTCAACATCATTAATCATCAGGGAAACGCAAATCACAACCGAAGTGAGATGTCACCTCACACCTATTAGAATGGCTATTGTCAAAAAGGCAAGAAATAAGTGTTGGCAAAGATGTGGAGACAGGAGAACCTGGTGCACTATTTGGTGGAAATGTAAAGTGATGCCACTTTGGAAAGCAGTGTGGAGTTTATTCAAAAAATAGAGATAAAAACAAAACTATCAATTTCACTTTTGGATCTGTATCCACAGAAATCAAAAACTAACTCAAAAAGATATCTGTACCCTCATGTTCACTGTGGCATTATTTATAGTCACCAAGATTTGGCAACAATCTTGTGGACAAATGGATAATGAAAGTCTGGTATATATATATACATATATATATATACACATATTATATTATATTACATATTATACATTATAATACATATTACATATATTATATATACATATTATATATATACATATACATATATATGTATATATATATACATATACGTATATATATATATATATATGCAATGGAATATTATTCAGCCATAAAAAGAATGAGATTGTGGGGTTAATGGGTAGCCCAGTCAGTGAGGCACCTGCCTCTTGGTTTCAGCCCAGGTCATGATCTCAGGTTCAGGAGTTCAAGCCCCACATCGGGCTCTGCGCTGACAGCACGGAGCCTGCTTGGGATTCTCTGTCTCCCTCTCTCTCTGCTGCTCCCCTCATCGCTCTGTGCCTCTCTCGAAAAAAAATAAAGAAAACCAAAGAAACATTTCAAAAAAATAAAATTGTGCCATTTGCCGCAAATGGACACGGATAGGCCTCGAAGACATCATGCTAAGTGAAGTAAGTCAGACAGAGAAAAAGAAATGCTGTATGACATCACGACATCACTTATATGTGGGACTTACGAAGCAAGCTCCTAGATTCAGAGAACAGATTGGAGGCCGCTGGAAGTTGGGAGGTGGAGGGGGTAGACAAAAAGGGTGAAGGGAGTCCAAAGGTACAAATGTCCAGGTATAAAATTAATAATTCATGGGATATAACATATAGCACGGGGACTATGGTTAATAATACAGAATTGCAAGTTTGAAAGTTGCTCAGAGAATAAATCTTAAAAGTTCCTGGCACAGAAAATTTTAACTATGTGTGGTGACAGACATTAACTAGACTTACAGCAGTCATCATTTGGGAATATATACGAATATCGAAGCGTTATATTGTACACCTGAAACTAACATGCTGTGTGTCAATTATGGCTCAAAACAAAACAAAAAACGCAAAGGACACACGAGGAAAAAAATCCCCAACTCCTCAGGCACGTATCACAGCTCTTCGGTCACTTTAATACTTTGGTATTAAAAATTCCACCTAGTCCAACCCATTTTAATGCTCCAACTCATAGGGCATCTGGGTGGCTCAGTTGGTTAAGCGACCGACTTCGGCTCAGGTCACGATCTCGCAGTTTGTGAGTTCGAGCCCCGCGTCGGGCTCTGTGCTGACAGCTCAGAGCCTGGAGCCTGCTTTGGATTCTGGGTCTCCCTCTCTCTCTGCTCCTTCCCTGCGCATGGCTCTGTCTCTCAAAAATAAATAAATGTTAACTTTTTTTTTTTTAACTGTAATTCACTGCCAATTTCTTCTTCATCTTCTTTCTCCCCTCAGGAAGAGCCAGACTTCAGCTTCAGGGACTTAGAGCAGTAAGGAAATACAACTGGCTGTTATTCCTCCCCTCTCTTCTCAGAGTCCCTTTCTCCCCTGCAGGGTTGGAGATGGGAAGAGCTCCTGGTATACTCTGTATTTAGCTGTCACCGCTTCCTTCACTATGAACGGCTGGCCATCAATGCCCTCTACGAGGCAGGTATCGAAATCGCAGGCGTGGGTGAGCCCTTCTGGAACTGTATGGATGTGTGGCCTCGCCTTGCACTCTCCTCTTGCAATCTCTTCCAAGCCAGCGTCTGTAGCATACTTCGGAGCCTCTGACTGCTGGGAAAACCTTCATCCGCCAGCAGCCCTCTTGGGTAGCATCCTGGCGAGATGACTCCAGCCTGGCTGCCTTTGGTGGCATCCATTTGACCAATGGGAAACACATACACACTTTCCATGCCAAATTGGGAGTTCAGGCCACTCCACTGACATCTCCTCTCTTTGCCCTGCCATGTCTCTTCTGTTATCTTCTCCTGCTGCTCAAAGCATCATAAGGGACAGATGAGACGGTCCACTAGATACGCAGAGGTTGAAAGAAAAGACAACATGGCGAGGTCTTCCTTTTGCCAAACCTGCAATTTCTGGCAAGCAGTTATCACGGAGTCTTCTCCACCCTAACTTGCCGTTGGAACGCTCCTCCTCTTCTTTTTTTTTTTTTTTTTTGAAAAAGTATTTTCTTTACTTTTGAGAGGGTGGGGGGAGAGGGGCAGAGAGAGAGGGAGAGAAAGCCTCCCAAGCAGGCTCTGGGCTGTCAGCGTGGAGCCCGACGCAGGGCCTGAACTCACAAACGGTGGGATCATGACCAGAGTTGAAACCAAGAGTTGGAAGCTCAACCGACTGAGCCACCCAGGTGCCTCCCCTCCTCTTCCTCTTTAAGAAGAAAGAGGTCTTGGGGTGCCACCTGGGTGGCTCAGGCGGTTAAGCCTCCGACTTCGGCTCAGGTCGTGATCTCGCAGTTCGTGAGTTCGAGCCCCGCGTCGGGCTCTGTGCTGACAGCTCGGAGCCTGGGGTTGGCTTCGGATTCTATGTGTCCCCCTCTCTCTGCCCCTCCCGTGATCATGCTCTGTCTCTCTCTCTCTCTCTCTCAATAGTAAACCAACATTAAAAACTTTTTTAAAAAAAAAAGAAGAAAGGGGTCTTATTGTGGTGATCACTTCACAATACATGCAAATATTAAATCATTACATTGGACACATGAAACAAACATGCTATATGTCAATTACATCTGAATTAAAAAACAAAGAAATCCAAAGAAAAGGGGAAAACTATACCACTTCATACATACAGCTTTATACACATAATTTCTCAAAGGTCCCCGATGAGAGGGGCAGATCCAGGAACCGGCTCTGGTTCCCTGATTCCCAGGCCCCTGCCAGTTGCTGGAGCCCCCCACCCCCACCCCCACCCCCCCACCCTAACACTGACTTCAGAGGCTCTGCCTTATTCTTGCAGCCAGACTGACACGAAGATTCTCGGGCAGAGTTGGTCCAAGATAGAGCAGCCTTACTCAGGATTTCATCTTGCTGACGAAAGCCAAGTTCTGGTAAAGAAAGGGTTACCGACTGCATCCACTACCCTGGGTGCTGTGGGCAAGCTTGCATAATTGAGCTCGGGGTCTTTTCTCACGAGGGTATTAGGGAGTTGAAGGAGACAATGAGCCGTCAATTGTGAACACAGATTTAAGCGCTCAGATGATAGGAATAGCTGGGGAGAGTTTCACGGGGGGACTAAGAATAAGGCTTATTGTTACACAATACTTAAAATAGCAAACATTTATCGTATGACACAGTTTCTGAGAGGCTAGAGGCACCTTGTCTTCTCCACCCGTGTGTCGGGAGGCCTGGAGCGTAACAGGCTCCATGAATATTTAGTGCTTGCCGAGCCAGTAAAGATCCTTGAATCCGGATTCCATCCTGTAGGTAAGAGGGAGCCTTCAGCGTTTTCCACTTGAGCGTTTCCCAAAGTGCCTTGAGAATTAGTTCAAGTTTCATTTGTATCCAATCTTCACCATGCTGCACCTCTAGCCTACGGAAGGATATCTCCAAGTGAAGAAGGGCAAACCGCCAGTCCCCGCCCACGAAATAAGGCTGAGGAGTGACCAAAGTAGTGTTCGTTTTTATTTCTTTGGCTGTCATCAGAATAGAAGGTCTGCTGATCTTTGTGTCACTTCCTGTGGTTTGAAAACGCAGATTCACATTCATTTGCGTAGTTGATAGGACTGTAAATTTGCTCAAACTTCTGAAAGGCAGTTTGGCAACACGTATCAAACGTTTGAAGGATGTTCAGATACTTTGACTCGGTATTTCTTAATTCTAGAAATGGAGCCCAAGGAAACAAAGACGTAAACAAAAATTGAGCATAATTGAGAAAAACTAATAGCACACTGAGTACCTAAACGTTTGTGAATGTTCAAGTAAATTTCATACTATTCAACCAAGAAAATGTCTGTCGTAGAAAAATGACATACAAAAACATAAACATATCCACAAGATAGATTGGGATAAGTCTGGAAAAAATAATGCTAAAATATTGGAAGGTGTTTGCTCCAGGCGGCGAGATTATTAATAACTTATATTCCGAGTTATCATGGGTATTTTTTATAATCAGAGAAAAACCACGCTTGCCGAGTTTATTTCATAATCTATCTTTGATTTTGTCTTCTCGTACCTACTGCAGAGGCAAATGGAAAAATGGAAAGGGACGGAGAAATGGAAGTAACAATAAATTCAGTGCAGTTTAGGAACATACCAGTGGGTCTTTAGGGACTTTGCCTGACTACCCTAAACCCATTCCCAGAGTAAACCTGCAAATCCCTCCCTTACCTTCGCGTTCTTGCCCCAATATGGCTGCCCATGCAAATAACCAAAAAAAAAAAAAAAAAAAAAAAAAAAATTCTTTTAAAGAAAAACAAAACAACACAGTTCAATTCAGCTGGTTCTCTGCTCTGTGAGGTCGCAGGGAGGAAAGAGAGTGGCGTGTGTAGCTCTAAGCCTGGGATTCTCTTCGAAACTCTAGCCTAAACCTCCATTCTTCTGCTGCCGGTCCTTAAAGTTGGTCTAAAATTTGGGTTTTTTGAAAGTTTATTTATTTATTTTTGAGAGAGAGAGAGAGAGAGAGAGAGAGAGAGAGAAAGCATGAGCATGAGCAGGGGAGGGGCAGAGAGAGAGGGAGACACAGAATCCGAAGCAGGCTCCAAGCTCCGAGCTGTCAGCACAGGGCCCAACGCGGGGCTCGAACTCAGGAACGGTGAGATCATGACCTGAGCCGAAGTCGGATGCTTAACCGACTGAGCCACCAGGCGCCCCTAAAATTTGCTTAAAAAAATGAAGGAAATAGAATATAGAAGTTTTGACACTGTTTACTACACTCCACCCCCCCCCCCCAACTTTGCAGTAATTATGAATCTCAGGAAATAGGGCTACAAGTCTCACACGGGCAGTTCCCTGCTTGGGGACTTTCTGCCGCCATCATCCAAAGCAATGCCTGCGTAGCAGCCGGAGAGGGTGGTTCTTTTCTGAACTCCGTGCCCTATGGCCCACAGTCTTTCCCCTTTCTTTCCCCCTTATCTCCACCCTCGGGGCCACATCTACTGCTCACACACGCTCAGTCAGCCCCCTGAACTGCACAACTACGTACAGAGCTTGGCAATTTGAAGCTATCAACTATACGCAGCTTCGGTCAATTGCAGGTACACAGGCCTATTATTTAAATTAGCTAGACACAGCTTACTTGTTAATTAGGCCCTTAAAGAGGCTGTTGCTCCAGATTTTTCTCCAAGGCTGGACAGCTCACACATTTGGCCCTCTTCTTTCCTGACAGACCAGCAGGCCCACCCCTCAGGGTTGAGGTAAAATTGCACCATCGTTAAATACACCAAAACTGTACCGCAGATAGCATTTAGTGTACCTACTGATTGTAAAAGGGATATTTTTGTTTAAGAAAATCACGGAATAAGAAAAGTATAGAGTAAAACAAAAATTATCTATAATACCTCCACCCAGATGAAACCACTGTTGTTCGATCGTACGCTTTATATATCTGTAAATGTCTATGCGTCTATATGTATGTATAAATGACAAAATCAGTTTGCTATTATTTAAAAAAGTTTTAGAGCCAGTTTTGGCACCTCGTATTTTATTTTGAGCATTTTTTTGTTAACATCTTTTTTTAAAATTTTTTTTAATGTTTACCCATTTTTGAGAGAGAGAGAGAGAGAGAGAGAGAGAGAGATCATGAGCAGGGGAGGGGCAGAGAGAGAGGGAGACACTGAATCCAAAGCAGTTTCCAGGCTCTGAGCTGTCAGCACAGAGCCCGACCTGGGGCTCAAACCCACGAACCATGAGATCATGACCTGAGCCAAAGTCAGACGCTTAACCCACCGAGCCACCCAGGCGCCCCTGTTAACATCTTTTAAAATGGCTCCATCAACTGACGAATGGATAAATAAATTGTGGTTTGTATACACAATGGAATACTACCTGGCAATGAGAAAGAATGAAATACGGCCTTCTGTAGCAACGTGGATGGAACTGGAGAGTGTGATGCTAAGTGAAATAAGTCATAGAGAGAAAAACAGATACCATGTGTTTTCACTCTTATGTGGATCCTGAGCAACTTAACAGAAGTCCATGGGGAAGGGGAAGAAAACAAAAAGAGGTTAGAGAGGGAGGGAGCCAAAGCATAAGGGACTCTTAAAAACTGAGAACAAACTGAGGGTGGATGGGGGGTGGGAGGGAGGGGAGGGTGGGTGATGGGCATGGAGGAGGGCACCTGTTGGGATGAGCACTGGGTGTTGTATGGAAACCAAGTTGACAATAAATTTCATATTAAAAAATAATAATAATGAAAAGCAAAATGGCTCCATAGCCTCCTATCACATGGGTTCGGCAATTTATTTGACCTGTTCTCGGCGATTTATAATTTTTCAAGTTTTCATTGCTATAAATGATGTTTGGGTAAGCATCTGTGTCTAAATACATTGTTAAGGATTATTTCCTCAGGATAGATTCCTAGAAGGGTGATTCGAAATCAATGGAATGGTTGCTTCCAGGTTTAAAGCCGTATTCCCAAATTACCGTCACGACGTGCGCCAATTCACATTATCCCCAGATGTGCCAGGGTCACCCTATTTATTTGCATCCCTCATTTACCACCACAAAACAGAAAGATTCTCTGTGGATCTCGATGGACCTTTATAGACGGTGACCTTTTGATATGGCCACGGAGCCCAAGTAGTGGTTTTGTTATCGGACGTCTCTTAGTTACGTTTCTCGGTCAATCCCACTTAACATCCGAACTCTCACCAGAATGTAGTAAAAGTTCCAGGACGAAAATGTCCATGGGAAAATCTTCACCAGCTGCCAGTTGTGATTTCAGACCTGACACCATGGCTGGAGCTGTCTCCACTTCACCACTACTCTTCGTCCTCCCCCTAGTACCCCTTACTACATTCGGTTCCATTTCCAGCCCAAACGTCCTACCATGGGCTGTTACAACCACGGGAACATTCTGAAGACGAATCAATAAGTGATCGCGGAGCACATTAGAAGTCTAAGTACGGCCACCTAATAGCACAGCACAGCCATGTAAAGTACATGACCTGAAAACCACTGTAAGATGGAATGACTTAAACCCAGTGGCTGCAACTGTAATGTCATCTATGAGTCTATCCGGAGATGTTCACTTACTTATTTTATGTTACTTGGAAAGAAGATTTATCCTCAGACACCCTTACTGTAACTCTTGCTGATGTCTTAAGAGTTCCACATAAATATCTGGGGGCAGAATTTGAGTATCTGTACATCATGGATTAAGTTACTAAATATGAGGTCAGAACTAGTCTGATGTATGAATCAACTTCTTTCAGAGCATCTCCGTCTTTCCACTTTCCTTAAAAGGCGCGGTTGGCTTTTCATGTGTCTGTTTCTTTGAATAAATTGTTAACCACTTGTATGAGAATCCTATAAACGTTTGGGAAACAGTCTTTGAGACGATTCTTTCTGTCCACAGGAGCCATGTTGAATACATTCAAGTTGTTGGAATTTACGAGATAGCAGCCTAGTCACAGAACAGGTATTGTCCTAGATCAGCTCATGCAACAAGCCTTGTAAGGCGATTTGTGATTATCTCTACCTAGTAGATGACACAAGGAAGCCCTCACCCAAGTCATGACCCTCGAAAATGTCTTTAGATGCTGGCAAATGTGCCTGGTGGGGGAGTAGTGCACAAAAGCTCCCCCAGTTGAGAACTACCGCTCTCAGGAATGTTTCATAACCTCTTTGTAGTGAGGTTTCCATTTCTACTTTCCACTTAAAGCTTGAGGTTAGGGTTTTTAGATTTTATTTTGTAGGGTTTTTGGGGGTGGGGGGTGGCGGATATTTGTTTGTTTGTTTGTTTGTTTTTTTAATTTTTTTTTCAACGTTTATTTATTTTTGGGACAGAGAGAGACAGAGCATGAACAGGGGAGGGGCAGAGAGAGAGGGAGACAAGAATCGGAACAGGAAACAGGCTCCAGGCTCTGAGCCATCAGCCCAGAGCCCGACGCGGGGCTCGAACTCACGGACCGCGAGATCGTGACCTGGCTGAAGTCGGACGCTTAACCGACTGCGCCACCCAGGCGCCCCTGTTTGTTTGTTTTTTTAAGTGGGCTCCACACCAAGCACGGGGCTTGAACGCACAACCCTGAGATCAAGAGTCGCATGCTCTACAGACTGAGCCATCCAGGTGCCCTCCCCTAGTGGATTGTTTTAAGGAAGAATCAAGAAAGGTTGTATTTGCACTATGAGATAGCACATATTTAGGGGAAATACATCAGAAAGGTTGAGAATTTCCTGTGTATAACAAAATGGATCTTTATGTGAATTCTAGCTCTGCCACGTACTGGCTGAGTGACTTTGGACAAATTTCTTAAGCATTCTGTCTGCCAGTTTCCTCATTTGGAAAAGGGGAACAATGATATAGTGCTTGTTTCACTGACTTATTGTGATGATTCAGTAATAGAATGTAAATAAAGGGCTCATCAGGGCAAAAAAAAAAAAAAAAAAAGAAAAGCACTTCAAAAAGGTAACTCCCTTTAGGTAAACAACAAAGGAAAACTCTTGGAAAGCTGTTGGGCTAGTTTTTTTCCACCTTGACATTATGATTTGGGAAACTCAAAAACAACAGCAACAACAGCAACGACCACAAAGTGGTACCGTATCTATTTTTACGAGCCAATCCATAGAAATTTTCCTGAACAATCTTTCTAATGATCTTCCTGTCTAGATGGAATCCAACTTTCTGACTTGTAACAGGGAAGCGATTCCTTGAATTTCAAATCCATGCATGGTTATCAGAAACTAGGCCAGGACAATTGGTGGAGACCAGGGAAGCTGCCCACAGGACCTGTAATTCACATGCACCCATGCACCCAGAACTAGAGAGTTCCAGCTGCGATGGAACCTCTACAGGGATTATCCAAAACTTGTAAAGTGAGAGACAGTGCAGCAGGGGGGTGGCTGGATTTGGGCCAATAAAATCATGTTAAACCTGTTTGGTTCACGTGCGACTGAATTGGCCTGTGACAAAACACACAATTATGAGGCCAAAAGCTTGATCTTTTCTGTATCACTCAGAAAAACCCACCAGTTGAACGGAAAGCACGGAAAGTTCAAGCTCATGTACCTCCCTGCTTAAATCACAACAAATTTAACATGGAAGCTTCAACTACAGAGTAGTTTGAACGGTAAAGAAAGACATTGGTTTCCATGTACATAGAGACTGAGCAGTCAAAAGCTCTGTTAAAAACATCTCCTGTATTGTTCAGCCCCTCCCTTTTTGTTCTCTTTCTTCGAGGCACAAAGTCTAAGATCCCTGGAGGGCCATGAGAAAAATGAGGAAAATGTTCCGGTTTTGTCTCAGCCTCCTTAAATCGCCCTTACGTTTCAGTGTCAATGTTAACTCAGCCAAATAACTCAGTGCTTCAAGAAAGAAAAGTGTTGTTTGTACTGGCGGAGAAGATCTCTACTGAGCTCTTGTTGATTGAGGTAATGATTACACCTAAGGGGAATCTGAGAGATTTCTCTAGCATTTGCCTCTCATGCCAGCCTGACTTAAATCTGTCCCATTTCAATGTGTAGTATAGATTCCCTTGGTTTACTCAAGATCTGAACTAAGCCTTCAGGAAGTCCATATGTTTCTTTCTACGTTACTCCCACCTCCGAGAAATAAAAGTCCAAAGCATGAAATCAAATTCATCAGTGATCCCACCCACCAAAATGTAATATTTTGGCACATCCATAAAATTTAAATCTTTTTTCTGCGGAGATGTGTACAGCAAAACCTTGCTTTGTGAGCATAGCTCGTTCCGGAAACATGCCTGTGATCCAAAGCACTCGTAGGTCAAAGCGAATTTCCAAAACCATTGGCTCGGTTGTGATCGTGTGACGTTCGGCGTTACGTACGACTCGTGTCGCAAGACATCGTTCGTTTATCAAGTTAAAATGGATTAGAAATGTTTGCTCGTCTTGAGGAACACTCGCAGAGCAAGTTACTCACAATCCAAGGTCTACTGTATTTTAAACAAATGATTGCTTGGTATATTTTTTAGCAGGTGTTTTTCCTTACTTATTATCTTCCACGTGAATATGTGTACGCATACATGTGTACATATAATAGAAGTGCTATGTATGTACACACAACATACTGATAAAGAAATGAACAAATTGTAAGTATATGGTTGGACGGTTTTTCACAAAGTGAACATGCCCCATGTAATCATCACCCAAGTCAAGAAATATTACTGGCTTCCCTGTGCTTTGAGCTTTCTTCCAACCACACCACCCACGCCAAAAGTAAAACACTACCCTTACTTCTCTCACCGTCCAACTACTTTTGTTTCTGAACTTTGTACAAATGGAATTGTAGCTATGTACTTATTGTTGTGTCTAGATTCCTCTGTGTCCCATTATATTTATAAGATTCACCCAAGTGGTTGCCTATGGCAGTAATGAGTCTCCCTTACAATTGTACAGAAGCCCATTGTGTGAATATACAACAAGTTGTTTATTCCTTCTATACTTGATGAACATTTGGAATGTTTCCAATCCTTGGCTTTTATGAAGAGAACTGCTAAGCAGATTCTTGTACATATCTTTGGTGCACTTATGTCCACATTTCTCTTGTATCTAATTAAAAGCGGAACTGCTGGGTTGTAGGCTACGTTAGCTTTAGAGTATAGAATGTCCGTTTTGCAAAGTGGTGGTGTAAGTTTACATTCTCACCAGCAGTTCATGGGCAACTGGCTGCGTTACATCCTGGCCAAACCTTGTTATTACCTATCTTTTTCATTTTAGCCATTCAAGCGGATGTGCATTTACGTCTCAATCTGTCTAACCCTTTTGACTATTGGGTTGCCTATCTTTATTGATGTGTTAGGAATTCTTTAGGTATCCTGGCTACACCGACTTGGCTGGATATACGTACTGTAAACATCTTCTCCCAATTTTTCACTCTCTTTAATGATGGTTTAAAGAACACAAGTTCTTCATTTAATTATCCAATTTTATAGCACGGTCTTGATTAATAGTGTTTTTTGTGTTCTATTCAAGAAATCTTTGCCCAAAGTCAGTAAGATATTCTCCTGTGTGTTTTTTGGGAAGCTTTACCATTTTATCTTTCACATTTAGATCTATAATCTGTCTGGAATTGATTTGTGTATCGTGTAATAGGAAGGGGAGATTTCCTTTTTTTCTATTTGCTACCGATTGACCATGAGTCCAACGCCATTTATTGAAGAGGTCCCTGCCGCCCTACAGGGAAACCAAATACTCATATATGTAGAGGCTGGTTTCTGAACTCTCTTTTCTGCCTTCATTGCTCTATTTCTCTCATTTTGTGCCCATATCATCATGCTATGTTAATTATTGCAAGTTCTATTGTAAGTCTTGTTATCGGGCATGTAGGTCTTCTATCTTTACTCTTTTTTTCTTGATTATTCTTGGCCCTTGCCATTTCCATAAAACCTTTAGAATAAGCATGTCAGTTTCCACGAAAACACCTGCTACGGTTTTAATTGAGACTCTTGTGGAACTTACAGATCAATCATAAACACTGACATTTTTATAATAGTTTGCAGTGCTATACATGCATGGTATATGTCTCCATGTATTTAGGTCTTTTTAATATCTCTCAGTAGTTTTTTATAGTTCACTATGTATTGACCTGGCATATATTTCATTGGATATTTCCTACATATTTAAGATTTTTATGGTATTTGAAATGTGCTCTTTTAAAACTTCATCTTCTATGATTGTTTCTGGAATATAAACACAATTTTACATTTGATTTTGTGGTTAATAACCTTAATAATTCACTTGTTAATTGTGAAACTTGCTTATAGATTCTTTTAGGTTTTCTACATACACAGTTCCTCGTCTGTGAATAATAACAGTTTTATTTTTTCCTTTCTAATCCTTACACCATTTTTTTCCTTGTCTTGCATTGACTAGGACTTCTGGTACAATAATAAATGGGCATTTTTGGTCTCATCCCCAATTTTGTCTCATCTTAGGGTGTATTGAGGGGGAGAGCCTTTCATATTTTGTCATTAAACAGGTTTCCTGTAAGCTTTTGATATATACTTATCAATCTTTAAAAAAATTGTATCTCTTTCTAGTTTGCTACAAGTTTTATTTTTTTAAGTTTTAAATGGATTTGGGGCACCCGGGTGGCTCAGTCGGTTGAGCATCCAACTTCAGCTCAGGTCGTGATCTCGCGGTCTGTGAGTTCCAGCCCCGTGTCGGGCTCTGTGCTGACAGCTCAGAGCCTGGAGCCTGCTTCCGATTCTGTGTCTCCCTCTCTCTCTGCCCCTGCCCTGCTCGTGCTCTGTCTCACTCTCTGTCAAAAGTAAGTAAACATTTAAAAAAATTTTAAATTTTGAATGGATTTTATCGAATGTGTTTTTCTGCATCTGGTGAAATAAAATATGAATTTCTCCTTGATTCTATTAATGTGAATTACAGTCTCTGAAATAAGCCTAACCTATTTGGGATTTTTTTCTCTTTTTTAATATAGCACTGCACTTTATTTGACAATACGTGAGGATTTTCCATTATACAAAATTTAACATGTTACAAGTATCTGACCATGTCAGTAAATATGGGTCTATTTTATCATGTGTAATGATTGAATTCATTCCCATATTGATGCACTACCATGTAAGTTGTTTTCAAAATTTTGCCATTATAAACAGCATTGCACTGAACACCTTTGGGCATACATATTTAGCTTATACTTGTTTTCTAAAGTGCTAAGTACACAGTCTTCTTTATTTCGCTTGAATTCAGCAATAGCTTTATAAGTATCAACTGCCAAGAATAGAATCCAGATTTCCTGGTTGCTCTCTGTAGGTTTCCCGGATAGCAGAAGCTCCCTAATACTCTCTTGAGTTTTCTCCTATTGGCCCTGGCTGAACACTGATATCTATTCAAAGGACACAGGAACTAGGAAGTGAAAAATCTAAATACCTTAGTGCTAAAATTAAAAATAACCTCAGGGGCACCTGGGTGGCTCAGTTGGTTGAGCATCCAACTCTTGATTCTGACTCAGGTCATGATCCCAGGGTCTTAGGATCAAGCCCCACTTGGGGTTCCATGCTCGGTGTGGAGCTGCTCAAGATTCTCTCTCTTTCTCTCTCTCCCTCTGCCCCTCTCTCCTGCTCACATGCGTGTGCTCCCTCTCTTCTCTCTCTAAAATAAAAAATAACAATAAAAATAAAATTAAAAAAAATTTAATAACCTGGGAAAACACTTCACGAAACAATTGAATGTGGCTTCGGGAAAACCCGAACTGATCATCACGAGAGCAAGGTAAATGAAGTCAGAAACACTGGATTCACGTACCAATTACCAGCTATGTAATCTTAGGCAAATCCATGCTTGCTGAAACCTTGAGTTTCTTCACCCATAAAATAGGGACATATTAATAGTAAAAGACTGTTAAGAAGATAAAATGAGTAGCCCTTACTACTGTATTTTTATAGAGCTGACAGTCAGTGAATGACTTTTCTTTTAGTCTCTCTGAGTCAAGAGGCTGTGACACAAAAAAGAAAAGGAAGGAGAAGGGGAAGAAAAAGAAGAAGAAGAAGAAGAAGAAGAAGAAGAAGAAGAAGAAAAGGAAAAAGAAAGAAAGAAAGAAAGAAAGAAAGAAAGAAAGAAAGAAAGAAAGAAAGAAAGAAAAAGAGGGAGGAAGGAAGGAAAAGAATCTGGAAAGGATTTTCTAGTTTTTCTTTGAGGATTCTCAGCAAAACAAAATATGTCTTTTCCTCCATCAAGATCTTCCTTTCGCTTTAGTACATGTCAACAAATTAAACTTCTCAGGCTTGAAAATCGCCTGGAGAGAAAAAAAAAAAGGTGTATATTATTAATGACATCATTTATTTTGCATGGTCACCGGAATGTCCATGTAAATATCTTCTCCAGATGACTTTTTAACATGTCATGTAAGGCTAAAACGCCAGGGTAAAGTCCTACTTTAGAGATGACTAATTGGGATCAGAGTAGGTACGTTTAGTTATGAAATAATTGAGTCACACTCTCAGGGTACACCTTTTGATCTGAGGGTGGTGACATAAAATGAGCAGAAAGCACTCAGGGTATGATGCATTGGTTAGTTATTTCAACTTACTGGCACTTACGCCAGAGATAGCTTACCCTTAATGGCAACCCTGAGTCTGGGGGCCAATGTCATCTCTTTGTGCTTCCACTGTTGGCCTTAGTTTTACCCTCTGGGGCTGCAAGAGTTATAGTGTAAATCTTGTTTATGTGACAGTCTTTCAACTATGTAAAGTCAGTGCTCCGGGCGCCTGGGTGGCTCAGTCGGTTAAGGGCCGGGGTCTGGATTTCGGCTCAGGTCACGATCTCACGGTTTGTGAGTTCGAGACCCGCGTCAGGCTCTGCGCCGACAGTGCGGCCCTGCTTGGGATTCTCTTCCTCTCTCTCTGCCCCTCCCTCGCTTGTGCTCTTTCTCTCAATGGAATACTACTTGGCAACGAGAAAGAATGAAATCCTGCCATTTGCGGCAACGTGGATGGAACTGGGAGGCATTATGCTGAGTGAAATAAATCAGTCAGAGGACAGATAGCCTATGTTTTCACTCATATGCGGATCTTGAGAAACTGAACAGAAGACCACGGGGGAAGGAGAGGGGGAAAAATAGTTACAAACAGAGAGGGAGGGAGGCAAACCATAAGAGACTCTTAAATACAGACAACAAACTGTGGGTGGATGGGGGGTGGGGGAGAGGGGAAAGGGGGTGATGGGCACGGAGGAGGGCACCTGTTGGGGTGAGCACTGGGTGTTGTATGGAAGCCACTTTGACAATAAATTACATTAAATTTTTTTAATTAAAAAATTAGAAAACAAAATAAAATAAATAAACTTAAAAAAATAGTCAGTGTTGGGGCGCCTGGGTGGCGCAGTCCGTTAAGCGTCCGACTTCAGCCAGGTCACGATCTCGCGGTCCGGGAGTTCGAGCCCCGCGTCGGGCTGTGGGCTGATGGCTCGGAGCCTGGAGCCTGTTTCCCATTCTGTGTCCCCCTCTCTCTCTGCCCCTCCCCCGTTCATGCTCTGTCTCTCTCTGTCCCAAAAATAAATAAACGTTGAAAAAAAAAAATTAAAAAAAAATAGTCAGTGCTCATTTCTCAATGTACTTTTCAGTAAATATGATTATGTAAACCCAGCTTACAGAAGACCAATAATCTTCTAAAAGCACAGGTATAGCCTATTTTCAAGTAATAAGTCATGACATCTGGTCCTATAGGATGAAGCTAGTCCCATCTTTATCAAACCATCCAAATCAAGACTCCTGTAAAATCAGTAGCCAGTTTAAAAAAAAAAAAAGGGGCATGAGAAAGCTGACCCTTCGTGAATATCTGTTTGTATAGCACCAACATTTGAATATCCGTACAGCTTTTAAATTTCTTAATAAATCCTGACTTACCGAATTGTTGGATGGATGATTGAAAGAAAGGAAAGGAGGTGTTAGAACTATCTCCCCCCTTCCTTTTTATTGACTTTTGCTACTCTCGAAGCCAAAAATGTTAGAGCTCTAAGAGACCTTTAAGATCGCTGGTCCAACCTCCCTATTCTGCGGATGAGGAAACCGAATGAACAGAGGAGGAAGAGGATTTGTTTTAAGGTCATTCAACCCATCCCAAGTGGGACTGACCTTCCAATCCCAATTTACGGGTGTTTTCACCATTCTTGTTTTTTTTATTGTTAATGAAATTCCAGTCCGTGAACACACAGGTAATATTAGTTTCAGGTGGACGATACAGTGATTCAGCATTTCCATGCATCACCCGCTGCTCATCACAGCAAGCGCCCTCCCTAATCTCCATCACCGATGTCCCGCGTCCCCTTCCCACCCTTCCTCCAATGGCAATCTTGCGTCTCCCCTCTATAGACAAGGGTCTGTTTCTTGGCCTGCCCCCCTCTCTCTTCTCCCCCACCCCCTTGCTCACCTGTTTTGTTTCTTAAATTCGACACGTGAGTGAAGTCAGATGGCACCTGTTTCCCTCCAACGGACCCGCTTCGCCCAGCGCGACACTCCCCAGCTCCATCCGCGTCACCACAAAGGCACGGCGACGTCATTCCGTTCCCCGGCCAAGCGATATTCCAAAGGATGTATACACCACACCTTCTCCATCCGTTCACGAGTCAATGAACACCTGGACTGCCTCCACCATCTGGCCGCTGTAGATGATGCTTCCAGAAACATCGGGGTGCACATATACCCCTGCACTAGAGAGAAGAGCAGTTCCATTTTTTTTAACTTTCCAAGGACCCTCCACACCGTTCTCCAGAGTGGCTGCACCAACCAACGCTCCCGCCAACAGTGCAAGAGGGTCCCCCACCGCATCCTGGCCGACACCGGCGGCCTCCTGCGTTGTTCAAATCACCAGGTAAGTCTGACTACGATGTTGACTCACACGTACTTCTCACTGCAAGGCTGTCTGGGGTATGGTTTTGAGAACCGTTTGCCCAAAGAAGGAGCAATTTACAAATGTATTGCTTGTTCTTCTGCGCCTACCTTCCCAAATCGATTCAAACCCCTTCTCTGCCCAGTGGGGTTGCATCGGCAGTGACCGTGCTCCTTTGTGACCCCAGCTCCTGCTCATGGCTGCCCCCCACCTCCCACAGATCCCAGCTCTCCTTGGCCTGAGGGTAAGAACTTCCCACGCTTGCTAGTCCCATTTCTTCCTGGTTCCCTTAAACTTTGCCTACACCCCTGTGAAGAGCCCCCTCATTAAATTTCATTCAGATTCCTAATTGAGCTCATGCCCCATTTCTTTCTTTCTTTCTTTCTTTCTTTCTTTCTTTCTTTATTTCTTTTTTTTAAATTTTTGAGAAAGAGAGAGAGAGAGAGAGTGCATGAGCAGGGGAGGGGCAGAGAGAGAGGGAGACACAGAATCTGAAGCAGGCTCCAGGCTCCGAGCTGTCAGCACAGAGCTGGACGCGGGGCTCGAACCCACGGACCGTGAGATCATGACCTGGGCTGAAGTCTGCGCTTAACCAACTGAGCTTAACCCCGGGCGTCCCAGAGCCTATGCCCCATTTCTTGCTGAAATCCTGGCTGATACACAAGCAGCCCTACATCTTTCCCATATAATGCCTCGACTTGCGCTGAGCTTTTACGTTGCGTCCCTGGGGAAGGGAAACAAACAAACAAACAAAACGAAAAACAAAACAAAACGCAGGCACACCGTAGCCCCAAACGGAGAGTTGGCTTCTCCAGACTCCTTCTTTGGAAATCCTCAGATATCCCTACTTGTGTATTTTTACCTTTGGTCTATTGCTGTTGGCAGAAATTAAACATCAGCTATCTGCTTTCTGTAAATAGGCAGGAAATGTTGCAGCCGACCGAGAGCACCAGCTCTACACATTGTAACATTTTAAGAGAGCTTCAGTGCAGCGCAACGATTTCAACTTCTTGTCAAAACTCATTCAAAGAGAGTGCGTTTGTGCAACCACCTCCTTGCAGGACCGTTTTTCGTTTTTTCGACAGTAGCTGGCAAAACAGCCGCGGTGAAACATGTCCATAGTCTTCCCTAAAGGTGGTCTTGCTCCTTGGGGAACGTTGCAGTATCTCTGTGGTGCTTCAGTATCATGGAGAGATGGGAACTGACCTGAATATGAGCCCAAGGTTAACCAAGGCCAAGGAGAAGAGAATTTGATCCTCTCTGGGCATTAGGGACTTAATATAGTTATTTTGCCACGAAAACTAAGGCAACAACTGCTCCACGCGCATACAAACACGCACATCCACAGAGTTCTATTAAGGATCCTCTGCACTTTCCTTGCCTAATTTGAAGCACATTGTTCTTTCTTTCTTTCTTTCTTTCTTTCTTTCTTTCTTCTTTCCTTCCACGTAGTCAATGTATGCTCCAAATGATCCCCCTGGATCTTTTTTCTAAACCACTGTAACAGATACCTAACTCGTAAAGTCACTTTCTTATGTTTAAAAACAAAACAGGGGCCCCTGGGTGGCTCAGTCGGTTAAGCGTCCGACTTCGGCTCAGGTCAGGATCTTCCGGTTTGTGAGTTCGAGCCCTGCATTGGGCTCTGTGCTGATGGTGCGGAACCTGCTTGGGATTTTCTCTCTCTCCCTCTCTCTCTCTCTGCCCCTCCTCCACTTGCACTCACTCTCTCTCTCTCTCCGTCTCTCTTTCTCTCTCTCTCTCTAAAAATAAATAAGTAAACTTAAAAAAATTAAAAACAAAGCAAAACAACTTTCACTGATTTTCCATTACCTTCAAAACTGAATTCAAACTCATTTACATGGCATACACGGTCCCTCATTATCTAGCCCCTTCTAACCTCTCTAGAATCTTCTCACACTCCTCCCATTTCAATTCTGGGATCCAGCCAAACACAGTGCTCTCACACTTCTGGGCTTTGGTTCATACTATGCTCTCCCTCCCGCCCTGCCACCTCCCTCCCTCCCCTTTGACTTAATTGCCACGTTCAGGTGTAAGCTTAGATATCACCTCCTCCAGGAAGCCTTCCCGAATACCCCAAGTTTAAGTTAGGTGACTGTTTAATATGCTTCCCTAATATCCTACAATTTCTCTTTTCCAGTGCTTGTCATTGCCTAATGTAAATATCTATGTATTTGTCTCCCCCACTAAACCAAAATTCCTCAGGGCTGAGAATTAGATCTTACTGGGTTATGATGAGATCCCAAGCACCTAACACAATTCGTGGTACGTGAAAAACGCGTCGTATGTGTTCATGAAATGAAAGAAAGAACATCCACTTTCCTGTGGCTTTTTACCTGTAAGTCCTCCCTCTGGAACCACATAGTTGCATTCTTAGATCAATAGGTGGTAAGTTACGGGAAATCTTCTTTGAAAGGAAGTCTTACCCTGGTTCTAAGTCATCTCTGATCCCTCTAAATGTCAGGCAGTTTTGAACCACTGTATAGTGGGTTCTTGATGGCCTCAGACTAAACTAATGTGACAGATACATTCATAGCCCAGGGAATTAATTCCTTCATTCATGCAATAAATATTTATTTCTTATTTTACATGTATGGAACCATCCTAGGCATTGCACATATAACACAGTTAATAAAACAGACAATAATCCTTATCCTCATGGAGTTTACATTCTAAGTGGGATGAGATTGGAATAAAACAAAGCGAGTAAACTATATCAGTCACTAGGATGTGATAAGTGCTAGGGAGATAAATAGAGCAAGAGAGAGGGTGAGAGAGAGTCAAGAGGGGATGAAATTTAAGGTTTTTTTTTTTATTTTATTTTACAGAGAGTGACCACACGAGCGGCGGGGGAAGAGGGAGAGAGAGAGAATCTTAAGCAGGCTCCACACTGAGCGTGGAGCCCGACGTGGGCTCAATCCCACGACCCGGGATCATGACCTGAGCTGAAATCGAGTCGGATGCTCAACCGACTGAGCCTCCCTGGGCGCCCCAAGAGGCGATGAAATGTTAAAAGACCGGATGAGCTGGGCAGATACCACAGTGTTCCAAGCAGAGAGAAAAACAAGTGTAAATGTCCTCAAGCAGAACTGTTCCCGGAGGATTCAGAGAACAGCATAAAGACCGGCAGGGCTGGGGCCAAGCGAGCAAGGAAGGGAGTAGAGGAGGTGCAATCAAGTAAGTAATGAAGTTGGAAGTGGGACCAGGCATGTAAGGCGTTGTAAACCATCATCACGGTTTTGAAGTTTACTCTAAGTGAGACAGGGAGCCCCTAGAGGGCTGTGAGAAGGGACACGGCCTGATTTAATGTTGTAAACAGATCACTCCAGAAGCTGTAGGTAGAACAGACTACCGTGGAACAGACCAGTTGAGAGACAATTACGATACTTCGGCCAAGAGATGGCGAAGCTAGGAGGAGGCGGGAGGCAGCAGCACAGGCAGTGGGGAGTAGTCAGATTCTGGGTCTGTTTCAAGGGAAAGAGCCAACACAATGTCTGATAGGCCGGAGGTGAAATGTTAGTGAAAGACACAGGTCAGAGCTTAATGACTAGAAAGACGAAGCCGCCATTTTTTAAAGTTTATTTATACTGAAAGAGAGAGAGAAAGAGCACGTGAGCATGGGAGGGGCAGAGAAAGAGGGAGAGAGAGAGCGTCCCCAGCAGGCTCCATGATGTCAGTGCGGAGTCTGACGGGGGCTCCATCCCACACACCATGAGATCACGACGTGAGCCGAAATCGAGAGTTTGACCCTTAACTGACTGAGCCACCCAGGCGCCCCGAAGCCGCCATTAATTGAGATGGAAAAAAACTGAAGGAGGAGCTAGACTTAGAGTTTTTGATGTATTGTCTTTTCAATGCCTACTGTACATCTGAGTGGGAGGCCTTGAGTTGGCCACTGGATGTGTGAGTTTGGAGTTATGCGGAGAGGTCTGGGATAGAGATAAATTTAGGATCCGTCAACAGACAAATGACCTTCAGGTTTTTTTTAAGGTCTGTTTATTTACTTGTTTATTTATTTGGGGGGGGGGGGGAGCGAGTACGAGCAGTGGAGGGGCAGACAGAGAGGGAGAGAGTATCCCAAGCAGGCTCTGCACTGACAGCATGGAGCCCGATGTGGGGCTCGATCCCACAAAGCATGAGATCATGGCCCGAGCTGAAATCAAGAGTCGGTCACTTAACCGGCTGAGCCACACAGGCGCCCCAGATGAATGAGCTTTAGAGCTGTAACATGGGATGAGATCAGAGGAGACACAGAGGGAGATCAAAGTTATGAGGACTGAGCCATTGAGAGGTATCAGACCCCTTCAATGTTGAGGGGTAGGGGAGATGAGAAATAAAGAAAATGAAGTAGGAGAAAAGAGTGGTGTCTCAGAAGCCAAGGGAATCCAGCGTCCCAAAGAGGAGGGAGTCATCAACTGAGCAAATCCCACTGATGGTCAAGTAAGATGAAGGCTGAGAAACGATCATGGGATTTAGACTCTGAAGGTTCCTGGGAATATTGACAAGAATAATTTCAGTTCATGGTGACAACAAAAGCCTGATGAGAACTGGTTTAAAAGAGGATGGGAGGAGTGTCTCAGGTGGCTCAGTCGGTTAAGCGTGACCAGTAGGTCATGATCTACTGGTCCTTGAGTTCGAGCCCCGCACCGTTCCCTCTGCTGTCAGTGCACAGCCTACTTCAGATCCTCTGTCCCCCTCTCTCTGCCCCTCCCTGGATCTCACGTGTGCACTCTCCCTCTGAAGAATAAATAGACATTTTTTTTTAAAAAATTAAAAAATTAAATAAAATCGGACGGGACTAGAAGAAATGAAAACAGCGAATAGTGACAACTCTTTGAAGATAGGAACTGAAGTAGTGATAGATTAAGGAAGCTTCTCAGGACTTTAGGTTACACATAGGGTGGCCAGATTTAGCAAATAAAAATGCAGAACACCCAGTTAAATTGGAGTTTGTAGTAAACAGGTCATTTCAGACAAATTTCAGATAAAATTCTAGATAGACCATTCTTAGTACAAATATGTTCAATGCAATATTTGGTATAGATGTGTACTAAAAATTCTCTGTTTGTATGAAATTCAAATTTAACTGGGCTTCTTGCATTTTACCTAGCCACTCTAGCTACAGATAAACTCTAACAGGATAGACATGAATTTAAAATTTCCAGCACTTCCAAATCTGTCTAGATTTCTGAAATGTTCCTGGCTTCCTGGGCCACCTCAGAGAACAAGATAACTAGTGACATAATGGAAAGGTCTGGAGCATGTATCTCTGAGGACAGGAAGAAAACAAAACAAAACTGATTAACATTCTCTTCTCACCAGGGACCCTGTAGAAAGGCAAAGCAAATCACATAGTCCAAGACTGCTCTTTGGCAAGAAATCTTTAGTCATCCATCGTAGATTCAGGTTAATAAGGGGATACGGGCACCAAGCGATTGACATAAATGTTACAGAGATCGTAAGTATTGCAGAGATCAGTTGATGTAACAAAGTCGCCTTAAGCAGCTATGGTGTGTTGGTCACCGTGTGCGAAGCTGAGAGGCAGGTAGGACTGAATAAGACCCACCCCCCCTTGCAAAGAGTTGAAAAGGAGCAGACAATTGAAAAAGCATCGTAGGTTGCACAACCTCTTTGACCTCATTTCCTACCTTTCTCATTCCCATCCAGCCCACTGAGACGGCCTACTCGACTTCTGGGCCTTTGCACCTGCTGTTTCTTCTGCCTGTTAATGTTCATCCTTCAGACGTCTCCGGGGCTCCCTCCCTCCCTCCCCTCCTTTGCTCAGATAGCACCTTCCATAGAAGTTGTCTATAGCCACCTGCCTGAAAAATAACATCCATCACTCTCTCTGTGCCCTGCTTCATTTTTCTCCACGATACTTAACGCCTTATGAAATGCTATCCATTGTCTTGTTTAATCGTTTACTACCTGTAACCTCCGATTGCAATGATATTATGTGAGAAGGACTCAGCTTGCCCTTGCTGGTTTTGCAGATGGGGGGTGGGGCCACAAGGTCAAAAATACGGGCATCTTCTAGAAGCCGGAAAGGCAAGGGAACAGATCCTTCCCCAGAGGCTACCGAAAGGAATCAAGCCCCACCAGCACCTGGATCTTCACCCAGTGACACTTGTGCCGTACGTCTGCCTCCTTCCAGAACTGTAAAACAATAAATTTGTGTTGTTTTAAGTCACCAAATTAGTGGCAATCTGTTACTGCGGCCAAGAACTAGTTTGTGATAAAGACATTTTCAACCCAGCTCTGACTCGTGTATCCTGCCCTGTGTCAGGCATCACAAAATGCTATGGGGGTTCAGTGAAAACAGAGAGCACTTGTAACCAAGGCACGAGGAAAGGTGTCCTGACGCAGTTAGAATTTGAACCGGGCCCTGAACGATTGGTAGAGCTTCCAATGGTGAATATATCAGAACAATCCAGCGTCCATCAATCAAGGAATGAATACCCAAAATTGTGGCATATTCATGCAATGGACTACTACTCAGCAATTATATGAAGTCCAAGAACAGGCAACACTATATTGTTAGAAATCCAGGGGCGCCTGGGTGGCGCAGTCGGTTAAGCGTCCGACTTCAGCCAGGTCACGATCTCGCGGTCTGTGAGTTCGAGCCCCGCGTCGGGCTCTGGGCTGATGGCTCAGAGCCTGGAGCCTGTTTCCCATTCTGTGTCTCCCTCTCTCTCTGCCCCTCCCCCGTTCATGCTCTGTCTCTCTGTCCCCAAAATAAATAAACGTTGAAAAAAAAAAAAATTAAAAAAAAAAAAAAAAAAAGAAATCCAAACGTGGTTTCTGGGAGGCAGGAAAACTAATTGGAAAAAGGACACAAAAGAACTTTCTAGGGTGATAAAAATGTTTTTATTTCGGGGCAGTAGTTACATGAATGTCTAGAACTTTCAAAATGCATAAGACCAAACCCTTGACATTTCTTTAACTTACTGTATGTTAATTACGCCTTTAAAAAAAGTTTAATATGAAAAACAAGATATGCGGCTCAAATTTAGAAACCGAAAGAAAACAAAAATAGTGTAATTGGCTTGGAGAAGTTCTACTTCCCAGTTGCATATCAGAATCACTTGGGGAGCTTTGACGTATACATATGCCAGTGCTGACCCATTGGTTTGTGATGAGTCCCAAGCATGGGTATTTTTTTTTAATCTTGAGAGAGAGAGAAAGAGAACGTGTGTGCACGCCTGTGTGCGCATACGCAGGGGAGGAGCGGAAAGAAAGGGGGACCAGAGGACCCAAAGCGGGCTCTGCGCTGACGGCAGAGACCCTGATGTGGGGCTTGAACTCACGACCGGCAAGATCATGACCTGAGCCACAGTCGGGCACTTAACCAACGGAGCCACCTAAGCGTTCCAAGCATAGGTATTTTTATAAGCTCCCCAGATAGTTCTTATGTGAAGTCAGGTTTGAGAACCAGAGGCTGAGAGCACAGGTGCCATAAAATAGACAAATGGTGAATGTCTCGGGACACATGCTAAGGAGTTTTAGTTCACCTCCAGGGAGATACAGACACAATAGAGGTTTTCTAAACAAGAGGGAAAAACTCAAAGCTGCCCCTTATGAACATTGATCTCACACTGTGTCGTCTGTGACATAGAAGGCTGGACCAGTGATCCAGGCAGCAAGTAATGTGAGGCGGAACTGATGCGGTGGCTTCTGGAATGGAAGAGGGATCAGGTGGATTTCTTCAGCCGTTCAGCCAGTGGTTACTCATCTATCTGAAGAGAGATGGATGGCAGTGCCTGGGTGGCTCAGTCGATGGAGGGTCTAACCCTTGATATCGGCTCAGGTCGTGACCTCGCAGTTCATGAGACCGACCATGGAGCCTGCTCGGGATTCTCTCTCTCCTCCTTCTGTCCCTCCCCTGCCTGTGCACATGCGCTCACGCGCTGTCTCTCTCCCTCCCAATAAAGAAACGACATACGTAAACCGAGAGGGATGAGTAGATTACATGGATGAGCACGTTCGTTTATTCAGCTAATCAACACGTATTCATGGAGTGTTGAGCTGTCATTCTCTAGGAATAAAGTAGAGGAAAAGGCAGATGTGCCCCTGCCCTCCTCAGACTTGCCTTCAAGCCACAGGTAGTTTGGCTATAGGGGAGAGGCAACGATAGAGAGAGAAAATGTAAGGCTGATGATGGATCAACATCAGCGAGTCGATAACAGAGAAGACTCCCTTCAGATAAGGGGAGGAAAGGAGAAGAGGCTTGTTTTGGCTTGTTTCTACTTGTGTCTGTGGTGTCTGTGCTGTATCTAGGTACGAACGTGGAGCTAGAGTTTAGGAGGCAGATCTCGGATAGGGACAGGGATGTTACAATGACTCAAGCCGGTGACGTTGGTGGGTTGTGAAAGTATACGGAAAGAAGAGGGAGGGAACGGAGACTAAGCCCTCGGGAATGCCCTCTTCAGGGCTCGCCACCAGATAACATCAAACACAGAGCAGTAACTGGAAGAGTGTGATAATACGGAAGCCAAGGGAGGGGATTCACATGGAAAATGCTGCAAGGACACTGATAACAGGCCACTTGGGTTTGAAATTAGGAAGTCGTTGACAAAGCTGCTTTATCAGAATGGGTGGCTGTAGAATTAAGATTAGACGTCCCAGCCTCCCTCTCTGTCTCTAGAATGCCCTAGACCCTTTCCCCATTCTGGTCACGAAAGCCTCCAAGGCAGGTTTTCGAATCCGCACAACACAAGGGGTGAACGTTTAACGAAAGGAGCCCCTTCCATCAGCGGCAAAATATCTGAGTTCCAGTCCTGACTCTGCCACTTGCTGGCTGCATGATCCTGGACATCTCGCTATTGGAAATAATGCTGTGGATGGGGGCACCTGGGTGGCTCGGCCACTTGAGCATCCGACTTCGGCTCAGGTCACGATCTCAGTTTGAGGGTTCGAGCCCCGTGTCGGGCTCTGTGCTGACAGCTCGGAGCCCGGAGCCTGCTTCGCATTCTGTGTCTCCCTCTCTTTCTGCCCTTCCCCTGCTCACACTCTGTCTGTCTGTCTGTCTGTCTCTCTCTCAAAAATACATAAACGTTAAAAAAAAAAAAAAAACTATAGAAATAATGCTGTGGGGGAGTGACATCAGCAAAATGGCTCCAACAGTTCCAGGCAGCCCCCATGACATGAGGTTCCCAGCAGGCTCACGTCAATCAAAAAACCTGCTCGCACCGGCACCTGCCTACTCCAGCAGCCCCAAGCACCTCCCCAAGCTTCCATGCTAAGAGCCCCCTGCAGGCTTCTAGGAACACAAGCCTCTGTCTTCCCTTGGCACCTGCCAGCTGCAGCAGCCCCAGGTGGCTCCTGCGACCCCAAATGATGTCCTGTGAACCCAGACCCTGGCTCACCCTGTGCCTAACTACTCGAGTAGCCCTGGGTTCCTCCCATAGCCCCAGGTGACCTGCACGGCAGTGCTCCCTGTGGGTTCCCAGGAACTCAGGACCCCATCTCCTTCTGGTGCTCGCTGACCCCACGCCTCCAGCAAGCTCATCCAGGTGTCTGCCTTATTCAGGGGCCCCAAGAACCACCCCCCCACCCATGACCCCAGGCAGCTTCTACAGACAGCTCCCTAGAGATTCCCGAGAACCCAGGGCTCCTAGCTCACCCTGGTTCCAGGCGTCTCTCATGGCTGGTTGGCACCTCCCGGCAACTTGTGGGGCAGAGCTCCCTGCAGGCTCCTGGGACCACAAGCCCCTGTCTCAAGGCAGTGCCTGCCACCTCCAAAGGCCCCGGCTGGTTCCCATGGCCCCAGGCAGTTCCCCAGATCCAAGTACATCCAAGCACTGGCCAGAGCCTGCAGCCTGGGTGGATATTATGGCCTCAGCCTCTCAATACCCATGAACCCAGGCTCCAGGGGAGAATCTCTGAATCCCAGCCCAGCACCAGGCTGCCCAAGGACTCCAGGAACAAGCCCACTCATGGACATCACCAGACTGCCCAGCCAGAATCGCTGGACAGGCTGGCCGGTGAAAATCTTTGCTTTCCAGAGCCAGTCTGCAAAGGCTGGAGGAGGTGTTCACAGACACGAGTGCAAGCCTACAAAGATCGTAATCGAGGAGACATGACACCACACACGCACAAAACTAATAAACTTCCGATGACTGGCCCTAAAGAAATGAAAATCTATAACCTGTCTTACAAAAAATTCAGAAGCGTCTTCTTAAAGAAATGTGGTGAACTACAAAAACACAGATACAGAACTACATAAAGTTAGGAAAACAATGTATGACCAAAATGAGTTCCACAAAGAAATAAAAACCATTAAAAAATTAAACGGAAGCCCCGGAGTTGAGGACTACAATGACTGAACTAAAAAGTTCAATGAAACTTAAAGAGACTCGACCAAGTAGAAGAAAGAATTAGTGAACTAGCTTTACTCAGTGGCAGTATCGTAACCAATGAGGTTTACCTGAGGCACCATTATTGCTAAGGATTAGTGAACTAGAAGACGGGTCGTTTGATTCCTCTAGTGAGAGTAGCAAAAAGAAAAAGGAGTGATAAAGACTAAAGAAAGTCTTCGTGGATTATGGGACACCATTAGTGGAAATAATCCGTGCATTATTGAAATCTTGGAAGAAAAAGAAAGGGAGAAAGGGGCAGAATGCATATTTAAAGAACGAATGGCTTAGGGTGCTAATAAATATTAGTTAAAGAACAGATATGTGGCTGGGGCGCCTGGGTGGCTCAGTCGGTTGAGCGTCGATTTCGGCTCAGGTCATGATCTCGCGGTTCGTGAGTTCGAGCCCTGCGTCAGGCTCTGTGCTGACAGCTCGGACCCTGGAGCCTGCTTCAGATCCTGTGTCCCCCTCTCTCTCCACCCCACCCCTGCTTGTGCTCTGTCTCTCTCTGCCTTTCAAAAATGAATAAACATTAAAAAAATTTTTAAAGAACAGACACGTTGCAATAAGGACCTAACTGAGGGCAGCACGAATTTTCATGAAGCCACGTTAGCAAGGCCTTTACTTCCAAAAGCTTGGAATTCTTGAGTGAGACCACAGCAAATGGTGGCTACCTACATTTGGGGATCCGCGAAATAGTATGGAATAAACCCAAGAGGATAAAAAAAATTATTGGCAAAGTACTGTTGAAATGGCTTCCTGTGGGGTCCAATTGAGGAGAGAGGTGGGATGCAGCCAATCGGGATGAAGGATTAAATAAATAGAGAGGATTAAAGTGACTGCAGACCATGATGAGAACAATGAGGAAATACACAAATTTAGCCTACTCAGTAGGTGGGAAGGAGTGGAAAGGGGGAAAAGGTCATAGTGAATTCTGATTCCTAATTGGAAAGCTTGTCTTCCTGTGGTGTCTGTAAAATGTGAGTTCTACAATTTCCCATTATCCTGTTTTGCCTTGTGTTTTGCCTTATCTGAATGACTTCAGATCTTATTCATATTTCAATTCTTGGCTCAAATAGGACTTCCCCCTGGGAGGACTTCCTTGACCTCTCAGGCAAGAATATGTTTTCATGGTGCTTACGTAGCTCTTTTTTTCCAAGGGTTATTGCCATTGTGATTTTACATTTGTCTGATTCTTTGATGGCTACTGACACAAAGTAAATATTCAGTAGGCATTTCGTGAGGGAATTAGTGAGCGGATGTTATCCTGGAAAAAAAACATGAGCTATAACAAACCGATGTGCCTAAATTTCTATTACCAATAAAGAAGAAGCCGTTCTTATATAATAATTATACTGCTCAAATTACCGCCCTAGAAACCCTTTTTGAGAAGTGCCTTCAGAGCTTCTGGTGTAGATTTTTCACTTAATCACTCTTGGAGGGTAGACTTGAGTTTGGGCAACGGCCAAAGTTATCTACCAATCGCGCCTTACGGAAGCCCAACTAAGCCATGTTCTTAAAACAAGACTGATATTTTTATGTGACTTATCACCTATTTCTGAAGACAATTAGCAAAGGAGTCATACACGTGATTAAACATTCCCGTGTGGCTGCCCAAGATCCTGGACCGCTGTCTTGAAACAATCTTTAATGTTACATCTGGTACGCTTATCCGCTCCATTCAGAAACTGGGAGCTACGTGTATGGTGAACACGCGCGTGGGAGTTCTGGGAGTTCCTTGCATCTTGTTGATGCATTTGGAAAACTCTAGTCGCTCCTAAATCGCCGTCACCAGTAGCCTGGTTCCTGACCCCTGCATTCTCCGGGTTACTCCACCTTAGAGGCCTTACGGTAATGGTCACAAGGTACGGTTCTGCTTCTGCCCAATCTGTAGAGATGGCGACCCCCAACCCCCTTCAGAAAACTTTCAAATGTATCTGGGAATACACAGGAAGTGTTTCCCCACGTCCTCTTTAGTCGGCCCATGGCATTCACAATTCCCCTTCCCTCTAGTCTCCTTGCTTGCTCTAACTCTTCTTGGGCAGGTGTCCCATTACCACCAGCGTCAAAAAGTTACAGCGATGCTGCTGATGTTCAGCAAAGAGGCCGGTGATGCCGATGCCTGACAGAGACAGTGCTTCCAGTCCTCGGGTTTACCCAGATCGACATCGAGCCTGCCACCGTCCACTTTAGCGGGTGCTTATGGCCCCAACAAGGGTACTGGCTTCTGTCGCCGAGACCACAGGCATGGTCTTCCGTCTCTTCAGGAGCCACCTGCACCACCTGCCACAGAGTATTCTTATCTACCTAAGAGACTGGAATGAAAACAGCCCTTTGAGATTTTACTCAATGCCCTTGCGTTAGCCTTTCAGGCTAAGTCCCAGGCAGGAGTCCAGACGGGCTGGGCCAGAAAACAACTGTGCCTTACGGTGCACGTACTGAGTTCAGAAAACTCTCTCCTTTCAAACCATGGCCCACTGTCCTTTGAACCAAGCACGCGTGTCTCCTGTTTCTTTCCAGTTAGAGTGCATTGTAACTTTTGGAGGCGATGGGTATGTTTTATTGCCGTAGATGGTGTTGATCGTTTCATCAGTGTCTCCTTATCTCCAGATTCATCAAGCCGCACACACTAAATATCTACAGCTTTTGGTATGTCGGTCTGGCGTAAATAAAGTGGTTCAGAAAATAAAGACAAATGAAGTCCATTCTACCCCAGGTTTCCTTTCAAATAAGCCCCTTGGTGGGCATGTTTCACGAGGCCCACTGGCCTGCCCGTAGGTAGGTCAATGACGAGAGGAGAAGAAGCAATGTAGGCTTCAGCAAATACTTCTGCTCCAGATCTAGAGTCACATAATGCCATCAAAAACTTGTTTTGGACAAGCGGAAGAAGCGAAAACATCTACTCTGTGAAATGTAATGATCCAAACATCCTTTCGACATAAAACTTTAATTTGAGGCTGACGGTGTTAGTCTATACAGCCCTCCTAAGTGCTATTAAGCTCTGGAACGAAGAGAATAATTGGTAGATTATTCACAGATGATAAAATCAAGGCAACCAAACAAACGAAAGTGCGTTTATATGAATCCACTCAAGCTCTCTTTCACTTGTTCTCGGCGTTTATGTATTTAATAATATTCATTGCAAAAGCATATAAGTCAAGTGCATGAGATGTGTTATCTTGAGCAACCCTCATTATGGTGGTGCTTACACAAAATCTACAGATACTACTACTAGTAATAAAAGCTAGTATTTATCCGCCCAGCGCACACTGTGTGCTAAGCACCGTGATGAGTGTGTGCATTCTTTCACTTCATTTTTACAAACCTTTGAGACAGGCTCTCTGACCACTCCCGTGCTACCAATGAGGAAACTGAAGCTTAGGAAAAACAATTAGCCTTCACAGGGACACAAAGAAGGCAGGAATCAAGCCCAGACAGTCCAAACACAGGGCCTTTGCTTATAACAACCTCCTCTCAAAGTTGCTGGATGCTGCTGAGGCCTCCTATGGTAGACTATCTTGTTGCAGCATGACGTTTCCACTGGGGACAACTGTAAAAGACACATTACAAAGTGACTTGAGGGCATTCGAGTGGTGTCAAGATGACTAAAACCTGAGGGACCAGGACCTCAGAAAAGGGAAGTACAGAGAAGTGAACCAACACTCTCCACAAGAGGCGTTTCTTTTCAGGGTATTTGCCTATTCTAGGTATAGGGTGAGAGGCTGGGGAGGCACAGGGCTGTAGCTAAGAGGCAGAGAAGTAAACAAAGCTTCTGGCAAACTTTCAGGACCAGGAGCAAAACCAAATAAGAGCTTGGGGCTGTCAAGGGAACCAAGGCGTGTAGGACAAACATTCCAGATGGAAGAAAGGCAAAGAAAAGTGAGCCTAACATCCTGCCCTTTTCCATCTGGAGGATTTGCCAAAGCCATTGCCTGGACAGGGCAGCAGACTGGGTAAGGAGCTAAGTAGGCAGCTGCAAAACTTGAGGCCAAACTTCTAGCAACTTCTTAGTGATGCAGTCTCACAAAGCAGGAGAGTTCTTAGTAATCACAACTGCTCTCCGATGAGATTTGTAGGGAGCTAAACTCTAGGTCTGGGGCAAATTAGAGATAGACTGAGGCTCAAAAAAAAAAAAATCCTACCACCAAACTCAATCCCTGATTGGATCAAGGTGAACTATCCTTAAATAGCCTGCCCGTTAGAGATTAGCGTGAGCTCGCTCTGGAGGCAGATAACATCATCCACAGTCTCTACAGTTTTTCGTATGCAGTGTCAAAGTTATTCTTCACATAGAGTGTCCAGCAAGCTCTCAAACATAATGTCCAGCATTCAATCAGGTAATGGAGAAATAATCCCCTACTAAAAGAAAAAAAGTCAGGAAAGGATGAAAGGCAGTGGAAGGATTTCTATCTTGATAAATATAAATCGATACTGACTACACATAAAGTTAATAATAAAGCCTTGTGTGGCCCCAACTATAGGTAGAGTTAAGATACTTTGCGGCAACACAAAAGAGAGAAGAGGATCAATGAACTTGAACTACTGTCAGGTCGCGACATTATCAAGGAAGGGGTAAAAGTACTAATTTAAGTTGAACTGTATGAAGGATGCATGTTGTAATCTCTAGGGCAGTGGTTCTCAAGTTTGTGTTCTCAGGCACTCCTAAAATTTACTAAGGATTCCGATAAACTTTTGTTTTGTGAGTTACATTTGCTGACACTTAGCATATTAGCGATGAAAACTGATGTTCAGGTCTTTTGCATTCTTACACTTTTTTGCCTACTTGTTTTAGGGTTTATTGAGTACATTCTCTCCCGTTATGAAGCTAGTTCTCTACATTTCTTTTATTCCCCCCGCCCTGGGCTTCTGTTTTATATATGGCGAAGCAATGAGTATAAATTGGGACAATTCTTGGAAAACTGATTGGCAGCATTTACTAAACTGGGACATAATGCACACCTTACGATCCATCAATTGTTACTGTTTAAAGTATTTAACCGATAAAAATGTGTACAAATGTGCATCCAAACACAATGTAGAAATATACTCATTGTTGCTTATTCAAAGAGCCCCAAATTAGAAAGAACCCAAATATCTAGCAGGAATAGGGTGGATAAACAATTTGTGGTGTACATATACAATAGAAAACTATCCAGCAATGAAAAGCCATAAACTGTTCCGTAAAACAACTGTGTGTATAAATCTCACCAACATAATGCTGTAGCTAGATGGGGCGCCTGGCTGGCTCAGTCGGTGAAGCGTCCCGTTGAGTTCGAGCCCCACGTCGAGCCCCACGTCGGGCTCTGTGCTGACAGCTCAGAGCCTGGAGTTTGCTTCGGATTTTGTGTCCCCCCCCCCTCTGCCCCTCCCCGACTCGTGCTCTGTCTTGCTCTGTGTCTCAAAAATAAATATTAGAAAATTTTTTGAAAGGGGCTAGACACAAAAGAATACATATCCTGTGATTCTATTTATATAAAATTCAAAAGGCTTGTGAATGTAATCTAAAATGATATTTCAAAGTGATTAAATTTGGAGGTGGGTAATGACTTGAAAAAGGGTCTGAGGGGAGGCTTTAGGGCTCTGGTTATGTTTTATGTGTTCATTTGGATGGTGATTATCTAGGTGTGTTTATATTGTAAAAATTCACCAAGCTGTACGTGTATAATTTGCACACTTTTTTATATATTTGTTATGCTTTGATATAAAAGTTTAGGGGGAAAAAAAAGCCTTTATTTCCAGCCAGACTGCTCTCTTGTGCTCTAGACATCTCCACTAAGATATTTCTCGGGTAGTTCTTTTTTTTTTTAATTTTTTTTAAATTTATTTTTTGAAAGAGACAGAATGCGAGCATAAGCTGGGGAGGGGCAGAGAGAGAGGGAGACACAGAATCTGAAGCAGGCTCCAGGCTCCGAGCTGTCAGCACAGAGCCCGACTCTGGGTTGGAACCCACGAACTGTGAGATCATGACCTGGACCAAAGTCGGTCGCTCAACCAACCGAGCCTCCCAGGCACCCCTCGGGCAATCCTTAACATGTTCAAACCTGTCCCCGTCATCTTCCCTTTCTTCTTTCAAATAATTTCTTCCAACTTCTTTCTTTTAAACCCTTTCCCACCTGAGTAGATGGCATCCATAGCCATCCATTTACCTAAGACAGAAACCTGGGAATCTGTTAATTCTCCTCTCTCCGAACACTCCATGCTATGACATTCAACGTCTCCACAAATGATTATTTCTAGAACCTATCTGGAGCCTTCTCTTGTTCGTCCCCATTTAGTTCCTTGCCCTACTTTAAAGTTTCAGCATCTCTCATTTAGACTCTCTCAAAAGCCTCCTAAACTGATTTCTGGGCCTCCAGTCATGTGGTCTTACTCTTCACACAGCCCAAGTGACATTTCTAGAACCCAAATCTGATCATGCCATTTTCTCACTTCAAATCCTTCAATAACTCTCTATTGCTTTCTGCATGATGATGAAAGACCTTAGTATTGCCTAAAAAGTACAACCTGTCGGGGCACCTGGGTTGCTCACTCAGTTGACCATCCAACTCTTGATTTTAGTTCAGGTCATGATCTCACAGCAGGTGGGAGGGAGCCCCACGTCGGGCTCTGCTGTCAGTACAGGGCCTGCTCGGGATTCTCTCTCTCTCTCTCTCTCTCTCTCTCTCTCCCTCTTTCTCTGCCCCTTCCCTGCTTGAGCTCTCTCTCTCAACATAAATAAATAAACTTAAAAAAAAATACAGAGAACAGAGGGACATGTTAAACTATACCTTAAGGATAAAATCAGCAAAACCCAGACTGGGGAAACTCCAAGGAATAAACAAATCAGTTCCTTCAATAGGTACATTTCAAGAAAAAAAGAAAAAGAAAAAGAAACCGGAAAGAGAACCCATAGGTTCTCTTAAATAGACTGAGGAAATATATCCAACAATCGTAATACGTGGATCTCAATTTTGATCACCGTTCAAAGAAGCAAACACGATATTTATTACACAATTCTGCATTTGAATGATTTACTGGATGTGTGATGATACTAAGGAATTCTTGTAATTTTCCAGGTATGCTCATTATTTAACTGGGATAATTATGGTTAGGTTTCTAAAAATTCTTATCCTTGGAGCACCTGGGTGGCTCAGTCGGTGTCCGACTTTGGCTCAGGTCATGATCTCGCAGCCCATGAGTTCGGGCCCCGCGTCGGGCTCTGTGCTGTCATAACAGCTCAGAGCCTGGAACCTGCTTTAGATTCTGTGTCTCCCTCTCTCTCTCTGCCCCTCCCCGACTCACACTCTGTCTCTCTCTCTCTCAAAAAATAAACATTTTAAAAAAATAAATAAAAATTCTTGTCCTTTAGAAAATCATACTGAAATATTTGCAGATGAAATAAATGATGTCTAGGTTTTGATTCAAACTAATAGGGGAAGGAGACACTGGATGAGAGTACCGACAATACAAGATTAGCCACATACACAAGTGGAGATGACTGAATTATGATCCCCCATGTACCCGTCACTCAGCCTTTGGGATAATTTTCTTCTATCGACATGGAAGCTTGTAGACTTCAGGTGCCAATGAACTACCTTCAGCTCTCCATGTCGAACAGCTTGCCAATGAACTCAGAAGTGCATCCCAACTTGTTTCAAATCTTGGGTCTTCAGCAGAGGAGTTTTGATCTCGCACGTATTCGGGTAAATTAGTGTAGCGAGTCGTGCAGCTCTTCGGTAGCAGGTGAGCAAAATGTTTGGATGGGAATTTGTACTGATCTACGCTTATGGAATCAGTGAAGAGAGTTGGCTTTGACTGTGGGAGAATGATAATTGAGACAGTATCCTCATTCCTCTGCCGGCTTATAATACAGCAATGAAAACGTGAAATGTACGCAAATCGTCAGAACACAAAGCAACTAGTATGAAAAATGGACCAGAGCAGAGGCAGGAGAGACTGTAGGGAGGGAGACCACCTCAAGGAATATCTCAATAGTCCAGGTCAGCTGTAACGAGGAGCTGATCGCTCAGACAGTGGTAGTGAGTAAGGGAGACGACAGAATAAGTTCAGGGTGGGTCTATGCCTTTTTTAGACATCATCTTCCTCGAGCCTTGGTGGTGGTAATGGCTTTCCTTCAACTCCATGGCTCACATGCTTTAGATTCCTTAGTTCCAGTACGGGGTCCTCAAGTGTGTGTAATCAACATATATGTCTTGCTTTGCTAAAATGCGTCAAAGTCCAGACCCTAAGGCATGACATCTCTCGGGACACACTGAAGTCGGTATGCTCTGTTTTGGATGTAAAGGGCACACCCTCGGGAGGGGGGACTGTGACTATGATTAGGCAAGGGGGCCTGTATCCACTGGTCGTCCTCATGATCCCTAAGACAATGTCAACACTAGGTAGCCACTGAAGTAACACCTGCCACCAAACCCCTCCCCCAATCCCACGCAGTTCACTGGCGGCTAAAGTAAGACGCAGTGATGTTCAGCAATGTAGTGTCACGCTGACCTTCTGTCCCCTTCTAGAACATGCCAAGCTCCTCACAACTTCAAGTTCTTTCAACATAGTCCCTTGAACTGGAAGGCTTTCCCACAAGCTCTTTGCCTGTTCCGTATTCTCTTTTTTCAGGTCTCAGATTGGAAATCACCACGTAAAGAGGGGCCTTCCCCTGCATGACTCTAAACCAGGCGCCCTTAATCACTCTCTATCAAAATCCCCTTTTAAATTTACCTTTTAGTGGCCATCACCTTCCGTAATTAGCATAATTCCTCTAAATTTTCTTGTTTCCTCTGTCTGTCTCCCCCATTAAGATGTCAGCTTCTTGAGGGCAAAGACACAATGCCAAATTTATTTTCTGTTTTATCTGCATTATAGTGCTCGGTAAATACCCGTGGAAAGATTGAGTCAATGTTAGGTCTTCTGCTTGAACTCTGTAAATAATGGAATCTGCGGCTAGTTCTGCCTTCGACTTCCTTCCTTTGACGAGCTTCTTGACAAGGGCTAAGCCCAGGTGCCTGGGTGGCTCAGTTGGTTGAGCATCTGACTCTTGATTTCGGCTGGGTCATGATCCCAGGGTCGCTTGGGATTCTCTCTCTCTCTCTGTCTGCCCCTCCCCTGCTCAAGTTCTATTTCTAAATAAATAAATAAATACATACATACATACATACAAACAAGAGCCAAGTAAATAAGGCGTCAATAAATATTTACTTCTAATCATGGTGAGGCTTGCCATATCTTTGCATCAAAAAGTCTGGCTTTTCTTTTTAAAAAAAATTTTTTTTGTAATGTTTATTTATTTTTGAGACAGAGAGAGACAGAGCACGAACGGGGGAGGGGCAGAGAGAGAGGGAGACACAGAATCAGAAGCAGGCTCCAGGCTCCGAGCCATCAACCCAGAGCGGGACGCGGGGCTCGAACTCACGGACCGTGAGATCGTGACCCGGGCTGAAGTCGGACGCTTAACCGACTGCGCCACCCAGGCACCCCCAAAAGTCTGGCTTTTCAAAGTATCTACTGACTTCCCAGTCTTACAGTCTTCTGAATACTTAGGAAGTAAACCTTTGGTTGGATCATTTGACATTTTCCAGAGATATTTTGCCTACCATTATCGGTTAAGAATATTAAAAAAATATTTAGAATATAAAGGTATAGAGCATTTCCAAACTTTCCACCGGTCCAACACATCGCCCAGCAACAAAGATTTCAGAGGTATTTGAAATCAATAATACAGCTCATTTTCCCCCTGTGCTCAGCCTCATCTGAAATTTCATCTGGCTTCCGCTTAACCATCAACACAACACCCCAGAGAAGGTTTTATTTTACTGAGGTAAAAATTGGTATATAACATTATGTAAGCTTCTGGTGTGCAACATTATGACTTGATATTTGAACACACTAGTTACCAACCAACACCATAAAATTGAGACCCTCTACCCTTGTCACCCACCTTCCCAACCCCTATCTTTTCTGGTAGGCAGCAGTCTGTTTTCTGTATGAGTCTGGTTTTGTTTAGTTTTGTCTGTTCATCTGTTTTTATTTCGATTCCACTTATAGGTGAAATCATACAGTATTTGCCTTTCCGTATTTGACTTGTTTCACTTAGTATAATACCCTCAACGTCTATCCATGTTGTCACAAATGGCAAGAGCTCATTCTTTTTTATGGTTGAGTATTATCCCAGTGTGTGTGTGTGTGTGTCACATTTTCTTTATCCGTTCATCCATTAATGGGCGTTCCCACTGTGTTCGTATCTTGGCTGTTGTGAGTAATGCCGCCATGAACATATGGGTGCAAATATCTTTCTGAATTACTGCCTTTGTATTCTTCAGAAGTAAAATATCTAGATCTCATGGTAGTTCTATTTTTAGTTTCTGGAGGAGACTCCATAATGTTTACCGTAGTAGCTGCACAAAATTACATTTCCACCAACAGTGTAAAAGGGCTCCCTTTTCTGCACATCTTCTCCAGCACTTTATTTCTGTCTTTTTGGTAATAACCACTTTACCAGGTGTAGGGTAATACTTCATTGTGGTTTTGATTTGCATTTCCCTGATAATGAATGATGTTGAACATCCTTTCATGCGTCTGTTGGCCAGCTGTATGTCTTCTTTGGAAAAATGTCTCTTCAGATCCTCTACCTACTTTTAAATTAAATTGGTTTTGGGGCGCCTGGGTGGCGCAGTCGGTTAAGCGTCCGACTTCAGCCAGGTCACGATCTCGCGGTCCGGGAGTTCGAGCCCCGCGTCAGGCTCTGGGCTGATGGCTCGGAGCCTGGAGCCTGTTTCTGATTCTGTGTCTCCCTCTCTCTCTGCCCCTCCCCCGTTCATGCTCTGTCTCTCTCTGTCCCAAAAATAAATAAACGTTGAAAAAAAAAATAAAAAAAAATTAATTAAATTGGTTTTGTTGTTGCTGTTGTTGAGTTGTAGGAGTTTTTTAATATTTTTCGATATTAACCCCTTATTGCATATATGATTTGCAAACCTTTTTCTTTTGTTGATGATTTCCTTTGTTGTGCAGAAGCTTTTTAGTTTGATGCAGTCCCATTTGCTTAGTTCTGCTTTTGTTTTCCTGCTCTCGGAGTCAGATCCCCCCGCCCCCCCCCAAAAAAATCTCTAAGACCAATGCCAATGACCTTACTGCCTATGTTTTCTTTCTTAATTTACTTTGAGTTAATTATTGTATACAGTGTAAGATCGTAGTCTGGCTTCGTTCTTTTGCATGTGGCTGTCCAGTTTTCCGGAAGCGTTTATTTTAATGTAATTTTATTTTTTGAAGTTTTTATTTAAATTCCAGTGAGTTAACGTGCAGTGTGAAATGAGTTTCATGTGGACAATTCAGCGATTCAACAAACACATCCGTATACCACGCGGTGCCCATCACGATGAGTGCCCTCCGTAATCCCCATCACCTATTTAACCCACCTTGTCCCCTCCGTCCACCCCTATAACTATGCCTTTGTTCTCTATAGGTAAGAGTCTGTTTCTTGGTTTGTCTCTCTCCCTCTTTTTTTTCCCCTTTGCTCACTTGTTTTGTCTCTTAAATTCCACATGCGTGAAATCCTATGGTATTTGTCCTTCTGTGACTGACTTATTTTGCTTAGCATACCAATCTCTAGCTCAATCCATGTTGCAAATGGCATGATTTCATTCTTTTTTATGGTCCAGCATCATTTATTGAAGACATTGTCCTTTACCCGTTGTATATTTTTAGCTTTATCATAAATTAATCGACCACATATACATGACTTTATTGCTGGCTTTCTGTTCTGTTCCATTGATCTCTGTGTCTGTTTCTGTGCTAACGCCATACTGTTTTCATTACTACAGCTTTGTAGTATAGACTGAAATCAGGGCGTGTGTACTTCTGGCCCTTCTTTGTGATACCATTGTAAATGGGATTGCTATCTTAATTTCTCTTTCTGATAGTTCATTATTAGTGTATTGAAATGGAACAGATTTCTGCATATTGATTTTGTATCCTGCAACTTTGCTAAACCTCATTTATTAGTTCCAAAAATTTTTTTCATGGAACCTGTAGGGTTTTCTGGATATAGTGTCATATCATTAGAAATAGCAATGGTTTCGCTTCTTCCTTTCTTATTTGGATGCCTTTTATTTCTACTGTGTCACATGGAAGCAGGAAAGTGTGCATTCTTAGAGGAAAGAATCTTAGAGGAAAAGCTTTCAGCTTGTCAACATTGCGTGTGATGTTAGCTGTGGGTTGGTTCCATATGGCTTTTATTATATTGAGATGGATACGTTTCCTCCACATACACTTTGTTGAGAGTTTTTGTCATAAATGGAGGTTGAATTTTGTCAAATGCTTTTTCTGCATCTATCGAGGTGACCGGATGATTTTTGTTATTCGTTTTGTTAAGGTGGTGTGGATGTTGAACACTTCTTGTATTGCCACTTGATCATAGTGTATGATTCTTTTAGTGTATTATTGAGTTCAGTTTGCTAATATTTTGTTGAGGATTTGTGCATCTATGTTCATGAGGGATATTGACCTATAATTTTGTTTTTTGTCGTGTCCTTGTCTGTCATTTGTTTTTGTTTTTGTTTTGAGAGAGAGAGGGAGAGAGAGCAAGCATGAGTGGGGGAGGGGCAAAGGGAGGGAGATAGAGGGCTCAGTCTCAGGAGGTGTGAGATCATGACCTGAACCGAAATCAACAGTTGGACACTTAACCGATTGAGCCACCCAGGTGCCTCTTGTCTGGTTTGGGGATATCCGAGTCATGTTGGCCTTGTAAAATAATTTTGGAAGCACTCCCTCCTCTTCAGTTTTTTAGAAGAGTTTGAGAACGGTAAGCATTAATTCTTCTTTGAATATTTGGTAGAATTCACCAGTGAAGCCATCTGGTCCTAGGCTTTGGCTGTTGGGAGTTTTTGTTTGTTTGTTTTATTATTACTGACTCAGTCGTCTTCTTAGGAATTCGTCTAATCAGATTTTCTAGTGTTTCATGATTCAGCCTTGGAAGAGTATGCTTTTAGGAATTTATCCCTTTCTTCTAAGTTGTCCAATTTGTTGACATCTAATTATTTGCAGTAGTTTTTATGATCTTCTGCATTTATGTGGTATCAATGATAACTTCTCTTTCATTTCTGATTTTATTTGAGTCCTCTCTCTCTCTTTTGTGTGAGTCTAGGTAAAAGTGTGTCAGTTTTGTTTACCTTTTCAAAGACCCAGCTCTTGGTTTTATTGATCTTTTAAATTGTCTTTTTATGGGCCCCTGGGTGGCTCAGTCAGTTAAGCATCTGACTTCCACTTAGATCATGACCTCTCCGTTCCTGAGTTCGAGCCCCTCACCGGGTTGTGTGCTGACAGCTCGGAGCCTGGAGTCTGCTTCGGATTCTGTGTCTCCCTCTCTCTCTCTGCCCCTAACCCACTCATGCTCTGTCTCTGTCTCTCAAAAAAATAAACATTAAAAAATAAATAAATAGATAAATAAATAAATAGTCTTTTTTTTTTAATTTTTTTTTCAATGTTTATTTATTTTTGGGACAGAGAGAGACAGAGCATGAACGGGGGAGGGGCAGAGAGAGAGGGACACACAGAATCGGAAACAGGCTCCAGGCTCTGAGCCGTCAGCCCAGAGCCCGACGCGGGGCTCGAACTCCCGGACCGCGAGATCGTGACCTGGCTGAAGTCGGACGCTTAACCGACTGCGCCACCCAGGCACCCCAATAAATAGTCTTTTTAGACTCTATTTCATGTATCCGTTCTGATCTTTATTATTTCCTTCCTTCTACTAATTTGTTTGTTCTTTTTTTAGTTATTTTTTTATTTCCTTTCGGTGTAGAGTTAGATTGTTTATTGGAAATTTTTCTTGTTTCTTGAGGTGGGCCTATCCCATAGTTTTTTACCTACTGTATTTCCATTTTCATTTGTCTCTGGATAATTTTTTATTTCTCCTTTGATTTTTTTTTTCATTGACCCATTGGTTGCTCAGTAGCATGTTTCATCTCCACATATTTGTGATCTTTTGTTTTCTTCCTATAACTGATTTCTAGTTTCATACTGCTGTGTTAAAAAAAAAAAAAAGATGCTTGACATGATTTCACTCTGCTTAAACTTATTTACGTTTCGTTTTGTGGTTTAACATGTGATCTATCATGGAGAATATTCCACATACACTAGAGAAGAGTGTGGACTCTGCTTTTGGATGAATTGTTCTTTCTCTATCTATTAGGTCCATTTGGTCTAATATGTCATTTAAGGTGGACGTTTCCTTATTGACTTCCTGTCTGGATGATCTATCTATTGATGTAAGTTGGGTGTTAAAGTCCTCTGCTATTATTGCTACCGGTTTTTGCCTTTAGGTATGTTAAGATCTGCTTTATATATTTGGATGTTCCTATATGGGTGCATATATATATTTGAAATTGTTATATCCTCTTGTTGGATTGTCCCCTTTATTTTTTTGTAATGTCCTTCCTTGTCTTATGACTGTCTTTGTTTTAAAGTCTATTTTGTCTTGGAGCACCTGGGTGGCTCAGTCAGTTAAGCATCCAGCTCTTGAGTTTGGCTCAGGTCATGATCTCATGGTTTGTGAGATCAAACCTCGTGCTTACAGCACAGAGCCTGCCTGGGGTTCTCTCTCTCCATCTCTCCCTGCCCCTTCCCTGCTCCCATGCCCCGCCCCCCTCTCTGTCAAAATAAATAAATAAACTTTAAATAAATAAAGTCTATCTTGTCTGATATAAGTATTTCCTCTGCCCTGTCTTCCAGATTGCTGATCTGTTTTCCTACTTCATCTATTCTGCTGTTGAACCATTCTGGTGTATTTTTCAGTCCAGCCACCGTACTCTCCAGCTCTGTGACCTCTGTTTGGCATTTTATTATGTTTTCCTTTTCTATTTCTATTTCATATCTTCTATTTCTTTGCTGAGGTTTCGTTCTGTTCATCTATTCTTCTCCCGAATTCGATGAGCATCTTTATGCCCACTTCTTTGAGCTCTTCATCAGGTAGACTACTTATCTCTGTTTCACTAAGGTCTTTTTTTCTCAAGTTTGGTCTTGTTCTTTCATTTGGAACATATTCCTCTGTCTCCTCATTTTGCTTGACTTTCTGTGTTTGTTTCTACGTATTAGGAAAACTACTGTCTCTCCCAGTATTACGGGAGTGACCCTGTGTAGGATATGAAACTTATCATTCAACCTTGCCCTAGCTTTTGCTTGTCTCTCAAGCCTTTGTGATGGTCTACGTAGTCTGGCTTGTTCTTAATAGGTTCCACTTACTGACAGTGTGTCGATGACTGACAGTGTTCCAAAGGGAGGGGTTCGGACTGCCTAATCTTGGTCTAATTGTAAGCCACCTCTTCAAACAGCAGTACTTAAAGTATGTAAATATACACAGTCATATGGGTCCACAGCCATCAATCCTGCTGGCTTCCAGACCCAGAGATCAGGAAGTGTCCCCTGGGTGATAGTTGCAAAAAGGGTCGCCTTAAATATGTGTATAAGCTCTTTTCTGGGAGGTACCAGTGAGCCGTGTCCTGTCCAGGGAAGGGGGCTAATATGATGGCTCCCTGCCCAGGTTTCCTAGTGGTGCCTCTGCAGTGGGAAACTTGAAGCCTGCCCCTGAAGGGGAAGCTCCAGGACAAGAAAACAGGTCTTTTCCTGGTAAAGACTGGGGATATGTTAGAGTCTGCTGTTTGCGCCGTGCCCTGGGCACGGTAGCCTGCCAAAGACTATCTCTCCAATTGTTTCAGACCCAGGCGCTCCAGGGGCATCCTCCGTGTGGCCTGTGGGCATCTTCCCGCTGTGGTGGGGTGTACCATAACTACAGCCTGTGGGGGGTTGGGGGTTCGGCTGGCCACGCTGGGGCAGGCAGGCTGTGCCTGTGGCACACGGGGGTGGGGTGGTCCCACCAGAGCTGGCGGGTGAGACAGGGGTACAAAAAATGGCCCCTGTCAGCACAGGCTCCAACAAGGCAGAAAGAGAACCCCAAACTAGCGCCTCCCAGTGCCTCCATCCCCAGCAAAGTCCCAACCGGTCCCTGCCCCTCCAGCAGATGCTTTAACATTAACAAATGAGTCTCCTCATATGGCTCAGGCCTTCCAAACTGTTACTTCTGTGCCGGGTCCCAGGTTGAGTGGGTCTGTGTGCAAGCGTTTTAAGAGTGGATTTTCTCTTCCTGAGAGCCCTGTGATTCTCCTGATAGCCCTGCTGGTTTTCAAGGCCAGACGCTTTGGGGGCTCATCTGCGTGTGCACTTCCCAAGGGTTGTCATGTTGGTATGGGGCGTAAGCCCACTGCTCCTCAGGAACAAGCACCATATTATGAGATCCTTCTCAACCGTGGGTCACCACGCCTGGGGTGTGGTTTCTTGCCAGACCACCCCCCCCCCCCGCCCTACCCATCTCAGTGTGAACCTTCGGTCCTTGGCCATGGTGGCACTGATCAACTAGATTTTAGATCATTTTTAGAAGGAGTTGTTCCATATGTGGCTGGAGATTTGTCGCGTTCATAGGAGGAGGCGGGCCTAGGATGTTTCCATGCCACAATCGTGAGGGAGGGGGGAAGATTTTACACTACATTGCTCCTTTGCCCTTTGATTAGGGAACTGCCGTTAAGAAGTGAAAAAGAAGATAGGAATTTAACTGATGACTGATCGCGCCATCCCAAACCATCTGGGAGCATTCTTCTAACGTGTCTCAAGCGTCAGTAATTACCAAATCAGTGTCCCTCTCCCTCTTCTGTCTCCACTGAGATAGAGCAAAAGGGCAGAAATATTAAACCTTGGTGTCTTAAGACTAAATCTCCGCACCACATGGATTTTTCTTATAGCCCCATTTACTTCTTAAGAGGCCAGTCCTCATTTGGAGCACTCTTTCCTCCCAGAGTACCCTGGGAAACCTCTGGTGCCGGGAAAAGAAACCCAGCCTAATGGTCACCACCTCAACATTCCAGCTTTAGTGTTTTGGGTTTGGGTCTCCGACCAAATAAATCTGCCTTCCTATTGCACCCCCCGAAGGCCCCCGCAGAGACAGTAAGAGCAGGCATTCTGGGATCAAATGAGATCATGTATTGCAATTTGTCCCAGAAAGTATAAAATACCTTACAAAGTACTTGATTTCTGTAACGGACGCACAGATTCCTCTAGGTAACGCTCAAGGTAGGCTAGCTAGCCCGTATTCACGTGAGAGGCATTTCAGATCAAACCAGGGAAGAATTTAGGTGAACGCGTATGTACTTAGGTCCTCCTAATCCACATTCTTGTTACAAACTCACAAAAAAAGAAAAGACCAGCTCGTTACTGCTCGAACAACATTGGCATCACCCTGGGTCTTGTTATATACATGGAGAATTACGGTCCCCACTGCAGACCTACTACGTTAAAGTCCCAGGAGTACTGCGTAGCCTAGTAGATATCTTTAGAGGCTATCTGCTGTGCTGCTCCTTAAACTTTAATGTGTACACGAGCTACCTGGGCACTTGTGAAAACTCAGTTACTGATTTCCCAGTAGGTCTGGGGAAGGGACTGGTGGTATCTCTCACGGGGGCACTATTAAATATTCAAGAAGGTCTTGCAGATCAGAACCCTGTAGCGTCAAAGCACCTTCAAGTTGCTGCCTCTCTGAGAAGTACCTTTCTTTAAAAAAATGTTTACTTTTGAGAGAGAGAGAGCATGAGTGTGGTACGCGCGGAGACACGGGGAGGCAGGGGGGACAGAGGATCCAAAGTGAGCTCCATGCTGAGAGTCCGATGTGAGGCTCGAACTCACAAACCGCGAGATCATGACCTGAGCTGATGGACAGCGCTCAACCGACTGAGCCACCCAGGCGCCCCTGAGAAGTACGTTTTCTTAAACCCCGGAATAAACTTGCTGTTGGGATGTGCTTGAGAGAAAATACCCAGGAGATCTTCCAATGACCATTCTTTATTTAAAAATTTTTTTAAACATGTATTTATTTTTCAGAGACAGAGAGACATAGAGCATGAGTGGGGCAGAAGCAGTGAGAGAGGGAGACACAGAATCCGAAGCAGGCTCCGGGCTCTGAGCTGTCAGCCCAGAGCCCGACGCGGGGCTCGAACTCACTCACAGCGAGATCATGACCTAAGCCGAAGTCGGACGCTCAACCGACTGAGCCACCCAGGCGCCCCAATGACTATTCTGCATGACCAAATTTCGACCGACAAATAGGCAGATAGGTGTAATTTGGGGTACCTTTAAAATACCTCACGTAAAATGCAAATCAAAACCACCATGATATCACCTTACATCTGTCAGAGTGGCTAAAATCAAAAAGAGAAGAAATAACTAGTGTTGGCGAAGATGTGGAGGAAAAGAACAGTCGTACGCTGTTGGTGGGAATGTACATTGGTACAGCCACTGGGGAAAATGATACAGAGGGTCCTCAAAAAGTTAAAAATAGAGATACCTTATGATCCAATAACTCCACTACTGGGTATCTCCCTGTCCCCAAAACGAAAACACTAATTTGAAAAGATACATGCACCCTTATGTTTATTGCAGTATTATTTACAATAGTCAAGATATGGAAGCAACCTAAGTGTCCACTGATAGATAGAAGATGTGATATCTATCTAATACGGAATATGGAACGGAATATTACACGGTCATAAAAAGATGAGATCTTGCCATTTGTGACAACGTGGATGGACCTAGAGGATACTGTGCTAAGTGAAATAAGTCAGACTAAGAAAGACAAATACCATACGAGTTCACTTGTCTGTGGAATCTAAACAAGAAAACAAATGGATAAGCGAACAACAACAAGAAAAAGCAGAATCAGATCTGTCAACACAGACAGCAAACCGATGGCTGCCAGAAGGGAGGGGGTAGGCGGATGGGCACGATGGGGGGAAGGGGAGTGGGAGGTACAGGTTTCCCGCTATGGAATAAGGAAGTCGTGGGGACGACAGTCATGGGGACTATCAGCATAGTCGATGATATTGTAACAGAATCGTCTAGTGCCCCAAATGGTATCCTTTAAATAGGCAAATTACACGATACGTGAATTATTTCTCAATAAAGCTGTTATTTATAAAATATTGTTCAAACATCTTCCATGATTCATCTATATACACAGAGCCACAATTTCAACATTTCTAAAGAAGATGATCTTTCCTAAGCCATACTGGGAAGGTAAGTCAGGTTAAAAAATATCATGCCTTATCCCTTATTTCAGAGATAGTTAAAATATGTTGAAATTAACTATGAGAAAACTCATTGAAATATAAATTGTGCATAAGAATAGATCCCCGAAGATTTAGATCCCCCCAAATAAGTCACAAGGTTTGAAGCAGTTCAGCTGAAACTAACCCATAAATCAGTTTTTAGTCAGAATTTTGCAAGTTATTTTTAGAGATCATAGACTATTAAAGTTTAGGGGGACTTCAAGAAAGTCTGAGCCAGTCCTCTCATTTTCCAATGAGAAAACTGAGGGGAGAAGAAAACGAAGTGACTCATTAAAAGAGACACATAAATTTGGGGCGCCTGGGTGGTTCTGTGGGTTAAGCTACAACTTTGGCTCAGGTCGTGCTCTTGCAGTTCGTGAGTTCGAGCCCCGCATCAGGCTCTGTGCTGACAGCTCGGAGCCTGGAGACTGCTTCGGATTCTGTGTCTCCCTCTCTCTTGGCCCCTCCTCTGCTCGCGCTCTGTCTCTCTCTCTCTCTCTCTCAAAATAAATAAACATTAAAAAATTTTTTTAAAAATGTAAGGGGTCTCTGGGCGACTCAGTTGGTTAAGCATCTGACTTCAGCTCAGGTCATGATCTCACTGTTCATGAGTTCAAGCCCCACGTCCGGCTCTGGGCTGACAGCTCGGAGCCTGGAACCTGCTTGGGATTCTGTGTCTCCCTCTCTCTCTCTGCCCCTCCCCTGCTCATGCCCTGTCTCTCTCTCTCTCAAAATAAATAAACATTAAAAAAAATTAAAAAGAGAGAGAGAGATAAATTCATTACAGAATAATACTAGAACATGGGCTTCATGACTTTGATCTGAGGCTCCTGCTAAGGAGTCGAGTCCCAGCAACAGAGAACATGGAAGCTTCCGGTATACCACAGACATGAAATCAAACCCAAGATCAAGTTTCTGCCCATGGCTCCCATCTTCTCTCATATCACTGTTCTCTTGCTCACAATTCCCCAGACTCTTTGGCCTCCATTCTGTTCCTCTTACAAACCACAGGACATTTTTTCATTTGCTGTTCCCTCTATCTAGAGGGAGTTTATGTCTATGCGTTTCTTTGTTTCTTTCATGGTCTTATTTAAATTCTAGTTAGTTAACATACAGAGTGATGTTAGTTTCAGGAGTAGAATTTAGTGTTTCATCACTTACATGTAACACCCGGGGCTCATCCCAACAAATGTCCTCCTCGATGCCCATCCCCCATTTAGCCCATCCCCCCACCCACCCCCCTTCCAGTAACCCTGTTTGCTCTCTATAGTCAAGAGTCTGTTTTTTATGGTTTACCTCTCTCTCTTTTCCACCCACACGCTCATCTGTTTTGTTTCTTAAATTCCACTTGTGAGTGAAATCATACAGTATTTGTCTTTCTCTGACTGACTTATTTCCCTTAGCATAGTATACTCTAGTTCCATCCATGTTGTTGCAAGTGGCAAGACTTCAGTATTTTTCATGGCTGAGTAATATTCCAGTGTGTGTGTGTGTGTGTGTGTGTGTGTACCACAACTTCTTCATGCATTCATCAGTTGATAGACGTTTGGGCTCTTTCCATAATTTTGTTATTACTGATAAGGCTGCTATAAACATTGGGGTGCATGGGCCTCTTTGAATCCATATTTTGTATCTTTTAGGTAAATACCTAGTAGTGCCATTGCTGGGTCACAGGGTAGTTCTATTTTTAACTTTTTGAGGACCCTCCATACTGTTTTCCAGAGTGGCGGCACCAGTTTGCGTTCCCACCAACAGTGTAAGCGGGTTCCCCTCTCTCCACAGCCTCGCCAACACCTGTTGTTTCCTGTGTTGTTAATTTTAGCCATTCTGACAGGCGTGAGGTGCTATCTCATTGTAGTTTTGACTTGTATTTCCCTGATGATGAGCAACGTTGAGCGTCTTCTCATATGTCTGTTAGCCATCTGGATGTCTTGGGAAAGTGTCTATTCGTGTCTTCTGCCCATTTCTTCACTGGATGATTTGCTTTTTATGGGTGTTGAGTTTGCTCAGTTCTTTATAAATTTTGGATACGAACCCTTTATCCGATACGCCATTTGCAAATATCTTCTCCCATTCTGAAGACTGCCTTTTAGTTTTGTTGACTGTTTCCTATGCTGTGCAGAAGCTTCTTATCTTGGTGAAGTCCCAATGGCTTTTGTTTCCCTTGCCTCCGGAGACGTGTCTAGTATGAAGCGGTTACGGCCAAGGTCAAAGAGGTGGCTGCCCGGGTTCTCCTCTAGGATTTTAGAATGCTCTTTCTTCACATGAATCTTTGCATTACTGGCTCCTACCTATCCCGTAGAGCAAGCATTGGCCTATTTCCTTTCGTGGCTCTTATCAGAATTGTCAGGTTACATTTGTTTGTTCTTTTTTTTTTTTAAGTTAATGTAGCTTTCTCGTGCCAGACGATAGCTTTATCGGAGCAGAGTTCCCGGCGCAAAATAGCTGCTTAATATATACAGGTCAAAGGAACAAATAAATTTCTGAACTACTTCCTGAGCATGCTCCTTATTGCCTGATGTCTGAATTCTGAAATGCCCTATTTTCGTTTCCCAGGAGCCAGAAATAGCCGAGCCAGAACTCGAGTCATGAGTGCTAGAGCTACATCAGGTTGCCCTACGTGAAGTGTCCCAGAATAAAAGATTCAGAGAGGTATGCTGAAAGCCCCTGCAGAATCAAGCCGGATGCACAGTGGTTGGTCCAAGGTGACAAATCCAAAGGTCAGTAGCTGCATCAAAAAAGGGGAAACAAAATCGTGCATCAGCAATAGTGCCGTCGGATCGGAACGGCAGGTAAACCCAGAGAGATGCATTGTAGGTCCTATGTAGATGCTGAACATGGGCTTTAACCTTATTGGTTTGAGAGCATATGGTGTGTCAGTGAACATGACTCAATTAAAGCTGCAGGATCAGGAAGGAGGTGCTGGGGTGGCTCAGTCAGTTAAGTGTCAGACTCTTGATGATGGCTCACGTCGTGATCTCATGGTTGGTGAGGTTGAGCCCCACAACGGGCTCTGGGGAGCCCGCTTGGGATTCTGTCTCCCTTTCTCTGTGCCACTCCCCTGCTTTCTCTCTCTCTCTCTCTCTCTCTCTCTCATAAACAAACTTTTCTTTTTAAAAAAAGCTACAGGGTGGGGCACCTGGGTGGCTCAGTCGGTTGAGCGTCCGACTTCAGCTCAGGTCATGAGCTCACAGTTCATGGGTTCGAGCCCCATGTTGGGCTCTGTGCTGATAGCTTGGAGCCTGGAGCCTGCTTTGGATTCTTTCTCTCTCTCTCTGCCCCTCCCCTGCTCATGCTCTGTCTCTCAAAAATGAATAAAGTTTTTTAAAAAAAATGTTTTTTAAAGCTACAGGGTCAAGGCTGAAATGAACCATAACTTTAAAAGGTTAATTCCGGCTCCCGGTCCCCAATCCCCACAATGACTCGGTGGTGCTTCCATTAAAATTAAGGACACCCATTGGGGTCACTTTACCTTCGGCAGCAGTTTCATTATAAAAGTGACGTGAAGTGCGATACCTTATTTGATTCATCACTGCCTGTGGCACTGTGCTATGCACATATTAGATGCTGAATAAATATTTGCCAATTGAATGAATGGAGTGTAGTTCATCAGGGGCGATCGAGGCAGTACGCTAAAATGTGCATGGGGGCGATACAAATTCTAAAGTGACTCAGTCGTTGGAGAAATTTTTCCTTCTCTAAAGGTCAAGTTATACTCTGCAGTGTATTCGGGTGCTGCACGCGAGCTGTGACTCACTCCTTGGCCTCTGCCGTCTTTCGGTGTCTGCCCTCCTTTCCATCTGAGACTGTTTCAATCTTTCTATCCAGTTTTCTAAGAGGGTGTGGGACTTCCTCACTCAAAAGTATGTTCCTTCCTGGAGAAGGCATAGAGAGCTATACATAAATTATCCAGAGACTTAACTAAGCTATAAAAGCAAACACGCGTTGTCTTTAAGCACGGGGACTACTAAATTTGAAATAACATAAAGCCCTTTCAAGGTCTGTGTGTGTTATAATGATGAATATTGTCTTCTCTCTCTCTCTCTCTCTCTCTCTCTCTTTCTCAGTCTCTGTCTTTCCCTTTCCTGAAGCTCTTAAACAGACATATCTAGCAAAAAATGAATGTTCCTTGGATGTAGCGATAGAGTTTGATTGCACCGGAAGAAATATGAAAATACAAATTCCAAGCTGTTTTCTTAAGATAGATCAGGTGTGATGCTCTTCTTTTCCTTTATCCAGACAAGTTTTTGGAATAAATTCGAAAGGACGGACAGTTTACACTGGGGACAGACAACTCAAATGACCCCGGCAGGCCTTAAGAACCATTAAAAGAACCAGTCCCCCAGTGAAAAATCAGGTAGGGGAGTAAGCTAGCATGTAAGAAAGGAGAAGGGAAGGTAATGTATATTTATTGAGCAGCCACTATGAGAAAGTTTCACCCGTATCATCTCAACCTTCACAAACACTCGGTGGCCATAGGAGCCACCATTATTTCCAGAGAAATTCATCCAGGGCTTCAGTTTCCAACCAATGTATACTAACGAGCATGGGATTTACCTTCCCGCTTAAAACAACCACAAAAACAAAAACAGACAACATACACGAAGACCCAGTTTGTTTTTTTTTTTCCAACGTTTATTTTTTGGGACAGAGAGAGGCAGAGCATGAACGGGGGAGGGGCAGAGAGGGAGGGAGACACAGAATCGGAAGCAGGCTCCAGGCTCTGAGCCATCAGCCCAGAGCCCGACGCGGGGCTCGAACTCACGGACCGCGAGATCGTGACCTGGCTGAAGTCGGACGCCTAACCGACTGCGCCACCCAGGCGCCCCGAAGACCCAGTTTTTAAGACCCTGGATATTAGTGAATGAAGGACATTGATAACAGAGATGGAAACAAATACGGCGAACCCTACGATAGTTCCAACTTGCTATCTTTTTTAAAAATGTTTTTTATTCTTGAAAGAGAGATAGAGAGCATAAGCATGAGTGGGGTAGAGAGAGATGGAGACAAGAATCCGAAGCAGGCTCCAGGCTCCGAGCTGTCAGCATGGAGCCCGACGTGGGACTCTAACTCACCAACCATGGGATCTTGACCTGAGCCGAAGTTGGACGCTCAACCGAGTGAGCCACCCAGGTGCTCCCCAACTTACTATCTTAAGATATTTTTTTGAGCTGTCACATAGGGAGGGGGAATTGAGGCAAAGACAGTGGGGACACTAATGCAGCTAAAGTTTATAGGACAGATGACCAGAAAGGACAGAGCTTCACAGAGAACCCTGGAGGCCTGCAGAAAACACCCCAAAGGATTCGGCAGAGTAGTTATTGATATACGCATGTGAGAAAAATAACCACGGCTGGGAAAGAGCCAGCTGAAAAAAAAAAATGAGAAGAAACTGTTTGGTGCTCACACAGGGCTGGAAATAGTACATGTCCCCACCATCCAGACTGGAAAAACTCATAATTCATGAGCACCGGGCAGAGTACACAGAAGGGTCATTCCTCAATAGTGGGAAATAAGTCGCCCTAGACCGAACGCTCTGCTCCAGAACCACCTAACAAATCATTAAACAAGACCCATAAGGATAAAAATATTTCCAAGTAAATTAACTGCATCCTAGAACAAGGCTCAGGAATATTTATAGAAGTACCAAAATGTCTAGCCACCATCAAGGTAAAAATCACAATGTCTGGCAGGAAACATGACCCATAATGAGGAAAATAATTGATTGAAACTGACCCGGAATGGACCCATGTGGTTGAATCAGCAGAGAGAGACACGAAAACATTTTTATAACTCAATTAGGTATGTTCAAAAAGTTGAGTAGAGACACAGATGATCTTTTTTAACAGATCCGCATCAAACTTCTAGAGATTAAAAACTCCGATGTGTGAACCGAAACGTACACTGGATGGGGTTAGCAAGGTTGTACATTGCAGAAGAAGGATCAGTGAATTAAAGACGTAGTGACGAAAACTATCCAATAGGAAACACAAACAACAAAAACAAGAAAAAACCAAAGAAACGGCGCTATGGGACACCTTAATTGGCCTGATGCACCTGTTTGAAGTCACAAAAAGAGGGGGGAGAGATGAGTGGCAGAAAAAATACTTCAAGACAGAAAAATGGGCTGAAAAAAATTCCAGATTTGATGAAAACTACAAATACGCCAGTACACGAAATCCGCTCAACTCTAAGCACAAGAAACATGAAGAAAACGACATCAAGGCACATTATGATCAAACTGCCTAAGACCAACTGATGAAGAGAAACCTCTTCAAAGCAGCCAGAGAAAAAGCACTTGTTACATACAGAGTAACAAAGGTAACCACGACAGCAGATTTCTCATGGGAGACAAAACAAAAAAGCAATTGTGTAGCAAAGTCTTCAAAGTATTGAAAGAAAAAAAAAAATCTGTCCACCTAGAATTCTACACCTGGCCAAAATATCTTTGAAAAGGGAAGACAAATAAACACTCTTTCAGACATTCAAAAGCTGAAATGATTCATCACCAGGAGCCCCTCACTACAAGAAGTGTTAAAGGACCTCCTTTGGGCTCAAGATAATTGAGTGTTTAAGCAAAATTAACAATGTATTGAAGGCTTTAAAACATAGAAAACTGGGGGGCGCCTGGGTGGTTCAGTCGGTTGGGCATCTGACTTCAGCTCAGGTCATGAACTCCCTTTCGTGAGTTCGAGCCCCGCGTCAGGCTCTGTGCGGACAGCTCGGAGCCTGGAGCCTGCCTCGGATTCTGTGTCTCCCTTTCTCTCTACCCCTCCCCTGCTCATGCTCTGTCTCTCTCACTCTCAAAAATGAATAAATGTTAAAAAAAAATTAAAAAAAAACACAGATAACAGTAAAATACATAGCACCAATAACAAAAAGGCCAGAAGAGGTGAAATGGAGGTATACTATTGTAAGATTGTTATAAATACATTATTAACATACTAATTAATAATTAATACTCACTGTTAATATACTAATTTTAAATAGTAAAACAGTAAATAAACAAAATTTGTAAAATAGTATGTAACAGTATAAAATTCTGGAAGGCAGACTGTGGTAAGTCAAAGATGTAAGCCAAACATCCTAACACAACCACTAAAATAACAAAACAAAGAGTTAATAAGCCAAAAAGAGAGAGAGAGAGAGAGAGAGAGAGAGAAATGAATCCTAAAAAAGTATTCACCTGATCAAAAGATAAAGGCAGAAAAGGAAGGAAAAAGGGAAGAACAGACAGAACAAATAGAAACCAAGATGATAGACTTAAATGGGACCGTATCGATAATCACATGAAATGTAAATAATCTAACATTCCGCTTTAAGGGCACACATCATCAGATTGGATTCAAAGGCAAGAGTCCCCCTATATGCTGCTTACAAGAAATACACCTGAAATGTAAAAACACAAATAGGTTAAAGGGATCGAAGAAATAGTCCACGCTAACACTGTTCAAAAGAAAACTGCAGTGGCTGTATTACTATTAGACAAAATAGATTACAGAACAAAGAACTCCATTGATTTGCTTAAGGTCACATACCTTACAATATTCTACCCGGGATTCAAGCCCTGATCTGTCCAATTTCAGAGACTGCTCTTAGCATCATCACTTTATACCAGGACGCCTATTGTCAACTGGTTCTCGACAACTTGTGGCTCAACGCTCTCAAGAAAAGAATCACACACACACACACACACAGGTCCAAAGAACACCCAGTGAGGGGTCGGAGGAAAGACTTCCTTCCTAATTCGTACTGCCGCTGAGTACCTGTGCAAGCACCAGCCCCTTATTTAACCTCCTTGGGCCACGGCGACCTTTCCCATCACATCAGGATCTTGGATCATATCTTTTGCAAGGACACGTGGGTAGCCATCGCCACAGCCAGAATTTGACCCTGGTCTAAGACCTTCCTTCCAAGAGCGCGGGGCTTAGCACCAGATATCAACAAGACACCATGCAGGAGACTGTACTACCTAAGAGGTTCGTAGGAATTCGGAATACTGGGCAGCGGGGTGGGAGCCAGCGAGGCACTAGTTGATGTTCTTGGAAAGGGTCCTGCTAAGGTTGTACTGGGGCAGCGCTCAATTCTGCTGTACAGCAGGGCCTTCTCCAGCCGGGACGATGACGCATTTGAAGTTCATTTCCTGACTCCGAGCCAGTCTCAGACTTGGATCAATGATCTCCCAACCGCCTTCAGTCCCAACGGTCTTGAAATCTGTCACTGCATCTGACTTGGGCCAGCTGAGTGTTTTCTGGATCTGTGTAAGGCAGACGCTCAGGCACATTCATTCAATGGAATATGTTTGCCTTCAGCGCCGACGCGGAGATAGCATTTTCAAGGTTTTTCCACAGAGAGGGCTGTTCAAGCATAATATTTTGAAAAATCGTTCGTCCTGCCTGGTGGATTCGAGTTTCTGTTCCAGGGACCATTTTTTTATTATCTGTAGTGCTGTGAACAATCCACAATACGCCTCTGTAAGGCAAGTCTTAGCTCTGTCTATGGCTAGCTTCTCAAAGGTATCTATTGTTACGTGTTCCTGCTCCTGGGCTTCTCCTCTTCCAGCTCTCATGGGCAAAATAAAAGGCAGCCTAATCTATTGTTTTTACCGGGCTTTCCTGGTATAACCGGGTGACAGAGAGGAGAAGAAATGGAGTGTTCACGGAGCCACAGCTCCAAGCCCTATTAACCCGGAATAACAGCCCGGCAAGGAACCTCAGAGGTTACCTGGTCCAACTCTCTTCATTTTATAGATGAAAGCCTAGACACAGGACTTGCCCAGAGTCACACAGTGAGTTTGTAGTCGAGCTAGGGCTAGAATTGGGAGCTCACAGGCCAACCGTAAGAGACCCTTAAATACAGAAAACAAACTGAGGGCTGCTGGATGGGAGTGGGGGAGGGGGATGGGCCAACTGGGTGACGGGCATTAGGGAGGACACTTTTGGGGATGAGCACTGGGTTCATATGTAAGAGGTGAATCACTGGGTTCTACTCAGGAAGCCAAGACTACACTGTACGTTAACTTGGATTCAAATATTTTTTAAAAGTACACACTGATTTTCTGCAGTTCACCCTCACAAGTGATTTCAGCACCATGCCTTTCAAAACAAAAATCACTTTCCATATTTCACACTCAATGCACCCACTCCCCAAAAGAATGGGCAAAATTAATTAGGAAAAGTATGCAGAAGAACAGGCTTCTTTTGTGATTTTTAGGCTTTGGATAACTACACACGCACGTCTACATATACTTGTGTGTGTGTGTGTGTGTGTGTGTGTGTGTGTGTGTGTGCATCTCATGTTAAGTGAGAAATAAGAAACCAAATGAGGTCTACAGACCAGGGCCATTTATATAAATTTAAAAATACAGGGGTGCCGGGGCAGCTCAGTCGGTTAAGCGTCCAACTGTTGATCTCAGCTAAAGTCTTGATCTCGGGGTCGTGAGTTCAAGCCTCGCATGCAGCCTACTTAAAAAAAAAATACATGCGCATAAAGTACGCTGTGGCATTTTATAAAAACAAATAAGATGATACACACCAAATGCATTAGAATGGCTGTCTGTGGTAAGGGAAGGATAACAGAAGTGGAAAGCGGAGGGAAAAATAAAGTCCATACATGCATACATACGAGAGCAGGGACGTTCAGGGCTAGGGGCGCAGGTGTGCAGTCAATGAGGTAGAGGGTGAAGTCAACCTTCAGACTTGGAAGTCTAACGAAACACAACCTCTTTCTGACTCTCACTCTGGGAAAGAGATCCAGTGAGGAATATTTGACTGTTCGTTTTGTAGAAAACAGATGACAAGCTTTAGAGACAAAATTGAAATGCTTATAGTGAGTAGGTGTATTTGAATCGTTCTGGACCTATCAGTTGCCTAGATGATATATGAGTAAATTACATTCCACTTGAGTGTGACTCCGGTGTCGGTCACCAATACCCAAGCAAAGGATTGTTTTGTTAAAATTTAGAAAGTTAAAGCTTTAACCAGCTACATGTGTGTATTTAATTCTTTTTTTAAAATTTTTTTAACGTTTTATTTTTATTTATTTTTGAGACAGAGAGAGACAGAGCATGAACGGGGGAGGGGCAGAGAGAGAAGGGAGACACAGAATCCGAAGCAGGCTCCAGGCTCCGAGCTGTCAGCACAGAGCCCGACGCGGGGCTCGAACTCACGGACCGCGAGATCACGACCTGAGCCGAAGTCGGAAGCTTAACTGACTGAGCCACCCAGGTGCCCCTGTGTGTATTTAATTTGATTGGGGAAGGAGGTTAGAGGCTTTTCTTCATTTTGCCACTTTCTGCTTTCACTAATTTTAGTCTAACTTGGTCATTTGGGTCATGGTTTTCATTTTTGTTGTTGTTGTTGTTGTTTCTTCCACTTGAGTGCTTGGCCACACTTCTGGTCCATATTGCATTAATAATGCGTTTCATTTTGAAGTTGTTAAATAGAGAACACGTTTCCATTACAAGAACATAATGGTGTAAACTTCCATTCTGGGTCTTGAAACATACCAGAAAGTGGAGGGTGGGAGGGAAGGGAAAGTGGGTGATGGGCATTGAGAAGGGCACCTGTTGGGATGAGCACCGGGTGTTGTATGGAAGCCAATCTGACAATAAATTTCATATTAAAAAAAAAGAAACATATCAGAAAATGTCTCATCATACTTCGTTAAATAAAAAAGTAAGCATCTTCCCTATGAGAAGACGCATCAATGCATTTCTCACTCTTATTCTAATAAGCAATGCAGTCGTATTGGCTAGCATTTGACCTCTCGGTGGTTGGGAGAGGACAGAGTAGAAACAGGACAAGAAGGTGGGGGCCCACCCTAGCTACATTTGCTTTTTTAATTGGATTTCTTATGGGCTGTGAGACAAGAAAGTGCAGAAGAAAAGGAAGGATACATTGTGGTATAGTAGTTGTCAAGCACTGGGGCTTTGATGTCAAAAACTCTGGACTAGATTCCAGCCCTTGTCGCTGCGTGATTCTGGGAAAGCTACCTAACCTCTCTGAGCCTCTGTACCAGTTAGATGGAGATAATAATTGTGCCTGAGGTTGCTATAGGGATGAGACGTTTACATAAAGCACAATTCCTGATACATACTAAAGCACTCAATATATGATAGCTCTTGTAAATGTAAAAAATCTCTGCCATAAACCAACCAACAGGGTCCCAAAGTCAACCTTGTAAATTGTAGGGCTGCTTTATTATGAGGGGAAATGTAATGACTAGGTGATTTTATTTTATTTATTATTTTTAAGTTTTGAGAGAGAGAGAGGGAGAGAGCAAGAGCGGGGGAGAGGCAGAGAGGGAAGGAGAGAGAGAGAATCCCAGTCAGGCTCCAAACTGTCAGCGCAGAGCCCGATGCAGGGCTCGAGCTCATGAACCCGAGCGAGACCATGACCTGAGTTGAAATTGACAGCCCAGCACGTAACGGACCGAGCCACCCAGGAGTCCCACGAGGTGATTTTAGATAGCTGTCGTAGGCCTCCGTTTTCAGGAGTCCAGTTGCATTAGTAAAATTCATCTGGGTCCCAGGTAAAGCCTGGCAAGTCTTTTTTTTTTTTTTTTAATTTTTTTTTCAACGTTTATTTATTTTTGGGACAGAGAGAGACAGAGCGTGAACAGGGGAGGGGCAGAGAGAGAGGGAGACACAGAATCGGAAACAGGCTCCAGGCTCGGAGCCATCAGCCCAGAGCCCGACGCGGGGCTCGAACTCACGGACCGCGAGATCGTGACCTGAGCTGAAATCGGACGCTTAACCGACTGCGCCACCCAGGCGCCCCAAGCCTGGCAAGTCTTAGTGATGATTGTCCACTCCGTTTCCATACCGTGACGCATCTCTCAGTGCTTCTATGCCCACCTCGGAAAGATAACGCACCCCTAATTGAAAATGGAGCAGGGAGGGGTATGGAAGTCGATCACTGATTGAATTATATTCATGGCTCTCGCGAGCGTTTGCCATAGTAATAGAAAAAGTAAAATGTTTTCTATATTGTAACTATTTCATTTTCATACGGTGCGGGTAAATACTAAATTTGTTTCTGTGTATCTATACATAGCTACCGTATCCCTTTATGCCACTGTTGTGTTTGGCTTAGTGCTTCTAAGAGCGCCAGGACCTTTCTGTTACTTTTGATTTCTATAGCTCATCATAGACAGGCCTTAAGTAATGGTGGCAATGCTTTTCGGTGCAGTCAGGAGGGCTGTTAATAAATAAAATTGTTCCTTTCTCACCCCAGCCACCGCACAAGATGTGTCAAGTTCGTTAAGATGTTTTTCATCGCCTTGGCTGGTCACCCGGGGTCAAAACAGAACGGAAACAAATTGACCCCATGCTGCAACACGGAGACCCCTGTGGGAGCTCCAGAGACAAGAAGAAGCCGCATATGCTGGGTCACATTTTCAAGGTAAGATAACTAGACCTCAGTTGCTCCAAAGGTCTCCGTACGGACCAAAATGCCCTCCTACCAATGGGATCTCTCTAGGGCATCAGTGGAGCTCTCGTGCAACGACTACCAGCTCTTAGGTCGATGCAAACACACAGCAGTGTAACATCTTTGCATCTAAGGGACCGGCCGCACGTGCGGGCGCACACCAATGTGGCCGCTTTCGAGTTCAACTCATGCCGTTATTAGCAAATGATAAAGCACTGACACAGACGGGCGGCCCATTCGTCATGTTCCTCGTCGGCTTGTGTGAAAGTCTGCGACTTTACCACCCGCGTTAGCTGCTGCTCAGTCTCAATTCCTCTGTTACTTCCATCTCCTCCTTCTAAACTCAGCTGTGGAACTTGTCAGCATCTGAGGACCTGAGCTGAGTCAGAGGGTTTCCATTTTACAACAGGGAGTTCAGAAGGCCAAGGTGTGGCCTCAAGGTGTGGAGGCACATTTTTGTCTCATGAGGCTCGTGGAAGCATTCCCCCTGACTTATGGACCCAACACATACGTTGCTTCTTTCTTATATGCTTTTGGGCTTATACGAAAAGCGATTTATTGGTTGGCTATGTAGTTTTAATGAGATGTGGGACTTTAAAAAGCGCGCACACACACACACACACACACACAAGCTTATTTAGAATCCAACTATAATACAAGTTTGCTTTTTGGTTAAATGGACCCCTGTTGATCATGTAGATGAGGATAAAGATATGCTTTCCTTTTTATCATTTGAAAGGCTTTCTCCCAACCAAAGTACTTACAAACTATCCAGCAGAAGTAGTTGTTGAGAGCTCTCTAGGTAGGCCAGTAATCTGCAGTATTTCACTCACCTCCCGCATGTTGCAACGGTGAGGAACAAAGCCCAGTTCTCTAGAACTCACGGTCCATAAACCCTAAACAAAGTCCCACAAGCCTATAACTTGGACACACACATACTGCCTGTGTCTGGTGCTTATTAATGCTTGGTGCTTGATTCACTGAAAAAGCTTCACCTACCCTTTTCCTCTCCCTCGGTCTCTCCCTCATTCCGCGTTGAATTAGTGATGCACGAATACATTTTTAGGCAATTTTGTGTAAAAAAAAAAACAACATGTATAGCCTCTACGAATCCAAATCGAAATTACAATATTTAACGTGGTGGGCGCTACTCAATTGTCAACAATATATATGTAAACATATGCGTATCGCCAATTTCATATTTCCTGTAAGCTCATAATATAAAGTCCTTCAACTTGATTCCTTGCTATAAACTGAGTATTGTCTCTGATCATGACTGGATGTACATTATTGGGGATGAAAAGCTGAGATAAGCAAAAGTGATGCTGTAATTCCCATCTGTAGCGATGAATTGGGAGGTTCGAGTGTAATTTTATTTCTGACAACAGGCATTCACATTGAAGTTACTCTGACCAGTTGAGCTGAAATACGGACAGGAGGCAAGGTCAGCAGGAAAAAAAAAATGGGTCTGGTATGCTGGTCGGCATTACCGAGAGGAAGAAAGGAAGGAAGGCAGGAAAGAGGGATGGAAAGAAGAGGAAAGGGAGGGAGGGAGGAAATTGTCTATCATTCATTTGGCATTTATTATCGGTTGATTTATTTTAGTCAATTACCTTTTCCTTTTTTTCTTGAGAATTTAATAGAATAGGTTTGTATTCTTTAAGAAATTCTTAAAGAAAAAAATCTTTAAGAAACACAGGAAACCTACTACCTACAATAGGAAATTACTAGCATTTTGCCATTTTGGTCTTATGTCTTTTAAATAAAAGAAATCAAACAATACAGGTGAAACTGAAGTACTCCTTGTCCCCATCCCCAATTCTGTTTTATTCCCTCCATCCACACATACACACTCTCTAGGGGCAGCCCACCTCATGACTTTAGTGGCCATCCTTCCTTTGTTATTTTGTTATAACACATTTACATGCCTATACGTGTACTTACAAAAAGTATAGAACATGTTCTTGTTTTTTTTTTTCAATATATGAAATGTATTGTCAAATTGGTTTCCATACAACACCCAGTGCTCATCCCAAAAGGTGCCCTCCTCCATACCCATCACCCCCCCCTCCCCTCCCTCCGGGGCGCCTGGGTGGCTCAGTCGGTTAAGCGTCCAACTTCCGCCCAGGTCATGATCTCGCGGTCCGTGAGTTCGAGCCCCGCCTCCAACTCTCTGCGGTCAGCGCAGAGCCTGCTTCGGACCCCTCCGTCTCCCTGTCTCCCTGCCCCTTCCCCCCACCGCGTGCACGCTGTCTCTCAAAAATAAAATATAAACATTTAAAAACAATAAACGCTTACATCGATGGCACACACTTCGTATTCTGCCAACTACTTCTCTCACACAAAGTGAGGAGGAACATCTAGACCTATCACGTATTCACTAGTTTATGGTATTCTGTTGTTGGAAAAAAATAAACATGTTATTGTTTTCTTACATTTCATTTTCTCCTGGTGGCCATGCCGGCAGATTTTATTTTTCTGTATAGCTTGCAGCGACTGCCCTCCCCTAGAATGTAAGCTCCACGGGAACAGGGATTTTTGTCTGCTTTGTTCAGGGATAGAACCCAGCGGAAAGAACAGTGGCAGGTATATAGCGGGCATTCACTAAATATGACTGAACGACACGATGAACGTTATTGCACGTGCCTCCTTGAACTCACGGATGAGAGCCTATCTTTGGTATATACCTAGGTCCAATACACAACCTACGTATGCAATTTGAGTTTCATTCGGTACTGCTGCCTAATTACACTCCAAATAGGCTATGTTCCTTTACGCTTCCCCAAGTAGTCCTTGTTCCTCACATTCTTACCAGGCTTCGGCATTATCGGATATTTTCTGGATGTCCTTTTTGCAATACAGATGGACTCTATAAATAGTTGCTTAATGAGGTTTCAATTTGCATTTGTTCAGTTACCAGTGTGGTGGAGCGGATTTGTATTTTTATTGGCCAATTACATTTTCCTTTTCTTTCTTTCTTTCTTTTTTTTTTCCTTTTTTAAATTGCTTTTATTTATTTTTGAGAGACGGGGAGAGACAGAGTGTGAGCAGGGACGGGGCAGAGAGAGAGGGAGACACAGAATCCGAGCTGTCAGCACAGAGCCCAAGGCGGGGCTCGAACTCACGAACTGCAAGACCAGGACCTGAGCCGAAGTCGGACGCTTAACCGACTGGGCCACTCAGGTGTCCCCATTTTCCTTTTCTGAAATTAAAAATATTAAATTAAAATAAATTATTCAGGGGCGCCTGGGTGGCTCAGTCAGCTAAGCGTCCGATTCTCAGTTTCAGCTCAGGTCACGATCTCACAGTTTGTGGGATGGAGCCCTGCATCGGGCTCTGTGCTGAAAATGTAGAGCCTGCTTGGGATTCTCTCTCTCTCTCTCTCTCTCTCTCTGTCTGTCTGTCTCTCTTTCCCTTTCTCTCTCAAGATAAATAAATTTAAAAATTTTTAATAAAAAATAAATTTTTCAGCTTTATTGAGATATTAGAGACATATCACAGAGGTAATGGAAGGTGTCCAATGTCATGATTTGATTAATACCTCCATCTTCTTACATAATTACCATTTTTTTTTTTTTGCTGTGATAACATCTAAGATCTACTCTCTTAACAACTTTCAGGTACATAATACAGTACTGTCAACTATAGTCACCATGCTGTATATCGGATCCACGGAACGTCCGCATCTTGTAATGGAAAGTTGGTACCCTTTGACCAACATCTCCCCCCTTCCCCCTCCCCCCTCCCCCCCAGCCCCTGGTCACAACCGTTCTACTCTGTATCGATGGGTTCAGCTTTTTTAGATTCCACACGTAAGTGAGATCACACAGGATTTGCCTTTCTCTGCCTGCCTTGTTTCACTTAGAATAAGGCTCTCAAGGCCCATCCAAGGTGTCACAAATGGTAGGATTTCTTTCTTTTTTATAGCTGAATTGTATTCCACTGTGTGTGTGTACATGCGTGTATGTACGTGTGTGTGCGTGTGTGTGTGTGTGTGTGTATCACATTTTGTTTATCCACTTACCCAATGATGAACTCTTGGGTTGTTTCCATGTCTTGACCACTGTAAATAATGTTGCAGTGAACACGGGGGCACAGATATCTATTCAGTACAGCGTTTTCATTTCCTTCACGTATATGCCCAGAAGAAGGACTGCTAGATCATGTGGTAGTTCCATTTCTCGTGTTTTGAGGAACCACCATATTGTTTTCCATTCCCACCAACACTACACGGAGGGTCTCTGATCGCCACAGCTTCATCAAAGCTTGTTATCTCTTCGTGATAAAAGCCATTTGAACAGGGGCGAGGATGAAATCTCATTGTAGTTTTAGCTTCCTGCTTGCCCATTTTAGAGCTGCTTTGTTCAGGCCCACGCAGAGAACTCGAGAGTTTCATCGTGGTCACTGTATTCAGAATTCTGGCGATAAACTTTAACCTCAGCTCAACACGTGGAGTCCCGTGCCAACCCGAGCTTGTATTGTGATTCTCAGAACTAGGTGCGAACGGGGGGAGTCCTCTTAGAGTAAGGAGGCTCCCTTATGGGGTAAACATAGGGTGAGCCTACCTTTAGTAAGCTGAAATTTATGCTGCTCGGGCCTGAACAGCTATCCCAGGTCCTCAGGTCATTATCTCACCTGGATCAGGTTTTAGAAAATTGGGAGGTTGCTCCCGATCTCCCCTAATGGAAAGGGGACAGATGGGACCAACACAGGCACACCGACAGAGACACAGGCAGACACTGACCCAGTCATTCTTCCACGTTTCCCACTGAAATAAAATCTTATCCATCGTTCAAGGTTATTTGGAACACTCTCCTAATTCTCCCAACTACAAGTTTCTTCTGAACGCCCAAACACCTCTCTTTTCTTTGATTTATGACGGTGGATGGGCCCCCGACAAAATTCCAGCCCAAGGAACATCATGGGCAAAGTCACAGGAGCCGACGTAAGCGTTGGATGGTGAGGCGATGAACAGACCATTTGGGCTGGAGCAGAGGCTTTCTGGCACGGAATTAGGGAGAATGTTCGCAAGGGATTCGGGTCAGCGTCTCCCCTAGAGCTTCGAACAAACCTTTGAAGACCAGTAGTTTTCCAACAATCAAAATTTAATGGGTAGTAGGTGCTCCAGGAAGAGGGAATAGCCAAGGCTTGTGGTTCAAAAACAGATGGGGCATGACTGAGGAAGAGCAAATAATCGTGTTTGGCTGGGGGTGGGGGGTGGGGGGCGGAAAGGCGCACCTGGAAAAGAGTACTAGAACATAAGCTCAGAGAATAGAGGGGGATTCTCTTGTGGAATCGTTTGGGGACACAGAAAGACACTGCCCCCGCCTTGTGCCCCACACCCCCGCCTTGTGACCTGAAACATCAGTGGTGTCTGTGGCAACGGAAAAGGATAAACACTGTGAGCCTGACGTCATTAGACACATATTAACACTAAATCCAGGGAACACTCCTTGCAACTTAAACAAGGTGGTTTTATGACCAATAGGAGGAAATGTGTCTTGACACAGCAGGAAGTACACACGTGGGGTGTATTATTGCAGTGGGATATGCAAAGAAAAAGAAAATAGAGATTCAGGGGTCACGGGTTTGTAACAGGCAGCCAGCTTCTGAAGAAGTCATTGAGGGAGAGCCGAATGTACCACACCAAAATATACCACGTATGCGTATTATTTTGAACTCAAGTTACTGGAGAAACAGATATGGGGGGAAGGACGCTCTGGCCCTCCTTTGTTCCCCTGAGAGCAGGAAATAAACATCTCCCGGCGAGAAGGTATTCTCCCGACACCAGGAGGGTGGAAGGCATCCTTATCAAGGCATCCTTATCGCCAGAGATAGGGAATTCAAGGCCCACAAGGCTGTGTAAACAAACCTTGTTGGTTCCTCGCTAATTACCCACCCCAAGCCCAAACTTGTGTCTTGTCAATTCTCCGCAAATTGGTTCTTTTCTAAAATGTGTAAAATCTGGCTCTTTCGGTCACTTCTTTGAGTCTTAGACTTTTATGGGCTCCCATTGGCACAGCATTGATCTACTGGACCCGCCAAAGAACCTTGAACTCACTCGTCTGCGAGGCCGGCTTGAACGGCAGGCTTGCGGGGCCCATGCTTCTGTCCTACCCTACGGTTTTCCTCCTTGTGGCAAGTGACACAAAAGACAGGCACAAGGGAGCACAATGACCCTCTCCGGGAGGAAAGGGAGCAGGAGGAAACAAGAGTCCTTGTAACGCATCTTTACCGAAGTCACTATACCCAAATATTTTCTCTGGCTACTCTAAGTTTATTTATTTTTCTAATGTTTATTTTTGAGAGAGAGAGAGAGAGAGAGAAAGACAGAGACAGAGCACGAGCAGGGGAGGGGCAGAAAGAGAGGGAGACACAGAATCCGAAGCAGGCTCCGGGCTCTGAGCTGTCCGCACAGAGCCCGACGCGGGGCTCGACCCCACAGACCGTGAGATCATGACCTGAGCCGAAGCCGGACGCCTAACCGACTGAGCCACCCACGGGTCCCATCTCTGGCTAATCTAAATTTACAAAAAGGAGAAAGTATCCTCACCACTCCTGCTTCCAACAGACGCTGCAGGTAGAGACGTGAGAGACTGACGTGGTTAAGAATTTTTATCTTCTGTGCGGTTTATGTATACAATGGAATACTACTTGCCAATGAGAAAGAACGAAATCCTGCCATTTGCAACAACGTGGATGGAACTGGAGGGAATTGTGTTCAGTGAAATAAGTCAGTCAGAGAAGGACAGAGATCCCATGTTTTCACTCATATGTGGAACTTGAGAAACTTAACAGAAGACCATGGGGAAAAATAGTTTCAAACAGAGAGGGAGGCAAACCATAAGAGACTCTTAAATACAGAGAACAAACTGAGGGTTGATTGGCAGGGGGGAGGGGGGAAATGGGTGACGGGCATTGAGGAGGGCACTTGTTGGGATGAGCACTGGGTGTTGTACGTAGGCAATGAATCGCCGCAATCTACTCCCAAAGCCAGGAGCACACTGTATACGCTGTATGTTAGCTAACTTGACAATAAATTACGTTTTTTTTTTTAAAGCATTTTTATCTTCCGCCAGCACTTGTTAGAGGTCCCAGGACCCCTCGGCTGCAGCAGCCCCCAAAATGAGCAATATCCAGCCAGCAGAGAGCTCCACATTGGGCACGAAAACTGTAAAAGAGAAAAACTTTTCCCTTCTTTGCTTCTAGGTTCATTGGCCTTAAGTCCTCTCTTAATAGTATAAAAGAATAGAAAATAGACTCAGAACAAAAACCAAAGCCTCCGTAAATTCCCATGGCTCCCAAACTCCTCGACCTTCCCCAGAAAATTTCCTTGAACACCCAGCTGCCGGCTTTAGCTTCCCTCCCCCTCCAAGATTTGCGGGGGTTCACTTCAATCTACTCCTACAAGATTTACTCCAGCCTGATCTCCAGGCCCAGAGGGTACCGGCTACTCGCGTAAATGCCGAAAGCCAGGGATTAAGTTTAGCGGAAGCACCCAGGACTGACTGTAACGCTTTGTCAACTTCGGGTCTTCCAATGCAATGTCCTTTAGGGATGAATCTCGGACCACCCCCCCCCCCCGCCCACCACAGAGCATTCATGGTCCCTGGACACCAACAGGTGTTTGCAATTATAAAAGCCTTTGACCTCCACATGGGGAAGATCCTACCACACTTAGAAATTAGAAAGATCGGTGGCCACTCACGTCCCAATTTACGGGGACTTTAGCTGACTGCTGAGTGACATTCTTCCCAACCCATGATTATACTATAGCCAACAGATAAGGCAGATATCTCCCTAGAAAAAAAAAAAATAAAAAAACAAGGGGTGCCTGAGGGGCTCAGTCAGTTAAGCGTTTGACTCTTGATTTCGGCTCAGGTCATGATCTCATGGTTCGCGTGCTCAAACCCCACTCCGGGCTCTGCTCTGGCAGTGCCGAGCCTGCTTGAGATTCTTTCTCTCTCCCTCTCTCTCTGCCCCTCCCCCGCTTGCTGTGTACCTCTCCCTCAAAACAAGTCTAAACACTGCCCACTGTCACCTGAAACTGAAGGAAAGAAGAGGAGAAAGAGGCTTTTTAAAATGCAAACCACTGGGGCGACCCGGGTGGCTCAGTCTCTTAAACGTCCCTCCCTCCGTCCCTCCCCTCCGATGACTTCATCTGCTCAGGTCATGGTCTCCCCGGTCCGTGAGTTCAAGCCCCGCGTCGGGCTCTGTGCTGACAGCTCAGAGCCTGGAACCTGCTTCAGATTCTGTGTCTCCCTCTTTCTCTGCCTCTCCCCTTCTCATGCTGTCTCTCTCTGTCTCTCAAGAATAAATAAACGTTAAAAAAATTAAAATACAAACTACTACAAAGGCTCCCTTGCCCAAATCTAGTCTGAAGCCTCCACAAGGTTATTTGTTAAGGACAAATCCGCATCTTAAAAGTCTTCTCCAAAAAGGTGAGTAAATATCTTTAACCATTTGAGCAGGTGACTGTAACTTGTTCCATCTGCCAGAGACAATAATTTATAAAGTAGTAAGTTTTATATTGTACCTGATTCATGGCTACAGTTTTCAAATGGAACCTAGAGGGTCTGTTTGTGCAGATCGTTCATATCGAATGTATCAGGATATATATAATATTTTTCTACCTCCAGATGGTATTAACCAAAATTAATTTGTAAAGAGCTCTATGTAATTAGCTTAAAGGCAAATAAGTGCTTATTGAATCAAGTATTTCTTGGGGCGCCTGGGTAGCTCAGTCAGTTAAGCATCCAATTTGGCTCAAGTCATGATCTCGTGGTTCATGAGTTCAAGCCCCACATCACGCTATATACTGACCATACAGAGCCTGCTTGGGATTCTGTCTCCCTCTCTGGCCCTACCCCACTCTCCCTCTCTCAAAACAAATAAACTTTTAAAAAAAAAGGTATTTCTAAATCTCAGAGATACAAGAGAAACTAACCCAATGCTTTTTTTTTAATTTCTGTGATCTAGAATCATTTTCAGTAAATAACATCTAGTTTAAGTTTGTTGGTTTTAATGAATACAGTCATGTATTTAGAGTTACCAGCATTAAGTCAAATAAGGTCATGTTATCTCTGTTACAAAATCTGTCAGCTGGAAAGGTAACAAAATAATGACTAACTGCTTTAATGTTTCATTAAATGTTCATGTGTGATCTGAGTATAATTGTTAAGAACAAGTGAATAAAAGAGACAGAAGTAAGATAGAGTCTTAGGCGAAGTTTTTAGCAATGATTGCTTTGTGATGTGTTTACTTAGTTTCCAAAATCTCTTTGGTGACATACATCCTTAGAGTTTTGCTAAGTTAAGTTAAATGATGGGAATTCATTAAATTTCTAGGTCATTTTCAAATAAGATAAAATATAGAAACACTGATGATTGAACATATCCAATTTTGGCTTCTTCTGACAGAGAAACTAAAGATATTTGAATCGGATATGACAGTAAACATATCTGGTGCCCCATTTAAAAAAATCATACTGTGAGAAAGCGTAAGCTTCTAGAAATTATGAAATATATTAGTAACTTTGCCAGCCTAGAGAATGTTGGTATAAGCGACAGTTCACAATTAGTTTTTCCCAGACATTAAGTTTGCTAAGGGATAAAAATGCTAATGTAGTTAATTAAAACTACTAGCAATAAGGGAAACAATCGTGAATACAAATAAAGTAGGATGTAATTTTGGCAAAGAAATGGTTTGAGGTACGGAGACGCGTTTTTGTTAAGCGAAAAGAAAGTAAATTTTGTCCTGAAATGAAGCTGGTTATTTCAGAAAGAAAAAAGAAAATAAAGGACAAACTCTGGACACAGAAATTGGGGGAGAGAGAAAGAGGGAATCTTACCTTGTAACAGTTTTAAAAATAAGTTTAAATTTTTTTTAAATAATAATAAGCTTTAATATCAATGGTGTACTCATGTAAAACTGAAACTTAATTTTGTTCTTTTGATTAAAGGACAAAGTTTTTTTTTTTTTTTTTGGACTCTTTTATTGATCTGCTCCTGATAAGAGATTGCAAAAGACTTTTTTTTTTTACCTTTTAAATAATCTACCTAGAAACAAAGATTCTGTGTTTTATCAAAATAATTTCCTGTGCTTCATGTTTGTGGTCTTTGTTAGCTGCTGGATTACTAAGGAAAACAGGGTTGTGTTTTTTTTGTTTTTTTATTAAAAGAGATAAAGTCCTTTACAATTGCGTAACTTTCTGTATTTCCGGCAAAGTCTTTGTTAAACAAATGAGGATTATTTCACAGTGACCTACGATGCTAATAAAGTGTTTTAAAAACCTTTTTGATATTTTGGACAAACTTCTTACAATCAAATTCTAACTTTGGGGTTTTTCAGAGGGTCCTTGGACCACCTCAAAAGATTTGTTCTCTCCCTTTATAAAAAAGGACATTGAACTAAGTGGGCATATTTGATATGTTAAATTACATGGGGAACCTTGCCAAGTAAGAAGTAATATTAAGCCTTCTTTATGTTGCATTTGTATAGGTGTATGTCATAAATGTTCCAGAAACTGAATGAAATTCTTAGAAATCGGATGTGCAGGTATAATGTTATCATTTGTAATTCTACTTATTATCTTGAAATGTGTGTCACAGAAACAATTAAATTTTCTTGTCAGTCACACATGTCATTCGCAGACGGTTTTCGTTTTATTTTGTTGCTTTCGCAAAAGTGACCCCCACAAAACTGCTTTATTTTCAGAGAGATTAATGGAAAGGACTCTGAGAAGTACTCTAGAATCCAGGTTTCTGATAACTTGAAGGTCATCAAACTGAACTGGGTAAGAATTTCCAGAGCTAATGCAAAAATTAGATTCAAGCAGAACAAATATTAATCGCATGGGACTGAATGAACTAAGGAGGAGGATTATGATTTTTATGAACTTTGGTTTGAAACATTGCTTTTTTTTTTTAATTTTTTTTATGTTTTTATTTATTTTTGGGACAGAGAGAGACAGAGCATGAACAGGGTAGGGGCACAGAGAGAGGGAGACACAGAATCGGAAACAGGCTCCAGGCTCCGAGCCATCAGCCCAGAGCCTGACGCGGGGCTCAAACTCACGGACCGCGAGATCGTGACCTGGCTGAAGTCGGACGCTCAACCGACTGCGCCACCCAGGCGCCCCTGAAACATTGCTTTTTAAAAATGTTTGCTTTTCCAGATTAAGGAAAAAGTTTTCTCTTTTCTCTTCAACTGTCTATAATTTACAACAATTTGGTAAATTATACCTTTGTAAGAAGAATTGAAACAATTCATTTTTCTCCTATTGAAGCAATTACTTCTTTCCCTACCTCATGCCTCCAGAATTGGGAAACTCTTAGTGAGCATTCTTATTCTTATGGCAATGTAGTTATTTGCATAAATTCAGTGAGATTTCTGTTCTCATAACGAGCACAATTGGAAACATTGGTTATCTTACTAAAGCTTTGACTGGAATGTCATATTTGAGAGAGATGTACCTAAACTCAGCTTTAAGGAACTAAGGTTGACTTTAGGGGCCCAATAAAGCCCCTTGGAAAAATCAGCCTAGTACCTTACTGATAAGTTTCCCAGGTGAGTAAGGAAGGTCACTTCCCAGCAGCCACAGGAACCTGAGGATACTTTAGGGGTCTCAAGAAGACAGGAACTGACCCAGATTTATAGGAATTGCAGTTGAAGTGTGAGGGTGAGTCCTTGGCTTGGCTTCCTAACCTTCAAGACGCTTTAAGAGCTCCATCTGAGATTCTTTATGAAAAGTTCCCACAGAGCAGGTTTAATTTTGTTTTTAACGTTTATTTATTTTTGAGACAGAGAGAGACAGAGCATGAACGGGGGAGGGTCAGAGAGAGGGAGACACAGAATCCGAAACAGGCTCCAGGCTCCGAGCTGTCAGCACAGAGCCCGACGTGGGACTCGAACTCACGGACCGCGAGATCATGACCTGAGCCCAAGTCGGCCGCCCAAGTCGGCCGCCCAACCGACTGAGCCACCCAGGCACCCCCCCACAGAGCAGGTTGAAAAGAGACTGCATAGTCAATCGCTATAATAACCAGACCAAGCTTATTAAAACTATACTGAATTTGCAAACGAATTAGTCTTGCTGTGGTTATAGTTGATAGAAGTGGGGAACGATTTGGTTTTGTTTTCTACCATAAACTAACTGGATCCTGAGTTCTTTTAGTTCTTCTGATATTTCGCTGTAACTCCCCAGACTAATGTCTCCAATGTTCTCCCACTTTTCTGATTTGGACTCGTCGGGAACTAAAACTGCCCCTTTCCAGAAGCCATGCAAGCTAAAATGTGACAACGTGATATATACTTCAGAGAAACTAACACAATAGTCCATATGTGGACAATCTTCATGCCTGTTGCTATGTAGCCACTCAGGAAGATCACCTGGGAAATTCACACCTCAAACCAGGAAAACCTGTCAGGTTGCCACTTCCTGCCCTCAGTCCATTTAAAAATGCTTCTAGCCGGCCACCTAGTAGAAATCTCCTCGACCGGCTGCCTTCGGAACTCAGAAACTAGAATTATAGTCTGCTCCCATCATTAACCATTGTTTTTCTTTTGTTTCCATAGAAATGCCTCTTATTAAATGCCTGATTGTTTGCACACTACAGGCCTCACTTGGGGATCCCACCTGCATTACCGCATCCTAAAATGAGACCAAATGGAACAAGAGACCAGCTCAATAATATGGAACAATCTACCAACTCAATTTCTGGATAGTGAAACTTCTTTGGGAAGTTTCAAAAGCTGGACCGAGGGACACTGGCAGATGCCACCCCAAAACACAACACTTGGGCATATCGATTATTTTGAATCACAGTTACTTGAGAAACACCCAGTACAAGAGAGATATTCTGATTCCCCTCTGTCCTCCTGAAAACAAGAAACAGATCTCCCTTGTGAATGTATCCTCCCTGTACCAGGAGGGTACAAGGCATCCTTATCACCAGAGATAAGGAATTCAAGGCAAAAAAGGCTGTATAAACAAACCTTGTTAATTCCTCACTAATTTACTACAACAAGCCAAAACTTATTTATCTTATCAATTCTTCACACGTTTATCGTTTCTTTGTCTAAAAGATAGAAAAGGTGATTGCTGTGGTCACTTTTCTGAGCCTCGTATCTTAGGGCTCCCGTACGTACAAAAGCAAATTTGTTTTTCTCCTGTTGATCAGTTTTATGTCAATTTAATTATTAGGTTAGCACCTAGAAGGGGGGAAGGGAAAAGTTTTCCTCTCCTATAGCATAAGGCAGACAGTTATTATATGTTCCCACCAAATCCATGGCAACCTCAGGTAAATCCATGAATGAATGGGATATAAGGAGGCCTTGAGATGAGAAAGGGTTAAGAGGACCTGGAAGCAGATGAGAATCAAAAAAATCAAGGAAGGGGCGCCTGGGTGGCGCAGTCGGTTAAGCGTCCGACTTCAGCCACGTCACGATCTTGCGGTCCGTGAGTTTGAGCCCCGCGTCGGGCTCTGGGCTGATGGCTCAGAGCCTGGAGCCTGTTTCAGATTCTGTGTCTCCCTCTCTCTCTGCCCCTCCCCCGTTCATGCTCTGTCTCTCTCTGTCCCAAAAATAAATAAACGTTGAAAAAAAAAAAAAACCGAGGAATAGATAGTTGCAACAGGGCACAGACAAGAATGGATCCAGAAATACGTTGTCACTAGAAGAGCAGGAAACTAGCTTCAGGAGAAGTCAAAGGAGAACAGCAATCAATCCAGCAAATCCCAGCATTGACAACAGAATCAGTGGGAAATGTAGCAGGGCATCAGCAGGAGTTTAAAAAAAAAAAAAAAACCCACAGAAAATTTGAGGAAGTCACTTCATAGCGCTGTTTCCAGTAAGAGTCTTGAGACAAATAATATTCTAATTCTCTGACAGCTCGGAGCCTGGAGCCTGCTTCTGATTCTGTGTCTCCCTCTCTCTCTCTCTCTCTCTCTCTCTCTCTCTTTCTGCCCCTCCCCTGCTCACGCTCTGTCACTCTCTCTCAAAGATAAATAATGAAAACATCTAAAAGTTTTGAATCAATAATAATAATACCGTAATTCTCCTCTTTCTTAGGCAGAGAATATAAAAACCTTTGAAAATGTGAATTGGTCACCAGGGGCAACATGTTTCTTCTACGGGGTGTGGGGAAGGAGAGGGCTAAGTCTCAGATATCTGTTCGCTTGCGAATGTAGATACATACATGAGCTGCTTTTGTTCTCCCTCGAAGACTGTCTTCCTGGATGAGCAGCCATCTGCCAGCTTCAAAGCAATGGTTCTGACATATACTGAGAAAGAACGGGTTAGCAGAAGGAGGATTCATCTGGAAGAGGTCTAGGAAAAGGAACCAAAAGAGGGATCTCCGACACCGTCCAATGCAGACACAGCCAGAACCAGAAGGCTCAAGTTTTTGGGTCCTTATTGTCGTCCCATCCCTGCCATTAGGATCACTCAGCTAAGCCCTCCTCCTCTGTTGTTGCTCTCACTCTGATAAAAGCTACGTTATCAGAAGAGCCCTCGTCAAGCTATCTACCTAAATAGCAACTCTCCAAAAGGGTACTCTCTGTCCCTTGTGCTGCTTTATTTTTCTTTATAGTACTTTCTGTTGTCACTTGTTGACTCTCTCTAACTGCTGGAACGTAAGGTCTATCGGGGCAAGAATTCCTGTCTGTTTGTTCACTGTTAAATCTCAAGCACCTTGAACAGTGCCTCTAACGTTAAAAGATGCTTCCTTAATATCTCTTGGGCGTATGAATGAATGAATGAACGAATGTCATCAGGAGCCATGGGAAAGAGTGAAAATTATCTTACAGTTCTTAAAATCAGTGGCAGACTAGGAAAATAGAAGGTCTGTGGGTGGGCATATAGTGGCAACTCCTATGTCCTCCCGCTCTAAATCAGCAGATCTCAATGCACTTGACAAGTGAGCAATAGATCTCATGGGCAACACCCAGTTCCCTAACTGTTAGTTCATCCCTTTCTCACATACTTCTCATCTACTCAAGAAAGTATATCAAGATACAAGTGACGGGGCGCAGCAAGAGACGATTAACAGAGTGAAAAGGAGACTTACGGAATGGGACAAAATATTTGCAAACTATGTATCTGACGAGGAGCTGATATCCAGAACATATAAAGAACACCTACAACCCAACAACAGCAACAATGAAATCCAGTTGAAAAATGGACAAATGGGGGCGCCTGGGTGGCTCAGTCGGTTAAGCGTCAGGCTTCTGCTCAGGTCATGATCTCGCGGTTTGTGAGTTCGAGCCCCGCGTCTGTCTCTGTGCTGACAGCTCGGAGCCTGGAGTCTGCTTCGGATTCTGCGTCTCCCTCTCTGTCTGCCCCTCCCCCGCTCATGCTCTGTGTCTCTCTGTCTCTCAATAATAAATAAATGTTAAAAAAATTTTTTTTAAATGGTTAAGATGGTCAATTTTGGGTTACGTGTTCTCAGCACGACAACAAAAAAATACAAGTGAGGGAAAGGATGTTCTTACAGGAGCAGTTTTGAACCTGCTGTAAATGAGTTCTTAAGAAAATCATCGCCTATACGATCTCATGTATATGCGGGATGGGAAAAGTAAAGCAAACAAAAAGCAAGCTCATCGATACAGACAACAGACTAGTAGTTGCCAGAAGGGGAAAGGGGGGTGAAAGCGGGTGAAATAAGTCAAAAGGTGCAAGTGTCCAGTCATAAAACAAGCAAGTCAAAAGGATGTAACATACAGCATGGTGAGGACAGGTACAAACACTGTATTGAATATTTGAAAGTTGCTGAGAGAGTCCATCTTCAAAGTCTTTATCACACAGGAAAAAAAGGGGGGAAAATGCAACCACGTATGGGGACGGACATGAACTGGACTTGGGGTAATCATTTTGCAACATACGAATATGGAATCAGTATGTGGTACGCCTGAGGTTCATGCAATGTTCTATGTCAATTATACTGCAGTTAAAAGAAAGAAAGATAGGTCCACAGACCCCGTCTTACTCCCCGCCTTGGTAGACTCTGGCCCTATATTTTTGGGCCAAGAATCTCTAGCTGCTGACCCAGATCCGTAACATAAACTTCCTTTGAATTGAGAACGACATCCATGGAGAGCTTTCAGGAGATGGATTCTGAGGCCACTTTTCCTGTGAAAGGGAGGAGAAACCGTGAAACAGCAGAAGGTGGAAATAGCGGGAGTTCTCAAGCTCAAACCATAGAAAAACTTTCCATCGTCCAGGGTTTTCTGTACCCAGTGCTTTGTGTGGAATGGATGCAGATGGTTTTAACCTATTCACGGCGATCTTTTCCAAAAACTTAATTCCCAAGAGAAAAAAAAAAAAAAAACCACTCCCAAACGTCACAGATTTAACCAGATTTAGCAATAAGTGATTAGAGTTAATGCTCCACAGTGGTTTCTAACACCCGTGTGTTACCTCTGCTCTAAAACACCCAACCAGCTTGGTCAGATGAGAGTTATATCCAATATCTCTGGAAACAGAGAAAACATCACCTGAGAATAAGATAGCAGCCATTCAGCATGTTTATCTTTGGGGTTTTATTATTATTATTATTATTATTATTAAACGTACGGAGTCACAAGTAGTATTTGGCACTAATTGCGTTTGGTTTGCAATTTTCTTTCCAGAGATAAAATCCCTAGAGGAATTGAATTTCTGACATTATAATAAAATGCCTTTCCTAGGAACATTAGATGAGATTTTTTTTTTTTTTTTGGTGAGAATTTTTTTATTTGCCCTCTTAAAGCTCATGGCGTTTCACGATGAGTTTTGTATGTATTTTTAAAAACCTCTTAAAGGCGTATCTTGAGTTTGGGGGTTTAGCTTCGTGGAAGCAGTGTTTCCCTTTTCCTGGATTTAAAGTGGAAACCTGTTCTTGGCAAGATTGCAGCATCTTTCCTCTACCCAACGGGAATTTTCAATAATGAAGTTTGAACGTATAATGAGAACCAATCACTCTCTGTTTCTCTAATCTGATTTGGCATAAGTACCATTACAGCTCATGGTGGATATGCTTCTGGAAAAGCGCACATAAGACTGACTAAGAATTCTGGAATATGTGGCTTACACACTGAGACGTGCTGTATTCTCGGATTTATGGGCTGACTTATTGTTTCGATATGCGCCTAAAGCTCCCTAACCAAGACGGCATCTGGGTAGAGACGCCAACAAATGGAAGAACATTCGGGCAGTAACTACGCATTGTCACATTTGCTAAACAGGTCTCAAAGAGCCACTCATTCCTGCCAGCTATATTATAGGTTGGCCTCTCTGAGGCTACGTTGAGAATTAGTGTAGAAAGTCTTTTTTTTTTTTTCCTGTTTGTAAATGTTTTATTTAGTTTTGAGAGAGACAGAGTGCAAGCAGGGGAGGGGCGGAGGGAGAGGGAGGGAGACACAGAATCCAAAGCAGGCTCCAGGCTCCCAGCCGTCAGCGGGGCTGGAACTCACGAACCGCAAGATCATGACCTGAGCTGAAGTCGGATGCTTAACCGACTGAGTCACCCAGGCGCCCTAGTGTAGAAAGTCTTAAGCTAGGCCCTTCGTGTTTAGGAAGCCCATTTAAATTTCCATAAGCACTCTGAAATGAGGCCAAAAAACAAAAACAAAAACAATTTTAATTAGAAAAAGTTTAATTAGATTTTATCAGACACTCACCACCACCAGAAATACACATGCCTCTCACTTGGTGTGAGAAGATTCTTAACGCACCGAGAGGCTGGGCAGTGTAATGACAGCAAGCATAGTCACGTGTCCTCACGGAGACTTGAGCCCCTTCCTGTGCGTGTCGCCAGGGGAAATGTACATGACCTCTCTGAGCCACACCGTTTCCTCCATCTAAAACTGGGAGGCAATACTCCGTCTCCAATAAAATTGTTCTAACGATTTCTAGTGTGGGACACCAAGCGCCCCGGGCAGTAGCTAACATATAGCAGAAGCTTAGTAACTGGTGCCCCTAACCCAGTTTGAAACGGCAGCGTGGCAAACGTTTGAGGAAGAAAACGAGAGGAGGGAAGAAATTGTTTTCCCTTGGCCAAACGCTTGGTCCGTGGTTTCAGATTAAACAGGCGGAGATAACTCTGGCTATTAAAATGCAATCTCTTTCCGTAATCGGTTAGAAACAAAAAAGTGTTTCCCTCCTTAGGCAAATACGAGGCTCTTATAAAAACTTTATTTTAGATCAACAGATGAGTTGGCAGCACTGATTTCTTTGAAGTTCCGTCCAAATGAATTACCATCGGAGCAGCCTACATCACATGCTATGAGAAAATATACCCACCGAAACAATAAGAGGGGGTACTTTTCCATTTTGTAACACGTTTACGATTGCTATTTTCACATATCCCAGCTACTCTCCCTGCTTCAGTTTTTTGTTTGTTTTGTGTGAGGGAGAGGGTGCAAGTGAGCGAGGGGCAGACGGAGAGAGGGCGAGAGAGAAGCAGGGCTCATGTTCTACCCGAAGCGGGGCTCAAGTTCACCCCGAGCGGGGCTCAAGTTCACCCGACGTAGGACTCGAACTCGCAAACTGTGAGATCACGACCGGAGCCGAAGTCGGAGGCTTAACGACTGAGCCACCCAGGCGCCCTCCTCGCTTCGGGTTCAACCCTCCGTTGAAAGAAGATCGTGTGAACCATCCGCAGCAGGCCTGCTTAGAGGAATGGTGCCGGAGTTTCAGTTACAAAAGGCTGGAGTCAGATCAGGGTTATCTTGGCGACACCCAGGAGTAGAAGGAACCGTAGAGTGAGTATGAGTCAGACCTCTTCAAGAGCTCTGAGCTTGAGTCAGAGGCAGGCAAGATTGGTAAGTCCAGGCACTGAGAACACGGGGAAATGCCAAGGATCAGCAGCCAGGAAAAGACTGAAATCAGATAGAAGTTCACGAGTGAATCGGAAAAAAAAAAAAAAAAATCTGGCCATTATTGTAAAGAAATAAAACCTCTTTTAAAATGGGGATACTTGATGAGCGCTGCTGACTTAAAGATACAGCATTGGGGTAGACACCGTCAGAAAAGTGTCCACTCTAGGCTTAACCGATAAAGCATTTTCTTACGTTGCTATTGATTGAGCACACGTTGTATGACAGGAAAGTGGTACCCATCACCCCATTTGGTCCTTACAACAACCTGGGGTAGTTAGTATTATTCTCAGGAAAAGGAGGGTCAGAGAAGTTAACCCACTTGCCCAAGGTCAATGGGTACTAAGGGAGGAGCCGCGATTCGAGCCCAGGTTTGTCTGACTTCAGAACCCATGCTTTTAACTATTAGGTACAGTCAGTTTTTCTTTGGTTCACAGGCTGAAAGCATAGCCCAGGGTGAGCTGGCTTACAAATATGTATCATTAGCCATAGCAGGATCTGAATGTGGGTGGCCCAGAGCAAATCCATCACCACCCAAGGGAAAAAACATAGCAATTAAGGCAAGGTCCTGATGATGGCCTTCTTGGGCACATGTCTTTTTGGCTGCCAAATTTCACAACACAAGGCCAACCCTAAATTGTCATTTAAAGATCTATTTAATTGGTAATTTGGAAGAGCAACCACCCAACATCCATTAAAAGCTGAGCGGAGAAAAACATATTTATTGAACTTTATATGTATTTTTGTAAAGACACTGGACTTTCTGGGGGTTTTTTTCTTCTTTTGTTTTAGTCTGTTTGTTTTCATTACTCGGTGTTCTCTTAAGGGTAGGTTGGATAGATACCTCTCCCTGGTCTCACGATCAGGAATAGTGACCTTTTTTTCCGGAAGCAGATTTTGTTTGTTTGTCTTGTTTTATTGCAAGTAGGTGATGGTGGGCATTTCAAATATCTCAGTGACTTTCAATCCTGATTACACATTAGAACTACCCGGGAAGGTTTTTGTAAATACCGATATTTGGATCCAAGCCCCCGCTAAGAAAATTTTTGATATATTCTGCCTAATTTGGGCCTGGGAATCAACATGTTAGGTCTCCCCAGGTGATTCTAATGCAGAGCCAGAGTTGAGAACCACCGATGCAGCTGATCCAATTTAGGCTTTCCTTCTTCGAAAAAATATTTCGAAGGCTTAAAGTCAGAGCTGTGGTCCACGCATGGCCAGCAAGGACTCTGAGGGATGCGTTCTTTTTATTAAACTCATTCCTGGTTCTGTTTTATGTCTCACCCTTGTTTTCCCTTTTAGTTTCTCACCTACTAACTCGAGTTAGTTTCTTTAATGTCCCCAGAGTCGCTGTTTCAATGTAAACTATAAATTGCAGAATGTGTTAATGTATACAATCAAGACATTGTATTGTAAATTCTGTTCCCAAGTTACTTTTTTATTGTCACATAACTGAAACATTAGTTTCAGGTATATGGCAGAGTGACGTGACATCGGTACACATTGTGAAGTAACACTGCAATAAGTCTCGTGACCGTCACCATAAAAAGTTAATACAATGCTATTAACTGTATTCCCCCTACTGTACATGACATGCCCATGGCTTATTTATTTTATAGGTGGAAGGTTGTGCTTTTTGATCCCCTTCACCCATCTCACCCCTCCCACCCCCTTCCCCTCGCAGCCACCAATCTGTTTGTATTTACGAGGTGGGGAGTTGGGGGACTGTTTTGTTTTGTTTGATTGTTTCGTTTTTGTAGATTACACACGTAAGTGAAACCATGCACTATTTGTCTCGGTCTGATTTCCTTCACTTAGCATAACGGCAGCAAACTCCGTCCACGTTGTTGCAGATAGTAAGATCTCATTATTTTTATGGTTAGGAAATACTCCATTGGATATATAGACCACATCTTCTTTATCCATCAAAGGACCCTTAGATTGTTTCCGTATCTTGACTATTGTAAATAATGCTGCAGTGAACATAGAGGTGCATATACCTTTTCAAATTAATGTTTTTGTTTTTTTCAGATAGACGTCCAGTAGGGGAATTGCTAGTCATATGGCAGTTCTATTTTTAATTTTTTGAGGACACTTCATACTCCATAGTGGGTGCACCAATTTATATTCCCATCAATAGTGTCAAAGGGGTTCCCGTTTCCCTAAAACCTCTCCAACACTTGTTATTTCTTGTCTTTTTGATAGCCATTCTGACAGGTGTGAGGTGATATCTCATTGTGGTTTTCATTTGCATTTCTCTGAAAATTAGTGATGTTGAACATCTTTTCATGTGTCTGCGTGCCTTATTTGGAAAAACGTCTATTCGGACGTTCTGCCCCTTTTTTAATTGGATTGTCAGAGGGTTTTGTCGGTTATTAAAATATCTTCACCCATTCATTTGTTGATGATTTCCTTCACGGTGCCTATTAGTTTGATGTAGTTCAGTGTGTTTATATTTGGTTTTGTTTTCCTTGACTTTGGAGTCAGAGCCAAAAGAAACATCATGAAGACCTATGTCAATGAGCTTGCTGCCTATGTTTTCTTCTAGCCATTAATATGGCTCCAGGTCTTACGTTCAAGTCTTTAATCCATTTTGAGTTAATGTTTTTATATGGTGGAAGAAAGTGGTCCAGTTTCATTCTTTTGTGTGCTGCCGTCCAATTTTCCCAACACCATTTGTTGAAAAGACCATCCTTTTCCCATTGTATATCCTTGCCTCTTTTGTCATAAAATAATTGACCATGGATGCATGGGTTTCTTTCTGGGCTATTTACTGTGTTCTATTAATCTGTGTGTCTGTTTTTATGCCAATACCATACTGTTTTGATTACTATAGCCTGTAACATAGTTTGAAATCAGGGAGTGTGACACCTCTGACTTTGTTCTTCTTCAAGATTTTTTTTGGGTATTTGGGGTCTTTCATGGTTCCATACACATTTTAGAATTATTTACTCTAGTCCTGTGAAACATGTCATTGGAATTTTGATAGGGGCTACATTAAGTGTGTAGATTGCTTTGGGTAGAATGGACATTTTAACAATATTAATTCTTCCAATCCATGAGCATGGAATATATTTCCATTTATTTGTGTCTTCTTCCATTTCTTTCTTCAATCTCTTAAAGTTTTCAGTGTACAGGCTTTTCACCTCATTGTCTAAATTTATTCCTAGATATTTTATTCTTTTTGACTTAATTGTAAATGGGATTGTTATCTTAATTTCTCTTTCTGATAGTCCGTTATTAATGTATAAAAATGCAACAGATTTTTGTGTATTGATTTGTATCCTACAACCTTCCTGAATTTGTTTATGAGTTCCAACAGTTTTTTGTGTGGAGTCTTTAGGGTTTTCTGTATGTAGTATCATGTGATCTGCAAATAGTGGCAGTTTCACTTCCTCCTTTCTCATTTGGAGGCCTTTTATTTTATTTTTTTTCTTGCCTAATTGCTGTGGCTACGACTTCCACTGCTATGTTGAACAGAAGTGGCGAGAGTGGATACCCTTGTCTTGTTCCTGATCATGGAGGAAAAGCTTTCAGCTTTTGAACATTGAGTACGCTATTAGCTACAGGCTTGTTACATACGCCCTATATTATGTTGAGGTACATTTCTCTCTACCCACTTTGTTGAGAGTTTTTATCATACATGGGTACTGAATTTTGTCAAATGCTTTTTCTGCATCTGCGGAGGTGATCATATGATCTTTATTCTTTATTTTGTCGATAGGCTGTATCACACTGATCGACTCACAGATGCTGAACCATCTGTGCATCCCTGGAATACATCCCACTTGATCATGGTATATGATTCTTTTAATATGTTGTTGAATTAAAGTTTGCTAATATTGTGCTGAGGATTTTTGCATCCATGTTCAGTAGGGATACTGGCATGTAATTTTCTTGTCTTGTCTTTCCTTTTTTTGTGTGCAGTATCCCTGTCTGTCTTTGGTATCAAGGTAATGCTGGTATTTGATGTCATGAGCTTGGACGCATTCTCTCCTACTCAAATTTTTTGAAAGAGACGGAGAAGGATAGGTATTACTTCTTTGAGCGTTTGGTAGAATTCACCAACAAAGCCACGCTGGTCTAGGACTTTTGTTTGTTGGGAGGTTTTTAACGACTGATTCAATCTCCTTACTAGTGATTGTTCTGTTCAGACTTTCTAGCTTTTCACGATTCAGTCTTGGCAGTATAAGTTTCTATGAGTTTATCCACTTCTTCTAGGTTGTCCAATTTGTTGGCGTATAATTGTTCATAGTAGCCTCATGAACCTTTGTATTTCCATGGTGTCACTTCCTCTCTTTCATTTCAAACCACAATGAAATATCACCTCACACCAGTCAGAATGGTTAGTATCAAAAAAACAAGACATAACGAGTGTTAGAGAGAGAATGTGGGGAAAAGGAACTCTCGTGCACTGTTGGTAGAAACGTAGATTGGTGTAGCCCCTATGGAAAGCAGTATGGAGATTCCTCAAAATGTTAAAAATAAAAGTACCATACAATCCAGTAATTCCATTGTTGAGTATTTACCAAAACAAAATAAGAACATTTCTGATTTTATTTAGTTCAGCCCCCTCTCTTTTGTTGATGGTAAGCCTAGCTAAAGATTTGCTAATTTTGTTTATGTTTTCAAGGAACCAGCTCCTAGTTTCATCGGTCTTTTCTATTGTCTTTTTGGTTTCTATTTCATCTATTTCTGCTCTGATATTATTTTTACCTCCAGTAACTTTGGGCTTCATTTGTTCTTTTTTTTTTCCCTAGTTCCTTTAGGTGTGAAGTTAAATCGAGATTTCTCTTGTTTCTTGAGATTGGGCTATATTGCTATGAACTTCCATCTGAGAACCTCTTTAGTGCATCCCATAGATTTTCATATATTTCTGCTTTCATTTGTCTCTGAGTTTTTTTTTTTTTTATTTCTCTACTAATTTATTCTAGCTTTTCGGTAACATTTCGGTTCGTCTCCACATATTTGTAGTTTTTCCTGTTTTCATCTTGTAATTGATTTCTAATTTCATTCCATTGTAATCAGAAAATATGCTTGATATCATTTCAATCTTCTTGAATTTATCAAGACTTGTTTGTGGCCTAACATGTGATCTATCCTGGAGAATGTTCCATGTGCACTTGAGCAGAATGTGGATGTATTCTGCTGCTGTTGGATGGACTGTTCTGTGTATGTTTAAGTCCATTGTATAAGGTATAATTCAAATGCAAAGTTTTCTTATTGATTTTCTGTCTGAACGATCTACCCATTGATGTAAATGGAGTGCTAATGTCCCCTACTGTTATTGTATTTTTGTCAGTTTCTCCCTTTAAGTCTGTTAATATTTGCTTTATACATTTTGGTGATTCTGTGTTGAGTGCATATATTTTTATAAGTGCTCTATCTTCTGGTTGGATTGACACCTTTTTCATTATGTAGTGTTCCTCTTTGTCTTCTACTACAGTCTTTGTTTTAAAGTCTATTTGGTCTGATATGACGATAGCTACAACAGCTTTCTTTCTGTTTCTGTTTCCTTGGAGTATCTTTTTCCATTCCTTCACTTTCAGTTTGTCTGTGTTCTTACTGCTGAAGTGAGTCTCTTGTAGGAAGTGTATAAATAAATGAGTTCCTTTTTTTTTAAACCCATTCAGTCACTCTGTCTTTGGACTGCAGAATTTTGTCCATTTACATTTGAAGTAATTATTGATAGGTATGTGCTTACTGATATTTTGTCAATGGTTTTCTGGCTGTTTTAATAGTTTTTTGTTCTTTCTGTCCTTCCTCATTTTCTTCTGTGTATCTACTATACGTTTTTGTTTTGTGGTTAAAATGAGATACGCATATATTATCCTATGTATACAGCAGTCTATTTTAAGTTAATAGCAGTGTAAATTTGAACACATTCCCAAACTCTACAGTTTTAGTTCCCTCAGTCTTGCTTTCAGTGTCACACTTTACATCTTTTTTAAATGTATTCCTCAACAAATTCTTGTAATTTTAGTTAATTTTACTACTTTTGCCTTTTAGCCTTCGTAGTAGCTTTAAAGTGATTAATCCCCTACCTTTACTCTGTATTTACTTATTCCAGTAAGATTTTCACTTTCATATGCTTTCTTTTTATTAATTAGCGCCATTTCCTTTCAGCTTAAAGAAGTCCCTTAACATTTATTGTAAGGCAAGTTTAGTAATGAACTTGTCTAGATTTTGTCTGGAACTCTCTCTCTCTCAGTTCTGAATAATAACCTTGCTGAGGGGCACCTGGGTGGCTCAGTTGGTTAAGCGTCCGACTTTGGCTCAGGTCATGATCTCAGGGCTCATGAGTTCAAGCCCCATGCCAGGCTCTGTGCTGACAGCTCAGAGCCTGGATCCTGCGTCGGATTCTGTGTCTCCCGCTCTCTCTGCCCCTCCCCCATGCTCTGTCTCTCTCTGTCTCTCAAAAATAAACATTTAAAAATTATAATAGTAATAATAACTTGCTGAGTAGAGGACTCTGACTGGAAGTTTTTTCCGTCTAGCACTTTGAATATGTCATGCCACCCCTTTCTGGCCTGCAAAGGTTCTGCTGAGAAACCTGCTGATGGCCTTATGGGGGTTCCCTTGTACGTAATAAGTTGTTTTTCTCTTACTGCTTTTAAGATTCTCTCTTCATCTTTGACTTTTGGCGTTTTAATTGATGCATCTTGGTGTGGACCTCTTTGGGTTCATCTTATTCGGAATTCTGGGCCTTCTGTACCTGCATGTCTGTTTCCTTCTCTAGGTTAGGAAGTTTTCAGCCATTATTTCTTCAAATAAATTTTCTTCCCCTTTCTCTCTCTTCTCCTTCTGGGTCCCTTTAATGTGAGTATTACTCCATTGGATGTTATCTCATCGGTCCCTTAAGTTATCTTCCTTTTTTTTTCCAGCTCTGTCTGGGTGTGTTCCATTGCTTTGTCTTCCAGCTCGCTGATGAGTTTCCCCTTCGTCCAGGAAGCTGTTGAACCCCCTCTAGTGCATTTTCCCATTCACTTACTGTATTCTTCAGCTCTGTGACTTCTCTTTGCTATTTTCTTACATTTTTTTATCTGCTGAAGTTCTCACTGTGTTCATCCATTCTTCTCCCAAGTTCGGTGAGCATCCTTATGATGCTTCGAACTCTATCTCGGGCGGATTATGTATCTCCATTTCATTAAGGTCTTTTTCTGAGGTTTCGTCTTGTTCGTTCGTTTGGAACTTCTTTCCCGGTTTCCTCATTTTGCCTGATGCTCTGGGTTTGTCTCCATGCATTAGGCGAAGCTCTTGTGTTGAAGGATTGGCGCTGTGTACGTTATTGTTCAGCCTTGCCCTAGGTCTTGGTTGTCTCTTGAACCTTTGTGAGTGCCTAAATTGCCTGATTTCTTCTTGATATGTCCCTGTTGTTAAGGGTGTGTCCAGACCTGTCAGTGTTACCAGGGGAGGAATATCATTTAGCATGTAGTTTCTGGCCGATTGGAAGCCAGACCCTCAGGCTTTTAACGTACGCAAACACACAGTTCTGACGGGCCACAATTTTAATCCCTGCATGCCTCCAGACCAGGAGATCTGGAGGCGGCCTTTGTACAACAGTTGCAAAAACTCGGGTTCCAGACAAGCGTATAAGTTCCTTTCTGGGAAGTCTATCAAGCTGTAGCAAGGCCATGGAGATGCCCAAGGATAGTGTCTTCCTGCTTCCATTCCCTGATAGCACCTCTTTAATCTCTAGATGTGTGGGAAACCTGAAGCCTCTCCCTCAGACTGAAGCAACAGGTTAAGTAAATAGGGCCTTTTCACAAAAAGACTGGGGTTATGTTTCAGTCTGCTGTCTGTGCAGTGCCCTGGGGGTGCTGACCTGCCAAGAACTGTCTTTCCAATTGTTACATTCCCATGGGGTGATGTTTGCAAGTTATGAAAAATAGTTTAAGGAAGTGATCATGTTCACTCTCAGTTTCTGCAAAATTTTAAGGATGCAAAGATCCACCCCTCCCCTTTGCACTATTGGCGTTCGAGGTCATGAAAATCTAAATAAATCTGAATAGTAATGGCTCATTTCAGTACTGATTCATTTTTCTGTTCTATACTAACACATAAAGAGCCATGTCGATTGTCAAATAAGGCATGGTGTATTGGACTAAACATTGGATTCAAGAAGAAATCTGGGGTTATTGGACTGCCTCTGCTAACTACATAGCTCTGTGATCTTTGACAAGTTTTTTTTTAATTTTTTAAAATGTTTTTATTTATTTTTGAGACAGAGAGCGACAGAGCATGAGCAGGGGAGGGGCAGAGAGAGAGGGAGACACAGAATCTGAAGCAGGCTCCAGGCTCTGAGCCGTCAGCACAGCGCCCGACGCAGGGCTTGAACCCACAGACTGTGAGATCGTGACCTGAGCCAAAGTCGGACGCTCAACCGACTGAGCCACCCAGGCACCCCTGATCTTTGACAAGTTAATTCACATCTCTGGATCTCTGGTGTGGGGGAGTTCACCTTCAAACGCACTTGGAAAGGGGTGAGAATCTGGATTAAATTTCTTTTCCCTCTACCAGCTCCAAAAATCTATGAGTATCAGAACTCATTTTGCCATCTTGGATGTTTGGCCTTGTTTCTCTAAATGACAATTAGTGGACTCCGATGATCTATAGTGACAACTTTGTAGCTACTACTCTTTTCCTACAATAACGTACATGATGACATTTTTAAATACTTGGTAAAAATTCAAAGCAAGTGTGTATTGTACTGAGCCGATAAATCATTCAGAAAAGAATTTAATATTTAAAAAGTGTATCAAAGTACTAAAAAGGCAAAAGGTATCGCTGAGATATACAGACATGGTAACAGAAGGAAGCAGTGAATACCTCTTACAGTTAGGGCAATGATTAAGCCAGGTGGCCTTGGTAAGGGATTTCTTGAAGAGAAAAATCCTCAGCAATGTTTTGAAAGGACAAGCCCTGGTCAGATAATAGGATAGGCTAATTATTTGAAACAAATTCATCCCTTCCTCTCCACCTTCATTGTAACCACCTTAGTTGAAGTCACTATCATTTCTTGCCTGCCCTAATTGAGTAGGCTCCTACCAGATATCCCTCTTTATATATATATATATATATATATCCCTTTATATATATGTATATATATATATCCCTCTTTATATATATATATCCCTCTTTATATATATACATATATCCCTCTTTATATATATACATATATCCCTCTTTATATATATATATCCTTCTTTATATATATATATATCCCTCTTTATATATATATCCCTCTTTATATATATATGTATATATATATCCCTCTTTATATATATATGTATCCCTCTTTATATATATATATCCCTCTTTATATATATATATATCCCTCTTTATATATATATATATATCCCTCTTTATATATATATATATCCCTCTTTATATATATATATATCCCTCTTTATATATATATCCCTCTTTATTTATATACATATATATCCCTCTTTATATATATATATATCCCTCTTTATATATATATATATCCCTCTTTATATATATATCCCTCTTTATATATATATATATCCCTCTTTATATATATATATCCCTCTTTATATATATATATATATATCCCTCTTTATATATATATATCCTTCTTTATATATATATATCCCTCTTTATATATATACATATATCCCTCTTTATATATATATATCCCTCTTTATATATATATATCCCTCTTTATATATATATATATATATATCCCTCTTTGTATATATATATATATCCTTCTTTATATATATATATATCCCTCTTTATATATATATATATCCCTCTTTATATATATATCCCTCTTTATATATATATATCCTTCTTTATATATATATATATCCCTCTTTATATATATATATATATATCCCTCTTTATATATATATATATCCCTCTTTATATATATATATATCCCTTTTTTTTATATATATATATATCCCTCTTTATATATATATCCCTCTTTATATATATATATATCCTTCTTTATTTATATATATATATCCCTCTTTATATATATATATAATGTTTTATTTTTGAGAGAATACAAGCAGGGGAGGGACAGAGAGAGGGAGATAGAGGATCGGAAGCGGACTCTGTGCTGACATCAGGGACACCAACGTGGGGCTCAAACTCATGAACCACAAGATCATGACCTGAGCCAAAGTCAGATGCTCGACCGACGGGGCCACCCAAGTGCCCGCCAAAATTATAGTTTTAAAAATAAGATATCAGAGGATGCCTGGCTGGCTCAGTCAGTGGAGAGTGCGACTTTTGATTGGGGGGGTCATGAGTGTAAGCCCCACGTTGGGTGTGGAGATCACTAAATAAATAAATAAATCTTTAAAACAATAATAAAATAGCAGATTATGCAGCTTTGCTGCTCGAGACTTAAATGGCTTCCCTCTGCACTTCCCAAACAAAATCCAAATTCTTTTCCATGTCCTGCAGGGACCTGCATGACCCCACTTGTGCCTACCTCTCCGGCCTTGATTCCACAGCCTGTTCTTCTCCCCTGATCTCTGCACTCCAACCTTATTGACCCTTTGGCTCCTCAGAGTTGCTATAATTCATTCTGCTACACAGTCTTTGCACGTGCTGCCCCTGCTTTATGGAATGATTCCCTTTCTTTCTTTTCTCTAGTTAACCCTCCCCCCATCCTTCCGATCTTAAGTTGAAGTCAGCTCCTCAGGAAAGCCTTCCCAGATGAGGCTGAGTCCCCCTCCTATGTGCTCTCAGGACAACAAAGCACTCTTTCCTCATAGCATATGCACTGCCGTTTATAACTGTTCACCTTGTTTGACTAAATCTGTCTCTCTCATTAGACAGCAACTTCTTTGAAGGCTGAACCGGATCCAGCTTCTTCGCTATTATATGCCCTGCATGTAACACAGAGTCGGCAATGAACGTATATTCGGTATGTTTTTGCATGAATAAATTAATGGATTGCCTTAAGGACAAGAGCTGGGTCTTATTCTCCAGTGCTCAGCACAGTGCTTGGCATTTAGTAGGTACTCAATAAATGTTCATTAGAACACCAATGGTCCTGAAACCAAAGGAAGTTGAGTTATTTTCTTAGTTATGCAATTACCCGGCATCACCACCAAGGTGTTTCTGGAAGTCTCTCTATTGACTTTGTTGGGGGAAGTAAATGACTGCTTAGCAGAACAGGTCTTATATGCAAATTGTGAAGTCTATGAATTGAGCAAGAAATTCTGATCTCTAAAAGCCTGCTCCAACATTCCCCTCTCCAGCCCGATGATGTGTTCTTCCAATCAGAAGCATGGAGATTGGGGCAACTGGGTGGTTCAGTCTGTTGAGCGTTGGACTTTGGCTCAGGTCATGATCTTGCAGTTCATGAGTTCCAGTCCTGCGTCAGGTTCGCTGCTATCAACACAGAGCCCGCTTTGGATCCTCAGCCCGTCCCCGCCCCCCCCCCCCCACCGCTCCTCCCTCTCTCACTCTCTCTGTCTCTCTCAAAATAAATAAATTTTAAGAAAAGAAGAATGGATATGCCATGCTACTTACTTATAAATTCCTCTTTATTTCTTTTTTCATTTAAAAGTCAGAAGGCTGAAATATGAGTTTATATCCATTTGTGAGGTCATATCATTGAATCCATTTGTCCAAGTGTAACTTCTCCCCGGGGTTCCTTGCAACACCTTCTTGGAGATACAAGGCTCTTTGTCAATTGAAAAAGAAAAGATGAAGACACTTTGGCATACCGGAATCGCCAGTCTGCTGAGATATCTTTATATGTAAACTCAATTACATTTGGATCGTTAAAAGCGATCATAACAACATTAATTCACAAGAGCGATAATACTCACCTTCAGCTTAATGTTTACCCTATTTCAGGAACTGAGTTAAATAGTTTTGCCATAATCATCTCTAATTTTTACAACAATCTTAAAGGGCAGGTGTATTTATTTAGTTTCATGTTGACATATAGGAAACCTGAAGTTTAGAGATGTTGAAGTACTTTCTGAGTAACAATTTAAATTGGCTCTCTAGTTACAAACACAACAACACACTGTTACTGCCAGTTGGTTTACTGGTCATGTGCTCATTTCTTGTTTAGTAATTTTGACTCCTGTCTCACCCTCCTCCCCTCCCAATCCATAAAACAGTGTTTATTTTTGCCTCTCATTGTCCCTGCTTTGGTAACCTACTTCCCATGTGAATGACTATATCAAAGAATTATTCTGAACCACTCAGAGACGTGATCTCATCATGGATGGATTTTAATTTCATGTTTTTGTCCTGACAGGGCAGTAGATTATATGCAATATTCATGTCTCTTTCACAGTAAACACTTTGGAAAAGAGAGAGAATAGCGTGGCTCAATGAAAAGAGCTCATGTCTGGGATTCTGGTTCCCAGTGCTCCACAAACGAGGTGTATTATCTTAGGCAAACCACTTAACCTCCCAGCTTCTCAATTTCAGACTTGAAAAGTTGAATCTCTTCTAACTCGAAACTGCTCTGGGTGTGTGATTTTTCCTGTAACTGAAATCCACCTTTGAAATTCAACGAAAGAGATATAAAATAAAGTCACGATCATCTTATTCTGGGCACTGAACAAAACAAAAACAAAAAAAGGTAGTGGTCCTTTTTCCATGGCCATCTGCACAGCTCATTGAAGGACTAGAATTCAGAAACAACATCTCAATATAATAATAATAATCCCTCCTCCTTTGTTCTAACCATGGCGTGATGCACCCTAATTACTTGGTAAGCACAGAGGATGGGAGTCATATACAAGCATAGTGTTCAGTACATAGAAGTTTCTTAATAAATTTTGTGTACCAAATACAGGTTACTGCTGAATCCTCACTCCCGCTGGATCCAAAGGTCATGTCTTCCAAATTCAAATTTGGGTGCCCTTCGATGTTCATTCAAAGGGCCACAACCGACCCAAAACACTTCATGATTCATTTGGCAATATCTCTATTCTGCACAAAGGTTTATAAAGCCAAGATGCATGCATTTTGGAGTGATCTATCCTTAATAAACAAAATTAAAATGAGCCCGAGTAAACAAATATAATCTCCAGGAGGACAATGTCTATGTCTCTATTGTTCAACTGCACAGTGTCTGAAACACAGTAGATTATCAGTAAATATTGTTTGAGTGATTTTGTGCAGTATAGCTCTATCACCTGTCTGTCTCCTCATTGATGATCAAGATTGATTTGACAGGTATAAGTAAGGTGAATATTAGAATGAATCAAATAAGAGAAATACATTTCACTTTTAAAACCTGTACACAGACTTTCTATACCATAGAACAGAAACAGCGAACTTTTTCTATAAGGGGCCAGATAGTTAATAGTTTAAGCTTTGTAATTCACGTGAGACACATATGTGGTTCGTAGGTCTAAGTGATGCAATTCTGCCATTGTACCCCTTAAACGGCCATAGACAATAAATAATGAATGGACATGTCTGTGTTCCAATAAAACTTTATTTGCCAAAACTCCAATATGGAGGAATTTACAAAATAATGATAACTTTGTAGTCTAACTTCTTTCATCGAGGCTAGCAGTTCTCAATATTTTGGTCTCAGAACCTCTTCATAACTCTTAAAAATTATCGAGGACTCCAAAAAGCTTTTTTGTTTACGAAGTTTATACCTAGCAATATTTACCATATTAGAAATTCAAATTGTGAAATTAAAAAAATATCTGTTTGGGGCGCCTGGGTGGCGCAGTCGGTTAAGCGTCCGACTTCAGCCAGGTCACGATCTCGCGGTCCGTGAGTTCGAGCCCCGCGTCAGGCTCTGGGCTGATGGCTCAGAGCCTGGAGCCTGTTTCCGATTCTGTGTCTCCCTCTCTCTCTGCCCCTCCCCCGTTCATGCTCTGTCTCTCTCTGTCCCAAAAATAAATAAACGTTGAAAAAAAAAATTAAAAAAAAAATATCTGTTTGTTTAAATGTTTATTTATTTAATTTTGAGAGAGAGAGAGAGAGAGAGAGAGAGAACACACACACACAAGCAGGGGAGAGCTAGAGAGAGGGGGCCAGGGACATGGAATCTGAAGCAGGCTCCAGGCTCGGAGGCGTCAGCACAGAGAGGGCTTGAACCCACGAACCGCAAGATCATGACCTGAGCCAAAGTCGGACGCTCAACCGACCGAGTCACCCAGGCGCCCCTCAAATATTTGTCTTTCAATTCACTTAAACCACAATAATAAACCGACTGTGTGTTAACATAAATGACATTCGTGTGGGAAGTGACTATAGTTTCAAAATAAAATCTAGTCAGAATGGCTTTGTTTCACATTTTTGCAACTTCGTTACATTATAACTTAATACAAGACGGTAGGATTTGCATATCTGCTTTTTGCATTCACCCAGTTGTTTGGCGAAATATGTGAAGAGCATCCAACCTAACACAGATGTGTATGTGGCAATGGAAAGACATTGCAGCTCCCCAGAATGGGACCCGGATACCCCCAGGCCACAGTTTGAGAATGGGTGTTTCAACCCTATAAAGTAGCACATGGGAAAATAAGTACACAATTGTGTCTTAACCACAATCAAAAGTCTATTATTTCCTACCTCCTTCCTCACCTCTCGCTGGCCCCGCCACGACAGCACTAACATCGGCACACCTCGCTTACTAACATTACTTCAAGAGTTTTTACTCACAGCCCAGTTGGCCCGCTGAGATGACCTGGTAGAAAGGAACAGAGCTAGATCCCTAAACAAGACTCTAAACCAGTAGCAGCGAAGGCTTTTGATCAACACACAAGGATAGAAAAAGAGCTGAACAGTTAGCTAGAGATCAGAAAAGCCTGGAACTTACGGGGAAAAGGAATGGAAAGCAAACCAGCACCTATCGCCAGCACTGTGATTTGTTTTATAAATGTGAGCTCGGGGGCGCCCGGGTGGCTCAGTTGGTCAGGCGTCCGACTCCAGCTCAGGTCATGATCTTGCAGTTCGTGGGTTCGAGCCCCGCGTCGGGCTCTGTGCTGACGGCTCAGAGCCTGGAGCCTGCTTCGGATTCTGTGTCTCCCTCTCTCTCTGCCCCTCCCCCACTTGCACTCTGTCTCTCTCTCAAAAATAAGTAAACATTAACAAAATCATAAATGTGAGCTCACGACAACCGCAAGAGAGAGGTATTATTATCCTAATTTTTTAGAGTCGGGAATGAACACTCAAAGAGGTCACCCACCTTGACCAAAGTTATACAGTCTTTAAAGGCAGAGTCCGTTTTCTTTCTTTCTATATGACATTGGTGCAAATATTCAGTCAATGTCTGAAAAACAGAAGAACCATGGCTTCGAAGTTAGGACGTTTGGAAACATTTGGAAGCTTACATGGTTTGGGAGGGGTGTCCTCTAACTGCCAAAATTTAACTGGCATCAGGAGGAATGGGCGAATCACATCAAGGTGCAAGCATTCACAACATGGGCCCTCCCCTGCACAATGAGGTCATCGGATCGAATGATTACTCATATTTTCTTCCTATCCCTATCTCAGTTGGTAAGTCAGAAATCCGAGGTATATACATAAAACGTCTGGCCTGGAACTTGAGTAGAGCCCCTATCAGGGCCCAAGTCCACAGCTATAAACTACTGAATGGATAAAGTTGCTTAGAAAACGAGACAAAGGAGTGATCTCTTATTGGGTGCCTTGGATGTGCCAGGCACTACGCGGGGTACTGCTTTCTGCTGTTGATTTAGTAGGGAGAGAGAAATACGGCTGGAGACCCACTGGTATCCTAGCTTCCTGTTGGCAAGACTTCACTGAGCGAGCCCCTAGTAGGAGCCGAGAGTTGTGAACAGCTGCTGAGGAGGTTGAAAAGAGTAGAAACATCAAAAACAAAAGTGTGGGGCACCTGGGAGGCTCAGTCGGTTAAGCCTCCGGCTTAGGCTCAGGTCACGATCTCAGGGTTCATGAGTTCGAGCTCCGTGTCCGGCTGTCTGCTGTCAGCACAGACCCTGCTTCGGATCCTCTGTCCCCCTTTCTCTCGGCCCCTTTCCTGCTCGCGCGCACTCTCTCTCTCTCTCTCTCTCTCAAACATAAACAAACATTTTTAAAAAGTGTGATTAATAACTCCGTGTCTGCCGTTATGCTAATTACACATACCTCTGGGTACTTCACAAAGAAACTTTGTAAATATCCATTACAGAAATGGACTAGAAAAGGACTGTTTTATTGGCAGGTAATAATACAATGAATCGAATGAATTGTGAGTAGTGAGTTCAGTTCAGACAGGAGATAGGAAGAAAGAAAGGAAAAGCATCAATAACTAGGGACACACCTCTGTTTGTAAAAGAGAACACATCCACTCAGAGTGCTGTGAACTAGCCTGCATTTGTAAGTCAGAGTAAATATGGGATATGTGCCTATAGGACTCATAAGAATTAACATATTTTCGCAGCGTTCAGGAAGGAGGGGAAAGAGTACAATAGAATTCCGATGAAACTTCTCCAGGGGCCAAAGGTGAGGGTTGGGTGGTGTAATAGAAATTCAGAAAGTTACACTGTAGTCTTGCCTCTGTCACCTAGAAGTTCCATGAAACTGAGAAAAATCACCTCCCTCCTCTCTAAGCTTCAGTTCCCTCGTCGATGAAATAATTGCACACAGAATTTTATTTCTATAATTCTGTGACAGTTTCTAAAAAGAGGCTAGATTTCATAAAATATGCCCTCTACCTATAATGCATTGACTTGTACATATCATATTTCATGGGCTCTGAGAAGCCATTGATTCTAAGACGTATCATTCTACGTGTCACTAAGGAAGGAAGGAAGGACACAGTCAATTATAAGTACAAGGCACCATAGATTTTTAAGGCTCATCTTGATGTCAGAGCTTCTAAAATGTGAAAAAAAAATACATTTCAGAAATGACGAAATAGGGCAATTCATGCCAGGAAATTCTTAAATGGTAAGGGAACTAATTTCCTACCTGTGATTGTAAGATGATACGCTATGGCTGAAAACTATTTGGGCAAGAAAATGAAAGAGAATTGAACAGCTCCTAACGCTGTGGCCTGTGGGACAACGGTAAGGAAAGAGAGGAAAGAACAAATGAACAAGGCCCGGTGCTAGGTCATTTGCAAGCCTAATTTTGTCTGTCCCTATGAATAGCACTGAGACGTCAGTATTCTTAGGACACCCTCCGGTATTTTGGAAAAAGTGTGGGATTGCTATTCAGAGAGAGCTGGCTTCAAATCTAGGTGCTACCATTGGCTGAGTGATCTTGGATAAATCACTTAACCACTTGAATCCCAGTTTCCTTGTTTCACTAAGAGGAAATACGATCTCCCTTGCATATGTACTCTAAGGATTAAAGACGATGCATGCAAAGCATTCAACAAATATTAGCTATTGTATGTTACGGATGAGAAAGAGGCAACAAGAGGTCAAATGACTGTGGGTGTACGGAAGATGACATTCTAGTAAGCGGAGGGAATGTCCACGGTCTGTCGGACTTCCCCAGGTCGTGCTGTAAAGCTAGGAGACGCCAGCATGCCTAGCACGATAATATCGTGACCCGAGTCGCCCCAGGTTGACAGCGTTTGGGTGTTCTTGGCAAAAAAGAATTTTAAGCCCAGTGCAGAAAGAGATAATGGCCCGGATCTGGAGAGAAGCTAGGGGAGCATTCAAGCAAATGCATAGAGGCAGGCATTAGGCAAAGGCTTGTAAGTCCCAGCCAGGGTGGGAGGTTTCTGACCCTTTGCAATCACATCCAGTATATCTTGAGAGTCTTGCTTGAAGGAGTTACAAAAGCCAGCTGAAGTTGTCTCTTCTCTGAGCCTCGGTTTCTCTGCTGGCAAAATATGAGCGATCACACCCGCCCTTCCCTATTTCATGATATTTCACATACGCATCAAACGGGACAGATGAAGAAGTGCTACGTGTAAACACCACGAATTATTATCAGGATGGCTTTTTAAAACTTGGACTATTGGGGCGCCTGGGTGGCTCAGTCGGTTGAGTGTCCAACTTCAGCTCGGGTCATGATCTCGCGGTCGGTGAGTTCGAGCCCCGCGTCGGGCTCTGTGCCGACAGCTCAGAGCTTGGAGCCTGCTTCCAATTCTGTCTCCCTGTCTCTGTCTGCCCCTCTCCCACTCACTCTCTGTCTGTCTCTCTCAAAAATAAAAATAAACATTAAAAAAATTTTATAATAAATAAATAAATAAAACATTAAAAAAAATTGTAATTGTACTATCTGCTCACATCGATTCTTCAACAGAAGGGAAGCCTACAGATCCTTAGAGAAGGTGCTCCAAAGCCCGGGGAGTTGAAGGAAAAAGAAAAAACAACCAAACCCTGCTCCTTTCAGAATGTACTGCCCCTTCCAGGAGACACTTGAGAAGCAACTTTCGTGCAACAAACTGCCAAGCTAAGAAGAGTCTACTCCAGGCTGTGCCAAAAAACTCAAGGTCTCACTTAAAATACCGCATTCTGTCCTTTGCCACAAAACCCCACACAGTTGTCTTAAAGTGCACATCTCACTTTCACTACATTGAGAGAGTCTTGCTTGGTACAGGTGTGAAACACTGATGCATTTTGTTCGGAGCCTCTCTGATCCCCTCTCATCTAGTGATCAGGTGTCTTCTCTACTTTCAGGCTCAAACTTCAGATTCGGATCTAAACAGTGCCTAAAGGTAAACATACGGCGTACATTCAAAATCACTGAAGAAAAACATGTCAGAGCATGCTCTATACAGTAAAATGTAGAAAACAACAGAAAGAAAGAGAAAGCAAAAGAAGAATGAAAGAAAGAGAGAAAGAGAAAGAAAGAAAGAAAGAAAGAAAGAAAGAGGAATGAAGGAAGGAAAGAAGGAAGGAAGGAAGGAAGGAAGGAAGGAAGGAAAGAAGGAAGGAAGGAAGGAAAGAAGGAAGGAAGGAACGAACGAAGGAAAGAAAGACTGATGAATGGTTAAAGAAGATGTGGCACATGTATAATGGAATATTACTCAGCCATCAAGAAGAATGAAATCTTGCCATTTGCAATGACGCGGATGGAGCTCAAGTTGTATTATGCTAAGCAAAATAAGTCACTAAGTCAAGAGAAAGACAAATACCACATGATTTCACTCATAGGCGGAATTTAAGAAACAAAACAGATGAACATATGGGAAGGGTGGGGAAAGAGGAGAGAGGGAAACAAACCACAAGAGACTCTTAACGGCAGAGAACAAACTGAGGGTTGATGGAACGGGGTGGGTGAGGGATGGGCGAGATGGGCGATGGGTACTAAGGAGGGCACTTGTGATGAGCACTGGGTGCTGTTTGGGAGTGCCGAATCACTGAATTCTGCTCCTGAAACCAATACTGCACTATACATTAACTAAATAATATTTAAATTAAAAAAAGAAGAAAAGAAAGCAGTGAGGAAGAAAAGAAAGAGAAACCATTAAAGTGACAACAAAACTTACAGACTTAAATTCCCCTATTAGAAAACAAAAATCTTCATATTAGGTTAAAAATCAAAATAAGGGGCGCCTGGGTGGCTCAGTCGGTTCAGCGTCCCACTCTTGATTCCGGCTCAGGTCACGATCTCGCGGTTCACGGGTTCGAGTCCCACATTGGGCTCGGCGATGACAGTGTGGAGCCTGCTTGGGATTCTCTCTCTCTGCCCCTACCCTGTTTGCTCACTCTCTGTCTCTCAAAATACATAAACTCAAAAAATCAAAAAAAGACAGTGGCAAAAATATGAATAAATAATTATTAGATAAAAGCACACTATGTTCTTTTTTTTTAATTTTTTTTAATGTTTATTTATCTTTGAGACAGAGACAGACAGAGCATGGACGGGGGAGGGTCAGAGAGAGAGGGAGACACAGAATCCGAAGCAGGCTCCAGGCTCTGAGCTGTCAGCACAGAGCCCGACGCGGGGCTCGAACTCATGGACCACGAGATCATGACCTGGGCCGAAATCGGATGCTCAACCGACTGAGCCACCTAGGCGCCCCAAAGCACACTACGTTCTATGTTCTATGTTCAGCATGCAAAACACTATACACTAAACTGTATAACCTTCATAACAGTCCATGAACTAGACTCAACTCAATGAGGCAGCAGGGAAGGATTATGTAATTTGCCCAGGACCACAATCAGTGAATGGTAGAATCAGATTTTTAAATCCCGCCCGTCTATAGAAGGCAGCTACCCTTGTAGTGAGCACAGCATGACCCATAGAGGTGTCAAATCACTATGTCCTGCACCTGAAACTAACGTAACATTGGGGGTCAACTACACTTCAATGAAAAAAAACTAAAAAATCGTGTCTGTCAAATGCATAAGGATAAATAATATAAATAAGAACAATACAAGGTAATTTATTAGATATTGAACATTGTACCTTCCACAATAAAAGCGCGACTTCCTTCTGATTGATTAGACTGTGATCAGGTCCCCAAAGCACGAAACACACAGATCCCATTCTGTGACCACAATGCAGTAAGGCAGAAATCAACACAAATTCCAGAAAATTGAGTTATGAAAATAATAAATGCACTTCTAAATAACTTATTGCTCAGAAAAGAAAATGAAAAGGACTATAATTATACCAATAATTTCTAAAAATAATTACCAATGATTTAGAAACCCAGTGCTTTAGAAAACAACATATCAAAAGTATGGACTATTCCCATAGCTGTACTCACAATAATTCATAGCTATAAATATTCTTCTTATTAAATAGGAAGAATGAAAGCATACATTACTTAGACTATAACTCAAAAAGCTAGCAAAGGACAAAACAGATCCAAAGAAAACAGAAATAAAGAATTAGTAAAGATTAAATCAGAAACTTATGATTTAGAAAACAGAAGAAATACTAGTCAAGTGTAATACAGAGAAGTAACAAATATAGGAAATAAAGAATGAGAAAGGTAATGTAAACATAGCTATGGAAACAATTAAAAATTAAAAGAGAAAACATCTAGAAAAATTATAATAAATGCACAAGGAGAAATGTAAAATTTTCCTGAAAACATTAAACCTGAGTTAAGAAGTATAAATAAATTTAAACGCACACCTTATACCTGGTTCATGGACAGGAAAAGTAAACCCTTAAAATAATCCATACATTTAACATATCCCAATAAAAATACTAAAAGGATATTTTTGGAACCAGCTAAGCTGATTCTCAAAATCAAACACACACACACACACACACACACACACCAATGAGCACATGACGATAGCCAGAAGAATACTGAAGATAATACCCACCAGAGCGATAACTAGCCTTAGCAGATTTTTTTAAATGTATTATAAAGCTCAACTAATTAAAACATTTTCATACCATGAACGAAGAGATAGACACAGTAGTGAAACCTAAGAGAGAGTCTAAAAATAGATGCTAATGACTCGGAAATTTAATAGAGGATGTGATATTTAAAATCAGTGTGTAGGGGCACCTGAGTGGCTCTCTTGGTTAAGCATCTGACTCTTGATTTCGGTTCAGGTCATGATCTCACAGTTCATGAGTTCAAGCCCCAAGTTGGGCTCCAAGCTGCCTGTGCGGGGCCTACTTGGGATTCTCTCTCTCTGCCCCTCCCCTGCTTGTGCTTGTGTGCTCTCTCAAAATAGATAAACTGTAACACTTTAAAAAAAAAAAAAAAAAAAAAAGGAAAGAAAAGCAGGCTCCAGGCTCCGAGCTGTCAGCACAGAGCCTGACACATGGCTTGAACTCATGAACCACGAGATCATGACCTGAGCCAAAGTCAGACGCTTAACCAACTGAGCTGCCCAGGCGTCCCTCAAAATTAATACGCCTTTCAAATAAATAAATAGGGGCACCTGGGTGGTTCAGCCAGTTAAGCGGACGACTTCGGCTCAGGTCATGATCTCACAGTTTGTGAGTTCAAGCCCCGCTTTGAGCTCTGTGCTGACAGCATTGGAGCTTGGAGCCTGCTTCACATTCTGTGTCTCCCTCTCTCTCTCTGTCTCTTCCCCAGCTCATGCTCTGTCTCTCTCACTCGCTCAAAAATAAATAAAAATTTAAAAAATTAAAAAATAAATAGATAAAATCAGTGTTTAAATATCAAATTGTTTTGGGAAAAGGGACTGGCCATAGCGGGGAGAATAAGGCTGTATCGTTAACCAAAGAACCTAATCCTATATGTTTACTGGTCTTTGGCAACATAATTGGTGACCATGAATTCTCCCATCCCACAGCATGGGGTTGTCACAAGCCACTAAGATAAATGCATTGAACTAGAAGTTGTGTGGCATGGTCAAGGTAAGTCTGGGAAGGGGCAAGCCTAGGGAGCTACCCTGGCTTTACTTGGACAGTAGGAGTTGTGACTAAATGGTTGTATTAGTCGGGGTTCTCCCGAGAAACAGAACCAATGGGATGTATATACACATATATATAATCAAATAAGACATATCTGTAGGTACTTTACATTTACATATTTACATATAAATTTTACATTTCTCTAATAGATATAATAGATAGTAAAATTGGCTCATGCTATTGTAGAGGCCAACAAGTCCCATGATCTGCCATCCACAAGCTGGAGCCCCAGGAACATCAATGACACGATTCAGTCAGAGTCTGAAGTCCTGAGGACCAGAGAGAGAGTCAATGGTTGAAGTCCCAATCTGAGTACAAAGGCCCATGAGCCGGGAGCCACGGATGATACAGGGCAGGAAGAGATGGGTGTTCCAACTCAGGCAAAGAGGAAATTTCCCCCTCCCTCCTCCTTTCTGAAGACCTCTCTTCTGGTCTTCAACTGATTGGCTGCTGCCCACCCACTTGGGTGAGGATGACCTCCTTTACTCAGTCTACCAACCCAAGTCCTAATCTCTCCCAGAAACGGCCTCACAGACACACTCAGGAATAATGTTTTTTTCCGGGTATGTGGGCATCCCTTAGCCCAGCCAAGTTGACACATAAAATTATCCATCACAGTGGTGGAGGAGAGCCTTCTTATACATGGCTTTAGGTTCCGTGTAGCGCTTAGCCCAGGGTGGGGCACATCCTATGAAATTCATAATTGGTTTACATCTAAATTGAAGTTCAATCTCATCATTCAACCAAATATGAACATGAAACAAATTGCATCTATATCCAAAACTAGTTTAATCAAAACTTGATTAAAAGCAACTGGTAAGGCACCTGGGTGACTCAGTCAGTTCAGCATCCGACTCCAGCTCACGTCATGATCTCGTGGTTCGTGGGTTCGAGCCCCGCGTCGGGCTCTGTGCTGACAGCTCAGAGCCTGGAGCCTGCTTTGGATTCTGTCTCTCTCTCTCTCTCTCTCTCTCTCTCTCTCTGCCCCTCCCCTGCTCACACTCTGTCTCTGTCTCTCAAAAATAAATAAACATTTTGAAAAAAATTTTAAAGTCATTTTTGACTGGAGAAGAATGGGTTGCCAAAATTCTGGAAAGCACATCTTAATAGGGCACAAATAATTCATTTATTCTTACAAACCCTCTTGTACTTCCTTAAAACGTAGTTTATTTGGTTTCGGGTATCTTCAAAAGCCAGGGTACTTCTGAACAAGGAACTTTATTTGCTTTTCTATTTACCAGAGATCAATTAAGCTCCACTCCCCCCCACCCAGTCAGTTCCTGCAGTTGTCAAATATAGCTTAAAAAATTCCACTCTAAGGAGTCTTTTTTTTTTTAGGAATCATTTTTTAAAATGAAAGACTTGGTCAGGAAGAGGGACTGACACTATTTTAGTAAAAAGAATAAAATGAAACAAAATCCTACTGCCCGAGATTGACAAGCTCAGGTTGACAGAAAGGTTCAAATAAACACTGATAAACCAAAAATCAGCATATTAGGACTGTAAGCATAGGAATTCATTTTGAAATAGAAAATAATGATTCCTCTAGCCAAAACGTATCCCATTAGTAAACTCCCATAATATAGGGTTTAGTATAGTCTAGATTATTCTAGTGTAACATAAAATATGTTATACTAGTATACCATGATATAGTATAGTCTAGTATCCTATAGTATAATATAGATTACCTCTAAATAAATTTTCTCTTTCTCTCTCTATCCCTCTACACACACACACACACACACACACTCCTACACACACGCGCACACCTGTGTGATACTGAAAATTCACGTTCAAAGCCACATGTTCTTTCTCACCGACTTCGAGAAAACTTAGTGTCACGATACTTCTAACAAAAGTAGTTTCAGATCACAGTGGGCATTCAGGACCTTCTTTGCCACCTATGAAGGTAAATATTTCTCTCTAACTTTTCAAAGCATATTCTTAAAGTGTTATGTCTTCCTGTCCATGACAGTTCTCAAATACAGATAGTTAGTATATTTCAGTGAAGAGTGTCTTTTTCATTCCTGAAACTGCCTCTTGTCTGATTCTAGCTTAATCTAAATTGGTTTATGTGAAAGTCAGGTAAGCAGACATCCCGAGGTGGAAACTATTTCGAGAAGATGACAGTGAGAAAACAGATTTAACAATAGTCAATAATCACAGAGGTGTGAAAGTTGACATGAAATCAGGCTAAGAAAAGTCGTAGTTTACTCTGAATTCTTTTCAAGGCCTTCTTGTTTCATACAGCAATACTATTCCATGAGGAATTTTTCTTGAAAGCAACATTGCGTTTATGGTCAACCATGTCAATTTCCAAAAACACATCGAGCCCATAAACCCATCGGAATGAAACCCGTTAGAATGAGAAGAAATATGGTCAACAATAAAGCAAACATTTGTCTCCATACTAAGCTAGACTTTCATGAAGAAATAAGTCCTGCTTGATTTAGCTGTGGATGGGATGTAATAGTCCATAGCACTCTGATCAAGGGCAATAGACCTTACTAATAGTTGAATCAAGGTAGGTTATTTGCTACGTTGGACCATCGAGACGAAATCTGAGATAATAGAGCTGAGGTTCCCACAACTGTAGTATTTATTCTGTCTTCTTTGCCTCTGGAACAGCATTTCTCAAGCTGAATTTTAACGGCACTATGGTTAAGAGATACTTCTCGAAAGATATGTTCTCAGGTCACCTATGGTCGCTATCTTTTCCATGTTCTATTCCCCCATTGGACATTCACCTTGCATACCAGCATACTTAAATTTCTAAGAACTCCTCCAGTAAAGAAACCTATTTAGCCTAGCATTTGCCAAACTAATTTGACCACAGGGGTAATTATTAATTCAAGAAAGACCTTCGTAGTGGATGTTATAACTCACCTCAGATTCCACTTAAGGACCAAAGGGTTTATTCCCCAGCTTCTAGGAATGGGGGGCTGACTGCACTCAGCTGCCAGTCCTCTCCAGATACATCATCAGCTACAGAGAACTGCGTCTCCCAAGTTCACAACCCTTTCCCAGGGACCGCATGCATCCACGACTGGTCAAGGCGGAAGTAGAAAGCCCTGACGGCTCATCACAATGTGGGACGACTCTAAAGGAAGATCCCAGTTTCAGAGCTCACCTTGGCATGGCTGAGGCCTTTGCTGGGACTGTTTCACAGTTGAACTTCTCTCTGTGACCGCTGTTGGTTTCTTCCCTTCTTTTCTTATTTCCCTTCTTTCTTTTCTCTTCCCTTGCACAGTTGTTGATCCTGAGAGCACCGCTTGATGAACTTCCTGAATGCTTAGCTCTGTCTCAGAGTTTGCTTTTGGAAGAATCCAATCTACAAAACATTTTAGGACACTTAGGTCTAATGGAGACTACTGATGGGAGGAAAGAGGGAGTCTACCCTAAGTCATGTGTGGAAAGAAGCCATTCCAGACTTGGGCAGAAGGTTTCTGGAAACCATAGAGTGAACAATGAACCTCCACTAAGTTTACTTCAATCAGCATCCATTGGAGCGCCGGCCGTGGAGTGCTCCATGAGGAATCCAGAAACACGGCATTTCTTGATTCTAAACCAGTGATGTAGAAGCTGTGACAAAGGCAAAATCAATGTCAAACCTCTGTCTTCCTTTAATAAAAGTAATGTCTTGAGCCTATAAAAAACGTACACTTTTCTTTTCTAGTCGCTCCTGGCTTAATAATTTCTGCTCTAGCTCAACTAAAGTCGTGAGTGTCTATATAAAATTTATATATACATTTATATTTACACTTGGATCTATATATTTAGGAATACCATCTGTCTAAAATATAATTTATTGGGGCGCCTGGGTGGCTCAGTCAGTTGAGCGTCCGACTTCGGCTCAGGTCATGATCTCACAATCTGTGAGTTCGAGCCCCGCGTCCGGCTCTGTGCTGACAGCTCGTCGCCTGGAGCCCGCTTCGGATTCTGTGTCTCCCTCTCTCTCTCTGCCCCTGCCCCCCCAGCTTGCACTCTGTCTCTGTCTCTCTCAAAAATACAAAATGTTAAAAAATTAAAAAATAATAATAAAATAAAATAAATAAAATAAAATTTATTAAGTATCAGGTATACATTAGATACAATTCCTGCCTCCAGGACAGCTTCAATTTTGTTGAAAACAAAACTAGATAAAGCGTTAAGCTTTTGGGTTTAGGTCGGCAGCTTCTGAACACGGTGTCATGATCAGCTGTAAAGAGTGTCACAAAGAATTTAGTACTAATAAAAATGTGTCAGCCTGTGAAAAGTACTCTTTAACCAGCAAGGGCCAATTTTAAGGTAATTGCTTAATAATATTACTCAAGTGAATCCAATATGCTTTCTTGAGTGAAAGAGAAAGTCGTTGCTAGCTTATCGAAAATTGTTCATAAGCCTCACCAAATCTGTGGGAGTTTGTCTTAGAAGTGAATCTATCAATCATGTGTGATACATGGGAGAGGCCCTCTGGTTTAGATCATAAACGCGATAAATTTCCATAGACTGGGGAGATCAGTTTGGACTGGACGCATATAGGAAGGCTACTGAAATGACCTTTGCTCTGTTCAGAAGCTAGCAAGCCTGGAGGTTGGCTTTGGCAATAAATCGATATATATTACTTGTACAAGTCTGGATCTGTAGGCTTGAAATATGGAGCAGTTTGGTTTAACTCCTCTAAACTTTAGCATAGCTTTCTTCTATATATAATATGATTTTTAGCAAGACTTTACCTGTTGCCTTGCATTTGGCAGTGAAACGTCATTTTTTTTAAGAGAGGGAGAGAGAGAGCAGGTGAGGGAGGGGCAGAGAGAGCGGGAGAAAGAGAATTCCAAGCAGGGTCCACACTGTCAGCGCAGAGCCGGACACGGGGCTTGAACCCACGAACCGCGAGATCAGATGCTCAACCGACTGAGCCACCCAGGTGCCCCAAGGCTGTTGCTTTTTAAAAAGTGCCTTGAAAATTATGTATAATTCCTGGAAAAATAAGTTCCCAGAAAAAAAAAAAAAGAAACAAGACAGGAAGAGTCTACAGAATAGAATGAACTCAGGGACGGAAAAGTCACGAAAACATTTCACATTTGTCCCCCACTGGGGGACAACTGCCAAAACAAGTTATCAGTATGTTCCGTGGTGGTTAGCATGATACAAGGCATGGAAGAAATGCACCATACGCATGACTTGGTTGCTAAGGAAGAGTGTGCTTAGCTGGAAGCCGAGGGGGAGGGGAAGAGAGAGAGAGAGGGAGACAGAATCCGAAGCAGGCTCCAGGCTCCCAGCTGTCAGCACAGAGCCTGACACGGGGCTCAAACCCACAAACCGTGAGATCAGGACCCAAGCTGAACTCGGGCACTTAACCGACTAAACCACTCAGGCGCCCCTTAGCCAACTTGAATTTAAATAGATAAATTTTAAAAGAAAAAAAAGATCTCTAGAAGTCACATTTCGAGAGCAAAAATGGACCGCTGTGAAATTAATCTTACTCACGTTTTATGTAAGCCACATATCCCAAGTATTACCATTTTAACACATAATCAATATTAAAATCCAGATATTTTATGTTTTTCTGTATGAAATCAAAACCGGTGTGTATTTCATCATCTCAGCTGCACTCACCACATGAGTGCAGTGACTGCCATATTGGACGGCACGGTTCCAGAACAAAACAGACTAAAATAAAAAACAGAAAGATTACTGCCCTCGAAAAGATGTTCTCCGCCAGAACCTATCTGCAGTGCGGCCTGAAGCGGAATTTACCACCTTCCCCCAAACAGTGGCCTGAGTGTTTCACGCGAGAAAGAAACAGCGATTTTAGGGGCATCTGGGTGGCTCAGTTGGTTAAGCTCCAACTCTTGACTTCAGCTTAGGTCATTATGTCACGGGTTCGTGAGTTCGAGCCTCACATCGGGATTCTCTCCCTCCCTCTCTCTCTGCCTCCTCCCACTCTCTCTCAAAATAAATTTTTAAAAAGGAGAGGAACAGCAATTTTTCCTCCTAAACAGCCATACAGCATATCTGCCACTAAGCACCACGAAAGAATTATGGTAAAACTTCTGTGCAGTCTTCAGGCTGCCTTATCCTGTGAATCACCAGATTGGCCATTGGGACTGAATTGGCTGGCCAGTTCGGTTGCCCTATCCAAGTATCTGGTCAGTCACTTGGTCAAATAGAATCACCAAATAGAACTAACAGTGTATTTATTTGCTTCCATGTGGTACAGCAACAGCATTATGTCGAAAAAAAAAAAAAAAACAATACAAAGACCTTAATTTAAAAATGCTTTATTGCTACAAAATGCTAACCACCATCTGAACTTTCTGTGAGTCATAATCACTGATCACAGATCACTGTAACAAATATAAAAATAATGAGAAAGTTTGAAATATAGCGAGGGGGCGCCTGGGGGGCTCAGTCGGTTAAGCGTCCGACTTTGGCTCAGGTCATGATCTCATGGTTCGTGGGTTGGAGCCCCACATCGGGCTCTGTGCTGACGGCTCAGAGCCTGGAGCCTGCTTTGGATTCTCTGTCTCCCTCTCTCTCTCTCTGCTCTCCCCCGCTCACGCTCTCTCTCTCTCTCTCTCTCTCTCAAAAACAAATAAACATTTAAAAAAATTGTTTAAAGAAATATAGTAAGAATTACCAAAATGTGACACAGAGACACAAACCACAGACCTTCAATTTGTTAAGAAAAAAACCCCACAGTGTCTGCTAACCACAATAAATCGAAGCACAAGAAAAAGAGGTATGCCTGTAGTGGATAAAATCAAGGGCTCTAGAAAGAGAAAAAGGCATATTCCGATTCTGGCTCTGCGTGGGAACAGCTCTGTGGCCTTGGGCTCCTTGCGCCTTGGTTTGCTCATCCGTAAAGTAGGAATAATTATAGTTCTTACTTCCTCCAGGTGCTCTGAGGCTTTACAGGAGGTAATTCATGTAAAGCTTTTAGCTCTATCCAGAAGAAAGGAACACTCGGTATTAAATATTGTTGTCATAGTTGTGACAAATTCTCTGAGCACATGGGTTCCAGCCAATATCTAGAGTCACTGGTTGAAGATGTAATTGTCACATTATTTTTTTCTGTTGGAGCCTCAGTGCTTTACTAAATGTCTTTCTGTCTATAGTGAAACACATGAAATGTGTCACCAGCATTATTAGGCCAGACGCTGGAAAGAACTCCATTCAAACTCGTTTGAAACTTTTTTTTTTGGTTTTGGTTGCACTTTTTGTATGGCTCGGTGAGGAATGATCCTGTCACAAAGGAGTCCCTGCTAAGAAACAATATTTCCTGGGTCTAAGGAGGCCGTCAGGACCACATTTGGAGTTTTTATTTAGGTCACTATGCATTTCCCATGACGTATAGATTTCAATTGAGGTACATTTGGCTACCAAAGCCCTCTGCTTAAGTTAGCAAAGGATTGAATTAAAATACTAATAAAAGTAAATGTTATCTTAATGGGCATCACGGCAATTATATAACAGCCTAAATCCTATATACATAGAAACTTAGGACAAGAAGCTGATTATGATCACGAATAAATAGATATTAGCCATAGGTCAGACTTCCTTTCCTTTCCTTTTTTTTTTTTTTTTGCCTTGTGACCAAAATAGTTTCATATAAACAAAATAATTTTTCTTCCTTATCTTCCTGTTCCTTCTGCCATATTAATTAAGATTTGACATGTCCCCATATACTGTTTATGGCAAAACGAGATGAGTAAACTGATTCAAATCCAACAGCTGACTTTTTACCCCAATCCCATGCCAAAGACAAATGGAACTTTCGAGAGTTTGGAGGTTTGAGTTTATCTACACGTTATTCTTTTCTTTTCACTTGCAAGTATCTCGGTATAATTTTAGCTTTATGCATTTTGTAGTGATCGGATATGTAAGGGATTTTTGGAGAGTTTGGGTTAGTGCAGTAGAAATGTTATGTAAGTCTTTAAAAAAAAAACGACAGAGAGGATATCAGTGCAAAAGTGAATAAATCTACACCTATCGTACAGGCCTATGATGTTTTAAATGGTCTTTGCAAAGCTGACCATAGCCCAACACAAAAGATTCAATTACAGAGAAATACAGAGATCGAAATAGGCACAAGTGTGGGATTACGGCCCCTAACTTTAGCCCCAGCTCTAAGTAAGATTGTTCTGGGGAAGGGAAGGCAATTTTTGGTCCTGAATCTCCAATGTTTTCCCACACCCAACCAAAAAAAAAATGAGAATAGGAAACTGGTTGGATTACACCAGTAACAGTTCTGCTTCGTATGTGGTTTATGTACATTTGAGTGACCAGACACAAGTATTTGGAGGCTTAAGGCAAATAATCCAAGACCTGTGCCTTCAAATCGTTCACCATCTAAGGGTGGACGACCCGGAGAGGTCAAGGACTTAGAGTAATTTGAGAGACAATGACAAGCCGACTTGTCTCGCTCTGCCTTATTCTGGAGTAGAGTGAAAATGTAATGCCAAGCTAGCTTGGCCATAGACAAATCCTCTAACTCGTGGAAGTTTTCTCCACACCCACACCCAGGATAAGTCATCATCATCCACAACATTATCATCTTGCCATATTCACAGCAGAACTTCAAGGATTGTAATTCACATCTCGAAAGATGCACTGCCCCCATGGCCCAAGCTTAGACCAGTGCTCCTCAAAAGTTGTAATAAAAATCACCTGGGGATCCTCTTAAAAACACGTATTTCTGGACCCTACGTCCAAGGGTTTTGATTCGGTGGCTGTGGGGTGGAGCCCAAGATTTTGCATTTCTAACAGGTTCCCAGGTGACCCTGATGATGCTGGCTCAGGGACCATAATTTGAGTAGCACTGATCTCTGTTATTTTTTTATTTTGAGAGAGAGAGAGAGAGAGAGAGTGCATGCATGTGCACACATGAAAGCAGGGGAGGGGCAGAGAGAGAGAGGGAGGGAGAGAGAGAATCCCAAGCAGGTTCCACGCCATCAGCACAGAGCCTGACGCAGGGCTCAATCTCGTAAACCAGAAGACCATGACCTGAGCCAAACTTGAGAGTCAGACGCTTAACCCACCGAGCCACCCAAGCGCCCTGAGGATCACTGATCTAAAATTTCCTTCACTCTCTAATACTCTCTCTTCCTTCCGTCCTATCTCAGGTAAGGCACGTATCCTTCCCCCTTATCCAGTAAAACCCATCACTTTCACTCCAATCCCATCCCAATATCAATTATCTGCTGTATTAGTTAGGATTCACGTCAGCTGCAAGTGATGGAAAACCCAAACAGTAGTGCTTTAGACAAGATGAAAGATCCCTCTGAGATACACATAAGCAGCCCAGGACTGGCATATTATTAGCTCCACAAGCATCAGGTCACAGATTCCTTCTATCTTGTTCTTCCCTTCCCATCATACTGCTTTCACCTCAAAGGCTATCTCATAGGTCAAGAACTATAGCTCTGGCCATTAAGTCCACATTCCAGCCAATAGGGGAAAAAAGGATAAAAGGCACACTCCTTCCTTTTAAGAACACTTTCCAGAAGTGCACACATCACTTCTGCTTATCTCCCGTAGGCCAGAACTTCGTTATATGGCCACGCCTCGCTGCAAAGGGATTGGGAAATACACCTTTGCACATGCCCAGATAAAATATGAGGTTTGAGGAGGGGAGGTGGAGAGGGATGGGCTAAACGGTGATGGGCATTGAGGAGGGCACTTGGCAGGGGGATGAGCACTGGGTGTTTATGTAACTGATGAATCACTGGGTTCTACTCCTGGAACCAACAATACTGTACTGTATGTTAACTTAAATTTGCATAAATAAATTTAAAAAATAAAAACGAAAAACATGGGGCGCCTGGATGGCTCAGTCGGTTAAGTGCCCGTCTCTTGGTTTCGGCTGAGATCCTGATCTCGCGGTTTGGTGAGCTTGAGTCCCGCATCAGGCTCTGCGCTGGCAGCCCAGAGCCTGCTTGAGATTCTCTCTCTCTCCCTCTCTGTCCCTCCCTCACTCGCGTTGTCACTGTCTCCCTCAAAATAAATAAATAAACTCAAAACATTACGTGAGGTTTCTATAACTAAGGAAGGAGAGGACAGATACTGAGGTAGAATTGGCAGTCTCTATGACCCCCCCCTTGATATTTATCTTTAACCTATAATTTCTTCAAGTTCTTTTTTCTAAGTCTATAAATACTCTAAAAATTTACTTCAGTAGTACTCCTTCCATTAGCTGCCACCCACCCTTGCCTCTTCTTTTACTTCCAAACTTGACAAGGGGCGCCTGGGTAGCTCAGTCGGTTGAGCGTCCGACTCTTGATTTTGGCCCAGGTCATGATCTAGAGGTTGGTGGGTTCGAGCCCCACGTCAGGCTCCATGCCCTGACAGTGCAGAGCCTGCTGGGGATTCTCTGTCTCCCTCTCTCTGTCCCTCCCCCCCTCTCAAAATAAATAAATAAACTTTAAAAAATAAATGAAAAACATTACAAACTTGTCAAAAACCAAGAATTTATTTCTCTTGCTTATACTTTGTGACCACCCCCTTACTCATCAGCACCTTGTAATCTGGCTAAGACACCATTGCCATTGAAACTACCTTCTGCTATATCACCAGTGATTTCCTTATTCCCAAGTCCATTGACTTCTTTTTTTTTTTCAATTTTTTTTTTCAACGTTTATTTATTTTTGGGACAGAGAGAGACAGAGCATGAACGGGGGAGGGGCAGAGAGAGAGGGAGACACAGAATCGGAAACAGGCTCCAGGCTCTGAGCCATCAGCCCAGAGCCTGACGCGGGGCTCGAACTCACAGACCGCGAGATCGTGACCTGGCTGAACTCGGACGCTTAACCGACTGCGCCACCCAGGCGCCCCCAAGTCCATTGACTTCTAAGTCTTTGTAATACTTCCCTAAGTCTGAATTATTGTCGTGGAAAATAATATGGTAAAACTAAGAAAACATGGCAAATAAGTAGTTAGCTATCAAAGGAGAGAGTCTTACATCAGGAATCTTGTATTTTCCATGCAATCCTAAAAAATCTTGCCTCTAAGAGGAATATTTTGACTCAATACGTGTCATAATAATTTTTCTTGTGAAGTGTATGTAGAGATAGGCACTTCAAAATAAGTCCACTTAGGCATAAATAAAGATCTCACACAAATACATGTGAAATTAGATAATAAAATGTTTCAAAGGAAATGCTGTAATAACAAAGTATGTGGCACACACAGAGAATTATCTTGTTTAACTTGTTTTTCAACTGTCTAGTATTAACTGCACTTGTCAATCTGCTGATATTTTTAATGCATTACACTCATTGCACCTTTGTATCCCAGACTTCTTTCACTCAACTTTAACCTGACGTGATTGCTGCAGCGAATATTAATAATAATAGCAAGAAGAAGGAGGAGGAGGGGGAGAAGAAAAAGAAGAGGAAGAAGAGGAAGAAGAAGAAGAAGAAGAAGAAAGAAGAAGAAGAAGGAAGAAGAAGGAAGAAGAAGAAGAAGAAGAAGAAGAAGAAGAAGAAGAAGAAGAAAGAAGAAGAAGGAGAAGAAAGAAGAAGAAGAAGAAAAGAAGAAGAAAGAAAAAGAAGAGGAAGAAAGAAGAAGGAAGAAGAAGAAGAAGAAGAAGAAGAAGAAAGAAGAAGAAGGAGAAGAGGAGGAGGAAGAAGAAGAAGAAGGAGGAGGAGGAGGAGGAAGAAAAAAGAAGAAGAAGAAGAAGAAGAAGAAGAAGAAGAAGAAGAAAGAAGAAGAGGAAGAAAGAAGAAGAAGAAGAAAGAAGAAGAAGAAGAAAAGAAGAAAGAAGAAGAGGAAGAAAGAAGAAGAGGAGGAGGAGGAGGAAGAAGAAGAAGAAGAAGAAGAAAAGAAGAAAAATGAAGAAGAAGAAGAAGAAGAAGAAGAAGAAAGAAGAGGAAGAAAGAAGAAGAAGAAGAAGAAGAAAAGAAGAAGAAGAAAGAAGAAGAAGAAAGAAGAAGAGGAGGAGGAGGAGGAGGAAGAAGAAGAAGAAGAAGAAAAGAAGAAAAACGAAGAAGAAGAAGAAGAAGAAGAAGAAGAAGAAGAAGAAAGAAGAAAAAAAGAAGAAAGGAAGAAGAAGAAAAAAGAAGAAGAAAAGGAAGAACAAGGGGAAGAGAAAAGGGGGCAAAGGAGAATTTTTGTGGAAAATTGGATTTTCCTGAGTTCTCAAAAATGTCCAAGGCTGGTGAGCCAAATAATTGGAGAAAGACAGACTGTGTGCACGTATAAAGCCTATGGTTTCGTAATAAACCCGATTTGTTTTGGAGCCCCTTGACTGCAGAAGTGAGACCCTGTAAATTAGTCAAGCTTGATGGACCCAAACCATGGCTCCAAAGGAGTGTACAATCTCCAGCACCTGTTTGTTATACTTAGAAACCTTGCTCTCTGACCATCTCTGATCTCTGCACATCGAACTTCTGACTCTTATCTGGCTATTATTATGGAACTTAGCATTAATCAGCCCTTTATTCTATGTTCTGATTTGGGCTCCTCCCTGCTTCATGGGTCTATCTCCGTAATTTCACTCCTGGATTCAAATTCTTGACTTTGTAGTTATACCTCATCTCCTCTCCTATTTCCACTTCAGCATGGACACTGCCTGACAATACTGGGCTCCTCAAGTTCAAGCTCAGTGGTACTTCACCCTGGCTGCATGTTAGAATCCCACAGAAAGACTTAAATACTATCACTGCCTGGGCCCCATCCCCAGTATTCTGATTTAAGGTCGGAGATGAGACCAGGGATTGAGAGCTGTGAAAGTCCTCCGTGTGATTCTAATCTAATCTGCAGCCAGGTTAGAAAATTACCATGCTGGCTTCCTTTTCTGTTAAGAGTAACTATGGACTCTACTTAGGGCACCACTCAATTACCCTTTCCTGGCACCAGACCACACTGCCTTCACTGGTCCCGTGGAGCTCAGCAAACACAGGTGCCAGCAACAATCCGTTAGATCTAAGGTAGTAATCCATTTATTCAAAAAACACCGGACAAACGTTTACTCTTTTCTAACTGCTCAGAGAAAAACTAGAATGTAGTCCCTTTCCTCCAGACCCGAACATGCTAGTGGGGGAGGCAGCAAGGAGACCCACGATTATAGCAATATGATAAGTGGTATGGATAAAATGCTATGGGAATACACAAGAGGAGGCAACTACCTCTCTGTAAAAGTCTTGGAAGTCTTCCGGAAGCACATTTGAGTCTCAAGGAGTAAACGGAAGTTTGCTGGGAAGGCAAGAGAAGATTGGGATTCCAAGCAGAAGGGACAGTCGAAGCAAAAACACAAAAGAGATTCTGCATACGTATACATGCATAGTTTACATTTTTCATTGAAGAAGAGCATGAATTCTAAGACAATCCTAAGTCGTTGGGAGTATTTCATATGCTTTTTTATTTTTCTAATAGATTTTTTAAGTGTATTTATTTCTTTTGGGAGAGAGAGAGAGAGAGCACAGCAGAGACAGGAAGAGAGGGGGGAGAGACAGAATCCCAAGCAGGCTCCGTGCTGTCAGCCCAGAGCCCGATATGGGGCTGGAGCTCACAAACCTTGAGATCGTGACCTGAGTCGAAGTCAGACGCTTGACAGACCGAGCCAGCCGGGTGCCCCTGAACATTATCCATTGACTGCAAAGTGCTATATTATCCTTGTGAGCAAGACTAAATCACCTTGATGGCCCTCCAAAAGGCAAGGACCGATAAAGCTATGACAGGAAAAATAAGGATTAGCCCATGATATTTATTTTTAATATCATTTCAGCTTGTTTGCAAATTCCGACTTTTGGGCAATGCACACGATTACAACACCCTTTCAGTTGGTTTGTCTTTCTGTATGACTAGTTGGCAACCAAATCGATGCAATTCTTCTTGGTTCTTCCCTCTCAACTCTGAAGTATTTGTCCTTGGGATTAACTGACTCCAGCCCTCATCTAAAGACACAATCTTCTATCCTTAAGGTGCACAGCTTCAGGACTTTCCTATCGCCGCATATGCAAAATGCTTGCGCGGTAACAAACTGGTTAAACGTTTGTGTAACGGACAGGTCAGTTTGGCGACAGAAACATGTGTCCCTAGCAGTTATGTTGCTTCATTACTTGGTCTTCATCCCTGAGAACCCCGGGCAGCATATTCTTGCAAAAGGTCCCAGGGCCCACCCTTCAAAAGACATCTGAGACAGCAGTGAGGTTCATACCCTTATACACTTTTGCATTTCTTCATCAAAATCAAAATCCTGCCAAACTGTCCCTGTTATTTATTGATTTATTCATTTAGTTAGCTACTTAGTTAGTTATTTCGAGAGAGAGAGAGCATGCCCGTGAGAGGTGGAGGGGCAGAGAGACAGGGAGGGAGAGAATCCCAAGCAGGCTCCATGCTGTCCGTGTAGAACCTGGTGTAAGGCTCAATCTCACGAACTGTGAGATCGTGACCTGAGCCGACACCGAGAGTCGGACGTAACTGACTGAGCCACAGGGTGCCCCTGTTCCTGGGTTTTGTTTTGTTTTTTTATCTTCCTACTAGGCTTAGTGGTGTATTACATACAAAACTTTCAAGTTAAAAATTGAAAAGAGAGTCTTTTATGACCCAGAAGTGTCTTCAACAGGCCCTTTGTGTTAGGTTAGTACAAGATGAGCTGGACTAGGGAAAGGAGGAACTTCTTCCTTGGACCCCAAGTCAGGGAGGGTATGCTTGACCAGTATCCAAACAGTTATTTTCCAGAAAGAAGCTTTAGTGGCACAAAGGGTTAATGACAAAAACTACCAGAAGGGGAAAGCCAACAAAGTATCACAGGAATGAGGAAGAAGGTGGGTGGCTAAAAGCAAGGGGGAGATTATGACAACCCAAGATTAACTAGAGCAGCTTTTAAAGATGTCCAATCATGGCCTAGCTTTCCAACTTCTTAGAGGGGCCAGTGAAACAGGCTACCCTCAGTCTCTTCTTCCCAAATGTCTACCTGAACTTCACTTCCCTTTTATTATACATCAATTCCTCAGTAAATGTCAGTAGTTAACTGACACAGGACCTATTTAAACAGAATTATTAATAGTTGACTTCATTGCCGATATGCCACGTAATAAGGCGTGCCCAATCATTTTCCCCAAGTGTAATAAAGTCTATGTTTCCTTTCCTACTTACAGTTATTGGGATGGTAAATAAAGATAGGTGATATCTCAAACATCACAATAAACTCTAAGCAGTCTCAAACAACCCCTATATAGAACGTCTAGTAGTCTCAACTCCTGTATAGAATTTCTAGTACAAAAGGGCAATATGCCATAATGCTTTTTATTTTATTTTATTTTTTATTTTTTTTAAATTTACATCCAAATTAGTTAGCATATAGTGAAACAATGATTTCAGGAGTAGATTCCTTAGTGCCCCTCACCCATTTAGCTGCTTGGGATCCTGCCTTCCCCTCTTTCTGCCCCTCCCTTGCTTGCTCTCTCTCTCTCTCTCTCTCTCAAAGTAAACAAATAAATTTAAAAGAAAAAAAAAGATGAGCGGGAAACTATCCCAATAAACACATTTTGGATTAAGTAAATAAATAAACAATAAATCTCCCAGTGTGATCTCATTTAGGTATAAGATCCACAGAAAAAGCAGGAAATCTGCCAAAATATTAAGTATGGTTACTTATTGAGTTTTAGACTATCACAGCTTTCAGTGTGTACGCTTTTTAAATCTCACAAATTCCCCCCAAAGCACAGTGGAACATAAATGCCAGTTCTTAAACAAGTGAATAAGGCTGGTGGTCATCCCGTCTCCTGTCACCAAAGTGACTTTGCGTGCCTCGTATCCGTGACACAAATATCTACATGAGCGATTCTCCCCGCTCTGGGACGTTTGCTATGCCTGCTGACCCCGGCCACCTCTTTGGGCTTTAGTGAGAAGCCACCAGGCTCAAAGTAAAATACCGTTCCGGTCTGAGTATTTCAAAGAGAGATGCATGGAATATTCAGAGACTTGGCTCACCTTTGTGACATTGGCTATGCAGCTATCTAGTGGCGTTCAGATCTGCATCTACTGTCTGAATTTTTGGGCTGTTGTGCTATGCACACAGATGGTCTCTCAGTTGTCTGCCTCCTCGATTGCTCCCAATCAAGATCTGCTTCCACTAAAGCCAAAAGCAAAGCTGGTAAATGGCTGTTTACCCTATTGGGATAAGAAGGGAAGGAAGCTGTGATCCGTAAGTAAATTGCAATGGAGCCAGAGCCATGGAAGGGAATTGCTTTCAGACGATATGTTATATTGCTTCAAGGTCTTTATTTTGCTTGTATTTTACATTGTCTTCGAGGTCTGTGAATAAGGTTAATTCAGATCTTAAGGCCAAGTTGAGAAGTTCCCTGAGAAACCCGGCCAAACAACAACCAGCACAGTTCAAGCCGTGTTACTAGCAAGCTGCACCCCCCACCTCCTCAATGTTGGTTTCCTTAAAGCACGAAAAAGAAACTCCTGGTCTGTGTCCTTGCTGCGTCTTCTGGAGAAAAAAAAAAAAAAAAAACAAAAACATCGACCACTGAGGAATCCATTTGGGGAATGTGGCTGGATTTGTTAATGTGTCAAAACAGTGGAATTGGTACTTGCAATTGGGGAGGGTGAGATGCTTTGATTTAGCTGGTGCAGCTCGACAAAGGTTGAAAAGAGATCACTGGAACCCAAGCAAAGGGAGGAGTGGACAATAAGAGAAATGGGGCCAAGAATGGGGAAAAAAATAGCATGTAGAGTAGCTTACCGGTCATTAGCAGGGCAGCTGGGAGAGTCCTATGAATCTGGAGAACATTGCCCCTCAGGGGCCTGAGGGTGTTCAGCCCCTCTAACGTACTCCGTCTAGTGGGACTCAAAGAGGACTAGAGTTCTGGTCCAAGTTGCAGATAAAGGGTAAATAAAAAGGCAGAACCAGGATGAGGTGTGGCTCATGACTCGGTGCTCCTGAGAGAAGTCAAAGCCTTGAAAGAATCTTCTAGTGGGAGCGCCCGGGTGGCTCAGTCGGTGGAGCCTCTGACTTCAGCTCAGGTCACGATCTCGCGGTGCGTGGGTTCGAGCCCCACATCGGGCTCGGTGCTGACAGCCGGGAGCCTGGAGCCTGCTTCGGATTCTGTGTCTCCCCCTCTCTCTAACCATCCCCTGCTGGCGCTCTGTCTTTGTCTCTCCCAAAAATAAATAAACGTTTATTTTAAGTTAAAAATAGAAAAGAATCTTCTGGTGGTGGCGGTGTGAGTGAACATGGCACGGGCTGGCGGCTGGGACACTTTGCAGATTAGCATGGATCGGAGGCTAGGAGGTGCGGAACCTTAGATCTCATTCTGTGCAAAATATTCATAGAAATTAACTATATTAAACCCAAACCTGAGATTTCTCCCTCTCTCAGAATTAGACTCCTCTATTTTGAGAAACAGCAGCATCCACTCTGCTTCTGATAGGGAGTGTGATTTGGGCATATCGCTTCCTGTTTCGAGGTGTCAGTTTCCCCATCTGTAATATGAGGGCATATGAATACACGAGGGACCGTTTAGACGCGTGAGTATATAGACGTGAAATGCAAAATGACATTCTGATTCTTCTTTTATGCAGATTGGTGACAAAACTAAATAAAACTTGACAGCTTTCAGTCAGTGGCTCTTGATTTCGAGTACGTAACCTATGGAAGGACATCGTTATCCATGGTCGTCTGACCCTTGCCCCATCTCAAGTCACTTCCACACATGGACTCTATGCTCAGTACAGATAGAATGTACTCATGAGAGGGGCCTTCCCTAACATTTATGACCTAGAGGGACAGAGAAAGATACGGGGTCCCTGTGGACAGGGTCACTCCCAAGGAAAGGAGGAAGAAAGGGTCTAGGCTACATATGCCCGATTTCTCCTGGATGGTTTGGCTGGAACGAAGGTGGCGTCAGTTAGGCGTCCTACCTTTGGATCCTCTTGACTGAAAATCAATAGATGTGAGCTTTCAGCAACATGACTTCTGTTTGCCCACTTATCTCAATTTTTTGGTTACTAAATGCCTCCTTCCGGGTCTGATTGTCCCTATATGTTAAAGCTATTAATCCCTGTGAGTAAAGGGAACTGTTTGCCAAGCCAGAAAGTAGGAAGAAAGAAGGCCAGCATAAAAATCACAATGGCTTTTTGGTCCCAGGGCCTGCACCAAGTAGGGAGGATACATTCCATCAGTCTTGCCCAAGGAGATGATTTGCATTAGCAACTGGGAGATGACGGAGGAAGATTTGTGGTCACAAAGAAGTTCGTTTCTGAGTCAGCTTCCAGTCCAGGCTTTATACATTTTTCCTAGTGAGTCAAGTGACCGTTTCATCAGCACCCTACTGTTGGAGAATGCATCTAGAACACTGCTGGCTTTGATTACGCTTAGTTCCCGAAGGGACTTTACAGATTGCCTCGTTTGACATTCTCGGTCGTCATAATTAGGCATCGACTTGTTAATCACTGTTTCTCTAGCAGCAAACGCAGTGCCTGGCACAGAGGAGGTGCTCAGTATTTGTTGCACTTACAAGTGAGGGAACCGGCTTCCAGAATGATTAGGTCCGAGACTAGCTAACAGAAGAACCGGGGCCAGAACCCAGGCCACTAGCCACACAAATCTTTCCACATCTGCTTGCTAGTTAAGCAATTAAACTACAGGCAAGGAACCGTCCTTAGTTTCAAATAGACTGTCACAATTTCTTAATACCTTTTAAAAGTATTCACGGATTAAAAAAAAAAATCCTTGTAAGCATGGTGACTTGGAATGCAAGCCATAGTTTGGATATGGGCAGATAGCCAATGATAATGCATGTTACTCCTGCCTAATAGTTAGGAGTACAGTTCTCAAGGCAGGCTGCCTAGTGCAAATCTGGGTTGAGCCACTGAACCAGTCCTGTGACCTTGTGCCAATTACTTAACCACTCCGACTAAAGTTCTTCACCTATAAATGGCAGAATCGCACCTACCTCATAGGGCTGATGCAAGAAGCAGAATAATGAACACACGTAAAGTGCCCAGAACCATGCATGGTATGTAACCGATGTAAGCTCTTGGTATGGTTCTGGCTATTATAGTCGATAATTCAACCTATAGGACTGTGGCAACTTCACATTTATTTTCCTGGTCTATTTGAAGTTTGAGGGGTACAGTGATACAAGTGAGCCTCCTCATACTCCCTTCCGACCAGAAGGTTGGGGATGACACTTCAGTACTGAGGCTACAGGATTTCATACGCTAGCCAAGGCCTATCAAACCATCTCTCTCGTTCGCCTACGTGTAGGACTGTGGTCTTGGAACGCGAGACGTGGTAGGTTGAGTTTGTCTGGTTGATAAAACTCCCCTGTCTTCAGTCTTCTCAACTGCTGGCCCAGGAAACTCTAAGGGGGAAGGAGATTCCCAGCTTCTTGGGGCTGGACGGTTGAGGCAAGGGATTTGTCTGGATGTCCACCTTGTGACAGTCAACCACACCCAAAAGTGAGAAAGCGCCGAAGTAATTTTGGCCGGTTCCCAATGTGGAACCCAGGTAGATGAAAATCTAACTTCCCTTGGTCTGACTGGTAGATAGGAAAAACAGATCCTAGGGAGATGGAGAGATTGCAGCAGCGTTTTGGAAACAAGCTTAGAAAACAATGGGAAATCGCTAAAATTAGAACCAAGAGGGGCCATGATGTATTGACTTGCCGGGCTCTGCTATCTGAATGGCTGAAGACTAAGCGAAAGAAATCCCCAGTGAAGTCAGCCTCCTCTTTCTTACGACAGACGCAAAGATTACTTTGACGCGGGATGCCTGGGTGGCTCAGATGGTTGAGCATCCATCCGACTCTTGGCTTCAGCTCAGGTCACGATCTCACCTGAGATCGTGAGTTCAAGCTCCGAGTCAGGCTCTGCACTGACGGAGAAGAGCCTGTTTGAGATTCTCTCTCTCTCTCCTTCTCTCTCTGCCCCTCCCCCGCTTGTGCCCTCTCTCAAAATAAATAAATACACTTCAATGAAAACAAAAAAGAAAGAATACCAGATGTGGTATCATAACCGAAATGTAGGAAGCAGGGTGGCTTTGTTCCACTTAAAAAATCCCTTGAGTCCATGTAAATTTCAATGCCTGGTCCCACTGCTACATCGCCACTGTGTTGAGAAGTAATTACTTCCTGGGAAGATGTATGGCTCACGTCTCATATCCCTGTAGCTATGACCCTGTTTCCTGCTTAGGCCCAGCTCTCCTTCTCTGAAATAAAAACAGAAACTTCTCAGTGGGCGATCACACAAAGGGACAAGGACACTTTCCTGATATCATCATTGCCTCTTCAAAGACATGAAACAACGACTGGGAAATGCTGTGCCTTTTCTTAGGCAACTGTTCAAAACTTCATTCTCCGAGACCTTTCTCCAAGCAGCCATACAGGCTCCCGAGTCTGGTGATAAGAACATCAGACAGAGAGGAACTTGGTTCAAGTCTTTCGTTCTTCAGTTTACTAAGCAGATGACCTTAAGCAGATAATTTGCTTTATTTTCTGCCTCGATTTCCTTGAGTTGTTCTGGATCGTTGCTGAGGTCCCTTCTAGTGTTAAAAAATGGCCCATTGCTATTTGATCGTTGTAACTACACTTACGGGTGGCTAAAGTCTTTAAAAGGACATTGAGGTAGTGAAGCCTTCAGGTCTCTGTGCTCGACTGTGGGGGAAAAGATTTGGTTATAATGGTACCTCTTCAGCACGTATCAAATCGCTACTTTCTACAGAAAGTAGAGGCAACACAGTATAATGGAAAGCATACGGGATTTAGAGTTAAAGAGCTTGGATTTGGATCTTGGCTCATGCATTGAGCATCTCCTAATTTCTTCAAATGCATCAACAACAATAATAGTTAACACTTGGAAATCAAATTTTGCGAAAGCATAAGAAAGCAGGGGAGAGGTCTGTTTCTGTTTATATAGAATAACTAGTACCAAACGTGCCCTCCTGCTATTTAAAAAAAAAAAAAAAAAAGCAACACACAATATGGGGCACCTGAGTGGCTCAGTCGCTTGAGCCTCTGAAATGTGGCTGAACTCCACCTACCATCCGACTTTGGTCAGATCATGATCTCAGGTTTGTGAGTTTGAGCCTGGTATCGGGCTCTGTGCTGACAGTTCAGACTCTGAAGCCTGCTTCAGATTCTGTGTCTCCCTCTCTCTCTGCCCCTCCCCTCTCTCCCACTCTGTCTCTGTCTCTCTCTCTCAAAAATTAATAAACATTAAAAAAAATTTAAACACAATAGCCAAATTATGGAAAGAGCCCAAATGTCCATAGGCTGATGCATGGATAAAGAAGATGTGGTATATACATATATATAATGGAATATTACTCAGCGATCAAAAAAAAATGAAATCTTGCCATTTGCAACAAAGTGGATGGAACTAGAATGTATGATGCTAAGCAAAATCAGTCAGTCAGAGAAAGACAAATGTCATATGATTTCACTCATACGTGGAATTGAAGAAACACAACAGATGAACATAGGGGAAGGGAAGGAAAAATAAAATGAGATAAAAACTGAGAGGGAGGCAAAGCATAAGAGACTTCAATACAGGCAACAAACTGAGGGTTGCTGGAGAGGTGGGTGGGGGGATGGGCTAGATGGGTGATGGGCATTGAGGGGGACACTTGTTGGGATGACCACTGGGTGTTGTGCGCAAGTGATGAATCACTAAATTCTACTCTTGAAACCAATGCTATACTATATGTTAACTAACTTGGATTTGCGTTAAAAAAAAAAACAAAAGCTACCTCCATGAGGAAGGATTTAAGGAAAAAATGAAAAAACCTATAAAGCTGAGCATAATATAAAGCAACTGCTTTAAGCTATTGGACATAGGCAGTGCAGGACTTTAATCACTGAGAAAAGGAAAACATACCAAGCGAGCCCCGCATTCAGGTCCATTCTCTGCCTCCTGGCAAAGTCCAGAATAAGACACAGGGAAATAAACATGAAACAGACAATAACTATCCTGCTGAGCTGAGGGAATGAAGATTGGAGTTTAGGGAAGGATACCAGGGAGGAGACAGCTGTGCAGTAGGGCTCACGGGTGACTCTGTTGGGGTTTCTCATAAGTTATTGGCTGAGGATTGGGCTGTACGTGTGCAGGGCAGGACTGTGCTGGACGTAGCAGCAAGAGGCTCTTATTGGGTTGAGAGCGGAACAGAGATCCTAGAGGCTGCACGGTGCCCGGAAACATGGAAATTCCACCACAACCAGAGTGGAGAGCCCTCAGTAAAACCCCCAACATTCACCTAAGATAACAGAAAGGCCATTCATTAGGAAAAGGACAGTGCTATGGGGTAAAAGCTACCCGAGACCCACCCTAAAAAAGCCTATAACCAAACCTCCACAAAAGCAAGGAGAACTGCCAGTAAAGTAAACCAAAGGCAACATACATCATTGATTCCTTACAGTGTATCATCCAAAATGTCTAGCAACACATTCGATTTTTTTTTCAACGGACAAAATATGACTCTAAATTGACAAAAAAGCAATTGACACAAAGAGACCCCAAGATGGTCCAGATTTTAGAATTAACAGACAAGAATTTTAAAGCTGCTGTTAAAAATGTATTTAAAGATGTAAGGAAAATACGGTTTGAATAAGAGAAAAAATGGAATAAGAGAACAGAGTAAGTCTTATCAGAAAAATGAAAACAATAGAGGAGAACCAAAGGAAAATTCTAGAAATTATAAGTAAAGTATCTGAAATGAAACAATTCATTCAAAGAGCTTAAAAACAAACTGCAGTTAGCAAAAGACAGGATCAGGGAGTTTGGGGGCAGACTCCTAGAATTATCTAATCTGAAAAACAGAGAAAAACACCAAAAAACAATTAAAGGCTCAGTAACTTGTGAAATAATACAAAGCTCTCAAACATACATGTAATTGGATCTCCAGAGGCAAGGAGAAAGAGAAAATGGGACAGAAAGATTTTTTTTGAAGACATAATGTTCAAACTTTATTAAATTTGGTGAAAAACAACAGCCTATATATCCAAGAGCTCAGCAAAACCCAGCAGGCTAATTACAATGAAAACCGCATTCAAGCACATCATAGTCAAATAGCTAAAAATCAAAGATAGAAATTCTTAAAAGCAGCTGGTGAATAATGATCTATTGCACACAAAAGAATAGTAACATGATACGAGGTCAATTTATGTATTTATTTTTAAGTAGTTTCCATGCCCAGCATGGAGCCCAACATGGGACTCAAACTCACGACCCTGAGATCAAGGGGTCTGAATTGAGATCAAGAGTCAGACGCTCAACCGACTGCGCCACCCCAATATAAGGCCAATTTATAGTAAAACTAAATGTTTTCCTACATACTAAGAACAAAAAAGTATAAAGATAAATTTTATACATAACTTCGTTCAATACACATAAAACACTTGGGGATCAACTTTCCAAAATACGTACTAGAACCGTATGCTGAAAATTATACAACATTTCTGAGAGTAAAGAAAATTGAAATAAATGGGCAGGTATGCCATACTCATGATGGGACGACTTACGTTTGTAAACGTGTTGCTTCTCCCCAAATCGATCTGCAGATGCAATGCAATTTTAGTCAAAAGCTCAACAAAATTCTCTGCGTAATGGACAAGCTTATGTTAACAATATGAAAATACAAAGAACTTAAAATAGCCACAGCAATTTTCAAAGGGAAAGCAAAGCTGGAAACTTTAGAGGACTTCATGTCAAAACTAACTATAAAGGTCTGGTAATCGGGACAGTGTGATACTGGTGAAAACATATTCAACTAATGTTGATGGAATAGAACCCCGAAATAGATTTATTTATGCATACTCCACTGAGTCTTAACAATGGTCTCAAAGGAATTCAATTGAACTGGATCCACTAGATGTACAAATGGGGGGGAAAATAAATCTTTACTTCATACCATAAACACAAATTAACCTGAAATGGATCATATACCTGAAACATAAAAGCGAAAGTTATAACATTTCTAGAAAAATATATAAAAGAAAATGTTTGTGACCTTGATTTCTTAAGACAAAAACCACACTCCTCATAATAGAAACAAAAAAAAATGCTAAGCCAGACTTCATGGAAAATAAGATTTCAAGTCCCAGCAGCGGAGGGGCAAAGAGAGAGAGAAACACAGAAACCAAAGCAGGCTCCAGGCTCCGAGCTGTCAGCACAGAGCCCGACGCGGGGCTCGAACTCACGAACCGCGAGATCACGACCTGAGCCGAAGTCTGACGCTCAGCCAACTGAGCCACCCAGGAGCCTCATAACAGTTTTATTTAGAATATCTAACACCTTGAAACAACGCAAAGGTTGATCAACAGAGAATAGATACATTGTCGTAGATTCTATAAAGAAATGTAAATTAGAAAGTAATAAAAAATGGACAATAATTAAAAATGAACAGAAATTAAAAATGAAGATTTCTGATACATGCGATAGCATGGATGAATTTCCAGACTCCAGATTAAATAAAATAATACTGTATTATTTCACATATATAAAGCTCTAGAAAAGGGTTAACTATTTTATAATGATAAAAACAGATCAGTGGCAGCCGGAAGGTCGGGGTTTCCATGAAGATTTTGACTTCAAAGGGGTAGGAGGGAACTTTCTGGGACGTTCCATTTTATATCTCACTAGGAGCAATGTTCCTCAAGGGTACGTATTTGTCAAAAGTACTGAACTCTATACTTGAAATGGGTACATTTCACTTGATGTAAATTTTACCTCAATAACGTGGATTTAAGAAAGAAAAAGCACTCTAACTTTGAGCCATAGGTGTACTCTCCTCTCTCGTCCCTGGAGCGGCATGGACACATTTTTAGGCTGAAAAGTGATAGTTGTATTTGTAAACAAATGTCCCCTTTTACCCCGAGAAAACTAAGAAAAGAACAGGGTGGGGTAATACAGATTTGAAGAGGGAATTTAAGCATTCCAGGCAAGAGCGCTGACCTGGAAAGGGTTACACCTGTGCATATTCCATTAAGAAGATAATCTGAGGGTGTGGACAGGTAGGAGACAATTAGGAGGAAGTAGCTAGCACTGATTCAGAGGCTTTGCCACCCTTGGAGATGGAGTCTGGCGCCCCTTCACCAAATGCGTGCTCAAGCACTGGCCCTGAGGCCAGCCGGATTTGTGTGAACCCTTTCAAGAGGTTCCTGAAGTGCAAGAATCCCTTCACGCCTGCGGAGGAGTCCATGCCTCAAGGAGAGAGGTAAATAAGGCTGGATTCGCTGACTCCGAGCTGGAGGAGAATCCCACTGAGATCTCTGACCTAGTGAGGAGAGAGGGCTGCTACTCGAACATGATGTTCAGAAGGAAAACTTGCAGAATTTTTTCCCCTCTTGACCGATGACTCTTGCTTTGACCCGGTGTCAGTTACAAACCTTCCAGTTGAAGCATCTCCCAGCCCCCCAAGACGAAGAGCCAATTACCCTGTGATTCTTTCCGCTTCCTGTCTTGTAAGTGACGCTGGCTCTTCCTTCCCAGATCTCCGCTGCGCTCTCTCATAAGTTCCTTGTTCTCATAGCCTACGTGAGATGAAAAGAAAGACATTACAATCCTGTTGGCCACATAAAATTAGCTATTTCTTTCTAAGTCTCCAGGGATATTGGGAGGGGTACTGAAATATGCCAGGGAAGGGGGCTGAAATGCCTGGTTCAGCTGAGGTTGGGCGATTTTCTGGCTTTCTATCGCGCTCAAGCTCCCTGGCCCCTGTATACGACTCTATATACAATTGGCAATTTCACTGAATGAGTTCTTGCATTTTCTTTCTTGTGCAGCAACTAGGGATGATGTTTGACAGTATAGCGATAGGGGTAGTTAAACCACAGAAAAGAGCGTCCACTGGAGACTGGGTTCGGATCCCGACTCTGCCACTCTGCCACTCATACTAGCTGGGCAACCGAAAATAGGTCAACTGATGTCTCTGAATCTCAGTTTTGTTATCTCTGATACGGGCATTGTGAGCTATTGTTATTTATTATGGGTTCTCACCCTTCTTGACTTCTTGGGAGCATTTTACCCTATTATCCTATTTTATCCCACCCTATCCAGTTCCTGAAATTCCGGACTCCCCTCCCTCAACTAAATCACTTACCGTGGTGCCTTGCACATCGTAAGCCTTCAGCCGATGGTGCTTATTACTAAATCTTAGTGTCATTACGTTGGATTTCTGAACATGTGGTACAAAACAGACATTAGGATATTAGTGGCTTAGAGACACCTCACACGACCATGTTTTGCCAAATGAGAATGTGGAAATCTCAAGTATTTCTTTGAGGACCGGGTCAAAGACCCTGAGTCTTAACTCAGAATCTAGGGCCAAAAGTAGATTTCGTCTGAGCCTGGACTGCATAACTCTGAGCTTTAATGAATGGTCAGCAAGAGAAGGGTTCTATCCCTTGCCTTTTATCTCAAATCGAATTTCCATGTTAATCCCTGTTGATCTCTCTCACTGTGACTCACTCATGTTTTCTGACATCTTATTCTTTGCCTCACCTAATCATGTCTTGACCTGCTCCTTTGCCTTCAAGGATATCCTTCCACACCTTATTTTTGGCATCTGTCTTCTTCCCCAGCAACAGATACAACTCCCTTTACATCAAATTGTATTTTTCATCCCTTCTAAACTGCTCTTATCTAACGGCTTTCCTGCCCGGGTCTCACTCTGCCCAGTTCAGGTCTCCCGTGGATTCTGGATCATGCTACAGTGCTGGAGAGATTATGGCAGACGAAATGTCTAAGGAAGTCCTTGTCCACAAAACGTTTACAATTTCTTTAGGGAAATGGGGCAAACTTGAAAGATGGATTCCACAGACAAGAAGTGATTCGGCACCCTCCGTCTACAGGCTACTTTATGGGGCCCCGGAGATACACAGTAGTCTAGAAGCTCTGGTTGCCTAGTCTCCTGGGGAGGAGACAGAAGAACGGACACAGGAAGGAAAGCAAAGCATCATCACTTACATAATGTCGAATATAGAGCCATATTAAAATGACCCAGAGCGCAGGAACAATCACCAAGGGTAGACTGATCAGGGAATACTTCCTGGAGGAAGTGGAGCCTCATTTGAACTTGAAAGAGGGTATAGTTTAGGGAAATGGCCAAGAGGAGGAGGGCCTGTTGGGCATTCCAGACTGGAGAGCAGTGTGAACAAAGGTGTGGTGTCAGGAATACCGTAGGTAGTTTGGAGACAATGAATGCTCTATTGAGCGGCAGCTGAGAGGTAAGATTTTACATGGCTTTGAACGCATATCTAAAGAGCTTATCTTGGATCCTAGGGCTGTGTTTCACAGAGCCCGAGGGCTCTTCAGAAGAGATCTCACATTTAAAAACTCAGTTGGTGCAGGCGGGATAGAGGGAAGCTAACCAGCAGATTTCAGCCCTCCGTTTCCAGGTAAAACTGATCCCATGTTTCCTGTTTGATATACTGAGGGATCGTGTAGGATTTTATTTTGCAGAAAGTCTTCCCCTACTTAAAGAATTGAAAAAATCCCTTGTTGTAGATAATAAAAGTCATTAAAGGGTTTTGAGCACAGACTATTAGAATTAGGATCCCACATGAGTTTAAATCCTACTTAAACATCCCTGACATTGTTTCTTTAAAAACTATTCCTGTGACCGAAAAACTACAACTTTACGTGACTTTTCATCCCACTCTTGGATACCTCTAATTCAGGAGATCCTAACATGGAATCCACAAATCCCTTAGAGGTACCATGAACTTTGATGGGCTATACACACACACACACACACACACATATATATATATATACACATATATATATGTGTATATATGTATATATACACATATGTATATATATACACATATATATATGTGTGTATATATATGTATATATATCTTTATTTTCCCCAATTGCCACTTGAAATTGACCATTTCTTCTATTATGAATGTAGGCAACAAACCCTAGTAGTATGATTATCAATCACCAAAAAACTCAGATATGTTCAAACAACTTAAAATCATTGCAGATATCTTCAATTTTTTTAAGACTAAAAAATTGTATTTCCATATAATTCATCTCCTGCGAAATCTTACACATTTTATTTTCTGCACTTAAAAAACATTATTCTGGGGCGCCTGGATGACTCAGTCATTTTAGCATTCAACTTTATCTCGGCTCAGGTCATGATCTCACAGTCGTGAGTTCAAGCCTCACCTGGGGCTCCACGCTGAACGCGTGGAGCCTACTTGGCATTCTCTTCCCCACCCCCCCCCCCCCCCCGCCTCTCTCTGCCCCTTCCCCCACTCGCACACGCACGGGCACGCCCGCTCTCTCAAAATAAGCTTTAAGAAAAAATTTTTTAAACCATTATTCTAAGCAGAATTCATAGGAGTTGCCAGATTTCCAAAAGGGTCCAAGGCACAAGATAATGTTATGAAACTGCATTATGTTTATGAAGTTGTTTTCTGTTGATCCAGAATTATCTTCCTCTGGTGTTTTCCCATTATTCCCACATTTCTCCTCTAGTGCTACATCGGGTAAGTCCAATGCTACTTCTATCTGACCGTCTATCAAATATTTGAAGACAGCTATCGCATGTCAATAGGCTTTTCCTCTCAAGCTAATCATCCCACACTTCTTGTCTATCCCTCAGAAGATACGATAGTGGGTCCCTTCGTCATTCCGACCTGTTTCCACAGCCTGCTCCACATGACCCATCTCCTTCGCGTGGTTGTACCAGAGCAAACATCTAGACAGGCAAGTTGTAAAGGCGGGACTTGGAATCTGTCTCAGTCGTCTCAGTACTTCCTGTTCCCCCAAGTTGCCATAACGTGAGCCCACGGACGGAGATGTAGCCGCATGTGGCCATTGACTCTTCTCCCGTGTGAACACCCCGGGACCCAAACAAAGTGAATCCATTTAAGGCAGTATACTAAAGTGGTTAAATGGGGCTACGGCAGTTCTGCCTTCATAGCCTGTATTAGCTGGGTGACTTTGGGGAAATCGTTTGATCTCTGAAATTCTATTTTCTCGTCTGTAACATGAATAAAATCACAGTCCTTATTTCATAAATTGTGCACTAATTAACTGAGGTCATGCAGGCAAAGTGCTTAGCGCGGTGTCGCATCTGCTCCCTAATGTCAGTCAAAATAAGATAAGCATTACCCTCTTCCTTATCTCTCCTAAGCCCCGGGGCAGCTCCTCGTAATCCCCACCCATCCGGGTTTCACTCCCTTTTTCTGGATCCATAATTTAAATGTGTTCCCCACCCACTCTCGCTTTTCTCATTGCCTGGCTCGGCCAAGACCCACCTCCTCCTTAGAGGCTCACTCTCTCTTGAATTCCTACAGGAATTTTAAAGAAATAAGCCACTAAGACTGAAAGTGATTTCTAACTAAGGTTTCTGTGGAAATGTGCTCCCGGCAGTTTAGTTTTAAGAGGTGAGGGCTATATCCCAAATAATTAACTTCCTCTTATCTTGCCAGTGTGAAATCACCCTTTTAAACCTATCTAATGAACCTAGGGGTGCCTGGGTGGCTCAGTCGGTTAAGCGTCGGGTTCTTGGCTTTAGCTCAGGTCATGATGCCACAGTTCACGAGTTCGAGCCCCGCATCCGTCTCTGCACTGACAGTTTGGAGTCGGCTTAGGATTCTCTCTCTCCCTCCCTCTCTTTCTCTCTCTCTGCCCTGCCAACATTCTCTCTCTCTTTCTTTCTCTCTCTTTCTCAAAATAAATAAATAGCCTTTAGAACAAAATAAATAAAAACAAATCTACTTATTGAACGTGTTTCTCAGTCTATCTCTCCCCTCCTCGCCATAGAAAGAGTCCTAAGAGAGTTATGAGAAGGACAATAGAAAATGAGGTAGGTGGGGCGCCTGGGTGGCGCAGTCGGTTGAGCGTCCGGCTTCAGCCAGGTCACGATCTCGAGGTCCGGGAGTTCGAGCCCCGCGTCGGGCTCTGGGCTGATGGCTCGGAGCCTGGAGCCTGTTTCCGATTCTGTGTCTCTCTCTCTCTCTGCCCCTCCCCCGTTCATGCTCGGTCTCTCTCTGTCCCAAAAATAAATAAACGTTGAAAGAAAAAATTTAAAAAAAGAAAATGAGGTAGGAGGAGAAAGTCCTTGAGAAACATGAAATGGGGTTTGGGGCGCCTGGGTGGCTCAGTTGGTTAAGCATCCATCGTTGGCTCAGGTCAGCTATGCTGACAGCTCACAGCCTGAAGCCTGCTTCAGATTCTGTGTCTCCCTCTCTCTCTGTTCCTCCGCCTCTCTCTCTCTCTCTCTCTCTCTCTCTCTCTCAAAAATAAATAAACATTAAAAAACTATATAAAAAAGGAAATATGAAATGGAGAAAGTAAGATAAACTACCCCAAAATATTTTCAGCCTATATCATTTCAGGGTAACAAGTTTCCTAAATTTGACTTCCACCGTACAAAATACTACACCATTTCCTTTGCCGAAAACTTCCTTTAGACTTAATCACATGTTCTCCTAGTATAAGGTCCCAGGGTCTGCATGGAAATCCGGTAACCCATGGGGTCATCCTCACCTGGCTTTGGTTATTCCCACATGCAGGGTTTCCTCTTCCAGATAGAACCATCAAGATTGTTTTATCCTCTCTTAGATTGTGGATCTTCTGCAATGCCTGACACAGTGCCAAGGGCATCCTCTCTGTTCACGAAGCTTTGAGTAGCCGCTATAATCGGTCAACCAAGAGTTGAACGTCCCCTCTGGGATAAGGCTTGGTTAGGTGTTGACGTGAGGGTAAGACAGTCTCTAACCCACCCCCCCAAGTGCTTCCAGCTTCATTAGGGAAAGAAACAAGGCAAATAAAATATAAAGACTAAATATTATACGTATCCTAGGCAGTTTCCTTTCCAACCTGAGTTATCTTTCTGTGGGTTTTCTCTTCAAGTCCTAAACGTAAGTCAAATTCTAATTAAAGTGAAGTTGTTTATATCCTCTTCTACCAAACATGCTTTCTCTCGCGAGTTCTCACGTTTTCATGTGTCTCCGCCCCCCTCACACACACACACACACACACACACACACACGCATATCCACTCTCACTTTCTGTCTTTCCTCTGTCTTCTAACTTCAACTCGCTCAAATAACAAGTAGCTCTGATGTATCACAAAATAAAAGTCTATGGTGCATATCCTTCCAAATTGTTCTCATTTGCTTACCACTCCTATTGAAACATGCATCCCCCCCCACCCTCCCTTAAAATTCCGGGAGCTAGCTAGTAGGAAGAAAGCAAATGGCACCATTTAAAATTTTACTTCTAGGGGGCGCCCGGCTGGTTCAATGCATGGAGCCTGCAACTCTTGATCCCGGGGGTGTGATTCAAGTCCCACGTTGGGTGTGGAGCCTACTTTAAAAACGTGTTTTTGGGGCCCCTGGGTGGCTCAGTAGGTTAAGCGTCCAACTTCGGCTCGCGGTCCGTGAGTTCGAGCCCCGCGTCGGGCTCTGGGCTGACAGCTCAGAGCCTGGAGCCTGGAGCCTGTTTCCGATTCTGTGTCTCCCTCTCTCTCTGCCCCTCCCCTGTTCATGCTCTGTCTCTCTCTGTCTCAAAAATAAATAAACGTTAAAAAAAAATTTTTTTTAAACGTGTTTTTAAATAAATAAAATTTCGCTTTTCTATTTTAAGAGCCACTTGTCCTTTTAAATAGCTTTATGCGTTCAAGCAAGCGAATCTGATACTTTTGGGGAAGACTTACTGGGGCCTTTCAAATCCCATCATCAAGAGGCTTCCTCCTCAGGTAGGACCATTCCAATCCCTCTTCTAAGCTGTGTCTTACTTGAGGATGATTAGCCAGGGCTATGTTTAGTTCTCTATGGGGTTGCATCATTAAGTATAATGTAAGATCGTGCTGATGCAGGCATCCGTCCATCAAAATCTGGATCCACTAGATGCTAAAGAAGTGGTTTTTAAATATAGACTAAGTGACATGAGCTATTACATCTGAACAAAATAAGCCTGTAGCAAACACAAGTAGCAACATACATAAGCAGAAGGTGGAAGGACAGGAGTCTTGAAAGTTCTATGTTACCCGGTAAGGTTCAGGAGGCATTTGGAATGTTCTTTCTAGTCACCCAGGGATGACTTCTCGAAAAAGGTAGGCCTCTCAGGAGCTGCAGACCACAGACTGAAGAGCCCTGGGAACATTCCAGGCATATGGTGCAGCTTGGGAAGAAGGCTCAGGGGTGAAAGTAACGTATTTGGGTTTGAAAAAAAAAAACAAAAAACCAAGAAGCATTTTGCCAAACATGTTTTTCCCCTCAGTGTTCAAAGTGAAAAAAGGAAATGCAGTCCATATGGTTTGGATTCATTTATGCTCCATTATGAAGAGCTTCAAGACATTTTCTAACCTCTTAAGTTGTTAGGCCCCTTTTCTCCCTGAAGAACAGGAAGTCTTAATTTTCCTAGCTTAAGGGAACTTGAAAACTGAACGATTTATGTTGGACTCCAATATATGAGAGTTCCTGAGTTTAAATTCAGACAGACCTGGTATAATCCAATGTCCAAACTGGTGCCAGTGATGTTTTTCTCTACTCAGAACCCTCCGTGTGGTATCTTTCAGAGAAATTCTGATTTGGTTTTTGTCTTTAAACGGAGGAGAATATACTCTGAAATACGAAAATACAGGGGGTTCAGAATTTGTAACTGGGTTACTGATGGCTCGAGCCCAGTTGCGCATCTGAACAAATTACCTCCATATGCGAGCATAGCCCTGTTTTGTTTTGTTTTGTTTTTTACAGTTTTTACATCTGTGGGGCGGCGGGGGGTGGGGGAAGAATCTCAGAATATGTTAGTAAACAAGCATACCATTTGATTTTTAAGCCTTATGTGAGCACTTTGATCCAAGAGACCTCTTCCACACAAAAATAGCGTTTTTACTGACTTTCCTCTGACATGCCCCAATTCTTACATTTTCATTTTGTTCACCGCTACGAATTGCCTCATACACTGAAACACACAGAAATACATTATTTCTGCTATAAATTCTATGAATGGGAAGTCTTTGAGGAAGGCCATAAAGAAGGAGAAGGCAATCAAAGGGGAGACTTGGACCAGTGATGGCACCACAAAGATATTATTCCGTCTGTTTTGGCCCCACGATACTCAACCTTAGACACTGATCTTCACGTATGCTGTTCCACCCTGCCCTTCAACCTGAGCTCTAAGAGATACTTGGCTTTCTAATTTGCATCGCCTCAATTTCCATTCCGTTATGACTCTTTCCAGTGTGGAATCTGCAGCCAGCAACATGCTAACCACCCTGGGGAGGTTGTGACCCCAGGAAACATGGTGGCCTATCCCTTCTGTACTCCCGTCCTCTTCACTGACTCCTCAGTCACTCTGACGTTCAAACAAATTTCGAGTTTCAAGACCCTTGAACTGGTGCGATTCACTGGTCCCAAAACAGACCATTTTTTTCCTTCCCTCTCCCACTAGAGCAACTGGGTCCGACCGTTCTATCCGTCTGGTGTCCTTCTGCTTGTCTAGAAATAGGCAACAGGAATGCTTAGATGTAGGCCTCCTGGCACCCAGATATTCTGTATCATAATTAAGTCAACTGCCACAGATCGCCATGAGTATTACCTGCTCACGTCGACCAAACAATCATAGGGCTGCCTTTTCGGTGAGCCTGGGGGTTGCTGGGGGGGAGGGGGGGAGGTGGCGCTCCGTGGAGTCAGGCTGTGGCCAAAGAAGGACTGGTATTGACAGAAAGGTGATGAGATCGGTGGCTTTGCACTGAACCAAGGTGAGTTGGAATAATATCTCACATGAGCGGAAGTACATAAAGCTTTGTTAAAACATGACTGAATTCATTTCATTCTAGGAAGGAGCCGGTGAGGTAGTTCCTGTTTTTATCTCCAGTTTAACAATGAGGAAAAGGGAAGCTCAGACTGGTGCAGTGGCCAGCTCAGGTTGCATTATTAGTAGGGTATAGATGTGGGAATTGAGCCCGGGCCTCTGGGTTCAAGTCCAGGGTTCTTTGTTCTGTTCTATGAGACACCTGCAGTGACGATTTATTCCAGGTGTTTTGAGGGGCGACATAGTTAAAAAAAGGGGGGGGGGCTTTATTCCTTCTTCCGCTCCCTTCCTTCAGGACATGGTTCTCTTTTTGCTACATGTGAGGTTTTCCTTTCCTTCGTGAAATGTCCCACTTTCTGAGGACTTCTCACGCTTTTGGAACAGAGGCTTCCCCAGACGTGTGCATTTGCCTATCTCAGACTCAGCTGTGGGTAGCGTTTAGCTTAAAAAGATCAAATTGCCTCTGAGGAAGGTAACAGAGGGGCAGCAACCACAACTCCTGAGGATCACTATTGAGTGTGCCATTTTAGGAGTCCTTACAGCATATCTCAATGAGAAATAATCATAGAAAAAGAAATGGACAAGGGGGTCTTTGGAACCTCATAGCTTGGCCCCAGTGGAGCTCTTAAGGGGAGGGAAGGGGGCAAACGACTAGCTCCCTCCGTTCTTGTAAAAATAGGCGAGGGAATGCGGGGTCATGGTTAAAACATAGGCTATCTACAATCAGATCCAAGTTTAAATCCAGTCTCCATCACGTCCGGGTTGTATGGCCTTGCACAAGTTGATCAACCTCTGTGTTTCTTCATCTACAAAATACGGATCACCATAGTAACTCTCTCATAGGGCATTTGTGAGCCCTAAATAAGAGATTAGGTGTATATATACGTGTGTGTGTTTATGTATATGATGGAATACAGTGGTCCTGGTTGAGCTTCAGTAGAGCCAGGGGCCACAAATCACCCAGGCAACTCCTGTTACAAGTGATCGGTATAGGAGAAGGACCTAGAGAGAATGATATATTCAGGAAGCATTGGAAGGTATAAAGCGAAGAAGAGGAGCTGTTTTTTTTTTTTTGCTTCAGCATCGCAGAGGCGATTATTCAACCTTCTGTTTATTTATGTAATCTTGAATTAAGAAGAAACTTGACAAGACATTTAAATTCATCCTTTCTCAAGAAAGGACCACACCCAACCCAGCCCCGAAGCCCGAGGACAGTTGAACAACTGGTTATTTTGTTGCAACTCTGAGGTCAGAAAGAGTCCTTTAAGTTAGGAAATATAATAATTATTCACTTTAACAGCATTCCTGAATACCTACTCTCTGTGCAGTGCCGAGGGAACAAGGTGGGGGGGGGGTGGGGGCGGAGGGAGTGGGTCATCGTTTCCACATTCAAGAAACTCACAGGTTGTGGACGTCGACGGCTAAACAGATATTGATGACACGACAAGGAAGGGCAGGTATATGCAAACGAGGGAAGTAATAATGGCTGATGACTTAGGGGAGGATTCCCTGAGAAAGTGAGATTTGAGTCAAGTCTTTCAAGATGGAGAAAAGGACCATTAGAGGTCAGAGGCAGGTAGGCAGAAGGGACATGTGCAAAGGCACTGTGGTGTAAAGAACAGAGCCCAAAACAGCACCCCGGTGGGTCTAGAAGCATTTCAGGAGGGCTGGAGCTCGGAGTGGAAGAGGGGGGCAAGGGATAGTAGGAGACAAAGCTGAAGAGCTGGGCAGGAGACAGATCACAAAGAGTTGTTTTGGGGTGTTGTTGTTGTTGTTGTTGTTGTTTTTAAAGCACACTGAAGGCTAGAACTCGCCAAGCGTGAGGTCGTGACCTGAGCCGAGATCAAGAGTCAGACACTTGACCGGCTGTGCCACCCAGGGGTCCCGAGACACCAAAGAATTTTAAACACGGGTGGGACATGATCAAGTTTGTGTTTTAGATCAGTCACTCTGGTTGCAGCGTGAGGAATGGATTGTAAACAGCAAAAGACTGAGCCAGGGAAACCAGTTCGGAGGATGTTGCAATAGCGTAGGCGTGAGACGATGGTGATCTGGACTAAGGTACTAGCAGTGGCCACGTAGAAAACCATAAAGCATCAAGCACTGCCCAGGTGCAGAGGCTTCTTATCTTATCAGAGAGACCGAAAGTGGGGACAGAAGTAGTCTCAGGAGGCACACCAGTGAGTCCTCAAAGCCTCCAACTGTAGGTGTGAATGCAAATCACATCTGTTGCATCTAACTTCCCTTGAACAACCAGAACAAGGAGGTTGCTGGGGCCCCGACCCTGTCGGTTTATCAAACAGGATTGATAGTGTATTTCTTCCCTAAAATACACACACCCCAGGTCACAGAACTCGAAAGAAAAACAAGACAGGACTAATGTGGTGTTGGTTCTCCCTTTTGACACAATGCAAGCCCTTGTGTTCAGTTCCTCGCCAATATGGCTTACACGGCAGAGCTAAAGATGCAGAGATGTTCACATTCTTCCCTTGGGGGGCTCCCTTCGCTCACCTACTAGTGACATCAAGGGTGAAGGATGCACGGGGCGCCTGGGTGGTTCAGCGGGTTAAGCGTCCGATTTCGGCTCGGGTCATGATCTCGCGGTTCGTGAGTTCGAGCCCCGCGTCAGGCTCTGTGCTGCCAGCTCGGAGCCTGGAGCCTCCTTTGGACGCTGTGTCTCCCTCTCTCTGCCCCTCCCCCACATGTTCTCTCTCTCTCTCTCTCTCTCTCTCTCTCTGTCAAAAATAAATACAACATTAAAATATTAAAAAATATAAAGAGTGAAGGATGCAAGGCAAATCAAAGTACCAGTATTTCCTGAATGCCTCCTAGGTGCAGAAGGCTAGAACCAGAAGATAGACTCCTTGCCCTCAAGAAGCTCACACTCGATCCGGGAAGGCATACCAGAGATACAACCAGCACCCCCATAACAAGGGAGTGGGAAATCTCGATGACGTAAACTGGAAGTGTCCCAGTAGCCTGGGGGAAGACTGAGGTCAGCGTGGGCTGACAAATCCAAGGAAGGCTTCCTGGAGGAGACCTTGTTCTTTCCCTTGCCTCAGAGCGGAGTGGTTCTCTAGCTGTGGATGGTGCACTGGGCTTGCACTCTAAAGAGCTTGGCTCGCGGTTTCGCTCTGCCACTCACTACCTCTGTAAACATCAATCACGGCCTTTCTGAACTTCAGTTTCCTTATATATAGATATATGAAAGGCAAAAAATTACCTTATTCCGTCGGCAGGATTGTTATGAAAGTGATACGGGATAATTCGCCTGAAGGCAGTTTGCGGAGCCTAATCACTACGCAAAGAGACATCCTATTCTAGTGCATGGAAACAGCAAGAGCTCGATTCTGCCATCTACTGCCTGTGCAACCTTCGGGGGGCCACAGCTTTCCCTTGGCATCGTCTACAGGGCTGGAAAGATGACAGAGCACTGACCAAAAAGCCACCCATCCACTCACCTATAAATGTTTATTGATTATCTGCTCTCGGCCAGGCACTGGGCTAAAAGCTCAGTACGAAGAGATGGCCCCATTTTCAAGGAACCGCCAATCTAGCTGGAGATACAGGCTGGCACATGGATAAACATAATAAAAATAAGTCTTGCTTTTACGGGAGTGTATATACACAGAATGCCGTGAAGCTTAGAAAGGTAAGCCTTGAGAGTGACTAAGGGAGTCAGAGAAAGTGTCACAATGTTTAAGTTTTGAGCAAGGCTCCACAAAACGGAAAGGATTTGCCCAGGGGCCAAGAGGTGGGGTAAAAGAGCTCACCCAGCTATAGTGCGTGGGATGAGGAGAGCCCGGGCCAAAGGTGAAATCCCAATATTTAAGAGATAGAAATAAAAGAGGCTCTTAAGTACACTGAGAAAAAGGTAGAACAGAGAAAGAGCAGTGTCAAGAGCCAAAAAAGATGAAATCATTGGGCTGCCTGGGTGGCTCAGTCAGTTAAGCTGCTGACTCTTGGTCATGATCTCTCGTTCATGAGATCGAGCCCCGTGGCGGGCTCTGTACTGACAAGTGCAGAGCCTGCTTGGGCCTCTCACTCTCTCTCTCTCTCTCTTTCTCTCTCTCCTTCTGCCCCTCCCCTGCTCATGCTCTCACTCTCTCTCCCAAAATAAATTTAAAAAACCTTTAAAAAAAGATGAAATTGTTACATCGTATGCCTGAAACTAACAGAACACTGTGTGTTAATTACACTTGAGCATATATATATATATATATATACATATATTTTAAGAGTCAAATAAAATGAGACTTGAAAAATATCCACTGAATTTTGCAGCAAGGGGGCATTGGTGACCCTGGCAAGATCTTGTTAGTGAAATGGTTATGCAAGTTTCCATAGTTAGGAAGCTTAGAAAGTGAGTGGGAATTGAGGAAGTGGAGGGTACTGTTATTCTAGAAATTTCGCCAAGAAAAATAGCTAAAGACAGGAAGTAATGTAGAGGGATGCAGGATTCAGAGAAATGCTTGTCTATGGTTTCGGTGTTTTGGAGGTCACGGAGACTGAAGCATAATATCTCCGCGGAAAGTATCTAGCGGAGAGGGGCCATGGAGAATGGAGGGGAAGTAAAGGAGACTTGACTGAGGTTCCGAGGAAGCAAGGGTATAAATAAGAATGCAGGAAGAAAGATACGTTTTGGACAGAAGAGATACCTCTTTCCCCCCACCACGAAGCCAAATCCTTACTCGTCTCTCAGACTTCATCTCAACTGTCACTGCGGCACAGAAGTCTTCTACTCCTCAGAGACAAGGCTTGGTCCCCCCGCCGTGGTATGCTTTTGTAGGATTCGTTTCTTCTCCCTCACGGCACTTTTGACAGTTTGAAAAATGCATCCATTAATGTGATCATTTGAATATCTGTTTCAGCCACCAGACTGTAAGCTCCATGAGGAAAGAAGTCAAGCCTTTTTCTGGCTCACTTTATTGTCTCCAGGATGTAGTCTATAGTGCTGAGCATAGAGTAGGTATTAAAGAAATACATATTAAATGATCTTAAATGTATACAATGAATGGCACTAGATGCTGACAAAACAGGAAATCCCTATTTTGTTTCCTATAAGGGAACATCGGTCTAGCAGAGAAGAAAAGCCCCATATCCAGGGGCATCTGAATCTTGATTTCAGCTCACATCACGACCTCCAGGTCATGAGTTCAAGCCCCACGTCTGAGCTGACAGCCCAGAGCCTGCCTGGGATTCTCTCTCTCCCTCCCTCCCTCTTAAAATAAATAATAAACATTAAAAACAAAACAAAACAAAACAAAAAACCACCCAGGGGCGCCTGGGTGGCTCAGTCGGTTCAGCGTCCGACTTCAGGTGAGGTCATGATCTCAAGTCCGTGAGTTCAAGCCCCGCGCATCATGCCCAGAATCAATCACAACTTCTTAGCTTTAATTTTCATTGCACTTTGCTCGTAGCACTATCTTTGGTCCACGATTTATTAGCTTAGTTACACAGTCTTCCCGTCCATTCTGTACACTTCTCTTAAAATCAAGTCAGAGTCAGCCTCAGTGGCTTTCAACGGAGAATCCTAATACATGTGATCATTTTCACTTAGACAGGCAGCCGTTTGGCTCACCATCATTTCAAAACCAGGTTTGCTCTGTAACTGTTTTTTTTTTTAACCCGATGCCCTTTGGGGATACATTTGCTATAAATTTTTTAATTTGGTCAAAAAATGGATTTTCTGGGGCGCCTGGGTGGCTCAGTCAGTTAGGCGTCCCACTTCGGCTCAGGTCATGATCTCATGGTCTGTGAGTTCGAGCCCCGCGTCGGGCTCTGTGCTGACAGCTCAGAGCCAGGAGCCTGTTTCGGAGTCTGTGTCTCCCTCTCTCTCTGAACCTCCCCCATTCATGCTCTCTCTCTCTCTGTCTCAAAAGTCAATAAAGGTTAAAAAAAATTTTTTTAAATGGATTTTCTTTTTTTTTTGCCTTTGCTTTTGCCTATCCAATGGCATAGTGGATTTTGGCTGGATAGTTAGGTAATTGAACAGGTCAGTTTGCTTCAACAACTGGCTGGCTGGCATAGTTACAGTGGTTGAGGATTAGGCTGGTGTCGTGACACATTTGCTGATTTCTTTTCTGTTTCCTTTAAAAATAAAGAAACCACTCGCCCCCAAAGCACAAAAGCAGCTATATTTTCATGTGTGGGGCTTTTTGGTTTTTTTTTTCCAGTTCAAATGAGTTATGACTTCTAGCATAGTTTGAGGCAATTAGGGAAAGTTACAAAGAAACGTCTAGGAATCCTGAAAGGTCTATCCAAAACCCTAGGATCCAAAAAAGGCATTATCACGCTTCTGGGAAATATGTTAGGGTATGGGGGAAGCACTGGGCTAGAAATAGGGAATGTGCAACCTTTGGCTGGGAAGTCTAAGTATCACATAGTATTCAGCACCTCCTGTCTTGGGCGAAATCATGACAGAACTTTGTGATCACCAATGATTTCCTAAGAGTCTTTGAGTCAAATTTTGCGGATATCACAATGCTATTTAGTCTGACATGGTGTGGTCTGGTGCATAAAATACCGTCCATGGTGTCTAGGAGGGAGTATCTATATTTTCACCAAAATAGTCAGACAATGGTATATAACATTATAGCTGATTATAGTTGGTAAATTATAGCCGATAAGGTCAGGAATTTCTCAATTCACCTCAACTATGCAAGGGGCGCCTGGGTGGCTCAGTCGGTGAAGCGACCGACTCCGGCTCAGGTCATGATCTCACGGTCTGTGGGTTCCAGCCCCGCGTCGGGCTCTGTGCCGACGGCTCGGAGCCTGGAGCCTGCTTCGGCTTCTGTGTCTCCCCCTCTCTCTGCCCCTCTCCCGCTAACACTCTGTCTCTCAAAAAATGAATAAAGGTTAAAGAAAATGTTAAAACTATGCAAAAAATGCACCCCCCCCCCTTACATTCCATTTTTCTAACCTGATAAAGAAGACCAGGAGCTTTGAAGTCGGCCACTCTTGGGTTCAAATTCTACCTCCATCACTTAGTAGCCCCCTTTAGGTCTCTTTAATCTTTAGTTTCTTTATGTGCCAAACGGAAATCATGCCACCTTCCTCGTGAGATTTTTGTGAGGATTAAGTAAAATAACATATGAAAAGTGCCTGAAACCCAGTGTCTGACTCATAGGATACACTCTGGAAATAGTGCTGTTCTTTTCATTTTTTTTTTTTTTAAATAATGGGGAGGTAATTTAAAGCTTTATTTTCCGTTTACTTTTATACCAACAGTAATTTTATTTGGGGAGCAATTTATTTGGTTCTCTTGCTATGAAATGAACTATCTTTCGGAAAATGTGTTCAAATCCTTATTTCACATAGCGGAATCCAATGCATACGACTTTGCATTCTAGAAAAGCATAAAATGAGGACCTCTATCTTTTAGAATAGCAGACAGACTGTAGACAAGACCGCTTTGCAGGAGCGTTATCAGAAAGTAGCACAGAGGGGCGCCTGGGTGGCGCAGTCGGTTAAGCGTCGACTTCAGCCAGGTCACGATCTCGCGGTCCGTGAGTTCGAGCCCCGCGTCAGGCTCTGGGCTGATGGCTCAGAGCCTGGAGCCTGTTTCCGATTCTGTGTCTCCCTCTCTCTCTGCCCCTCCCCGGTTCATGCTCTGTCTCTCTCTGTCCCAAAAATAAATAAACGTTGAAAAAAAAAATTAAAAAAAAAAAAAAAAAGAAAGTAGCACAGAAAAGTTCCTGAGGAGCAGTCTAGCAACACGGCCTGGAAAGCTATGTGATAAGAAGGATCTCCTTGCATTTAAGAAATAAAACAGGGGCGCCTGGGGGGCTCGGCGGGTTAAGCATCTGACTTCAGCTCAGGTCATGATCTCCCGGGTCGCGGGTTCCAGCCCCGTAATCAGGCTTGCTGCCATCAGCATGGAGCCCACTTCGGTTCCTCTGTCACCTTCTCTTTTCCCCTCCCCCGCTGGTTCCCTCTCTCTTTCTCTTTCTCAAAAAGAATAAATAAACTTAAAAAAAGAAACAAAAGAAAGAAAAAAGAGACGAACCAAGAAACAGACTCTGAACTATAGAGAACAAACCGATGGTTACCGGAGGGGAAGAGCGTGGGGAGTTGGGGAAAATAGGGGATGAGCACTAAAGAGTCTACTTACCGGGGCACCTGCGTGGCTCCGTGGGTTAAGCCTCCGCTCGGCTCAGATCATGATCTCGCGGTTCGGGAGTTCGAGCCCTGCTTCGGGCTCTGTGCTGACAGCTCAGAACCTGGAGCCTGCTTCAGATTCTGTGTGTGTGTGTGTGTGTGTCTCTCTCTCTCTTTCTGCCCCTCCCCAGCTCGCACTCTGTCTCTCAAAAATGAATAAATGTTAAAAAATAATTTTTTTAAAAAGAGTCCACTTATCACTGAGTAATGTATAGGCACAGAGTAATGAATGTATAGAACTGTTGAATCACTTTGTGGCACACACCTGAAACTACTATAACACTGAATGTGAGCTACACCGGAATTAAATTTAGTTTTAATTTAAGATGATTTACATTTAAAATAAATTAGCAAGTTTGGGGTGGAAAAAAAAAGAAGGACCTCCTTGTGATAAAGTGAGCTTCTGGGAAAGAACAGAGGTTGCAATACAAAATTAGGTGTGGGAGAAATTGGCTTATGCTTTATAAAATGAAGATTTAATATTTTTCTGGAAATGTTCTATACATTATTCTTTGCATTGAATAGTAAAAGCATCTGAGGGAATATAATCTTAATATTTTACAGTTCAGATTCTGAAGCTGGTGGAAAATAAATATGATCACAGTCAGGTTTTCTTACATGGACTTTTCTTTCCGCTTGCCTTGATGCTGTAGTTGATGGTTTTAGAAATATATATTTTTTTTAATTTGGGAGCAGTGCCATGGCTGATAATAAAGGAATATTAATCCATTTAGGCTTTGGTTTTGATTATGCCTTCTGTCTGTATTTACATGTTTTTTTTTTCATTCTTTATTTTTACCTACTGTGTGTGTGTGTGTGTGTGTGTGTGTAATGAGGAAGAAAGAGGCAATGAGATAGTTATCGGAAAAAGTTATGTTAGGGACACTTTACCAGTCCCAATGTTCCCTTTTTGCAGAGTCCTCTTAATCTCCTAGGGACCGTTTTCTGAATCCTTTATGTATGCTGCCGGCACGGACTTGGGAGAGCACACGTGATCCGTAAACTTGGGAAGAAGAACCGGGCATGATTGGCTTGATTTTGCCTATGTTTCCTCTTCGGCGCAAGCCTTCCTACGGACAGCCTAAGTTCTCCACACCCAACCTGCGCTTCGAACCCACAACCCCGAGATCAAGAGTCACATGCTCCATGGACTGAGCCAGCCTGGCCCCCCATCCAGTTCTAAGACTGAATAGGTGTATTTGCCTAATTCTGGAGATCAGTGAGCACATCCACTTGGATACCAGACCTAAAGACAAACGCTCAAATTGGCCCTTCCCCGTAGTAAAGGTGGTATCTGGGTGCCCGTATTACAGTCTCTGCTTTGTTTTTCAAAAATATCTCTACACTGGCATACAGGACGATTGGCATTTATCGGGTGCCTTTTCTTCCTTTCCCGGGAAAACACACGGTGTAAGAAAAGCTGTTTTCTCTAAATATTAATAAATAACGCTAACCGGAAGTCCTATAGATCTGAAGTAGCATGTGACATTTTTCAACGTTTGCTCTTTTCGTATGTGTCGCAACATGACATCTACTAATTTTCTCCACATTTATTGGCAGCAGATTGGGATTTGAAACCTGAAAGATCTTCGCAATGACTAATGTTAACTCTTTACTTCATGACTTGTGGGAAGATAGCCAAATCAAGGAAACAACTGAGGAAAGGTTAGTATACAAGAAAAATTAGTGTTCACAATTGGAAAGGGTCTGGAATAGCCTATGATATCTGGCATCCAAAAAGAATTCTCCATTTCATGATTAAAGGAACATTTTTGAACCATAACCAAACACAAATGCAGCATTAAATAGAATTCAGATGGTCACCTTTCAACCTTAAAGGGAGTAAAAGGCAGTGTTTTCCTTTTTTTAATTACTGGTAAAAATCAAGACAACCAATGAGATGGAAATGCTTAAAAATGTTTCATGAGTTCTTTAGCCTTGGGCATTAAACTAGTTAACAGTGACTGCTCAGTATTTTGCAAAGGCCAAAGTCCAAGTCCAAGGTAAGTTCCTAGATCACCATATTCTCATATTGCCCCCAGAGATACACTTGTTTCTATTTCTTAGATTCTCTACTGTGGATAGGACCCAATAGGAGTGCCTATAAAGTAATGTGCCTGTCTCTAATAACCATATCAGAACAAATACGATCATATTAATATTGCCTCTTTGTATATTTTTTAATGTTTATTTATTTTTGAGGGAGAGAGAAAGCGTGAGCGGGGTCGGAGCAGAGAGAGAGGGGGACAGAGGATCCGAAGAGTGTTCCGTGCGGACAGAAGACAGCCGGATGTGGAGCTCGAACTCACGAACGATGAGCTCATGACCTGAGCCGAAGTCGGATGCTTAACCGACTGAGCCACCCAAACGCCCCTGGACTCCTCTTTCAGTGGATCAACAGCCATAGCCTCGGGCGCTAATCCCAAGTAGACAAGTCAATTCATTTTATGTATGTGTACATCCATGTAACCAGGAGCCAGATCAAGATGTAGCACATTTCGAAAACCTCAGAAGGCTCCTTTATGCTCACTACCAGCCATTACTCATCCCCCAGAGAAACGATTTTTCTAAGCAGTATAAACACAGACCAGTTTTGACAATTTTTGAACTATATATGAATAGAAGCATACATTATGCATTCTTGGGTATTCTGGCTTCTTTCGCTCAACATTGTGTTCTTAAAGTAATCCATATTCTTGTGTTTATTGCTATATAACATTGTGTTGTGTGAACCTACCACAGTTTTTGTATGCATTCTACTACCAAAGGACGCTTGGGTTGTGTTTAACGTGGAGCTGTTACGAATAACACCACTATGCATATCATTGTGCACACTTTCTTATGGGCATAGCATTCCTTATTCAAAAGTGGAGTTGTTAAACTATATCAAAGTATTTAGCTTGTAAAAAAAAAAAAAAAGTACTGCCGACCCAAAAGCACTAAAGCAGAGTCCTGAACAGATATTTATTTCTTTAATTTTAATATAATTTATTGTCAAGGTGGCTAACATAACAGGGTATACAGTGTGCTCTTGGTTTTGGGGGTAGATTCCTACCCGTGTTCATAGCAACCTTATTCACAAGAGCCAGAGGGTAGAAGCAACTCACATGTTCATCGACGGATGAATGGATAAACAAAATGTTGTATGGACACGCAATGGAATATTAGTCAGCCTTAAGAGGAAATTTTGCCATGAAACAACATACATGAACCTTAAGGACATTATGCTAAATGAAATGAAGCAGTCGCAAAAAGACAAATAATGTATTATTCCACTTATATGAGGTGCCTAGACTAGTCGACTTCAGAGAGACAGAACGTAGAATGTTCTGGCGGGAGGCAGTCATAGAGAGTTGTCTAATCGAACAGAGTTTCCGGTTTGCAAGATTAAAAGAGTTCTGGGGATGGGTTACGGAGATGGCCGCACAACAATGCGAATGTACTTAATACCACCGAAGGGTACATTTAAAAATGGTCAAGGTAGTAAATCTTATGTTGTGTGTATGTTACCATGATTAATTTTTTTAAATCCCATCAAGTGCTTTTCAAACGTGACTGTAATAGTTTATACTTCCGTCGGCAAAACGGGAGCATCCTAATGGCTCCGCATTCTCACCAGGACTTGGTATTGTTCATCCACCTAATTTTAACCATACAAGGGACTGCGTACTAGCATTTCATTATGGTTTTATTTTGCATTTTCCCGCTGACTGACGGTGGTGAGCACCCTCCACCATGTGTACGGGTCATCTGGATACTTTCTTTGGTCAAGTGACTATTCAGCACTTTTGCCCATGTATTTTCGTTGGTCTGTCTTCCTTTTTCCTTTTTGATTTGTAGGGGTTCTTTATATATTCCAGATATATATTGTTTGTCAGGCTGATGTGTTATAAATATCTTCTCCCACACTGTAGCCTGCCTCTTCACTCACTTAACGGTATCAGTCGACAAACAGTTTTTATAGCATATTCCTTTGAATTTCCTACATAGGAAAATATTCATATCATCCAATGTGAGGGGATTTGATCACCAGAAAAAAACTTTTTCTAATCTTCAAAGGTGAGATGATAACGATGAGGAGGAGGAGGAAGTTATTATAAGGAGTAGACTTAGAAATTGCCTTAGCAGGAACTAATTATTCGTGTGTAACTTGTTTCTGTATCTTGGCTTCCTTCTTGGAGCTGAGAGGGATCTTAAAGGGGCCTAACTGTGTTGAAACAGCAATAAATTTGATGAAGAATATTAGCAAAGTAACCTAGCCACGTGTCCCCATTTGGAGTTTAAAACTATTCAAGATCATGAAATAGCATCTATGTACGGGCACATGTGCATGCATGTGCAAAAGGAAAAGGGAGAAGTAGAAACTGTCCCTTAAGACAATACAAAAGGACAAGAACAAGTTCTAAAAACGATCTAGATGATGGCAGACCACTGACCTATGTGTATGGTTTTCCAAATGGATAACATTCGTTTGGACGTATGTCTCGTTACTTTTTAGTCATACGTACAGTTGGGCAAAAATCCACTAGGCCCCTTGAACACGGGTGAATGAACTTTCATGGCCTTTGTGAGGAGAGTTGCCTCACCTCTTGTCCACCCCACCTACACAAAAGAGATTGCAATTCGCAAACCGGAAACAGAGTGACACAACTTCCTGATCCTAAAAGGAACCTAGGCATAGCCCTAGCATTTGAAATGCCACAGTTCTTGACTGTTACGAATTCTAAGAGCCATCATGGAGGTTCATAGGTTGATCCAAGTTCAGACTTGAGTTGATACACAGAACTGTCTTCCTTGTGTTCTTCTTCTTTCTCCTCCTCCTCCTCCTCCTCCTCCTCCCTTTTCTTCTTGCTTTCATTCGTTTACTGAGAGAATTCATAAAATAAGGATAGAATAGATTGTAATTGTTGTGTATCGTACAGAGAAATAGGCGTGCTTAGCCACACACAAAAACAAGTCTCAGTGGCAAGCCAAGAAACCCTTGTGAGCAGCACAAAGCCTACACATGCATTGTTACTCTGAGCAAATATATACATTTTTTTGAGCACGTTTTCCAGGTACTAGGATAAGGTCTTTATACTAATTGTCTCGTGTTACCCTTATGACATTATGCGTCAGAGGCTGTGATCATCTCCAATTTACAGTTGAAGGAACTAAAATATATGGAGGTTAAGGAACTTACCTGAGTACGGAACATGGATGGCATACGGTAGAACCAGAACTTAAACCTGATGGGTCTGACCTCAGAGCTGCAATACCCCATTGCTTCCACCGCTGAAACCTCTCTAACCTGAGTACTCTAAGGGGCTTAAGTGTCAACCAGTTGATTTAGTCGAATGTGCTCAGGAGAGAAGGCCAGCCCCATGTACGTTGGCCAGAGTTCTTCGGTATAGACAACTGAATCCACTCCAGTTAATTTTAAGGAGAAAGAGATTCAGTAAAATAGTTTGGGTGCCCCCATAGAATCTCTGAGAGTGCCAGGAACCGGGCTTGGAGGCCAAATAGCCCGGAGCAATGAGGCAGCAATGAGAAAAGCCCAACCGTACCCCAGGATGGTTAGAGCAGAAAGAAGACTGCCGTGACCTTCCGTTTCGATTGAGCCTGGAGCTACGGACCGTGCCAAGGCTGATTCAGAGGACCCGGGTGCCTCAGCTGCTCTGCGCGTCACAACCTCCATCTCCCCAAATGCAACTTCTGCCCAACCAGGTCATATGCCCGCACTCTAGCTGCAAGGTAGTCTGAAAAAGGAAATTTTACCTTGTGGTCACCAAGTCACCGGAAAGGCATGCTAGCAGGGAGACAACAGGCATGTTGAATGACTGAACGTATGGTATCATTGATATTACGCGACGGAGATTTTTCTCTGCGGTCTTCTTCTGGGAGTGACCCTTTCGTACGTCATCGGTTCGCGACTACGTTGGGTATTTCAGGTCGGGAAGATTGAATGGCCATTTTAAACAGAAATTCTGACCTCCCTCAAATAAACCCATGTGGAGAAGTACCTACACTTGCCTAAACACAGACCCAGACCTAAGAGTTAGACTCTAAATCCCCATCTCTGTGTCTATTTCCAGATCTATAGCTAGGTGTATAGTACTCCCAGCCAGTAGCCAGGCCAAAAATAACAAAACCAAAACCAACCAACCAAGCAAGACAGAGGCCATTTTCAATTTACTGCTCCTTTCTGCCTTCATCTCAACTAGTTACCAGGACCTGTGATCTCTGCCTACCAAATCTTTCTCAAAATACCTTTCCTTTCCATCATCGCCGGTTTCTGCATTGGAGTTCACATGAAAACTACACAGTCTCTCCCACCACAGTCGGCTCCCTGTGGCTAGAATGCCCTTTATTCCCCCGTCCAAGGTGCAAACTCACCCTCCAAAACCAAATTTAGGAGTCACCTTCCTTTACGCCTTCCCTAAGTTATCAGATTTCCAAACCTCTCTGGTCATTCTTCCAGTATAGCATCAGTGACATTCTTTTTTTGTTGCTGTTGTCAGAGTCCAGGTTATTGGTGGGCAAAAGTCATCTTCTTACTCCTGTCTGCATCTATGGCACCTCGCCTTCTGTCATATACACAATCGACCGGAACTGTCTACTGAATTGATCTAGGGCCATCTAGAGGATGCGATCTTATCCCTATTCTGATTTTGATTCTATCATTCCGCAGCACGGTTGTATTGTTACTTCATTTTCGCTATCGCCGCTATTAGATTCAACCCGTTTCTTGCGTTATTTTTATTTTCTTATTTTAATGTTTATTTCTCTTCAAGAGGCAGAGAGACGGGGCACGAGTGAGGGAGGGGCAGAGAGAGAGAGACGCACACACAGAATCCGAAGCAGGCTCCAGGCTCTGAGCTGGCAGCACAGAGCCCGACATAGGGTTTGAACCCACGAACCACGGGATCATGACCTGAGCCGCAGTCGGACGTTTAACTGACTGAGCCACGCAGGCGCCCCTATTGCATTATTTTTAAATGTGGTAAAACGCACACAGCATCAGATTGACCATCTCAACCGTGGTGAAGCGTACTATTCAGTAGCGTTAAGTATATTCGTGTTGTACAACCAACCTCCAGAAGTTCTCATCTTGCAAAACTGGAACGTGAGGCTCATTAAAAAACAGTTCCCCATTCCTCCCTTCCCACAGCCCCTGGCAACCACCGTTCTGTTTTCTGTTCCTGTGAATTTGACTGCTCTCGATACTTCGTATAAGTGGATCCATACAGAATTTGTCTTTTGATGACTGCTCTGCTTTGTCTTAAACTCCACAAATGTTACGTGACCCATTGGCATCGAGCAAGAGAACACTGAAGGGAGTTGTCCTTATTTTAATCACAGAGGGGTTCAGCCTATCAGGACATCTCCAAGCTTATCGGAATTCTCTATTCCCTTTATTTGAGGAGCTGACGTGCATTCTCTTACTGCACGTTTCCAGACCCCCTGGAAAAAAGACAAGATAGCAGTCGGCATCACCGAGGAGAAGAAATTCCAGTTGTGGTCTGTAAGCTCTTCAGTGTGTACTGCACGGTGGGAAAAGACAAACAAGTGTCAGAAAAGACAGTAAGCAAATTAAAGAAATACCACCAACATGACAGCAAGCATTCTAGGGAAAATGGTATTTGTTTCGTTCACTCTTGACAAATGATTGGGCTAACTTAAAGTTAAACATGAGATTTGTCTAAAGTTGTCCCCGGGGGGGGAAAGAATAACAATGAGAAATTTTTGATGTTGAAATTTTCAAAATCTAATGCCATCGATGACTTTGTGCATATAATATCAAACCATCTAAAGGGACAGGGGCGCCTGGGTGGCTCAGTCGGTTGGGCGTCCGACTTCGGCTCAGGTCACGATCTCGAGGTCCGTGAGTTCGAGCCCCACATCGGGCTCTGGGCTGACAGCTCGGAGCCTGGAGCCTGTTTCCGACTCTGTGTCTCCCTCTCTCTCTGCCCCTCCCCCGTTCATGCTCTGTCTCTCTCTGTCTCAAAAATAAATAAACGTTAAAAAAAATAAAAAATGAATAAATTAAAGTGACAAATCCAAGCCATCTTCCAAATGTTGTCTACTTCATGTTGTTCAAGTCTCATCTCGCTCACAATAAAATCCAAAGTCTTTATGACGGCCTGCAAGGCTCCATGTGAACTGGGTCCTATCATTCATTTCTTCATTCACTGTTCAGCCTTCACTAGCCACAATGATCCACACACTGTCTTTTAAACACTCTAAGCCGACCTCAGGGCCTGTCCCTCTACCTGGAGAGCTTAGCCCCAAGACGTTCTCTTGGCTTGCGTTTTTACTTCATTCAGGTCTCTACTCACTATCCCTTCCTCAAAGATGCTTCTCCTTGGCCATCTTTTAGAAAACAGTATCTCACCTCTGCCCTTTTCTCTCTTTTTAATATTTACTTTTATTATTTTTCAGAGAAAGAGAGAGAATGTGCGAGCGGGGGAGGGGCAGAGAGAGACGGGGGACAGAGGATCCGAAGGAGGCTCCACGCTGACAGCAGCGAGCCTGATGTGCGCGGCTCGAACTCACGAACCGTGAGATCATGACATGAGTCGAAGTTGGATGCTCAACCGACCGAGCCACCCAGGCGCCCCACCTCTGTCCTTTTCTACCCCCTTATTTCGTTTTTCTTATTCTTCATAGAAGCTATCATTATCTGGTATGTTTCAATATTGTTTGTTGCCATCCCCTACTAGAACCTATGAGGTTCATTGATTTTGTCTAATTTGTTTATGCTCTACCTCTAGGATCTAGTACAGTGCCTGACACACAGTACATATCAGATAAATACTCATTGAACTGATAGACTTTTTAAAATTATTTTTATTTTTGACCTGATACATACTTCATTTCTCTATTTATTTAAGATTTTAGTTTTCAGCGATCTCTACGCCCGTCGCAGGGCTCCAACTTGCAACCCTGAGATCAAGAGTCACAAGCTCTACCGACTGAGCCAGCCAGGCACTCCACTGACCTTATCTATACTTTAAAGTCTCATTTGCCAAGTCATTAGGTGACAAGTGAGATCACTGTGTCCATGCATAGGTGAATAAAAATTAGATTCTGCTCTCTAATCGGCTACAAATACAAAATCTCTGTGACCTTTCCTTATTTGAATGCAGATGTTCTCCAAGAATAGGTTCCAAACCAACAACATCAGCATCATCTGAGAACCTGAGAGTAGTTCCTAAATGAATCAGAAATTCTGGGGCCGAGGCTCAGCAATCTGTATTTTATTTAACAAGCTCTCCAGGTAATGCTTAAAGAACCATCAGTCTAAGTCTTTTTCCACAAGGGAAATCTCTAAGAAGCGTATGCCAGAAAGATGTCCTTCCTAAAGGTAAAAATAAAAAAGCATACAGGTATAAAACTTAAGTCCATAAGAGGCAAGAATAAAAATATAGTTGTAGCCTTTTCTAGATTTTGTTTTCTTCGATATTAGCAGAGCATTTTTTTTCTTTTATTAGATCTAGATCAATATAGCTTGATGTGGATGCCATTTAAGATGATCCTTAGATCTGCTCTGTCGCAGTGAACCTAAGTATCTACCATTGAGGCTGAATTTGAGCATTTCTCTTCATAAAAAAACCTCCTGATTCTGGGGCACCTGATTGGCAGTCAGGAGAGCACGGGGCGCTTGATCTCAAGGTTGTGAGTTTGAGCCCCACGTTGGAGTAGATCTCACTCCAAAAATAAAATATGAAAGAAAGAAAGAAAGAAAGAAAGAAAGAAAGAAAGAAAGAAAGAAACTTATTTAGGGACACCTGACTGGCTCAGTCACTAGAGCGTGTGGCTCTTGGTCTTGAGGTTGTGAGTTCAAACCCCATGATGTGTGTAGATTGCTTAAAAATAAAATCTTTAAAAAAAAAAGATATTTGCAGATGACATATCAGACAAAGGGCTAATATCCAAAATCTATAAAGAACTCACCAAACTCCACACCCAAAAAACAAATAATCCAGTGAAGAAATGGGCAGAAAACATGGATAGACACTTGTCTAAAGAAGACATCCGGATGGCCAACAGGCACATGAAAAGATGCTCAACGTCACTCCTCATCAGGGAAATACAAATCAAAACCACACTGAGATACCACCACCTCATGCCAGTCAGAGTGGCTAAAATGAACAAATCATGAGACTATAGAGTCTGGCAAGGATGTGGAGAAACCGGAACCCTCTTGAACTGTTGGTGGGAATGCAAACTGGTACAGCTAATCTGGAAAACAGTGTGGAGGTTCCTCAAAAAATAAAAATTAGATCTACCCTAGGACCCAGCAATAGCACTACTAGGAATTTACCCAAGGGATACAGGAGTGCTGATGCATAGGGACGCTTGTACCCCAGTGTTTATAGCAGCACTCTCAACAATAGCCAAATCGTGGAAAGAGCCTAAATGTCCATCCACTGATGAATGGATAAAGAAATTGTGGTTTATATACACAATGGAATACTACTTGGCAACGAGAAAGAATGAAATCAGGTCTTTCATAGCAACGTGATGGAACTAGAGAGTGTTATGCTAAGTGAAATAAGTCACACAGAGAAAGACAGATACCGTATGTTTTCACTCTTATGTGGATCTTGAGAAACTTAACAGAAGACCATGGGGGAGGGGAAGGGGAAAAAAAAGAGAGGGAGGGAGCCAAACCATAAGAGACTCTTAAAAACTGAGAATAAACTGAGGTTTGATGGGGGTGAGGGGGGGGTGATGGGCATTGAGGAGGGCACCTGTTGGGATGAGCACTGGGTGTTGTATGGAAACCAATTTGACAATAAATTTCATATTTAAAACAAAAAACAAAAAAAACAAACAAAAAGACCCTCTTGATTTTAATCTATTTTTGCTTTTTCCAGAAACGTTAAAAACACTTCAAGGATATATCCCTATATTCTGGATAATGATACGCGAGCTCAGCGGTCACCATTTCCAAAACTATATGTTGCAATTTGAGCATATTTGAACATTGAACTATTGAGCATAAAGGCAAGATCTCATTGGACACAACTAGAAACAGAGAGAACAGACATCCGCAAGGAGCTGGGGGCTTGGGGGCACGGGGGTGGGGGCTGTCTACATCGGTGACCATTCCATTAGGAAAAAGTACCAGCCATTATTGAAATCTGTCTTTGGTTTTGACTTTTTTCAGCTGTACTAGGACATTTGAATAAAATAGCGTTTGCAAGGAGTTAGAAAATAATAAAGCACTATGTAAGTGATACAAACAATAGCTAATTATTAACTGGATCCCTTCGTGTGCCAGGCACTATGGAAAACACTCTACATACATTATCATAATCTCTCAGCAATCCTTTAAGGTAAGTACTATTATCTTCATTTTCCGAATGAGGTTAGGTAACGTGCCCAAGGCCATGTAATTAATAATTCGTACAGATGAAATATGAACCGAGATCTGTCATATTTAAAATCCTATGCTGCTAATCACCACGCTCATGAACCCAGTGTCGCTGACACTCATCTATAATGATATCTACATGTATATATTTAAATCTCAAATATAGCACATTCTTACTGTAGAAATTAAAACATAAAAGAAGAATTTCAAGCAGGGAGTTGAGCTCCCCTGTGCCATCATCCAGCTGCAATCCCACGTTCGTTCATATTTGAAATGAGCAAATTCGGTGTTTGCTTCAGCAGGAATATTTTCCCACTGAACGTGAAGAAAGAATGTTCTGAAAATGGCTGTCTATTTTAATAGCTCCCATATTAAAAAAAAGAAAAAAGAGGTCTGTTTTAATTACAACAAATGGAATCGTTATTACGGTTCTTGAAAATGACCCAGTGAAGTGCACCTCCATTTTTAAAGCAAACATTTGCACTATTCAGATAGTACCAACTAAACTTGTTACTCATAAAACAAACGCTTTAGTGAGCGGGGCCGTCAGTGTGGACACAGCCCAATATCTCTGTCTTCGCATACAGCTATGATTCCTCCTCTGTCAGCCCCACTATGTGATTCATTAGTCAGAAGCTCAGCAATCCGTTCAGGTTTGCTTCATCCTCCAGCAGGGCAGGTGTATTTATTGAACAATTTTTTTTGACAGCAGCACAGATTTTTTTTTTTTTTTTTTTTTAGTCTGCTGAAAAAAGAATGTTGGATTCTACGGTGGTCTTTAATGATCCTAAGTTGGGGGCCTCTCGCTGTATCCTCTTGATGCTTTTCTCTGCCAAGGAGGGGACAAAGGTAGCGTGCTGCCGCCATCAACGTTTTACTGCGGTAAATGAATGCCTCCGCTCACAGATATTGAGACCTGCGCCTTCACTCTTTGCCACTGAGCCTCAGTGCCCAACGTCCCCAAACTTGGCTGCAAAACCCAACGCGTTCGATGTGAAGAGAGACAGTGCCACACTCGTAGGATAAAAACCTATCAGCATGAATATTAGTATGGCCTTTGGAGGTAGCCCCATCTTTCAGCCCCTCCCACCAAGATTTCTACACTATAGAGTTTTTAGACTCCAAGAGTCAGGATGGAAGTCAGGCAGAGGCATTTTCTACTGATTCATCGACCCTTCGGTTTCTCCCCACTCCCACCCTGATACTTGCCAGTAACAGCCAGTCTCCCTTTTGCACTGCAAAAGGGCCACATCCATCTCGAAGTATCCAAGTCCAAACATTAATTGAAATTCTGGCCCCGCGAGGCGGACATGTGCAATGTGCTACAGTAGAATGGAGGGAATGAGATAGAAATCAGAGACGACATATGGGCGAAGACTTTGAATCTGTATAAAATGTTAAACGATCCTATTTCCCCAAGATAAAGCTGAAGGGGATAGAGGTGGCTTCAGCATCTCCCACATACACAGGTGCTCCAAAGATGAGAACAAAAAAAATCAAAGCAAAACACAACCCCCCCCCCAACCAAAACAAGGCATTCTTGGGCATTTTTGTAAGCTGATCAGGTGGGAGTATTGGAAATCACATAAAGGTCAGTGGAGCACAAGTCAGGGAGTTCCAGGCAGCCTGCCATTCAAGGTTTAGGGAAAGGTGCCATACGTATTTGAGCGCTGGCTCATCTGTGAGCACCTGCCACGCTTCTGGTTTTTACACAACGTACAGTGCAAGACAAGACAAGACAAGACCCCGGCAAATCCCCATGTCAGCAGTCAGCAAGTTAACCTTGAGAAGCTGAACTGTGTCTATTGCTATTTCTTGATACAGCAGGATAGAAGACGGGAAAGGTGAGAAACTTGCTTGTTTCGGAAAGACACTCTGCTTAGATCTTAAGGGACAAGCCAAGGAAGGTGCCTCGCCGATACCACGAGCAAAACGAGCTGTGGGTACAAAGGGATTTTATTGTTAGATGTCACCCAGGCCTGGCTCTCTGCCAGTATTGGCCAAGTGACACACAGGCGTGGTCAGTAGAGTTGGGGAAAGACAGAGAGGGCTGACAGGAGGAGGGAAAATCACAGTTACAGAAGAATGACCATTTGTTCCACTGCTGACTTAGAGAGGAGAGAAAAATACTGAGCAGTCGTATTCTACGAGATGTGTGGGCAAAGTTTGGGGCAAAGTTTTGGGCAAAGTTTTAAGCCCTGTGAGCCTCGGCTTCTCATGGAAAAAAAGGGAGAGATTCTCTCCCCTATCCAAACACTGGTCCTGGAAAGGTAAGGTACTTTTGTTCTTTCTGGAATCCACGAAGTTGTGCTTCCCACTACTTCTGTAACTACAAAGCAGGGAAGTCCATCAGTTGCACGCAGACCTTCCCTCCTTCCTACGCCGGCCACACAAACACAGAAACACACAGCCAACTATGCCTGGGGTGGACATCGTTACTAGATACACAAACCACAATCTTTGCAGAGGCCCATGATGCCCGGGTTTGGTTCTGGCACATGCCATGGTTTACTTTTTGTGCTGTGTTCATATCATGATTGAGAACAGTCTAAAGGCGACTGGGAAGTAATTGGAAGTTTGGGGGCCATTTACCTGGAAAGCGTGGACACGAGAGAGGCCCAAGAGAGAAAAGCAAGACAATGGAAATACAATCCCCAGAGAAAGAGGTATTTTCACAAGGATATAAACAAGATTCCGTCTAGACCCTCTGCACCCATTTCTCCTTTCCTAATGTCGTCCGCACTCTTGCCACCCGTGCAAGACCTGGACAGGGAATCCAGAAAGCCCACCTGCACCCATGCAGAGGAGTCCCAGGGCAAAATACTCACATGACTGACACATTCTTCTTTCTCTCAGGAAAACGTACAGTAAAACCTTGGTTTGCGAGCATACATCGTTCCAGAACCACGTTTGTGATCCAAAGCGTTGTACATCAAAGCGAATTTCAAGAGCCATTGGCTCACTTGTGACCGTGTGACATTCGGCGTCGTGTACTACTCGCATGGCAAGGCATCGCTCATTGATCAAGTTAAAATTTACTGGAAATGGTTTCTCCTCTTTCGGAACACTCGCAGAAGAAGTTACTCGCAATCCAAGGTTTTACTGTAAGTGATGGCAAGTGACAGGCGGTACTGTTGACAAAATTACCTTTTAAGTACACCGTTTTTCAACCTTCAGCAACTTAAAAGTTCTTGGTAACAAATGACTTACAACGCCTGTCACTAATGTAGTATATTGGGATACGGTCGTTGAAGATTGTGAGCGTTTTGTGGGCATCCTGTCTGTACCACATATTTTAACACGATAACATAGACTTCAATGTCTCCAGGACACATGCGAGCAACCTGAGGTCAATATTCCCCTTATCCGTCTTTGTATGGTCTTCAGTGACTAGCAGGGTTATATACCAAGTAGGTAGCCAATCAGTATTCATTTCATCCCTCATCTACAGGTTAGGGGATTGGGCAACAGAAGCTTATAGAAACCGTGCCCGGAGACTTTGAGCTGTAGGAGTTTGCTTGGTGACATCCTGTTGACCATCGTCTGAAGCAGAACAGAGAATATCGACAACCGGAAAGCAATTGCAAGCGTGTTAGAAACACAGTCGTTTTCATTGGGATAAATGCTTTTTCTGTAAAATTGTCTTCCTGTGGTAGAATGAGGCCCATTCTTCTCCAGAAGTTGGAGCTGGGGCTCCTGGGTGGCTCAGTCGGTTAAGCCTCCAACTCTTGGTCTTGGCTCAGGTCATGACCTCCTCCCGATTGGTGAGTTTGAGCTCTGCACGGATGACGTGAAGCCTGCTTGGGATTCTCTCTCTTTCTGTCTCTCTCCCCCCCCCCCCGCCCCGCCCCTGCTCTCTCTCTCTCTCTCAAAATAAATAAATAAACTTGGAAAAAGAAGTTGGGGCTACCGCACGTTACAATTGTGTAGGTGGCTTTTATTGTTCTACTCTGAAGAGCAGCTATCACATCAGTAGGTCTAAACTGGAGTTTTGAATTTTGTTAAGAGTTATAAGACTATACCTGCTGCACAAAATTCGCTAATTTTCTTTTTAAGGAAACCTAGTGCGGCTCCACAGATGAGCTTATCTCTAGGTCCTCAGCAGGATGCCCATTTAAGATAATGCCTATTTAAGATATTTTCCAGCAATGAAAGCATAAATTGATTTCATAATTAGCAGCTTCAGTTCCCTTCGGGGGTAGTTACAACCCCGAAGGTTAAAAAAATACCCTCTATTTCTAAAACTGCTGTCCTTTGCCACTTAGGAAATAAGTCTCCCGCTAGCCATCATGTTTCAGAAAGAAAGGATTTTTTAGAAGCACTTAGATACATGCAACAACGTAAATGCTTGGCGTTAACACCAATTGTCTGCCACAGCTGGAGAGCGTGGGCAAAACCAAACAAAAAAGAAACTCTCTTGGAAAATCCACCCCCCCCCAACTCCCCCCCACCCCGCCGTCACATTTCAGTTAGTCTGTAGCCATCTTGAGACACTAAGGGCAGAGATGGAAAGAAGGGGTGGTTTAGAGCAAAGATCGGTGACATTAACAGGAGAATTTCAATCAAAACAGACACCAATATGAGTTGATAACAGAGGTTAAACTGTCACGGACGGCTTGCCTCATTTGGGAGTCTGGGGGGAGAGGCTTGGATAGACCTACTTCTATGAGACCCAGCTCTTCAGAGGTGAAAATGGAAACTAAACAACTCCACAGGATATACATTTCCCCCAAACCAGCCTGGAAGAATCATTTATCTGATATTGACTAAATCTCCTAGATAACAATTATTTCCTTTTATTTCAAGGGTAACTCACGGGGATGGATGGAGATTGTTTTTCCGGCCACCAGTTCTTTAGATAAGGGACATCAATACCTCAGGGCATGCAACCAATTGAACTAATTTGACATCCCCTAGAAACTACTTCTTTCCGGTTAACATTTGAGCACCTATCACATGTGGGCACTATGGCAGGCCCTGGAGATACCCTCTTCCTCCAAATGAGTGAGAGTGAAACTACATTGGGAAGAAGGGAGAGAAGAGGAGAAGGAGGAACGTATATTACCAGAATTCCAACCTTCAGGACTGCCAGAAAAAAAATACGAGACGCCCATTGAAGCTTAAATTTCAGGCGAACAATGAATAGTATTTTAGCGTATGTCCCGTGCAATATTTGGGCCATGTATGTATTTTTACTTACCAAATCTGGCAACCCTAAAATGTGTTCATGTATCTAAGCCCTTCAACAGAAGCATGAAAAAATACAGCGGGAGCCCTGAGAAAGGAACATCATGCTCTCCAGTGTGTTGTCCATCGAGAAAGAGTCGTCTGCTCTCTTGCAAGCAGAAGTAAAGGGACCACAAGGATGCAGGAAATGCACTGAGAGGACTAAAGGCGAGCCCACGTGTCAAAGCGGCCACCAGCCTAGAATCAGTCAGGCAAGAGTTCCAGAACGAATAGTATGGTGCCAACAGACGCCCATGAAACACCTCCAAAAATAAGAGATCAAGAAGGGATTTCGACACATGAAAACGGAGGCAAAAATCTTGCTTTCGTGTATATATTCGTAGTTTGTGTACGGTGGGTGGCGGGGGGGGGGCACGTACAAATTCATTGCAGAGTGAACCGACAAGATGAGCCTCAAAGAGTCATTGCCTGAACGGACTAGAATAGAGTGGGAGGCCTGATCTTTCCCATGGTAATATGTAAGGGATTTGTTTAATGTGTATTTATTTTTGAGAGAGAGAGAGAAAGAGAGAGAGGGGCAGAGAGAGAAGGAGACAGTGGATCTGAAGGGGGCTCCGTGCTGTCAGCACAGAGCCCGACACGGGGCTCGAACCCACAAACTGTGAGACAATGACCTGAGCCGGAATCGGACTCTTAACGGAAGGAACCACCCAAGTGCCCCTATGTAAGGAATTTAAGAAGAATTACAGGTGCCCTAGCTGAAGATCTGGATTAAAACCCTGATTCCACCAGCATACAATACCCACAATTGTGTGCTTTTGTGTTAGAAAACATTAGTCATATGATCTTGAGAAACTCACACACCTCTCTGAATCTCAGGTTCCTCAGCTGTCAAATATGACTAGTAAAAAAAAAAATTAAAAATAATATGACCAGCAATCATGACAACGGCATGTGATACGTATAGGAAAGCTCCTACCACAAGTCTTCCCATCTAGTAAATTTCAATGACTATTGATTACCTTCATTCCCTTCATCAATGACTATTGATTACCTTCCATTCCCACCACCACCCCCCTCCCCATCCCCAATCACATGGCTGGGACAAGACGCTGTCCCGGAGACAATACCGGAACAGCACTTCAGCAGAGCTGACCACATTACGAAATAACAGACCTCACCCTTCGAGAGCAGGACTCTCCATATCAACAGAGGGAGGTGTACCAACTTTATAAATTCCAACATGGAGAACACTTCCTTCTTGAAAGTATGACAGGAGAAACTACTTCTTATAGAACTGGTTGTGGGACTCTCAAGTACTTATGACTAAACTTGTCCGGTCCCTTAAGGAAGCACCATTTAGCGTAATTGTGACTGGAGGGCTTACCAGTAGACTGGTTGACTTCCCAGTACCCGGTTAATCACTCCACCAGGAGACAGCTCAAGAGGCGACCCAGGCTTCTCATGCGAGGGGCCACTCCAAGACATTGATAGCAAAGGCTAACAAAGAACTTACTTCCCACTAGGCACACATTTAAGTGTTTTGCTTAGATGAACTGCTAATCATTTTACATTTGAGGAAAATGAAAGCTCAGAGAGATTAAATAACTTACATAGGTTTACAAAGAGATGGGGTATAAATCTAGGCCGTGTGCCAGGCGAGCCACAGGTCGAGCGTGAAAAAAGTAAAATATACTTCCTCGCTCATAAAGGCTTTCAAATTGAATTTTTCAAAAATATACCCAAGAGGTACAGACTACACCACAGATCCAGGCATGGTTAAATCCCTGAGTGGTTTGGGCAGCAGGTGTGGAGGAATTCAGAGGACAGGAGAAAGAACTTGGTGGACGAGGCTAAACTTAAAGGGACAATGTTTTGGGCTGGATAGACATTTCTAAAATGGCTTTCCTCTCACGGCTTGGCTCTCTTAATGATTGATGCCATTTACTGAACTATTGATTCGACAACCGAGATGAACATCATCCCTGGAATGATCAATTTGCCGTAATAAAGTCTGAATTTCTCACCCGAACGATGCATTTCCATTCTTCTCCAAGATCCTGGCACATCGCTGTAAAGGTCGGGCTTTCTATTGTTTGATTTTACTTTAATGAGCTTGATCCGAGACTTTTCTTGACTGACAATCAATATCACCCTCCCAATAACTTTGAAGATCTATATACCCGGATTAATCTCAGCAGTCTGTATATTTAATGACAACCTTTTACGTACCGTACGTTTTATGAATTTGTATATTGTTAGAAACCAAATTTGTAAGCCAATTTGTACTTTGTTGAAGAAAGAAAGGACTTCTGCACGTCACTGTCTGCCTCCCTATGCCATATCTGAATGAATGACAATTGTTCAGCTGCCATCTTGTGGCAAACCACACACACTGTAAAAAAAAAAAAAAAAGGACTCAACATTTCATATTAAGAGTCCAAATTTCCATTTTAATGTCCTCTTTTTTTTAATGTTTATTTGTTTTCGAGAGAGCGAAACAGAGCGTGAGTGGGGGAGGGGCAGAAAGAGGGAGACACAGAATCCGAAGCAGGCTCCAGGCTCCGAGCTGTCAGCACGGAGCCCCATATGGAGCTCGAACCCACGAACCGTAAGATCATGACCTGAACCGAAGCCGGACGCTTAGCCGACTGAGTCACCCAGGTGCCTCCATTTTACTGTCCTCTTTATGGATGGTTTTGTATCCCTGTCACCTGCTTTTAAGGAAAGCAATTCTTCTATTTTTTTCCAGTCTGACATGTCTTGGATGCCAGAGTCATTTCAACATTCATACTTCAGTAGTTCTTTTATGATACCGATTATGCTTTACATGAAAAAAAGAAAGATGTTCCACGGGTTGGATGAACGTCTATAAATGCACAAGAATTTAATATTGCCCTATTTTGAGACAAATTATAAAGAAGTAGCTGAATGTGACACACACACACACACACACACAGAGGTTTTCTTCAGTCTCAGCACTGTACCTCATTCGGAAAGACCACCTGCTAGAGACAGTGAAATGAAATCTACCTTTACATTTTTAAAAAAAATTTTTTAACGTTTATTCATTTTTGAGAGACAGAGAGAGACAGAGCGTGAGCAGGGGAGGGGCAGAGAGAGAGAGAGACACAGAATCTGAAACAGGCTCCAGGCTGCGAGCGGTCAGCCCAGAGCCCGACGCAGGGCTCGAACTCACGAACCACGAGATCATGACCCGAGCCCCAGTCGGCCGCTCAACCGACTGAGCCACCCAGGCACCCCTTGTTTTAAAACAAAAATTTTTTTTTTTTGACGTTGCATTTGATTTCCACTTGGCTCACTCAATCTTCCTACAGTTGGCCAGTTCAACTTCCGAGCCTTATTTGTGCTGGAAACAGCTTGGCTCCCACCTCTGACACACTTTGAGTGGCCCGTGGGTCTGCTTACTTATTCTGGCCTTTCAGTTAGGACTTAACATATTTCGGCCTTATGTATAACTTTGGCTAGAGAATGTATAAAGAGGAATTTGCTTCAGAATCAACTCTGTTGCTGTGCAACCAAGGAAGGCCATAAGCAGGTGATTGCGTGCACCGTGTGGGGACTCAGCCTGATCTGGGTTTATATCCTGCATCCTGGCTTTGCCTTTTAATAGCTGTTTGACCTTGGGTAAGTCGTTTCACATTTTTACGCCTTAGCTTCCAGGAATCTGCAAAGGGGAGCTCAATGGTATCTTCCTCTTAGACTGGTTGAGAGGATGAAATGAGTTAACACACATAAGGTGATGCCAAGCAGAGAGTAAATATTCAAAAAAAATGAACTCACGTGACTTAACTATTTATTTGGGTATTGTTCTACATTGTATATTAAACAACATTATTACCGTTTATACCTTTTCTCTCCCTAATGCGAGGTCACTCTGCTAATGTCTGATTCTTTTTTTTTTTTTTTTTTTTTTTTAGTTTTATTTAAATCCAAGTTAGTTAACCTAGAGTGTGGTAGAGGCTTCGGGGGTAGGATGTCTGATTCCCAAGGTTCAGTCACCTTGCTCTTTTAATTGGCTTAGCAAATGTTTCTTGAGCCCTTACTATGTGCTATGCCTAATTCTAGGTACCGAAGCTGTGAGAGCCGCCTTTTGCAAGATGAGCAACGTCTCGCATGCATCTCACAACTGCGAAGGTACTGGACGGTAAACAGATTCATGAACGGCCTGATTTTAGAAAGTAATAGATCCCAGAAAAATAGGCCAGAGCAATGGAAGACAGGCTAAGAGAAAGAGAAAACGTAAAGCCCCCAAAGCCACCGTCTAAATCGTCTGTAAGGTTGGAGCGCCTGGGTGGCTCAGTCGGTTAGGCGCTCGACTCTGGATTTCGGCTCAGGCCATGATCTCACGGTTCGTGAGTTCGAGCCCCGTGTGGGCCTCTGCGCTGACAGCTTGGAGCCTGCTTGGGATTCTCTTTCTCCTTCTCTCCCTGCCCCTCCCCCACTCATGTGCGTGCACGCGGGCACGTCCACACAGTCTCTCTCTCTCTCTCTCTCTCTCTCTCTCTCTCTCTCTCTCCTTTCCAAAAAAATAAATAAATAAACTTTAAAAAATTAATGAATTGTCTGCAAGGTCAGAGAGATAAAAACTTAGTGACAAGCAATGGGGTTACAGAAGTGGGCAGGAGTCCAAGAATAGGCATAGGTAGAGTATGGGGAGGACTTTAGATGTTGTCCTAAGGGCAATGAGAATCCGTCGGAGGGTTTAAAGCAGGGAACACAAGATCAAAAATATGTTTGCTTTTTGAAAAGACGTATTTTCTGTTCCATCAACTGAAACGCTGGAAAGAGTTGACTTCAGAGAGTGAAGCAGCTGTGTGAAGAGAAACAAATGTGGGCCGTGACAAGACAGTCCCTTCCGGAAGATGGGCTGCATTTAGACCTGTAGGCTCCAGGAGATCGCTCTTTAGAACACATTCCCCCTTTTTTTCGTTACGATACTTCTGACTGTTCTCCGTTGATTTCTAACCCACCAAATGCCTTGTACCTGCTTCATCTTCTACGTCTAAACTTGCCAGATTCCTTCTCTCCGCCTTTCTCATGCTACTGATTAAACCTGTATTTCCCAGATCATCATCTTCACGGCGAAAAAACTCACGGTCTTCCGGTATCCCAATTCCCGGCATCTGAATCTACGGTCTTGACCACGCTGCTGTGTATCATCGTGTCTTTTACCGTGACAGCACTAGGAGCCAAAAGAATTAACAAACACAGGACACGTTGGGGTGCTGCAGATGGTGAGAACCTACTGAAATGTCAGGTAACGGGAACAGACCCTTCCAGACAAAAGAAACATGGTCTCTGAGGAAGCACGGTAACAGTCGTATGGCGTGGACAAGCCGTTGCCACAGTGATGACAGCGGGTGAGAGAATCTCCCAACAAGCGTACAGAGTACAACCATGAAGGCTTTAGGAGTACGGCATTCGAAGATCTAAGCTTGCAGGCACCACCGAGGCAACTCTGGGTAGCTGGTAATTGGGCATCAGTCACAGGAATGTAGCTTGGGGTTAGAAAGTGGCAAGAATAAGGCAGGGTCCCCGGCCCTCAACACTTGGTAATTATCAGCACAGAAGAAGTCTGAGGCACCAGGGCGAGACCCGGCCACTTGAACTGGGATGAAAAAAGGTGGAGACGAACTACAGTCAAGCTTGCCTTGATCCTAAACTCTTCGTGTCTTCGGTTGCAGCTTCCACGATGGGCAGGGGCCTGAAATCAAAGAGCCCAACGGTAGGACGCGCTATATTGCCTTCACTTATGAATTACCCACTGAGGCAGAGAGGAGCTTAAAGCAGCGAGTGCTCAACGTATCTGTCTCTTCAACTACCGTTCTCCTTGGGAAAGGTCAGATGTTTGAGACGCGGGCCTATTCTCTACCAACTCAAGTGAGACCAAAAAAAATAGCTTCTCAGAGGCGCTGAGCACTTCCTACCTGATAATGTTTTTGGTCTCAAGTCATGGAAACGAATGCCTCTATAGACGAGCAAGAAAGGAGGCGTGTGTGCACAGGGAATCAGGCAGGTCACTGAACACATTGCTGGCCAAACAGCTACGCACATAATAAAGTAGCTCCGAGTAACCTCCCTGAGAAATTGCATTTTTCCACCCCTATCTTCCCGATCTAAGCAGACCACGGGTGAAGTGAAACAAATGCATGGCCTCAAAGAAAAAGCAAAAGCTGATGTAGGCTTGCGAGGCCCAAATTAATGTTTATACTTACCTGCTCTCAAAATGCTGCTGCTTCAGTCAAGCAGGGAAACGTTGTGGAGCCTTCCAGCTTCAGATGAAAAGAAAGATGCACGTTTCGAATGAAGTCATTGGTTTTCTGGACCAGAGCAAATTTTTCTGATCTTAAGACGGTCGGACTTCAATCCCTGAGTCGTTGAGAAAGGGATTGACATTTGCTATGAAATGCTGTTTTTATTTTCAATTACGCCTCATGCAAAATCGTTTGATCGTGCCTAAACAACTATCCCAAACGTCAGAACAGAATCTATACCCTCCGTTACCCTCCGACTGGAAAAAGTCAAACAGAGACGATGAACTATCTAAAATTTTTTTTTAACGTTTATTTATTTTGGGGACAGAGAGAGACAGAGCATGAACGGGGGAGTGGCAGAGAGAGAGGGAGACAAAGAATCGGAAGCAGGCTCCAGGCTCCGAGCCATCAGCCCAGAGCCCGACGCGGGGCTCGAACTCCTGGACCGCGAGATCGTGACCTGAGCTGAAGTCGCTTAACCGACTGAGCCACCCAGGCGCCCCAGACAATGAACTATCTAAACCACGCAAGCTAAATGCGAAATGCTTCCTGCATGACTACCGCAGAAGGTGCGAGGACTCTCATCTTTTGCTCTGGGGTCAACCCTTACCGAGCATCGTCGCCTCGCTGGTTCTTCCATTAAAAAGCCTTGTTAATTGCATCAGGCTGCTTCCTTGAATTCACTCATTTCTATCACACTCATTCTGAAATCGCCAGCAATGGATAAGGAGCGATGCCACAGAGCAGCGTAAGTGAGTGCCAATCCAAGTTCATGAACGTTGCTCGGAGATCCTGTTACGTACTACACCTCCCCATTCCAAACCTCACCTGCCCTCTTTGGGGTCGCCAAGCAGGGCCAGCTGCATGATTTGCAGGGCCCGGCACAGAATGAAAATGCAGGGCCCCTTGTCCAAAAAGGAAAGTAAAGCATTCTTCTGGAGTCTCTGTCTCAGTTCATCACGGCGTTCTTTGAATTACTATAGAATGCTATGCTTTCTCAGGTGTGGGGATACTCCCGGGACAAATGCAGAAGCTTGTACCCAGGTAACCCACTGCACCGCTTCAGGAATGAGATGTTCACCCCCCCCCCCCCAACATGCTCACAGACTTCACTTCACAGAACAAATTCAAAGGTAAAATGGTGAACAACTTCAAGACAAGGGCGCCTGGGTGGCTCAGGTGGTTGAGCATCCGACTTCGGCTCGGGTCATGATCTCACAGCCCGTGAGTTCGAGCCCCCCTTCGGGGGGGCTCTGTGCTGACAGCTTGGAGCCTGGAGTCAGCTTCGGATTCTGTGTGTCCGCCTCTCCCCGCCCCTCTCCCCCTCGTTCTCTGTCTCTGTCTCTCTCTCAAAAATAAATAGATATTTAGGGGCGCCTGGGTGGCTCAGTCAGTTAGGCGTCTGACTTCAGTTCAGCTCAGGTCATGGTCTCACGGTTCGTGGGTTCGAGCCCCGCGTGGGGCTCTGTGCTGATGGCTCAGAGCCTGGAACCTGCTTCGGATTCTGTGTCTCCTTCTCTGTCTGCCCCTCTCTCGCTCTCTCTTTCTCAAAAATAAATAAACACTAAATAGATATTAAAAAAAAAAGAACTTCAAGACAGCAATCACAGAATATTAAACCCCATGGGTGGAGCCCCCTTCTGAGTGACTGCATAGGTCTCTCTCCCTGTGCATAGGGTCACAGGTCCTGTCCCTAATGCACCCCTGCCCCACTACAAAGAAGAAAGAGCTACATAGGCACGGATGTCTTCATCTTCCTAATGTGCCATCTATAACCGTGGCACCATATCCCGTAGCCATTCCTTTCTCGTTTTCATTATTTCATCAAGGGACATATGCTTCCTACTTTGTCAAAGCGAATTCATCCAGGTGTGCTCGGTATCCGAGGCCCCCTTATTGTTTCCTCTGAGACTTTCCGCCATCAAGTGGATTCTCTTTCTCCAGATCTTCAACATCTTCCTCTTCGTTGGCTCTTTCCTGAAGGTTGTAAGTATGCTCAACCCTTTACCACATCTTAAAAACCCTCTGCTGACCCTGAGGAGGTCTCTAACTTCCTTGATTATCTACACCCCCAAGGCTCTAGAAATAGTAATCTGTCTTCCGACTCTACCCCAAACCCGACCTCCTTTAAACCCCCCTATTATCCCCCTAAATAGTCCACCTGCTTCCAACATTTGCCCTTCTAGAATGCATTCTCCACCGATCAGTCACAGTGATCTTTCAAACCACAAGAGAAGCCCTATCTTTCTTCCACTCCAAACCCGTGGCAGAAACCATCTGTGGGGTGCTTTGCGGGTACACAGGGTTTTAATTGGTCTGTACCCTCATTTATCAATCTTTTCCTTTGTGGTGTTGGCCATTAATTTTTGTTCAAGAGGTTCCTTTTCAGCTAGAGTTAAATAAATATTTGCCTTTATATTTTTCTGGCCTCTAAAACTTTCTGTTTCTCGTATTTCATGAATTTGAGGCACCGGGGTGGCTCAGTCATTTAAGCATCTGACTCTTGGTTTCGGCTCAGGTCATGATCTCACAGTTGCCTGAGTTCGAGCCCCACGTCGGACTCTGCACTGGCAGTGCGGAGCCTGCTTGGGATTCTCTCTTTCTCTCTCTCTCTCTCTCTGCCCCTCCTCCACTTGCACTGTCTCTGTCTCTCTCAAAACAAATAAACTGTAAGAAAGAATAAAATAGGGGCGCCTGTGTGGCTCAGCTGGTTAAGTGTCAGACTTTGGTTCGGGTCGTGATCTCACGGTTCGAGGGTTCGAGCCCCACATGGGGCTCCGGGCTGACAGCTCAGAGCCTGGAGCCTGCTTCAGATTCTGTGTCTCCCTCTCTCTCTCTCTCTCTCTCTCCCCTGCCCCCGCTCACGCTCTCTCTCCCTCTCTCTCTCAAAAATAAACATTTTAAAAAAGAATAAAATAAATAAATATTTCATGAATTTGATGTGAGAAATATAACTGGGGAATAAATTTATTTTCCGAATATTTAAACTTACTGAGTAATCTATTCCCCCCACTAATTTGTAAGGTCATGTCGGTCATATTCTAAATTCTGCACCAAGTCGAGGTTTTTGTTGCCGTGGTGATTGCAGTAGTTACGGTGGTGGGCATTTTTCTGCTGGACGATTTCTTTCCATTGATCCGGACATTGATTGTTGAACCAGTTCCACATTTTCTTGGCCATCGGAGTTTGGAGCGAGGGCCGGGGATGAAGTGAGAATATGTGATGTGACAAGGCTTCTCTCATTATCCTTCCTTTTCCAAATTTGCTTGGCTAGTCTGACTGGTTATTCCTCCAGCCAATCCTTAGAATCTTCCCACAATATTCCAATATAAATTCTTCAGGAGGTTGAGAGAAAAGTTTCATTGGATTCGTAAATCATTTAGAAAATAATTTAGCATTTCGAAACTATTCAGGGCTGCTGTCCAGAATTAAGATCTGCCTCTGCTGCATCTGTCTTCTTCCTTGGCTCGCTCTCTCTCTCTCTCTCTCTCTTTTTTTTTTCTTTTCTTTACATAAATCCCAAGTCTTGTGCGGTGAGTTTATTTCTAGGGTTTCCTTTCCGGATGTGGGAAAACGAACTTTCCTGATGATATTGTCCAATGCGGTTTTGTAGTTTAATTTTTTTTTTCAACGTTTATTTATTTTTGGGACAGAGAGAGACAGAGCATGAACGGGGGAGGGGCAGAGAGAGAGGGACACACAGAATCGGAAACAGGCTCCAGGCTCTGAGCCATCAGCCCAGAGCCCGACGCGGGGCTCGAACTCCCGGCCCGCGAGATCGTGACCTGGCTGAAGTCGGACGCTTAACCGACTGCGCCACCCAGGCGCCCCGCGGTTTTGTAGTTTAAATGCAAGCTGTTGGTTTTGTATGTATATATGCCCACCTTACTCGTATTCATTCTTATCTAACAATTTTTAAATTAAACTTCGTGGGATTTTTCAGGGAACAACCGTGCAATCTGCAAATAATGAAAACACTGTCTCCTTATTTTTCAAGAGCGATAGTTGCCATTTCCATTTCATGAAGTATTGTTCTTACTAGATCTTCCATAATATGATGATAATAATAACAATATTAAAAAGAAATGGTAATAACAACGGCAGCAGCAGAGATAGGAGGCATTCTCAAATTTTTTAAAACTTTCTTTATTTTGGGAGAGAGAGAGAGAGAGAGAAGAGGGGAGGAGAGAGAAAGAATCCCAAGCAGGCTCCATACTGTCCCCAACGCGGGGCTCGAACTCACACGAACCATGAGATCATGGCTCTAACTCACACACGGTGAGATCATGACCCAAGCTGAAATCAAGAGTCAGACGCTTAACCAGCTGAGACCCCCGGGTGCCCCAGAGGTGTTCTTATATTATTTGACATTAAGGACTTTAGCATTTTGCCTTCAGGATCATTGCAATAAAGTATTCCGGCTTCATCATTCACTATTCCCTCACCAACACATTTTCATCATAAGCCCTCCAGTCTGTTAACCAAGGACAGCAATATAGTGTGTATGCATCTCAGGCAATAACTGTTTTCTTGGCACGTATAATACACACCATAAAATTCACATTTTAAGTGAACAAGTCCATTGTCTTTAGTATATTCACAAAGCCATGCAATAACCAACACCAAATCCAGAATATTTTCATCACCCTTATAAGAAATCCTATACTCATTGGCAGTCTCTCCCAACCCCCTCTCACTCCGTCCCGGCAACCACTGATCCACTTTCGGTATCTCTGGATTTTCCTATTCTGGACATTTTGTATAAATGAAATCATACAATATGAGGCTTTTTGTTTCCACCTTCTTTCGCATGGCATGCTTACAAGGTTCATCAGTATTGTAGAAAGCATCAGCACCGCGTATCTTTTTACTGCTGAGTCATAGCCCACCGTATGGCTTTACCAATTTTATTTACTCATCCTTGATGGATATTTGGCGTGTTTCCACTTGTTGGTGATGATGAGCGATGTTTGTGTCAACATTCATGTGCAAGTTTTTGTATGACTACGTGCTTTCGATTCTTTCGGGTTTATACTTAGGAACGGAATTGCTGGGTCGTATATGAACTCTATATTTCACTTGTTGAGGACGTGGCAAATTGTTTTCCATAGCAGCTATACCATTTTACACGAGTAAGCGTTCGCAAATTCATGAGCTATTCAGCAAAGCAGGAGCATTCCAATGTCTCCACATCGTCGCCAGCATCTGTTACTGTCTTTTTCACCACAGACATACTTGTGGGTATGAACTGGTGTCTCATGTTGGTTTTTATTTGTATTTCCCTACTAATGAATGATCTTGAGCAACATTTGGTGTGCTTCATGACCAAGAATGTATCATCTTTGGAGAAATGTTGATTAATTTTTTTGTGCATTTTTGAATTGAGTCGTCTTTTTGTTGTTCAGTTTTACATATTCTTTACATACTCCAGATACATGTCCCTGATCACATATATAACTTGGAAATATGTTCTCCTGTTCTGTGGATCGTCTTTTCACTTTCTTGATCCTGTCCTCTGAATCACAAAAATGTTCTTTTTTAAATGTCTGTGAAGTCCAGCTTATCAATTTGTTGTTGATGTTGCCTATGTTCGTGATGTCATATCTGAGAATTCATGGCCATATCGAAGGTCATGAAGTTTTAGGTCTAAGGTTTCTTCTAACAGTTTTATAGTTTGGGCCTTTACATTTAAGTGTTTGTTCCATTTTGAGTTACTTTTTGTGTATGGTGTGAGGTAGGGGTCCAATTTAATTGTGTTGCATGTAGATATACAGTTGTTTCGGTGCCATTTGTTGAAACAACTATCCTTTGCCCATTAAATTGTCTTGGCACCCTGCTAGAAAATCAGTATGAATGCGAGGGCCTGTTTCCGGACTCTCGATTCTATTCCAATGTTTTATATGTCTATTATCATCTAGTCTTACACTACCTTGATTATGAAGGCTGTGTATTAAATTTCAAAATGGGGAACTGTGAGTTCTCCCACTTCATTCTTCTTTTCAACATAATTTTGGCTCTTCTGGGTTCCTAACATTTCCGTACAAATTTTAGAATCAGTTTATCAATTTCTGCAAAAGCAGTAGGCATGATTTGGGGAAGGTTGTACTGAATCATTAAATCAGTTTGTAGAGTTCTGACATCTTAACAATATTAAGTCCTCCAATCAATGAGCACGGGATATACCTTTCCATTTATTTAAGTCCTCTTTAATTTCTTTCAGTGATGCTTTGTTTTTGTCAGTTACAAGTCTTACACCTCCTTGGTTAATTTATTCCTAAGTACTTTATTCTTTTTGATGCTATTGTAAATGGAGTTTTCTGCATTTCATTTTCAGGTTGTTGATTGCTATCATAGAGAAATATAACTGATTTTTGTATTGAAGTTGGGTCCTGCAATCTTGCCAAAGTTTGTTGTTGTTGTTGTTGTTGTTTTATGAGAGACTGAGGGAATGTCTCAAGATTTCATAAGGTCATGTTTTCTGTAAGTAGAGATAGTTTTACTCCTTTCTTTACAAACTAGATGCCTTTGCTTTCTTTTTCTTGCCCAGTGTTTCTTGCTAGAACCACCAGTAAAATAAAGGTGGTAAGAATGGACATCCTTGTCTGGTTCCTGATACTGGGGGGAATGCTCTCAGTTGCCTATCATTAAGTACAATGTCAGCCATGGGAATTTTGTTAGTTGCCCATTATCAGGTTCAGGGAGTCCCCTTGTATTTCTAGTTTTTATCATGAAAGGATGTAAGTTTTGTCCAATGCTTTTTCTGTGTCTCTTGAGATACTCGTGAAATTTTTCGTCTTTTATTCTATTAATGTGGTAGTTTCCATTAATTTGGGAATATTAAACCAAGTATCCAATGAATCAATCCTATCTTGGATAGATCCTCATTGGATTGGTGTACAAGCCTCATATAATATAATTACTATCTTACATCATATTATATTATGTATAACCACAAAACATATAACTATATGTAATATACAGTATATATGATCCTTACATGTTTCCAGATCTAGTTTGCTAGTATACCGTTGAGGATTTTTGTGTCTATATTCATAAGGGATATTAGTCTGTAGTTTTCTTTTCATGCAATTTTGTTCACTGGGTAATAGCGCGTTTAGAGAATGAGTTGACACGTACTCTCCATTCTCCTGTTTTTGAAAGAGTTTGGGAAGAATTGGTGTTCGTTCTTCCCCAAACATTTGGTAGAAATCGCCAGTGAAGCCATCTTGTTCTGCGTTTTTCTTTGTGGAAGTTTTTGATTACTAATTCAGTTAACTTTACTTGCTATCGGTTTATACACATTTTCTATTTCTTCCCGAGTTCGTTTCAACAGTGTGTGTCTAAGAAAATGTCCATTTCATTGAAGTGACCTAATTTGTTGGCTTAAAATTGTGTCGTATTCCCTTACAATCTTTTTTATTTCTTGGTCAGCCTATCTAAAGTTCTGCCAGTTTTGTTGATCTTTCGACCACGTTTTGGTTTCTTCGATTTTCTCTCTGGTTTTTTTTTATTCCCCCTTTCCTTCATTTCCATTCACAACCTTCCTTCTGCTTATGTTGGATTTCGTTGGTTCTTCTTTTTCTAGTTTCCAAAGGTGAATGCTGACGTTGGATTATTGATTGAGGTAAGTTGCCTCTAAGCACTGCCTTAGCTAATCCCATAGGTTTGGGTATATTGTTTTTAATTTCTTTTAATGTGTATTTATTTATTTTGAGAGACAGCAGGGAGAGAGAGAATCCCAAGCAGGCTCTGCACTGTCGGCACAGTGCCTAAAACAGGGCTTGACCCCATGAACCACGAGATCAGGACCTGAGCCGAAATCAAGAGCCAGACGCTTAACCGACTGAGCCACCCTAGCGCCCCAGTATGTTGTTTTTAACTTTTAATTTACCTCAAAGTAATTTCTAATTCCCCTTGTGCTTTCTACCAAGACCCACTGGTTACTTCGAAGTACCTCGTTTAATTTTTCCATGTCCATCAACATGTCAAATTTCCTTTTGTTGTGGATTTGGAATCTCACTCCACGGTGATTAGAGAACATTGTTATGATACCAAAAATCGACATTTGTTGTGCTTTGTTTTACGGACCCTTCTACGGGTTTGCTGCTCTTTGTTGGTGGCGGTGCGTTACTTACTTACTGGCATTTCTAAACTGATTCTGTAAAATCCGTATTCTTTATCGTGTGCAACCACTGACGTCTCTGGTTAGCTGGGGCAACTCATCATTGGACGGTGGTTTCATTAAGCATTTAAAGCACTAAGCCTCCTAGTATTTGCCAGGGACTCCGTGCCCACGTTGAAAAACAAGAGCAAACTCTCAGTCAGGCAGTTTTGAATTCTGCTTCAGCTTTTCCTTCCTGCTTAGGCAGACCCTCAAGATCAGCCAAAGTCGAAAGCTTAAGGGCTTCTCAAGTCTTTCCTGAGCATGTGCACAGCTGCAGGCAGCCTTGGGCATGCGCGCAGCCTTCTACATTTCCAGGATTGTGTCAAAGCTTTTCAAAGCCCCTATCAATCTGGTTCCCCAGCTTTCCTTTTTAAACCTTATGGTTAGTCTATTGTTTGCCTCCACCGTTATCCACAACCTCAGGCAGCTGCAAAGTTAATTACTTCCCTGTAATTGGTTTCAGCGATTACCCTGAGGAAAAGGCTTCTCACACAAGGGTTAGCAGCGGATCAGGTCAAGTAAAGATAGTTCTTACAACTGGGGTTATCCATGGAAATGTCAGACAAGTCACAGAAGAGCAATTTGCCGAAAGGGGGGTTTTGAAGAGTTCCAACCCCATTCTGACTCCTCAATGGCTGTCAGGCTGTTGGTTTTCACCAGGATATGGGCTTTGGGATTTCAAAGATGATGATGAAGATTAGGCGAGGGGCATAAGAATAGGGCATGTGGGGGTGCCTGGGGGGCTCAGTCGGTTGGGCGTCCCAACATCGGCTCAGGTCATGGTCTCGAGGTTCGTGAGTTCGAGCCCCGCGTCAAGATCTGTGCTGACAGCTCAGAGCCTGGAGCCTGCTTCGGATTCTGTGTCTCCCTCTCTCTCTACCCCTCCCCTGCTCACGGTCTGTCTGTCTCTGTCTCTCCATAATAAATAAGTGTTAAGAAAAATTTTTTAAAAAAGAATAGGGCATCTTAATATGCCATAGGAACAGGATATTAAAGTGTAATGCATTCCCAGAACGTGCACATATCATTAAGTGTACACCCCAATAATTTTCACAAACGGAACATTCCCGTGGAACTAGCCCCCAGATCAAGATCATAGCAATTTTACATGTGGCCCATTACATTCCTGTTCCCTCTGAGTCACTGTCCCCCTACCAATGTTAACTACCATTCTGACATCTAACACCATAGTTGATTGTGCTTCGTATTAGTAGAATCATACCCTATATACTTTTCCGTATCTTGTTTCTTTCACCCAACATTCTGTTCGTTAAGTTCACACCTATTGCTGTATGTACCTATTGCCAAGCTTTCCCCAAAACCGTTGCACAAATGTATACCCTCGGGAGAAAGATAGGAGAGTTCCACTTGCTCCAAATTCCTGACAAAACTTTTTTCGATCTTTTTCATCTTACCCATTCTGCGGGGTGTGTAATGATATCACAATATCATTTCATTTGCATTTTCCAATGGCTAATAAACTTGAGGAAACTTTCATTCATTTTTGACCGGTTAGCTACATTGTATTGTGAAATGCTTGTTTAAAGTGTTATGTACATTTTTTTCTTTTCAAGGTATTTACTTAAATTCCAGTTGCTGGGGCGCCTGGGTGGCTCAGTCGGTTGAGCGTCGGACTTCGGTTCAGGTCACGATCTCACAGTTCCTGAGTTCGAGCCCCACATCTGCTCTCAGTGCAGAGCCTGCTTTGGATCCTCTGTCCCCCCTCTCCCTCTGCCCCTCCCCTGCTCCTGCACTCTCTCTCAAAAATAACTTTACAAAGCACTTAAATTCCAATTGGTTAGCATATAAATCTTACATGGGGCACCTGGGTGGCTGTCAGATAAGCATCAGACTCTTTGATTTTGACGCAGGTCATGATCTCATGGTTGGTTCCTGAGACCAAGCCTGGGTCAGAGCTCTGTGCTGATAGTGCAGAACCTGCTTGGGATTCTCTTTCTCTCTGCCCCTCCCCTGCTCACACGTGTTCTCTGTGTCTCTCTCTCAAAATAAACTTACAAAACTGATTTAAAAAAATTGTAAAATATTGCAAAAATTGTCTCTCCCATGGGCTTCTTTTCTCGCCCTTTCAATTATGTTTTTTTGATGAAAAAAACCTTCCCAGTTAACATAAAACCCAATCTGTTGTCTTTTTTTTTTTTTTCATTTACAGTCCATAAGAAATCTTTGAAAACTCCAAGGTCACAAGAAGACTCATGCATTCTTCTACAGAAAATTATGTTGTAACTTCTCACTATCAAATCTGAAACCTATCTGCAATTGACATTTGATACTTATGTATGATGTAAGGTAGAAATCAAAATACATCATTTCCATATGGACATCCAGTTGGTCTAGTAAATCTGTTGAAAGATGGAAATTTTTGAGTATTTTTAAAAGACATTTCCTGATGCACACAGGTGCAAAAATCCTCAACAAAACATTAGCAAACTGCATTCAACAATACATGCAAAGGATTATATACCATCAAGTGGGATTGATTCCAGGGATGCGAGAATGGCTCAATATTCACAAAAGGAAATATACAAATCATCAGATCATCTCAATAGATACAGAAAAAGCCTTTGACAAAATTCAACATCCATTTATTGATTAAAAACTCAACAAAGTGGGTGTAGAAGGGAACATACCTTCTATGACAAGCCCGCACCTAATATACTCAGTATATTGAAGTGAAAAGGTGAAAGCTTTTCTTCTAAGGTCAGGAACAAGACAAGAATCCCCGCTTTTATTCAACATAGTACCGGAAGTTCTAGCCACAGCAATTAGGCGAGAAAAGGAAGTAAAAGGCCTCCCGATTGAAAAGAAAGAAGTAAAACTCACTATTTGCAGACGATATGATACTGTATATAGACAACCCTAAAGACTCCACCAAAAAATTGTTATAGCTACCAAAAAAATTCAGTGAAGCTCCAAGATTCTAAATTAATATACAATAATTGGTTGTGTCGACCATCCTTTGAGGGAGAAGGCTGGAACTAAGCTGAGATACACCTGCCAAAGGGAGGGGTGATTGTGGCAACACAAAGTGGCTCTTGTCCATTTCAGAGCAACTGTTTCAACGGTGTTTTACCCAGCATAATACAATTCCTTCCTTCCTTCCTTCCTTCCTTCCTTCCTTCCTTCCTTTCTTTCTTTTTTTCTTCCTTCCTTTCTTTTTCTATCTTTCTTTCTTTCTTTCTTTTTTTTCTTTCTTTCTTTCTTCCTATTTATATTCAAGTTAACACATAGTGTCGTATTGGTTGGAGGAGTAGAATTTAGTGATTCCTAAATATACACCCAGTGCTCATGACAAGTGGTGTCCTTAAAGCCCATCACCCATTTAGCCCATCCCCACCCCCTCTCCAGCAAACCCTCAGTTTGTTCTCTGTATTTAAGAGCCTCTTAATGTTTGCCTCCCTCTGTTTTTTATCTTATTTTTCTTTCCCTTCCTCTATGTTAATCTGTTGTGTTTCTCAAATTCCACGGAAGAGTGAAATCATGTTTGTCTTTCTTTGACTGACTTATTTCACTTAGCATAACACACTCCTGCTCCATCCACGTTATTGCAAATGTCAAGATTTCATTCTTTTTTGATCACTGAGTACTATTCCATTGTATCTATATCCCACATCTTCTTTATCCATTCATCCATCGATGGACATTTGGGCTCTTTCCATACTTTGGCTATTGTCGATAGTGCTGCTGTAAACATGGGGTGCATGTGTCCCTTCAAAACAGCACACCTGTATCCCTTGGATAAATACCTAGTAGTGCAATTGCTGGGTCATAGGGTGGTTCTATTTTTAATTTTTTCTGGAAACGCCGTACTGTTTTCCAGAGTGGCTGCGCCAGTTTGCGTTCTCTAGGGTAATACAATTTCTTAACTGCTTTCTGGCCTTTTCATAACGGTATTTTGGTTCATGTGTCGTTGTTAAGTTGAGGTCTCTATAAGGAAACAGGTGAAAAAATGTCTTATTTCCCCATCTTGCTGGTGTCACCATCATGTCGGTGTTTTTATTAGTCTATATTAAAGGCATGATTAATTTAGGGAGAAATAACATCATTTTGAGTGTTTTTTATATTCTAAAATTAGAGAATGCCTTTCAATTTACTCAATAATTATTCTTTTGTGGTCATCGCCAATACTTTACAGTTATCTTATAAAGTTCATGCATTCTTGTTAAATTCATTCTTAGGCATTCAATTTTTGTTATCATCGTCTTTATTATAAATAATATTTGTTTTCCATTATGTCTTAGCCGGTTGTCTGTTTTACTTTATCAGAAGTTTATTGACTTTTGCCTATTGATTCATTGTTCAGCCACCTTACTCAGTTCTTTAATCTTGAGTTATTAAATTTTGGCAATTTCCAAGCACTCGGCTTTTTTCCTTTTTTCTTTTTCAGAGAAATCTGAGCAGCATTATGAACATTGGAACTCAAGCTTTCCTAAAATTATTAAGTTTTTTACTAAGAATATTTAACATCTATTCTTTCAGCAAATTTCAAGGATATAATATAGTATTTCTAAATTTTAAGTGTTTATTTTAATTCCAGGTAGTTAACGTACAGTGTAATATCAGTTTCAGGGGCACAATACAGTAATTCATCACTTTCAGACATCACCCTATGCCCTCTGGTAAACCATCAGTTTGTTCTCTATAATTAAGAATCTGTTGGGGTGACTGGGCACCAGAGTTGGTTGGGCCTCTGGCTCTTGATTTTGGCTCAGGTCATGATCTCACGGTTCGCAGGATTGAGCCCCTCATTGTCAAGGCTCTGTGCTGGCCGTGTGGAGCCTGCTTGGGATTCCCTCTCTCTCCCTCTCTCTGTGCCTCCCTGTGCTCTCTCTCTCTCTCTCAAACTAGATACATAAAAACTTAAAAAAGAGAATCTGTTTCTTGCTTCCTCTCTTATTTTTTTTTTTTTGCCTTTGCTTGTTCCTTCCTTTCTTAAATTCCACATAGGCGTGAAATGATGTGATATTTGTCTTCCTCTGACTGACTTATTCCACTTAGCATTATACTTTCTAGCTCCATCCATGTGATTGCAAATGGCAAGATTTCATTCTTTTTATGGCTGAATAATGTTCCATTGTGTATATAGATTACATTTTTTTATCCATTCATCAGTTGATAGACACTTGGCCTTCTTCCATATCTCGGCTATTGTAAATAATGCTGCTCCAAACATAGGGGTGCATGTATCCCTTTGAATTAGTGTTCTGTTCTTGTATGCTTTGGGCAAATACCCAGTGGTGTGATTGCTGGGTCATAAGGTAGTTCTCTTCTTTTTCTTTTTAAATATTTATTCATTTTTGAGAGAGCGTAATCAGGGGAGGGGCAGCGAGAGTGGGGCAGAGGATCCCAAGCGGGCCCTTTGCTGACAGGCTGACAGCAGCGGGCCCGATGTGGGGCTCAAACTCACAAATGGCGAGATCACGACCTGAGCTGAAGTCAGACATTCGACTGACTGAGCCACCCAGGCGCCCGGAGGTAGTTCTGTTCTTAGCTTTTCGAGGACCCTCCATACTGTTTTCCAGAGCGGCTGCACCAGTTTGCATTCCCACGAGCAGTGCAGGAAGGTTCCTTTTCCTCCACGTCCTCACCAACACCTCTTGTTTCTTGTGTTGTTGAGTCTAGCCATTCCCACAGGTGTGAGATGATGTTTCATTCTAGTTTTGATTTGCATTTCCTCGGTGATAAGTAATTATGAGCCTCTTTTCATGGGACTACTGGCCACCCATATGTCTTCTTTGGAAAAATGTTTTCTCATGCCTTCCGCCCTCTTTTTAACTGGCTCTTTCATTTTTGGAGTATTGGGTTTTAGAAGTTCTTTATATATTTTGGATGTTAACTCTTTAGCATCTAATATGTCATTTGCAAATATCTTCTCCCATTCCACGGGTTGTCTTTTAGTTTTGCTGATTGTTTTCCTTAAGTGTACAGAAGCTTTTTATTTTGATGTTGTCCCACTATTTTATTTTTGCTTTTGTTTCCCTTGCTTCGGGAGATTCCTAGAACATTGCTACAGCCGATGTCAAAGAGGGGACTACCTATGTTCTCTTCTAGGAATTTTATGGTTTCAGGCCTCACATCAAGGTCTTTAATATAATATAGTATTATTAACTATAGTCACCATGTTATAGATTGGATCCCTAGAACTGATTCATCTTTTATTTGAAAGTTTGTACCCTTTGACCAATATATGCCCCTTTCTCCCACTTCCCTGCCCTTGGCAATCACCATTCTTCTCTGTTTCTATGAGTCTGACTTTTTTTAGATTCCACATTTAAGTAGATCATACAGTATTTGTCTTTCTCTGTCTGGCTTATTTCACTTAACATTACGAGTGCTAATTAATTTGATTGTGGAAACCATTTCACAAACGTATACATATATCAAATCATCATGTTATGCATGTTAAGTATACACAATTTTATCTTCAGTTATGAAAAAGCAGGGAGAAGAAAACACACCAACGCTAATGAGTATTCCCATTTATTTTTTTCTATGTTCTCTATCGTTTCCTTAGGATGTTGGTTCTCAGTTTTTGTTGAATTTAGTTCCTCCTTTTCATGCCATTTCTTCCCCCTCAAATGTTTAGTCACTTCTTAATTGTCTGTTTATATTCATAGATACAACTCTAAATTAAATTAAAGTAATTGCTAGAGTGCATTTCCTGAGGCTAACTGAGAACCCTTGTCCCCTTGTTCTATTAATACAAATTTCAATTGTAAGAGCCTGCATTCTGATAGTTGTGATGCAGAGAAGCAAAGGTTTATATGCATCTGGCAGCCTTTCCCAAGGAGTGTAAAAGTAGTTTATTTTCTACATGAGGGTTTCCCATCCACTTGGAACTTAAACATTACCTAGAATAACCCTTCTTCTCTGAAATCAACGCTTATTCTGAGAGTTTTTCGCGTCTCGATGTCCTTTTTAAAGAACTGTACTCAGGGCGTTAGCCTCTAAGCGAATATCTGAATCATTCCTTCTAACAGCCAAGACTGGCACAGGTGTTCTCTAAAATTAACTTCATTGGCCCATTATCCATGACCTCTTTCTCCAGCCTGAACTTCCTTTGATCTTGGGGATAGTTGGAGTTCCGAAGATCATCAACTTTTGTCTGTCGACTTACCTACTGCTTTGGGGTGGCTGGATGTGGACCTACAATGCACTACATCGCTTCCCTGTTTCCAGTCAATTTATACCTTCCAAATACCCCCTCTCTATTGGTAGCGCATCTCCTGGGTTTGCAGGGGCAATAGATTTTATTTTTGTATTCCACTTGTCATTGCATTGAGATATTGGAATAAATAGTCTACAAATGGATGGGTTCAAGGAATACTCTGGAACTGGAAATCTTTTCACGTACCTCGCCATGTGCTCATCATCAGAAGACTTTGGAAAACAGACTTATGGCCAATGTGGATCTCAATAGAAACAGATTTTGATATCTTCCACAAATCAATTAAATGTATTTTAGTCAAGAATGAGGTAAAAAATAGTTTGTTTGGTTTTTCTCCCCATGGTGGGGATCACCAAAAGGTGGTTAAGGAATATTTGTTAAAAGCAGTGGCCACTCATGTTGGTTGAAGAAAAACACATAAACTTAAAGGATAGGGTAAGCCAAAGTTAGGAGCAGATAAATTGGAGAAAAGCTTTAAATTTTTATGTTTTGAACATGCACTTTCTTGAACTTCTGGTCTAAATATAAATTCATCAAAAAATTAAAAATAGACCTACCCTATGACCCAGCAATAGCACTGCTAGGAATTTATCCAAGGGATACAGGAGCACTGATGCATAGGGCCACTTGTACCCCAATGTTCATAGCAGCACTCTCAACAATAGCCAAATTATGGAAAGAGCCTAAATGTCCATCAACTGATGAATGGATAAAGAAATTGTGGTTTATATACACAATGGAATATTACGTGGCAATGAGAAAAAGTGAAATATGGCCTTTTGTAGCAACGTGGATGGAACTGGAGAGTGTGATGCTAAGTGAAATAAGCCATACAGAGAAAGACAGATACCATATGGTTTCACTCTTATGTGGATCCTGAGAAACTGAACAGGAACCCATGGGGGAGGGGAAGGAAAAAAAAAAAGAGGTTAGAATGGGAGAGAGCCAAAGCATAAGAGACTGTTAAAAACTGAGAACAAACTGAGGGTTGATGGGGGGTGGGAGGGAGGAGAGGGTGGGTGATGGGTATTGAGGAGGGCACCTTTTGGGATGAGCACTGGGTGTTGTATGGAAACCAATTTGTCAATAAATTTCATAAAAAAAAAAAAGAAGTGATAAAACAAAAAAAATAAATAAATTCATATATAGTTTGTGGTGGTCATTATGGCAAATTATTCCAAGAAGAAGAAGAAGAAGCTGAAGAACTGATTCCTTTGGCATAGCAATTTCATTCTTAAAAATGTATTATAAAACACTAAACAAAGGAATATGTAAACATTTAACTACAAGTATGTCAACCATAGTATTATTTATTAAAGTAAAGATATTAGAAAGAATACGGATTTAATGATTAGCTATTCATTTTGTTTTTTCCTTTATCTTTAATAAACTTCTATTTTTTTTCAACTTTTTTTTTATTTATTTTTGGGACAGAGAGAGACAGAGCATGAACGGGGGAGGGGCAAGGAGAGAGGGAGACACAGAATCGGAAACAGGTTCCAGGCTCCGAGCCGTCAGCCCAGAGCCTGACGCGGGGCTCGAACTCACGGACCGCGAGATCGTGACCTGGCTGAAGTCGGACGCTTAACCGACTGCGCCACCCAGGCGCCCCAATAAACTTCTATTTTTATAGTAGTTTTATATTCACAGCAAAATTAAAGTAGAACATACAGAGAGTTCCTGGATTAGAAACAATGCTGTTTAGAATGCCACGAAGATAGGCAAGATATTCTATAAGTCCATGGATGGTAGTTTGGGCAGAAGCATTTTATGCAGAGAAGGAAAGTCCATATCCACAGTGTCTACACCAGTAAGAACAAAACGCCACCAATTCCATCATGGAAGCAGTCCAATATAATCAATCTGCCACCAGATAACTGGCCAGTACCAGGGAATGATGCCATATCAAGATTCCTCATTGGTTTCTGCTGGTGGCAGATTAAGTACTCACCAATGACCTTAGCCATGTTGTCTTTGGTGAGTGAAAGTCCATGTTGCCAAGCCTGTGAATAACCTTCATCCCTGCCACCATGGCTACTTTGTTTATGAGCTCACTGGGCAATGTCGGAAGTGGCTAAGGAAAGAGGTTGACTGATATCCATAGAAAGGGTTATCCTTCGATTATTAAAATTCTCCTCTGCTGAGTTCATCCTTTGGTGAACATTCTATACGGGACACAAATATTTTCACATTTTCTGTGTATTCAGAGCGTTCTATCCACATATCGCTTTCCCAAATTTCCTTGTCACCAATTTGCCAGTCATGTTCCTTCCAAGTTCCTGACCATTCAACTAAACCATTAGCCACAGGCAATCAATTGGTAGACAATGACACATCTGGTCATTTCTCCTTCTGAGCAAAGGAAACAACCAAGTGTACTGCTTGAAGTTCTTCCCCGTGGGAGGATTTCCCTTTACCACTATCCTTCAGGAATGTTCCAGAGAGGGGTTGCAGTGCTACCGCTGTCCACTATTGGGCAGGCGCCTGCAACTTGTGCAGAACCATCTGTAAATCAAGCCCAAATCTTCTGTTCCTCTGTCAACTGCTCGAAGGGAACTCCCCATGATGCCACAGGTGCAGGCTGGAAGAGAGAAGGTTGTGCAAAAGGAATGTGGGCCAATGACATTTGGACCACCTGTTCATGTAACCGACCTGCACCTTCAGGCCCTGCTCGGGTCCAGTCACGGATATAACAATCCTATCTGGTGATGGAATACTGCTACGGACATCCAACTTGATGGCTTAGTGAGTCAGCTAGCACTGAGTTCATGGTGGGCAGCTCAGGTCATATGTTTGATCCCTACTGAGGCCCAAATAGCAGGCCTGGGGCTGTTCCTCAAAAGGGGCAAAGGTACATGTAAAGACTGGCAGGGCTTTGCTCCCAGATCCTAATGGCCTGTGCTGCCCTATAGATTCTTCCGGATCATACGACTGATGCGGCAGAGCGGCTTGTATAGCAGTCTGGAGTGACTGTAGAGCCTTCTCTTCTTCTAAGGCCTTGCTCAAAACTAGCAGCTCTTCGGGTCACTCAGTAAGCAGGCCAGAGCAGCATACCCATCTAAGAAATACGTTGCCTCCAAAATCCAATGAGGCTTACTAGAAACTGGGCCTCTTTCTTGATTGTAGGAGGGCGTCACATGCAACAACTTACCTGGAAATGTCACCGGAGGACAAGGCCCCTGAGCTTTGGTTGGGTTTCTGTATCATGCTCTGACGTGCACAAGTTTTAGAAGTAAGTCTCGAGAAGTTGCTACTTCTAAATGACTAGGTCCCATCAGCATAATGTCGCCAGTGTGATGGATCGGTGTTATATCTTGTGGAATGAGAAGGCAATTAAGATTCTCATGAATTAATTACGAGAGGGTGGAGAGTTGATCTACCCCTGAGGCAGGACGGCCCTACCTGCTGAAAGCGAACTGTTTCTGGTGCCCTTTACTAAAAGATAGACAAAAAAGTACTTTCCAGATTAATGGTTGCATACCAGATACTAGGGGATGTGTGAATTTGCTCAAGGAATAAAACCACGTCTGGCTTGGGCAATTGCTTGGACAATCTACAGTTATTCTATGAAACCCATCTGTCTTCTGTGCAGACCACACATATGGAAATCCATACGTCTTCTGTGCAGAGCAAACATGTGAGTTGAATGGGGACATGCTGGGGTCACCGTCCCTGCTTCTTTCAAGCCCTTGATTGTGCAATCCCTCCAAGAACGCAGTATTGCTTTTAGTTTACTATTTTCCCAAGCAGCGGTGGTTCTAGTGCCTTCGGCTTGGCCCCTGCCACCATAATAGCCCTCACCCCATAGGTCAAGGAACCAATGTGAGGGATCGGTCAGCTGCTGAGCTTATCTATTCAAACTATGCATTCTGGGGCTGGAGGTCTAACCACAGGACGGATCTGGTGACCCACTGGGCCCACTGTAAGATAGACCGGAGCTTGGGGCGCCTGGGTGGTGCAGTCGGTTAAGCGTCCGACTTCAGCCAGGTCACGATCTCGCGGTCCGTGAGTTCGAGCCCCGCATCAGGCTCTGGGCTGATGGCTCAGAGCCTGGAGCCTGTTTCGGATTCTGTGTCTCCCTCTCTCTCTGCCCCGCCCCCGTTCATGCTCTGTCTCTCTCTGTCCCAAAAATAAATAAACGTTGAAAAAAAAATTAAAAAAAAAAAAAGATAGACCGGAGCTAAAACTCCATTGATCACCTGACTTCCATGAGGCCCTACACTCTCTGATGGACCCCAGTCACTTTTGGGGTCCTGTGAAACTAATTTCAGTTTAGAGCCGAAGTCTAATAGTTCGATTATTTCTCTTTCCCCAGTGCCCAGTCACCCTGGTAAAAGACCATGGGTACTGTTAGGGAAGGCTGGGAGAGAGATTAACCGTATAAATTTTTAGTACTAGGCTGAGATCCTCCCTCAAGGGACATGGCCTCGCCTTCATTCTGAGTCTGTAAACTGACTCAAAACTAGGAATTAATGGGGGGCCATGACCCTTTGTTTTTATGATTCAGGTTAGACATTGGTTCACTTGAATTCGAACTTTCCTGCTTATGAGCGTTAAGAATTTCGTAAGCTGCTTACCTGTTACACTCCCAGTAACATCGTGATCAACTAGCCAATGCCGTAGGTCTGTGCCAGTCAGACCATTTTGCTGCTTTGACTCTGCCATCCATGTATGGCAACTCTACCCACCTTGTCTTGGGTGGTTCAGTACTGCCGCTTGCCCCCTGCAACCCCAGAACCTGCATACGACCTTTGCACTTAGGTTTCCCAGCTTAACAATGCAATTCCCACTGTAAATTCTGGCCCAATGAGAAGAATGAACAGAGTTCTTCAAGACTTCCAAGGCTGCCCTTACAGATCTATTTCTTACTGTATTGGGAAAAGGTGGGCCTTCTGGACCCTCCCAGGGTGGGCGAGTAGGTCTAAAATGGCAAATCCACTTTGGGGGGCCTGGGTGGCTCAGTGAGTTAAGCGTCCAATTCTTGATTTCAGCTCAGGTCATGATCTCGCAGTTCGTGAGTTTGAGCCCCATGTCGGGCTCTGCACTGACCGCGTGGAACCTGCTTGGAATTCTCTCTCTCTCTCTGTCTCTCTCTGTCTCTGACCCTCCCCTGCTCTCACTCACTCTCTCTCTTTCTCTCTCTCTCTCTCTCAAAATAAATAAGCTTTAAAAATAAAATGACAGGGGTGCCTGCGTGGCTCAGTTGGTTAAGTGTCCCACTTCAGCTCAGGTCATGATTTCACGCTCCTGAGTTCGAGCCCCGCGTCGGGCTCTGTGCTGACAGCTCGGAGCCTGGAGCCTGCTTCGGATTCTGTGTCTCCCTCTCTCTCTGCTCCTCCCCTGCCCAAGCTCTCTCTAAAATGAGTAAATGTCCATTAAGAGTTGTTTTTAATAAAATAAAATAACAAATCTATTTTAAAATTCCCATTTCCCTAAGCCTTGGAATCCTTTCCTCTACATTAAACCAAGGCAACTCCAGCATTTCTGATGCACTCACTTTCGTCTACCTTTTGGCCCATGTTTCAACCAACCAGCCAACCAAACGGTTAGAGCCTCTTCTAACTCACTCCCCGAGCTGCAACATCAAATCCAGAATCTGATTAGTGAGCAAATATCAATACATTTGACCTGATCCAACTTCATGCTTCCCACACCTTTCGTACCTGTTCGCACACATCTTCCCCAGGTTTCTGTCTGTGTAAGTGAGAAAACTCAAGTAGTGCTTTTGGAGTGCAGTGTACCTCCTCACGGGTCAAACTTTGTGCCTCCCCTTTCGGGGCCTGCTGGAACTTGAATCTAACACAGACCTAAAGGCAAAGATGAGTGATGGTGTGGGTCCTAAGTAGTTGCATGGCAACTACTTAAGGGGAGACCATACCATTTCCTCAGGCAACTCAGGATTAATCCCCTCAAATGGGAGTAGAAAGGCTGCTACCACTGAGGGTGGAGAGGCCTCTTCCATTGGCAAGGAGTACATCAGAATTTGGGGGCTCAGGGTGCCTGGGTGGCTCGGTCGGTTAAGCGTCTGACTTCGGCTCAGGTCATGATCTCACGGGTCATGATCTCTCATCCGTTTCTTTCCCCACTTGGTCCAGCAACGTTAGGAGCAACCAGTCAATCTCTTTACTGCTAGAAATAGAGTCATTTAAAACTAATCCGATTGGAGAGCCAATTCCAGAAACCCCGGGACCAATCCAGAAAACTCATCCTTAACATTCTGCTCCTCTAGAACCACTCTCAGTACCAAAATCTCTATTAGTCTGCTGGGCCTTCCAGAATGAAATATTATACACTTGGTGGCTTTAACGACAGACATTTATTTCCTCTTTGTTCCGGAGGCTGTAAGGCCAAGGTTAGGGTACCGGTATGGTTGAGTTCTTTTTTTTTTTTTTTTAAGTTTATTTTGAGAGAGAGTGTGCGCGCAAGTGGGGACAGGGCAGAGAGAGAGAGGCAGAGAGAATCCCAAGAAGGCTCCACACCACCGGCGAGGAGCCTGATGCGGGCCTTGAACCCATAAACCGCATGATCATGACCTGAGCTGAAGTCAGACGTGTAACCAACTGAGCCACTGAGGCACCCCTAATTCTGATGAGAGCTCTCTTCCTGGCTTGCAGACAGCTGTCTTCCCACTGTGTATTCACATAACTTTTTCATCCTTATGACTTCATTTAACCTTAATTGTTTTCTAAAAGCTCCATCTCCAAATACAATCACATTTCATTTCAACGTATGAATTTGGGGAGACACAAATCAGTACATACAAGAGATGTTAACATACCCAGTGAGACCATTTCATATCATTACCCACAGATATTTCAAGTTGTTCAGACCTCAAGAAACACTGCTGATTTTTTTGTTATGAGAATGATCGCCTCACTGGTAACGAATGTAGAGTGAGCAGGGAAATTTGGGAATTTGGCAATGGCCTGGTGGTTCCAACTTTTCAGGCAAACGGATCAATATCAACTGCATCCCATACATATTGGCACATTGAGCTTGGGGATTTGGGGGAAGAAGCAATTGGCCAAAAGGCCTTTTGAAAAAAAGGAAATTAAGTACGAGACTCTTTTTTCTAAGTTCAAAGTTATGCACTGAGATGTCACTTACTAGTGTCATCAATCAAGAAGCAACATCAGCCTTACTACCCGTTCCCTCTCCAAGTCAAACCTTGGTTTGTGAGCCTAATTCATTCCAGAAACATGATTGTAATTCAAAGCACTTGTATATCAAAGAGAATTTCAAGAACCATTAGCTCAGTTGTGATCATGCGATGTTCAGCGTCCCGTCCCACTCACACTGTAAGACCTCGCTCGTTCATCAAGTTAAAATTTATCAGAAACCTTTGTTCACCTTGCAGGACACTCTCAGAACAAGTTACTCGCAATCCAAGGTTTGTTTTCACTGAGAAGGAATTTGAACTGTGATCCCGTTGCCCAGAAAGGCTTCATCTAAGAAAGGAGAAGACTGGAACCTGGGACTGGTTCCATGTCCCTTCTACTAGATTTCTGCTGATCCCTCCTCCGTGATGCCAAAACTAATAAAGATGTATTCGAGACCTTGTCTACCTTGCACTGGGTATAGGTGGGTGTACCACTGGGAAAACGGGCTTCTTTTTACTTTTACACTCTCTCAGATGGCTTGCGCATAGATCACTTAGAAACTCCTTGAAGTGGGTGGAAATCCGCACCAGACTACCGCACCATCTGTTCTCATGTGGAACATGAGAACAATTCAGTAGCAACAACGGCAGAAATTGGACCACCGGTCTCGTCAGAGTTTCCAGTATTCTCCCCCACGAAGCAATAGTAACCAGGTGTAATCTCTTGGATTGCTTAAAGCTCTGAGGAGTTGGGACTTATCATAAGGAAAAGAGGATCTAACAAGAGGAGAAAGGATACTTTCTAGTAAAGCAAATGGGGACTTGGGATCAGAGTGTTTTAAATATTAAAAGAAAGTATCACATGGGGGGTGGGAGGGAGAGGAGGGTGGGTGATGGGCATCGAGGAGGGCACCTTTTGGGATGAGCACTGGGTGTTGTATGGAAACCAATTTGACAATAAATTTGATATTAAAAAAAACTAAATTCAATTTTATTTTATATAACAAAGTTCCACTTATTTTATAAAAATCCACCCATTAGTGAACATGCATTTTCTATATGCAAGTCCTTGAAAAAAATGTAAAGTTTTATAATTAATAAAATATGTTCCAATAAAAATAAATAAATAAATAAGTAAATAAAAGAAAGTATCACAGGGTGGTGAAGCCTATATCCAATAGATAATAGATGAAAAGAGAAAGAAATATGGATGAGGATAAAGAGATTAAAAAATTGTATACATATATATAGTATATATAGAGATATTTACATGTCTATATCTCTATCTCTATCTATAATCTTACCCCATGCTACTAACAGTGATTATCTCCATAGCTAATTTTTATCTATACAGTTAAAATGTTCAACAGTGGAAAAATATTAATTACTGATAAGAAACACATAATTAGAAGAAACATATTAGTAAGAAACACAAAATTATTTCTAATTTTAAAAAGCATTTTCCTGGGGCACCTGGGTGGCTACGTCGGTTAAACATCCGACTTCGGCTCAGGTCAGGATCTCACAGCTCGTGGGTTCAAGCCCCGTGTCGGGCTCTGTGCTGACAGCTCAGAGCCTGGAGCCCGCTTCGGATTCTGGGTCTCCTTCTCTCTGCCCCTCCCTTGCTTGCACTCTGTCTCTCTCTCAAAAATTAAAGTAATAAAAAAATTAAAAAAATTTTTTTAAAGAATTCTCTCATCCCAGAAGAATGCTCTTTCTGAGGATGTTAACTCTTTATAGGTATGTTTATGCAAGAGAACCTGAATGTCCAGAAGGCTAGTCAACTCAGGTATATGCCTGGTCTTTGTCCGGGCAAGTGATTAGTTTTAGTGACAGCATACGTATTTCTGTTATTTTATGTGAGTCATTATTGCTGATATAGTTTATCTAGGAATTAACAAATAATTAAGTGCCTCATTTCCTTCATTATCTCAGCCTTTTCTGACTTCAGTTAACACATGTGGTTAATTCAGCTTGTCAAGTTTGGATTTTTCCCTTGTTGATGTGTGAGGCCACCAAACAGTTTCCTGCTCTCAGGTCCCCGGGGCCGGGGGGGGGGGGGTGGGGGGGGAGGGGGGGGAAGAAGACAAATCAAAATAGAATGTGCTTTCCTTCAAAATGTCTCTCATGTAGAGACACACCTCAAACGATCAGAAAAAAAAGGGGATTTTTTTCCAAGACATTTGATTTGGGAGATCTAATTTGGCAATATAAAATGCAGAAATAATTAATACTGCCCTTTCAATGATAAAAATGCATATTCCTTCTAGAAATTTCCCTGGTAACCCCATATGATCACATTTCACCGAGCTAAAGTTGTTTTGCTGCTCAAAACAAACTTTTGCGGTGTCTGTCTTGTTTTGTGTACGGGCTAGAGGGGACAGTAAGGGTAGTGGTTACTTCAGGGTAATTCTGTACAGCATGGAGCCCAAGAAAAGGGATGTGCAAGCAATGAGGTATGGAGGGAAGGTTCAAGGACGGTGCAAGACCATCTCTGGAATATCAGCTCGGTAGCTTAGGACGCATATTTGAACTACTAAATACTGCTGTCGGGATGGCTCAGATCATCTGTCAGGGCCAAATTTAAAGATTTGTGCCTCAGTGTCCTCATTTGGGGTTTGGGGGAGGTTTGTGTGTATGTGTTTAAAGTTTATTTATTCACCTTGAGGGGGGCGGGGGTGCGGCAGAGAGAGAGAATCCCAAGCAGGCACCGCACTGTCGACACAGAGCCCGATGCGGGGCCCGAACCCGCGAACCTTGAGATCATGACCCGAGCCAAAGACGGATGCCCAGCCGACAGAGCCACCCAGAGGCCCCTGTGCGTGTGTGCGTATTTTTTTTGAGAGGGAGAGAGAAAACAAATATGGGAGCAGGAGAGGGGTCGAGGGAGAGGCACAGACAGAATCCCAAGCAGGTTCCATGCTCAGCCCAGAGCGCAATGAGGAGCTTGGTCCCACGACCATGAGATCATGACCTGAGATGAAATCAAGAGTCGGATGCTTAACCACCTCAGCCACCCAGGCGCCCCTCAGTGTCCTCATTTGCAAAATGAGAATAAGTAAGTCATTGTGGAAATAAAATGGGATAATTCATATAAAATACGTGTAATAGTATACCGCATGTAATATTCACCTAATAGTAGCTGTTGTTGATATAATCACGTGGCTGTTGGACATTGCGTGGGTGATGTGAATCAAGGAGGGGCCGTAGAAAAAGGAAGGAGATTAGGCAATGCCTGGAAATACGGCCAAAATGAGAAGAATAGCTTCATTCGCTGAGAAGCTTACCTGAAATTTACATTTTCAAAGGGAAAAGAGGATATTTATACCTTTGTACATTGCTGCAGTCAGAGATCGCATGTTCATGCACCACCTTTTCAGCTGACATTTGTTCTTAGTCTCAGGAAAGAGCACTGTAGTCCAAGCCTCAGAGAACTACTTACAGCTCAATACTGGCCTCCTATGGCAGTGGAAGCCAGAATTAAAATCCCAAGAACAAGAGCAACAATTCTCTTCATTAACGGAGCTCCCGGGGGTGGGGAGTGCATTGTCATTAGTGTAATAAATGTTATTGTGGTAAAGGAATTGACATGAGCTGAATGATCAAAGCTGGGTGGGTGTTCATCAACTGAATGAGAGATCCTGGGGGTGGGAATGATTGGAGGGGTGTTCAGGACCACAGAGTTGTGTGAACAAAAGCAGAGAGGCAGGACACAACATGAGGCCTTAAAAGAGCAGGGAGTCCCTTTGTGATGCTTGAACATAGAATCTGAGAGAGAGAGGGCAGAGACAGAAAAAGCCAAGAGAGGCTGGGAAGGACCAGATCCCTTATGGTCTTGACTACAGACAATCTGGACTTTCTTTTCCTAATTCATAAGAAATTATGGTTGAAGAGTCGAGAGAGAGAGAGAGAGAGAGAGAGAGAGAGAGACTTAGAAGAGTGCATGAAGAAGGTCTGGTGAGGACTGAAACTATAAAGTAGCAGTAGGGATTGCAAGGAGGATACGGGTACAACAGAAGGTTAAGATTCCATACTTGGAAGTAGTCAAAATAAAAAAAGTGGGACACCTGGGTGGCTCAGTTGGTTAAGCGTCTGACTCTTGATTTTGGCTCAGGTCACCATCTCACAGTTCGTGAGTTCGAGCCCCATGTTGGGCTCCACGCGGACAGCGTGGGAACCTGCTTGGGATTTTTCTCTCCCTCCCTCCCTCTCTCTGCCCTTCCCCCCCCCCAAAAGCAATAAACTTTAAAAAGTAAATACATTAAAAAATTAAAAATTAAAAAAAAAAAGTAGGTACACATGATCTCCCAATTCAAGATTTTATTTATATGCAATGTTTTACAAAAACTATTTAGGATACGAAGTCAGAGTTGGTTACACATTTAGCTATTTGTTTCATTGATAATAATAGAGTACATGAAATTAGGAATTTCCCAGCAAGTGGGGTGAGAGAATTCTTCAATCTATAGCCCTGGAACGAGGCAGAAACACTGAGTCCTTGAAACTTTTATTTCTACCTCAGAGGTCAGCATTGGTCTAGGAAGGTCCTAGGTAACCTGGTATAATATGGGGCTGGTGCAGAATGAAATGTCTAACTTCTAAAATTAGGACTCCTACTCTACGTAAACTCTAGGTACTCCTGACAGGAGTGCTAATAGTGTGGAAAAAGAGGTCTATGGACCAGCGATTGCTTTAAGAGAGTGCCACAGAATCCTATAAAATCTGGAAGAAACAGAATCCACCTGTACAAGTTAAGACTGCCCGTGGTCTCTACTTTCAAAGACACATTACACTGCCCTGACAGGTAGGGGTTTTTACGTGACACCAAAGTTGTCATTTGCTGGACCTCTTTGTCTCCTTGGGTACCAAAACTCCACCCTGGCCTAAATTTTTCCTAGCCAGTTAAAGGTTTATTACAAATTAAAGAGTTAAAGAAGCCACGCAGATATTTTGGGAAGCAACCCAGAACGAAAGCATCAATAATAAAAGTCAAGTCAACTTCCTATATATCAAAGCACCAAAAGGTCAAGGATGTAAAAAGTGACCTTTACATTTTACAACACTACACGCTGCTTAGTTATTGTTTTCAAAAAATTATCGGAGAACATAGAAATCTCCAAACAATAGTGAAAATGGATAGAAAGTTTTTTAAAAAGTGTTTATTCAGAGGTTAGTGCACACTCAAATATTTGTTAATCTCAGATCTAGATTATTTCTACGTTATTACACATTTTGTTTCCTATAACTGTGAAAATAAGATAAATGTAGGAGTACAGGTGATCTAATCTATATTCCTAGCCCTACTCAATATGTAGCTATATCTTAAATATAAATCTACGCTCAAGTAAAATGTAAAAGGTGCTTACTTATAATGTTTTTTAAAGTTGAAGGCATTTGCCTAGAGCCTGAATAATTCAGTACCAATCTACTGCAGTATACTTCGCTTAGAAATGTAAATAATGCAAGGAGTTAAAAAACTGCCCTTGGTTCAATTGGGAAGCCTGATGAAAAGTGGACATAAAAAAAAACAATAAAAAAACAAACAAACAAACAAACAACTTCATCATTCGTCCAGGAGAAATCTGAAACCCCAAATCACCATTCACAATTTGTTATTAATGATAACTTGAGATAAATCCTCAGTTACTGCTAGGTTACGGATCTGTCTTCCCAACGACAGCCTTGTGCCGATAGACCGCAGGAAAGAGGCAATTCTTGAAAGTCGCTGGATCAAACTTCCAGCTACGTTTGGTTTCCTGTTCTGGAACAGTGAGACCAGATCCCATCAAGGGCAAAACTTATCATGTCACTCAAGCCATCCAAAAGATAATTCCCAGGGAACCTCAAACCAAGTGGCCGTGCTGTTACCCTGCGTTCCGCTCGCACGCTTAGGACACAAAGGTCTCCATTTCTCTAAGGGAACTGCTTTTTCGGCACGACACGCTCTCTCGCTTGCCTTGGAGGCAAGTAATTGGAACCCTAAACACCTGGCGGAGCTTCTGCTGGAACCGGTTACCAACAAAACAATACAAAAAGGGATTAATGCAGCTGTTGGTGAATCCCAGGAGGATGGCAAAAGGAAGTACCAGGTCAATGACGGCTATAACTTCACAGCTATTAATGACACCCATCCAGGCCAGAGCGTCCAGGAAGGTCAGAACGTGGAAGGGAAGCCAACAGATGATGAATGCCAGGACCACAGCAGCCGCCATCTTTAGGACTTGGTCACGCGTTATTCTGTTCTTCCCATAGCTGTTGGCCTTCAGTAAGTGTTTTCGGATTCCGAAATAGCACGTTGCTATGAATATCAAAGGGATAATAAAACCGAGGATATTTTTCATTAAGGCAATGCCAGCTGACCATTGGGCATATTTCTCGGGTGGGAAAGCCATAATGCAAGCATTCACTCCTAAATACTCAATGGTTCGGACGTCTCGGAAATAAAATGTTGGCAGCGAGGACACACAGGCCATACACCAGACCAGGGGAACTATGTAAGACGCTTGCCAGGGATTCCTTCTTTGAGACAGAAAGGGATAGATAACAGATTGGTACCTATCGACACTCATGCAGGTGATGAAAAAAATGCTCGCAAACATGTTCAGGGTCAGGAAGGAGCCAAACACTTTGCACATGACGGGGCCGAAGAGCCAGTCATATCTGTAAGAGTAATAGGTTGCCCAGAGAGGCAGAGTAGCCAAGAGCATTAAGTCAGCCACAGCCAGGTTGAAGATGTAAATGCTGGACACCTTTTTAGGGCCCTTTTGACAACAAAACAGTGTGACCACAATAGTATTGACAAGAAATCCAATCGCAAAAATGATATAGTAGAGGACAGGGATTGCGTCTAAATGCTTATCTGACGGTTTATGCGAGCAGTTGAAGGTAGACTGGTTGCCAACGATGTTCACGAGTCCGAAGTGAAGACTGTTGGTGATGTTTTTGCTGATGGCGGCGAGGGTGAAGTTGCCCTTCATACTGAAAGGTCAGCAGCTCCTAATTCTTATGCCTCCTGTGGAGATAAAAAAAAAAAAATGGAACTCTCAGAACACATACAGAGTTTAGGACGTCCTGAAATCTTTAGCGTTTTGAAAGTTTCTTGAAAGCCAAAAAGAAGGTGGGCGGTTACAGAAAACATTGGGAACCACAACCACACCTTGGGAAATAAGAATGGATTTTGCTTCTTGAAGAAGGAAAGAGGATTTCCTCAACAGTACCAAGCAGTTAAGACATTTCAGCATCAGGGACCGAAAATTCTGGACAAAACTCTATTTTGCCCATCCTTTCTATCATATTTTTAAGAGGCTTAAGGGAAATCAATAGAAATATGGGAAGCGAATAAAGAAGGCCTCAAGAAATAAGAAAAGTTAATATTTCAAAAGCACTTGAGCACATATCTCAGTCTGTATACTTTCTAGAAACCACACTGCTGCCCGCTATTGCATAGAGAAATGCCTTATTCAAGTGACTAATTATGTACAAATCATTACAGCTATGGAAAATGTAAGTAACGTAAGCTATGGAAAAAATAAGTAAGTGTACAAAAGACTGAAAACGAGAATATGCAAAAGGAACATATTGAGATGGGGGGTTGTGGTTGGTTTTTCCTAATGAAAAATAATTCCTTTGCTCCCACTTTTCCATTGTTTTCACAATAATAGTATCATTAAGAGGAAATTATGGAATGTGCCCCTATTTCTAACAGCCCCCATTCACATTTTAATAGAGACTATTCGTTTTTCATATAGATATTTCATCTGTTTGAAAGGAAATCCATTTTCTTTTTCAATCAGGAAAAGAACGAGAAAAAAAAAAATAGCCAAACCTGATTTAGGGTCAAGTAGAAACACTTTTGATTGCTCAATGAAATAAGCATTGAACATCAATGATGAATCATGAGATAATTGTATCATTTTCCCTTTGCTACCATTCAGTTTTAACACAACAAAATAATGACAATGCTACATGGCTCTCAAATGTTATAATCAACGCTCTGTGGTACCGGGTTGGTTTATTTTTTTTTTTTAGGAGCAACGTTGCTTTAAAACAAAAGAAAATTAGCTGAAGATAAACACAGTAAAGGAAAGACTATTACTTTTGATAGTTCCAAAATACATATAAACTACTCAAAGAAAAACGTAATCACCAAAGAATCTCCTAGTAAACAGCAAAAGTTCTCATTTTTGTCTAAAGCTCATTCTCTCATCATCTGGACCTAACAAAGTAACATGAAAGAATCTAAAATAAACCCACTTGAAGACTTACTGGTTGTTGGAGTTTAAAATTTAGTTATCATAAATCAGCTTGCCTAGTTCCTAAGTGCACCCCTGTAAGAGAAACAGTAGTTTAATAACTTAAGAGTTTTTGCAAAATACAGTGTTAAAATACAGGAGAAAGGGAAAGTTCATCCACAAAAAAATATTTTCGTTTAATGTATGTTCTACTTTCCAAGTACAGTATATAGAAATTGTGCAGACCTACCTTAAAAATTCAGGCTGAAGAATGCTTTGAATTCTGTGCTTTTTCGTTCCCTTAGACTCGGGGACGTAATAGCACCAGATCTCTGGTTTCCTTCTTATATGTTCGGTCTGTCCACTGGGAGCCTTCAACCTACATAATTCTAGGGCTGACTTATGAACACTTGCCAGCTTTCCAGAGAGGGGTTTTTTTTTTTTTTTTTTTGGCTGCAAAACACTAATCTGAAATTCTCACTGTCTCCAATCATAACAGCTCATTCAAATAAATCTCAAATAAAAAAAAATGAAGTTTCCACAAATGTGTTAGAGAATTTTGAAATCAGGGGCTCACTTGAAAAGAAGAATATAATGATTTGCAGAATTTTCTCTTTCTTTCTCCCTGATACTGGCATTCTAGGACGAGTTGAGGAGTGGAGAAGAGGGAAAGCAGTGAAGGTTGTAAAAGATTTTTACCTCTGTTCAGTAAAGAACGGTAACACCTTTACTCGAGCCTAAACTTGAGAACATTTCTCCCTTGCTTTAAGCAATTTTTGTTGGCTGTTTGCTGGAGAGGTGCTGATAGGAGGGATAGCCTGTTTTTTCTTTTTTGTTGGGAGTGGGGGGGTTGACCAGCCTTACAATCAGTCCCACAGCAGCAAGAGTGACAAAAGAAAAAAGATAAGAACAGATGACGATAGTGACAACACCGACAATAAACTCTAAGTGCCAAACACGGCTGAGTGCCCAATAACTTAATAGAGAAGCGATAGAATGTTCTGGTATGTACATGGCCTCTAAGACACAACGACCAACTCCACAAGCCCAGCTGGGCCACTTACTTTGGTTTTGACCTTGGCCAAGTTACTTTCCTTCTTCCTGTCTCAGTTTTCTCAGCTGAGAAATGGGGATGATGTTAATCACCGACATCACAGAGTTGACGAAAATTAAATGAGCTAGTATTTTTAAAGTGCTTGAAACCACATTTTGCAAATGGTGGATGCAATTATAAATATTACCGTCGCCTCCAGTTGACAAATCGGGAAGCTGGGGCTCACGGAGTTTAAGTAACTTTTCTGAGGTCACATAGCTACTAAATGAGGCCATCTGAATTTTAACCGAGGCGATCTAATGACAGAGTCCGTGCTCTTAACCTCCACGTCCCGGGAGGGAGCGCGAGCTGGCCCTTGAAGCTCATTCTTTGTCCTGGCGGAAAGAAACGTGACATTTACAAAAAGTCGCTGCTGACCATTCAAAAGCTGTTACAGAAACAGTAAAGAAGGGGAAAGGGGTTTGGAGGATTGTTACGTGGGAGAAGATATTTTTCTCAATTTTATTCCCCGTATTGCAGTCAATCCTGTAGCAGACGGGACCAGAAACAAGAGGGCACCGTTGCCTGAAAAACATAGCAGGATTCAAAGGTGTGCACACCACGGTTTGGTGATACTTTTGGGTAGACTGAGTTTGAACACTGAGAAAATGCGCCTGACACACATACACACCACTGTATTCTATGTCACAATATTTGTTTCCTATGCTCTGGGCAGATTCAGGTGGAGGCTCCGTGCACATGATGGAGAACCGATGTCTGGGAAACGAATGAGCAGGCACAAATGGTTATCAGCCGGAGAGGTGAAATAGGAACCGGTTTTACTCCTCGTCTCAGCCTAGCTTCTCCCCGGCCATTTCAAATGTTTGCTTTTGCTGCATACAGGGGAATTTTCCAAACCAGAGCCTCCTGAGTGGTCACGATGGGTCAGATTCCCACCCTGCTCTATTTCTAGCCCCCCTCTCGTACTGGGTGCAAAGGAACAGCCGGGAGGTAAGCTATAAACTTTTGAGAACAGACTGCAGGCTCGCCTCTGGGAGACCTTAGCCTTGAACACCCCCGAGGAGCAGGGGACCTTGTCTAGAGCTTTTGTCCTTCATTACAGTAAGTTCTGACGTAAATAAGGTTTAAAGCGGCACACATTTCCCAGAAGATTAAAAGAACGTTTACTCTGCCTCTTCATAATTTTAGAAGCAAAAATTTTCACAACTCAAAGAAAAACTCTGTAACTGCAGGAAATTAAGGAAAAAGGTTTTTTGGGTTTTGTTTTGCTTTTTGTTTTTGTTTTTTGGGTTTTTTTAAGGAATAGCAATCAGGGTGCCTGGGTGGCTCAGTCGGTTGGGCATCCAACTTCGGCTCTGGTCGTGATCTCACAGTTCGTGAGTTCAAGTCCTGCATCGGGCCCTGTGCTGACAGCTGGGAGCCTGGAGCCTGCTTCAGATTCTGTCTCCTCCTGTCTCTGAACCTCCCCAGCTCGCTCTCTCTCTCTCTCTCTCTGTCTCAAAAATGACTAAATATTAAAAAAAAAATTAAGGAACAACAATAATATTGACACCACTTAAAGCAAGAAATACAGCATATTATTAATTTAGCAAGGAACTCCAAGTCCAGCCAACAGTGTAAATACACTTGGGAGTCAAATACATGTCAGCCATAGGAAGCGGTACACTAAAAAATTCACTCTCCCGGGGAGAGGGGATAATTTTTCTGTTGGAAGATTGACTTTAAAAGCCTCGGGTCATTTGAATAAATTATGCAGCTCTTCAGGGCAAGTGCAGCTTGGCTAGCAGAATTAAACAATGGTAAATCACTTTAATTTTTTTCTAGTGAACACCTATTATTTATCATGAGATTACTTAACAGTAAATTTAAATGACCACGTTGAAAAACAAAAACAAACCAAAAAAAACCCCATGTTCTGCAGAGGATTTTCTCCTCTGCTAGAAGGATACAGGGTTCAGAAAAAAAAAAATCATCTTTGTCCCTCTCACCCCCACTCACACACACAGATGAGGCTTTGAAGGAGAACAGGAATTATGAAATGCAAAAGTCTGGATATGCATGCCCTGGTTATGAAGGTGAGGATTAGAGGCACAGATCAAGGAATAATTAAATGTATATGGGCCATCTTTTTTAGTTTAAATTTTTCCGGGTCATTTTCATTTTCCCCCACCCCAGCCACCTGAGTCCCTATCCAGACCAACGGCATTTTCACTTCTCCCAAGTTCAATAAACATACACACACACACACACACACACACACACTTAACACCAATCTTTTTCAATTCACTTACATATAGGGAAGCCTTAATTTAATTGCCACTGTATTTTTCCCAACGTGGGTATCCCTGAGAGGAGGATAATTAAGATTACTTATTATTGACACATCGTTTCAGATTCCTTTGTGCATCTCTGTAGTTTCCAATATAATGAGAACAAGAACATCTAGATGAAAGCAAGGGAAAAAGAGCTAACAGATTCATCATTTTGCAGAAACCAGCCTAAAAATTCAGTAAAATGGCCAACACGAGCGATTATTTGCATCAAATTGACTGTCTGCTTAGGCATCAAATAGAGAGTAACTGAGAGGGATATGAAATCAGTTAACAAGGTGGAATCCATGTGGTGAAATGAGATGTCTGACTCAGTACATTCCTGAGACCTGTTGTTTCCAGCTGAATCTGGTCCCAAGAATATAAGGAGAAGGAAGAGTTCCAAGTTCCTTTGCCCTAAAGGCATCTGCAGGCCTGAGCATCCTGTTCAGACTAGGATCTCACAGAAAGCACCCGACTTCTACCAAATAGCATCTCAGTGCTTTGTGACCCAACTGGTGGAAAAATAAAAAAAAATTTGAAAATCGTCTTTATGTTTGGTTTGCATTCATTTAACTGATCTGATGGGTTTTTCTCCCCTACTTATCTGACTCAATTGATTAGGTAGGGTATTATATGCCACTTTGGCACAGGATTATTTTGAGCTAGAGACAATTGAGAAGAAATAGATATAAGAAAAACTCTCTGCACCCCCCCCCCCATTTGCCTGAAAGCAGGATGTAAGTTGTTAAATGTATCTCTCTTTCCTTTACCAGGAAGGACAGAACTGTTTTTTTTTTTAATGTTTTTATTTATTTTTGAGACAGAGAGAGACAGAGCATGATTTGGGGAGGGGCAGAGAGAGGGGGAGACACAGAATCCGAAGCTGGCTCCAGGCTCCAAGCTGTCAGCACGGAGCCCGACACAGGGCTCGAACTCACGGAGTGTGAGATCATGACCTGAGCCGAAGTCAGATGCCCAACCCGCTCTTTATGAACAGGAGACAGCTCTAAACTCTTATCAGCCCAGAGATGGGGACCAAGAGGAATCTACATAACAAACGTTACTAAATAATTCCTGTTGTCTATTAGTTTTCTCCACATATTTACCTTCTTACAGTTTGCCCCTCTAAAAGCCTGAACCTCTTTTGTTTTGTCACTTCTTTATAATTTTACTGTTCTTTTGTTAAGATGTTATATAAGCCCAAGTTCTGACCACCGCTTTGAGTTACGCATCACTGAGTTTTCCCATGTGTATGCATAATATACATGTTAAAAAACTCTGGCTCTATTTAAAATGTCTTTTGTCAGTTAATTTCACACCGCCAGACCCTGAACCTAAGAGGGTTGAGGAATTTTCTCCTCTCTTACAATTAGCTTGACTAAATTATCCAAAATAGGCAATTAATTAAATACACCAAACCAACCAGTTGTCTTAGCAATATTTGAACACCACTGTTAGGTGACGAGGATGTTTGGGGAGAAATGTTGTCAGATTGAATCTCTCATGAGGCAGCGGGTCAATGAATTATGACATCATGACCTGAGCCGAAGTCAGACGCTTAACCGACCGAGCCACCCAGGCGCCCTGAGCCAACAAAATTCTCACAAATCTAATATGCCATTGTGATTGGTACTGTATTATTTTACAATAGGGATATGCTACTTTTCAATGACCATAAAGTCTCTGTTCCTTGTTTACAGCATCCACGGTATCTCCTTCCCAGTATCAATAAAGAGAGGAAACCTGGCTTGGTGACTATGCAATCGGACCAGGAAAAATTACTAACTGGAGCATATTTTACTTCAGCTCTGAGAAATTCTATAGCAGAGATAATCATTCTAGAAGCCAACTGTTCTCTCCACTAGTTTTGCCTCCCTGAATCCTAATTTTTAGTTGCCACCAAATTCTATTGATACTGGATTTTACTGATGAAGCGATAGTCAAATCCGTGCTCCAGGCAGCCTGGAAGTTTTTGTTCGGTTAATTCCAACAAGACTCTCAAAATCTCCAAGTTGGAGAATGGGGTTGGGGAAAAGCAATGCCTCATTATGTGTGTCTACAACAAAGAGAGAGGAAAGGGGGCAAATAAACATCTCTCCAAAACTAGCCGTAAGCTCAGAGAAAATAATAAAAACAAATGGTTATTTGGCTTTGTTTGAGGGATTCATCTGTTCAACCTCTTCCTGCGGCCCCGAAAAAAGACAGAAAAATAACACGTTGTACAGCTTTGAATATATTTTGCTTTGGAGGTATAAAACAATTTAAGATGAAAACATAGAGCAAAATGACAGGAAGTTTGGGGGTGGGACTCTTGGAGGATTATGGGGTCTTTACTCCAAGGAAGTAAAAAACAGGACACTTGTCCCTGGGAATTCTGAGACTGTTGCGATTTTAAGTATGTACCCTACGAATATTGGGATTCGTGGTGTTCGATACAGATTTGTAAGATCTGCAACCAAAAGGAGAAGGTTTACTGTAAATAATTTACAATGTATCCCCAGAGAAAATAGTTCATGTTCAGATATCGAGAAGTTGATACAATTCCATACAATTATGCTGCACATGATTTCACTAGGAACACTCCTGTTTCACACTGGTCCTATTTTATATCGGTCACATAATTAAAATTATTCATCTTTTTTTTTTTTTTAATTAAGACGTAATTCACATACCATAAAAACCTCTCCATTTGAAATGTACCATCCAGGGGCGCCTGGGTGGCTCAGTCGGTTAAGCGTCTGGCTTCGGCTCGGGTCATGATCTCACAGTTCGTGAGTTCAAGCCCCGCGTTGGGCTCTGTGCTGACAAGCTCAGAGCCTGGAGCCCGCTTCGGATTCTGTCTCTCCCTGTCTCTCCCTGTCTCTCTGTCTGCCCCTCCCCCGCTTGCACTCTGTCTCTGACTCTCTCTCACGAATAAAATGTACCATTCAATGGTCCTCCGTACATTCCCAAAGTTGTGCACCTATCACCGCTATGTAAGTCCAGAACATTTTCATTACCTCTAAAAGACACCTAATACCCATCGGCAGTCACTCTTCTTTCCCCCTTCTCCCAGCCTCTCTTCCCCTTTTATTTGAAGCTTAAAAGATGAACTGCAGCCTAGAAATTCCAAAAGACATTGTCTAGAGAAAAAGATAGCAAATCAAAACGTAAATGAATGAACTTTAAGAACAACATTGCATGCTGTTTTCATTGTGCGTTAGTTATTTTCGATGGCATGAATCGGTGGCCCCACAGATTGCAGTAAACCAAACACTCCTTCAGTGAACACTGAGTACTGTTAGTGTAAGTCTACTTCCCCCTAACTGTATACATTCTTGTTGGGTTATTTGTCCTGAACTCCCAGTCAGGTTTCTTTGGCATTAATGCAAAAAATAAATGTCATGTAAATAGCCTCTAGGGTTGATTCTATCTAAAGGTCCCCAACCTCTTTGTGAAGAGAAGCCACTTTTTATTTCCCCAGACATGAAGTCCCCAGGGTTTGTTAGGGAGGTGCTAACATCAAAGACTGTGAATACAGTAGGGAGGGGATATCGGGCACCATGCTGGGCACTCAACACACATTTCATATAAACCTCTCAACCATCCTGAGAGACAGTTGTCATCCTCAGTTTAGAAGTAAGGAGAAATTAGGAGACTGAAGCACAGAGAGGTTACAGAACTTGCCCAAGATCAAACCACCTAGTAAACTATGGAACTAAGGCTCAAACCCCGGCCATTATTTTCACTACATCATTCTGGTAAATATGGGGGACAAGATGAATTCATTTCCCCAGTTCGGGAGGGACTTCTAAGCATCCTGGGAATTCCCGGGTTAGAGTCAATCAGAAAAATACTTAAAATTTAGGAGGAGAGGGGCACCTGGGTGGCTCAGTCGGTTAAGGGTCCGACTCTTGATTTCGATCCAGGTCATGATCTCAAGCCCCGTGTGGGGTTCTATGATGCTATGAGGCACGGAGCCTGCTTGGAATTCTCGCTCTCTCTCTCTCTCTCTCTCGGCCCCTCCCCTGCTTGTACATGCGTGTGCGTGAGTGCGCGTGCTCTCTCTTTCAAAATGAATAAACTTTTTTTTTAATTTTTTTTTCAACGTTTATTTATTTTGGGGACAGAGAGAGACAGAGCATGAACGGGGGAGGGGCAGAGAGAGAGGGAGACACAGAATCGGAAACAGGCTCCAGACTCCGAGCTGTCCGCACAGAGCCCAACGCGGGGTTCGAACCCACGGACCGCGAGATCGTGACCTGGCTGAAGTCCGACGCTTAACCGACTGCGCCACCCAGGCGCCCCAAAATGAATAAACTTTTAAAAAACTCGCAGGATAACTCAGGAAATGAGGATAATTGATAAATAGAATATACTCAGAGCAAATCTCGCAGGTAAAATGTTGTAAAGAGAAGATTTTTCTTTACTGACTCTTAACTCAAAAGTAAATGCCTGTAGCTAAGACTCAATAAGGTGAAAAGAACTCGAAGGGCAACAGTTTAGATCTTTGTTTATATAATTAAATTAACTGTAAAAATCTTTTTGGAGTCCTGGGAAAGCGTTTTAAAGAAATCGAGACCTGTACGCCTGCATAAAATAAAATAATAACGAATACATAACTCGTCCTATACTTTCAAAAGAAACTTATTTTTTCCAGCAGATTGCAAATTTCTGTTTTTCCCCTTGAAATTTTGCCAAAAACTCTGGAGAAGCTCCAGACATACCTATGTAAGATTGAGGATGAATAATAGAGTAAAAGAAATGTGAGTTCTATTAAGTGTCCAGCTAGCTAACCTCACCTACAATGCCTTCCCACCGTGCAAGACGGCAAACTTCAGTGTTTCGGTTGTTAAAAAAAAAAAAAAAAGTAAATCTTGGAGAAAAATTAATTGATTTGGGCCAATAGGTTAATTATGGCAGTGTTGTGCTTGTTTGGAGGTTCAAGCGTGGAAGCTAGAGAGGAGAATGGTCCTCCTGTCTCTGGGAAAGAAGGACGTGGATTATCCCCTTTACCAGCCATTTGGGTCAAATATGGTCACTACTAGCAAAGTTGGATTCAACGTTTCTCAATCAACATTTTCTCAAGGCCTCCCATGAACCATGCCTCAGGCCACGTGCTGGAAATACAGAGATAAATAAAATTTGCCTGCCAGTTTCCTTTCCAGGAACTTCCAGTCTAATTTATTTCAAAGAATAAACTTTTTTAAAGATTATTTTATTTATTTTTAGATACCGAGTATGCGCGTGCGCGAGCTGGGGAGGAGCAGAGAGGGGAGGGGAGAGAGAATCCCAAGCAGGTTCCATGATGTCAGCACAGAGCCCGACACGGCGGGGTTAGAGGGGCTTGATCTCACGAACCCTGAGATCATGACTTGAGCTGAAATCGCCAGTCTGACGCCCAACCGACTGAGTCACTCAGGTGCCCCTAAAGAGTAAACTTTTTATAACAATTTCTTTATTTTTTTGACTTTGTGACTATGAGCAAGCCTTAGGGGGAGTCCTTAGGATAAGGAAATGAATGAGGACACATGAAAAGTGAGGTTCACTCATCCACTGGAATGTTTTCTACTAGGACAGGGAAGTGAAAACAGAATCTTTCAGAATCCACTGTAGACTGGTGACTATTGGAAGACTCATACTGGTAATCTATTGCTTATTTGTCAAACAGAGTTCTCTCTCTCTCTCTTTCTCTCTCTCTCTCACCGCCCTTCCTCTCCCCTCTCTCTCACTTCTCTTTCAGCAACTCGTCTTTGCATTGTGTCCTTGTTACTGTTTTTGTAACTTGGCGTTGGACAGACTGAAAGGAAAAATATATTTTTCCACGTTACATATTCAAAGTAACAGGCATGCCATGGCCATCATTGGTCTCAAGGACCAGACAGTTCAGATGATTAGATAAACAACATAGGGATCATGTGGACAGATCAAGGTAATAATGTGACTGGCTGTCACAGAGACTGGCCTAAAAGGAACAATACAGTTGTGGTCTTAAGCATCCAACCGCTGATGGCTCTGTGTTCACAGATGAAAAATAAAATAAAGAAGGTTTCGAAACATGCCACACCAAATATACTTTCCAAGATCTTGAATGCATCAGTCTGGTTTCGCCCGTATTTAATCATAGAGCACAGTTGCTAAACATACAAGCCGGGGCGCCTGGGTGGCTCAGTTGGTTGAGCGTCCAACTCTCGACTTCGCCTCAGGTCATGATCTCACAGTTCGTTGGTTGGAGCCCCGCATCTGGCTCTGCACTGACAGTGTGGATCCTGCTTGGGATTCTCTCCCCATCTCTCTGCCCGTCCCCTGCGCTCTCTCTCTCTCTCTCTCTCTCAAAAGAAATGAACGTTTAAAAAAATTATTTTAATGCAAGCCCTAGAGTCAGATGCACCTACGTTTGGTCCCTATTCAAATGGTAGGCCTTGGATAAGTTACTTCACATGTGTGAGTTCCAGTGTCTTTGTCCGGGTTATTGCAAGGATTAAATGAGACAAGGCATATAAAGCATTTAGTATGGTACCTGGAATATAGCATATATATATATATATATATAGAATAATCTAGATTTACGTGGTTTACTTGCTTTTGGATTAAACCACTGCTATGACTTGTCAAAAGCAAGTAAGCCACGTAAATCTAGATTATTCTGTTGTTGCTTTATACCAAAGCAAGATAAATGTGGTTTCACACAAGATACATGCCAGCACAAATAAAATATTTTCTGGAGATTAAGTGATTCGTGTTCACATTTCTCCAAATGGGAAATGGGAATAATAGCAGTACCTCCTCGCGGGTAATTGCAAGGATTGCGGGAAATAATGTATATATGGAGTACGCAGAGCAGGCACTAAGTGGTAGAATTTATGCACGTAGTTGTTATTATTACTGTTCCTGGTGTTGTTGTGATGCTTAAGTTAATAATAATAAGTATTGTTAATTAAGCATAATCATTATTATCGATAATTAAACTGTTTTAATCCCACTATTTGACCTCTAAACAAAGTAGTGAGTGAAAGCGTGGCTTAGCAATGACTAAAGATTTCAGAATAAAAGACGCAGCTTACGTAGACAATATATAAATGTCACAGAATATCATTAGCCTGTTCAAGAGTCCCCAGCGTCAGGACGCCTGGGTGGCTCAGTCGGTGAAGCGGCCGACTGCAGCTCAGGTCACGATCTCACGGTTCATGGGTTCGAGCCCCGCGTCGGGCTCTGGGCTGACAGCTCAGAGCCCGGAGCCTGCTTCGGATTCTGTGTCTCCCTCTCTCTCTGCCCCTCGCCCCCTTGTGCTCTGTCTCTCTGTATCTCAAAAATAAATAGACACTTAAAAAAAAAAACTTTTTTTAAAGCCCCCAGTGTCTTCTCCCCTCTGATCAAGGCTCACAAGGCCTTGCGTGGTATAAACAACAGCCCTCCCCTGACCCACATACACCACTCCCATCACACTAGCCTCCTTGGTGTGCTTCCGACTCCCCAAGCACCCTCGGGCCCTCAAGGCCTTCACAAGCACTATCCCCGACTGAGGAATTCTCTTTCCCCAGATAGCCACGTGACTTACTCTCTCACTTCTTACTAGATCTCTGCTCAAATGGCATCTTAGTAAAGACGCTTTTCCCATCCCCTTGTACCGAAAATACCCCCCCATGTCCTGCTTTATCTTGCATCATAGCCCTTATCACCGGATTGGATTTGCCATCTGGTCCTCATGTTATTTACACCTAGATTTCCGACAGCTCTCGATTCAAAAATGTAAACCGACTATGGATTTTCTGAAACTGGTACGGATGTAAAGGGTTCTTTCCTTTTCGTTATCGTTGTGGTTGTTCCCTAGGTTCAAAACAATACCACCTGTTATGAGAAACACTTGTCGTCACTGGGATTTGATACATTAACATTTCAAAGTCTGTTTAAAGTCATGTAATTGAAATGCAGTCATCAGCTATAGGGCACAGAGCTTTATTTGGGCTATTCAAATTCTAGAAAATTTCATACGGAGTACAATATTCAAACTGGATTTTTACTATTTAACTACCAGTAAAAGAAATGAAACCTAATACTATGAACTGTTTAGCAAAATTCTGAATTGTTCTTACTGACTAAGGAAAATCACTATTTATGCCCCAGGGCAAAATTCAACCAAACCATTTCTAACCTACAATATATATTTCATCTGATCATGAATATAAACCCAAGTTCCTCCATCAACTCACTTATTCATTTATTTAAAAACACCATGTCTTGGGGCACCTGGGTGTCTCAGTCAGTTAAGCATCAGACTCTTGATTTCGACTCAGGTCGTGATCTCACAGTTGTGAGATCGAGCCTGTGTGGGCTCCACGCTGAGCCATGGAGCCTTCTTGCGGTTCTGTTCCACCCTCTCGCTCTGCCCTTCCCTCACGCGCATTCTCTCTCTCCATCTGTCTGTTTCTATCTCTCTCAAAAAAACAAAAGAAACAAAAAAAGCATTTCTCAGACATCTATTGTTACATGTTAGACTCTATGCCAAGCCCTAGAGTGTGATACAAATATGGCCGATAAGATTGTAGCCCTTAGAAGAAAGTCTGAATTGATTGAGGGAGATTAATACAAATATGAGCATTCACCATGCATACAAAATGTGGAAGGAACACTAAGTCTGTTTAGGCCAAAGTTTCAAAGAGGGGGTAACGATGAGGCAGGTCATGAAGGGTTGGTAGGTCAACCAGGCAGAAAAAAAGGGAAGAAAAGAATTGAAACAGAAGGACCCAAAGGCGGGGAGGTGCCAACCGAGGTGGACTTTGTGAGGAAACCTCACCAACTGAGGGACTTTGCTTGTCAAACTGAGATCTGATTATCAAGTGCATGGCCTGTGCAAAACTCCAATTCCTAGAGGCCACTGCCAGACTTCAAGATATGGCCCGAGCACCTGTAGTCTTTAATGAGCTTCTGGCCTCATTGTGACGCACGCTAAATAGAAGAACCAGGGGCGCCTGGGTGGCTCAGTCGGTTAAGCATCCAACTTCGGCTCAGGTCCTGATCTCCCGGTTCGTGAGTTCGAGCCCCGCATCGGGGCTTGGAGCCCGGCGCCGGCTTCGGATTCTGTGTCTCCCTCTCTCCCTGCCCCTCCCCCGCTCGCACTCTGTCTCTCTCAAACATAAACAGGAAGAAATAAATTTAAATAGCAGAACCAGGTGTATGGCAGGGGTGGTACTTAGAGGAGAGAATGGAAAGTAAGGGTACGGAGCTTTGGAGTTTAGATCTAATCTGCTTATAATGAGGAAGTTTTAGGCAGAAAACTAGCATAATTAGGTCCTTTTCAAAAAGAAATGTTTGGACAACAATGAGCCGGATTTGTAGGAGGAGGGAAAGACTTTAAGGCTATCAGACCTGTTAGGATGTTTGTGTCAAAGTCCACACTCTACGTTCCTCACCAACCTTAAATATGACTCGAAATTCATCATAAAAGAAGAGTTTGGGGGGGCGCCTGGGTGGCGCAGTCGGTTAAGCGTCCGACTTCAGCCAGGTCACCATCTCGCGGTCCGTGAGTTCGAGCCCCGCGTCAGGCTCTGGGCTGATGGCTCAGAGCCTGGAGCCTGTTTCCGATTCTGTGTCTCCCTCTCTCTCTGCCCCTCCCCCGTTCATGCTCTGTCTCTCTCTGTCCCCCAAAAAATAAATAAACGTTGAAAAAAAAAATTAAAAAAAAAAAAGAAGAGTTTGTTGTTTGGTTTGAAGGAAAGGCTACCATTTCCTAAAAACATCTGACATTTTCCCCTATTATGATGCAATCTGTAGAAAAGCAGTGTTGATATGTGCAAATAAACTGATTTTCATTTGCATCTGAAATTGTTCTGCAAGCACAGTTGATCAGAAGTAACTTCTGATTTATATTTTCTTTTTTTCTTTTCTCTTTTTTTTTTTTTTTAAATTTTTTTTTTCAACGTTTATTTATTTTTGGGACAGAGAGAGACAGAGCATGAATGGGGGAGGGGCAGAGAGAGAGGGAGACACAGAACCGGAAACAGGCTCCAGGCTCCGAGCCATCAGCCCAGAGCCCGACGCGGGGCTCGAACTCACGGACCGCGAGATCGTGACCTGGCTGAAGTCAGACGCTTAACCGACTGCGCCACCCAGGCGCCCCTCTTTTCTCTTTTTTAAGTTTATTTATTTATTTTGAGAGAAAGAGAGCACGGGTGTGCGCGAGCAAGCGGGGGGGGGGGCACGGAGTGAGGGAGCTTGGAGCTCAATGAGGGACTCGATCCCATGACCATGAGACCATGACTTGAGCCGATATCAAAAGTTGGATGCTTAATTGACTGAGCCACCCAGGCGCCCTTGATTTATATTTTCTATGGATTACTCTTTAAGAGTAATCCTTTTAACATTCAAATCTCTTGGTAATTTTTCCGAATTACCTCAAGCTTACCACATTTCTTTCTGTTTTTAATTTTAACTTGTTTTATTTTTTTTTTTTTAAATTTACATCCAAATTAGTTGGCATATAGTGCAACAATAATTTCAGTAGATTACTTAGTACCCCTTACCCATTTAGCCCATCCCCCCTCCCACACCCATCCACATAGTTGCAAATGGCAAGATTTCATTCTTTTTGATTGCCGACTAATACTCCATTGTGTGTGTGTGTGTGTGTGTGTGTGTGTGTGTGTGTGTATCACATCTTCTTTATCCGTTCATCCATTGATGGACATTTGGGCTCTTTCCATACTTTGGCTATTGTTGATAGTGCTGCTATAAACATGGGGGTGCATGTGTCCCTTCGAAACAGCATACCTGTACCCCTTGGGCAAATGCCTAGTAGAGCCATTGCTGGGTCGTAGGGTAGTTCTATTTTCAGGGTTTTTTTAAAACATTTTTTTTTTCAACGTTTAGTTATTTTTGGGACAGAGAGAGACAGAGCATGAACGGGGGAGGGGCAGAGAGAGAGGGAGACACAGAATCGGAAACAGGCTCCAGGCTCTGAGTCATCAGCCCAGAGCCCGACGCGGGGCTCGAACTCACGGACCGCGAGATCATGACCTGGCTGAAGTCGGATGCTTAACCGACTGCACCACCCAGGCGCCCCCTATTTTTAGTTTTTTGAGGAACCTCCATACTGTTTTCCAGAGTGGCTGCACCAGCTTGCATTCCCAAGCTTACCATATTTCTAACCAAATGTCCATTTGTAACTAACTTTCATTCCTCCTGAATTTCTGAAGCTTCACATTTTTTCTATCTGCAGGAAGGTACCTCTGTGTGGTGTTCAGGGCAACGTCACTCAATACAAGAGGTAACCTTAGTGGTTACTTCTATTCACACAAACGTGCACATATTTTATTATGATAATTAATCGAGACATTAACACCACTGCGAATAACTGTGTTAATAAGGGCTACCTCAGTACTTACCGTGTGGTAGGAACTGTACTAAGTAAGCCTGTTACAAGCACCATTATCTCTCATAACCACACTTGGAGGTAGGAACTGTTATAAGTCCCACTTTACAGGAAGCTGGGACAATTTGGTCAACGGCGCTGATATGTGACAAACTCAAGATTGGCATTCATGTCTGCTTGCCTCAAAAAAAAAATGATATTTCTTCACTCCCTTGCTGTAGCCGGTTGGCTCAGGATAAGTATATCTAGTTTTCTTTAGGATCTATTACTGCTGCTATGCTTCCTCTGTTCCGTTGTTCTAAGACCTCAAAAGGTCCTGTGATCCTGACTTACAAAGGTTCAGCGATTAGGGGTTTTCCTGGAGACTGTTTTAGCTTATTATGAGTTATTCTCCATAAATCTATGCAAATGTCAATTTCCTATAAGTGCCTGAAATTGTTTCATGTATGTGTTCTTTTTCTAGGGATACCATGTGTCAAAAGTGAAAGTCTGCTCCTCTCCTCCCTTTAAATTGCTGGTAACATGGAGAGTTCTCTAAGGGAACCACAGTCCACACTGACAGCATCTCAGATTCAGAATATTAGGGAAAGGGATAGTACATTCTGGAAGACAGTCTTAGCGATAGGGGTTTTGAGCACCCACTTCTCCTCATCATAACAGTAATAGCCAATAATACTTCACACTAATGTTTTCCAAGTTCTGTCACATCTGTTATCCTATTCAACTCTCAGAAAAACAAAGTGGGTTATTATCTCGATTGTCACACGGAAATTAATACCCAAGAGCAGTTAAGTGATTCAGTCAAGGTCTTACACGGCTGGTAAGGCTCCTGCCCTTATTCCAGTTTTCATGCAGCCTCTTTAGTGTTTCTGCGCACTGTAATTTTTCACAAAGAATATGACAGACAAGTCACACAAAAGGAAATAATAATAATAGATGGTTAGGCTTTTTACATGCCGCACATATGACTGTCAAAAAAACCTTACACAGCAGGTATTATTGTACTCATTTTCCAGCTGCAGTACCAAAGCTAGGTGAAAAGAGTAAATGAACACCAAAAAAGCATTCATACCTCCAAAATCAAATAAAATTCCAATTAAAGCAACCTTGGATTTCCATTTTTCTCACTTTAATAAAATAGTCAAAGAAAATAACTTCGAACTGATGAGATTTTTACTAATCAAGGGTGAGATTAATAACCCGCCACACTTTTGGAAAGCAATATGATATACTTAGCAAAACTCAATTAGTCCACTCTTAATCATGTATCCCGGAAAAACAATTCATCAGAAACAAGAAGATACATGGAGAAGGCCGTTATAGCATAATATGCAATAACAAAAATTGGAAACTGCTAACAGTTTTTCAATATGGTATCACTACTGCAGTATCGATATACTGAAATGTGATTACTGAGAAGCTATGTAGGAAATAGAAAAATGTTTAAGTATTTAGTTAAAATAGCATAACTCGAAATTGGGTCTACTGGGTAGCCACCTGAAAAAATAATACTAAATCAAGTTGGATCTCTAATTCTCAATTTATACCAAAATAAATTCCAGATGAATCAAAAATTTAAACACAAGAAGCAAAAATATAAAAACAGTAGGGAAAGGCATTTCTAAGCATAATGCAAAACCCAGAAGCCACCAAATGAAAAAGCAATAAATTTAACCACCTAAATGGTTTTAAAGTTCTGCAAAGCACTGGGTGTTGTATGGAGTTGTTGAATCACTATATTGTGCACCTGAAGCTAATATAATACTGTAAAAAATAAATTAATTAATTGTTGAAAGAATTTTTTAAATAAATAAATTAAATTAAATTCTGCATAGGAAGAAAATAGTTAAGAAGTCAAAAGAAAATTACACACTGTGAAAATGTATATATGCAATACACATGACAAATGGCTAATTTCCTTAATATATAAAGAGTTCCTACAAATCAATAAAAAATATAAACAAACCCTTAGAAACGTGAGGCAAAGACATGGCCTGAGAGTTCACAGAAAAGAGAAAAATAAATGGCAAATGAAAAAATGGTCAAATTCAGTCATTATTAAAGAATCCCAAATCAAAACTACAGTGAGATACCATTTCTCATAAATACTGTTTGAGGTTTTTAAAATCATTGATAATATACTACATTAGTGAGACTATACCTAACTGGGCACTCACATACATTGTTAGTGACAGTCTAAATTGGTCCAATTTCTACCAAGAAAGACATAACAATGATGTCTACATCCTTTGCTCCAAAAACTTATCCTATGAATTCATTTGCATATATGTGCAAAGAAGTGCAAGGCTATTTATTACAGCATTGTTTATAACAAAAACATTGAAAGAACCTAAATACTCATCTGTAGGGGAATGTTAAATAATAAGATATTCTTATAATGAAATGTTATGCACCTGTTAAAAAAAAAAAAAGCAAAGAGGGGCTCCTGGGTGGCTCAGTTGGTTGTCAGCTCTTGGTTTCTTGGCTCAGGTCATGATCTCACGGTTCATGGGATTGAGCCCCACATCAAACTCTGCACTGACAGCACGAAGCCTGCTTCAGATTCTCTCTCCCTCTCTCTCTGCCTCTCCCTGGCTCTCTCTCTCTCTCTTTCCCTCTCGAAATAAATAAATAAACTTAAAAAAAAAGAAGAGGTGATATATGTTATAATATGAAACAATTTCCAAGATAAATTACTAATAGAAAAATACATGGTACAGATACTTCCTAACAAGATAAAAGTTGAATAAACTGAAAAATTAACAACTTTTCTTAGATCTGTCAGAGAAGTGAGGGCAAAACACTGTGCCCCAAATTTGCGGCAGCAGACAGGCAGATACAGAGAATCACAACTAGCTGGAGCAAATACCCACAAGCAGAAATCCCCAAGGGAACCGGTACCCAGGACACGAAAATTTGAACTGTAATTGACAAATTGCTGGAGGCTGGTGTGGTTCTCCAGGGAGAACTAAGTCGTAGGGAGGTCTCCACATTTTTGTGAGTTTTACCACTAGGAGTTCTACCAGGTTCTCACAGTGAATATCAAAGAAAGAACCCCTTGTGCTTCCCTCAGTGGGAAGGAAAATGAAATACAACAAGGCCTGGCCTCCAAAGAAACTATTTTATCAGAACATAACTGACCTGGAAGAAGGGAAATAGTCAACTCCAGTCCCCTCTAGCCCTCCTGTGCCATCTGAGAAGGATAAAACTGAGAAACGCTTACAATGTTCACAGCCCAGGAGCACTGGCTGGAACCTAATCATAGAACTAAAGAATGCTTCCTCTTCCCCCCCACACCTTACCACCACATCACTAAAGATCTATTTATCAGAGTTTCTTTTGCACGGTATATTATGTCCAGCTTTCAACAAAAAATTACAAGGCATACTAAAAAGCAAAACACACAGTTTGAAGAAACAGAGCAAGTACCCGAACTAGACTCAGATATGGCAGGAATGTTGGAATTATCAGACTGAAAATTTAAAACAACTATGATTAATATGCTAAGAGCTCAAATTCAAAACGTGGGCAACATGTAAGAATAGATGGGCAATGTAAGCAGAAAGATGGAAATTCTAAAAAAAAAAAAAAAAGAAGTGCAAGAGATCAAAAACACTGTAACAAAAATGAAGGATGCTTCTGATGGGCTCATTAGTAGAGTGGATACAGCTGAGGAAATACTTTCTGACCTCGAGGTTATATCAATAGAAACCGTCCAAAACTGAAAAGCAAAGAGAAAAAAGACTGGAAAAAAAAACCAGAACATAATATCCAAGAAGAGTGGAACAAATAAAAAATATAATTTATGCATAATGGAAATATCAGAAGGAGGAGAAAGGAACAAAAGAAATATTTGAAGAAATATGACTGAGAATTTCCCCCAAGTTGATGCTTCACACCAAATCACAGATCCAGGAAGCTCAGAAAACACCACGCAGGATAAATGCAAAACCAAACACACACCAAAGAAAACACTATAGTGGGTCATATCTTATTCAAACTTAAGAAAATCAAAGATAAAGACAAAATCTTGAAAGAAATTAGAGGGAAAACCCTTTCACCATAGAAAAACAAAGATAAGTATTATATCTGATTTCTCAGAGCCATACAAACAAAGAGAGTGTAGTGAAATATTTAAAATGTTGAGAGAGGGATGTCTAGGTGGGTCAAGAGTGTCCAATTCTTGATTTCATCTCAGCGTGGAGCCTGCTTGAGATTCCCTCTCTCTCTTCCTCTGTCCCTCCCCCCACTTGCTCGCTCTCTCTTTGTAAAATAAAAATAAAAATAAAAAATAAAGTGTTGAGAGAAAAGGCCCACCAACCTAGAATTCTGTACCCTGCAGAAGACTTGCCTTGCCAAAAACGTCAAAAGTTCTTCATTGAGAAGGAAAATGATATGTCAGAAATTCAAATCTACATAAAAAAGAAAAAGCAGGGACCCCCTCAGTGGCTCAATCAGTTAAGCCTATGACTCTTGATTTCAGCTCTGGTCACGAGCTCACAGTTTGTGAGTTCAAACTCATGAGACGAACCCCACATTCTGCGCTGTCAGCACAGAGCTTGTTTGGGATTCTCTCTCGCTCTTTCTCTCTCTCTCTCCACCTCCCCTGTTCACACACACTCTCTCTCTCTTTCTCGCTCTCAAAATAATTAAAAAAAATAAATAAAAGCATTGGAGAAGGAGTAATTGCTGGTAAAATAAATTTTTTTATTCTTAATTGATCTAACAGATAATAGCTTATCCAAGATAATAATAGCAACAGTGTATTAGATTATATATGCTTCTGTACATGTAAAATAAATGACAGAAGTGACATTAAGGGACAGGAGGGAGGAATTGGAAGTATTTTGTTATTACAAGGTGCATGCACTACATAGGAAGTGGCATAATATTATTTGAAAGTTGACTCGGATTAGGTGTAAGTGTATGTGACAAACTCTAGGATAACCACTAAAAAAAAGTAAAAAAAAAAAAAAAAAAAGAATTATAGCTGATATGCTAAGAAAGGAGAGAAAATGGAGTCATACAAAATGCTTAATTAGAGCCACACAGGGAGAAAAAGAGTAGAGGCAGAAATAGAAACAAGGAACAAAGGCAACTAATAGAAACAATAACGAATATGGCAGATATGAATCCAACCATATTAATAGACTACACACCATGTAAATTTATGCATTTAAGTGCACAATTCAATGCTTTGGGGTATATATTTTTTTAATTCTGGTAAAATAGATGTAATAAATATTGACATTTAACAAATACATGTATCATGCTGCAATTAGCATAAAAGGTAGATATTTTAAGCATTAAAAATTAAAATAAACAAAAGGTAGATATTTATACAAAAATGCTTTGTAAGTGTAGAATGTCTCAGAAAGAGGGGCACCTGGGTGGCTCAGTCTGTTAAGCGTCCAACTCTTGTTTTCGGCTGAGGTCACGATCTCATGGTTTCTGAGTTCGAGCCCCGCATTGGGGTCTGTACTGACAGCATAGGGCCTGCTTGGGATCCTCTCTCTCTCTCTCTCTCTCTCTCTCTCTGCCCTTTCCCTGCTTGTGCTCTCTCTCAGAATAAGTAAATAAGCAAGAAAAAGAAAAAGAATGTTTCAGAAAGAAATTGCAACAGTTGCCTATAAGAAGTGGCACCGGGGGATAGAGTGAGAAGAATGGAAGGGAAAATAATTTTGTATGTGTTTTTCTGTGCTGTTTTCACGGTTTATCGTGTTCATATATTACCTATTCACAAAAACAAAAGATTAGAAAAGCATAAACGTGTCCAGTGTGTTACATAATTGGCATGTTTTCCCCACTGTTTTCGCTTTTTACCCTAACGCCCTAATCACTGATCACTAAAGGTGTTTTTTCCCACTGAGAACCCTGATGAAACTTCGGAATCCTTCTCAACAGTGTTTCAGGACTTCACTACTACTGAACCAGAGCAAGCCCCAATGAAAAATATGGCAATTATATAAAGAGATGTACACACTGAAAACATGTCGCATTCGAGATCTCTCTCTCTATAAGATTTTCCAGGCAACTTGGCTATTACATTAAACAATGTATCTTTTAAATAGTCCTTTCCCAGAAAAAATGTAATTAAAACAAAGATGAATAAATATGCTAAATATGAGCCACGTTGCTACAGTTTCTGATTGTATGTTTACGCTTCTTGGCCAGATTAAAGACCAGAAAAACAGCACTTAAGGACTTATATACTTCCCCATATGTGGAATATTCCAAACTATGTACCATTTCAACATATCCTGGCAGGTTATCTAACAGTGCTGCAACATCTCACGGTGTGGGATCCAGATGCTTTGTTGGTGACTCTGGAGCGAGAATGATTCTATCTTACATTTGCCACTAGCCGAGTCCGTGGCATTTCTTTATCGAGGCCAGTAGCAAGTTACAGTTTTGCAATCTCCGGCGTGCACGTGCCTATGTCCGAGGGCACACCCACGCGCACCCCGTTTTGTTCTAACCCCCTCTTCCCTTTAGGAGAAGCAGACAGGGACACTCTTCTCAGACTTCGTGGGCTAGAGTTAACATTTTCTGGGCATGATTTTAATCTAAACTGCCAGTATTAAACCCAGAAGCAAAAGGCCCACAGCATAATTCGACAACAGGTGTGGCCTTAGTTTCCTCATCTGTAAAATGAAATCATTTCATTGGACAATCTCTTTTGATCCTATCTAGTTCAGACATTCCTAACTGCTAAAAATTGTTCAAACATAAATAACTTTTTCACAAAATAGGAGAGGAAGATTCAACCCCCATTAACAATTAACGTGCATTTCTTGGGGTCTCTTTCAACTCCAAGATTTTATTGGTACCTCAGGTGTCCGCTGTGTAAACGAATATATCTGCATTTTTTAGAACACTGAAAACGAACAACTCATTGGAACTAAACACTTCAGCCCTTGCCCTATTCAACAAAACATGAAAAGAAATGTAAGGTATTTATATTAACCGGTGGTAAACACGGAAGCCGTCTGCTGACAGTAATGTGTCCACACGTTCCTAGTAAAAGCAGAGCTTGGCCATAAGACCATCGGAAAATTTCTATCCTGCCTCATCCAGATCAGGAATGACCCAGAAACCTTTGGCATCCTTGAGAGTCCAATCAATACCAGCCATCCCAGGACCACCTACACCCAGAAAGTAATATAAAATAATACAGAGAATAAATAGTTTGTCTAATGGGATCAAAATTCACAAATCTTTTTGATTAAGGGAGGCAATAAAATAGCTTTAAAGGGAGAAAGATGAGGTTCAGCGTCCTGATCTACTACTTATGAGGTGTATCGTCCTGGGTAAGGTATCTAACCTCTCTATGCTTCAATTTCCTTATTAATTCACTGGGGATAATAATAACTCATTCTTTTGTTAAAGAATTTTTTCAGTTTATTCATTTATTTTGAGCGCGAGAGAGAGAACATGGGAAGGGCAGAGAGAGAGAGACAATCTCAAGCAGGCTCCGCACTATCAGCATGGAGCCCAACTCGGGGCTCAAACTCACGAACCTCAAGATCATGACCTGAGCCGAAACCAAGAGTCAGATGCTCAACCGACTGAGCCACCCAGGTGCCCCAATAATACCTCATTCTTAAGATTAATGTTCTTGCAACACAATAGGCACTCAGGAAGTAGAAGCTATTATAAGAATCAATGTCTCCTTCTAGACCCTAGATCATATATTTTGCCCTACCTTATGAAGTCTTGAATTCCACTCAAGACTCTCTCTCTCTCTTTCTCTCCCTGCCCTCCATCCCTCTCCTCCCCTTCCTCCCTCCTTCCCTCCTTCCCTCTCAATCCCCCTCTCACTCCCCCCCCCCATTCTGTTTATTTATTTTTGAGACAGAGAGAGACAGAGCATGAACGGGGGAGGGTCAGAGAGAGAGGGAGACTCAGAATCTGAAACAGGCTCGGAGTTGTCAGCACAGAGCCCAACGCGGGGCTCAAACCCACGGACCGCGAGATCATGACCCTAGCCGAAGTCGGACGCTTAACCGACTGAGCCACCCAGGCGCCCCTGTTATCTTATTTTTTAATTTTAATTCCAGTGTAGTTTGTTATTTTCTTTTCAATCACTATTACGATCGCCGGTCCCTAAGCGATGTAAAAATTTATCAGAACACAAACATTTATAGAAGAAACCCACGAATGGAGAGGGCATGTATCCTAATGACTCAGTCAGATCTGATGCCTAGAACAAAGATTAAAACTTACAAACTGTGTGTGAGAAAACATCTGCCTTTCCTCCAGCATCAAATCTTTTGTGGCAAAAGAGGTATTTATAAACCTGAATTCTACAGTTTTATTTGGGATTGCAGACTTCGGTTTTGGAAAGTTGGAAGGATGTAATAAGTGGTGAGCTTCCCAAGTGCAAGTTTCACCCAGAGGAGAAAACAACCCTCCTCTAAAATCTTGCCCTCTTCAAGGAATCTCTGTACACATCGTAGAAATCAGTTGAGTTCAGCAGAACCCTATTTTTAGAAGTAAGCATAAAAATGACAGGATTTAAAAAAGGAACATGATGCAGAAACTACCTGACAACTACACTTCTCTCTTTGTGACTCTGTCATTGCTTTATAAAGAGAACGCTGGAAAGCTGGTGGGGAGATTCTATTCTAGTTCACAGGGTGACAGGTAACATCAGCCATACTTAAAACTCCAAGTAAGCCTGGGGCGCCTGGGTGGCTCAGTTGGTTGAGCGTCTGACATCGGCTCAGGTCATGATTTCACAGTTCAGGACTGTGAGCCCCACATCAGGCTCACTGCTGTCAGCCTATCAGCACAGAGCCCGCTTCTGGATCCTCTGTCCCCCTCTCTCTCTGCCCCTCCCCTGCTTGCACTCTCCCCAAAATAAATAAATATTTTTTAAAAAAACCCTCCAAGTAAGTCGGATAATCTGTAGCTAGAAAATGTTTAAATATGTCCTGAGTAAATTGCATTTTAGGATATGTATGTTGCAAATATTCTGTTCCTGGTCTGTAACTGACTGTTGACAGACTACGTCTTTTTTTTTTTAATGTTTATAGCAGCTTTATTTTATTTTTAATTTGAGTATAGTTGACACACAATGTTATATTAGTTTCAGGTGGACAACACAGTGACTTGACAAGTTTATACTTTATGCTTTGTTCACCACAAAGGTAGCTACAATGTTTCCATTACATGGCTATGACAGTATCATTGGTTTCCATTCCTTATCCTGGGCCGACTAGTCCCATGATTTAGTCGTTCCATAACTGGAAGCCTGTTTCCCCCAATCCCCTTCACCCATATTGCCCAAACCCCCAACCCCCTCCCCTCTGGCAACCATCAATTTGTTCTCTGTATTTATAGGTCTGATCCCACTTTTTGTTTGTTGATCTATTTGTTTTATTTGATTTTGTTTTTTAGATTCCACTTATGAGTGGAATCATATGATATTCGTCTTTCTCAGTCTGACTAATGTCACTTAGCAGAATACCCTCTAGGTCCATCCACGTCATCTCAAATGTCACAGTATCATCTTTTTTCATGGCTGCGTAATATTCCACTGTATTTATATAGCACTTTTCCTTATGCATTCTTGTTATTGTGTTGAAACTACGGTGGGAGTGCAACTCACCTCGTTCCCCCTGTGCTGACTAAAGGTTTTTATATTTTAAGATATATTTGTCTAATCCATGGTTACAAAGATCTTTTCTTATAACAAAGATGTTTTCTTATAACAATGTTATAATTTCATCTTTTATGTTTAGGTCGATGTTCCATTTTATGTTAGTTCTGATGTGTGTTGAGTGATGAAGATAGCGGTGAATTTCTTCCTAGCAGATAGCCAGTTAGTACAACACAATTTGTTACGAAATCTGTCCATTTCTCATCGATTACTTAGCACATTTGTATACAATCAATTGGACTATACCTATTGTTCTATTTCTAAAGTCTCTACAAGGTATTTTTACAGTAAGTGTTGTAGCTTGGAGATGAAAGTTCTCCCGTGCTCCTCTTTTTCAAAATTGTTTCGGTCTCCCATCCAAGTACTAACCAGGCCCGACCCTGCTTAGCTTCCGAGATCAGACGAGATTGGGCGCGTTCAGGGTGGTATGGCCGTAGACTCAAAATTGTTTCGGGTATCATGGGGCCTTGGCATTTCTATATAAGATTTATAATCATCTTCTTATTTTTGTTTGTGTTGAATCTATAGGTCAATTTTAGGAGAGTTGGCACCTCAACAAAATTGACTCTACTGTATACAAATACAGTGTATATTCCCATTTAGGGTTTTTACAAATAATTTCTCATGTTTTGTAGTTTTCAGTGTACAGATCTGGAACACATTTTACTGAATTCATCCTCCATATATCATGGGTTTTTGTGCTATCGTAAATGGTTATTTGAAATTTCATTTTTCGGGGCGCCTGGGTGGCGCAGTCGGTTAAGCGTCCGACTTCAGCCAGGTCACGATCTCGCGGACCGGGAGTTCGAGCCCCGCGTCAGTCTCTGGGCTGATGGCTCGGAGCCTGGAGCCTGTTTCCGATTCTGTGTCTCCCTCTCTCTCTGCCCCTCCCCTGTTCATGCTCTGTCTCTCTCTGTCCCAAAAATAAATAAACATTGAAAAAAAAAAATTTAAAAAAAAAAAAAAAAAGAAATTTCATTTTTCAATTGTCTTTTTCTAGTATATAGAAATACAATTCATTTTTGTGTGTTGGCCTTGTATCCAACATTCTTGTTACATTTACTAGGATTTGCAGTAAGGTTTTAAAATATATATATTCTATGGGGCCCCTGGGTGGCTCAGTCAGTCGAGCATCCGACTCCGGCTCAGGTCATGATCTCATGGTTCGTGAGTTGCATTGGGCTCTGTGCTGACAGCTCGGAGCTTGGAGCCTGCTTTGGATTCTGTGTCCGCCTCTCTCTTCGCCCCACCCCTGCTTGTGCTCTCTCTCTGCCTTTCAAAAATGAATAAACATAAAAAAATTTTTTTTAATATATATATATTCTATCAGAATTTCTATGTATACTCTCCTGTTTTCTGTAAATAATTAGTATACTTTTTGTTTTTAACTTTATGTCTTTTGTTTTTCTTGCCTTATTGCACTGCTTAGGGCATAAGTGCAATATCCAGTAGAAATAGTGAGGGTACACATATTCCCATAGAATGAGGGAAAGCATTCAGTCTTTCAAGATTAGGCAAGATGTTAGCTAAAGGGTCAGGGTTAGGGGCACCTGGGTGGTTCAGTTGGTTAAGCATCTGACTTCAGCTCAGGTCAGGATCCTACAGTTCATGAGTTCAATCCCCGCATTGGGCTCTGTGCTGACAGCTCAGAGCCTGGAGCCTGCTTCAGATTCTGTGTCTCCCCCTGCCTCTGCCCCTCCCCTGCTCACACTCTGTCTCTCTCTCTCTCTCCAAAAATAAATATTTAAAAAAATATTTTTAAAAATAAAGGAGTTGGGGTGGGGCTTTTTGTGTTTTATCTTATTTTGTTTTATATGCTTTTTATCTCGTTGAGGAACATTCTTTCTCTTCCTACATAACTGAGAGTATTTATCATGAATGTGTGCTGAATTTTGTGAAATGCTTTTTCTGTGCCTTTTCTGAACATAATGAGTTTTTACTCTTTGATTAGTTTCACATGGTAGACTGCATTGATTTTTTTATTCGGGTAAAATACATGTAACATAGAATTTACCATTTTGAACATTTTTTAAAAATAGGCTTCTCACCCAGGGCGGAGCCCAACATGGGGCCCAAACTCACACCCCTGAGATCAAGACCTGAGCTGAAATCAAGAGCCACCCCGGCGCCCCCCAGTTTGAATATTTTTAATGTACAATTTAGTGACATTGAGTATATATTCACATTGCTGTTCAGCCATCACAATCATTCACATTCCGAGCTTTTTCATCTTCACGAGCCAGAATTCTGTGCCCCGTAAGCATTAACTCCCCACTCTTCCTCTACCTAATCCCTAGCGACCACTATTCTACTTCCTGTCTCTATGACTTCAGCTGTTGTAGGCACCTCATACGTAGATTCATAAAATAATTATCCTTTGTGCCTGGTTCGTTTCACATAGCATAAGGTCTTCAAGGTTCAATCCATTTTGTGGCATGTGTCAAAACTCCCTTCCCTTTTTAAAGCCAACTAATATTCCATTGTATGTAAATGCCATATTTTGTTTATCCATTCATCCACTGATAAACATTTGCATTGTTTACACCTCTGGCTGTTGTGAATAACGTTACTCTGAACATGCGTGCACACATATCTGTTCTCATCCTTGCTTTCAGATCTTTTGGGTGTATACCCAGAAGGGACATTGCTTGATCATATGGTAATTCCATTTTTAATGCCATCAACATTGGTATGGGTATTTTCAATACCATTGGTATTTTCAATACCATCAACAGTGCACAAGGATTCTAAGGTCACCACATCCCCACCAACACTTGGTTTCCTTCCTATTTGTATGGTAATAGCCATCCTAATGGGTGAGAAGTGGTATCTCATAGCTTTGATTTGCATTTCCCTGGTGATTAGCATTTCTTCCTGGACTTTTTGGCTATCTGCATATTTTCTTTGGAGAAATGACTGCTCAAGTCCTTTGCCCACTTATAAATTGGGTTCTTTGGCTTTTTGCTGTTTAGTTGTAAGACTTCTTTATATTGACGTTAGTCCCTTATCAGACATACGATTTGTGAATACTTTCTTTTATTCCACGAGTTGTCTTTTCACTCTGTTGATAATGTCCTTGGTTTCACAAACGTTTTCATTTTGATGAAGTCCAATTTATCTATGTTTTGTTCTGTTACCTATCCTTTTGGTGTCCTATCCAAGAAATCATTGCCAAATCCAATGTCATAAAGCATTTCCTTATATTTTCTTCAAAGAGTTATTTTTTTTTAATTTTTTTTTAATGTTTATTTATTTATTTTGAGAGAGAGAGACAGAGCATGAGCAGGGGAGGAGCAGAGAGAGACACACAGAATCCGAAACAGACTCCAGGCTCCGAGCTGTCAGCACAGAGCCCGACGCGGGGCTCGAACCCACGGACTGTGAGATCATGACCTGAGCCGAAGCCGGACGCTCAGCCGTCTGAGCCACCCAGGCGCCCCTTCAAAGAGTTCTATAGTTTTAGCTGTTAAAAATTTAGTTCTTCAGTCCATTGTGAGTTAATTTTTGTATATGATTTAAAGTAAGGGTCCAAATTCACCTTTTTCATATGTATAACCAATTTCCCCATCAGGATTTGTTGAAACAATTGTCCTTTCCCCACTGAGTGGTCTTGAAATTTTTGTCAAAATATTTCTGGACTCTTCCTTTTATACCCGTGGCCTGTATACATTGTTTTGACTATTGTGGCCGTGTAGTATATTTTGAAATCAGAAAGTATGAGACTGCCAACTTGGTCTTTTTTGAAGATTACTTTGGCTATTTGGGCTTCCTTGAGATTCTATATCAATTCTAAGATGGATTTTTTTTCACTTTTGCAGGAAAAAAAAATTGTTGCACTTCTGATAGGGACTGCATTGAACCTGTACAGGACAGAATGTCTTCCCACTTATTTGTGTCTTATTTCCTTTCTTTCAGCCACATTCCTAAGGATTTGATTTTTTTTTTTTTGATGCTATTTTAAGTGAAACTGCTTTTCAATTTCCTTTTCAGGTTACTCGTTGATAGCACATAGAAATGCCACCGGTTTTGGAGTTTTTTGGTTGTTGTTTGTTTTCTACATTTTATCCTCGGTTTTTCTGAAATTGTTTATTAGTTCTAAGGGTTTTTCTATGTGGAATCATTAGGGTTTTCTTCATAGAAGAGAGTGTCACCTGTGAACAGAGATCATTTGACTTCTTCATTTCCAATTTAGATACCTTTTATTTCTTTCTTTTCCTCTGGCTAGAACTTCTTTTTTTTTTTTAATTTTTTTTTTCAACGTTTATTTATTTTGGGGACAGAGAGAGACAGAGCATGAACGGGGGAGGGGCAGAGAGAGAGGGAGACACAGAATCGGAAACAGGCTCCAGGCTCTGAGCCATCAGCCCAGAGCCTGACGCGGGGCTCGAACTCACGGACCGCGAGATTGTGACCTGGCTGAAGTCGGACGCTTAACCGACTGCGCCACCCAGGTGCCCCTCTGGCTAGAACTTCTAACGCAGTGTTGACAAGAAGTTGTGGGAGCAAGCATCCCGGGGTAGTTCCTGATCTTAGAGGAGAAGCTTTTAGTGTTTTTTATATATGGCCTTTATTATGTTGAGGGGTTTTTTTTCCATCTATTCCTAGTTTGTTGAGTTTTTTCATTATAAAAGGATGTTGAATTTTGTCAAATGCTTTTTCTGCATTGATTGCGATGATCACCTTGGGGGGGGGTTTACCCCCTTCATTCTGTTAATGTGGCGTATCACATTGATTGATCTTTATATGCTGAACGATACTCACATTCTAGAAATAAATACCACTTGGTCATGTTGTATAATCCTTTAAATGTGCTGTTGAATTTGGTTTGCTAGTATTTCGTTAAGGATTTTTGCATCAATATTCAGAAGGGATATTGGTGTGTAGTTTTTTGTTGTTTTTTTTTTATGGTGTACTTATCTGGGTTTCATATCAGCATAAGGCTGATATTGAAATTTTTGGAAACTTTTGAGAAGATTTTGGTGTTAATTCTTCTTTAAATATTTGGTAGAATGCACTGATTCATGTCCTTACTAGTCATAGACCAATTCATATTTTTTATTTCTTTATGATTTGGTCTCAGTGGGTTGCATGCTTCTAGAAATGTGTCCGTTTCATCTACGTCATCCAATTTGTCGGCATACATTTGCTTATAATACTCTCTTCTAATCCTTTTTATTTCTGTAAAATCAATAGTAATTTTCTCACTCTCTGATTTTAGTTAATTTGAGTCTTCTCTCTTTTGTTCTGTGTCATTTTAGCTAGAAGTTTGTCAATATTGTTGGTCTTTTCAAAGAACGAACTGTTGGTTTTATTTTTGTTGTTTCTCTATTTACTATTTTCTGTATCACTGCTCTAAATTTCATTATTTCCTTCCTTAGTTGTCCTCTTCCTAGTTCCTTGAAGTATGAAGTTAGGCTACTGATTTGAGAACTTTCTTGTTTGTAACGTTAGCATTTACAGTTATAATTTTTTTTTTTTTCTGGAAACTGTTTTCACTACATCTCATGAGTTTGGGTATGTTGTGTTCTCACTTTCATTGTTCTCAATATATTTTCTAATTTAACTTGTGATTTCTTCTTCGACCCATTGGTAGTTTAAAAGTTAAATTGATTCTTTTTCCAATGAAAAACTAACCTAGAATTCCTGGGGTAAATTCCAGTTGGCTATGATACATTATCTTTATATATAGCTAGATTCTATTTGATAATATCCTACAAGAATTTTTGTACCTATATTCATGAGATATATTGTTATGGGGCTTTCCTTATTATAATGTTTCTCGGGGTTTTTTTCTTTGTTACTTCTATGGTTTTGTTTCCTTTTTTAAATTTTTTTAATGTTTAATTACTTTTGAGAGAGAGAGAGAGAGAGAGAGACAGAGCGTGAGTGGGGGAAATACAAAGAGAGAGGGAGACACAGAATCTGAAGCAGGATCCAGGCTCCGAGCTGTCAGCACAGAGCCCAACGCGGGGCTCGAACTCACGGACCGTGAGGTCATGACCTGAGCTGAAGTTGGACACTTAACCGACCAAGCCGATTGATTTTTTCAATCGAGGTATAATTGACATACAATAAGTGTACATATCTGAATTCTTAAAAATGGTACATTTTGATATATGTATATATTTGTGAAACCATCACCACAATCATGGCCGTGACTATGTCTATTACCTGCAAATGCGTCCATGTTTACTTCTGTGGTCCCACCTTTTGCCTTTCCCCGGTCCCTCTCATCCTCAAGCTACAACTGATCTGTTTTCTCTTACTGTAGATTAGTTTGCATTTTTTATAATGTCATACGAATTCATAAAATATATCCTTCATAATGTCATAAATTCGTAAAATGTGTACTTTTTGTGTGGCTGCTTTTACTCAATATGTGTATTTCTTCCTCCCTATTATTGCAGACATTGCTAATATATTTCTTTTTATAGCCAAATAATATTCTATTGTATTGATACAACACCAGCTGTATGTCCATTCCATGTTCACGGACAATCGCACTGTTTCCAGCTTCTGACTGTTAAAAATAACAATGTCTTGAACATCAATGTGGATACATGTTTGTTTCTCTTGGGTTGGAATAGCTAGATAATAGGTATGTGTACGATTACTTTTTTTTTTTTTAATTTTTTTTTCAACGTTTTTTTATTTATTTTGGGGACAGAGAGAGACAGAGCATGAACGGGGGAGGGGCAGAGAGAGAGGGAGACACAGAATCGGAAACAGGCTCCAGGCTCCGAGCCATCAGCCCAGAGCCCGACGCGGGGCTCGAACCCACGGACCGCGAGATCGTGACCTGGCTGAAGTCGGACGCTTAACCGACGGCGCCACCCAGGCGCCCCAAGTACGATTACTTTTAAACAAACTGCCAAACAATTCTCCAAAGTGGTTGCCTCATTTTACATTTCCACAGGCAGTATTCGAGAATGTCAGTTTCTCTACCTCTTCCACCACTTGGTATGGTTGGTGCGCCACGCTAATGCACGTGCAGTGATCACGCATTTGGGTTTCAGTTTGCATTTCCCCAGTGAATAATGATATTGAGTGCTTTTCATGTGCTTGCCATCTGTTTCTCTTCCTTAGTGATGTGTCTATTCAAATATTTGATTCTTTTTAAAAATTATATCGCTCATGGTGCACGTGGGTGCCTCGGGCTGTTAAGCCTCCAACTTCGGCTCAGGTCATGATCTCCCGGTTCGTGGGTTCGAGCCCCGCCTCGGACTCTGTGCTGACAGCTCGGAGCCCGGCGCCTGCTCCCGATTCTGTGCTTCTCACTCTGTCTGCCCCTTCCCCACTCACACTCTTTCTCTCTCTCTCTCTCTCTCTCTCTCAAAAATAAACATTAAAAAAAAATTTCTAATAAGATTGCTCATTTTCTTATTAGTGAGTTTTCAAAGTTCTTTGTATATTCTGAATACAAGTATTCAGCCAAAGACTCCAGGAGACCACCAATGAAGGTCTGGAGAGTTTGTTTTCCGAATGGTTCCCTCTTCTCCAGCACTCTGCCTTGCAAATTAGTCAGATCGTTACCAGAGTCTGCATCATCGCCCGAAGTATATGTTTGTTTTTTATCCCTTTTCTCTATCACCACCTCATCTGCGAGGTAAAGAGGGTCAGCTACAACTTTAATCTTCTGCACGTTCCAGAATTTCCATTAGTCCATGGGGTCTTTGTATGATAACCAAGTAATTTCACTCGTATCCCCTTGCCTCCTCCTTCCTCACCCAATCCCCCTTAGAGTTATTTTCCCACTTTTGTACATAAATACAGTTTCCCAATGCATTCATATGTATGGTGTAAGAGTTTTCTGCGGCTGTACAATTAGACATCAGGTGTCTCTTCTCTTCCCCTTTGCCTCACTTTTTATCTGCAGTGAGCGATTCAACTCTCATAACTTCTATTTTGGCTTCAACGGATAATTTGCTATACATTTCATCATAGTTTATAATTGTGAACCTTCAGTTATTCCTCATCTTCGCATGAAATATTTCTTGACGCATAGGTTGTCGACTGCTTTTTGTCAAGACGCCTTCTTTTACAGAATGTTTTCTCATCTGAAATCGCACATCACTTGCTGATGTCTCTTATTCTGAGACACTCATTTTCGACTTGTTCACCAAGTAAAGTAAAAAAAAAAAGTATGTGTTTATCGTTTCTAAGCCCCCTTTTCCAATGGGTAAGTACTTCACTTACCTTCTGCTTATAAAGTCTCAATGGAGTCCTTAATAAATGGTGGCATTGATAATAATATGCACTCTGCGGGTGGAAACCAGAAATAACAAATAGAAAGGAAATAACTTAGCTTCATTCCTTAGAACACGGCTTAGCTCATAGTAAGGACTCAGTAAATGTTATCAAACTGTGTTTTTTAAGTTTACTTATTTTGAGAGAGAGAGAGAGAGAGAACAGAGAGGGGCAGAGAGAGAGGAAGAGAGAGGATCCCACGCAGGCTCTGCCCTGTCAGCACAGAGCTTAATGCAGGGCTCAATCTCATGAACCATGAGATCATGACCTGAGCTGAAATCAAGAGTTAGACACTTAACCAACTGAGCCACCCAGGGGCCCCTCAAACTGGTTTTTTTTTTTTCAAAATGTTTTTTTTTATTATGACTAGTAGTATGCTAATCCATAATGTTTCCCTTATTCTTTATTTTTATTTCCAATTCACTTTTGTGCCATGCTATGGAAAAAGTCAAACAGATCTGCATTTGAAGTTGGATTTGGTATTTGCTTTCTCTCACTGAGCTTCAAAATGGGATTAAGGGGCACCTGGGTGGCGCAGTCGGTTAGGCGTCCAACTTCAGCCAGGTCACAATCTCGCGGTCCGTGAGTTCGAGCCCGGCGTCAGGCTCTGGGCTGATGGGTCAGAGCCTGGAGCCTGTTTCCAATTCTGTGTCTCCCTCTCTCTCTGCCCCTTCCCCGTTCATGCTCTGTCTCTCTCTGTCCCAAAAATAAATAAACGTTGAAAAACAAAAAAGAAACAAAATGGGATTAAAACATGCATTATAAAATGTTTGCACGAGGCTCATGACATAGTAGGCATTCATTTTATATGTAAATTTCCCCCCCAAGAAAGTCAATTTTTCTTTTTCCTTTTTTTATGATTATTTGTTTATGTTTTTGAGAGAGAGAGACAGCACAACTGGAGGAGGGATAGAGAGGGAGAGAGAGAGAGAACCTCAAGCAAGCTCCGCACCATTGGCACAGAGTCCATCATAGGGCTGGAACTCACAAACCCCGAGATCATGACCTGAGCAGAAATCAAGAGTCTGACACTCAACCAACTGAGCACCCAAGAACCTCCAAAAAGTCCATTTTTCTTGTGTCTTTTTTTCCATCTTTCCTTAAGAACAAGTAAACATAAATTATTCTTTTTTCCCCACAATTTCGACTTTTTCGGTGCCTCATCTTCCTTTCTTTGCACCTTCAACTTTAAGTAGGTGAATAAGGGATGAGTAAACTAAATCGACACTCATGATTTCATTTATTTTCACAATTGCTACTTGTAATGTATGCAGTGAGATGAAAATAAACAAAAGCCATAAGTGGCTTTAAAATGTCTATAGCAAAAAAAAAAAAAAAAAAAGAGGTTAGAGTGGGAGAGAGCCAAAGCATAAGAGACTCTTAAAAACTGAGAACAAACTGAGGGTTGATGGGGGGTGGGAGGGAGGGGAGGGTGGGTGATGGGTGTTGAGGAGGGCACCTTTTGGGATGAGCACTGGGTGTTGTATGGAAACCAGTTTGACAATAAATTTCATATATTGAAAAATAAAATAAAATGTCTATAGCAATATAAGGAATGAAATTTCAAGTGGTTTGCTATTCCAAGCTATTTTGCGTTTTAGCCAATAGCAGCACATTCCCCCCAAATGTGTTTCGGCTAACACTAACTTGAGAGGGTTTTAATAAACATTCTGCAAAAAAAAAATTCCATGAGCAGATACATGAGGGAAAATGCTGGATCATATGGCAAGAGAGGGGCTTATCAGAGCCTCGAATATAATATTTATGAATCTCTTAGAAGAAAACATAACAGGGGCACCTGCGTGGCTCAGTCGGTTAAGCGTCCGACTTCAGCTCAGGTCATGATCTTGCAGTCCGTGAGTTCGAGCCCCTCGTTTTCGAGCCGAGGCTGTTTCGGATTCTGTGTCTCCCTCTCTCTCTGCCCCTCCCCCATTCATGCTCTGTCTCTCTCTGTCTCAAAAATAAATAAACATTAAAAAAATACTTTTAATAAAAAAAATTTTTTTAAAGAAGAAGAAAACATAACATGCAGAATTTCCAAAGTTACTTGGCCTCGAGATTCTTTGCTTTAGGTATATTATGCAGTACTGTCCCTCATCAGAACAACAGACCTTTTATGTAAGGGAATGACAGAGGTTAATTTTAAGAAGATAGCTCTATCCTGGTGAGGCTGACTGGTAGCACAGAGAGTTTGATTTGTAGGTCAGTGAGGGGGTGATCATAACCGCCTGGACCGATCATGGCCTGAACTTAAGTAACGACACAAGGATAGAGCAACTGGGCGATTCTTCACATGTGCTAAAAGTAAAAGATGATGGAAGAGAAAGTGTTAAAATATTTCCAGGTCTTCAGTTTGAACCAATAGCCAGATAGTGATATCATTAACAAGAAAAGGAAATAAAGGAGAAATGACTAAGTGGGAAAAGATAAGTAAATAATGAGCGACTCCCAAAACTATGAGGGCAACCCCAACCTGCATTCCAAGTCCAGATTCATATTTTCAACGGTCCTTCTGATAACCTACAAGCAGTGTCGCATGTTAGAAGCCAACCTCATCCACACAGGGGAATAGTCGATTCCTTCAGGGGTCCTACATATTAAAGGCATTATCTTCATCCTACTTACGTAACCAACCGACTTCATCCAAATAGGGAATATTCTATTCCTTCAAGGGTCCTGTGTATACTCTAGTGTCTTAAGTCTCTGGGGGCCATTCTTTCCTGGAATAAGAGGCTACAGGTTCTGATTGTTCTAGGAAGTCCTAGGTCCTAGATACCTCTTGGAAGAAGTCTCCCTCTCCTGGTGACTGTCCAACACAGATCCATGTTACCTTATAGTCATCACAGAACTTCCTACAAAAAACATTCTCAGGGGGTGCCTGGGGGTGGCTCAGTCGGTTGAGCATCTGACTCTCGATTTTGGCCCAGGTCATGATCTCACGGTCATGAGATCAAGCCCCGCATCGGGCTCCACTCTGTGCGCGGAGCCTGCTTAAGATTCGCTTTCCCTCTCCCCCTGCCCCTGCTGCTCTCTCAGTCTCTCTCTCTTCCAAAAAAAAAAAAAAAAAAGACTAAAAAAAACGATCTCTCAGTACATCAAAACTCTTAAACATGAGTTGAAATCTAGTTGGAGCCAGTTGTGAGCCTGTGCTCGCCATCTTGGAAAACATGACTCACTAGTCAAAGTTATTCTATCTTTCTGAGCCTAAGACTGCTTGGAAATCAGCAAGTTATACCCTCCCAACAAGATTAAAAGATCTCTCTACCCAGGCAAGGACTTCCAAGTAGGCAGTTCCCCGAACCCCAGAACTAATATCTGTACACCATGAGCTCTGGAATATCCTCTGATAAAGTGGATCCTCTCTTAGGAAGCTCAGGTACCTTTAGAAGTTCCATGAGTAAATTGAAAGAGTCTTGGAATTCCTGGAATAACTTAAAAAATTAAAATATGTGTAGATAGTGTATAGTTTTCTCAGAAGAAAGTCCATAGTTTTCATCAAATTCTCATGAGAAACCATGAAGCTTGTAAGACTGATATTTATGGGGCACCTGGGTGGCTCAGTCGGTAAGTATCTGACTCTTGGTTGCCGCTCAGGTCATGATCTCATGGTCCGTGGGATTAAGCCCCATATCAGGCTCTGCCCTGACTATGCAGAGCCTGCTTGGGATTCTTAAAAAAAATTTTTTTTTTTTAAATTACTCTACCTCTCTTCTTTTTTAAATTTTTTTTTTCAACCTTTATTTATTTTGGGGACAGAGAGAGACAGAGCATGAACGGGGGAGGGGCAGAGAGAGAGGGAGACACAGAATCGGAAACAGGCTCCAGGCTCTGAGCCATCAGCCCAGAGCCCGAGGCGGGGCTCGAACTCACGGACCGCGAGATCGTGACCTGGCTGAAGTCGGACGCTTAACCGACTGCGCCACCCAGGCGCCCCTAAAAAAATTTTTTTAACGTTTATTTATTTTTGAGACAGACAGAGAGAGAGCATGAACAGGGGAGGGTCAGAGAGAGGGAGACACAGAATCTGAAACAGGCTCCAGGCTCCGAGCTGTCAGCACAGGGCCCGACGTGGGGCTCGAACCCACAGACCGCGAGATCGTGACCTGAGCCGAAGTCGGACGCTTAACCGACTGAGCCACCCAGGAGCCCCTGCTTGGGATTCTTTCTCTCTCCCTCTCTCTGCCCCTCCCCAACTCACGCTGTCTCTGTCTCTCTCAAAATAAATAAATAAACTTAGAAAAAAAGACTTATATTTATGAAAGCTAGGTAGCTGAAATACCACACCTTTGTATGAAACTAAAATACTTTCAAAATAAAACTTGATAAATCTTAGCTTAGAGATTACAGATTTTGCTTGTTCCTGAGTATGAGGTACAGGAGCCGTATTACAAAGATCCCAAATTTTCCTTTCAGTTAACAGCGCGTCAATATTTTCTTCAATAGAAATCAGAACCAACTCTCCAGAATACTATTTCAAGGCACTGCTTTTCTTTTGTCTTTAGATCCTTTTCATCTAAAATCAGTGTTGGGTGGGGCCCCTGGGTGGCACAGTCAGTTAAGCGTCCAACTCACGATCTCGGCTCAGGGCATGGTCTCACGGTTCGTGAGCTCGAGCCCCACATCCGGCTCTGTACTGACAGCGTGGAGCCTGCTTGGGATTTCGTCTCTCCCTCTCTCTCTCTGCCCCTCCCCTGCTTGTGCTCTCTCTCAAAATAAATAAGTAAACTTAAAAAAAATTGTTTTTAATTGGTATTAGGTAAGCATGGTATCACAATGTCCTCTGATTGCTCTGAAATTGAGGACTTCCCCGCTTACTAGTGCAGTGCTCAATAAATACTTGTTGAATGATTAACAGTTTATAAACTTCTTCCATTTCCCTGTTACTTTTGATGGTTTACTCTCTCGCACTGGTGATTCTCACCATTTTTTCTACCCTAAAATACTTCCAAACACGATATGCTTCTGTAGTGAATTTATTACTGCAGCAGTGTATACATTTGTGATCGGGATTCATGGATCGACACATGCATCGATTATGGGAAATCAGAATTTCCAAAAGGTTACGTGTAATTCTCAGTGGCTTTGTCGTGCCCTCTTGGAGGCTCATGTCTCCCAGCAACACATCCTACTGAAAACACCCTCAATTTTCTTTAATAAGTTTCTTGTTCACATACTACATTATTCCAAAGGCTTGAGATTTGGTTTCCTTTTTGAGATATTATAGGAATCAGAATCATGACCTACCTTGTTACATTTGTCACGTATAGAAGAGCACGTTGTCTTTTCCTGTTGCTCGCTAAGAAAACTTGTGCTTTGCCTTATGCCTCGTTCTGGCCCTCTTAGACTTGAACCTAGAATAAAACCTTTGTTTTGAGAAGGCATGCATCATTTTTGGTAGCTATTCAGGAGACGTCTTGTCTTTTTAAAATTATTTCCCGTAAACAGTGCGGAGGTTCCTCAAAAAATTAAAAATAGAACTACCCTACGACCCAGCAATAGCACTGCTAGGAAGTTACCCAAGGGATACAGGAGTGATGATGCATAGGGGCACTTGTACCCCAATGTTTATAGCAGCACTCTCAACAATAGCCAAATCATGGAAAGAGCCTAAATGTCCATCAACTGATGAATGGATAAAGAAGATGTGGTTTATATATACAATGGAATACTACTTGGCAACGAGAAAGACTGAAATCTGGCCATTTGCAGCAACGTGGATGGAACTGGAAGGTATTATGCTAAGTGAAATAAGTCAGGCAGAGAAAGACAGATACCGTATGCTTTCACTCATGCGTGGATCTTGAGAAACTTAACAGAAGACCATGGGGGAGGGGAAGGGGAAAAAATAGTTACAAACAGAGAGGGAGGGAGGCAAACCATAAAAGACTCTTGGGTACTGAGAACAAACTGAGGGTTGATGAGGGGGTGGAGGAGAGGGGAAAGTGGGCGATGGGCACTGAGGAGGGCACCTGTTGGGATGAGCACTGGGTGTTGCATGGAAACCGATTTGACAAGAAATATTTAATTAAAAAAATAAAACAAAATAAAAAATAAAACAAAATTATTTCCCATTCAGCTCTGCCTTCCTCTGCGAAGGTAATCCCTAAACGTTCAGCTAACACAGAGTAATGCCATCCTCTCAACTATACCAAGGTGAATTTCCATTTGCTTCCTAGTGGAGTATCGTTATCATCACCACTACTGCTATTATTATTAATCTCAGCACATAATGCAACACTTGAAATGTTTGTCAGTCTCGAGACACTATTTGCGATGGAGAGGAGAGCAAGCCAGGAGAGAACTCCCCAACCAGAGCCCTAGCCTGGAAGGGCCATGGCCTTTTAGCTTCAGTTTACAATGACTCAGATTCTCAAGCATTCCACACATGACATCTATTTCTCGTCTTCTCTGAAATAAACAATGTATGTTTCAAAGAGAGCTCCTCTAGCCCCCACACTCAGCTTTGAAGGATATAGTAATCAAATGTGGATAAAAGACAGAAAGAACTAGGGGGAATTGTTTGTTTCCATATAAATAATTGCCTCTCTGAGCACAACTAGAATGTTTCATGGCTTTGTTTTGTCTTCTATCTGCCTCCTATAGCCGAAATGGGAGGAGAAGACAAAATCTTTGAGGGCCGTTGCTGGCTGGCTGAATGACAGGCCAACAGCACATGTCCCGATTATTGAAGGTGAACAGATGGGGTGTTCGTGATCATCCAGGGTGGGCTCCACATCCGCGACCTGGGAACATTAAAACCTACAGGTAGAAAAATAGAAGCTGTCTTTGGGAAACCAAAATAGAACGGATTTTTGCTCTGTTTCTAATCGGTGCTGAAATCCAAGGTACTGAGACAAAATTAGACCCATGAAATGAGTCTCTTTTTAGGCACCAGTCGTGTTTTCACAAACTGTCTCTTCGAATGGGTGTCATCTATGAAGTGTGACATTTTGTTTGGGGGAGTCAACTGTGATGCTGTAGTTGTCACTTACTCTTTATTCCTAATGAAATGAAACAGATGCCAGGCATATGATCGCTTATTCGACACTCATATTTGCATCATGATGACGATATTTTGTGTCTCGCCACCCAACACATACCCCAATACAATACAGTTATGTAGCCATAGGTAATAGACTGTAACTTCGCTTTAATGCTGTCTTCTAGGTAGTAACAGGCAGATCTATCTGGGATCACATTCAACAAAGTCTCCTGACTCTTGTTCCGAAGTAGCATCTTCTTTGGAAGCGTGAACATCGAAATACCTTACAGAAAGTACCAGTGCAGCAAAGGCAACAGCTGGATGTTGGGGGAGGGAGAACGGTAGAGTTGGAGTTCCTGTGTCAGAGTCAAGGGTGTTCAAATCCATACTCTGTCACTCTCCAGCTATGCAAATTTAGACCACTTGCCAAATCTTCTTGAGCCTTAGTTACCTCCTCCATTAAAAAATACCAATCTTGGGGCGCCTGGGTGGCGCAGTCGGTTAAGCGTCCGACTTCAGCCAGGTCACAATCTCGCGGTCCGTGAGTTCGAGCCCCGCGTCAGGCTCTGGGCTGATGCCTCAGAGCCTGGAGCCTGTTTCCGATTCTGTGTCTCCCTCTCTCTCTGCCCCTCCCCCGTTCATGTTCTGTCTCTCTCTGTCCCAAAAAAAATAAATAAACGTTGAAAAAAAAATTTTTAAAAAAAATACCAATCTTGTGAGAATAAAGCAACATAATGTACATAAAGCGCCTAATACCGTTTCTGACACACAATAGAAACACAAAGGGGATACGTCCCCTCCTTTATCCTTTGGGCAATCAGCTCAGAATACAACTCTTATGTTAACGTACTACTGAAGTGCAAATGTATTTTTCAATATGCGTCAGTTCAGATGATTTGTCTACTTTCATCACTGAATGTGAATATTTGGGACCCTGAAATATTCTAAAAAGGAAGTGATATAATCACAGAGATTTTACGTGTGAATCAGGAGACTATTTATTAAAACAATATCCAAGAAGGAAGGAACGATTCTGTGATTACATAACTGAGTGGCGTTAATTGTGGAAGAGACGCAACAATCCTGCTTTAATTTCTTGTCTAAAATGAATTACTGCTTTAAGGTTTTAGCATTTGAATCTCCAAAGCCTCAAAAGTGCAAGTCTCTTTCATGAATGTTTCCTTTTTAACAACAAAAATAATAATAGCCAATATTTGACTATAATATTCTGACACATTACCACTCACCTTTGCAGGATCTCTAGTCTGGAAAATCTCATCCCAATATTTGTGACTATTTCTAATAATACAAGTTTATTACATGCCAGTCATTATTTTATTTTTTTATTATTTTTTTAACGTTTATTTATTTTTGACAGGGAGAAAGACAGAGTGTGAGCAGGGGAGGGGCAGAGAGAGAGGGAGACACAGAATCCAGAGCAGGCTCCAGACTCTGAGCTGTCAGCACAAAGCCCGACGCGGGGCTCAAACTCACAAACCAGGAGACCATGACCTGAGCTGAAGTCGGATGCTCAACCGACTGAGCCATCCAGGCGTCCTTTATCGTCATTATTTTAAATACTTTACATTCATTCTATCTTTTTTTAATGTTCGTTTATTTATTTTTGACAGAGAGAGAGAGAGAGAGAGAGAGAGAGAGAGCATGAGCAGAGGAGAGGCAGAGAGAGGGAAACAGAGAATCCGAAGCAGGCTTAGCACTGTCAGCACAGAGCCTGATGCAGGGCTCGAACTCATGAACCATGAGATCATGACGTGAGCTGAAGTCAGAGGCTTAACCAACTGAGCCACCCAGGCATCCCTACATTCATTCTATCTTATAATCCTATTTCTTGAGGAGATAAACTTTCCTATCCCAATGTCACAGAGAAAGAAATTCTAGTGGAAGACAAGATCAAAATTAAAGCCAAATGTGCTTGACCTCTAAGTACTTGTTCCTAACCACTGTACTTCATCTTTCGACATGTGTTTATGGCTGTTAGCAAGGGGAGGGGAAGGGGATAAAATCACTTTGTTGCTTGCCTGTCTTTCAAAGGATCTGCACAAAAGAGACAAAGAACATCACACAGCCAACGACAAAAAAACAAAAGCATGGCCCAAACATACACAAGCAGTGTCCACAAAGCTAAATCTCGGTGTGAGCTAAAGCTAAAAACCACGGTAAAGACCAAAAAAGAATCTCTTTAATCTGTTCAGCTACATTTGAGATGAAAAGAACAAAAGCCGACGAGGTAACTACGTGGATCAAATGCTATAATATTACCAAATGACAACACGTAAGCAACGTGACTCGACTTTTCTTCTTCCTTTTCCAGCCAAGAGAACAACCTTCAACTTGAAAGACAGAAATGGGGTTGAAAGGGCATTCTAAGAGAGAGAAATAGTAATAGAACTCCGTGCTACTTTAAGTGAGGTAAGACTTACGGATCCCAAACAATTCCATCTCTGGGGCGCCTGGGTGGCTCAGTGGGCTGAGCGTCTGACTCTTAATTTCAGGTCGGGTCATGATCTCATGGTTCAGTTGGTGGGATCAAGCCCCACGCCAGGCTCTGCACTGATAGCCAGGAGCCTGCCTGGGCTTCTCTACTGAAGTCTGGCAGTACACACGCTGAATAAAACAGAGTCTCTTCCCTCCAAGGCTCATTACCTGATTGAGATATTTTCAAAACTACAAAGCAATTTGTAACCTATAGCAGGGAAAAATTGCTAGTTTTGAGTTAGGGGAGAGAGAAATTAATTCCTCCTGTAAAATCTCAAGAGGGCTTATAATGAATGTCTTATTTAATATGCACTTTCAAAATGAATAAGACTTCCACGGGGAGAAATGGGATGGAAGGATACCATAAGCCGATAAGAGTGTGCCAGTCACATCATCGGAGTATTGGGGTGCAGGAGTGCGGGGTTTATTTCGGGACTGTAAAGGGTGCAGTTTGGGAGAAATTGAGATACGTGACAGAGATTTATACGGGTCACTAAGATAGTTAAATAGGGATAGGTCTGTTATTTAGCACTGCGTATCCAGCATGGTGCCTGATAAAGATTCGTACCCACTACATAAAACAAAGGAAGAGAAATGTGAATTTGAATATAGACAAATGTTGCCTTAATTTTCAACACTGGAGAAAAGTTGGATCACAGGACAGTTGTAACAGACTGATTTGCAAACACTTAAAAGTATTCCTGAGGAACCGGCATGGATTTATCAGTAGCTAAGCCCACTAGAGTTTCCTCACTTCTTTTTTTTTTTAATGTTTATTTTATTTTTGTGAGAGAGAGCGCGCGAGTAGGGGAGGGGCCGAGAGAGAGAGAGAGAGACGGAGACACAGAATCCGAAGCAGGCTCCAGGCTCCGAGCTGTCAGCACAGAGCCCGACGCGGGGCTCGAACCCACAAACCGTGAGTTCATGACCTGAGCCAAAGTCGGACTCTTCAACTGAGCCACCACCCAAGCGCCCGCCTCACTTCTTTTATTTCCCAGCTTTCTTATTTTGAAAAATTACAACTATAGAAAAGCGGAAAGAGTAATTCAATGAGCACATTCATACTGCACTCAGATTCTCCAAATGTTAACATTCTGCCATATTTACACTAGCCCTCTCTCTCCCCCCGCCCCCCAGTTCGTCCTTCCCCCTCCCCCTCGCTCTCTCTTATTGTACTGTACTCACTTTTCTCCTTCCGGCGGTGATGTGAGATGATAAAATGCCTACGTGATGAGAAGGGAGGGGAATGACTGCCCTAAGGCTCCATAACAAGGTCTACGTCATTCCCCTCCCTTCTCATCACGTAGGCATTTTATCATCTCACATCACCACCGGAAGGAGAAAAGTGAGTACCGTACAATAAGATATTTTGAGAAAGAGATCACATTCACATAACCTTTGCTACACTTTATTGTTATCGTTGTTCTATTTTACTCTCAGTTACTGTTGTTTATCTATCACTGTGCCCAAGTTATAAATTAAACTTTATCATAGGTATATAAACCACAGTAACGTAATAAACATAGTATAAAACATATTTTACAAAACCCACAGAGCAGGAAAACGGTTCGGTACCAGTTGTGGTTTCAGGCATCCACTGGGGTCTTGGAATGTACCCCCCACAGATAAGGGGGAGACTACTGTGCATGCACAAATGTATATATATACAAATATACTTTATGTATGTGTACAGTTTTCTCCTTTTTTCAGAACCATGTGAAAGTTTCCGAGATCATCACTTCCTCCCAAAATAAGGTTGCTAAACTGGTCTTAACAAATATCACGTACCTGGGCTTTCGAAAGCATTGGCAAAATGTTTCCTCTTTTACTGTTTGGAAGGTGTTTTTTGTTGTTGTCGTTGTTGTTTCTGCTTTTGCAAAATGCTCCTTAATAGCTTCAGGAATTAAATGGAAGGCTATGAGTCTAATGATGGGACCAAGCGAGTTCACAGTTAGTTAAATCAACATACTAAAGCGTGTTGATTAATGGATCAGTTTCACCCTGGAGGCAGGTCGCTAGTGCGGGGCTAGAAGGCTCTCCACTTACTGCAGTTGAAGTAAATATTTTATCTCCTTGTGCGAGTTTATCCCTGGATAATGTCTAGTTCAACTCTTTCCAGCTGTAGTTTATACAAGTCACAGTTAAGATTTTTTTTTTAATATATTTATTCTTGTCCACCCCCAGAGATCCTGACTTAGTATGACTGGGGAAGGGCTCCAGATATCTGTGGCAAGACATCTATAACTGAGAATCATTGATTTAGGGTAACTCTCTTCACTGAATTAAATCTCTATCTGCCCCTACCTCACTGCAGATCATTTAGATCTAAAACCCTTCAGACATTTCCGCTACAAAAAAAAAAAAAATTGCCTGAGCCTAGAGTACTTCCAAACCTGAATGAAACAGATTTGCCAATTTCAGGTGCTCATTCAACCTGCATTTACGGTTTCAATTAAGACTTAAAAAAATTCAGGGGCACCTGGGTGGCTCTGTCGGTTAAGCGTCCTGCTTTGGCTCAGGTCATGATCTCACGGTCCCTGAGTTCAAGCCCCACATGAGGCTCTGTGCTGACAGCTCAGAGCCTGGAGCCTGCTTCGGATTCTGTGCCTCCCTCTCTCTTTGCCTCTCCCCCCAGTCAAGCTCTCTCTCTCTCTCTCTCTCTCTCTCTCTCTCTGTCTCTGTCTCTCTCTCAAAAATGAACATTAAAAAAAATTTTAAGGCTCAAATTCATAGTTGTACCTTCTAGGCAGGGTAGAGGCCCTTTTTTAAAAATATCTTTTAATGGCTAAGATTTTACTCCTGGAATGTGGCTAAATCAAGACTCAAAACATAAAACTTATAATGTGTAAGCTCTTCCTCTGAGTTTTAGTTTCAGATGTTTGAAAGAGACCTATATTTTATAACAAGAATCCCCATTTTCAAGGCTTTTGGGCAATTTACTTTCTACATAAGAGATGAAAATATATTAATTGAGGTACAGACACTTAATGTCTGGAGAACACCAAGGAGGAACATCACGGACTCATGTAGGAAGAATCTTTTCCTTCTGTGTCATGATTTGTCTCGTCAATAAGAAATATAATTTAGGGTTCTTGTCTTCTCGTAAGGACCACACTGTTTTTAAAGAGTATGTGACTACATACTCTTTAAAGAGAATGTGACTACAGTTTTAAAGTCCTTTAATCTCTATGAACTCTTTGCAAATTTTACAATAGTCAGATGACTTCAATGTTGTGGTGGGCGGGAGGTTATCAAGACCTTGCACGTGGACTCTCTATGGACCCGAAGGTTGATTTCCCTATAAACCCATCGTCTAGGGCTAGCTGTGTAAATCAGAATGGGACAAGAAAAAAGAAGAACTTCTCAATTTAATACTTTTTAAAAGGCAGTTTATGGAATAAATCTGGAACAAATTGCACACTTATCTGTATGCATCAGGTCAGTATTATTGGATTACAGCTTGCTTTTCCCTGCCAGGCTAAAGAAAACTAGACCACAGTGGGAATAAATTGTGTAAACAAAACCAAACAAAACAAAATCTTAAATCTATTATGCTATTGAGAAAGGGAAGTTATGTTAACAAGAATAAGTGAAAGGTAGTTTTCCTTCACAGACAACTTCCCGATATTGCTTATAAAACTTTAAGAAAACTATCACCCCAACTTCTGAAGACGGGTAATAACACCTACCAAAGACTTAATATTTTCCAGGTGCTCTTACAATTACTTTAGATCTGGGGTTTTTAACCTTGACTACAAATTAGAATCATCTGGCGAGCTAGAAAATTCCAGATGGCCAGGCCTCGATGGAAGCCAATTGAATTAGAATATTTGGGAGAGATGTCAGTCCAAGCATTTAGTAGTCACCAGGTGACCGCAGTAGGCAACTGAGGCTGAGAGCTATTGTTTTGGATACATCAAGTCATTTAATCTCTACAACAGCCCCTTGATGTGGGGTGCTTTTTCTTAAACATTTTTTTATTTATTTTTGAGACAGAGAGAGACAGAGCATGAACGGGGGAGGGTCACAGAGAGAGGGAGACACAGAATCTGAAACAGGCTCCAGGCTCTGAGCTGTCAGCACAGAGCCCGATGTGGGGCTCGAACTCACGGACTGTGAGATCATGACCTGAGCCGAAGTCCAACACTCAACCGACCAAGCCACCCAGGCGCCCCTGGGGTGCTTTTTCTTATCGTCACTATCACCATCACCATTTCAGCGACATGTGAGAAAACTTGACAGAAAAATGTGGGGGTACTTGGCTGGGTCAGTCGGTTAAGTGTCCAGCTTCGGCTCAGGTCGTGATCTCACGGTTCATGAGTTCGAGCCCCGCATAGGGCTCTCTGCTGTCAGCACAGAGCCCGCTTTGGATCCTCTGTCCCCCTCTCTCTCTGCCCCTCCCCCACTCATTCTCTCGCTCGCTCTCTCTCTCTCAAAAAATAAAATAAACATTTAAAAAAAATTTAATATGAAGTTCATGTCCCAAGGCCATCAGCTTCTAAGTGTCAGAACTGGGATTTGAATCCAGGCAGTGGGACTCTATTATGCTATTATTATATTATTGCCACCCAAATGAAAAACCACAGATTCACACAATTTTTTTCAACCTTTGAAGTGCCAATCATAAATGTTGCTTTAGTAGCCCTTACATAATATCGATTTGTTTGGTTGGAAGTGAAATGTACAGAAAATAACGTCTGCTGAGAAAAATTCCTATTTGTCAACATGATAATACAACCGAGTTATGTCGTGTCTACATATGTAGTGTCTAAAGCAGCATCCGGCCCTCACTCTTTAATAGAGTCTCAAGCCAAGCGCTATAGAGTTCCTATTTTTAAGACACCGCAGAAAAGTTACATTTTAGAAGATTGAAGCAAGATCCATTCTTCTGGATATTGTTATAGCCTTCAATTAAGTGAATCCAGATGAAGGCTTACTATTTAGCCTGTTATTTGAGTCCTTTGCAGAATTATCTTCACTGTAGTATTTAAAGATTCCATATTTCTGTACTAACAAACTGTTTCATGTTTTTTTCATTGCAAGATGCTTCAAAATGTTTGAGGCAGAGTTCTAAATCAATAACCAGACACACGGCTCATATGTCAATGGCTTGGGTGGAAGGCATACAAGGATTATTATGAATCACATGAATTCAGAAGGTGTATCTAAAATGCTGTATCACAGAATCTGAACTGAAAACAACATTTAAAGATTTCAGCAATATGCTGAAGCCAATAAGATAAAAATTTAACCGAGTACCTTGCACTCGGCTTTAACCAGAGCACAAGGCAGAGTATAACACTTTGAGTCAACTCGCCCTATGTTTGGACAGAACTGGCTGTTAGAAAGTTCCTCCTTGTATCGAAATGACACCACATCTTGTAACTTTTATCTCATGGTCTTGGCGTTTTCTACCCAAGCACACAGGAAAACACCAAATGACTTGGCAAGACTCGGCAAATCAGACTGAGTGACATCAAATATCTGAGTATATTATATCAGGGAAGCAATATGACGCAGTAAGTAAGAAGCTGAGTCCAAGGGATGCCTGGGTGGCTCAGTGGGTTAAGCGTCTGACTCGATCTCGGCTCAGGTCATGATCATACGGTTCATGGGATCGGGCCCCGCATGGGGCTCTGCACTGACAGTATGGAGCCTGCTCAGGATTCTCTCTCTCTCTCTCTCTCTCTCTCTCCCTCTCTCTCTCTCTCTCTTCCCCTCCTCCACTCCCTCCTCTCTCTCAAAATAAATAAACTTAAAAAAAAAAGAACCTGAGTTCAAGCTACAGATATACTGGGTTCAAGTCTGAGTAGGATAACCCGCCCTCCCAGTTCATCCATGAACAAAAGATTTCCTAGGATACAATACTCTTGGCAGGTAGGATGTGATCAAGCCCCAGTGAAAACCCCGGACACCAAAAGTTCAAGTCAGCTTCCCTGGCGGGCAGTATTCTTTCAATATTGTCACACACTGGTGCCAGGAGGGTAACATGCCCCTGAGGAAGATGGAAACTTCCCGACTGGAACCCTTCCGGGCTTTGCCGTATCCCTCTCTTCCTTCGACTGGTTCTAACTTGTATCCTTTTGCTTTAAGAAAACTGTAATCATAATGACTCCTGTGGGTTATTCTAGTGAATTATTAAAGCTGAGAACGATCATGGGAACCCCAAAATTTGTAGGCCTCAGGATTCTTAAACTTGTGGCCAGTGTCTGAAGTCAGGGCAATCCGTGGGCACTGTTCCCTCAGACGGTGCAGACCTGCTTACTCTTCACACACCCTGTAATAGTTTCAAAATGCAAGAAGCAAACATTGACAAAATAAAGAAGAGAAGCTGACAAATTCACAAACATCATTCTTGGATATCTTGAATACTATAATAGATCTCTCAAAATAGCTGAATGGAACAAGCAGGGGAAAAAAATCTATAAAGACAGAGAAAACCTAAACAACACAAGTAACAAATTTGACCTAGTATATAGATTTTATGTGAAAAAGAAATTAATTTAACTTACACTACATGCAAAGTACAATAGAATATACAGTTGACCCTTGAGCAACATGGGTTTGAAATGCACGGGCCCACTGATAGATGGATTTTTCTAGAGCCCAGTACTGTAAATGTATTTTCTCTTCCTTATAATTGCCTTAATAACATCTTTTTTCTCTAGCTTTCTTTATTGTAAGAATACAGTATGTAATACATATGACATATAAAATATGTGTTCATCAACTGTTTATGTTATTGGTAAGGCTTCCAGTCAACAGTAGTTTATCAGTAGTTAACTGGAAAGTCAAAAGTTGTACGTAGATTTCCGATTGCGTAGGGGGTTGGCAGACTGCTAAGGGTCAAATGTACATTGTTCTTAAGTACACACGGACTATTTTCCAAAGTCGAACAGATGTGATTGTAAAATGAACCTCAGCAGATAGGAACCGTTTGAAATCATTCTGAATATATTCTTCGAACACAGTGGAATTAAAGTAAAAACAATAATTTCTAATATTCTAGTGTGCTACCAAGTGTTTGGAAATTAAGAAATCTACTTCTAAATATCTCATGGGTCAAAAAAGAATCAGAATGGAAATTAGAAAATATTTAAAGCGGAAGGATAAAAAATATGAGAAAAAAGTTTGAGGTATGCAGCTAAAGCAGTGTTTAGAAAGAAATATATAGCTTTAGGGGCACCTGGCTGACTCAGTCAGGAGAGCGTGTGACTCTTGATCTCGGGGTTGTGAGTTCAAGCCCCATGATGGGAGTAGAGATTACTCAAAAATAGAAAGGAATATATAGCTTTAAATGTGTACATTAGAAAAGAAGAAAGATTGAACTTTAGTAATCTAAGTAACCATCTAAAGATAGTAGAAAAGGCACTAAATCAACCATAAAAGAAAAAAAGAAGGAAATAAATAATAAAGATAAGAAGAGGGGTGAATAAAATAGAAAAAGTATATGTGATAGAGGAAATCAACAAAATCTGAAGTTCAATCTTTAAAGGAATAATACATTTATATACGTTACTAAGACTGACCCAAGGGGTGTGGGGAAGACAGAAACAACAAGTTACCAATGTCAGGAAAAGAATGGGAGAAACTAACACAGAAACCAAACATTAAAAGTCTAAGAGGACACTTGTACTTCCAGAATTCCAACATGTGGGGGAAAAACACATAACTGGTAAAAAAAAAAAAAAAAAAAAATATATATATATATATATTCTTTTGAAAAACAATCATTTAGTCTCTGGAAATTGTTCAAAGGGTATCCATCAAATGAAGAAGCATGGATGTTCAAGAGAAGCTATCAAATATCCATGAGAACAGTGAGAGTCTCAAGCCACGACTCACTCCCCTCCCCGACCTGCCTCACGCAGAAAAGGTGAGGCCAAGAAGATGGGGCTCTTCTCCTCACAGTTCCCAGTCAAGGGGTCACAGCGCACCCCCAGGCCACCAGCATTTCTCACCGTCTCCAGCTCTAAGTTGAAGTGGCTAAATCTGGTAAGTGTAACTGGGGGGTTGCGGGCTCCCACACTCCAAGCAGCTCCCACTCCTGGGCAGAAACTCTAACCCAGGCACAGCAGGCCAATAATACAGGATTAGGGTAGGAAGACATAATATTGTTGACATATCCATACTGCCCAAAGGGAACTAACCGCAGGTTCAACACGGTCCCTATCGAAACCCCGATAGCCTTTTTGTGAAAATGGAAAAGATGATCCTCAAATTCATATGGGATTCCAAGGGACTCTGAAAAGCCAAAACAATGTTGAAAAAGAACCAATCCATCGCAAATTAATTTTTGTGCGTGGTGTGCAACAGAGGCCAAGATTCTTTTTTTTTTTTTTTCTGCATGTTTTTCCGGCTGTTTCAGCTCCGTTTATCGAAAAACTTTCTTTTCCCCCATTGAATTGCCTTGGTGCCTTGGTTGAAAATCAGTTGTCTTTATATATGTGGGCCTATTACTGGATTGTATTCTCTTCCATTAACCTATTTATTCATGCACTAATACCACATTCTCTTGATTACTATAGCTTTATCATAAATTTTGAAATTAAAAAAAGAATAAAGTCACAGAACTTACACTTCTCAAATTAAAAACTCATTTCAATGGGGCACCTGGGTGGCTCAGTCGCTTGGGCGTCCGACTTCGGCTCAGGTCACGATCTTACAGTTCGAGGGTTCGAGCCCCGCAACGGGCTCTGTGCTGACAGCTCGGAGCCTGGAGCCTGGTTCGGATTCTGTGTCTCTCTCTCTCTCTGACCCTCTCCCGTTCATGCTGTCTCTCCCTGTCTCAAAAATAAATAAACGTTAAAAAAAATTTAAAAAAAAAGAAAAGGTTTTACAACTGGATGTTCACATGCAAAAGAATGATGTTAGACCCCTACCACACACCATATACAAAAGTTAACTCAAATGTAAATGCAAAACTGAAACCATAAAAGTCTTAGAAGCAAACACGGGGGTAAAACTCTGTGACCTTGGACTGGGCAAGGAATGTTTACATATGACCCCCAAAACACAAGCAACAAAAGAAAAGAAATAGAGTGGGCTTCATCAAAATTTAAAACTCTTCTATAATCAAATGATATTATAAAAAAAGTGAGAAGACAAATGTACACAATGGGAAAATATATGCAAATCATATACCTGACAAAGGATTATCAGAATCCATAACAAACTTCAACTCAACAACGAAAACCCAAACCCAAATAAAAAATGGAAAAAAAAACAACTTAAATAGATATTTCTCCAGAGAAGATATTCAAACGGCTAAGAAAAGATGCTCAGTAGCTTTAGTCATTAGAGAAATGCAAACCAAAATCACAATGAGATTCTCGTTTGACACCTATTAGGATGGGTACCATGAAAAATACAGAAAATAACAAGTAATGGCATGGATATGGGGAAATTGGAACCTTTATACATTTCTGGTAGGAATGTAAAATGGTATAGCCACTGTGGAAAGCAGTTTGGTGGTTCCTCAAAATCTAAACAAAGAATTCTTATATGACTTAGCAATGCCACTACTAGGTATATACCCAAGAGAACTGAAATCAGGGACTCAAACAAACATTTGTATGTCAGTGTTCATAGCAGTCATATTCACAATAACCAAAAGATGGAAACAACCTGAGTGTCCATCAACAGATGGATAAACAAAATGTGGTATTCTAGTCCAACAATAAAATATTACTCACCCGTAAAAGGAAGAATAAAGTTGTTTTTTAAAATTTTTTTAACATTTATTCAATTTGAAAGACAGAGTATGAGTGGGGGAGGGGCACAGAGAGAGGGAGACACAGGATCTAAAGCAGGCTCCGGGCTCTGAGCTGTCGACACAGAGCCCGATGCAGGGCCTGAACTCACGGACCGTGAGATCATGACCTGAGCTGAAGTCAGACGCTTAACCGACTGAGCCACCCAGGCGCCCCAGAAAGAATAAAGTTCTGATAGATGTTTTAATATGGATGAGCCTTGGAGCACCTGGGTGGCTCAGTTGGTTAAGCGTCTGACTTCAGCTCAGGTCATGATCTCATGGTCCATGAGTTCAAGCCCCGCGTCAGGCTCTGTGTCGACAGCTCAGAGCCCGGAGCCTACTTCGGATCCTGTGTCTCCCTCTCTCTCTGCCCCTCCCCCACTCGCGCTCTGTCTCTCTCTCACAAAAATAAAATAAACACGTTAAAAAAATTAATATGGATGAGCCTTGAAAATACAAACACTTTTGAAAGGAATTTTAAAAGACCTAGATGAGTAAAAAGATATTCTATATTAACAGACTGGAAAGCCGTAATACGGTTAAGATGGCAATACTACCGAAATTCATCCCCGGTGTTGCTAAAATCCCTATCAAAATCCTACCTGCCTTCCTTGCAGAAATTAAAAAGCTGATCCTAAAATTCACATGGAAATTATAGGCCTCAGAGTAGCCAAAAATATCTTGAAAAAGAAGAACAAAGCTGCAGGCCTTACACTTTCTGATCTCAAAACTTACTACGAAGCTATAGTGATCGAGACGGTATGGTACTGGCATACAGACAAACATGAGGTCAGTGACACAGATGTGAGAGCCGAGAAATAAACCCTTACATTTCTGCTCAACTGGTCTATTGACAAGGGTGCCAAAACACCTCAATGATGAAAGAATAATCTTTCAACAAATGATGCTGGGACAACTTGATGTCCACAAGCAAAAAACTGAACCATACACAAACAGTGATTCAAAACCGATCAAAGCCATACGCATAAGGAGATAACACTATAAAATCCTTAGCAGAGGGGCGCCTGGGTGGTGCAGTCGATTAAGCGTCCGACTTCAGCCAGGTCACGATCTTGCGGTCCGTGAGTTCGAGCCCCGCGTCGGGCTCTGGGCTGATGGCTCAGAGCCTGGAGCCTGTTTCCGATTCTGTGTCTCCCTCTCTCTCTGCCCCTCCCCCGTTCATGCTCTGTCTCTCTCTGTCCCAAAAATAAATAAACGTTGAAAAAAAAAATTAAAAAAAAAAATCCTTAGCAGAAAACATAGATGTTAGTCATTGTAACCATGCATTGGGCAAAGGGTTTCCAGATAGGATGCCAAAGGCTCAAGCAAACAAAGGAAAAAGAAATTGAACCCTTACAATTCGATAAAAAAAAGAGAAACATCTCAACTAAAACTTGCCAAAAGATCTGAACAGACATTTCTCCAAAGCAACGGAGTATAGACTTTGTATACCACCGAAGGTATACAAGTGACCAATAAGCGCTTGAAAAGCTAATCCACATCATTAACCATCTGGAGAAGGCGGATCATACACACAGCTTGATACCATTTTACCCACAGTAAAATGACTATAAACAAAAAGACATACTACCAAGGTTCAGCAGGTATGTGGAGAAATTGGAACCCCCGTATACTGCTAAGTGGATTGTAAAATGGTGCAGCCCCTTAATGCCACTTGAAACTTACAACGGTAAGGTAAATAAATGTCAGGACAGCTCTAAGCCAAGGATTTTAGAGTACTAACAAAAAGTCCATTGTCATTGGCTTATTTTGAACATCAAATATAAATGTGGAATTTAAGAAACAAAACAGATGAACATGGGGGAAGGGAAGGAAAAATAAGATAAAAAGAGAGAGGGAGGCAAACCGTAAGAAACTCTTAAATACAGAGAACTAACTGAGGGCTGCTGGCGGGGAGGTGGGTGGGGGGATGGGCTAGATAGGTGACGAGCATTAAGGAGGACATTTGCTGGCATGAACACTGGGTGTCCTATGTAACTGAGGAATCACTGAATTCTACTCCTGAAATCATTATTACACTATATGTTAACTCACTTGGGTTTAAATAAAATTAAAAAATTAAAAATATATATATTTGAATGTATATGACAACGTCATACATTCTAAACCAATAGACAAATTTAAGTCGTTATTAAATGTGAGAAATGTGCTAGCAATGATGTAGAACTGAAGCATACTTTTATCATAAGTTGTATTGATTGTGTGTTCTCTGTTATTGTTAGGTTAATGGGTAATTTTATCATTTTCTTCTTAAATGAAAGCACAATTTGCATTTTTACATACGCATTCCTGAATTTCTGGGGATCAGTGAGCTTTAATAGACAAATCAGTTACCATCCTTGATCAATAAACTACATCAGCAGGTAAAGGTGAACTTTTCCCCATATATTTATTTATTTTTAAAAATTTGTTTAATGTTTATCTTTTGAGAAAGAGAGACAGAGTGCAAGCAGGGGAGGGGCAGAGAGAGGGAGACTCAGAATCCGAAGCAGGCTCCACGCTCTGAGATGTCATCACAGAGCCTGATGTGGGGCTCAAACTCATGAACCGTGATATCATGACCTGAGCTGAGGTCGGTCGCTTAACCGACTGGGCCACCCAGGCACCCCTTTGCCCTTTTCCCCAAGTATTTAAAAATGTATCTATTATCTTTCTGAACGGTGATTCCTTTAGATTCTTCATAGTCTAAGAAGATTCCACTGAATCTTCCTGCCCACTCTCTCAGTTAATATACATACAATTTCAATGTTACCAAAAACATGTAAAAGTTTTCAAAAGCAGTCAACAGAAACACTCCCATTAAAAGCATCAGCACAGAGGAAGAAAACAAACTGTCCCAGAGAAAAACTATCTCCCACCATATTCTCTGCCAATGTCACAAAGACTGGGTGGTTTCACTGTCAAAATTCAAGGATTAAATTGGCATATAATTATAACGATCTAAAAGGCAAAGCATTGAAAAGAAGCTATAGAGATTCAGAGGAACTCTGAGGTCTCTAAGTGCAGTGTGCCTTGATATCATTTACGTTTTCAAGTTCTAAGTGAGTCGGCCTGAAGGATTACCTTAAGAGGAGCTAAAGAGGAAGAAGGACCCAAGTGCATCCATTCTTTCTGCCTAGAAAAGTCTTCTCATATTTTACAACTGCCCTCTGTGTATGGTTTTCGACCTAAAAGTGTTAATGTGGACTTTCCAATTTAGGATCAATGATCTAACTTGGCAGAGAGAAGAAGGTGGTGCCTCAAGTGCTCTGTTTTCTTTTCTTTTCTTTTCTTTTCTTTTCTTTTCTTTTCTTTTCTTTTCTTTTCTTTTCTTTTCTTTTTTTCTGAAAGAGAGAGAGGTGGCACAAGCGAGTGAGGGGCAGAAAGAGAGAAGCAGGGCTCACCCAGGCTCGTGATCACCCAAAGCAGGGCTTGAGCTCACCCAATGGGGGACTCGAACTCACAAACTGTGCGATCATGACCTGAGCCAAAGTCAGATGCTTAACATACTGAGCCACCCAGGCACTCCTCAAGGGCTCTGTTTATAGGGACACCCTGTCACAGAGGGATTTTTATTTACAGAAAAAAACTAATTTCAATATATATGTGGACCTTGAAAAACAAATAAAGAATACAGGACAGATACCAACATGACCTAAGGGTAAGGAAGAGTTTCTTAAAGCACAAACCAGAAGATTGATCAAATGTGACATTTAAAGGAATGTACTTCCAAAAAAAAAAAAACCCTAGAAATGCAGAAAAACAATCAATAGACTGAGAAAGGGTATTTGCAATATATGTGCCTAAAAAATTCATATACAGAATATATGAAGAGCAGGTACAAATGAATCAGAAAAAGTCAAACAACCAAAGGAAAGGCAGTCAACAATTACAGGCAGGTAATTCAAATGAGGAAAAATATTAAAAATAAAATAGGGTGCCTGGGTGGCTCAGTCAGTTAATCATCTGATTCGTGATCTAAGCTCAGGTCTCAACCTCAGGGTCATGAGTTCAAGCCCCGCATTAGGCTCCACGCTGGGTGTGAAGCCTACTTAAAAATTAAATAAATAAATAAAAAGTTGGTTTTTAAAAAAAAAATAAAACAAACACATGAAAAGATGTTCAAACTCACTACCAGGGAAATACAACATAGTTCATGAAACATGCCTATCATCACTATCTAATTTCATCATTATCTAATTTCAGCATATTTTAGCACCCTGGGGCGCCTGGGTGGCTCAGTCGGTTGAATGTCTGACTTCAGCTCAGGTCATGATCTCATGGTCCGTGGGTTCGAGCCCCGCGTCGGGCTCCGTGTGTCGGGCTCCGTGCTGACGGCTCGGAGCCTGGAGCCTGCTTTGGATTCTGTGCCTCCGCCTCTCTCTCTGTCCCTCCCCTGCTCATGCTCTGTCTGTCTGTCTCTCTCTCTCTCTCTCTAAACTAAATAGGTATTTAAAAAAGTTTTTTAAAAGCCTATTTTAGCCCCCCCCCCCAAAAGAAATCCCACACCCATTAGTAGTCGCTCTGTATCTTGCTGCCCCCTCGGTCCATGGCAATCACCAAACTCTTTCTATCTGTATGAATTTGCCTATTCTGGACATCTCATGTAAATATAATTACACATTAAGTAGCCTTCTGTATCTGACTTTTTCACATAACAAAATGTATTCAATGCTAATACATACTGTAGCATGTATCTTTGCTTCATTCCTTCTTATTACTGACCAATATTTGATTTATGGATGTGCCACATTTTATTGATCTACTTATCAGTTGATGGACATCTGGCTAGCTTTCAATATTAAAAATTTATCTTTGGTTGCTTTAATAAATATCCCTGGCATCAGAGCTGCTCTCAGTGACCAAGTTCTGAGTCAGGTCAAATAAAAATAAACTCCGTGACTGAGTGTTTTCAGAGATCTTCCAGACAGGTCAAATAATTACAACTGATACCACAGAAATAAAAAGGATCATAAGACACTACTGTGAATAATCATACACCAACAAATTGGGCAACCTAGAAGAAATGGATAAACTTCTGGAAACATACAATGCATCAAGACTGAGTTACGAAGGCATAAAAAAAACCTAAACGGAACAGCAATGAGTAAAGAGATTGAATCGTTAATCAAAATTTCCCAGCAAAGAAAAATACAAGACTAGATTCCTTGTGATGATTTCTACCTAAGATTTAAAAAAGAATGTATAGGGGCGCCTGGGTGGCGCAGTCGGTTAAGGGTCTGACTTCGGCCGGGTCACGATCTCGCGGTCCGGGAGTTCGAGCCCCGCGTCAGGCTCTGGGCTGACGGCTCGGAGCCTGGAGCCTGGTTCCGATTCTGTGTCTCCCTCTCTCTCTGCCCCTCCCCCGTTCATGCTCTGTCTCTCTCTGTCCCAAAAATAAATAAACGTTGAAAAAAAAAATTTTTTTTAAATAAAAAAGAATGTATATCAGTCCTTCTCAAACTCTTCCCCCCAAACTGAGGATTAAGGAACACTTCCAAACTTATTTTAAAGGCCAGAATTCCCCTCATGCCAGAAGCCAGACAAGTACGCCACAAGGAGAGGAAATCATAGACCAATATACCCGATGAACATTGATGCAAAACTTCTCCACAAACAAATACTAGCAAACTGAATTCATTAGCACATTAAAAGGATCATACACCATGATCGAGTGAAAGTTATCCCAGGGATGCAGGAATGGTTCGACCTATACAAATCAGTAAATGTGATGTATCATAGTAACAGAATGAAGGACAAAAGTCATATGACCGTCTCAAAAGACACAGGAAAATTGTTTGACAAAATTCAACATCTATTCATGATAAAAAAAAAAAAAGAAAAACCCACAGATTAGGTATAGAAGGAACGTACCTCAACAAAATAGAAGCCACATATGACAAGCTCACAGACTACATCACACTCAAGAGCTGAAAGCGTGTCCTATAAGGTCAAGAACAGGATTAGAGTGCCCTTTTTCACCACTTCTACCCAGCATAGTACTGGAAGTCCTAGCCAGAGCAATTAGACAAGGAAAAATATACATCCAAATCAGAAAGGAAGAAGTAAAATTATCTCTATCTGCAGATGACATGATCTTCTAGACAGAAACTTTAATAGTCCCCTAAAAGACTTTATTTTTTTTTTAATGTTTATTTATTTCTGAGACAGAGACAGAGCATGAGTAGGGGAGGGGCAGAGAGAGAGGGAGACACAGAATCCGAAGCAGGCTCCGGGCTCCGAGCTGTCGGCACAGAGCCCGACGCGGGGCTCGAACCCACGAACCGCGAGATCACGACCTGAGCCGAAGTCGGGCTCGTAACCGACTGAGCCTCCCAGGCACCCCAAAAACTTTAAAACTAATACATGAATTCCGTAAAGTTTCAGGTTACAAAACCAAAACACAAAAATTAATAGCCGTTCTATACACTAACAACAAACTATCTGAAAAATAAATTAAGAAAATTCCATTTATAATAATGCCAAAAAGTATAAAATACTTAGGAATACATTTAACCAAGAAGTAGAAAGATTTGTACACTGAAACTACAAAACATTACTGAAAGAAATTGAAGAAAGCACAAATAAAGAGAAAAGACATTCTATGTTCATGGATCGGAAGAATTAATATTGTTAAAACGTCCATTCTACTCCCAACTGATCTGTAGATTTAATACAATCCCTGTCAAAATGCCAATGGTATTTTTCCCAGAGATAGAAAATGCAATCCTAGAATTCATATGGAACCACAAAGACCCCAAGTCACCAAAGCAATCCTGAGAAAGAACAAAACGGGAGGTAACACACTTGCGGATTTCAAATTATATCACAAAGCTACAGTAATCAGACAGTATGATACTGGCATAGCAATAGACATATGGACCAGTGGAACAAAACAGAGAGCCCAGAAATAAACTCATGCATATATGTATATACATATATATAATTCAGCCTTAAATCAGAAGGAAATTCTGCTATTTGCAGCCACGTGGATTAACCTCAAGGATAAGCTAGAGACAGAAAAACAAATATCACATGATCTCACTTACATATGAAATATTTTTTAAGAGTTGAACTCACAGTGGGATACCTCGTGGCTCAGTTAGTTGAGCATCCGACTCTTGATTTCAGCTCAGGTCATGATCCCAGAGTCTTGGGATCGAGCCCCGCATCATGCTCTGCGCTGAGTGTGGAACCTGCTTAAGATTCTGTCTCTCTCTCTCTCTCTCTCTGCCCCTCTCCCCTGCTTGTGCTCTCTCTCTCTCTCTCTCTCTCTCTCTCTCTCTCTCCCTTCTCTCTTTCTGTCTCTCTAAAACTTTTTAAAAAGTTGAATTCATAGTAAAAGAGAGTAGAATAGTGGTTGTCAGAGACTGAAGGGCAGGTAAGGGGAGATATTTGATTAAAGCCACTCTGGAAAACACTCCTCAAAAAATTAAAAATAGAACTACCCTACAACCCAGCAATTGCACTACTAGGTATTTATCCAAGGGATACAGGTGTGCTGTTTTGAAGGGGCACATGCACCCCAATGTTGGTAGCAGCACTATCGACAATAACCAAAGTATGGAAAGAGCCCAAATGTCCATCAATGGATGAATGGATAAAGAAGATGTGGTGTATAGATACAATGGAGTATTACTCAGCAATCAAAAAGAATGAAATCTTGCCATTTGCAACTACATGGATGGAACTAGAGGGGATTATGCTAAGCGAAATTAGTCAGTCAGAGAAAGACACATATCATATGATTTCACTCATACGAGGAATTTAAGATACAAAACAGATGAACATAAGGAAAGGGAAGGAAAAATAATATAAAAACAGGGAGGGGGACAAAACATTAGAGATTCTTAAACACAGAGAACAAACTGAGTGTTGCTGGAGGGGTTGTGGGGGGGGATGGGCTAAATGGGTAAAGGGCATTAAGGAATCTACTGAAATCATTGTTAGTTAGCACTATAGGCTAACTAACTTGGGTATAAATTAAAAATAAATAAATAAATAAATGTTTAATGAATAAAGTAGTAAACAAACTAAAAAAAAAGACATTAACATTTTTTTTTTTTTTGAGTTGACATTGAAACCACCATCCATAGAATGCAAGGCAAAGCTTTTGGTCTTAACATGCCTGCCAAAACAAACAAAACCAATATTCTTTAATAGGCATGTGTATACATACACATATTATACATAGTACGTAGAATAATTTTAATAGGTCAATATAATCTCAAAACATAATGTTAAAAATTTCCAGAATGCAATCCAAAATCGTGTGATAGACAATGAAAGGGTAGTCAAGGATGCAATCAATTCTCAAGAGAAAAAAGTATGTAAAAAAGCCAACACTGAATTACTCATGATGGGGTTGACAAAGACTTCAAGTAGCTATTATGCCCATTCTCTGTGATATAAATGTGAACATTCTTGAGTAAAAAAAAAAAAATCACAGGACTTCTCGGCAGAGAAATAAAAACTATGAAAATAAACTGGAATTTTGGAATAGTAAAATACAGTCTGAAATAAAGTTTGCTGCTTGAGTTTGATAACATAATGGAGATGACAAAGGAAAAAGTAGACGAACGTATAGCAATAAAATGTATCTTATCTGGAAAACACAGTGAAAGGTAATTGAAAAAATGGAGAAAGCTTCAGACCTATGGGAGATATCAAAATGTCCAACATTCATGTCATTGGATTCCCAGAAACAGAGGAGAAAAAGAATGCTATAGAGTAAATATTTCAAAAACATCATGGCTTGAAAACTTCTCACATTTGGTTGAAGACATAAATTACAGATGTGAGAAGCTCAGTGAAACACAAAGATGATAAGCTCCAAAGAAAGAATTTCCTTACATATCATAAATTGCTAGACACTAAAAATTATTTTTAAAAAAATCACCAGTGGGGCGCCTGGGTGGCTCAGTCGGTTAAGCGTCCAACTTCAGCTCAGGTCATGGTCTCCCAGTTCACAAATTCGAGCCCCACATCAGACTCTGGGCTGACAGCTAAGAGCCTGGAGACTTCTTCAGATTCTGTGTCTTCCTCTCTCTCTGCCCCTCCCCTGCTCATTCTCTCTCTCTCTCTCTCTCTCTCTCTCTCTCAAAAATAAATAAAACATTAAAATATTTATTTAAAAAAAATCACTGAAAGCAGCCAGATAAAAATTAAGCATTGTGTATATGGAAAAAGGATTCAAATTACTATGGAATTCTCACCAGCGACCACAGAGACAGGAGGACAGTAAAAAAACAAACAAACAAAAAACCGAAATACAGCATTGTATGTCAATGATACTTCAATTTTAAAAATAAACAAAAATTTAAAATTAAATTAAAAAAAAAAAGAAAAAAACACTTGTAAAGTGCCGAAATGTCAACCCAGGATTCTATATCCAGTAAAATAACATTCAGAAGTGAATGTCAAATGAAAACATTCTCAAACAATGGAAAACTGAGAGTTTATTTCCAGAAGACACACTCTGAAAGAAAAGCTAACAGAATTTTAAGGCTGAAAGAAAATGATACCAGAAGGAAATGTGTAACTTCCGGAATGAAGAAAGAACAAGAAATATGGTTAATATCTTGTTTAATGCTGTAGCCTATATTTTCCTCTTGAGTTCTTTACAATATGTATGAGAGCTAAAAGGAAATATATAAAATCGTGCACTTTGGTTTTCAACGTATTTGAATATACCATCTTAAAATTATAACAAATGGGAATGGGTGAGTGACCGTAGATAGTACGATTTCTACATTTCACATGAAGAGATAAAATATTCTAAGTGCACTGCGAGCAATGACTAAAAAAAGTACAAAAATATGGCCAAAAGCCAATTAATAAATTAATGTAGGAGACTAATAAATATTCTAATAATCCAAAAGAAATCGGGAAAAATTTGACCAAGGAACAAAAAACAAAAGAGATAAACAGAAAGCAAATACTAAAATGATAGACCTAAATACAAATATACCCACAATACCATTAAATATAAATGATTTATAGACAGCAATTGAAAGACAAAGATAGTCACACTAGATTTAAATTTTTTTTTTTAACGTTTACTTTTGAGAGAGGGAGAGAGAGCGTGAGTGGGTTGGGGCAGAGAGAGAGGGAGCCACAGAATCCGAAGCAGGCTCCAGGCTCCAAGCTGCCAGCAAAGAGCCCGACGCTGGGCTCGAACTCATGAGCTGTGAGATTATAACCTGAGCGGAAGACAGACTCTCAACAGACAGAGCTACCCAGGTGCCCCAGTCACACTAGGTTTTAAAACAAAAGAGATTTGGGGTGCCTTGGTGGCTCAGTCGGTGAAGTGTCCTTCAGCTCAGGTCACGATCTCGCGGTCTGTGGGTTCGAGCTCCACATCGGGCTCTGTGCTGACAGCTCGCCTGGAGCCTGCTTGGGATTCTGTGTGTCCCTCTCTCTCTGCCCCTCCCCTGCTCACGCTCTCTCTCTCTCTCTCTCTCTCTCAAAAATAAATAAACATAAAAAAATTTTTTAAATAAAGAAAAATAAAAGAAAAAAGATTTTACACTATACTATCTATAAGACTCACTTTAAATATTATGATAAAGATAAATTAAAAGGAATAGGAAAGAAACATACGTACCTTGCAAAAACTATCCTAAATACATAGAGCATCTCAAAACAGATCTTCAAAATACATAAAGCAAAAACTGACAAAATGGAAAGGAAAAGAGAAAAATCCACAAATACACTAGGAGACATCATGCTGTTACATCATTAATTTATGAAACATGCGGAAAGAAAATCATAGAACGTAGAAGATCTGACAAACGCTGTCAACCAATTTGGCACAATTGACGTTCATTGAACACTTGAAACCAGACCTAAGAGTAAGCAGTATTTTCAAATACAAATGGATCATTCACTAAGGTAGACCATACTCTGGGCCATCAAAGCTTTAAAAATTGAATGGTATTAAAGGTATAAGGATTTTTCAAATCCTTAAAAATGGAAAGGAATCAAAAGCGTATGAAGGAAGTTCTTTCATTAGAAATAAATTTTAAGAAGTACTAACAAAAACTTCAAACATTTCTAAACACTTCTAAATAAATCATGCATCAATAAAAACACCTCAAGGAAAAATAGAAAAAGTTTTTAGGAGTGCTTGGAGAGCTGAGTCAGTTGAGCCTCCGACTCTTGATTTGGGCTCAGGTCATGATCCCAGGGTCGTGGGATCGAGCCCCACGTCAGGCTCTGCACTGAGCATGGGGCCTGCTTAAGATATTCTCTCTCTCTCTCTCTCTCTCTCTCCCCCCCCGTCCCTCTCCCCCACTTGTGCTCTCTCTCTCTAAAAAAAATAATAATAATTTTAACAAAAGTTTCAAAAATAAAACATTTTTAGCTGAATGGGCAGGAAATTAGATATCAAAATTTTTGGAATTCTGAAGCAGTGACTAGACTGAAATGTATAGCATTAAATGCTTATATTAGCTTGTATTAGAAAAGAGGAAGAGTCTCAAAACAGTAATCTATAAAAAGAAAAGCAGATTCGACCCAAAGCAAGGAGATGTCAGAAAATTGTAGAGCTAAAACCAAAAATACATGAAGTTAAAAATGGAAAAACAGGGGCACCTGGGTGGCTCGGTCAGTTAAGCGTCCGACTTCGGCTCAGGTCATGATCTCGCGGTCCGTGAGTTCGAGCCCCGCGTCAGGCTCTGTGCTGACCGCTCAGAGCCTGGAGCCTGTTTCAGATTCTGTGTCTCCCTCTCTCTCTGCCCCATCCCCACTCATGCTCTGTCTCTCTCTGCCTCAAATATAAATAAACGTTAAAAAAAATAAAAAATAAAAATGGAAAAACAAATAAAAAATCAATGAAAGTGAAAGTGGCTCTTTGAAAAGATCAATGAAATTGGTAAATGTGTCTCCTGACCAAGACAAAAAGAGATGAAACACAAATTGCCAATAATAGGAATGAGAGAGAGGATATCACTCTAGGTCTGACGAACATTAAAAAGGTAACAAAAGAATATTGTCAGCAAGACTAAAGCCATAAACTGAACACCATAGATAAAATTGACAAATTCCCCGGAAGAGACCTACTACCAAAGCTCATTCAGAAAGAGATAAATGGGACATTTCTGTATCTATTAAGAAAATTGAGTGTATATTTTAAAACATTTCAACACATAGAATTTCAGGCCAACATGCTTTCACATGTGACTTCCAGCAAACCTTTAAGGAAGAAATAACACTAATTCTACACAAACTCTTTCATAGAACAGAAGAGGGAAGAAGTCTTAGCAAATCATTGTATAAGCACAGAATAACTAAGATATCAAAACCAGACAAACACATCACGAGGAAAAAAACCCAGAAACCAATAATCCTCATGAACAGGCACACAAAAAATAGCAAAATGCTGGCAAAGAGTGGGGTTTGTTCTGGCAATGTAAAGCTAATTTGATATTCAAAATTAAATCAATTTATTGCACCATATTTCAGACTTTTTTTTAAGTAGGCTTCACATCCAGCACAGACCCCAGGGCAGAGCCCAACGCAGGGCTTGAACCCACGACCTGAGCTGAAATCAAGAGTCAGACGCTTAACTGACAGAGCCACCCAGACAGCCCCAGGCTAACTTTAAAAAGACACAATCATCCCTAGGGGCTCCTGGGTGGCTAGCTCAGCTGGTTAAGCGTCCAACTCTTGATTTCAGTTCAGGTCATGATCTTGCAGTTCATGAGACTGAGCCCTGCATGGGGCTCCAGGCTGATCAGCACGGAGCCTGATTGGGATTCTCTCTCTCTCTCTCTCTCTCTCTCCCCCTTTCTGCCCCTCCCCTGCTCTCTCTCTCTCTCTCTCTCAAAATACATAAACATTTTTTTTTAAGTCAAAGAAACACAGATTGGATCAAAACCATAAACCCAATAAAAGGATTCACAAAAGAGATACACATTAAATAAAGGGAATTGGGTAAAAACCGTTACCTGTTTCTCTATCTACATCTTTATTGGCAACTGCATCCAAATCTATATCTATTTGGGGCGCCCGGGTGGCTCAGTCGGTTGAGCGACCGACTTCGGTTCAGGTCATGATCTCATGGTCTGTGAGTTCAAGCCCTGCGTCGGGCTCTGTGCTGACAGCTCGGAGCCTGGAGCCTGCTTCGGATTCTGTGTCTCCCTCTCTCTCTGACCCTCTCCCGCTCATGCTCTGTCTCTCTCTCTCTCTCTGTCAAAATAAAACAACATTAAAAAAATAATAAAAAAATAAAATAAATCTATATCTATCTACAATTATACCCATATACGAGAATAAATAAAGAAATATTCAAACAAGCCACATGAAAGCTTTGTCATATAATAAGTATTAAATGTGTTTGGGTTATGTGGAGGGTTTCCACTCCTTATCATTTTTATGGCTATTTATTTTAACACCAGCACCACACTATCACGGTAGCTTTGGGAATTTTGATTGGAATTGTATAAAATAAACACATCTATATCTTTTGGGAGTGAATGGGCCTCAGCGCAATATTGTCTTCCCACCCAAAACATAGAATCTACATTTACTCATGTTTCTTCTCCTGTACGTTCATAAAATCTAATAGCTTTCGTTATAAAACTGCACATGTTTTTGCTACAGTTCTTGCTCTTGTGAATACAATTCTTCCCATTATAGGTGCTAATTTATTACTGTAGGTAATTTTTCAGATGATTCTCTCGGTTTTAGGAGGGAGCAATTTTACAATTGTAAATAATGATAACTTTGTGTTCTTCTTTCCTTTATTTACTTATTGAGAGAGAGAGAGAGAGCGAGAGAGAGAGCAATCAGGGGAGAGGCAAAGAAAGGGAGACAGAGGATCCAAAGCAGGCCCTGTGCTGATGGCAGAAAGCCAAATGCGGGGCTCGAACTCATGAACCATGAGATCATTGCTAGAGAAAATTTTACAATATCATGTAAATATACCTGCATTCCTAGCCTAGATTTTAGGGGCTTTTTGCTTCTTTAAATTCAGGAACAAATTTAAATTTTTTAATTGACTGACTTATGTCAGTGTATTAAATACACTTTGATATAATTGGGATAAATGTAATTAATAGATATCCTAACTCTGAAATGCCAGTGCCCTTCATGAACACAATCTCCTCAGTCACATGTGTTATGCTTTTAAAGTAACACTGGAAACCATTTGCTGATAAAGCATTTGGGATTTTTCCATATATACTCATAAATAACATGAGTTATTTATGAGTCAGATTTCACTGTCAGATTTCACTAACAGGGTTACGCTAACTTTGTAAGCATGAATTAAGAAACTTTGAATCTTACTCTTAACCCTGAAATTGCTTAAGGCAAGAATTATTTGTCCCATGGAAGTTTAGGAGGGTTGGGGGAAAGCTATAAACCTGTCTCCGTCTTGTACGAACATGGTAATTTGACACCTTTTCAGTATTGTCTGTGGATTACGGGTTTGTTCATGTTTTCCCAGTTATTGAGACAGCGTCGAGCATTTGTATTTTCTTACATTTTTAATTACACTAAGATTTTCAAATTGTAAAAGCTTTATAGAAACACTTACCTATGTTTATGTCCCGATGGTAATTCCTAATCTCAAAAGTTTCTTTCTTTCTTTCTTTCTTTCTTTCTTTCTTGATTTGATCTGCTGAAACTTTTTATGAATGTATGTGCATGTGTTTCCATGCAAATGACTTCTGGATTTTTCTTTTTTTTTTAACTTTTTTTTCAATGTTTATTTATTTTTGGGACAGAGAGAGACAGAGCATGAACGGGGGAGGGGCAGAGAGAGAGGGAGACACAGAATCGGAAGCAGGCTCCAGGCTCTGAGCCATCAGCCCAGAGCCTGACGCGGGGCTCCAACTCCCGGACCGCAAGATCGTGACCTGAACTGAAGTCGGACGCTTAACCGACTGCGCCACCCAGGCGCCCCTGGATTTTTCTTAATCAATCTTAATCTTTCTAATCAATCAAATCTTTCTAATTTGTAACTTCCAAGTTTATCTTATTGACCTTCTTTCTCCTGCATTCCATACATTTGTGTTGTTGTTCTTCTAACTTCATGAGTTGGGTGCTTTATTCATTTACTTTCTTTCCTCCTCTGATAGAATCATTTATGCTTATGAATTTGAGTTTGGCTTTCATGTTTCGCGTAAGTTGTGATATGCTGAGTTCTCATTATTGATATTTTCTAATCACTGTAATCTGTACTTGCAGTGACAATCTTCTCTGCAATTTCAGGTTTGTACATAAATGGGTAGTTTTCATGTCTAATTTATTGGGCAATGGAAAAGTAAAAAGGAAGATGCGGGTTATATAATTTTTTGCATAGTAAACAGAGAAGGTGGGGTACGTAAAATATGTTTTTTAGACTCTGCAGAGGTTTTTATTCAACACCTACTGTACTGACAGCTAACACGCACATAAAAAGATGCCTAACAGCACTCATCATCAGGGAAATATAAATCAAAACCACAATGAGATATCACCTCACACCCGTCAGAATGGCTACAATTAACACAGGAAACCACTGGTGTTGGCGGGGATGTGGAGAAAGGGGAACCTCTTACACCATTGGTGGGAATGCAAACTGGTGCAGCCGCTCTGGAAAACAGTGTGGCGGGTCCTCAAAAAGTTAAAAATGGAACCTAGCAATTGCACTACTAGGTATTTACCCAAAGGATACAAAAATACTGATTTGAAGGGACACGTGCACCCTGACGTTTATGGCAGCGTTATCACCAATAGCCAAACTATGGAAAGAGCCCAAGTGTCCATCGACTGATAAATGGATAAAGAAGATATGAAATATATATGTGTATATATATATATACACATATATGTGTGTGTATATATATATACATATATATATATATACATATATATGTGTGTATATATATATATACATATATATGATGGAATATTACTCAGCTATCAAAAAGGATGAAATCTCACCATTTGCAATGACATGGATGGAGCTAGAGAGTATAATGCTAAATGAAATAAGTCAGAGAAAGACAAATACCATATGATTTTACTCATATGTGGAATTTAAGAAACAAAACAGATGAACATAGGGGAAGGGGAAATAAAGAGGGAAATAAACCATAAGAGACTCTTGTCTATAGAGAACAAACTGAGGGTTGATGGAGGGAGATGGGCCGGGGCGGGGCGGGGGGGGGGGGGGGAAATGGGCTGAATGGGTGACAGGTATTAAGGAGGACACTTGGGATGAGCACTGGGTGTCATCTGTAAGTGATGAATCACTAAATTCTGTTCCTGAAATGAATATTGCACTATATGTTAACTAACTAGAATTTAAATAAAAATTTGAAAAAGAAAAAAAATTAAAAATAACATAAATTTTAAAAAAAGAAGAAAGAATGAAGCCTACTGTAGCATCTAACTTTGTAAATGTCCCATAGACATTTAAAAATTAGATTTAGTCCGGAGTGCCTGGGTGGCTCAGTTGGTTGAGCGTCCGACTTCAGCTCAGGCCCGACCTCACGGTTTGTGAGTTCAAGCCCCATGTTGGGCTCTGTGCTGACAGCCCAGGGCCTGGATCCTGCTTTGGATTCTGTGTCTCCCTCGCTCCCTGCCCCTCCCCCATTCATGCTCTGTCTCTCTGTGTCTCTCAAAAATGAATAAACGTTAAAAAAGTTTTTTTTTAAAGAATTTAAAAAATTAAAAAATTAGATTTAGTCCATGTAGCATATTAATTATAATATGGCATATTATGTATATTAATCAGAACTTCTTTATTTATATTTTATTTTACTCTCTTCAATGTGGATCTGGGCTGGATGGCTAGGAATATAAACATTGTTGGCCATCAGCATGTAGTTAGTAATCAAAACCACATAGGTACAAGAAGATGTGTATAAATATGGTTACTGCAGCATTTGTTTTTCTTATAATTTTGTAATGCTCATTTATTCTTGAGAAATAGAGTGAAACAGTGTGAGCAGGGGAGGGACAGAGAGAGAGAGGGAGACACAGAATCCAAAGCAGGCTCCAGGCTCTGAGCTGTCAGCACAGAGCCCGACGCGGGGCTGGAACTCGTGAACCGCGAGATCATGACCCGAGCCGAAGTTGGACACTTAACCGGATGAGCCACCCGGCGCCCCAAGCATTTGTTTACACAGCAAAATGCTGGAAATAACCTAAGTGCCACGAGCAGGGGAAATGGCTAAATATGCTATATTCAAATCGCCTGCTTAAATAAACCACAGCATTTCCATATTGACAAACTAAACGCGCTCCAGCATATATACAACATAGGGCTTATGAAGAATAAGGTAGATTTTTATGTACTAACATCAAAATATATATGACATAATTGAGAGAAAAAGAGTAATTTTCCTAATTATATATATATGTGTGTGTATATATATTATGATACCATTTATGTGTATACATATAAACATAATACTGCAGATTTTCTATGGAGATACATAAAAATATTTGCAAGGATAATCACCAAATTGACAAATGTAGTCACCTCTAGGGAGAGAGAGTGGCCTCAGATTTTAGGGCAACGTCAAAAGGACGTTAGCCTTTAATGTTTGAGTTTTACCTCGCTTGCATAATTAAAATTAATTTCTAATGTTAAATAATACCTTATCAATAAATATTTTTACTTTTTACTTTTAATTGAAGTATAGTGGTCACCCAATATTACATTAGTTTCAGGCGTACCACATAGTGCTTCAACAAGTGTCTACATTATGAAATGCTCAGCATGAGAGTGTAATTATCACCTACCACCGTACAAAGTTATTACAGTATTATTAACTATATTCACTATGCTGTACTTTTCACACCATGACTTATTTGTTTTATAACTGGGATTTTGTACCTGTTAAATTCCTTCACCTATTTTGCCCCTCCCCTCACCCCCTTCCCTCTGGCAATCACCAATTTGCCTCTGTACGTAAGAGTCTATTTCTATTTCTGTTTCTTTGTGCATTTGTTTTGTTTTATGCATTTCACATGGATGTGAAATCATGTGGCATTTTTCTTTCTCTAACTTATTTCCCTTAGCATAATACCCTCTAGGCCCATCCACGTTGTTGCAAATGGCAAGATGTTTTTTTTTATGGCTGAGTAATATTCCATTGTCCAGATCTGCTTTATTCATTCATCTGTTGATAGACACTTAGGTTGCTTCCATATCTTCGCTGTTGTAAATAATGCTGCAGTAAACATAGGGGTTCGTATGTTTTTTCAAACACGTAGTTTTGTTTTCTTTGGGTAAATACCCAGAAGTAGAAATACCGTATTGTATGGTAGTTCCATTTTTAAATTTTTGAGGATACTCCATACCGTTTTCCAGAGTGGCTGCATCAATTTACATTCCCACCAACGGTGAACACTTTTTACTTCTTGTTTGTTTGGTACTAGCCATTCTCACTGGTGTGAGGTGACATCTCATTGTGGTGTTAGTTTGCATTTCTCTGATGATTAGTGATGTTGAACATCTTTTCATGTGTCTGTTGGCCATCTGTATCTTCTTTGGAAAAGCATCTATTCGATGGGAAAATGACCATTTTTTAATCTGTTTGGGTTTTTTTGGTGTGTGTTGAGTGGTACGACCTCTTGATATATTTTGGACATTAACCCCTTGTTGGATATATGATTTGCAAACATCTTCTCTCATTTAGTAGGTTGCCTTTTCATTTTGTTGATGGTTTCCGTGGCTGTGCAGTGGCTTTTTAGTTTAGTGTGGTCCCAATCATTTAATTTTGTTTTTGTTACCCTTGCCTGAGGAGACAGATCCAAAAAACTATTACTAAGACCAATGTATAAGAGTTTACTGCTTATGTTTTTTTTTTTTAGGGGTTTTATGGTTTCAGGTCTTACATTTAGGTCTTTAATCTATTTTGAGTTTATTTTTGTGTATGGTGTAAAAAAGGTGCCCAGTTTCATTCTTTTGTATGTAGCTGTCCAGTTTTCCCAACACCATTCATTGAAAAGACTGGTTTTTTTTTCTCCATTGTATAGTCTTGCCTCCATTTTTATAGATTATGGTCAATAAATATTTAAAATTTTGACAAAAATCCAACCCTTTCATGATAAGAGCTCACAAAACTAAAAATAGAAGAGCTTTCCTCAACCTGATAAAGGGCATTTATGAAAAACCACAGCTAATGGTATACTTAAAGGTGAAAGACTGAAAACGGTCAAATAAATTCAAATTAATACCAATATTTTTGCTGATAAGATTAACATGATTTTAAAGTCCAATGTTTGTAGGAGTAAGGGATGTACAGGCACATTAATATCTTGCTGCAGGAATGGAAATTAGTACAATCTTTCTGTTCTAATTATGTCAGTTAAAATAATCACACAGTTTGACCCATCAATTCCATTTCTAGAATTACCCTAAGGGAACAATTATAGACATGTGTAAAGATTTAGATATTCATCACAGTTTTATTTATAATAATAAATTAAGAAACCACCAAATACCTAAAACTGTAGATAAATAAAATATAGTACACTAATATAACGTACCTATATAGAGCGATTAGAAAATAATGTTTCTGGGGAGCCCGGGTGTCTCCGTCAGAAAGTCAGGTCATGATCTCAAGGTCTATGAGTTCGAGCCCCACATCCGGCTTTGTGCTGACAATGTGAAGCCTGGCTGTGGCTTCTCTGTCTCCCTTGCTCTCTGCCCCTTCCCATTCATGCATTCTCTCTCCCTCTCTCTCTCTCTCTCTCTCAAAAATAAACATTAAAAAAAAGAAAATAATGTTTCTGAACACTTTTTAATGACATGTAAAATATTCATGATGTATTGGATTACAAAATAGGATGTATATTATCCCAATTCTATTTACAAAAGAGAGAGGAGAAAGAAACTGGAGTGCTAATACTGATTACCTTTAGAATTATATGTTAATTGTATTTTATCCTGTTTGCTCATCTATGTTTTCCAAATTGTCTCTAATGAACACGTATAAACTTCCCAATGACAACAAACATGTTAGTTTTAAAAAACAAGTTCACCTGGAAGAACAAAAACAAAGTCTTGAAAATGTTCATACACTTTGGCCCAACTGAGCCAACAGTTCAACATCGAAGCATATGCCCCAGTCAGAATTTAGGATCTGTTTATCTAATCAGATATGACTGCAATGATTTATGTACAAAGTTGATTGTTACAGCATAGTTTATAATGGAAATTAGGTCTAACAGTTTAAGGCCTAACAACTTAAGTTCTAAATTTAAGGTCTAACAATACAGTATTGGTTCAATTAATTCTATATTATCTTCTTTATAAATGCCAAGGAATCTTTACAAGCCATGTGGTGGAAAATATTTAATGCCATTGAAAAATATTCCCCTCATATTATTAAGTGAAAAATTAGGTTCTGAACAATATGTAGAGGGGCACCTGGGTGGCTCAGTCGGTTAAGTGTCCGACTTCGGCTCAGGTCATGATCTCGCATCTCCGTGAGCTCAAGCCTCGTGTCAGGCTCTGTGCTGACAGTCCTGAGCCTGGAGCCTGCTTTGGATTCTGTGTGTGTGTGTGTGTGTGTGTGTGTGTGTCTTTCTGCCCCTCTCCTGCTTGTGCTCTACCTCTCAAAAATAAATAAATGTTGAACAATATGTAGAGAGCAAAACCATTAATGTAAAAAAAAAGTTCACATTCAATAAAGTTAGGGTGCCAACTACATATAAATGCGAATGTTTTCATGCTAAAACCACACTGGATTGATAATATAGGAAAAATACAGCCTTACTTCCAGATCTGCCTGGCACATAATAAACACTCCGTAATATTTGTCAAATTAGAATCGTTTCCACTCTTGTCCCCCTCATCCCCATATGCTACTCCTTACAGATATCTATTGTTGGGAGTTTCTCGTCTATTTTTTTTTCAGAGGATTTAAGGGCTGGGTTGGGGGCAGCACTCCGCAAAGAGGTTTAACATGTAAGGAACTCATTTATCATGGAGTAAGGATTTCAGAGGGCAAATTAGAGAAGACTGGAGTGAGGTCAGCAATAGAAAGTAAAGCCTAGGATAAAAAGTACAGCATAGTGAAAAGAAAGCTGGATATTTGCATTTGGAACAATGGTGGAAGATAGGAATGAAACTTACACAGGGTGGGACTGACTGATTTAAGTTGTAAGTTTCAACAGGATGACAGCAGTCAAAAACCTAATGAGGTAGGTATATTGTCATCTTTGAACAGCAATCAAATGGGGGCGTTGGGGGTGCCTGGGTGGCTCAGTCAGTTAAGCATCTTGATTCTTGGTTCAAAAGTTCGAGCCCCATGTCAGCTCTGCGCGGGCAGTGTGGAGCCTGCTTGGGATTCTCTCTCTCTCTCTCTCTCTCTCTCTCTCTCCCCTGCTCTCTCTCTCTCTCTCTCTCTCTCAAAATAAATAAATAAACATTAAATTTTTTTTTTTTTAGATGAACAGCACTCAAATGAAATGTTGCAAAGTTCTGGGTTTTCCTCAAGGTTAAGCAGCAAGCAGGGATGGCTAGCTTCATGAAATGATGAATTTAATGGCAACCTTACCACATATGAGATCTCACTTGAGACCTAGTGGAACTGTAGAAACTGGGACATTTGAAAAAGAGACTGTGGGTGAGATCCTCATAGGAACATGGGAAGATGTATAAGAAAAGATAGTGTCACAAAGGACAAGGAAGAAGAATTTCAAAGCAAGAGTGGTCAACTCTTGTCTTTGACTACAGAAGTTCACTTGAATTTAGGCTACAATTGGGCCACTGAAATAAGGACAGCACAACTATTTGGTAATACAAAATAAAAATTCAGAACTCTAAAATATAAGGTATCACATCTATAAATCTACAAAAACGGTGAATTCGCAAGATATTAAAATCAGAAAGATGTGTTTTGTGTCGTGTTTATGATTTTCCAATCTTTTTGAACCCAAGGCCTATCCAAAAGAGTAAATACAATTGTCAGCCTATTTTAGAGGTTTGAAATCATTTGTATTTTTAAATATGCTTAGTCTCATTTTTTCACTAAAGGTCAAACAAATAAAAGTCAGGCTCTGACAAGGTTGAATTGTCCCATCTTGTAAGCAAACCTTTGCCTGGAATTTTACTTTGGCAAGCCCGAAGGTTGTCTTTTGCAGAGCCCTGGGTCCCCTTTCTAAAGAAGAGAGGGTCATCCTGAGTATGTTTCTCCCACGGTCGTTTATTTCCTCTTAAGCCAACTGGATGCTTCTCTGTCAGAGGGCTCCATATTTCCATCCAAAGGAATTATAAACACATTTTAGGGGTAAAGCAGATGTTGCTTTTGTATAAATGCAGATGTTTCTTAAAATCAATGTGCTTATAATAATTATAACTTTCATCTGCATTCTTAAATTCTGGGTTACAATGATTGAAAGTCCCATCAGAGATGACTTTATTCCTTTTATCACGGCCTTTCTACTTCTGCTGTTAATTTTACTATTTCTCGTCGAATGCTGAGATTTGGACCGATAGACTTTTTTTATATGAAAAAAAGGATAACTCTTTAATCTTTAGTTAACAACGTTTAGCGTCAACCCTGCAAACGATTATATACAGATTATATCATTAAGGATACAAATTAGCCCTCCGTCCTTTACACTTCCTGTATCTATCCTTTCCAAAGTGGTCACTCTCTAATGACTTTAATATTTTTTTTGCATGACATAAAATGTTCATATTCATATAGCTATCTAGTCCTGACCTTCCTCATCCTGTACTACATCTTATGTCCCTACCAAAGGAAGCTACTTAAAGCTCCACAAATATATTATCTCTCATGCCTCCAACTTTAAACAATTTTCTCAACCACAAATGTTCTTTCCCCAGATCTTCAACTGACTAATCTATACTTGTTTTATTAAAAGATCTTCAACTGCCTAATCTATACTTGTTTTATTAAAAGTCAGTCAAGGCCTCCTTGGAAACCTCTCTCTCTCTCTCTCTCACTCCCTCTTCCTCCCCTCCTAGCCTTGAGTTGGGTACCTCTATCTTGTATCCCCATGTGCTCCTACTGTGTGTGTCATACTGTTTTCACATTTTTTAATGTTTATTTTTTTGAGAGAGAGAGTGTGAGTGGGGGAGGAGCTGAGAGCGAGGGAGACCGAGGATCCGAAGAGGGCTCTGCGCTGACAGTAGAGAACCCAGAAAGGGCTTGAACTCACCAACCAAGAGATTGAGAGCTAAACTGAAATTGGACGCTTAACCATCTGAGCCACCTGGGGGCCCCCACGGCATCAGCATTTTTTAACCAACCCCACTGAGGTATTATTTACAGAAAATAAAATACACTTTTTAAATATAGAGTTTGATGAGTTTCAACAAGCGTATATGCCTGTGTAATTGACACTTGGATCCAGACATAAAGCATCTCCATCAGCAAAGAAAATTCTCTCATGCTCATGTCCCTTTGCAGTCAATCCCGCCCACATGGGCAGACACTAATCTTATTTCTATAAACATAATTAGTTTTTACTGCTCTAGAACTTAGTGTAAGTGAAATCACATAGTTTGTGCTTTAGTTGAGGTTGGCTTCTTTTGTTAAGCAAGATGTTTTTAAGATATCCATATTGTTGCATAATTGACGGTTCATTCCTTCATATTCCCTCAGGGATATACCATGTTTTATTTATCCATTTACTTACTGATGGAAATTTGGACGGTTCCCCATTTGGGGCTATCATAAAAAAGTACTATCAACATTTGCACACAAATCTTTGTATAGATACATGTTTTCGTCTCTCTAGAATAAATAACTATGAATAGAATTCCTGTATCATATGGTAGATATATGTTTAATTTAATTTAATTTTTTTATGTTTATTTTTAAGACAGAGAGAAACAGAGCATGCGTGGGGGAGGGGCAGAGAGAGAGGGAGACACAGAATCCAAAGCAGGCTCCAGGCTCCGAGCTGGCAGCACAGAGCCCGACGCGGGGCTGGAACCCAGCAACGGTGCAGATCGTGACCTGAGCCGAAGTCGGACGCTCAACCGACTGAGCCGCCCAGGCAACCCTCGTACTTGGAATCTTTCATGATTTCCCCCGCTACTGTCCCACTGCCTCACGAAAACGTAAGTTCCACGAGGCAAGTAATACACCTGTATTGTATACCTCTGCACCCTCCACAACTGGAATAGTGCGATAAGTCCTTGCTGAATGAAGAAAGGAATGAACACCCGCATCCCCTCTGTCTCACTTCTAGGCATTGATGCACACATTGGTTGATCTGCCTGCTTTTCCATTTTAGTCACTCTCGGAAGGCATAAGGTGCTTTCTTTTGTAACTGCGTGTGGATAAGTCCTGTCTCACCACCACCCAGCCTAGAAACTCAAAACTAGCTGCATGCTAGCCTAAAGCAACCCCCTCGGTTTATGCTTCTCTGGAAGAAGGCGAGACCTGTAGCCACAATTCTCTGCTCACCCGGTTCATAGGATCTTTTGCTCATTCCTATCACTCCGCTACTGACCCAAATAATTCCATCCACAGGCTGTAGTACGTCAGGAGCATAATTAACTCAGGCGCATTATAGCATTGTGGTTAAAAAAAAAAAAAAAAAGTAGGCTGTACCAGAGGACAAACCTGTGAAAGAGACCAAACTCTACTGTTTATTTTCTATGTGATTTTTGGCAAGTTATTTAATTCCTACTTAATGTAGGTGTTATTCGAGTTATTCAAATTTCTCCTATTTAATGTAGGTAAAATAATTAGGCAATGCGTATGAATAGTTTAGCATAGTTCCTAGTTCCTAAGTCAGCGTTCAATGAGTGTCAGGGATGACTTCTCCGAAGAACTCTTTGAGCTGAGATCGGAAAGATGAGTGGGAGTGGGGCGCCTGGGCGGCTCAGTTGGTTAAGCCCCCGACTCTTGATGTCGGCTCAGGTCATGATCTCACGGTTCGTGGAGTTTGAGCCCCGCGTCGGCTGTGTGCCCAGAGCCTGCTTGGGATTCTCTCTCTCTCCCTCTCTCTCTCTCTGCCCCTCCCCTGCTTGTGCACCCCGTGCGCACTTTCTCTCTCTCTCTCTCTCTCTCTCAAAATAAGTATTTACATTTTTTTAATAGATAAATAAATAAATTTTAAATACATTTGGAAAAAAAAAAAAGAAAGATGGGTGGGAGTTGGCCAAGAAAAGGGTGGGGGAAGAGCACTACAGGCCGGGGGAACAGAATGTGCAGCCACAAGTTCGGGGTGACTCTTCACCAGCGTAGCCGTCTACTAGGGCAAAGTAATGTTTGGCGACCAGCAATTACGTTATGTGTCCTAATAGAGTTTCTTGAAATCGAGATGATAATAGCCATAGTGATATCTGGCAGCTTTGCGAAGGAGGCCCTAATCTAGCACACTTGAATCAATCCAGCTAGAAGTACTAAACACTCGGAGGGCCTGGCTGGCTCAGTAGGTGGAGCATGGGACTCCTGAACTCGGTCATGAGTGTGAGCCCCACGTTGAATGTAGAGATTACTTAGAAAATAACGTCTTAGACACTTACTAACAATGCCAGTGGGTGTCCCGTCCCCTGAGAACACTTCAATAGAGCGGGACTCAGTAGGACTTCAAGGAAGCTGAAGCTATCCATCACAAATTGCCTCTCCTCCTTCTTAGTCCCAGCCTCTTTTGGCCAGAGACTCACATTCCCGAGAAACCCACACCTTCCATTCATGTCGGAAATCTGTTTCCAGTACAAACAAGATCTCATAGCAGACACCGACATTCTTGCCATCTTTAGGCCAGGGGTCCTGGGATCTTGGTGATGTGTTCTCACATGTGAAGGTCGGACGGAGAGTTTCCCTAAGTCGCACGCATGACCACAATATCATTCTGAGAGTAGAGCCCACACATTTGCCAAACGGGGCTATTCCATAGGACTAGGTTCGTGGTCAAGGTCCTTCACTAGTGCAGAGATACCAACTGTTCATAAGAACCGTTGCCATGCCATAGGAAGGTCATTTTCGTCCAGTATCATCTAGATTATAATGAAGTTATCATTTGAGAATGCTAGCACTCCAGATGATCTCTTACCTCCTGTACGCACTTTTGGGAGCCTCCGTGAAATGAGATGGCGTGTGCAAAGGTCCCAATCTTCTTCCAGGAATTAATCAAAACACTCGTGTACAACAGAAGCGAACCCCTGAAGATTCTACAGAGTTTTACTCTCCAAAGATGAGAAAACCTTGCTCAGAGAACTCAACCTAGGTTTGCAAAATGAATCAGTGACTACAAGGGGTGAACGAACACATGTATGGAGGGACGGATAGATGAACGGAAAGAAGGAAAAATAATTAGGCTACAACTATAGCCTGAAATGTTTCCGTTATCTCTAAATTGCATCTCGGGTTATTTTTGAGCACATACGATCTGCAGGAGCTGCTATAAGTACTCTGTATGTATTATCTCATTTACAACTACCAAATGAACTCAGTGCTGGTGCTCGCCGCATAGCCAAGGCAACCGAGGCTCAGAAAGACAGAGTCATTTTCTCAAAGTCACACAGATGGTAAGTGGCAGAACCAGCTTATGATCCCAGGCGTTTTGACTACACATCTTCATTTCTTACTCTCTAGTTCAACCCCTTCTAGTGCATAATCTATTTGCAAGAATGTATTATTTTAGCAAGAGGTGGTAGGATATCTAAATATGACCACGTGATAGGGTGAAAGAGGTACTTACATTTGAGGAGAAACGGAGAGGCAAAGAAAAAAGCTTAAACCTAAAGTTATTCCTATGAGAAATGGTATTCAGTGATGTTCAGGGGTTCAGGCTTTGGGATCCTTACAAGCTTGGGTTCCAATTCCAGCTCTGGTCCTAATTTAGCTTTGCAACCTTGAGCAAGTTAGCACGTCTCTCTGCGTTTCTGTTTCCTTGACTGTAAAAATGTGGGTAACACTGGAACCCCCATTAAATGGCAGTTGAGAAGATTAGATAACACAAATAAAGCCCATAATGCAAGAACGCAGACATGTTAGCAATTATTATATTGTTATTATTGGCATTATCATTAATATTCTAATTGCCCAACTGTACGAGAAAATGGCAAGGGCAAATTATGTTGACATTTCAAGATACCTATCAGATTTGGCGTGACGTTGACGTACCCTAAAATTCAGACCAAATGAAAATTAATTCAACCTCAAGGAAGACAAAAAAGCAAACTAATCAGGATGATCTAATGAGGATGGAAATCTATTTTAATTCTTAAGTACATAGACAGTATGTGCTGCTTCTGAAAACAAGCAAACAAAAAAAGTGGCAGATGAGAATTAAGCATGTGTAACCAAAGCCATTGATTGGTTAAGGAGCCTTCATTCCTTGAAGGAACGTCCTCATCCCCAAGGACTAGAAAAGCCTGATCAGCGAGAGGACTAGGATGCAAAATGTCGTCCCCAACAAGTCACGCACATGCATACATCCCCCTCAGAAGATGACCCCTCGTCACCCACGAATCGTCGTAAACAAGAATGCCCACCAGGTCTAGGCAAGTGTTGCGGTATTCGTTCACCAATCTTAACCCTGACCCTGGCATTGAACGAAAGTACCGTTTGCTGCTTACACGGCGAGTTTAGTTAGAGATTTTTGACACGTAACATCTAACAGGGAAAAGTGGGGAGGATGTTTCTGCTTATATTGTCTCGGGTGCCACAGAAAATCGGCGAATTCACGACACGCCAGGCACTAAGGCAGTTTGTGTCAGGCCGGCAGCCAGAGACAGACAACAGGATCCAGAGGCAGAGACAGGAATGGGTGGAGGGCAGGTCACGAGCAGATCAGGCGGCCTCTTAGGAGCAAGTGTGAGCACGATCAGGACAAGCAGTGAGTCACGGCAAAATAGGCAAATCGGGAGCCCTGCGGGGTCAAGCAAGTAGTCTGCTTCAGGAACCTGAGAAAGGAGGGGCGCTGGGGGAGGGGGAGCTTGGGGGAGGGGCGGAGGGGACCGGGGTGACTGCTGAAAACCAAAAGCAGAACAGGAACAAATTACAAATGGAGAATGCAGTCGCATTGCGTCAGAATCGAGTGGACTTTGGCAGCCAAGGCAGCACGCTGTTCCAGCTCCAGCTTTCTCCTTCCCCTCCTGCCACGTGAATCTGGCCTGGGGGTTTGCAGCGCAGGCAATGGAAACTGCTGGCTGAGTGGAGAGTGCGGGGTGAGGGGCCGCAAACAGTTCCTGCAAAGAGAGCGGCTGTTTTGCTTATAAAGGAAATCAGAAAGGTGCTACCGGAGGCATTTGAATATGAAATGAGGTATTTGGGTATTTAAATGCCCAAAAGAAACTCACGCAATGGCAAGAATGCCTAAGCTCACCAAGATTTCGCCCGACACAAGCACACACTTCAGTAAATGAGTTAATAAACCGTATAGCTAAACACGCGTGGCATTTTCGATTCATGCCTCATCTCCCTACTCTTTTTAAAGGGCAGAGGGCTGTTTAACAACCCTTCAGTGTTCCAGGCCGCAAACAGGCTCTCGACTATTAATGGCAAAGCTCCCAGAAGCCAGACATACCTGGGATCAGATGAAAGGTTTCGTTTGTTCACCTTCAACATGACACTGGTTCCCACTCAGGACCTCTGAGCGCATTACTGGAAATTTTGAAAACACAGTTACTGGTGTGAAGAGGTTTCTGAAAACATACAAAGCGTACATTCAACAAGAAAGTCCACCTGAAAATCCTGGGAGGGCAGGACGGGATGGGAACATTCCAGCATGCCCGTTCTGTTCACAAAGACCAAAGCAAGTTCAAAGACCCAGAAACTTTCTTGAAAATGATACAAATGTGATGGCTAATTAGGTTTTATCTTGCAGGCCAAATACAACAGATTCGGAGCTGCTTCCTGAAACCCTGTGTATACCCGATCAAATTAGTAATAGCCGCCCCACCCCACCCCCCACGCCCCACCCCCCACCCCCCACCCCGGCCTAGGGAGCAAGCGGGGAGGAGATATTCACCATTGTTTCCAAGTCTGCTCTGCTTTGAGTCTCCAGTCCTCTGGGCAGACTATTTTCTACCCTAGAGGTACTTGCTGCCAGCTCTTCTTAGGCTGGGTTCACGCTGAAGATATGCTTTGGCCCCTCACGGTATTTTTTAAAAAACTAGTTTGCCAATATCGGAAAATGAGAGGTTTCACGTTTTTCATAAAAGCATTTGAGGTGTCTTTGCAAAATGGACCTTTCTAGCAATTTTAGGCCTATCTTTCCAAATGGCAACTGTCACCGGAGCCGAGTAGGGGCTGTTCCTTATAGATGGGATGCCCTCTCTTAAATTTGCTTTCTTTCACTGGTCGGCGTTGCCGATCTGGCCTCCGAAGGATAAGTGTTTGTGACCCCTTACCTGTTCCTCTGTATTACCTTTGCTTGATCAAGCTCCTCCATGTTAATGAGGACTTTAAGGTTCAGGGTTTCCTTTTCGACTTCAATTCTGTCATCAAACCAGAATGACTTTAACTCCTTGGCCTCACAGCGGCTGGACTTGCTCAGCGGCAAGACGCCTCACCTCTACTTCGGCCACCCGCTCTTCAGCAACAGAAATATTCTACCTTCAGAAATTGGGGGGGGGGGCGCCTCACTGGCTCAGCCGCATGCTCAGGGAGAGCACTGCAACTCTTGACCCAGGGGTTGTGAGTTTGAGCCCCGCATTGGGGGTAGAGATTACATTTTTAAAAATACAGTAAGATTTCAATGCCAATAGTCTAGTTTTTTGTTTTTGTGTTTCGTTTTGTTTTACCATAACCTCATATTAGTACAGATGTTTCTACCTTTGCTTCCAAGAAATCTACCATTACTTCCCATAAGAAATCTACCATTACTGGGGCGCCTGGGTGGCTCAGTCGGTTGAGCGTCCGACTTCAGCTCAGGTCATGATCTCACAGCTCGTGAGTTCGAGCCCCGCGTCAGGCTTTGGGCTGACAGCCTGGAGCCTGCTTCGGATTCTGTGTCTCCCTCTCTCTCTGCCCCTAACCCACTCGCATTCTGTCTCTGTCTCTCTCAAAAATAAACATTAAAAAAAAAAGTGAAATCTACCATTACTTCCATAAGAAACCTACATTACTTCCCAAAAATCTCCCATTACTTCCCAACCAGATGTTTCGTCCCTTTCCTTTTCCCGTATATCCCCAATCTATCGGTCCCTTTCTGGTCTATTTTGTTCTCATGGCCCATCGGTGCCACTGCCTCTCTTGAACTTATTTTCATAGTTATTTTGTTCCTTTGTCAGTCCTTCAACCTTGCTCATCAGGCCACATCCCCAAATCCATCCTCAAACCATAAAGTCTCCTTCCTCTTGCCTCACTTTCAGAAGCAACTTTTGCTTTCCACTCTGAGAAAAATCAAGGCCGTCAGATGAGAGGTTCCTCAGCTCGCTCCTCCGTCACCTACAAAATTGCTTGAATTTCTGTGCACTCTGACCTCATGCCTCAGTGGGACAAATGTTCCTCTTCCATTTGAGACTGGTTTTTCCCACCTGAATGCCCGTCTCCTTGACATTAGCCCGTTCCCCTATTGCGGAGGCCTGACTTTATTCCGTCGCTGTACCCCTTCTCTCTCTGGTCTGTTTTTAAATGTTTTATTTTTAAGACAGAGAGCATGAGTGGGAGAGAGGCCGGGAGGGATCCAAAGCAGAGGATCCAAAGCAGGCTCTGTACTGACAGCAGTGAGCCCAATATGGGGCTCAAACTCAGAACCAGGAGATCATGACCTGAGCTGAAGTCGGACACTCAACTGACTGAGACACCCATGTGCCCTTCTCTTTTATCTTTGATAATTCTCTGTGCCTGCTTATTCTTTCCTCTCAAAATAAGAATGTGCTCAAGTGTTTTCCATCTAAAAACAATCTTCCCTTCGCCTCGACCACTCTTCTGGCTGCAATCCTATTTACTGCCACTCTTTTCCCACCAAATTTCTTAAAGGGCAGTCTCTACTTCCTTGCCTTCCATTCATTTACTCCTCCATCTACTGATATTTGGGCTTATATCATTACCTCGTCATTGAAACTTTTTAAAAGGTCACCAATAACCTCCATTCTTCCAAATCCAGGAAGAATTTTTTTTACATTTATTTCTATCTTTTGAGGGGAGCAGACGGAGAGAGAGAGAGAGAGAGAGAGAGAGAGAGAGAGAGAGAGAATCTCAAGGAGGCTCCACACCAAGAGCCCGATGTGGGGCACGAACCACGAACTGTGAGGCGGTGACCTGAGCCGAAATCAAGAGTCAGATGCTTACCTGAGTGGGCCACCCAAGTGCCCCCAAATCCAGTATTTTTTTTTTTTTGCCCTTATTTTGTTTGATGTCTGCAGCATTTGCTCAGCATAGACTATTCCCTCTGTCTCCAAACTCTCTCCCCTTGGCATCCATGGTTTTGCTCCCGCCTGTACGGCTGTGTCCTATAACGCTTTTGAAAGCACTGCTTTTGCTTATCAACTAAATGTTGTCTTTACCCAGGACTCGGACCTCAGCTCTATGTTCTCCCCATAGTATAGACTCTCCCTTGTGATCCCATGCACTTACCTAAAACTTCAGCTCAACTAGTACCTGTCACCTGTGGCATCCAGTCCAGCCATTTCTCTCAAGCTCGAAACCCTCTCGCTCCGGCTTTCCCTCTCCATTCGTGCCATCAGTATCTACCCAGTCTCTCAAGCCAGAGATTTAGGAGTCTTTCGGAAGGCCCATCCCTCTCTTCCTCACCCAAATCCTATAATTACAGATTTTAATATTTTTTAAGTTTATTTATTTTGGGAGAGAGAGAGAGCCAGAGCATGCGAGCGGGGGAGGGGCAGAGAGAGAGAGAGAGAGGGAGAGAGCACAAGCAGGGGAGGGCCAGAAAGAGAGGGAGAGAGAGAAAATCCCAAGCAGGCTCTGCACTCCCAGCGCAGAGCCCGACGTGGGGCTCGAACCCATGAACCATAAGCTCGTGTCCTGAGCCGGAACCAAGAGCCAGACGCTTAACCGACTAAGCCACCCAGGCGCCCCCTAAAATTACAGATTTTGAATGTAAGCAGTGCAAAAGAGAAACACTGAAGACACTACCTTGGCAATAAGAAAAACATGATCAGGGGCGCCTGGGTGGCGCAGTCGGTTAAGCGTCCGACTTCAGGCAGGTCACGATCTCGCGGTCCGGGAGTTCGAGCCCCGCGTCGGGCTCTGGGCTGATGGCTCGGAGCCTGGAGCCTGTTTCCGATTCTGTGTCTCCCTCTCTCTCTGCCCCCCCCCCCCCGTTCATGCTCTGTCTCTCTCTGTCCCAAAAATAAATTAAAAAAAAAACGTTGAAAAAAAATTAAAAAAAAAAAAAAGAAAAACAAGATCACCCTGCGACACTGGATCATAGTTTGGCCCTGGGGAATCCGTTCTCCCACAGAGCTCCTAGTCGAAATGGCTGAAATATAAATCTGATCAACTCACTTCCCTTCAATGACTCCCCATAGATTTCAGAATAAAGGGAAAGCACTAACTTAGAGCACAGGCCCTGCCTGAACCAATCCTTATCAACCTTGCTAGTCTCATTTCCGGCCTCTCCTCCATTGTACCCTCTAGGCATCGGCCTCACCGAACTGCTGGCACTTTCCTGACCATATTACACTGTTTCATATCTGTACTTTTATCCCTGCTGTTTCCTCTGCCTACAAGACTTAACTCGCACATAAATTTCCCAGGGAAGCTTTTCCTGACTCTTGAACAGGAGAATTTGACACCCCAAAATGTCTCTTTGGCATGAGGATTATTTGAGGCTGATTACTTCTAAGCCACAGCAGACACAGCAAAAGCTCTGAAAACTGAGAAGTTACCATTTTGTAAGAGAAATTAACATTTGCAAGGGAGATTTCCATTTGTAAGGGTGTCTTCCTGACTGTAGCAGAAAGGAAAGGATGACTCTACATCCCTAGAAACTCATCAATGGAGAAGACGACAATCTAAATCTGCATAACAAGTATACCCTTGTTTACTGTGCTTTTCCTGGAAACCTCTCATAACTGGCTCCCCGCCCCCAATCACTTTCAATTGTCTTTAGCTGGAAATGGTGTATAAGGTGAGGGCTTGGGCCATTTGGGGGAGTGACTCAGTTTTCCTGGGTATGTCCCATGTACACAAGAGGTACACATGTCATTGAACTTGTTTGGTTTTTTCCTGCTAATCTTTTTATTACAGAAGGGTCTCAGCCAAGAACCTAGAAAGGGAAAAGGAAAATTATTTCTCCTCCCCTGCATACTCCTTTTCTGCACCCCCAGTATTCAATGTGTATCTTTATCATAGCACCTCATCCCATTGACTTAGGCATATCTATTTACTCATATGGTTTTTCTATAAGGCACTAAAGTCCCCAAAGCAGGGATTGATTGATTATTTCTATTTATTTATTTATTTATTTATTTATTTATTATTTCTGTATCGCTATTGCCTGGCATATTATTTAGTACATAGTACATGCTAAATTAATATTTGATAAATTAAAAACATGAAGGAGCAAACGAATAGAAAGTTAATTAGGGAATAGAAGAGAGAGATTAAAAAAATCCATGTTGCTATGATTTCCTTTTTACACTAACTTACAATTTGTCTGTTTTTAAGTGGGTTTTTTTTAATGTTTATTTATGTTTTGATAGAGAGCGCAAGCAGGGGAGGGGCAGAGAGAGAGGGAGGCACAGAATCCGAAGCAGGCTCCAGGCTCTGAGCGGTCAGCACAGAGCTCGATGTGGGGCTCAAACCCACAAACCACTAGATCCTGACCTGGGCTGAAGTTGGATACTCAACGGGCTGAGCCACGCAAGCACCCCTAGTTTTTTGTTTTTTGTTTTTTGTTTTTTTTTTTTTGGAGAGAGAGCATGAGCAGGTGACAGTCAGAGAGAGTGGGAGAGAAAGAATCCCAAGCAGGCTCCACACTGTCAGCACAGAGCCCGATGCGGGCCTCAAACTCACAAACCATGAGATCGTGACCTGAGCTGAAATCATGAGCTGGACGCTTAACCAACTGAGCCACCCAGGCATCCCCCAATTTACATTTTAATTAGAGGCTTTTATTTCAGTTATGTATTTGTGGGAAGTAATCAAGGATTTGTAAGAATTCATACCTCTAGGGGCGCCTGGGTGGCTCAGTCGGTTAAGCGTCCGACTTCGGCTCGGATCACGATCTCGCGGTCCCTGAGTTCAAGCCCCGTGCCCGGCTCTGTGCTGACAGCTCGGAGCCTGGAGCCTGTTTCGGATTCTGTGTCTCCCTCTCTCTCTGACCCTCCCCCGTTCATGCTCTGTCTCTGTCTGTCTCAAAAATAAATAAACGTTAATAAAAAAGAGAAAAAGAAAAAAAGAACTCATACCTCTGGTCACCTGTGTGTTACTTTTTCACGAGTAAGTTAGACTGTACTTTGCATAATTGAGATGCTGCCTGGCTAGATGCTGGTACGTCCTGTAGGGTGAGTAGGGCTACATTATGTCACCGAGGAGGAGTTCTCTGTTTACTTCCCAAACCTCTACTGTCTTACAAAGAACATCTGTGCAAACTGTACCCCAGCCACTAGGCCTCTGGGACTCTTTGGCCACAGCTCTGCCTGCCTGGCCTCATCTCGTTCATATTCACTGCTGTTCACAACCCGCTGCTTGAATAGAATGAGCCAACCAGGCTCCCCATGCGCAAGGGGAGAACATTTTCCCAGCGGAGCAAAATAATTGTTAAATCACAGGCTTTGTGGATCAGAATTGCTTCTAACCTCACTCAAAGCCTCCTTTTGCGCCCAGAACAAATTTAAAGAGTTGTGCTTTTGCTCCCTTTACTATAAGCACGCCTCCCCCCTCCCCCACACACCAACTCCAACATCAACACCTTCTTGCCAATGAATAGCCTAATTCAGCCCTCTCGTTCTTTCTCAATGAATGGATCAGACGGTACACTCTGCTCCCTTCCTTCCTGTTCCAAGGCTGGAGTGTCCCGTCCAATTACGCTACAGGCCCTCCAGAGGACGAGACTGTGGTGTCCGTCTAGGGAGGGATCTTAGCACTATGAGGCAGCCAGTATGGGACCGTTATAAAAGGGCCCTGGACTATTCCTCTGAGCTATCTCTTGTAACACAAGTGAGCCTCGTCAGCCCATGGTGGACACATCACCAGTCTAGTGACCCAACCCTTCAAAGTATTTTGGCCTATCATTTCTGCATCACCTTGGATGTGGTCCCTTCCTCCACTTATGTATATGCTTTTAAGTGCAACACAAGTATTTTTAGAAGGTGTTGCTCTCTGGTAAAAAAATAAAATAAAATAAACACCACCACCACCAACAACAGCAGCAGCAACAAACACAAGAAGTTAGGAATCCTGTTGCGCAAATAGTCACATCTACTATTTCCATAAATCTCATTAACACTTTTGCCAGTACTTTTTAAAGCCAGTACGTTCTTCCACTTAACTCCACTTTACAACCTTTGGTTAGACCACACGATGTTGATGTTCTTTTACTCCGGATTACTTAATGCCCTCAAGATTTTAAGGGTTGCATCTGAGCAAAAAATCTTGGCTGGCATATCTTTGCATTAATAGTTTAAATGATTTTACTTATTTATTTTTTTTTAGAGAGAGAATGAGAGTTCCAGCAGGAGACAGGGGCAGAGAGAGAGACAGAGAGAGAGAGAGAATCTTAAGCAGGGGCTCGATCCCATGACCCTGGGATCATACCCTGAGCAGAAATCAATAGCCAGATGCTCAACTGACTGAGTCAGCCAAGTGCCCCTAAATGATCTTTTTAAACAGATCAGATTAATTACTCTAGTAATCATGAAATCTCTTTTTGCGCTTGCAAATCTCTTTCTCAAAACTTTTGAATTAATCTCTGCTCAGACATGACACAAGTCTTAAAACTCTCAAATATCGCCCATCTCTTCACAAAGTCAATCAATTACATCGAAGCCATGGGGAAATAAACTCTTTTTTTTTTTACAAGTATCTGTAAATATTCTCTCAGATGTTCCTGAAAATATATAGATCTAGATCATTCAAACTGAAACATGCTGTCTATTAAAGCTCGATGCTTTTCACATTAAATTTAGGCCACGACCAAATCACCCAGCTTGCTAATTAGATTTTCTGTGATTTGCTCAAGCTAGAGAGCTCAAATCTTAATACTAACTAAATTCTCAGAATGTGTTCCCTTTTTAACAATTTGATTGATGTGAGAAATTTAAATCTGAACAGAAAAATCCATTCTGAAAATCTTCCATTTTATGTTTTTCCATGTAATAAAAATCACATGTCTCCCTTTAGGCTGCAGTAACTAAAGTAGCTGCCCAAATCATCTCACCCCCAAGTTTACCTAAGCAGAGAGAAGTGCTTCTCAAAGATCCAGTTCCTGTAACTGTGTCTGTATACTGGCCGGGCTGTGTCAGTGGAGGAAAGGCATAGGAAAGGGACTGTCCTGAGCTGTTCCATGTCAACCACTAGGTCTGGCTCGGGACTTTATCAGCACCTTCCTGCCTTTCCAACCGGCAAATTAACATGAATAGGAGGACGGCCACACAGCCATGGCGGTCTATTCTACCCGCTGCTGCTGACAGATTATTTATTAATGCCATCACCGGGCATGTGTGGCATTGGGGCTGCGACGTGCCAACCTATCTCCTACATGCAGATGACCAACTTCAGTTGAGGAACAAATATTTTACCATTTCTATATTCCTTTAAGAAGTCCCTGGGAAAATACCCAGTCCTCACCAGCGTTTTATTTTGATAATAAGATGCTCTGTTGGGTAAGGAAACTTAAACTATTGGAAAACTATCTATGAGTAAGTTAGTAACTCTTTATAAATGTTGGGTCCCGGGGCGCCTGGGTGGCTCAGTCGGTTGAGCGGCCGACTTGGGCTCAGGTCACGATCTCGCGGTCCGCGAGTTCGAGCCCTGCGTCGGGCTCTGTGCTGATGGCTCAGAGCCTGGAGCCTGCTTCCGATTCTGTGTCTCCCTCTCTCTGACCCTCCCCCATTCATGCTCTGTTTCTCTCTGTCTCAAAAATAAATAAACGTTAAAAAAAAAAAATGTTGGCTCCCAAGAGTCACTGGTATCTCACAGCATAGATTACCTGGAACAGCATATATTTGAATTGGTTCATTTTTGTGCTACAAAACACGCAGAGCTTGAATAATCATATAAATCCTTAGTTAAAAGAGCCATGTCTCCCTAGTCAGTTATTAAATCAAGAACTTCCACAGAGGCACTGAGAGCTTATGCTGCCTTCCTAATATCTCGGGGAGGAAGGCTAGAAGCGCTCTGAGATGAGTAGGGCCAGAGCAAAGAAAATTGGGGCTTGGCATTGAACACAGTCACCAAATAATGTAGGGTAGTATATCACTCCTAGAACAAAGGAAACCTTAGAGGCTCTGAGCTCAGAGCAAATCACACCGTGTCCCCTGCATTCTTGCTTTCACGTACATCCAGGTGAGACTGGACGGTTCAACACCAAGACCAATTCAAAGGAAAGGCGGTATCACCATCCATACCCTATAGAAATATGGAGAAGGGAACTAATGACCGGTAGCCTCTCGACCTTGAGGGGGAAGCTTAGGAATCTTCATCTGCCCCACCTTCCACGTGGAGGGGGTCCACAGGCCACGCTTTAAGTAGCACTGCCTCAGAGAATAATAAAACTATCATAACCACAGAATCCTCGAGCAGGAAGGCCCTCAGAGACCATCAAATCATTTCCAACGGTCAGAGCCAGACAAAAAAATGGCGTGGACCACCTCTGGGAGATAGCAAACTGCCTATCACTGAAGGCATTCCAGCAGAAACTCAATAAGTCCTTAGCAAGAATATTGCAGTGGGATTTCAAACACCACATGGGGAAGTTAGAGTAGGTGATCTTGAGGACAATTTCAAGTCTGAGATTATATTGTCTCTAGCTCTGGGAAAAGACAGAAATCCCATTCCCAGAAGTAGAAATAATACTAAGATAAGTTCCAACTTATCAGATCATGGGAGTGCTGTTTAACAAAAACAGTTTAAATGCAAACTAAAACAATGCCAAATGTTCCAAGAAACAAGACTACGTACTCAGAGTCCACGGAGAGAGTCTAGAGGGCAGAGGTTGCTTGGTCTAACTTGAAGGAGCAGGAGAAGATAAGCTACTACGGATGAGTACTTCTGACCTATATCTTACAAGCTTGATATTCGTACTTGGTATTAGTGCTTTCTTGCTTTCATCATGGGGTGGACGTTAGAAAACAGGATGGCAATGAGATGGAGAATGAGAAGGAGTGGGGGCAGGGAAGAATAACATAGTATTCTGAAAGTATTCAAGTTTCATGGCGGGGAGGGCCTGATAAGGAACAAAACGTCTGAAAAGGCTCCTGGGGGGTGATCATGGAAAAAGGATGGGAAACACTGCTTTATATCTAGGGGTGAGACTGCAGTGTATGTGTATATTCAACTTTATATAGATTGCTAAAGAGTTTTTCCAGAGGGGCACCTGGGCGTCTCGGTCGGTTGAGCGGCTGACTCTTGCTGTTGACTCGGGACATGATCCCAGGGTCATGGGATCAATTTTGGCTCAGGTCACGATCCCAGGGCCGTAGGATCAAGCCCCGTGTCGGGCCCTGTGCTGACAATGGAGAGCCTGCTCGAGATTCTCTCTCTCTTTCTCTCTCTCTCCCCTGCTTGTGTGCTGTCTCTCTCTCTCTCTCTAAAATTAAAAAAAAAGAAGTTTTCCAGAATGGTGATATTTTTATTTTTTTTTTAATTTTTTTTTCAACGTTTATTTATTTTTGGGACAGAGAGAGACAGAGCATGAATGGGGGAGGGGCAGACAGAGAGGGAGACACAGAATCGGAAACAGGCTCCAGGCTCCGAGCCATCAGCCCAGAGCCCGACGCGGGGCTCGAACTCCCGGACCGCGAGATCGTGACCTGGCTGAAGTCGGACGCTTAACCGACTGTGCCACCCAGGCGCCCCAAGAATGGTGATATTTTTAAAAATACCAGAGGCGATTCTAATGTGTATCCAGGGTTGAGAACCACCACATTCTGCTGTGAGGGTTCACAGTAGGCCAAACAGGCAGTAACACCAGTCTGAATATTTGGGGTTGATAAGGTCCTGTCTCTCATCATCCTCGATCATCACCACGGTCCCTAACCAGCAGCTTCTCCCACAGGTTTTGGAACTAATTCTGTGAAGAAGGCTAAAAAGAGCGCTAGGTGATTTCGTCAATAAATAAATATTGAGTCATACTAACTCTGACTCTGTGCCCCAGTTATTAACAGCTGCTCTTAGATTCCCTGTTGGGGTTTTTTTGGGTCCACCCTTTGGGACCTCTTTTGCTGAACCCACGCTTCCTATGTCAACAGCCTGCCTTGACTATAAACCTGTCACTGTCTATTCTTTTTGAGAGAGAGAGAGCGAGCACTTGTGCTAGTCAGGGAAAGGGGCAGAGGGAGAGAGAGAGAGAGAGAGAGAGAGAGAGAGAGAATCTCAAGCAGGCTCCAGGCTCAGCGCGGAGCCTGACACAGGCTCCTACGACCCTGGGATCATGACCGGAATGGAAATCATGAGTCAGATGCTGAAGCAGCCAGCCAGGCGCCCCTGAGCCTGCCTACACCATACTCCTAGAAGCTTAGTTAAGGAAAGAACAAGAGAAAAGCATTCGCCAAAAAGTGATGCTTCCTCAACAATATTTTTAAGGTGCTATATTGACATGATTGTTTTTTTAATACTCGAGGTACAGAGAAAGCAGTCAACAACAAATGTTGTCTTAAAAAAAACCAACAAACCTGCTCACTCTCCTAGCAGCCAATACCACACCCGCTCTCATACAAGCCCACCTTTTGGCTTCCTCCCTCTCAGGTTAGAAACAAGGCAGCCTTATTTTTATCACTTGAAGCTAGGTCTTCCCTCCAGCATCTGCCCAATTCCAGGTATCTCAGGTTCTAGCCTCCCCTAAGTGTAGCTAAACTTCTGTTTTGTGTGTCCCAAGGTGTCTTGTTGGCAAAAACATCAAAGGCTCCCTGCACTTCTGAGTCTCAGACCTGTTCTATGGGTAAAAAATGCTGTCCCCCTGCTGAATTGTAATTTATATTCTTAATTTGAAGGCCGTGAATATTTCTCGTGGACCTTCCTAGGCTCTTTACTTTCTAGGCATGCCTACATTCAGATAATCAAATAATACCCTCTAATATCACAATTATAAAATCCTTATTTAAAAAAAAAATTCAGTCGTTGCTTCTCCGTTGCCTTTAGGAGGCTACTAAACTCTGACAGATGTTGAACTGAAATAGCGTTTTTTTTGGGCAGTAACTGGAAAAACCAAATTTTCCTTCACCGCTGGCTGCCTCACTAAATCCAGGCTACAGAAATAACAGTGGGGTTTGAGGGGGCAGAAGGGGCCTACGGCTCAGCTAGCCAGCCAGCTAGCATTTTCATTGCCACAAGCTTAGCATGACTCTAGCTACGGCAAAGTAATTTAGCGTCTCTGGTGACTAAACAACATATGTAAACTTTGTTAGCTTCCATTATGTCCTGGGGCACAGATTAATCCTCTTAAACATATCTAGACTTCCAGAGCCTCTGGACCAAGTAGAAGGACAGTGATTCCCTGGAAAGAAAATATTGGCTCAGAGTAGGAAGAATGGAAAAAACAGGTTCACTTCTCTTAAGAGTTGCAATTATGCATTTTCAATCGAGTAAAAATGAATCGTGATCTCCCTCTAGTGACCAAAAGGAGAGTAGCCAACAGACCAGCTTGGGTTCCTTTGTTTTTCTTTTTAACAGGCTGTTTTTAAGTAAAAAATATTTGTATTTATCCTTAGCAACTAAACACACACACACACACACACACACACACACACACACGCACGCACACGGAGCGTATGTATATATCTTTATTTCTTTATGACCAGAGCATAAGACTGTGCTTGGAGCAAGGATCAGAACACAAATTATGGATACCATAATTTGGATACTAGCTACATTTGCACTAATTTTTTATAGCTAAGCAGAAGCAGCCTCATAAAATATTAAAATCTTAGGGACTTGAAAACTTCATGTTTGGTAACTGGTATCTGAAAGTAGAGGAAATCTGACTTTCTTAAGGTTGGACTAAATGAATTTACACTGATGAATAAGCTTTTATTAAATGCCCAGAATTAGATTAAACTACAGATTTCCTTCTCGTTTCTCCTGTATCTACTAAGTGCTTTCTATTGGACAGTGTTTCCTTCTCTATATGATTTTTTCTAATTTTTTTAATCTTCTCTCTATTGTTTTAAAAGTTACGATGTTTTTAGTGTTCTCTGGTGTTTGCCCTTAAGAATCATACTCATGCATATTTTGCTTTTCTTAATTTCTTCAAGATATTAATATCATAAAAATCCGTAACTAAAATCATAGATCATAGTAACATAATGGGGATGAGTCTGGATTTTTATGAATATGTGTTCACTTTTTCTTCTACTTAGTCCCGAAATTATTTTTATTTTATTTAAAAAAATTGTTTTACGTTTATTTATTATTGAGAGACAGAGCGTGAACAGGGGAGGGGCAAAGAGAGAGGAAGACACAGAATCCGAAGCAGGCTCCAGGCTCTGAGCTGTCAGCACAGAGCCTGACACGGGGCTTGAACTCACAAACCACAAGATCATGACCTGGCTCCAGGCTCTGAGCTGTCAGCACAGAGCCCGACACGGGGCTTGAACTCACAAACGGAAAGATCATGACCTGAGCCGAAGTCGGACGCTTAACCAACTGAGCCACCCAGGTGCCCCATTTTTATTTTATTTTTAAAGCATCAAAAAGTTAGTTAAGAAATTTGATCATCCTAACTTGCTACGTTTCTAGAACTATCATTTGGATTGCCTATTTTCATTTGAGTACTTCTTCTGTTCCAGTTTGCAATGTGGGTTCTTGTGTAACAAACCCCCTAAGGCCTAGTATCCCAAAGAATATTTTTATTATTCCCTCATATGTGAATAACAACAATTTAGCTAGATAAGAAGTCTAGGCTCAAAGTTATTTTCCTTAATATTTATTTATTTATCTTTAATGTTTACTGATTTATTTTGACAGAGCGAAAGAGAGCAGGGTAGAGGCAGAGAGAGAGGGAGAGAGAGAATCCCAAGCAGACTTCACACTGTCAGCACAGAGCCCGACATGGGGCTCATACTGAAGAACTGTGAGATCAGGACCTGAGCTGAAATCAAGTGTTGGACGCTTAACCGACTGAGCCACCCAGGCACCCCTTCTCAATATTTAAAAATTAATAGCTCCATTGCTTTCTTGAGTCCAGAATACTATTGAAAAGTTGGATATCAATCTAACCTTGACTCTTCTATTGTTGATCTGTTCTTTCTTGCTGGCTCATTTTTAGGCTGGTTGACTTTAAAAAAAAAAAATCAATGCACTTTACTTTTTAGAACAGTTGTGAGTTTGTCTAAAACTTGAGCAGGATGTACAGAGTTCTCATATATCCCAACACCTCCACTCACCCACACACCCACACACACCCACCCACACACACACACACACACACACACACACACACAGTTTCCCCTACTATTAATATCTTACAATATACAGTAAATTTGTAATAAATGATGAGGCAATATGGATACATCATTATTAACTAAAGTTCATAGTTTACATTAGGGTTCACTCTTCTCTTAAACATTCTATAGATTTAAATATATTATCCACCATTACAGGACCATACGGAATAGTTTCACTGTGCTAAAAGTCCCCTATGCTCCACCTATTCATCCCTCCTTCTCTCTCCCCATTGCCATCATCATCACTATCACCATGACTATCAATATCATCCTCCTCACCATCATCATCACCCTTAACATCATCTGCATCATTATTACTATCACCTACACGATTATGACTATCATCTTCATAATCAAAAGAAACTTCAGAATAATCAAAACCCTCTTCTCTATCACCAGCAGCAGCTCACCGTCATTATTCACATCATAATGCTCACCATCACTGTCATGATCGTCAACTTCATTGTCATCTTCATTATAACCATGGTCATCCTCATCATCATCACCCCTCACCATCATCTTCATTATCATTGTCAGCTTCTGTTATGGACTAATTTATGCCCCCGAAATTCATAGGTTGAAGCCCTAAACCCAAATGTGACTGTAGTTGGAGACAGGGCCTTAAATGAGGTCATAAAGGTAGGGCTCTCTATTCCTATGGGTCTTGTGTCCTTATAAGAAGAGAAAGAGACAAAAGGGCTCACTGTCCTCTGTTCATGCACAAAGAAAAAGTCATGTGAGGACATAGTGAGAAGGTGTCCATCTGCAAGGTGAGGAGAGAGATCTCACCAGAAACCAACCCTGCCGGAACTTGGATTTTAGACGGCCAGTGTCCAGAACTGTTAGAAAATAAATTTCTGTTGTTTAAGCCACCCAGTCTGTGGGATTTTGTTATGGCAGCCCAAACAAACTAATACACCGTCACAACCATCTTTGTCACCTAAACCACCACGGTTGTCACTTTCATCAGCACCGTCACTATTTTTACCTTCACCATAATCATAATCACCACCATCGTCAATCACCCTTTGTATCATCCTCATTATCACCAGCGTCATCATCACTGGCATCATGACCATGTTTATCGTCTGTGTTAATACCATTTTCACCATCATCGTCATCTGTGTTATTACCATTTTCCACATAATTATTACCAATTGCCATCATCTTCATATTTATCACCACCACCATCCTCATGCTCACCATTACCAGCATAGTCATCATTATCACAATCAGCATTATCTTCATCTCCATAATTATCACCATTACCACCAATAGTATCAAAATCATCATCATCATCGTCGTCATCGTCATCACGTCACCATCTTCACACTGATCATAAGATCCAACATCATCAGATTCTTATCATCATCGTCATCAATACCATGATCTTTATAATCATCACCAACATTATTTTCCCCATATTTCTCACCGTCATGGCTATCATCACCCCCAATGTGTACATTGCCATCATTTCATCATCTTTACCATCATCCTCGTCATCTTCATTATCTTCACACTTATCTTCACCACCCTTACCATCATCACCAACAAAATCACCATCATCAACAACAGCATCCCCTCCGTCACTGTGATTATCACCAGGTCCATCGCCATCATCATCTTCAACATTATTGCCATTATCATCTTCCTCATCACCATCACCATCACCTTAATCATCAGTGTGACCATCACCATCGTCCTCACCATTAACATTACCGCCATCACTGTCATCATCCTCATCACCATACTCATCACGATTATCATCACCATCATCATCATCCACGAAATCTTCATCATCACCATTATCGTCCTCATCACCAGCATGATGAACATCGTCATCGTTACCATCATATCACTCTAATCATTTTCATATTCCTCCCATTAGCATCACCATTATCTTCCTATTCAGCATCGCCATCATTTTCATCACCTTTGCACTCATCCCCGTCATCAGTAGAATCAAAATCATTATCTTTATCTCACCACGGTCATCATCGGCTTCTTTTATATCTTCATCATCACCACCATCATCTTAATTATCATTTGCACTATCCTCATGACCATGATCATCCCAATCATTGCTGCTATCATCACAATTGTCATGATTATCATCATCGTCATCATCAACCTCACGATCATCATTATAATCGCCATTTTTATCATTACCACCATCATTTCCAAAGTCCTCTTTACCGTCAGCTTTACCATTATCATGATCATCATCGCCATCATGGACATCAACTCGTTTCATCATCATCACCATCTTTACCTTCTCCATCATAGCCATCATCTTCATTAGATTATCTTCACCGCCGAAACCACCATCCATCATCATCTTTATCATGAATGTATCACCATCATCATTTACACTCTTCATTAGTTACATTGGTAACCTTATCTCCAGTATCATCTTCATCACTATCATTATCTACATTATCATCACAATCATCACCTTCCTCACCACCTCACGGCCATCATGATCATAGTCATTGTTACAATTATTGTCCACAGTATCTCCAACGCTACCATCGTCACCATCATCTTCTTCACAGCATCATCCTCATTCTCATCGTTGATTCTCCTCATTTTCATCACTACCATTGTCTTCAGCAGCTTTGCATTCATCATCACCATCATCATCACCGTCCCACTATCTTCATTCTTACCACCATCGCCATCATCGTCTTCTTCTTTATTGTCATTCTAGTATTCCCTACATCATCATCATCACTACCGCCATCTTCACCATCATCATCACCGTGATTATCACCATCGTCTTAATTATTACTAGCATCATCATCAATGCTATCATTATCCTCACCATGACCATTCTTGTCATTATCATTACAATTAAAATTACCATCGTCGTGACCATCATCCTCATCTTCATCACCACCATCATCCTTTTTTTACCCTTCTCTCTACCATTACCATCACTATCCTATCCATCATCCTCATGTATATCATCACTGTCATCAGCAGCAGCTTCATATTGCCACCATCATCACCACCTTTATCCCAATTAGCATTATCATTGTCAACGCTATCATTGTGATGATCTCCATCATTATCATATTCATTATTATCATCACCTTCATCAGCACCATTATCACTCCCGTCATCCTCACCAGCCTCGTCAGATTGTTCATTAATATTCATCATAGTCACTACTATTATCACCCGCAGTAGCAGCATCAATATCTTCACTGTCTTTCCCATCATGATCACCATTGTAATCCTCACTATAATCTCTATCGTTACCAGATATGCAGAAGATAAATCAATCACAGGGAAAAACGTGGCATACGAAGTTACCAAAGTCAGAGTAGTTGCATGGATTGATGGAACACCAAATTTTTCTTAGTTCTTTAAGATCTTGTACAAATCTATATAGTGGGCAACCATCTTTATCAAATTTCACTTCCTTCTCTATTGGAAGTATGAGGGTATTACATGGTAAGCGCCTTTTGAAAATTATCTCTTCTTTTATTCTAATTCTCTTATAGTTAGTTTCATTCCTTCTAATTGAGCTCTTGACAATGGAGATTGTTTTACACATGGCCGTGGTTTATCCCTTTGGTAAAATATTTTTATGGGCTCTATATTTTGCATATAACAAGTATCGTTATTTCCCAGGGCCCAAAATAACGCATTGATTTGCTTCAACTTAGGGTGCTTTCCTATGATGTTGTGAGACCGCCATTCTACCATATTTCCTTTCTTTTGGTGGACACGTAGTAACCAATTCTGATACTACCTTCAGAGGAGCTCCACGGAAACTCCATTTGGAGTACAGAATATGGTAGTCTTTAAGGTGCACGGCTGGACACACAACAGGTGTACAGAAGAACCAAGAGAAAGCGAGGAACCATGTTCTTCAGTCAGAGGATCTGTCAATATGGGAACATGGATGAAATGGAACAAGGGAGAGAAGGTAAAAGCAAAAAGGCTGATCCAAGATACCAACACCCGACATTGATCTATCACCAAATGGAATGTGAGAAATTCCTGACAAAATTGCAAAATAAGCAGCACCAGTAACACCAATTCCCAACTTAGGATTCCCTAAATCGGTCAAATTTTTAAGCTATTTGTCAATGATTTCCTAGCTTTCTGAGCTTTCTTATTTATGTAATTCCTGCATCTTTTAGAGTGTCTTTCTATAATCCCCCCTTTAATATCTTGATTTCTGGCAATATTGACATACAGTTTCCCTTCTTCTTTTGTCCCTTTCATAGGTTTTCTAGAGTAGGGGGTATTCCCTTTAGAAAATAGTTCTAACAGAGCAACTGACACAGTAGTTTTTAAAATTTCTTCATGTTTTCTTTATCTTCTCTGGAGTTTACCAAAACTGAGTAGTTGCAGCTAATATTTGAGTAATAGTCTGCCCTTGCCCTACTATAGCACTTTCCTTAATATGAATTTTAAGAATCAGCAAAGAGCCAGGACTCCTTGTGGCTCAGTTGGTTGAGCATCCAACTCTTGATTTCTGCTCAGGTCCCAGAGTCATGGGATAGAGTCCTGCGTTGGGATCCACACTGAGCACAGAGCCTGCTTAAGATCTCTCCTCTTCCTCTGCTTCTCTCTGTCACTCACACTCTCTTTCTCTCTAAAAGTAAAATAAGTCTTAAAAAAAAAAAAACAAAATAAAGAATCAGCAAAGAGCCAAGACAAAGGTGGTTAGGACCAGAGGGTGAATTTGATCTGCCCTTAGATCCAGGCCAACAAACACAGAGGACCATAGAGAAAACATCTACTAATCACTGGTGAAATCAACAAGGGATTCACCCATCTTCTTGGGACACCACTGCAACTTCTGCCAGCTTACCTTTAATGGAAAGCTTCACACGCAATCATTATCAACCCTTCCTGACAGGTCTCCAAAGTCCTTAGTTCTTTCATCCTTGTGGGGTGACAGTAAACATCTTTCCTTGGTCACCATAACACTGTATGTGATCTTCCAGACTCTGAAGTGTTTGCTAGATTGAATGGACAGCCTTCTGGCAGCAGGATTCCATGCAGCTGCCGGTTGCAGAATTCTGGGAAGTAGCCAGTGCACAACATCACACATGGGGTTGTAAAATGAAAACACTCTGCTTCTGGGTTCCAGGGGAGACATGACATGACTATTATCAGCTGGCAAGAAAGGAATGTGAATTACCTGGGTGTCTGGGGTCGCTTTTCAATGTCATCACCTTTGCTGGCGATCCAACTAGGAAGGCCTGGGGTGTTCCCCCCCCCCCCCCCCCCGGATGAGGAAAATGTAAACTATATAGTACTTTTGTCTGCTTTCCTATAATTGACATTCATCGGCTTCACACCTTCTTTGTTTTCCTGTTTCCGAGTAACCAGTGAAACTACTATCCATATTTATCCAAGTTCTCAGGTATTCTCAGACCATGTCCCATTATCATATCTGCTTCTCTAACTGTGCGGATGATAAGGGACTCTTAAAAGCGTCATCTGGGACAAGACATGAGGTGGACTTTGGGTCAAGCCATGAGGCACACATTTATCTTCAAATAGCCACTGCGGTACAGAGAACTGCAACGCAGACAAACTCAGCAGATTTCATCGCTGATGAAGCCAACAACCAGCACAGACACCACAGATGCCCTGAAGGTATTTTGCCAACTATTTTTTGCATTCCAGATGCCAGTCGCCTGAGTCCCTCCCCCAAACCCTACAGCTACGCACCTGCATACATCCAGCCCAACCCCATCACTAGCCTCCAATGCTCTCTGCATGGCCAGGGGAAAGAACGCAACAATAGGAGAACATGCCAAAATCCAGGGCCTCCACAGCTGCCAGTGAGCCCGTAGTTGGCCATGGTCCTTGCTGCCTGCCCTGACCCCTATCACTACTATGTGGGTGTCTGCAACTGGACCCTGCTGCTACATAGGCATTTGCAGCTGGCCCCTGCAGCTCAGTGTGCACACACCACTGGATCCGGCCACCACTGGATCCTGCCCTGGTCCCTGGCTACCAGAATTGGCGCTTCCAGCCACTGCAGACCCCATGGTGCTCGCAAAGGACCATACAGTTGTTGATGCTATGTGCCACAGCATCCTAAGCCAAGGAGACATCATCCCCGATTAGACCCAGTGCCGCACATGCCCCTGCACTAGGTGCCCCACACCACCAGACCAGGGATCACACAGCGTATTCCCGCATACCCTGCCCAAAGGCAAAAGACTTCACTTATAAGAATCAGTCCATAAAGTCTGAAAGACGTAACTGCTTGCTCAAATGCAGAGACACCTATACAAAGCTACGGGGATGACAAAGGATCAGGGAAACATGTCTCCACCAAAGGACCAGAGTAAACCTCCAGTAACTAACACCCGCCGCATACAACAAATGAAGGTCCAGCAATTTCTCTGCGAATAATTCAAAGTAATTGTTCTAAAGATGCTCAAAGAGGTACAAGAGAACACAAATAAACAATTTGATGATATCAGGAAGAGTGCAGGAATAAAATGAGACATTCAACAAAGAGAAAACATAAAAAGGAAACAAATTAAGGAACTGAGGAATACCATGACTGGACTAAAGAATTTGAAAGAGAGCCTCAACAACGGACATGAACAAGCAGAAGAATCATTGGGCTAGAAGACAGATCAATTGAACTTATCCGATCAGAGGAGCAAAAATAAGAAAGAATGAAAATTGAAGAAGAAAGTCTATGGGGGTTATAAATACCACAAAGAGAAATACTATACACACCACTGGAGTCCAGAAGGAGAAGAGAGGGAGAAAGGGGCAGAAAACTTGTTTAAAGAAATAATGGCTGATATACCCAACATAACAGCACCTAAGTATATAAAGTAAATATTAACAGACCTCAAGGGAGAAATAGAGAGCAATATAATAATAGTAGGGGATTTTAAAACCCAACTTTCATCAATGGATAGATCATCCAGACAGAAAATCACTAAGGAAACAGTGGCTTTGAACGACATATTAGGCCAGATGGACTTAACAGACATATACAGACAAATCCATCCAAAAACAACAGAGTACACATTCTTTCCAAGCAGACATGGAACATTCTCCAGGATCGACCATATGTTAGGCCACAAAACAAGTCTTAATAAATTTAAGAAGATTGAAATTATATCAACCATCTTTCTGACCCCATCAGTGTGAAACTAGAAATCAATGGCAAGAAGAAAACTGGAAAATTCACAAACACATGGAGATTAAACAACATGCTATCGAACAACCAATCTTCTTTGATTCAAAGAAGAAATCAAGAGAAATCAAAAATATATTAAGACAAATGAAAATGGAAACACAACATACCAAAACTTATTGGATACAGCAAAAGCAGTTCTAAGAGTAAAGTTCAGAGGAATAAACGCCTACATCAAAAAGCAAGAAAGAGCTCAAATCAACAACCTAACTTTATACCTCAAGAAAAAGAAGAGTGAATGGAGCCAAAGTTAGTAGAAGGAAGGAAATAACAAAGATCAGGATGGAAACAAATGATATAGAGACTAAACATATGATAGAAAAAAAAAATCAATGAAACAAAGAGCTAGTTTTTTATTTTTTCATTTTATTTAAAAAATTTTTTTTCTTAATGTTTTTATTTATTTTTGAGACAGAGAGAGACAGAGCATGAGCAGAGGAGGGGCAGAGAGAGAGGGAGACACAGAATCTGAAGCAGGCTCCAGGCTCTGAGCCATCAGCACAGAGCCCGACGCGGGGCTCGAACTCACAGACTGTGAGATCATGACCTGAGCCGAAGTCAGACGCTCAACCGACTGAGCCACCCAGGCGCCCCAAAGAGCTAGTTTTTTAGAAGATAAACAAAATTGACAAACATTTAGCTATACCCACCAAGAAAAAAAGAGAGAGGACTCAAATAAATAAAATCATAAATGAAAGAGACGCTGCATCTGGTGCCACAGAAATACAGAAAACCAGAGGAGGTTACAATGGGTAATCATATACCAACAAATTGGATAACCTAGAAATGGATAAATTCATAGAAACATGCAATCTACCAAGACTAACTCATGAAGAAACAAAAAATCTGAACATACTGATTACTACTAAGGAGATCGAATCAGTAATTAAAAACCTGTCAAGAAACAAAAGCCCAGAACCAGATGGCTTTCCTGGCGATTTCTACCGAACGTTTAAAGAATTAATACCAATTCTTCTCGAGCGCTTCCAAAGTAATGCAAGAGGAGGGAACACTTTCTCCAACTCATTTTACAAAGCCAACATTACCCTGATAACAAAACCAGGATCCTGCTAAAACAGTTCAGAGAAAATCCCCCACCCTCGATATCTGAGCAAGTTCCTCATCCCCTACCTTTGATGTATAAATCCTTGGCCTATCTCCAGCAAGAATTCTCCTACCCTGGGTCACCTGGGTGGCTCAGTCCGTTGAGCTTCTGACTAGATTTTGGTTCAGGCCATGATCTCATGGTTTGTGGGACTGAGCCCTGTGTCGGGTTCTGTGCAGACAATGCAGAGCCTGCTTGGGATTCTCTCTCCCCCTCTCTTTCTCTCTCTCTCTCTGCCTCTCCTCCACTCGCTCTTCTGTGCGCTCTCTCTCTGAAAATAAATAAATAAATTTTTAAAAATTATTTTAGTATATGTGCTGCCGAAGCGAGCACAAATTTTTAAAAATGAAATTTCATTAATTAATTAAAGAATTCTCCTACCCTTAGGGCACCTGGCTGGCTCGGTCAGTAGAGTATGTGACTCTTTCTTTCTTTCTTTCTTTCTTTCTTTTTTTTAATTTGGGGAGAGAGAGAATCTGTTTTTTAAAGTTTGTTTATTTATTTTTGAGAGAGAGAGAGAGAGCGCGCGCGCGCGAGCACAAATGGGGGAGGGGCAGAGAGAGACACAGAATCCAAAGCAGACTCCAGGCTCCGTGCTGTCAGCACGAAGCCCCACACAGGGCTTGAATGAGATCACGACCTAAGCCGACGTTGGACACTCAACCGACTGAGCCACCCAGGCACCCTGCGTATGTGACTCTTGTAAGATCAAGCACCACGTTGGGTGTAGACACTACTTAAAAATAAAATCTTTACCAAAAAATTCTCCTACTCTGTTAGTAACTTTCCGTCTACTGATCCCCTCACGTGGCTATGAGGCTCCACTTGTCCTTGTCATATTTGGGGATGAGTCTGATCTCTTTTCCCTACTGCAATAGGGAAGGCTTCTTTGAGATGACATTTGAACAGACACTTGATTAGAGAGAGCAATTCACTTGTGCCGTGTTCATTGCATTTTTTAACTTGAGATTTTCCTGGTTCTTTGTATGACAAGTGATTTATGATTGTATCCTGGACATGTGGGTATTATGTTCTGAGTATCTGGATCCTACTTACAGCTTATACTTTAGGAAGCAGTTTAGATTTACCCTCAGGTCATGGCATACTTTTGCGGGCTATGTTTCGAATGACAATTTGGTTCTCACAGGCCTTGAAAAACTCTGCTATGCTTTATTTCTGTGCTATTCAGAGGCCAACCTGAAAACCTAGGCAGGATGTTCATTTCTTGTACAGGTTACTCGGGGGGGGGGGTTGCCCAGGATGCTATATATATTTAAAAATTCCTTTCTCCAACTCCTTCCTTGGATTCGCTAGTTTGGAGGGTAAGAAACATCACCTCATCAAGCTTGCCCAGCTCGGTCTCCTAGACATCACCTCATTAATGGAAGGAGAATGCTGCCTCCCAGCCACCAACCGGGGCAAGGTGTACTCATAATTTTTAAACACCAAGGCATTTAATGTTCAAAAACTTTCACTCTCTGCGCTTCTCTAGCAGGAAAAAAGACACAGATGTTCATTCAGCATCTCAGCAAAAACACCCAGAAATTCAGCTAAAATAGATTTATTGAGTGGAATCAGAGCAGGAGGGCAGAAATGTCTTTAAGCGGTTCAAAAGCAAGGAGAGTATCCTGAGATCCATGCTTTATTAGCCCAGAGAGCAGAAAGGCTGTCTAGAGAACCAAAATCAATAAAGTGCCATGACAAGGAAAAGGAATGAGTTCCTATGTCAGATTATGCAACAAAGCCAAATAAACTGAGCCATAGCACATGTGATACTAATTCACAAGATCTCTTTTTTGCTGAGCAAATATTCAATAAACAAATTTTTATTTTTTATTTCTATTTTTTTTAAGTTTATTTCTTTTTTTTTTTTTTTTTTGAGACAGAGAGAGCACGCACACAAGAGGGAGCACCTAAGCAGGGGAAGGGCAAAGAGAAAGGCAGAGAGAATTCCAAGCAGGCTCCACACGGTCAGTGCAGAGCCCAATGTGGGGCTCGAACCCATAAATCACGAGATAACCTGAGCTGAAGCCAAGAGTCAGACGCTTAACTGACTGAGCCACCCAGGCACCCCCAAAAATACAGTAAATTTTTAAAAATAATGAAATGATTTCGGCTCAGGTCATCTCGTGGTTTGGAGCAAGGAGGAGTCTAGCTAGATTTATCCATGGTCAGAAGTAAGGTAAAAGTCTACAGTCCAGGGGTGCCTGGGTGGCTCAGTCGGATAAGCATCCAACTCTTGGCTTTGGCTTAGGTCATCTTGTGGTTCGTGGGTTTGAGCCTCACATTGGGCTCTGCCCTGACAGTACAGAGCCTGCTTGGGATTCTCTCTCCCTTTCTCTCTGCCCCTCCTCTGCTCTTAAGCTCACTCTGTCTCTCTCTCAAAATAAATACACTTTATACACATAGATGAGTTATTTCCCCATATGGTGGCCTGGATAAGTGCATTTTCATTGGAAAATGAGTTCCTAATTCATAAGTATTGTGAAATTTTTGTGATCAGCTTGTGTGTGTGTGTGTGTGTGTGTGTGTGTGTGTGAGAGAGAGAGAGAGAGAGAGAGAGAGAGAGAGAAGCTTTTTAAAAGATACATTGTTTGATGATGATTAAAAAAAATAATATTCAGGAAAGAAGGCACTTTCCTATGCTATGTACCAAAAAAATTAGATTACTGTCACCACTGAATGTTGTCACCTATTACACACTGTAAAAATTTAAATGTCAACAGAAAACATCATTACCTTAAAAATAGCTAGGATAACAAGGGTCAAAACAATTTTTAAACATGTATGTTTATATTTAAGAGAGTTATAGTACTTAAAGATGGTAAAAATAATCAAAATTTCTTTTAAGAATGTGTTTCCTACATGACTGTAGTGAGACAAAAAGACCCTAATCCCCAGAATCTGTGATTACCTTATATCGCAAAAGATGTGATTAAGTTAAGGATCTTTTTTTTTTTTTAATTTTTTTTCAACGTTTATTTATTTTTGGGACAGAGAGAGACAGAGCATGAACGGGGGAGGGGCAGAGAGAGAGGGAGACACAGAATCGGAAACAGGCTCCAGACTCCGAGCCGTCAGCCCAGAGCCCGACGCGGGGCTCGAACTCCCGGACCGCGAGATCGTGACCTGAGCCGAAGTCGGACGCTTAACCGACTGCGCCACCCAGGCGCCCCATGGATCTTAAGAGGAGGTACTTATTCTGGACTATCTGGGTGAGCTCTGAATGCAGTCACCTTGTGAAAGAGAGGTAGAGGGAGTTTACAGACACGAAGAGGGGAAAGCAACGTAAAAATGGAACAGAGAGAGAGGTTGCCAAGGAATGCCAATAGCCATTAGAAGCTGGAAGAATCAAGGAAGAGCTTGTCTCCGGGAGCCTCCAGAGGGAGTGTGGCCTTGCCAGCACTTTGATTTTGGACTTCTGTACTCCAGAACTCCGAGAGATACATTTTTGTTGTTTTAAGACACCCAGTTTATGATAATTTGTTATGGCAGCCCTAGGAAAGTAATACAATCCTCCTTACAGAACTTTCTTGCTTTCTCTTTGCCTTCTGCATGAATTTCACATGCTTTAATGGAGTTTCCGATTATTGAGATACTGTCTGAAGGAGAAGCGTAAGGTGGTGAGCTCACAAAGGAAAACAAAAGAGTCTGCAGTCTATTCTCTAACACTGAACCGTACTTGGCTACATCTGTGCAGGTATTTGCACATTAGTGATCACCAATGGCTAGGAGATGCCATAAACTTTAGTCAACGTTTTGCCTTTGACCATGTGATTCTCTTCAAGGAGAATCAAGTCCTGGGGTTAAGAATTGATCGATGAAGTTCAGTTTCATATATTTATTTCTGCTTAATTCCTTAAGTTAGAGCAAGTGATGATCCTGGAACAAAAGGTACCCCAACAAAGGTAATGATGGAGGAGGAGGTCCTTGAACGAAGATGACGGGGGTGGTGATAACGGTTTACCATTTATTCCAGGTAAAGGAATTGGAGGAAGAGGAGCAACTCCTTTAGGTGGAGGCAGCACAGGTAGAGATGATGGTTGGCACGACCCTCTATCTACCCGTAGATACCACGGAAGAGGACCTGAAATTTATGAGTAACTTGACGGCCAGTGCTCCTATAATATAAATAAACTTCAAATGCTTGCAGTAAAATATGCAGTACACATTCATGGGGGTTTTTTAGAGATTATACACTACTTATTAGTTTATCCATCTCCAAGGACCTAGTATATGCAAGGGTCTTGTAAAGATATTTAATAAGCATTTAAAATTCTATACAAAAGTACTTCCACTAACACCGTAATGTCAGAAGAGTTGGCATCCTCATCAAAAGGTTTGTGAAATCGCACTCCAAAGTAATGAAAAATTAGATGTTACGATGAACATATGCAAAGAAGTATTCTATCTGGCCCGGGCCTGTTAGATTAGTCTGTTCAAATATGGGTAGTACAAGGTTATGGTTTGATCCCCTTGGGAGCTAATTAGCTTTACAGAAAGAGTCTGTCTCAGAGTGCCAATGATCTAGCTATCTTATAATAACATAAGCAATATCCATTTATATAGTAATATATGCTTATCAAAGTTTTTACATTATCCCTTTTGAACGTTATTATAACCCTATATATAATATAGGTAGGGCAAGTAGTTTTATCTCATTGTTTACAGATGAGACACTGAGAATCCCGAAACTTACGTGATTGGTCAAAGGTCACAAATTTAGTGTGGAACATAATTAGGACCTGAATACAGTTCTTCATGGACCTAATTGGGCTCCCTTTTTATTATAGCAGACTACCTCCTCATGAATGCGTGCCATCTGTCATGAGCTGAGGACAGACCTAGGTGAATGCCCAAATTTGGGGAGTGAAAAAAGGGAGAGCAACCAACTTCTTAGAGAAAACAAAAAGTGAAGTAGGATAGAAAAAAAAATGTCAAATATTACAGATATAGTAAAGCAAAACGAGGCTACGAAAAGGCCACCAGATTGGGCCACATGGAGTTCACTGTTGATTTTTTATGTAAGTTTTCAGTAGACTGGTAGAAACAGACCAATTCAAGCAACAAACACCTAGTGAGGATTGGCCACGTTAAGATGCAATCTTCACTTTCTGAATATTCCCTCCAAATCTGAGCTGTCTTGAGGGTGGGAATGTAAAGTTGACAGGTTTTGCAATAATGGTAGTCGAGATTAGAGAGGTCTACAAAAGCTTTGAGGATTATTAAAATAACTGAAGATTTTCTTCACGAGAGGAAAAGTGATTCTGATGGTTAATTTTATGTGTCAACATGACTGGGCAAGAGGGTGCCCAGGTATCTGGTTAAACATTATTCTGGGTGTTACTGGATGAGATTAACATTTGAATTGGTAAACTGAGTACCACAGACTCCCTTCCCTAATGTGAGCAGACCTAATCCAATCAACTGAAGGCACGAATATAACAAAAATGCTTATCTTCCAGCTAGTAATGAAGAATTCTTACTGCCTAACTACCTTTGAACTGGGACACTGGCATTTTTCCTGTATTAGGATTCAAACACAAACATCGGCTCTTCCTGAGTTTCAGTCATGCTGGACTTCCGACCAGACCTACACCATTGGTTTTCATGATTCTAAGGCTTTTCTACTAAGACTAGGTCCAGACTAATGGCTCTCCTGTGTCTGCTGCTTGCCAACTCATGCTGTAGATCTTGGGACTTGCTGCTACCATAATCATGTGAGCTGCTTCCTTATTTTATATCGTATGTATTATGTCCAATATTACATATGTTATATGTAAACTTTATATATTTTAATAAAAATACGTATACATATTTACATATAAATATGTATATGTTATACATAAAACATACACATATGTACATATAAATATATTCTGTAAATTGTATATATAAAATACATGTATATCTGTGTGTGTATATATATATACACAGAATATATAAAATCTCTACCCTATTGGTTCTGTTTCTCTAGAACCCGGAGTCATATAAAGGTGGACCCAAATATTCAAATTATAGTGAAAATTTTCTCTCAAAGACAATTTTGCTTGCATAATATTTTCTATCACAAAATATGTAGGGAAGCATAAGAAACGAATGCTCGAGTCTTTTTCCACGCATGGAAATGATTTGTCTTGGGAAATCAAATTCGTAGAGTTATTTAAACTAAAATTTTAATTTATGAGGAAGTCTCTTTCTGGTCCTATTTTTCCTCTATTGAACTAGATAATTTCCTACCATAGAACTCATCTTGACATGATAAAATATATATATAGCTTCATTACCTGTTTTTGATTTTGCTGGAATTCTGTTCCAAGCTCTTTGATCTTTTCTTCCTTTTTTGGCATCTTGTTTCGAACGTGGGTTCAAGCTCTGAATTCTTCATTTACCTGCAATGTTTGACACCGTAAATGCATACTGAATAATAAAGCTTCCAGAAAGCTTTAAACAATATTATGATTAAATAAATGGAACACCCGGTGCTTCTTTAATTCCCAGGCCTTCACTCCTGACTGTTTTCATGACAATTAACTGCCCCTGTGTGGGGGCGGGACTAGTGCTGGTGATCATAGTGGTAGTAATGAAGAACTATGCTCTCAACTCAATGCAAACAAAACCGTTTGTACTCCTGAAAAAAAAAATACTATAAAAAAATTTTAAATGTGTGGGCCACATTTTTCTTCATATATCATGGGTATCTTTTGTTTTATTATTCAAAAGTAGATCTTAGTAATTTCATCCCAAATGGGGAAAGACTGAGAGCTTTTCCTCTACAGTCCAGAACAAGATAGAGATGTCCACTCTCACCACTGTAATTCAACATAGTACTGGAAGTTCTAGCCACAGCAATCAGACAACAAAAAGAAATAAAAGGCATCCGAATCAGCAAAGAAGAAGTAAAAGTTCCACTATTTGCAGGTGACATGATACTATATAGAGAAAACCCGAGGGGCACCTCGGTGGCTCAGTCGGTTAAGCATCTGACTTCAGCTCAGGTCTTGATCTCACAGTGCGTGAGTTTGAGCCCCGTGTCTGGCTCTGTGCTGACAGCTCAGAGCCTAGAGCCTGCTTCAGATTCTGTGCCTCCCTCTCTCCCTGCCCCTCCTCCACTCATGCACTTTCTCTCTCTCAAAAATAAAAACAAACATTAAAAAAAAATTTTTTAAAGAAAACCCGAAAGACTCCACCAAAAAACTGCTAGACCAGATAAATGAAATCAGTAAAGTCGCAGGATACAAAATCAACATACAAAAATCTATTGCATTTCTATATATTAATAATGAAGCAGCAGAAAGCGAAATTAAGAAAACAATCCCATTTACAATTGCACCAAAAAATAATAAGATACCTAGGAATAAACCTAACCAACGAGGCAAAAGATCTATACTCTGAAAACTATAAAATACTAAAGAAAGAAATTGAAGAAGACACAAAGAAATGGAAAGACATTCCATGCCCGTGGGTTGGAAGAACAAATATTGTTAAAATCTCTATACTACCCAAAGCAATTTACACATTTAATGCAGTCCCTATCAAAATACCAACAGCGTTTTTCACAGAACTAGAACAAACAATCCTAAAATTTGTACGGAACCACAAAAGACCCTGAATAGCCAAAGCAACCTTGAAAAAGAAAAGCAAAACTGGAGGCATCACAATTCTGGACTTCAAGTTATATTACAAAGCTGTAGTGATCAAAACAGTATGGTACTGGCACAGAAATAGACACATAGATCAGTGGAACAGAACAGAATACCCAGAAATGAACCCACAATTATATGGTCAATTAATCAACACAAGAGGCAAGAATACGCAATGGGAAAAAAGACAGTCTCTTCAACAAATGGTGTTGGGAAAACTGGACAGCAACATGCAAAAGAATGAAACTGGACCGCTTTCTTACACCAAACACAAATACAAATTCAAAATGGATGAAAGACCTAAATGTGAGACCTGAAACTACAAAAATCATAGGAGAACACAGGCAATAACTTCTTTGACATTGGGCCATAGCAATGTCTTTCTAGATGGATCTCCTGAGGCAAGGGAAAGAAAAGCAAAAATAATTTATACTGTTTTTTAATGTTACATACTCTATATTTAAGCTTAATAAGTTAGAAAATTAAGTATAAAAATAAGTTGTCAGATGGTTCAACTTCTTAAATATACTTAATCTTGAAGAGAGATCACACTACTAGGACATTCAAGTTGATTCACATGAATACAAATTAGAATCTTTCTACTGCATCCTTCATTGCTTAGCATTCTAAAAGATGTGCTGTACAAAACCAGACAGTAGAATGATATACACCATAGGGGTGCCTGGGTGGCTCAGTCAGTTACACGTCCAACTTCGGCTCAGGTCATGATCTCATGGTTCGTGAGTTTGAGCCCCACATCAGGCTCTCCTCTGTCAGCATAGAGCCCGCTTCAGATCCTCTGTCTCCCCTCTCTCTGCCCCTCCTCCCCAACTTGTGCCCTCAAAAATAAACTTAAAAAAAATTAAAAATAAAAGAATGATCACGTCATAAAGGCATTCTCCATGAGATGGTAAGTCAAAACACTTGTATAAAATGTCAGGAGGGAATGTGAGAGGTTAAAATACAGTGCTAAGCCAGAGAGATCATCTAAATGATGGACATTCTCGGGCTGCCTGGGTGGCTCAGTCGGTTGAGCACCCGACTTCGGCTCAGGTCATGATCTATCTCACTGCTTGTGGGTTCAAGCCCCGCATCAGGTTCTGTGCTGACAGCTCAGAGCCTACAGCCTGCTTCGGATTCTGTGTCCCGCTATCTCTCTCTGCCCCTCCCTCACTTATGCTCTCTCTCTCTCTCTCTCTCTCTCTCTCTCTCTCTCCAGAATAAATAAAACATTAAATGATGGACATTCTTCTGCTGTGTCCTGCTACAGGTCTTCATCGAGCCTCTAAACAAGACCAAACAAACCTGAATATTTATTGTGAACACTGCTTGGTCCAGCTAAAGAAAGACCATATTCACATCTTATTTCACCTCTGTTGCAATGTCACCTGAAGTCATTCTAGAAGGCTACTACATTCTATAACGCTACTCCTGCTTCTACAAGTGATGTATCTTCTTGTCTGGAATTGTCTTTTTTTAAATGTTTATTATTTATTATTGAGAGAGAGAGAGAGGGAGAGAGCGCAAGCAGGAGAGAGAGAGGGAGACACAGAATCTGAAGCAGGCTCCAGGCTCTGAGCTGTCAACACAGAGCCTGACGCGGGGCTCGAACTCATGAACTATGAGATCATGACCTGAGCCAAAGTCGGACGCTTAACCGACTGAGCTACCCAGGCACCCCATTGTCTGGAATTGTCTTTAGCTTAGTGGAAGAATAAGTACTTTCACGGTTAGTCACTTATTCTCAGAGTATATATGACCTTTAGAAATTATAAAAGGCATTCAGATCCAAGTCTGAAGAAAGAGTGTGCGAGGGGCGCCTGGGTGGCGCAGTCGGTTGAGCGTCCGACTTCAGCCAGGTCACGATCTCGCGCCGTCTGTGAGTTCGAGCCCCGCGTCAGGCTCTGGGCTGATGGCTCAGAGCCTGGAGCCTGTTTCAGATTCTGTGTCTCCCTCTCTCTCTGCCCCTCCCACATTCATGCTCTGTCTCTCTCTGTCCCCAAAATAAATAAAAACGTTGAAAAAAAATTAAAAAAAAAAAGAGTGTGCGAGCAACACGGAGAATAACAATGGTTAGGGTTAAACCTAAAATACTACTTAATAATTGTTGTATCTATTCACATCTGAGTCCTAGAAAATGTCCCACAGTGGCTAATCCAAATCTTCTCTAGTATCTTTAAATTTCAATTCCTCCTCAAAGACTTTGATCAATCAATGAGCTGATACTGTATTTTTTTAAAGTAATCTCTACACCCAATGTGGGGCTTGAACTTACGATCCTGAGACCAAGAGTTGTATGCTCCACCAACTGACCCAGCCAGGCAGCCCTGATCTGATATTCTGGTTCATTGAAAGATGTGAGCTTGTTTGTTTGACTTTACTATGATCCATGTTAAGATTTCTCTGAATCCAGGGGCACCTGGATGGCTCAGTGGGAAGAGCATGTGACTCTTGATCTCGGGGTCGGGAGTTTAAGCCCCACGTTGGGTGTTGAGATTACTGAAAAAAAAAAAACCTTTAAGATTTCTATGAATCTGGGGCACCTGGGTGGCTCAGTTGGTAGAGCATTGGCCTCTTGATCTCAGGTCTTGATCTCAGGGTTGTGAGTTTGAGCCCTGTGTTGGGCATGGAAACTACTTAAAAAAAAAAAAAAGAAGAAAAGAAAAAGATTTCTCTGAATCCACACTCCCTTCCCTCTCCTAAATCAGCTTCTCCTTCTGTGTTTATGAGCTCATGTGCCTACACAAGATAATGTCTACAATTTCCTTCTGTAAATAGCTCATTGCTACATTTCAGAGAGTCATGTAATCTCTCTGCTTGTAATTTTTAAAATTTTTTTATTGTTTATTTTTGAGAGAGAGACAGAGCACCAGTGTGGGTGGGGGGAGCAGAGAGAGAGAGAGAGAGAGAGAGAGAGAGAGAGAGAATACAAAGCAGCTCTAGGCTCTGAGCTGTCAGCAGAGAGCCTGACGTGGGGCTTGAACTCACGAACTGTGAGATCATGACCTGAACCAAGGTCAGATGCTTAACCGGCTGAGCCACCCAGCGAACCCCTCTCTGCTTGCAATTTAAAATTAAAAACACAGGGGTGCCTGGGTGGCTCAATTGGTTAAGCATCTGATTTTGGCTCAGGTCATGATCTCATAGTTCATGAGTTCAAGCTCCGTGTCTGGCTCTGTTCTGATAGCCCGGAGCCTGCTTCAGATTCTTTGTCTCCCACTCTCTCTGCCCCTCCACTGCTCACACTTTCTCTCTCTCTCTCAAAAATAAGTAAATAAACATAAAAAAAATTTTTTTTTAGGGGCACCTGGTAGCTCGGTCGGTTAAGCATCTGGCTTCGGCTCAGGTCATGATTTCATGGTTCATAGATTTGAGCCCCGTGTCAGGCTCTGTGCTGACAGCTCAGAGCCGAGAGCCTGCTTCTGATTCTGTCTCCCTCTCTTTCTGCCCCTCCCCTGCTTGTGTTCTGTCTCTTTCTGTCTCTCAAAAATAAATAAAGATGTCAAAAAATGTTTAATTAAATAAATAAATTTAATTAAATTAACCGCACACAGAATTCAAAATCACACAAGTCTAAAGTATGTGAGTGGAAAGATGCCTTCTTAGAAGGCCACGAATCTTAGCTTCCACTTTTTTCTTTTTCTTTTTTTAAATGTTCATTTATTTTTGTGAGAGAGAGTTAGGGGCAGAGTGAGAGGGAGACAGAGAGGGTCCAAAGCAGGCTCCGCACTGACAGCAGAGAGCCCAATGCAGGGCTCGAACTCATGAACCGTGAGATCACGACCTGAGCCAAGGTTGGACGTTTAACCCACTGAGCCACGCAGGTGCCCCTTATCATCCACTTGTAACAGTGAAGAAGCCAAGACCCAAGAGTGCAACTTACTCAGAGCCACAGCCAATTGGTAGCAAAGCTGAGATCAGACCTTACAGCTTATCATCTACAACTGAGTGCAGGGATGTTAGAAAGTACCAGATAGGTTAATATTTCTAATCCCCCAGGCAGAACTCTCATGATCATCATAATAAATCATTAGAGCGACAAAGCATGCGTGGACACGGTGCTCACCAGATATTAACACAGGAAGTTCAGTGAGGCGCCTACTTTGAAAAAGGAGCCTCGGGGCACCTGGTTGGCTCAGTCGGTTGGGTGTGATTTTGAGGTTGAGTGTCCAAGTTTGGCTCAGGTCATGATCTCCCAGTTTGTGACAGCGCAGAGCCCACTTTGGATTCTCTGTTCCTCTCTCTCTCTCTCTCTCTCTCCCTACCCCTCCCCCACTTGCACTTTCTTTCTCAAAAATAAACACTAAAAAAAAGAAAAAGAAGCCTAGGTACGGAAGGGGGTAACACAGAATCAAAGTACAAAATACAACGCGGAGTTAACTCATATACCTATCAGAAGTGTGAAATCAGAGTCCGTTCTTCGTCTATGCTTGAACTCTGGGTCCACACCATCGCACGTGTAGCACACACAGTAGATCACACTCTTCAATTTTCTTATAAAACTGGGACCGGGATGGGGAGGGCACCTGGGTGGCTCAGTCGGTTAAGCATCCCACTCGTGATTTCGGCTCAGGTCACCATCTCGTGGTTTGTGGGTTTGAGCCCCACATCCAGCTCTGTGCTGACAGGGCAGAGCCTGCTCGGGATTCTCTCTCCCTCACTCTCTCTCTCTCTCCGCCCCTCCCCCCACTCCCAAATAAACTTAAAAACAAAAACGAAAACAAAAACAAAACCTGTGACCTGAAAAGGAAAGAAAGTATTTTTGAGTACCCTCGCCACAGATACAAATCAACTTTTCTAAGATTCCACATGAAAAAATCTATAGCTTCACACTAGAATTTGCTGGGATTCAGTGGTCAAAGATACGGATCAGCCTTTCTGCTTAGTTAAGCTACTGTCCTTAAGGTTAATAAAATAAATATCCTGTTAGCCCTACATGCGCAGGTTTAGAAATGTTGCTCCCCACTTGCGAGGGATGAATATCCTGGCACGAGGCAGCCAGGGACAGTTTGGATTTTGTACAGTGGTATCACTCAAGTAGCTGTGAACAGCTTATACAACTGTACTGAGCCACTCAAGATGCTAAGCAAGGAAGAATGTATACACGTGTTCAAAAAAGATCGAACTTATAGAAGCATACATGCTTAGTAGGCAATGGCTAGAGCCTCAATTGATTCAAAGTGGCAAAGGTCTTGAACCATGTCTTTAATTACGTAAACCATCAAGGTAAACCTGACCAATTTGCATACTGCCGAAATACAACAAAATACAACAGCAACTGTTGCATCGAAATGGGAGGGAAAATGACACTCGGTCAGTGGCTGGACGATTTTACAGAGTAACAGCACAAGAGGTACAGGATATTCCCTCTCTTTGCAACTTTCCTCCCCAGATCTCCAGGATCTCTTCCTTCAGGATTTTTGTCACCTTCTCAGTAAGGCCTTTGCTGCACAACCTATCGAAGGTGCAAATCCCCACATCCTTCCCATGGCCTACTCCCGTTCCCTACCCCAGTGTGTTGCAAAGAACAGATCATTATCCCTCATATATATATGTGTCTCATTGATCTTCCCCACTAGAAATGTGAGCCCCGTGTGAACTGGGACCTTTTTCTTTGTCACTTTCATGGTTGTATTTCAAGCATTAAGAACAGCGTCTGGCACATAGTAGGTGCTCAGCAAAAAACCAAAGTCACTTTTGGCCTAATGTTCATGCTGTTCCAAAGGTGATCCTGTTAAATGTATGGTGAGCAGTTTTCAGGATTTTCTTCCACATATTTACATTCTCATATAAGAGACTATTAAAAAATAGATACCATTCACTTCAATTAAGCTTTGAATACTTCTATAATAAACAAAAATCACTTGTTTCCACTTCTACCTGGAGATACAATTACAGCTTTGTAAACACAACCAAGATTAACTCTTTAAGTTTGGTATTTTCCCCCATATTTCTCAATACCGTGCTCAAACTATGATTTTGTTTCTGTTTACTCTTTATCATGGGTGATTTCAAATAAAGCAGATGCAACAATATGTCAGAAATCCTATGCATCTGCCAGACAGCTTCAACAACAATCAACATGAGCAATATTCCACACTTTGCCAGTTGTGGGTTTTGTTTGGGTTTTTTGGCTAATTTTTTTTTTTGGTTGAGCATTTCAAAACATATTGCAGATATATGGTTTTGCACATAAATCTTAAGCTATACAATCCATATACTCTACTATAAACAAACGCTCTAACAGATAAGGGCTTTAAAAAACCCAAATATTATCATTGCCTCTAAGAAATTGTAATTATAGCTGTCCTTGCACAAAACAGGTTTGAACTGCACGGGTCCACTTACACACAGATTTTTTTTTTTTTACATAGTACAGTACTATAAATGTATTTTCCTTTCCTTATGATTTTCTTTAACTTACTTTATTGTAAGAATATAGCATATAACATATGTAACATACAAAACACATATTTATGTTACTGGTAAGGCTTTTGGTCAACAGTAGGCTATTAGTAGTTAAGTTTGGGGGGGACTCAAAAGTTATACTTGGATTTTTGACTGCACAAGGAGGTCAGCACCCCAATTCCCCTCATTGTTCAAGGGGTCAACTGTATTCCCTAATGCCACATGAAAATATCCATGTCCAATATGCTGCTTGACCTAAATATGTCTCTCAAATTTGATTTGTTCTTATTAGGATCCAAACAAAGATCGTTCGTAGAATTGGCCAAATTATGACTTAATCCTCTTTTCGTCTATAACATCCCTTTACCCCCTTTTCTTTGCCATTTCTTTGATGAAAATACTGGATTATTTGTCTCGTAGAATTACTCACATTCTGATTTCTCCGTAGACATCCTTGTCCTGAACATATTCCATTACAAACAAAATAGCTTGTCGTGTGACTTGGTTAGATTCAGGTTAAATTACTTTAGCAAGCATGTTTTATAATTAATGCTTTGTATTCCTATTACATCACATCAGAACACACGTTGTGATTCACACACTGATGATATGAATATGAATCAGTGGGTCATAGTATTTTTACTTTGATTCACCCACACATTGTTCTTTTACTTAAATTGTATTAAATTTATGTGTGGGCTTGCTTTTTATTATTGATATGAAATTCATGCTGTATATAATTTATAATTTTAAAATGTACACGTCACTTTTTTTATGTTCCCCAATTTGTGCACGCATCACAATCAATTTTAGAATATTTGCATCATCCCAAAAAGCAAGTCCATACCCGTTAGCAGTCATTCTCCATTCCCCCTGACAACTTCTAATCCACTTTCTTTCCCTATGGATTTGCCTATTCCGAACATTTCTTGTGAATAGGATCATGCAATACGTATTCTTTTGTGCTGGCTTCTTAAAAGTACTATATTCTTGGGGTGCCTGGGTGGCTCAGTCAGTTAAGTGTCCGACTTCGGCTCAGGTCATGATCTCACGGCTCGTGAGTTCGAGCCCCGCGTCGGGCCCTGTGCTGACCGCTCAGAGCCTGGAGCCTGCTTCGGATTCTGGGTCTCCCTCTCTCTCTGCCCCTCCCCCACTTGCACTCTGTCTCTGTCTCTCAAAAATAAATAAACGTTAATTAAAAAATACTATATTTTAAAGGTTAATTCATGTCGTAATGTGTATCCATGTTATGACTAAATAACATTCCATGATATGGATATAACACATTTTGTTTAAATGCTCATCAGTTGATGGATATTCGGGTTGTTTCACCCCTTTAGCTTTATGAATAATGCTGCTGTGAACATTCATGTACGAGTTCTTGTTTGAATATGTTTTCAGTTCTCTGTTATATATACCCAGGAATGGAATTGCTGACCACGTGGTCACTCTGTTTAACTTTTGGTGGAATTGCCAAATGGCTTTCCCAGGTGTCCACACGATCTTACATTCCCACTAGTAATGTATATGAAATTAAATTCTTGACAACCTTGCCACAATTGCTATTTTCCATTTTATTTTTAATTTAGTCATCTTGGTAAGTAGGAAGTGGTATCTCCATGTGGTTTTAATTTTTACTTCCCTAATGATGGATGATGTCGAGTATCTTTTCTTGTGATCATTGGCCATTAGCATGGGAGGGACCAATGGATTTGCAGCATGTGTGTGAATACTTCCTGTGCAACCTTGGTTCACAGTGGCAAAGCCAGTGAGTCTGTTCGTACCTCAGTTTCCTGGCACAATGAGTAGTCAGTGAACTGGTCTCTGCCCAGAGAATGGGAATAGAAAAAGGCTTTGGCTTGGGTCTCTGCATGAGGAAATGACCCCCACTCCCTAACGTGGAGGACAAGAAACACAGGGAGGAATCCAGAGGCTCAGCTGAGACCCAGAGCCCAGGGGCTGGTCAGGTAATCCCACCAGGGGAGGAGGTGGAAACGCTTTCATTTACCACTCTGCCAGGTGGGGAGAGTGAGGCAGGGAATGAACCCCTCCCTTCACCCCTGGGAGTGGAAGGCAGCTGGGTTTTGTGAGATTTCCGGTGTTGACCTGAAATGCAAAAAGGCCGCCACGCGGCCAGGACAAAGCCCCTCGGGGTCTTCTTTGTCCTCCTTCCTTCCGCCCTAGAAATTCCCACCCACTTCTGCCCAAACAACCTAGGGAATGAATGGGTGAGAAAAAGGGGCTGTGAGTCCCAGCTTGAACCAGGCTGGAAGCAGCGGACAGCAGGTGGTCTTGAGGGTGGTGGGCAGGTGTGGGCAGGGGTGACTTCAATTCTCTCTTGAAACAGGTCTGTATTCCCGTATGTGTGAAGATTTTCTTCTTTAAAAATAAGAAAGGATTGCGTTTGTCAATGGAGAGAAAAAGTACACAAACGTATCTTCACAGATATAGATTACAACCTGCTGGGAGGATACAGGCACCAAATTAACACCCCTCATCTCTGGCCGCATCACCTATAGGTTCCTTTTCTTCTATATGCGTCTCCATTATGGGAACATTATTTTGCAAGAGGAAGGTTTTCCTCTTTCAATAGGAGGAAATAAATCAAGACACTGATCAGACAGGAGAAGCGTTCCAGTCGCTGTGATTCTTTCGGACCCGTCACATCACCAGGCGGTGTGGACACCACCTGCAGCAGCCCCGGAAAGGCCACACAGGGACGCTGGCTCCCTAGCAGGTCCTGGGCAAAGAGCGGGAGGTGATGGGGCGCAAAGAGCGCCTGCTCTTCCGATCCCGACTCTCACCCGGGGAGGGAGCAGTTAAAGTTTCCATTACCTCAGGCGTATGAATGATGCAAACGTGTAACCTCGTCTGAAAGTGTACGTATTGAAACTTCTTTCCCCCTAAATAGTTTTGCTACTGCGGAACGGTACATTTTCGGTTTTATTGTTTGAGCACCTTCACCACGTGCCCTCTTGCCGGCGGCGGACAAGTTGATTTTCCCGAGCAAACGGTAAAAGACCGCTTTACTCTCTGAGCTTCCCACGCCCACCTCTTCCCGCCCCTTCTAGCACCTGGGAATGTCCCACCCCTCCCTTGGGCGGGGCCGACACCGAGGAACCCGGATTCTCAGCCCCCGCCCCCGCCCCCGCCGCGACCCCGTACCTCCAGCCTGCGCACGCTCCGGGGAATAGGAGGAGGCGCCGACGTTGGGAGGGGCGGCCTACCCACGGCCTCGAGGGCGCAGCTTTACGGCAGGGATGGGCCGGGGGGCGCAGTCGTTATCGTGCGGCCCCGCGCGAGGACCGGAGCCGACTTTGTTTTTCCCGCCGGCGCGCGGCCTCCGCCAGGTGGGTCCCTCGGCTTTCGTCCCTTTGCCGTTCCTTTCCCTTCTCGGGCGCGAGGGGACCGGGGGGCGGGGGGCCGGGCTTGAGCGGCCCTTCCGGGCCCGAGGACCTTCCCTGTCCTCCAGAATGTGGACAGCCTGTCCCCGGCGTGCGACGTAGGCCAGCGGTGGCTGCTGCCCGGCCGGCTTGGAGGGACAGGAGGGGACTGGCCGAGGCGGGGCGAGCGCGGGCTCCGGGATTGTACCGCCGTCTAAGTTCTGTGCCCAGGCGCGTGTAGGGGGAGCCTCCCAGGAGCGCCTTCTCGGGCCTCCTGGTCTGTGGGCCTGGGAGCGTTTCCCTGTGGCTGCGGGGTGGGGGTGGGGAGGGCGCGGATCCTTGTCCCCAATCCCCACTCTGGACCCTCGCCTTCTTCCCCACTTACGTGGCCGCAGGAGGTTCTGCTCGGTTGGTTTGGATGGAGGGCTCCTCGGAATGTATCGCCAGAAAAGTGACATTTCGTGTAACTGAGGGAAGAATAGGTGTCCTTGGCCCGTGTTGGGCTCAATTCTCTGCTCATTTCGGACAAACTTTCTTGAAAATCTTGTAAGAAACCCAGTGCCAATGACTGGCTTAAGGAAACTGTTCTGACCTATAAATTGCTTATTTAAGTGAAACTAGCGGATTCACAGAATAGGTTGCAGATAATATGTCGTCCACATTATTTTAAATGAACTAAGGGGATTTGGGAGACCAGGATTAATTTTCACAAGTCGTTGGTGCTCCTCGCGATTTGAAACTTAGCCGGGGACTAAATTTGAAGAGGTGAAATGACCTGAGTGAAGGAATCCAGCCTCTTGTCTTCCTGTGTGTTTAAAACTTTTAAGAGCTTTGTAGGGGCGCCTGGATGGCTCGGTCGGTTAAGCCTCGGACTTCAGCTCAGGCGATGATCTCACGGTTTGTGAGTTCGAGCGCCGCGTCCGGCTCCGTGCTGACAGCTCTGAGCCTGGAGCCTGCTTCGGATTCTGTGTGTCCCCCTCTCTCTCTGCCCTTCCCCGGCCCGTGTTCTGTCTCTCTCTTAAAAATAAATAAACATTAAAAAAATTAAAAACTTTTAAGAGCTTGGTATTTGTGCACTGGCCTTACTGTGTTTCACTCATTTAAAGAAGGGTGCCTACTCTCCACAAATCCGTTCTGTCCATGTTTGATTATTTATGACAAATGTACACCCTGTTCAGTCCCTGGCGACATCTGAAAAGAAGATGTAGGTTGTGTTATTGTAGTCATAGAAACGAACAAAGGACAAAAGTTTGCTTTACCTGCATGCAAACGTGCATGTTTGTTTGTCGCAGACCTATCCAGATACACAGGTCCTGCTGGCGATTCATGAATGAAAAAAATGCAGGTGGAAGGGCCAGGCTATTGATTGTGTTTACTGTGAAGGAGTGGGATTTTTGAAGAGGCTCTTTCAGACCAATTTTAACCATATCTCAGTTCTTAAAACTTTTTAAAGACCAAACTGGAATTTAAGTTAGGATTTTCAGTGAACAGTTTTTTGAAAAAGTTGATGGGTTATCATCAAACAGCACAGATGTTAGTAATGGATTTTTGCCCTAAAATAATTCTATTTCCACATATACTTTTAACCAAACCCCCAAATTTTGGGGGCTTTCCCCAAGTGATGGGATTACTGGTGCTTTACGTTTTCATCTTTTTACAGTTTTCTGTGAATAGGAGGATCTGAAAGGAGGGTGATTACTAATGAAAGAAACAAGCTTTTTAAAGAAGTAGTTTCAGGTTATCAAAGATAATGAAGGCTAGTGGCAATACAGGTTTCCCCTGTTGTCAGAAAGTAGAGAACATTCCTCTGAAACCTAAGCTGAAATGGCATAAAGCTAAGAGTATACTGCACTTCCTGAACATTCGTGTTAGGCCACTTTGCTTTTAAGAAAGACTGGTAGTGGGGCGCCCTGGGTGGCTCAGTTGGTCAAGCCACCGACTTTGGCTCGGGTCATGATCTCGCAGTTTGTGAGTTTGAGCCCTGCATCGGGCTCTGGGCTGACAGCTCAGAGCCTGGAGCTTACTTCGGAGTCTGTGTTTCCCCCTCTCTCTACCCCTCCCCTGCTCACACTCTGTGTCTCTCTCTCAATAATAAATAAACATTTAAAAAAATTAAAAAAAAAAAAGACTGGTAGTAGTACCTGTTTTTGCTAACTGAAGGACATCCGAGGATTTTTGCTTTCACAAAAACTGTTACCATGCTAGTGTTGGTCTTTATAAAAGTGAAGTAGTGGAACTCAGACTTTTGGGAAGCAGGGGATACCCCAATACAAAAATATGTATGAAGCGAACCAACTCGATATATGCGGGGAAAAAAGTCCAGAAGGAAAGAAAGCACTAGTTATTTCCAGATGACAGCGTTACTGGTGTGCTTGTGTTTCTTGTTACTGATACCGAGGCAGACATTTGGTCTTATTTCCAAAATTTAACAGCTCACAGAAGTTCTGCGATGATCTGATGGCATGAGATGGCAATTGAAATGTGAGCGTTAGGGATTTTCACTAGTACCCTGTTTACAGTATGATTATTCCCATCTGAAGTATTCAAAGAGATTGGCTCCGTTCTTTGTAAAAACATCTACCTGTGAAATGGCACTTGACTGTCTGCATGGGCGGGACAAATCCTTGCAAGAAAATAGCAATGAAACCACTTAAGATGAGCCAGATTCAACATAGGGCAAGAAATGGTCCATATATAAAGAGTACAATAAACTGGTAATACGGGTCCCTCAGAGGGGCAGGTCACGATTAGGAACCCTTGATGTGGGGCGCCTGGGTGGCGCAGTCGGTTAAGCGTCCGACTTCAGCCAGGTCACGATCTCGCGGTCCGGGAGTTCGAGCCCCGCGTCGGGCTCTGGGCTGATGGCTCGGAGCCTGGAACCTCTTTCCGATTCTGTGTCTCCCTCTCTCTCTGCCCCTCCCCCGTTCATGCTCTGTCTCTCTCTGTCCCCCCCCCCCAAAAAAAAAAACGTTGAAAAAAAAGAAACCCTTGATGTGTAAGGAATTGTATAACAGTGCAATTTTTGTTTAGATTTTCCTTATTAGTTGGTGGGAAACCTTTCTGTATATTTAGGGTACTTTTGTGTTTCTCTGTGGACTGTTAATATCTTCTACTGTTGGGTGTTACTCAAATGATTTTCTTTGTTAATGTTTATTTTTGAGAGAGAGGGAGAGCATGAGCAAGGGAGGGGCAGAGAGATGGAGAGCGAGAGAGAATCCCAAGCAGGCCCCGCGCCATTACTGCAGAGCCAGATGTGGGGCTCGCACCCATGGACTGTGAGATCACAACCTGAGCTGAAATGAAGAATCGGGCGCTTAACCGACTGAGCCATCCAGGCACCCCTCAAATAATTCCTACAGCTTCTCCTGTATTTGAGTAAGACTAGTGTGAGTTGAAAATATTTTTTCCTATTTATCATTGCTTTTCTGACTTTGCTTACAAAAGTTTTTTTTTTAAATATGGTGAATTTTACATGTTCATATATATCCATGTTTTCCTTGATGGATTTTGAATCAAAGGTAGAAAGGCGTTCCCTGCTGCAGGGTTATTAAGGAATCAGCCTGTGCTTTTAAGGGTTTTATGATTCTGTTCACTGAATATTTAATTCTTGGATCTATATAGAGTTTATCCTGACTTCTTGTGTGAAATGTGGAACCAAGAACCTGGGTACCCCTTTGCCCCAAATCTGTCCTTTTTTTGTTAATGTTTATTTTTGAGAGAGAGAAGGTGAGTGTGCATGGGGGAGGAGAATGGGGGGGACAGACAATCCTAAGCTGGCTCTGTGCTCGATGCGGGGGCTCGAACTCACAGACCATGAGATCGTGACCTGAACCTAAGTTGGATGCTTAACCAACTGAGCCACCCAGGCGACCCCCAAATCTGTCTTTACGTCCACAGATTTGGGAGCCTACCTTTTATATACTAAACTCTTGTATGTCCTTGGGTCTGTTCTCCTTTTTTTAATTGAAGTGTTATTGACATACAGTATTAAGTTAGTTTCAGGTGGGGGGCACCTGGCTGGCTCAGTTGGAACAGCATGTGAATCCTTTTTACAACTTTTTTTTAAGTTTATTTATCTTGAGAGCAAGAGAGAAAGCGAGAGTGCTCGTGCAATGGGGGAGGGGTAGAGTGGAGAGAGAGAATCCCAAGCAGGCTCCATGCTCTGAGCATAGAGCCAGATGTGGGGCTCAGACTCATGAACCATGAGATCATGACTTGAGCCGAAATCAAGAGTCTGATGCTTAACCAACTGAGCCACCCAGGCACCCCATGCATGTGACTCTTGACCTCAGGGTTGTGAGTTTGAGCTCCACGTTGGATGTAGAGATTACTGAAAATAAACTAACTTAAAAAAATTAAATTAGTTCCAGGTGTGCAGCATAGTGATTCAATTATATACATTATGAAATGCTCACCACAATAAGCATAGTTACCTTCTGTCACCATACAAAGTTGCTATAATATTACTGACTATATACCCTATACTTTACTTTTCATCCCCATGACTTATTTATCTTATAACCGTAAGCTTGTACTTGTTAATCCCCTTCACCTATTTCACCCACCGCCCCACCCCCCCCTTCCGCTCTGGCAACCACCCATTTGTTATCTGTATTTGTGAAAATGCTGCTGTTTTTTGTTTTGTTTTTTTAGATTCCACATGTTAGTGAAATCACGTGGTATTTGTCTTTCTCTGGCTTACCTGACTTAGCTAATACCCTCTAAGCCCATCCATGTTGTCGTGAATGGCAAGATTTCATTCTTTTTTATGGCTGAGTAATATTCCATTGTGTGTGTGTGTGTGTGTGTGTGTGTGTATACACACCACATTTTTATCCATTGATCTATCAGTACACACTTGGGTTGCTTCCATATCTTGGATATCGTAAATACTGAGTAAACATAGGGGTGCATATATCTTTCTGAATTAGTGTTTTTGTTTTCTTCAGGTAAATACCCAGTAGTAGAACTATTGGATCTTATGGTATTTATATTTTTAATTTTTTTGAGAAACCTCCATGTTGTTTTCCAGAGTGGCTGTACCAGTTTGCATTCCCATCAGTAGTGCATGAGGGTTCCCCTTTTTCCGCATCCTTGCCAACACTTGTTATTTCTTACCTTTTTGATACTAGACATTTTGACTGGTGTGAGGTGATATTGTAGTTTTGATTTGCATTTCCTTGATGTTAGGAAATATCAAGCATCTTTGTCATATGTCTCTTGGCCATCTGTATGTCTTTGGAAAAATATCTTTGGGTCCTCTGGCCATTTTTTTAATAGGATTTTTTTGTTGTTGTTGTTACTGAGTTGTATGAGTTCTTTATATATTTTGGGTTATTAACCCATTATTGCATATATGATTAGCACGTATCTTCTCCCATTCAGTAAGTTGCTTTTTCATTTTGATGATGATCTCCTTTGCTGTGCAAAAGCTTTTTAGTTTGCCATAGCCCCAATTGTTTATTTTTGCTTTTGTTTCCCTTGCCTTGGGAGACAGATCCAGAAAAATATTGCCCAGGCTGATGTCTTAAGAGTTTACTGCCTATGTTTGGGGCGGAGGGGGTGGGTTAGGAGTTTTATGGTTTCAGTTCTTACATTTAGGTCTTGAACCATTTCGAGTTTATTTTTGTGTATGATGTAAGAAAGTGGCCCATTTTGGGGTCTAGTCTTGGTCTTTGTGTTCTCTATATATGGCACATCTAGTCATCCCCCCACGTGGCCATTCATTATCAAAACTGTCCTGATATTCCTGCCTGTTTATTTTATTGTCCCTTATGAGTAATGGAAAACAACAACAAAGCCTTCAAAAGCCTTTTGGATTGTTCTTGGGATTAGAATAGATTGATTAATTTACTGATGATGAATCAACATATTCAAGAGGTTGAGTATTTTTTATGTTTATTTTGAGAGAGGGAGGGAGGGAGGGAGGGTGAGAGAGAGAGAGAGAGAGAGAGAGAGAATCCCAAGCAGGCTCAGCACTGTCAGTGCAGAGAGAGAGAGAGAGAGAGAGAGAGAGAGATCGAGAATCCCAAGCAGGCTCAGCACTGTCAGTGCAGAGCCTGACGTGGGGCTCCATGTCACAAACCGTGAGATCAGGACCTGAGCAGAAGTCAAGAGTCGGACTCTTAACCAACTGAGCCACCCAGGCACCTCGAGGTTGAGTCTTATTATTCAAGAATATAATACATGTTTACTCTTGTTTAAGTGTGTTTTCCTGTCTTTCTTGACCCTTTAAAGTTTACCTCCTGTGAAGTGTTTCGTGTTTTTGTTCAATTATTCCTAGCCATATAATCTTTCATTATTGGTAATATAAATTCCTTTATTCTCTTTAGTAATGGGATATTTGTCCGTGGAATTGGCCTGAAAAAAATATTGGTAGAGCCCTTGATGGTTAAGAATTTTGTTAACCCTCTAGGTGGCAGTGAAGGGTATAAATATTTTCCTTATTGGTTCTTACCAACCCTAGGAAAGGTGAAAAAGTTTTGAAGCATATGCCTCTGAGTGTTGGATCTTCTGGCACTGGGTGGGTAAAAGTTGGGTAAAAAATTACAAATCCATTTCTCTGAAATATTTTGTTTTCTCTCTTACGTTCAGTGTTGCAAACAGAATTCAAATGTTCCCACTGTTCCCATCTCATTGGAGGGTCCTGAAACCCTTGCATTTCTCCGTTAACACATTTGCTGAAATTCCAAAGATTTTGAAAGTTAATGTTCGTTTTTGTGGGCAACAGATAATCCAGTGACTCCAGAAGATGATATAGATCTCAATTTGATGAATTTGGAAAGGGCATAGACACTCTCGTGTACCGAACAAGATGGGCTAAGTTTAGAGTATTATAGAGCCTGTAAACCAGAATTTGAGAGGATCAAAATAAAACAAAACTGTAAATTCTGTATTGCCTTTTCTTTTCAAGGCTTTGTTAAACATGATATACAGCGACTCCCTTCAAACTATGGAATACAGAATGCTAGTCTTTTTCTTCTTTAGGGTCTTCTGTTGTTCCTATTTGTGCTTTGATTGTACACAGGCCCTTATTTTGCTGACAAGAACTAAAGTAAAATATATTGTTGAAATGCTTGAAAATTGGAGAAGTTTGGCATGAAGGGGGGCTTTTCTAAGCCTGATTGAAATTCAAGCATCCACGAACATCTAGGCTGATGCGTTTAGGTACCCGCCTCTTGGAAAACCATTTGACAGTATTGATCCAAGAATTGAATGAAAGTACATGAGAATTTCTGATTCATTCTGTTGCTTCTCTGAAAATGCAGGATTATATTCACAAATGAGCAGAGGAGCATATCCAAGAGGGTGTCTTTCACCCAGGATTTGTAGAAGTGAGAAGTAGAAAGGGACCAGAAGGACCCTCCAGAGGTGAATGGTGGGATGTCTTGTTACTCAGCCGTGGGAGGGAATATACACTGCCTGCCATAGAAAGAATGAGATGGTGGTCCTCGTGGGCCTGAATCCTTGGCAGAAGCGTGTCCTCTTTTGAGGGAAAAAGCAGAAAGGTTCCTTGAAGGATTGAAGTTTGATGAATCGCCTACAATATGAAACCAGAAAGAAATCTCCAAGTGGATATGTGTATACCTCTATGTCATTGCAAACGCAGACTGAGGAAGAAACAGACATTTGAATCTTCCACCCAAACAGTTGTTTGCTGTGTGCATGGGACAATCTTTCAAAGATGGAAAGGATAACATAAGATTGTGACTTGCCTTTCTTTGGGGGTCTTATGGCTTGTGGTGGAGGCTCTTTAGAATTTTGCTTGATTTTCTCAGTTGATTTAAAGGCTTTTCTAACAGCTTTCAGTCACATCGGGCCTCTGGAGCAATACGGTAATGTGTAGACCAAGAGAAAAAATTTAAAAAAAAAACCAAAAAACCAAAAGAAAACATGAATTGGCCGGATATTCCCAGCCAGAACAATGTGGGAGCAGCTGGGAAAATGGGGCATGGAGTCACCAGCAGAATGCATTTCCTTCTGATTATGCTGTCTTCAGATACCTTTACTTGGCCAGTGTGTTCCTTCAGAGATTATTCCACCCTGCGTCTGCCACAGTCATGGAGAGTGAATTCTAGAGGTGTGCCTGACATAGGTAAAGTCTTCATCATGTAGCACGTGCCGATCGCTCAGAAACCTGACCAAAGGCTTGTGCCTTCATAGGAAATGCTCCAGAGTGAAATGCATGAACTCTCACAAGTGTACAGAAATCATACTTGTTTTTCATTGAAAACTTTCCCGTGGGAAGCATTGAGACAATGAATATAGGCCAGATACAAGGACAGGTGTCTTTAGAATACCATGTAGTTCCATTTCTGACCAATGTATGAGTATAATAATCCATATCTGAAAACTGTGAACAGTCACGTAACATCAGCCAGCTTAACAGGATTATTGTATTGCGAGTTTACCTCACTTGACCTCTTGCTGGTACCTGTGGACCAACTGTCTTTGTATCAAGCTATAAGAATTCCGAATGTTTTCCGCGGGGGTGGCAAACGCAAAGTGTTAAAGAAATAGAGATACTTTCAGGTCCCCTGCTAGGGTGCCTAGGTGTGGAGTCATTGCTTTTGTGTCATGAAGGCAGGCTAAGAAGATTCTACAGAGACCAGGCCTTGCAGGATGGAGCGCCAGATTTTGAGGCATTTGCCCCTTTGCTCTCAAGTGGCCAAGATGGTGAACCATCTTGTGTTAGCCAAGCTGAACACAGGCTGGCTTTTTTTCCTTAGGAAAGGGCGGAGGGAGAGGACCTGGGGTGGAAGGGCACTTTGGCATTTCTGGTACAGTACTGCCACCAAGAGGAGATACTTTGCAAATCTCACCAACCAGACACCTTCACTTCCTGGGGAGGAGTGATGGGGGTGAAGTATGGGACAAGGATAGTGTCCCTAGGAGGTCAAGAGATCCACTAGGCGTGGGAGTAAGTGTGACCCAAGACCGAATTGGGTCAGGGAAGCTCCAGAGACTGGCACTGTGATAAGGATCGTGGTCCGGGAGACTGCCAGGCACCCAAATGGCCGCCATGTCCGGGCAGGAGTGGAGGAAGCCCTCTCTGAAGGAGCCCCATCCAGGAGGCTTAGGCGTTCAGCCATGTGCCCTTTCCCCTTGGAGCAAGAGCACATTTGGCCTGGATGGACCAGGTCCCTGAAAGCCTCTCTTGGCCAGAATAAAGCCCAGTCCAACACCACTGCAGGCACTGGAGGACTGCTGCCGTTGGCAGTCCTAGAGGCAGGACGGCAACGTTCCTCTGTCCGGCTCAGAGATGACATGCGGAGCCTGGCTACTCCGTGCCAAAGGGTCTGAGGCGTAGTGCGGCAAGCAAGCAGAGTCTGGAAGGGAACAGCCCACACGAGGAAAAAGGAGCCAGGTTGAAGGAGCCCTTTGCCTGAGTTAAAGAATCTGATCAGCAACTGTGGTGCCATCTACTGGGGTCTGTAGGATCCCAGACTTCCAAACACACCTTTTGGCTTAGAGCAGGGCAGACACCCTGGCCCATAATTTGCAGTCTTCGGCACTCTTGGCCGTCTTCCGCAAGAATCCGTGAGACTCCTTCAGTGATGAGAAGGAATGGCCCTGGCTTCCTTTCACTCTTGGCGCTCTAAGGTCTCAACCCCATGCTTGCCCCTGAAGCTGGGGAATCAAGAAGAGGTCTGAAGGTGGTACTTAAAGCTCACAGCTGTTAAGTTGAGAGAATCCCCTCCCCCCTGTTCATCACAGATCAATATGTTTCTCAGGGACAGGAACAAGGTGCATACTCCTGGGCACACAGCAGTTCATTCTAGACTTCAGCTGTCCTGATAGCCTACTTCTGGAAGAACCTCTGGGGTAGCTCATGCCCTTTGCCTCACTTTTACCTGCTGAGGGAGGTGTTCTGGAAGCAAATTTCCAGGCCCAATCCCTCCTGCCACCCACACTTGTTGATTCCACCCCTCGTGGAAGGGTGTGGAAACCCACTCACTGTCCCTTCATTTTATGCTTATGGCGTTGAACTTTTTGCTGAGCCCCCAAGGCCAGATCCTGACGTACATGGTCTGATTGGTCCCCAGACCAAGGTGGTCTCAGTGTGCCCCTCTGGCCACCTACAGAACATGGATCTCATATAGGAAATCCCAAAAGAGTCCCCAAACAAGAGGACCCAGGTCATATACCCATACACCGGGAGACAGGCTGAGGAATAGGGTGTTTCTGAGCTGCAACCTTCCCAACAAGTAGTGAAAAAAACAGATCTGGATCCCCTTACTCTGGTGGATGATGTCCATCTCAATATACTTATCTTGTCTCTGTCCCGTTCCATCCTGTATCTACATGCGCTGTCATATGGGACAAGTAGGGCTTCCTGGGATACTTTGGGGCCTGGAACCCAGATTCTCTTTGTAGGGGGAGCCAAAGCAAACAAAACACAGCTCTAGCTCTAACCAGCAGGGCATCTGCATTACTCTTCCTTGTCTAGGTCTAGTACCAAATCTGGAGATTTTCTATCCTGTCTGCAAGATGCTGCCTCCACCCCAGGGTGGCTGCTGCCTTCCCTTTCCTGTTTCTGTGGCAGCTGAGCCTGGGGCCTCCAGTTCTGGGTTCCCCCATGGCCCTGAGACCACAGGAATCTCACTGAGCTAGTTCCTGCACTGAGGGTAAGGATCCACAGGCCAGTTGCCCTGGAGTTGGAGCTTCAGCTCCTTGTTCCCTAACATGGTGGCTGCCGAGGCCACGCCCCCACAGCCTCGGGAGGCCTGCGTCGTGGCAGCCCAGTGTTACCTGATGGTTGAGTCTGTCTCTATCCACCCTGCATTGTTTCCCCCACCGACTCTGGGGGTGTGCTCTGTCTGACCCGGGATCTTGTGGGTGCCCCAATCCCACCCTTCCTCCCCTCATAGGCCTTCCTCAGCAGAAGACGGGAAGGTATTACAGTCTTTGCTCAAAAAGTATCCACTTGATGGCACTGTTGCTCCAGAAATGCCATCCATGCTTGCCTGTGAGGTTTCTCTCTCTGTCCTTTGAGGATCAGGAAAGGTTCCTGAAGACTCTAAAGTGAACTAAGCCCCCAAATAGGGTTGACTGTAGTGGGGTGTTGGGGGAGGTGGTGTCTCTTCTATTTGGACTTCTTGTTGGCAGTAGGAATGTACCTATAATAACACCTAAAGGAATACATACATTTATGGATTCACCCTTATGTCTCTTTAAGAGTTTTAAGTATGCATGCCCTGGGGACTGGGACCCTGTTTTCTCTGCACACTTTCATATGGATAGTTCTTCTGGGGCAGAATCCTCCCTTTCCAAGGACATTGATTCTATAGCAGTAGCTGTCACCATAACCTGGATTTCCTAACTTCGTGAGTTATTGCGTCTTTCTGTATTCATCCAGCTTCTTCATCCAGCTTAAAGGCCCAGGAGTAGGCCATCATGACAATAGGAGGAACTGACAGGGGCCGTGTTAGGTGAGGGGACAGGGAGGTGAATTGCCCATGCTCACCTCCAAGAGCCACAGTCACTCTGCCACTGAGTGCCCCAGGTGGGTTGTGCAGGTTGAGGGTGGGAGGGGTGGGGTCCATAGGACAGATGGAGAGCCCAGTGACTTCATCCACATAGTCAGATGACCTAGGTGAGGGCCATTGTCAGCAGCCCCTCCTGGGAAGTCGTCCTTGGGAATGCCTCTATATTCCACCCTCAAAACACCTACTCATTGATTCAGCATTCACTTTTTCGTTAATAATAGACACACAAATATGTTTGTGTTTCTGTATATACATATATATAAAATTTCCTGTCTGTATTTTTCCCTAAAACTGCCTTGGAGATGCCACATTGGATAGAAATTTTGCCCAAAGAAAAGCCCTTAGCGATGCATGATGACCGCTCCCAGGTTGTCTCTCTGCCTTCCAACCCCCTATCTGCTGTGGGAACCACGTGTAATGTTTCCTCATGTATGCTGCAGTGACTGCATGTAAATGAAAACTAATGGACACATAGGGCATCACGTATTCTGCTCTCTGACCCTACACGTCCCACGTAGTAATACACACTCTTTAACATTTGGCTGCTCTCCCAGCATATAGGTATCTTGACCTTGGCACATCTGTGCAGAGTAAATGACCTAGCCTGCTTGATCCTCTCCATTTCTTTTCTGATAGCTGCTCAGTGTAGGGTGTCCTCACCTCTGCCAGGGGCTGGAGCACAGGTTATTTTACTTGTCCCATCTCTTTGGACACTGGGTTTCTCCCCTTCTCTGCTTCCCTCTTCAACTAGCATACAGAGTCATAGTTACTGAACTGTGTGTGCATGCATGCGTGTGTGTGACCATGATACATTTTCTTTTTTTTTTTAAGTTTTTTAAACATTTATTTATTTTTCAGAGACAGAGCACAAGTGGGGGAGGGGCAGAGAAAAGGGGAGATACAGAATCCAAAGCAGGCTGCAGGCTCCAGGCTCCAGGCTGCCAGCACAGAGCCTGATGCGGGGCTCAAACCCACAAACTGTGAGATCATGACCTGAGCTGAAGTCAGACACTTAACTAACTGAGCCACCCAAGTGCCCCCAGGATACATTTTCTTACATCAGTGTCCACCCAGAGGAAAGAGGATGGTAAATCGTAACCTGCCACATCCTTAGGGAAAATGTCCACATCCCTAGAAAATGAATGTATGCCCATCAATATCCCCCCATAGTCACAGAGGTCCAGAATTAAGGGGGGAGAGCTATGAGTATAAACGTCAAGGTGATGGCTGTGGTTCCCTCAGAAAAGAGATTTTAGAAGATAACTTCACGATTCACCTGATGCATTCTCTGTGAGCTGCTTCCTGACATCCTGGAATGACAATCTGCGCAGTTTTTGAAAGATGAGTGAGGTTGGTTTACACACCCTGCCGTATTCAGCAGTTTTGGTTGACCCCAGAGGTGGTATGAATAGTAACCAGAAACACTCAAGATTGCTTGAGTGGGATGTACACGACACCCTGTTAACTGGAGCACCACTGTGGTGGTCCCATACTGAGAGAGCTCTATCGTTGCAGGAGGACACAGTGTAAGGAAAGAAAGAGAAAGGAAAAACAAAGAGGCCGGTGCTGGTGTTCTGGGTAAGTGAGTGCTCTTCGTTCTTTCTTTTCCTTTTCCAAGAGAGTTTATTTTATCATAGGTAAAACACAGTGGTTGTGGTATTTCCGCAAGGCTCAAGGAGAGACTCCCAAAGCAGGTTCCTGACACCAAGGCATTTGTGTACTTTACCAGAGTTTCAGCCATGGTAGGCAAGGCTCTCAAGTCACATCCTGATCGTGGGACAGGAAAAAGGTGATACGTGCATGAGCGTCTAGATCATCTCAATACTTGACTTAAGGGAACCTGTATGAGGAACTCAAGGTCAGTGTCCTGCAGGACTGACAGAGTGGAAAGGAATTGGGCCGGAACCTGATTTGGGCTCCAGTCCCTGTGAAGTCAACTACCAGAGACCAAAACATGGTCTGGTATTTGGCTCCCCACTTCACCTACGGGGAGCAGCAGTCCCAGCCCCATTGGCGGAGAGGTCAGTGGAGACCTTTTGAAGACAGCCAAGTGCCTCATGCCTATTGCTATCTTTGATTTGATTGGATCTCTCCATACATGTTCTTCCCATTGTCTCCTGATTTCTCTTGCGTCTAGCTTACTGCACCATGGCCCTCTGCCAGTTCAGGGAAGCCTTGGGAACAAACTCTTACTGGAATATTAAGGGGTTACATGTGCTGGGGGGTGTTGGCTTCGGGGGAGCATATCATGGCAGTCAACTGTAGATCTCTCCACGAGCCCTAACTCTATCTTTTGACAAACCAAGAAACTTAAAAGCATAGAGTCTTGAGGAAGTGTACTTCGTTCTTCTGGGGGGAAATGTTGCATGAGGGCATGGCCAGAAGCCAGCCATGTTTTCTTTCTTCTTACTCATGTTCCTTTAAACAAAAAAAAGTGTCATGAAGATGACACTTCCTACTGTGGTTCAAAATAGTTGAAGGCTTCTGCAGGTGGCCAAGGGACCTTGTAGAATCATGCTTATGCTGGGTTGTATGCTAGTCTGGTCAAGGTTTCTGCCTTAGCAAAGGACAGAGACAGGGTCCAAGCAGCAAAGGCAAGGAGACAATTTTGTGGGAACCCCACTTTCAAGAGGACCTTGTTTGACAACCCTATGAGCCTTTCATAGTAAATCCTGGACACAGCTCAATGTTTGAGTCAAGTTCTTGCTCTAGGTTCCAGAGAGGAGGAAAGATGCCACCTGCTGCCCTTAAAAGAAGCGTTGGACTATGACACTCCCCTCCTTCTCCAGTATGACTTTCTGTACAAAACCTAGGGACAGGGAAGGAATATGCTCCCTGTTACCTGCCATAGGGGGAAACGGAGCTAATGGGAACCTTAGGTGTGATTGAGTGCACAACTCCTGTCTTGTTGGAATTTAAAAAAAGTAGGGGTTGTCTCAAGAATGGAGATTTGAGGAGTCGATACAACATGAAGCCATGTGGACATGCAAACACCTCTGTACCTCTGTACACTCAGACTGCCACGGAAACAGGCAGAATGCCCAGATATGGACAAGCATTTCTCCTAGAGCATGGGTCTATGGGACCCCTGCTCAGACCTGGCAGCTCGTTAAGTATTGCTATATACATCTCAGTATGACCAAAGGGGTGTCAGCACACAGAGTATGAAAATTACAGTTAGAGACAGTTCAGTGCAAGCTCAGAGAAAATAAAGGTAGAGTAGAAAGAAAACTAGGTCATGCCATTGCTTTTCAAGATGCAGCATATGATAAATGACAGTGCTCATAAACTTAAAGATGGAGGTCTCATCAAAGTGCTCTGTGTCCTCCCAATGTCTCTAGTCATTGAGAGTCAACTCCTTCACCAACATGGAATTCTGAAGCATCAACTCACCCAGATGCCTTCTCTAAGAGCAACCAAGCACTAAGGAGCCACTAAAGTTCATTGGCATGTGTCTACACCAAACGCCTGATTAACGACCATAAAAACAAAGTACATTTCCAAAGCTAAAACAAGTATAAGGCATATATCAGATAGCTCCTCCCTAGCCTACTGACATGCTGATATGAATATGAGAGCCGTCAGAAATTCAATTTCAGAAGGCATGACATGATTAGGCATCACATTAGATACACACCTGCCATCCACAATTAGTCATAGGTGCTATTATTCACACATAAATCGCAGGAGCACCCGGTGGGTGAAGGGCCGGCTCCTCGGGACAAATCCGACCTCTAGCCACGGAAGGCAGAGGCCAGCGTTGACTGCAAGGCTCCTGCCCGGGGGCCGGCGCAGACCTTGGCGTCTGGCTGCTAGAGGCTTCGGGGTCACGTCAGGCTGGCCCGTCGGGGAGTCCTGACCGAGGATGCCCGGGTGAGCGTGTACCCCCGTCGGGCACCGACTGGCTGGATAGGGGTAGCCCGGGCGCTGGGTCCACGACCAGTGGGTCTCCTGAGGTCTCCTCCTGCAGGCCTCCAGGGGTCGCAGTGGCGCCCCGGAAAGGGTCAGGGCCAGCGCCGGGAGCCTCGGGGAGCCTCGATGCGCCGGCCTCGCGTTTGCTTTTGGGTCCGAAAGCGGGCTACATGGAGCCAGAGGGGACAAGGCTCCGCTCCCCGGAGCCTCAGGAGCCGGAGTGCTCCCCCAGGTGGCAGAGACCTGAGAGCCGCCATGTTGGAGCCCGGGGTGGACAGGGCCCGGCCTTTTTTCCTCGGCAAAGGGCGGAGGGAGAGGACCTGGGGGAAGGGCGCGTGGACATTCGTGGTGCAATACTGCCATCAAGCGGAACTCGTTGGCCATCCAGGCTTCCTCTGGAGGAGAGGCCTGGGAGCGAAGTGGGGAGTCCCGGGCGGGACAGAAGGGGCCGCCGTCCAAAGGTGCCCGGTCCTTTTGGCAGGCTCTCCACCCTGGTCCTTTGGTGACCGGCTGCGAAGCAAGCGTGGCATCCGGACGCAGACACAAAGGCCACTCCTTGCCATTGCCCTCAACACTCTCACGGGACGTTGGAACCAGGTGGCCCAGAGAGTGACCCGTGTCAATGCAGATGCCTGGCGGGGGGCGGGGGGGGTGGGGTGGGGTAGGGAGTAGACCACTCCCCAGACAGACACGTGGACAGACAGTTGAGTGCGAGATCGAGATCGGTGGTGCGCGGCCCCCGCCAGAGACCGTGTTATCCCCGGGCGTTCGCATTGCAGCTGCCCCGTGTGTGTGTGTGTGTGTGTGTGTGTGCGTGCGTGTGTGTGTGCGTGTGTGTGTGTGTGTGTGTCTGTGTCGGGCGGCCGCTTCCTGGGCCCAGGCCTGGGTTTGGGGGGCTGTGGCGGGTCGTTTGGGGAGGCGAGGGGTGCAGCGGCGGAGCGAAGGAGGAGGGGGGCTGCCGCCACTTCTACTTTGGCTCGCCCTGGCTTCTGGACTCCGTTCCTCCCCACACCCCGCGGGAGCCACCTGCACGTTCCTCACCCCCCACCCCCCACCCCCCAAGACCAGCTCGAGGTCCCTGGACACCGGCTAGGCGGGGCCCCACACCTGAGCCTCACGGTGGGACACAGGGACATCGGAGTCCCGCCTCCTCCCCCAAGGCCAAGTGGCAGCAGCCCTCCCAGTGCCCGTGCCGTGCCTGTCTCGTGCAGGGCTTCTAGCCCCCACCTGCCCTCCCCACCCCGGCCCCGCCGGGGCCGATCCTGCTCTTGCTCCCAACGGAAGGGACACGCGGCCAAGGGCTCACGGGCCAAGGGCCCAGCGCCCCTTGCCCCGGCCGGCCCGGGGTGCTCCTGGCCGCTTCGCCGCGGCTTCCAGGACTCGTCCAGTCCCGCCCAGACATGGCGGCCACCAGGGTCCCTGGCCCTGGCTTCCCGTGCCCGACCCCCAGGGGAGCCGGTTCTGGCGCTCTGTCGCGCCACCCGTCTCTGGAGCCTCCCGGGTCTCCCGCCGGAACTCTGCGCCTGGGAGTGGGGGGGGGGGGGGGGTTGGAGGGAGGGCCCATCTCGTCTCCCGCCTGGGACTTCACTCACAGGGAAGCCACAGCGCGGGGCTCACGGGATGGCCAACGAGTTTCGCTTGATGGCAGTGTTGCACCACGAATGCCCACGCGCCCTTCCCCCAGGTCCTCTCCCTCCGCCCTTTGCGGAAGAAAAAAGGCCGGGCCCTGTCCACTCTGGCTCCAACATGGCGGCGCCCTCGTCTGGGCCACTTTGTGGTAACAGCTCCGCTTGTGTGGTGGCTCCGTGCAGCCGAGCCTGGTCCCCTCGGCAGCAAGGCCCGGGCCCCTAGGCCCAGATGCCCACTCAGGCAACCGTCCGCCTAGGCCGCGGAGGAGCCTCACGCTGTGGATCACAGTGCCCGCCCGCCCTTACGTGGAGACCCCGGCCGTGCCAATAGCCCACGTGTGGAAGAAGGTGCGGGCTGGGTCGTGCCTTCCCCTCCACACGCAGCCACATCCAGCCCCGGGAGTCCCCAAGCATCCACATGCGTCCGGGTCCCACGTGCACGTTCCTCCCTCCTTCCCCCCTTCCCCCCCCCAGCCCCCCAACTCCAACTCCGGCCAACACCCACCGAGGGCCGAAGGCAGCCTGTGTCCCCTTCTCCTCACACAAGTCAACTTCAGCAAGGCTCTTTGGGCGCGGGGTGGGGGTGGGGGTGGAGGTTGCGGGTGGGGAGCGAGAAGCTGTGCCCCCTCACCTCCTTTTTGGCCAAACCCCAGGGGCACGGTGTTGACATCCTGGAGATCTCCTTGTTCCCCCCGCCCCTTGCCCCAGAGTCCCGGCGGGTGTCCTTTGGGCCCCGGGTCCAGCAGGTGCACTCGCAGACGTTGGGTGCACGGAACCGCAGAGCGCCCTGCGTGCGCTCTCGGGTGCCTTCCCAGAGGACGGGAACTGGGTCACGCGGGCCCCGAGGCCGAGGAGGAGGGCTGCGCTGGGCTTCGCTGGGCTACCGTTGATACCCAGTGGGGAAAGGTGGGCCTCGATGGGGTGACTGTGGTGGATGAGGTCCTTGTGGGCGTAGCGGTCCCGGGCGCACACGCACACCCTCCCCCTCGGTCAGGGTTCCCGAGATGGGCGCCGTGGGGGCCCGTGCCGGGGACTCTGTTTGGCGACCTGACCTGACAGCAAACACCCGGGTTCGGGGGCACCTGGGTGAGCCTCCCTTGGTGCGGCCCCGTCCCCGACGATCGATCGGGGCGGCTCACGTCTCTTGGGACCGGACCCTTCCTTCCCCGTGCGGGTCGTTCCTCCCTCCCTGTCTCTGTCTGCGTGTCTCTGTCTGCTTTCGTGGCCTTGCGTGGCTCCTGCTTGCACTTTGAGGGTCCTCGGGGCCTTTGTTTGTGGTCAGAACGACATCCCTCGGGAGGGTGGCAGCCGGTGGAGAATGGAGATGCTGGGTTTCCAGCCGGACTGGAGGGGCAACTAACTGTCCGGGAGCCTGCTTGGATGTCCCGGCAGCCCAAAGTGCCCGGAATGACCCTTTTGGACTTGAGGCCGGCCAAGGGTTCGTGTGCGGGTGCCAGGAGAGAATGTGCGGGCACAGGCCGCCCCGGGAGGGTCGGTGGACGTTCGTGGCCTTCCCGGACCGCCCGCCGCTGCCGCCGCTGTAGGTCCCTTCGCGTGGGCCCGTGTCCGTGCCCGCGTGCCTGGACGGTGCGATCGCACCACGGACTCGCCAGCGCCAGTGCCGGGCTGTCTTGGGGACGACGCGTCCCTTTGCGGGAACGCTTGGCTCCAAGGTCAAAGAACAGAGCCCCTCTGTGCGTGTTCTTTCTCCCCTCCCACCAGACCCAGGCCCCAGGCCCCAGGCCCCAGGCCCCAGCCCTCGCCCTCGCCCTCGCCCTCGCCCTCGGGGGCATGAGTCTCCCCAGCGAGCAGGGTCTGTGTCCAACCGGGTGTCGTTCGGCCAGGGTTGGTAGAACTGACGCGCGGGAAGGGACCGGAAGGTCTCTGGGGACGTGGAGACGAATATGGCGGGGTGGGGGGAGGGGGGAGGAGGCTGGCTGCTTTCCACAGGAGGGATGGAATCTTACATCCACTGGCTGGCCTAGGAAGAACGAGGTGCTGGGCCACAGGCTTGGGAGAACAGGCGGCTCCCGTCTGCAGGGCAGAAAGCGAAAACGTTCCCCGAGGGTTGAGGATGGACAAGTGTCTCGCCGGAGGAGAGCAAGTGACCTGGGTCCGTGTGGTTGTCAGGAGTCCCTTTATGCCCTTGGGCACACAGACCGGGGTAGAAACAGACATCCGCCGTACACCTTTATGAGCTCTTGCTGCGGGGTGTGTGGGCCACCTCCTGAGGGCGAAAAGCATGACATCCAACTGTGCCGAACTCCCCTTTCACTGCGGGACGGTGTGGGCGTGTCAGTCTGCATGCGGGTGTGTGTGTGTGTGTGTGTGTGTGTGTGTGTGTGCGCGCGCGCGCGTGCGTGCGTCTGTCTGCGGGAGTGTGTGTCCAAGCGTGCTTGTGGTGTGAGTTGAGGGTGTGTGTGTGTGTGTGAGCAAGCGAAGGAGGGAGGGAGTGTGTGTGGTTCTTCCTGGTTGGAATGTGCCCCAGGCGCGAGAGGCGGGTTGTCAGGGTGCCCTTGAGAGGTCTGCGGTCAGGTGTTGGTCGTAGGTTATGGACCGATGAACGGGAGAGAAGACCACCGGCCCTGTGCGTTGGCCTTGTTACCGCCGTGCCAGAAAAGGCACGGGTCCTGGAGAGCGTGGGCACACCTGGGTGCTGCCCATGCCTGGCCTTGGCTCCCGTGGGAGCTGTCCAGGGATGGAGCCTGGGGCAAGCGTGAGGCCGCTTTGGCGTCAGTGGTGCGGCTCCAGGCCGCCCTCCCCAGTGACCCGTGGGTGCCACCGTCCGCGCCTGAATCGCGGGAGTGCCCCAGGGGTGAAGGGCCAGGTCCTCGGACCCGTACGTCCTGTGGCCGCGGGAAGCGGACGCCAACGTTGACGGCACGGCTCCTGCCCGGGGGCCGGCGCAGACCTTGGCGTCTGGCTGCTAGAGGCTTCGGGGTCACGTCAGGCTGGCCCGTCGGGGAGTCCTGACCGAGGATGCCCGGGTGAGCGTGTACCCCCGTCGGGCACCGACTGGCTGGATAGGGGTGGCCCGGGCGCTGGGTCCACGACCAGTGGGTCTCCTGAGGTCTCCTCCTGCAGGCCTCCAGGGGTCGCAGTGGCGCCCCGGAAAGGGTCAGGGCCAGCGCCGGGAGCCTCGGGGAGCCTCGATGCGCCGGCCTCGCGTTTGCTTTTGGGTCCGAAAGCGGGCTACATGGAGCCAGAGGGGACAAGGCTCCGCTCCCCGGAGCCTCAGGAGCCGGAGTGCTCCCCCAGGTGGCAGAGACCTGAGAGCCGCCATGTTGGAGCCCGGGGTGGACAGGGCCCGGCCTTTTTTCCTCGGCAAAGGGCGGAGGGAGAGGACCTGGGGGAAGGGCGCGTGGACATTCGTGGTGCAATACTGCCATCAAGCGGAACTCGTTGGCCATCCAGGCTTCCTCTGGAGGAGAGGCCTGGGAGCGAAGTGGGGAGTCCCGGGCGGGACAGAAGGGGCCGCCGTCCAAAGGTGCCCGGTCCTTTTGGCAGGCTCTCCACCCTGGTCCTTTGGTGACCGGCTGCGAAGCAAGCGTGGCATCCGGACGCAGACACAAAGGCCACTCCTTGCCATTGCCCTCAACACTCTCACGGGACGTTGGAACCAGGTGGCCCAGAGAGTGACCCGTGTCAATGCAGATGCCTGGCGGGGGGCGGGGGGGGTGGGGTGGGGTAGGGAGTAGACCACTCCCCAGACAGACACGTGGACAGACAGTTGAGTGCGAGATCGAGATCGGTGGTGCGCGGCCCCCGCCAGAGACCGTGTTATCCCCGGGCGTTCGCATTGCAGCTGCCCCGTGTGTGTGTGTGTGTGTGTGTGTGTGCGTGCGTGTGTGTGTGCGTGTGTGTGTGTGTGTGTGTCTGTGTCGGGCGGCCGCTTCCTGGGCCCAGGCCTGGGTTTGGGGGGCTGTGGCGGGTCGTTTGGGGGGGCGAGGGGTGCAGCGGCGGAGCGAAGGAGGAGGGGGGCTGCCGCCACTTCTACTTTGGCTCGCCCTGGCTTCTGGACTCCGTTCCTCCCCACACCCCGCGGGAGCCACCTGCACGTTCCTCACCCCCCACCCCCCACCCCCCAAGACCAGCTCGAGGTCCCTGGACACCGGCTAGGCGGGGCCCCACACCTGAGCCTCACGGTGGGACACAGGGACATCGGAGTCCCGCCTCCTCCCCCAAGGCCAAGTGGCAGCAGCCCTCCCAGTGCCCGTGCCGTGCCTGTCTCGTGCAGGGCTTCTAGCCCCCACCTGCCCTCCCCACCCCGGCCCCGCCGGGGCCGATCCTGCTCTTGCTCCCAACGGAAGGGACACGCGGCCAAGGGCTCACGGGCCAAGGGCCCAGCGCCCCTTGCCCCGGCCGGCCCGGGGTGCTCCTGGCCGCTTCGCCGCGGCTTCCAGGACTCGTCCAGTCCCGCCCAGACATGGCGGCCACCAGGGTCCCTGGCCCTGGCTTCCCGTGCCCGACCCGCAGGGGAGCCGGTTCTGGCGCTCTGTCGCGCCACCCGTCTCTGGAGCCTCCCGGGTCTCCCGCCGGAACTCTGCGCCTGGGAGTGGTGGGGGGGGGGGGTTGGAGGGAGGGCCCATCTCGTCTCCCGCCTGGGACTTCACTCACAGGGAAGCCACAGCGCGGGGCTCACGGGATGGCCAACGAGTTTCGCTTGATGGCAGTGTTGCACCACGAATGCCCACGCGCCCTTCCCCCAGGTCCTCTTCCTCCGCCCTTTGCGGAAGAAAAAAGGCCGGGCCCTGTCCACTCTGGCTCCAACATGGCGGCGCCCTCGTCTGGGCCACTTTGTGGTAACAGCTCCGCTTGTGTGGTGGCTCCGTGCAGCCGAGCCTGGTCCCCTCGGCAGCAAGGCCCGGGCCCCTAGGCCCAAATGCCCACTCAGGCAACCGTCCGCCTAGGCCGCGGAGGAGCCTCACGCTGTGGATCACAGTGCCCGCCCGCCCTTACGTGGAGACCCCGGCCGTGCCAATAGCCCACGTGTGGAAGAAGGTGCGGGCTGGGTCGTGCCTTCCCCTCCACACGCAGCCACATCCAGCCCCGGGAGTCCCCAAGCATCCACACGCGTCCGGGTCCCACGTGCACGTTCCTCCCTCCTTCCCCCCTTCCCCCCCCCCAGCCCCCCAACTCCAACTCCGGCCAACACCCACCGAGGGCCGAAGGCAGCCTGTGTCCCCTTCTCCTCACACAAGTCAACTTCAGCAAGGCTCTTTGGGCGCGGGGTGGGGGTGGGGGTGGAGGTTGCGGGTGGGGAGCGAGAAGCTGTGCCCCCTCACCTCCTTTTTGGCCAAACCCCAGGGGCACGGTGTTGACATCCTGGAGATCTCCTTGTTCCCCCCGCCCCTTGCCCCAGAGTCCCGGCGGGTGTCCTTTGGGCCCCGGGTCCAGCAGGTGCACTCGCAGACGTTGGGTGCACGGAACCGCAGAGCGCCCTGCGTGCGCTCTCGGGTGCCTTCCCAGAGGACGGGAACTGGGTCACGCGGGCCCCGAGGCCGAGGAGGAGGGCTGCGCTGGGCTTCGCTGGGCTACCGTTGATACCCAGTGGGGAAAGGTGGGCCTCGATGGGGTGACTGTGGTGGATGAGGTCCTTGTGGGCGTAGCGGTCCCGGGCGCACACGCACACCCTCCCCCTCGGTCAGGGTTCCCGAGATGGGCGCCGTGGGGGCCCGTGCCGGGGACTCTGTTTGGCGACCTGACCTGACAGCAAACACCCGGGTTCGGGGGCACCTGGGTGAGCCTCCCTTGGTGCGGCCCCGTCCCCGACGATCGATCGGGGCGGCTCACGTCTCTTGGGACCGGACCCTTCCTTCCCCGTGCGGGTCGTTCCTCCCTCCCTGTCTCTGTCTGCGTGTCTCTGTCTGCTTTCGTGGCCTTGCGTGGCTCCTGCTTGCACTTTGAGGGTCCTCGGGGCCTTTGTTTGTGGTCAGAACGACATCCCTCGGGAGGGTGGCAGCCGGTGGAGAATGGAGATGCTGGGTTTCCAGCCGGACTGGAGGGGCAACTAACTGTCCGGGAGCCTGCTTGGATGTCCCGGCAGCCCAAAGTGCCCGGAATGACCCTTTTGGACTTGAGGCCGGCCAAGGGTTCGTGTGCGGGTGCCAGGAGAGAATGTGCGGGCACAGGCCGCCTCGGGAGGGGCGGTGGACGTTCGTGGCCTTCCCGGACCGCCCGCCGCTGCCGCCGCTGTAGGTCCCTTCGCGTGGGCCCGTGTCCGTGCCCGCGTGCCTGGACGGTGCGATCGCACCACGGACTCGCCAGCGCCAGTGCCGGGCTGTCTTGGGGACGACGCGTCCCTTTGCGGGAACGCTTGGCTCCAAGGTCAAAGAACAGAGCCCCTCTGTGCGTGTTCTTTCTCCCCTCCCACCAGACCCAGGCCCCAGGCCCCAGGCCCCAGGCCCCAGCCCTCGCCCTCGCCCTCGCCCTCGCCCTCGCCCTCGCCCTCGCCCTCGGGGGCATGAGTCTCCCCAGCGAGCAGGGTCTGTGTCCAACCGGGTGTCGTTCGGCCAGGGTTGGTAGAACTGACGCGCGGGAAGGGACCGGAAGGTCTCTGGGGACGTGGAGACGAATATGGCGGGGTGGGGGGAGGGGGGAGGAGGCTGGCTGCTTTCCACAGGAGGGATGGAATCTTACATCCACTGGCTGGCCTAGGAAGAACGAGGTGCTGGGCCACAGGCTTGGGAGAACAGGCGGCTCCCGTCTGCAGGGCAGAAAGCGAAAACGTTCCCCGAGGGTTGAGGATGGACAAGTGTCTCGCCGGAGGAGAGCAAGTGACCTGGGTCCGTGTGGTTGTCAGGAGTCCCTTTATGCCCTTGGGCACACAGACCGGGGTAGAAACAGACATCCGCCGTACACCTTTATGAGCTCTTGCTGCGGGGTGTGTGGGCCACCTCCTGAGGGCGAAAAGCATGACATCCAACTGTGCCGAACTCCCCTTTCACTGCGGGACGGTGTGGGCGTGTCAGTCTGCATGCGGGGGTGTGTGTGTGTGTGTGTGTGTGTGTGTGTGTGCGCGCGCGTGCGTGCGTCTGTCTGCGGGAGTGTGTGTCCAAGCGTGCTTGTGGTGTGAGTTGAGGGTGTGTGTGTGTGTGTGAGCAAGCGAAGGAGGGAGGGAGTGTGTGTGGTTCTTCCTGGTTGGAATGTGCCCCAGGCGCGAGAGGCGGGTTGTCAGGGTGCCCTTGAGAGGTCTGCGGTCAGGTGTTGGTCGTAGGTTATGGACCGATGAACGGGAGAGAAGACCACCGGCCCTGTGCGTTGGCCTTGTTACCGCCGTGCCAGAAAAGGCACGGGTCCTGGAGAGCGTGGGCACACCTGGGTGCTGCCCATGCCTGGCCTTGGCTCCCGTGGGAGCTGTCCAGGGATGGAGCCTGGGGCAAGCGTGAGGCCGCTTTGGCGTCAGTGGTGCGGCTCCAGGCCGCCCTCCCCAGTGACCCGTGGGTGCCACCGTCCGCGCCTGAATCGCGGGAGTGCCCCAGGGGTGAAGGGCCAGGTCCTCGGACCCGTACGTCCTGTGGCCGCGGGAAGCGGACGCCAACGTTGACGGCACGGCTCCTGCCCGGGGGCCGGCGCAGACCTTGGCGTCTGGCTGCTAGAGGCTTCGGGGTCACGTCAGGCTGGCCCGTCGGGGAGTCCTGACCGAGGATGCCCGGGTGAGCGTGTACCCCCGTCGGGCACCGACTGGCTGGATAGGGGTGGCCCGGGCGCTGGGTCCACGACCAGTGGGTCTCCTGAGGTCTCCTCCTGCAGGCCTCCAGGGGTCGCAGTGGCGCCCCGGAAAGGGTCAGGGCCAGCGCCGGGAGCCTCGGGGAGCCTCGATGCGCCGGCCTCGCGTTTGCTTTTGGGTCCGAAAGCGGGCTACATGGAGCCAGAGGGGACAAGGCTCCGCTCCCCGGAGCCTCAGGAGCCGGAGTGCTCCCCCAGGTGGCAGAGACCTGAGAGCCGCCATGTTGGAGCCCGGGGTGGACAGGGCCCGGCCTTTTTTCCTCGGCAAAGGGCGGAGGGAGAGGACCTGGGGGAAGGGCGCGTGGACATTCGTGGTGCAATACTGCCATCAAGCGGAACTCGTTGGCCATCCAGGCTTCCTCTGGAGGAGAGGCCTGGGAGCGAAGTGGGGAGTCCCGGGCGGGACAGAAGGGGCCGCCGTCCAAAGGTGCCCGGTCCTTTTGGCAGGCTCTCCACCCTGGTCCTTTGGTGACCGGCTGCGAAGCAAGCGTGGCATCCGGACGCAGACACAAAGGCCACTCCTTGCCATTGCCCTCAACACTCTCACGGGACGTTGGAACCAGGTGGCCCAGAGAGTGACCCGTGTCAATGCAGATGCCTGGCGGGGGGCGGGGGGGGTGGGGTGGGGTAGGGAGTAGACCACTCCCCAGACAGACACGTGGACAGACAGTTGAGTGCGAGATCGAGATCGGTGGTGCGCGGCCCCCCGCCAGAGACCGTGTTATCCCCGGGCGTTGGCATTGCAGCTGCCCTGTGTGTGTGTGTGTGTGTGCGCGCGCGTGTGTGTGTGTGTGTGTGTCTGTGTCGGGCGGCCGCTTCCTGGGCCCAGGCCTGGGTTTGGGGGGCTGTGGCGGGTCGTTTGGGGGGGCGAGGAGTGCAGCGGCGGAGCGAAGGAGGAGGGGGGCTGCCGCCACTTCTACTTTGGCTCGCCCTGGCTTCTGGACTCCGTTCCTCCCCACACCCCGCGGGAGCCACCTGCACGTTCCTCACCCCCCACCCCCCACCCCCCAAGACCAGCTCGAGGTCCCTGGACACCGGCTAGGCGGGGCCCCACACCTGAGCCTCACGGTGGGACACAGGGACATCGGAGTCCCGCCTCCTCCCCCAAGGCCAAGTGGCAGCAGCCCTCCCAGTGCCCGTGCCGTGCCTGTCTCGTGCAGGGCTTCTAGCCCCCACCTGCCCTCCCCACCCCGGCCCCGCCGGGGCCGATCCTGCTCTTGCTCCCAACGGAAGGGACACGCGGCCAAGGGCTCACGGGCCAAGGGCCCAGCGCCCCTTGCCCCGGCCGGCCCGGGGTGCTCCTGGCCGCTTCGCCGCGGCTTCCAGGACTCGTCCAGTCCCGCCCAGACATGGCGGCCACCAGGGTCCCTGGCCCTGGCTTCCCGTGCCCGACCCGCAGGGGAGCCGGTTCTGGCGCTCTGTCGCGCCACCCGTCTCTGGAGCCTCCCGGGTCTCCCGCCGGAACTCTGCGCCTGGGAGTGGTGGGGGGGGGGGGGGTTGGAGGGAGGGCCCATCTCGTCTCCCGCCTGGGACTTCACTCACAGGGAAGCCACAGCGCGGGGCTCACGGGATGGCCAACGAGTTTCGCTTGATGGCAGTGTTGCACCACGAATGCCCACGCGCCCTTCCCCCAGGTCCTCTTCCTCTGCCCTTTGCGGAAGAAAAAAGGCCGGGCCCTGTCCACTCTGGCTCCAACATGGCGGCGCCCTCGTCTGGGCCACTTTGTGGTAACAGCTCCGCTTGTGTGGTGGCTCCGTGCAGCCGAGCCTGGTCCCCTCGGCAGCAAGGCCCGGGCCCCTAGGCCCAGATGCCCACTCAGGCAACCGTCCGCCTAGGCCGCGGAGGAGCCTCACGCTGTGGATCACAGTGCCCGCCCGCCCTTACGTGGAGACCCCGGCCGTGCCAATAGCCCACGTGTGGAAGAAGGTGCGGGCTGGGTCGTGCCTTCCCCTCCACACGCAGCCACATCCAGCCCCGGGAGTCCCCAAGCATCCACACGCGTCCGGGTCCCACGTGCACGTTCCTCCCTCCTTCCCCCCTTCCCCCCCCCCCAGCCCCCCAACTCCAACTCCGGCCAACACCCACCGAGGGCCGAAGGCAGCCTGTGTCCCCTTCTCCTCACACAAGTCAACTTCAGCAAGGCTCTTTGGGCGCGGGGTGGGGGTGGGGGTGGAGGTTGCGGGTGGGGAGCGAGAAGCTGTGCCCCCTCACCTCCTTTTTGGCCAAACCCCAGGGGCACGGTGTTGACATCCTGGAGATCTCCTTGTTCCCCCCGCCCCTTGCCCCAGAGTCCCGGCGGGTGTCCTTTGGGCCCCGGGTCCAGCAGGTGCACTCGCAGACGTTGGGTGCACGGAACCGCAGAGCGCCCTGCGTGCGCTCTCGGGTGCCTTCCCAGAGGACGGGAACTGGGTCACGCGGGCCCCGAGGCCGAGGAGGAGGGCTGCGCTGGGCTTCGCTGGGCTACCGTTGATACCCAGTGGGGAAAGGTGGGCCTCGATGGGGTGACTGTGGTGGATGAGGTCCTTGTGGGCGTAGCGGTCCCGGGCGCACACGCACACCCTCCCCCTCGGTCAGGGTTCCCGAGATGGGCGCCGTGGGGGCCCGTGCCGGGGACTCTGTTTGGCGACCTGACCTGACAGCAAACACCCGGGTTCGGGGGCACCTGGGTGAGCCTCCCTTGGTGCGGCCCCGTCCCCGACGATCGATCGGGGCGGCTCACGTCTCTTGGGACCGGACCCTTCCTTCCCCGTGCGGGTCGTTCCTCCCTCCCTGTCTCTGTCTGCGTGTCTCTGTCTGCTTTCGTGGCCTTGCGTGGCTCCTGCTTGCGCTTTGAGGGTCCTCGGGGCCTTTGTTTGTGGTCAGAACGACATCCCTCGGGAGGGTGGCAGCCGGTGGAGAATGGAGATGCTGGGTTTCCAGCCGGACTGGAGGGGCAACTAACTGTCCGGGAGCCTGCTTGGATGTCCCGGCAGCCCAAAGTGCCCGGAATGACCCTTTTGGACTTGAGGCCGGCCAAGGGTTCGTGTGCGGGTGCCAGGAGAGAATGTGCGGGCACAGGCCGCCCCGGGAGGGTCGGTGGACGTTCGTGGCCTTCCCGGACCGCCCGCCGCTGCCGCCGCTGTAGGTCCCTTCGCGTGGGCCCGTGTCCGTGCCCGCGTGCCTGGACGGTGCGATCGCACCACGGACTCGCCAGCGCCAGTGCCGGGCTGTCTTGGGGACGACGCGTCCCTTTGCGGGAACGCTTGGCTCCAAGGTCAAAGAACAGAGCCCCTCTGTGCGTGTTCTTTCTCCCCTCCCACCAGACCCAGGCCCCAGGCCCCAGGCCCCAGGCCCCAGCCCTCGCCCTCGCCCTCGGGGGCATGAGTCTCCCCAGCGAGCAGGGTCTGTGTCCAACCGGGTGTCGTTCGGCCAGGGTTGGTAGAACTGACGCGCGGGAAGGGACCGGAAGGTCTCTGGGGACGTGGAGACGAATATGGCGGGGTGGGGGGAGGGGGGAGGAGGCTGGCTGCTTTCCACAGGAGGGATGGAATCTTACATCCACTGGCTGGCCTAGGAAGAACGAGGTGCTGGGCCACAGGCTTGGGAGAACAGGCGGCTCCCGTCTGCAGGGCAGAAAGCGAAAACGTTCCCCGAGGGTTGAGGATGGACAAGTGTCTCGCCGGAGGAGAGCAAGTGACCTGGGTCCGTGTGGTTGTCAGGAGTCCCTTTATGCCCTTGGGCACACAGACCGGGGTAGAAACAGACATCCGCCGTACACCTTTATGAGCTCTTGCTGCGGGGTGTGTGGGCCACCTCCTGAGGGCGAAAAGCATGACGTCCAACTGTGCCGAACTCCCCTTTCACTGCGGGACGGTGTGGGCGTGTCAGTCTGCATGCGGGTGTGTGTGTGTGTGTGTGTGTGTGTGTGTGTGTGCGCGCGCGCGTGCGTCTGTCTGCGGGAGTGTGTGTCCAAGCGTGCTTGTGGTGTGAGTTGAGGGTGTGTGTGTGTGTGTGAGCAAGCGAAGGAGGGAGGGAGTGTGTGTGGTTCTTCCTGGTTGGAATGTGCCCCAGGCGCGAGAGGCGGGTTGTCAGGGTGCCCTTGAGAGGTCTGCGGTCAGGTGTTGGTCGTAGGTTATGGACCGATGAACGGGAGAGAAGACCACCGGCCCTGTGCGTTGGCCTTGTTACCGCCGTGCCAGAAAAGGCACGGGTCCTGGAGAGCGTGGGCACACCTGGGTGCTGCCCATGCCTGGCCTTGGCTCCCGTGGGAGCTGTCCAGGGATGGAGCCTGGGGCAAGCGTGAGGCCGCTTTGGCGTCAGTGGTGCGGCTCCAGGCCGCCCTCCCCAGTGACCCGTGGGTGCCACCGTCCGCGCCTGAATCGCGGGAGTGCCCCAGGGGTGAAGGGCCAGGTCCTCGGACCCGTACGTCCTGTGGCCGCGGGAAGCGGACGCCAACGTTGACGGCACGGCTCCTGCCCGGGGGCCGGCGCAGACCTTGGCGTCTGGCTGCTAGAGGCTTCGGGGTCACGTCAGGCTGGCCCGTCGGGGAGTCCTGACCGAGGATGCCCGGGTGAGCGTGTACCCCCGTCGGCACCGACTGGCTGGATAGGGGTGGCCCGGGCGCTGGGTCCACGACCAGTGGGTCTCCTGAGGTCTCCTCCTGCAGGCCTCCAGGGGTCGCAGTGGCGCCCCGGAAAGGGTCAGGGCCAGCGCCGGGAGCCTCGGGGAGCCTCGATGCGCCGGCCTCGCGTTTGCTTTTGGGTCCGAAAGCGGGCTACATGGAGCCAGAGGGGACAAGGCTCCGCTCCCCGGAGCCTCAGGAGCCGGAGTGCTCCCCCAGGTGGCAGAGACCTGAGAGCCGCCATGTTGGAGCCCGGGGTGGACAGGGCCCGGCCTTTTTTCCTCGGCAAAGGGCGGAGGGAGAGGACCTGGGGGAAGGGCGCGTGGACATTCGTGGTGCAATACTGCCATCAAGCGGAACTCGTTGGCCATCCAGGCTTCCTCTGGAGGAGAGGCCTGGGAGCGAAGTGGGGAGTCCCGGGCGGGACAGAAGGGGCCGCCGTCCAAAGGTGCCCGGTCCTTTTGGCAGGCTCTCCACCCTGGTCCTTTGGTGACCGGCTGCGAAGCAAGCGTGGCATCCGGACGCAGACACAAAGGCCACTCCTTGCCATTGCCCTCAACACTCTCACGGGACGTTGGAACCAGGTGGCCCAGAGAGTGACCCGTGTCAATGCAGATGCCTGGCGGGGGGCGGGGGGGGTGGGGTGGGGTAGGGAGTAGACCACTCCCCAGACAGACACGTGGACAGACAGTTGAGTGCGAGATCGAGATCGGTGGTGCGCGGCCCCCCGCCAGAGACCGTGTTATCCCCGGGCGTTGGCATTGCAGCTGCCCCGTGTGTGTGTGTGTGTGTGCGCGCGCGTGTGTGTGTGTGTGTGTGTGTCTGTGTCGGGCGGCCGCTTCCTGGGCCCAGGCCTGGGTTTGGGGGGCTGTGGCGGGTCGTTTGGGGGGGCGAGGGGTGCAGCGGCGGAGCGAAGGAGGAGGGGGGCTGCCGCCACTTCTACTTTGGCTCGCCCTGGCTTCTGGACTCCGTTCCTCCCCACACCCCGCGGGAGCCACCTGCACGTTCCTCACCCCCCACCCCCCACCCCCCAAGACCAGCTCGAGGTCCCTGGACACCGGCTAGGCGGGGCCCCACACCTGAGCCTCACGGTGGGACACAGGGACATCGGAGTCCCGCCTCCTCCCCCAAGGCCAAGTGGCAGCAGCCCTCCCAGTGCCCGTGCCGTGCCTGTCTCGTGCAGGGCTTCTAGCCCCCACCTGCCCTCCCCACCCCGGCCCCGCCGGGGCCGATCCTGCTCTTGCTCCCAACGGAAGGGACACGCGGCCAAGGGCTCACGGGCCAAGGGCCCAGCGCCCCTTGCCCCGGCCGGCCCGGGGTGCTCCTGGCCGCTTCGCCGCGGCTTCCAGGACTCGTCCAGTCCCGCCCAGACATGGCGGCCACCAGGGTCCCTGGCCCTGGCTTCCCGTGCCCGACCCGCAGGGGAGCCGGTTCTGGCGCTCTGTCGCGCCACCCGTCTCTGGAGCCTCCCGGGTCTCCCGCCGGAACTCTGCGCCTGGGAGTGGTGGGGGGGGGGGGGGGGTTGGAGGGAGGGCCCATCTCGTCTCCCGCCTGGGACTTCACTCACAGGGAAGCCACAGCGCGGGGCTCACGGGATGGCCAACGAGTTTCGCTTGATGGCAGTGTTGCACCACGAATGCCCACGCGCCCTTCCCCCAGGTCCTCTTCCTCTGCCCTTTGCGGAAGAAAAAAGGCCGGGCCCTGTCCACTCTGGCTCCAACATGGCGGCGCCCTCGTCTGGGCCACTTTGTGGTAACAGCTCCGCTTGTGTGGTGGCTCCGTGCAGCCGAGCCTGGTCCCCTCGGCAGCAAGGCCCGGGCCCCTAGGCCCAGATGCCCACTCAGGCAACCGTCCGCCTAGGCCGCGGAGGAGCCTCACGCTGTGGATCACAGTGCCCGCCCGCCCTTACGTGGAGACCCCGGCCGTGCCAATAGCCCACGTGTGGAAGAAGGTGCGGGCTGGGTCGTGCCTTCCCCTCCACACGCAGCCACATCCAGCCCCGGGAGTCCCCAAGCATCCACACGCGTCCGGGTCCCACGTGCACGTTCCTCCCTCCTTCCCCCCTTCCCCCCCCCCCCCAGCCCCCCAACTCCAACTCCGGCCAACACCCACCGAGGGCCGAAGGCAGCCTGTGTCCCCTTCTCCTCACACAAGTCAACTTCAGCAAGGCTCTTTGGGCGCGGGGTGGGGGTGGGGGTGGAGGTTGCGGGTGGGGAGCGAGAAGCTGTGCCCCCTCACCTCCTTTTTGGCCAAACCCCAGGGGCACGGTGTTGACATCCTGGAGATCTCCTTGTTCCCCCCGCCCCTTGCCCCAGAGTCCCGGCGGGTGTCCTTTGGGCCCCGGGTCCAGCAGGTGCACTCGCAGACGTTGGGTGCACGGAACCGCAGAGCGCCCTGCGTGCGCTCTCGGGTGCCTTCCCAGAGGACGGGAACTGGGTCACGCGGGCCCCGAGGCCGAGGAGGAGGGCTGCGCTGGGCTTCGCTGGGCTACCGTTGATACCCAGTGGGGAAAGGTGGGCCTCGATGGGGTGACTGTGGTGGATGAGGTCCTTGTGGGCGTAGCGGTCCCGGGCGCACACGCACACCCTCCCCCTCGGTCAGGGTTCCCGAGATGGGCGCCGTGGGGGCCCGTGCCGGGGACTCTGTTTGGCGACCTGACCTGACAGCAAACACCCGGGTTCGGGGGCACCTGGGTGAGCCTCCCTTGGTGCGGCCCCGTCCCCGACGATCGATCGGGGCGGCTCACGTCTCTTGGGACCGGACCCTTCCTTCCCCGTGCGGGTCGTTCCTCCCTCCCTGTCTCTGTCTGCGTGTCTCTGTCTGCTTTCGTGGCCTTGCGTGGCTCCTGCTTGCGCTTTGAGGGTCCTCGGGGCCTTTGTTTGTGGTCAGAACGACATCCCTCGGGAGGGTGGCAGCCGGTGGAGAATGGAGATGCTGGGTTTCCAGCCGGACTGGAGGGGCAACTAACTGTCCGGGAGCCTGCTTGGATGTCCCGGCAGCCCAAAGTGCCCGGAATGACCCTTTTGGACTTGAGGCCGGCCAAGGGTTCGTGTGCGGGTGCCAGGAGAGAATGTGCGGGCACAGGCCGCCCCGGGAGGGGCGGTGGACGTTCGTGGCCTTCCCGGACCGCCCGCCGCTGCCGCCGCTGTAGGTCCCTTCGCGTGGGCCCGTGTCCGTGCCCGCGTGCCTGGACGGTGCGATCGCACCACGGACTCGCCAGCGCCAGTGCCGGGCTGTCTTGGGGACGACGCGTCCCTTTGCGGGAACGCTTGGCTCCAAGGTCAAAGAACAGAGCCCCTCTGTGCGTGTTCTTTCTCCCCTCCCACCAGACCCAGGCCCCAGGCCCCAGGCCCCAGGCCCCAGCCCTCGCCCTCGCCCTCGCCCTCGCCCTCGCCCTCGGGGGCATGAGTCTCCCCAGCGAGCAGGGTCTGTGTCCAACCGGGTGTCGTTCGGCCAGGGTTGGTAGAACTGACGCGCGGGAAGGGACCGGAAGGTCTCTGGGGACGTGGAGACGAATATGGCGGGGTGGGGGGAGGGGGGAGGAGGCTGGCTGCTTTCCACAGGAGGGATGGAATCTTACATCCACTGGCTGGCCTAGGAAGAACGAGGTGCTGGGCCACAGGCTTGGGAGAACAGGCGGCTCCCGTCTGCAGGGCAGAAAGCGAAAACGTTCCCCGAGGGTTGAGGATGGACAAGTGTCTCGCCGGAGGAGAGCAAGTGACCTGGGTCCGTGTGGTTGTCAGGAGTCCCTTTATGCCCTTGGGCACACAGACCGGGGTAGAAACAGACATCCGCCGTACACCTTTATGAGCTCTTGCTGCGGGGTGTGTGGGCCACCTCCTGAGGGCGAAAAGCATGACGTCCAACTGTGCCGAACTCCCCTTTCACTGCGGGACGGTGTGGGCGTGTCAGTCTGCATGCGGGTGTGTGTGTGTGTGTGTGTGTGTGTGTGTGTGTGTGCGCGCGCGTGCGTCTGTGTGCGGGAGTGTGTGTCCAAGCGTGCTTGTGGTGTGAGTTGAGGGTGTGTGTGTGTGTGTGAGCAAGCGAAGGAGGGAGGGAGTGTGTGTGGTTCTTCCTGGTTGGAATGTGCCCCAGGCGCGAGAGGCGGGTTGTCAGGGTGCCCTTGAGAGGTCTGCGGTCAGGTGTTGGTCGTAGGTTATGGACCGATGAACGGGAGAGAAGACCACCGGCCCTGTGCGTTGGCCTTGTTACCGCCGTGCCAGAAAAGGCACGGGTCCTGGAGAGCGTGGGCACACCTGGGTGCTGCCCATGCCTGGCCTTGGCTCCCGTGGGAGCTGTCCAGGGATGGAGCCTGGGGCAAGCGTGAGGCCGCTTTGGCGTCAGTGGTGCGGCTCCAGGCCGCCCTCCCCAGTGACCCGTGGGTGCCACCGTCCGCGCCTGAATCGCGGGAGTGCCCCAGGGGTGAAGGGCCAGGTCCTCGGACCCGTACGTCCTGTGGCCGCGGGAAGCGGACGCCAACGTTGACGGCACGGCTCCTGCCCGGGGGCCGGCGCAGACCTTGGCGTCTGGCTGCTAGAGGCTTCGGGGTCACGTCAGGCTGGCCCGTCGGGGAGTCCTGACCGAGGATGCCCGGGTGAGCGTGTACCCCCGTCGGGCACCGACTGGCTGGATAGGGGTGGCCCGGGCGCTGGGTCCACGACCAGTGGGTCTCCTGAGGTATCCTCCTGCAGGCCTCCAGGGGTCGCAGTGGCGCCCCGGAAAGGGTCAGGGCCAGCGCCGGGAGCCTCGGGGAGCCTCGATGCGCCGGCCTCGCGTTTGCTTTTGGGTCCGAAAGCGGGCTACATGGAGCCAGAGGGGACAAGGCTCCGCTCCCCGGAGCCTCAGGAGCCGGAGTGCTCCCCCAGGTGGCAGAGACCTGAGAGCCGCCATGTTGGAGCCCGGGGTGGACAGGGCCCGGCCTTTTTTCCTCGGCAAAGGGCGGAGGGAGAGGACCTGGGGGAAGGGCGCGTGGACATTCGTGGTGCAATACTGCCATCAAGCGGAACTCGTTGGCCATCCAGGCTTCCTCTGGAGGAGAGGCCTGGGAGCGAAGTGGGGAGTCCCGGGCGGGACAGAAGGGGCCGCCGTCCAAAGGTGCCCGGTCCTTTTGGCAGGCTCTCCACCCTGGTCCTTTGGTGACCGGCTGCGAAGCAAGCGTGGCATCCGGACGCAGACACAAAGGCCACTCCTTGCCATTGCCCTCAACACTCTCACGGGACGTTGGAACCAGGTGGCCCAGAGAGTGACCCGTGTCAATGCAGATGCCTGGCGGGGGGCGGGGGGGGTGGGGTGGGGTAGGGAGTAGACCACTCCCCAGACAGACACGTGGACAGACAGTTGAGTGCGAGATCGAGATCGGTGGTGCGCGGCCCCCCGCCAGAGACCGTGTTATCCCCGGGCGTTGGCATTGCAGCTGCCCCGTGTGTGTGTGTGTGTGTGCGCGCGCGCGTGTGTGTGTGTGTGTGTCTGTGTCGGGCGGCCGCTTCCTGGGCCCAGGCCTGGGTTTGGGGGGCTGTGGCGGGTCGTTTGGGGGGGCGAGGGGTGCAGCGGCGGAGCGAAGGAGGAGGGGGGCTGCCGCCACTTCTACTTTGGCTCGCCCTGGCTTCTGGACTCCGTTCCTCCCCACACCCCGCGGGAGCCACCTGCACGTTCCTCACCCCCCACCCCCCACCCCCCAAGACCAGCTCGAGGTCCCTGGACACCGGCTAGGCGGGGCCCCACACCTGAGCCTCACGGTGGGACACAGGGACATCGGAGTCCCGCCTCCTCCCCCAAGGCCAAGTGGCAGCAGCCCTCCCAGTGCCCGTGCCGTGCCTGTCTCGTGCAGGGCTTCTAGCCCCCACCTGCCCTCCCCACCCCGGCCCCGCCGGGGCCGATCCTGCTCTTGCTCCCAACGGAAGGGACACGCGGCCAAGGGCTCACGGGCCAAGGGCCCAGCGCCCCTTGCCCCGGCCGGCCCGGGGTGCTCCTGGCCGCTTCGCCGCGGCTTCCAGGACTCGTCCAGTCCCGCCCAGACATGGCGGCCACCAGGGTCCCTGGCCCTGGCTTCCCGTGCCCGACCCGCAGGGGAGCCGGTTCTGGCGCTCTGTCGCGCCACCCGTCTCTGGAGCCTCCCGGGTCTCCCGCCGGAACTCTGCGCCTGGGAGTGGGGGGGGGGGGGGGTTGGGGGGAGGGCCCATCTCGTCTCCCGCCTGGGACTTCACTCACAGGGAAGCCACAGCGCGGGGCTCACGGGATGGCCAACGAGTTTCGCTTGATGGCAGTGTTGCACCACGAATGCCCACGCGCCCTTCCCCCAGGTCCTCTCCCTCCGCCCTTTGCGGAAGAAAAAAGGCCGGGCCCTGTCCACTCTGGCTCCAACATGGCGGCGCCCTCGTCTGGGCCACTTTGTGGTAACAGCTCCGCTTGTGTGGTGGCTCCGTGCAGCCGAGCCTGGTCCCCTCGGCAGCAAGGCCCGGGCCCCTAGGCCCAGATGCCCACTCAGGCAACCGTCCGCCTAGGCCGCGGAGGAGCCTCACGCTGTGGATCACAGTGCCCGCCCGCCCTTACGTGGAGACCCCGGCCGTGCCAATAGCCCACGTGTGGAAGAAGGTGCGGGCTGGGTCGTGCCTTCCCCTCCACACGCAGCCACATCCAGCCCCGGGAGTCCCCAAGCATCCACACGCGTCCGGGTCCCACGTGCACGTTCCTCCCTCCTTCCCCCCTTCCCCCCCCCAGCCCCCCAACTCCAACTCCGGCCAACACCCACCGAGGGCCGAAGGCAGCCTGTGTCCCCTTCTCCTCACACAAGTCAACTTCAGCAAGGCTCTTTGGGCGCGGGGTGGGGGTGGGGGTGGAGGTTGCGGGTGGGGAGCGAGAAGCTGTGCCCCCTCACCTCCTTTTTGGCCAAACCCCAGGGGCACGGTGTTGACATCCTGGAGATCTCCTTGTTCCCCCCGCCCCTTGCCCCAGAGTCCCGGCGGGTGTCCTTTGGGCCCCGGGTCCAGCAGGTGCACTCGCAGACGTTGGGTGCACGGAACCGCAGAGCGCCCTGCGTGCGCTCTCGGGTGCCTTCCCAGAGGACGGGAACTGGGTCACGCGGGCCCCGAGGCCGAGGAGGAGGGCTGCGCTGGGCTTCGCTGGGCTACCGTTGATACCCAGTGGGGAAAGGTGGGCCTCGATGGGGTGACTGTGGTGGATGAGGTCCTTGTGGGCGTAGCGGTCCCGGGCGCACACGCACACCCTCCCCCTCGGTCAGGGTTCCCGAGATGGGCGCCGTGGGGGCCCGTGCCGGGGACTCTGTTTGGCGACCTGACCTGACAGCAAACACCCGGGTTCGGGGGCACCTGGGTGAGCCTCCCTTGGTGCGGCCCCGTCCCCGACGATCGATCGGGGCGGCTCACGTCTCTTGGGACCGGACCCTTCCTTCCCCGTGCGGGTCGTTCCTCCCTCCCTGTCTCTGTCTGCGTGTCTCTGTCTGCTTTCGTGGCCTTGCGTGGCTCCTGCTTGCGCTTTGAGGGTCCTCGGGGCCTTTGTTTGTGGTCAGAACGACATCCCTCGGGAGGGTGGCAGCCGGTGGAGAATGGAGATGCTGGGTTTCCAGCCGGACTGGAGGGGCAACTAACTGTCCGGGAGCCTGCTTGGATGTCCCGGCAGCCCAAAGTGCCCGGAATGACCCTTTTGGACTTGAGGCCGGCCAAGGGTTCGTGTGCGGGTGCCAGGAGAGAATGTGCGGGCACAGGCCGCCCCGGGAGGGTCGGTGGACGTTCGTGGCCTTCCTGGACCCCTAGCGTTTGTAGTTGGGGACAGGAATCTAAGTGAAAATTTGGTCACGTGTTGTCAGTGGGGGCGAGGCTGTGCTTGCTGGAGCCTCAGAAAGCGGAGCTGCTCCTGTATAGTTACTGATATGTCTGCATGGCCATATTGGAAGTAGGGTTGATAATGCCTGCTCTCATGTTTGTTTGTTTGTTTGTTTGTTTTTAGCAGTGAGGTAAGTGAGGGGATCTGGGGAAGGGCTCTTGGACATATTCTGTACAGTACTGCCATCAACCTGATCCCACTGGTGTTTTCATTATTCTGTGTTGGCTGTTCCTGCAGGAGTGATTGGATTTCAAGTTGCGTTCTCAAATTGGACATAAATTTGGACTTCTTGCCTCCCCTCATCTGCCTGAAGGTTGGTAGTTTTTCCTGGGCTCCCCCTGTGGTTTTAGTCATTTTATCAGCCTGAGGAAGAAGCCTTATTGCTTTGTGAGTCAAGCCCAGAAATTCAAGGGTTGAGACCCTTGTTTCTCCTACTTCTAGAAGGCAGTACTAGAGTGGCTGTAGTAATGGGAATGGAGGAAAGAGTTTTGACCGGGGGCATTCCCCTTTTCTCTCTGTGTTTTTGGCACATTCCCCTTTCCATAGGAGTAAGAGCATGAAAGGCCTGGGGGTATAGACCTCTCTGGAATCCTCACTCTTGGATATGCTACAACCATTTTAAAGGTTGTCATGGGCACTCGCAGCATGGCTCCCTTTTGGGCAGCATGGAAGCAGGACCTGTAAAACCATTAGATACTTAGATACATTTGCACATGTGGATGTTTCCCATTCTTGAATTTCCTCTTCTATGCGTCTAGAGGTTTAGTTTGGCATAGTCATGTAATTGGCTGGTTACCTATGTTTAGGCTCCTTTCTGACCTCCAGATTAACTCTTTGGGCCCCTGTCTATTTTTGAACCTTGAGAGCTCCATGAGAATAGAAGTATATGTTTTGGGTCCTACAGTCTTCTTGTAGGGTTGTCAGACCTTTCGATTTTCGTATTGGTTTCCATTGTTCATCACAGACCTTTGTGTCTGCCTGCTTGAATCCTCTTGGTCAGACTGGCCTTCCAGTGACTTCTTATAATTTCTGTTGTGATAGTGCCCTGCTCCCCATTGTTTGGTGGTGGCCAGAATACTGTGCTTACACTCATCATGTTTCTTGAGGCCTTAGAAAACCCTAGACAGGCAATGAACTGTCCACAAATGTATTCTTGACGGTCACTGTGGTGTCTCAATGCAGTGTCATTGCATGTTTTTTTTTGTTTCGTGAAGGCAGTCTACGTGAATACTACAGAGGTCAGGTCCTATGTGGTGGAGCACCAGACTTTGAGGCAAACATTCACCAGCCCAAAGTCACCATGATGGTGACTTCTTGTGTTAGCCAGAATGGACCCAGGTGGCATTTGTTGTTGTTGTTTTTGTTTGTTTGGTTTTTTTCCTTGTTAGCTAAGGGTAGAGTGAGAGCAGTTTGCGTGGAAGAATAGTCTGGCATTTCTGGTGCCATACTGCTACTGATAATAAATAGAGAGTTAGAGCTCACAGTCACGTTGCTCCTGAGGAGGAGTGACAAGAGTGAAGTATAGGCCACGGAAGTGGGTCCCCAGGATGTCAAATGCCCCACTAGGCCCTGGGGAAAGTGAAGCCCAAGATCAGGTGAGGCCTTGGAAGCTCCAGAGACAGGCAGAAGCAAAATCACAGAGTGTGGCTTCTTGGTTGGCCTTTTATGAGAAGCCAAGCTTCAAAACCTTGAAGCAGCCATGTCTGTGCCAGTCTAGAGCAATTCTCTCTGAAGGAGTCCTGGCCAGGGTTTTGGGGGCATTTGGCCACATTTACCTTACCCTTAGTGCATAAGCAACTTTGGCCTGTGTGGGCCCAGTGCTTTGGAAGCCTCTAGTGGCACCTGAGGGCCAAGCCAAAGACTAGCGAGAGCTCTAGTGTCAGACTTCCATCGCAGCTATAGATAGGCCAAGTGATGAACCTCTGTTGAACTCAGGAGTAGAGGTGGAGCCTGACTTCACAGTACCAAAGAGGCCTGACACAGAGTAACAGTCCCGTGAGTCCAGAAGAGAACTACCTTCACCAGGGCAAAGGAGTCAGGCTTGATGGAGACCTTCTGACCCTAAAATGGAATCAGCAGCTGAGGTGCCATCACCTGGGGTCTCCAAGGATTCTGGCACAGGACTGTCTCCAGAGCTCCTGGAGCCACCTCCCCAAGAGCAGAGAACAGGAGAGGAACAGAGTAATGAGGACACCCTTGGCCATTCATTTGCATTCCTTAGCTTTCTTAGCCACCTTCCCCAAGAAGCACTGTGACTCCCATCCGGAATGAGAAGGAATGGCCCTGGCATCCATTCAAGCCTGGCTGGCCAGGTCTCAACCCCATGCTCCCCTATGCAGCTGAGGAATCAAAAGGTCTGAAGACATTGCCCAAAAACTCAGAGCTGTTGGGTTGAAGGAACCCAACCCTCCTCTTCCCTAGATGTGCCACAGATCAAGCATGTCTACCAAAGACAGGATCGAGACACATACTCCCAGGCACACAGCCTTTTCCTCTAGACCCTGACTGTCCTTACATACAGCCCACTTCTGGAAGAACATCTGGGGTGGCGCTTGCCCTTTGCTTAGCTCTTACCTGTTGGCTGTCAGTAGGGGAGCAAGTCTCCAGGCTCTACTTTTCTCTGCACACACACCCTCTGTTTTCACCCTTACTGGAAAAATTCTGAAACCTGCTCCTTGACTTTTATTTCATACCTGTGAGCCACCTGAAAGTGGCTAGCTGCCCTATGTGGGCTGACCCTTCTGGGGTCAACTTTCTTTGCCAAGCCTTGGGTCCAGGTCCCGACTTATGATCTGATTGGTCCCCGGTTTAAAGTGGTTTTGGGGTGACTGGCTGGCTCAGTAGAACATGTGACTCTTGATCTCGAGGTCATCAGTTCGAGCCCCACATTGGACATGGAGATTACTTTAAAAACAAAACCAATAAAATATAACACTTGAGGCACCTGATTGGCTCAGTTGGTAGAGCATGCAACTTTTGATCTGGGGGTTGTAAGTTCGAGCCTCGCGTTGGGCATACTTAAACCAACAAAACAGAAAAATAAAATGGTCTTAGTGTGCTCCTCTGGCCAGGGCCAATGTCTGCACCCATAGAACATGGACCCTGTGTGGGAAATCTCAGGCATCTCCTCATAGAAGAGGGCCCAGGTCATGCACCCCTACACTGAGAGAGCGAGCCCAGGGTGTTTCTGGGCTGCAACATTTCTGACAAGTACTGCAGGAAACAGACCTGCATCCATCCAGTCAGGAGAAAGATGTACTGAACTTTGTCCTATCTTCTCCTGTTCCATCCCATTATATCCTGAGTGGGTATCCACACCCTGTGTCATATGTGAGAAGTTAGGCCTTCTCGGATACTGTGGGGCATGGCACCCAGCCTCTTTTACATGGGAGACAAAATACAAAAGTCATAACTCCTGCTCCAACCTACAACTTGAGTTGCTCTTCCTTATCTGAGTCTAGTACCAGATAATCAAGAAATTCTCCATCCTGTCTGCAAAATGCTGCCCCTGAGAGGGTGGCCACTTCCTACCCTTTCCCCTGTTTATGTGGTTTTTGAGCCTAGAGCTTCTGGTCCAGGGTTCCCTATGTCCCTGAGACCCCAGGGAACACACTGGCCTCTGCATTAAAGGCAAGGATTGACTGGCCAGACATCCTGGAGTGGGAGGCTTAGTAATTTGTTTTGTTAACATGGTGGCTCTCGAGGCCACGCCCCCTCAGCCTGGGGAGATGAGAGGCCTGAGGTAGGCAGCCTGGTACACTGGGGCTCCTTGTTGGGTGAGCCCAGTTCCATCCACCCTGTGTCACTTCTCCAGTGATTCTGGAAGTGCACCCATTCGCTTTGTCCAGCCCAGAATCTTGTGGGTGTCTCAAACCCACCCTTCCTCCCCTCACAGGCTTTCCTGAGAAGCACAGACAGGCGCTGCAGACTCTGCTCAAAAAGATTCCACTTGATGGCACTCTTGTTCCAGGAATGCCTTCCCTGGTTGCTCTGGGGCCTTCCCTCCCCCACTTAGTGTGTGAAAAAGGGCTCAAGGAGGCTCAAGAGTTATCTAACCCCAAGTCGGGTTGGCTGTACTGGGGTGTTGGGAGGTACTACTGTCTCTTTTTGGGGGGTTTCTTGGTGGTGGTAGGAATACACCTCTAATGACATCCACAGGAATATGTGCATGTGTAGATCCAGTTCCACATCTCTCTAGGAGTTTTATGTGCACAGTTCTTGGGAGCAAGGACCGATTTTTCTCTGTACACTTGTGCGTTGATGTCCAAATGGGCAAATATAGGTGGAATTCTCACTTTCCAAGGACACTGATTTGTAGCAGTAGGTATCACGATGACCTGGATGTCCCCCATTCTCCTTGAGGTATTGCCTCTCTCCTGTGCTCAGCCAGGTACTACATCTAGCTTAAGTGCTTGGGAGCAGGCCCTAGAGGGAATAGGCCATTGTGGCAGCAAGAGGAACTGACAAGGTCAAGTTCAGGTTAGAAGACAGAGAAGTGGATTACCTAGGCTCACTCAAGGAGTCTCAGGCAGTCATTCTTCCATCGTGTCCCAGGATGATTGTGGGTGGGTGCAGGGCGTTAGGGTCCATGGGACAGGCGTAGAGCCCAGTGACTCCATCCACATAGATGACCTGGGTGAGGGCCATTTTTCAGGGAATCCTTCTGGGAAGCCATCCTTGGTAGTGGGTATTCTACCCTCAATATCCATGTTCATTCACCATTCATTCATAAATACATATATATACATAAATGTGTGTTTGTGTGTGTATATACCTATACATCTGACCCTTGAAGAACGTGGGTTTGAACTGCATTGATCCTGAATTGCAGGACTCTACTTAAATATGCAGATTGTTTTAAATGAGTATGGTACAGTATTGTAAATGTGTTTTCCTTACGATTTTCTTTTTTAAATTTATTGTTATTTTTAAATTGTTAATTCTAATATAATTAGGTTATAGCATTATATTAGTTGTAGGTGTGTAATATAGTGATTGAATAATTGTGTATATTATTTAGTGCTCATCAAGATGAGTGTACTCTTAATCCCCTATCACCTATTTTACCCATCCCCCCACCCACTTCCCATCTGGTAACCATGGTTAAGAGTCTGTTTTTTTGTTTCTGTTTTTTTCTTTGTTTTCTTTTGTTTTTTAAATTTTACATATAAGTGAAATCGTATTGTCTTTCTCTTACCTGTTTCAGTTGGCATTATACTTCTAGATCCATCCGTGTTGTTGGAAATGGCAAGATTTCGTTTTTTTATGACTGAATACTATTCTACTGTGTGTGTGTGTGTGTGTGTGTGTGTGTGTATGTGTCCCACATTTTCATTATCCCAATGGACGCTTAAGCTGCTTCCATAATTTGGCTGTTATAAATAATGCTGCAGTAAACATAGGGGTGCACATATATTTTTGGTTAAATACCCAGCAGTGGAATTACTAGATTATATGCTAATTCTATTTTTTAAATTTGGGGGAACTTCCATACTGTTTTCCACAGTGGCTACACCTGGTTACATTCCCACCAACAGTGCATGAGGGTTCCTTTTCCTCCACAACCTCATCAACACTTACTATTGCCTGTGTTTTTGATTTTGGCTATTCTGACAGATGAGAGGTGATATCTCGTTGTGGGTTTGATTTGTATTTTCCTGTTGATGAGTCACATTGAGCATCTTTTCATATATCTGTTGGACATCTGTATGTCTTCTTTGGAGAAACCTCTGTTCATGTCTTCTGGCCGTCTTTATTTTTATTTTTTATGTTTTTAAAAAAAATATTTAGTTATTTTGGGGAGAGTGCAAGTGGGAAGGGGACAGAGGATCCCAAGCGGGCTCTGTGCTGACAGGCTTGACAGCAGCAAGCCCAGTGTGGGGCCTGAACTCATGAACCGTGAGATCATGACCCAAACCAAAGTTGGACAGTCAACCAACTGAGCCACCCAAGTGCCCCTATTTTTTATGTTTTATATAATTTATTGTCACGTTAGCTAGCATACAATATAAGAGTATACAGTGTACTCTTGGCTTCGGGAGTAGATTCCCCTGTGATTCATCACTTACATAAAACGTCCAGTGCTCACCCCACCAGGTGTCCTCCTCAGTGCCCATCATCCATTTTCCTTGATCCCCCAATCTCCCACTCCCATCAACCCTCAGTTTTTTCTCTGTATTTAAGAGTCTCTTATGGTTTGCCTCTCTCTCTGTAACTATTTCTTTCCTTCCCTTCCCCCAAGGTCTTCTGTTCAGTTTCTCAAATTCCACATACAAGTGAAAACATAGGATACCTGTCTTTCTCTGACTGACTTATTTCACGTAGCATAATACCCTCCAGTTCCATCCATGTTTTTGCAAATGGCAAGATTTCATTCTTTTTCATTGCCGAGTAGTATTCCATTGTATATATGTATATACCACATCTTCTTTATCCATTCATCAGTTGATGGACATTTGGGCTCTTTCCATAATTTGGCTATTGTTGAAAGCACTGTTATAAACATTAGGGTGCATGTGCCCCTATGAATCAGCACTCCTGTATCCTTTGGATAAATTCCTAGTAGTGCTATCGCTGGGTCGCAGGGTAATTCTACTTTTAATTTTTTGAGGAACCTCCACACAGTTTTCCACAGTGACTGCACCAGTTTGCATTCTACCAACAGTACAGGAGGGTTCCCTTTCTCCCCACATCCTTGCCAACATCTGTTGTTTCCTGAGTTGTTCATTTTCGCCACTCTGACTGGTGTGAGGTGGTATCTCAGTGTGGTTTTGATTTGTATTTCCCTGATGATGAGCATTGTTGAACATCTTTTCATGTATCTGTTGGCCATCTGGATGGCTTCTTTGGGAAAGTGTTCATGTCTTCTGTCTATTTCTTCAATGGATTATTTGTTTTTCAGGTGTTGAGTTTGGTAAGTTCTTTATAGATTTTGGATACTAACCCTTTTTCCGATATGTCATTTGCAAATATCTTCTCCCATTCCATTGGTTGCCTTTTAGTCTTGTTGATTGTTTCCTTTTCTGGGCAGAAGCTTTTTATCTTGATGAGGTCCCAGTAGTTCATTTTTGCTTTTATTTCCCTTGCCTTCGGAGATGTGTCAAGTAAGAAGTTGCTGCAGCTTAGGTCAGAGAGGTTGTTGCCTGTTTTCTCCTCTAGGATTTTGATGGGTTCCTGTCTCACATTTAGGTCTTTCATCCATTTTGAGTTTATTATTGTGTTTGGTGTAAGAAAGTGGTCCAGTTTCATTCTTTTGCATGTTGCTGTCCAGTGTTCCCAGCACCATTTGCTAAAGAGACTTTTTTCCATTGGATACTCTTTCCTGCTTTGTCAAAGATTAGTTGGCCAGGGCACCTGGGTGGCTCAGTAGGGTTAAGCATCCGACTTCTGCTTAGGTCATGATCCCATGGCTCATGAGTTTGAGCCCCGGGTCAGGCCCTGTGCTGACAGCTCAGAGTCTGGAGCCTCCTTCAGATTCTGTGTCTCCCTCTCTGTCTACTCCTCCCCCACTAGTGCTCTGTCTCCCCCCCCCCCAAAAAATAAACATTAAAAAAAAAAAAGATTAGTTGGCCATACATTTGTGAGTCCAATTCTGGGTTCTCTACTATATTCCTTTAGTCTATGTATCTGTTTTTATGCCAATACTGTCTTGATGGATAGCTTTGTAGTACAGGCTAAAGTCCGAGATTGTGATGCCTCCACCTTTGGTTTTCTTTTTCAACATTACTTTGGCTATTTGGGGTCTTTTGTGGTTCTATACAAATTTTAGAATTCTTTGTTGTAGCTCTGAGAAGAATTCTGATAGTATTTTGATTGGAATTGCGTTGAATGTGTAGATTGCTTTGAGTAGTGTTGACATTTTAATAATATTCATTGAATCCACAGCATGGAATGTTTTTCCATTTCTTTGTGTCTTCTTCAATTTCTTTCATAAGTTTTCTATGGTTTCATTGTACAGATCTTTTACCTCTTTGGTTAGGTTTATTCGTAGTTCTTTTGCAGTTGTAAATGGGATCGATTCCTTGAATTCTCTTTCTGTTGCTTCATGATTGGTGTATAGAAATGCAACTGATTTCTGTACATTGATTTTCTGTACTGTGACTTTGCTGAATTCATGTATGTCAGTTCTAGCAGTTTTTTGGTGGAGTTTTGGGTTTTCCATGTAGAGTGTCATGTCATCTGTGAAAAGTAAAAGTTTGGCTGCTTCTTTGCCCATTTGGATGCCTTTTATTTCATTTTGTTGTCTGATTGCTGAGGCTAGGACTTCCAACACTATGTTAAATAACAGTGGTGAGAGTGGACATCCGTGTTGTCTTTGTGATCTCAGGGAAAAGCTCTCAGTTTTTCCCCATCGAGGAGGATGTTAGCTGTGGCCCTTTCATATATGGCTTTTATGATGTTAAGGTATGTTCCTTCTATCCCGACTTTCTTGAGGTCTTCTGGCCATTTTTAAATTGGATTATTTGAGGTTTTTGTGTTGTGTAAGTTTTTTACATATTTAAATACTAACCCTTCATTGGATGTGTCATTTGCAAATCTCTTCTTCCATTCAGTAGGTTGTCTTTTAGTGTTGTTGATTGTTTACTGTGCTGTGCAGAAGCTTTTTATTTTTATATAGTCCCAATAGTTTAATTTTGCTTTTGTTTCCTTTGCCTCCAGAGATAGCTAAAAATATGCTGCTACCGTGGATGTCAGAGACATTTCTGGTTTCACATCTCACATTTAGGTTGTTAATCCATTTTTACTTTATTTTTGTGTACGGTATAAGACAGTGGTCCAGTTTCATTCATTTGTACCTGGCTGTCCAGTTTTCCTAACACCATTTGTTGAAGGGAATGTCTTTTTCTCATTGCATGTTCTGGCCTCTTTTTGTCGAAAATCAATTGACCATACAGTGGTTTATTTCTGGGCTCTATTCTGTTCTAGTGATCTATGTGTCTGTTTTTATGTCAGTACCATACTTGTTTGATTACTACAGCTTTGTAGTATATCTTGAAATCTGGGATTTTGATACTGCTAGTTTTGTTCATTTTTTTCTTTTTTTCCAAGATTGCTTTGCCTATTTGGGGTCTTTTGTGGTTCCATACAAATTTTAGGATTATTTGTTTCTAGTTTTGTGGAAAATATTGTTGGTGTTTTGATAGGGGTTGCATTAAATATGTAGATTGCTTTGGGTAGTATCAACATTTTAACAATATTTGTTCTCCCATGAGCATGGGATATCGTTGCATTTGTGTCAATCTCTTATGATTGTCTTAAAACATTTCTTCTAAAAAAATTTTTTTTCTGTTGTAAGTAACATGTACAAAATATGTGGTAATTCATTGTTTATGTAATAGGAGAGATTTCTGGTCAACATTGGTTATTAATAGTTAGGTTTTTGAGGAAGTGAAAAGTCCTTTTTGGGTTTTCAACTCCAGTAGTGGGTGGCTGGGTCTGCACCCCTAACCCTGGAGTTATTCAAAGGTGAACTGTATATAAAAATCTCCTTCTGTACTTCACCCTCTAATCGCTTTGCCACTGAAGAAGGAAATGTCTCCCCGTCGAACCAGAAGTTCTTACCGTTGAATGATGACCACTCCGATTTGTCTCTCTGCCTTCCAGATTCCTCCCCACAGTGGGAACCACATGTAATATTTGTCATGTGTGGTTTTGGAGTTGAATGCAAATGAAATCCAGCAGACCCATGTGGCATTTTACATTTCCCCGGCTCTCCCATAAAGCTCCTGTAGTAATAATACTTTTTTTTTCCAAGTAGGCTTCAAGCTCAGCGTAGAGCCCAATGCTAGGTTCAAACTCACAACACTGAGATAAAAACCTGAGCTGAGATCAAGTGTCAGATACTTAACTTGACTGAGCCACCTAGGCACTCCAATCTTTTGCATTTGGCTGTTCTCGGAGCCCATAAATTCCCTGGCTTTGACACATCTCTGCAGAGTAAATGTGTTCTGTTTCATCTTCTCTATTTGTTTCTGGCAAATACCCAGTGTAGGGTTCCCTGCTTTCTTCCTGGGGGTACAGGCCTAGGTTATTTCGCTTATCCCTTCTCTTTGGACACTAGGCTCTCTTTCTTCTTCTTTTTTTTTTTTTTAACTTTTAAATGTTTATTCATTTTTTAAACAATTTTTTATGTTTATTTATTTTTAAGGGGAGGGAAGATGCAGAGAGAGGGAGACACAGAATTCGAAGCAGGCTCCAGGCTCTGAGATGTCAGCACAGAACTCGATGCGGGGCTCAAACGCACGAGCGGTGAGATCATGACCTGAGCAGAGGTAAGACACTTAACCAATTGAGCCATCCAGGTACCCCGGATGTTTATTCATTTTTGAGAGTAAGAGACAGAATGCAAGTGGGGAAAGGGCAGAAAGGGAGACACAGAATCCAAAGCAAGCTCCAGGCTCTGAACTGTCAGCACAGAGCACAATGCGGGGCTCGAAGCCACAAACTGTGACATCGTGACCTGAGCCAAAGTTGCACGCTTAACTGACTGAGCCACCCAGGCACCCCTTCCTCTCCTCTTTTCTATTCAACTTGGGATTTTGACGTCTGTGGTAGAAGGCCCCGCTGCCCTCCAGTCTTCCATGTGGACCTCTGTCTACGCCTGAACTGGAGTCTGTCACTGGAGAAGAACTGGGTCCTCAGGCTCTGTATATCATCTGTCTCAGTGTAGGTGGTTCACCTCTCTCGACTCCACCGCCAGTACCAGTAGATAGCCACAGACCTTTGTGTCTGCCTGCTGAGGTCTTGCATTCAGAGTTACCTCTCAGTGACTAGGAAGGATGTCCAGGAAGTGCAGGCCCTGCTGGACACAGGTAGGGAATGGCTCTGCCTCTGCGCCCATGCTCAGTGTGTTTCCCAAAGTCTAAGGCAATCATGGAGTGCTAAAGTAACAGCCAGGGGTACTTTCAGGTCCTCTGCTAGGGTGCCTAGTAGAGGCGCAGTCATTGCTTTTTGGTCATAAAGATAGGCTAAGAGGTTGCTAGAGAGACCAGGCTCTGCAGGTTGGAGCACTAGACTTTGAGGTGTGGTTCCAATCCCATGTGGTCAAGATGTTTAACTACTGTAAGCCGGGCTAGACAGAGATGGGTGTTTTTTTCTTCAGGAAAGGGTGGAGGGGTGGGGGGCAGGTTGACATTCCTGGTGCAATACTGCCATCAAGAGGAAATACTTTGGGGCACCTGGATGGCTCAGTTAGTTAAGTGACTCCTGATCTCAGTTCAGGTCTTGATCTCAGGATCCTGAGTTCAAGCTCTGCATTGGGCTCCATGCTGGGTGTGGAGCCTACTTAAAGGAAAAGAAAAAAAAAAGAGGGATCACTTTGCAGATTCCACGAACCTTGCACCATCACTTCCTGAAGAAGAATGACAAGGAAGTGAATTGTACAAGAAGGGAGAGTGTCCCTGAGAGATTAAGAGATTCACTGGTCATGGGGTGAGCATGGCACAGGGCTGAATGGGGCCATGGAAGCTCCAGAGATAGGCGTACCAATTCAAGGATTATGGTCTGAGAGTCTAGTGGGTCTAGCACAGGAAGCCAAAGTTTGGGACTCTGATGGCCACCATGTCTGAGCAGGACTAGAGGAATTTACTATAAAGGAGCCTAGGCCAGGAGGCTGTGGGCATTTGGCCACGTGTCCCAACCTCTCCTAGAGAGATCAGGTTTGTTCTGCTTGGGCCCGGGGTCCTGGAAGCCTTCTTGGGCATGATGAAGCACAACCAAAGACCACCACTGGAGTCCCGCTGCCATTGGCAGCCATAGAGACTGGTTGAATGACATTCATCTGACCAGCTCAGAAATAGGATGTAGAACCTGGCTATCTGTTCCCCGGGTGGGAGAGGGGAGCAGTGATGAGGCCCAGTGAGAGCGCAGAGTCCAGAAGAGAACTGCCTTCACTCGGACGACGGAGTCAGGGTTGAAGGAGACCTTCTCCTGAGCCCAAAATGGAACCAGCAGCTGCAGGGCCATTCCCTGGGGTCCCAAAGGACTCTGGCACAGGCCTGTCTCCAGGGCTCCTGAACCTACCTCACCAGCAGCAGACAGGAACAGAGCTGAGTAGAACAATGCAGATACCCTGGCCGTTCATTTGCATATTTCGGCTTTCTTGACCACTTTCCCCAAGAGGCCCTGAGGCTGACTTCTGCAATGAGAAGGAATGGCCCTGGCTTCTGTTCAAGCCTGGTGCTGCAGATCTCAGCCCTGTTCTTACCCCACAGCTGGGAATCAAGAGGTCTGAAGTCACTGCCTAAAACTCAGAGCTTGGGAGCTGAGGGAACCCAACCCTTCTCTCCCCAAATTGGTCACAGATCAAGGTTATCTCCCAAGGACAGTATCAAGGCACATACTCCCAGGCACACAGCCTTTTCTTCCAGACCCTGACTATCCCACTTCTGGAAGTACCCCTGGAGTGGCTCATGCCCTTTGCCTAGCTCTTACCTGCAGGGTGTCAGTAGGGGAGCAGGTCTCCAGGCCCAGCTTCTCCCTCCTCACACACCCCTCTTGGAAGCACGCTGAAACCCACTCCCTTCCCCTTAATTTCATACTCATGAGTTGCCTGAAAGTTTGTCAGGCTGCCCTCTGTGGGCTCACCCTTTGTGGTCACCTGTCTTTGTCAAGCCCAAGGTCAAGGTCCTGACTTATGTCATCTGACTAGTCCCCAGTTTAAGATGGTCTAGACCTACCCTCTGGCCAGGGCCAATGGCTGCACTCACAGAGATTTCCCAAGGAAGAGGACCCAGGTCATACACCCCTACAAGGGAGGGCTGGAGTGTTCCCGACAAGTAGTGAGGAAAGCTGACCTGTATCCCTTCAGTCTGGAAGATGCTCATCTCCACATACTGGTCCCTGTCCCATCTTCTCCTGTCCTATCCCGAGTGGGTCATCACACCCTCTGTCATATGGGACATGTAGGGCTTTTTAGGTTAACCTGGGACCTGGCATACAGGCTCTTTTAAGCAGGAGCCAAAGTACAAAACCTAGAACTCTAGCTCTAACCTGCAGTGCACCTGAATTGCTCTTCCTGGTCTGGGTCTAATACCAAATAATCTGGAAGTTCTCCATCCTGCCTGCAGAATGCTGCCCCTGAGAGGGTGGCCACCACCTCCTCTTTTCCCCTGTTTCTGTGGTGGCAGGGCTTGGAGCCTCTGGTTCTGGGTTCCTGGTGGCCCTGAGGCCCCAGGGACCCCACTGACCAAACTTGCCTCTGCACGGAGGGTAATAAGGATCCACAGGCCAGCTGCCCTGGAGTTGGAGCTTCAGCTCCTTGTTTTGTAACATGGAGGCTGCCGAGGCCACGCCCCCCCAGCCGGGGGAGGCCTGAGTCCTGGCAGCCCAGCGCTGCTGGTTGGCAGAGCCCTGCTCCATCCACCCTGTGTTGCTTCCCCACCAATTCCGGAGGTGCGCGCCATCGCTTTGTTCCACCTATAATCTTGCGGGTGTCCCCAAACCCACCCTTCCTCCCCTCACAGGCCTTCCTCAGAACACAGACGGGCGCTGCAGGCTTTGCTCAAAGAGGTTCCTTTTGACGGCACTGTTTCTTGCTCCAGAAATGCCAACCATGCTTTTGGGGCCTTTGTGGATGAAAAAAGGCTAATGAAGGCCTAAGAGCCTTCTGATCCCCCAAGTGGGGTTGGCTATACTGGGGTGTTGGTGGAGGTGGTATCTCTTCCTTTTGGGCTTCTTGTTGGCAGTAGGAATATACTTACAATAACATGCAGAGGAATATGTGCATGTGTAGATCCAATTCCACATCTCTCTAGGAGTTTTAAGTGCACATTTCCTGGGCATGGGGATCCTGTTTTTTTCGGTATACTTGTGGATGGACGTCCAAATAGGTCTATTTGGGCAGAATCCTTGTTTTCAGATACTGATTCATAGCAACAGGTGGCACGAGTTCTTGATGTCCCTTTTCTACCTGAGGTACTGCCTGTCTTCTGTGCTCCTCCAGCTTAAGGGCTCAGAGCAGGCCATGATGGCAGCAGGAAGAAATGACAAGATCCAGGTCTGGTTAAAAGAAGGGAAGTGGGGGGTGGCACCTGGGTGGCTCAGTCAGTTAAGTGTCTGAGTTCGGCTCGGGTCACTGATCTCATGGTTCGTTGGTTCAAGCCCCAGAACGGGCTCTGTGCTGACAGCTCAGAGCCTGGAGTCTCCTTTGGATTCTGTGTCTCCCTCTCTGCCCATCCCCTGCACGCACGCTTTCATATGCTCACTTGCTCTCTTTCTCTCAAAAATAAAAAAATTAAAAGAAGAGAGGTGGATTGCCCAGGCTCACCTCCAGGAGCCTCAGGCAGTCACCCTGCCATTGTGTGTCCCTGGATGATTGTGGGTGGGTGCTCAGTGTTAGGGTCCACAGGACAGGTGGAGAGCCCAGTGGCTCCAACACATAGTCAGATGACCTGGGTGAAGGCCATTGTTCAGTAGCCCCTTCTGGGAAGCCATCCGTCAGAGTGTGTCTGTATTCCACCTGCAAAATCTATATTCGTTCACCATTCATTCGCTTGTAAATGCATACACACAGAAGCGTGTGTGTGTGTTAGATGTACAGTTGACCCTTGAAGAACATGGGTTTGAACCACATTGATCTGAATTGCATAAGGCACTTAAATATGCACATATTTTTAAATAAATGGAATACAGTGCTGTAAATGTATTTTCCTTATGCTTCTCTTAAAACATTTTTCTCTAGCTTTCTTATAAGAATGTAGAAGTGACACAGATAACTACAAAATACGTGTTAATTGTTTACATAATCGGAAAGGCTTCTGGTCAGCAGTTGTTACTAGTAGTTAGGTTTCTGGGGGGAGTGAAAAGTTGTATGTGGATTTTCAACTGGGCAGGGGCGCTTGTCAGCTTCCAACCCGCACGTTATTCAGTGGTCAACTGAATTTAAACTTTCCCTTCTGTACTTTTCCTTGTAACTGCCTTGGAGATGCCAGTGGGGAAAGAAATTTCTCCAAATCAAAGCAAAAATCCTTACCCTTGTGTGATGGCTACTCCCAAATTGTCTCTCTGACTTTCATCTTTCTCCCCACAGTGGGGACCATATGTAATTTTTTCATGAATTGTTTGGGGGTTCAATGAAAGTGAAAGCCAACAGACACAGAGGGCATTCTCCATTTTCTCTGCTCTGACCCCATGAGGCTCTGTAGTAATAACACTCTCTTGCGTTTGACTGCCTCACAGCCCATAAGTCCCCTGGCCTCCACACACCTGTACAAAATAAATGTCCTGTTACACTTGATCTTTTTTATATTTCTTTTGTAACAATAACCGGTGTCAGGTGCTGTGGGTTCTTCCTGGGTCCAGAGGCCTAGGTTATTTCAGTTGCCCTTTCTCTGTGGAACTAGGTTCTCTTTTCTTTCTTTCTTCTCTTCTCTCTTCAACCTGGGGCTTGGGCATCTGTAGTACGGTGTTAGTCTGCCCTCCCATCTGACCTGTGTGTGTCACCGTCCACTCCAGAACCTGGGGGCCATCACTGGAGAAGAGCTAGATCCTGAGGCCCCATCCATTGTCTCTCTTGGTGGGGCGATTTGTCTTTCTCTTGACTCCACTGCCAGTGAGTGGGCTCTGCTGCAGCCCTTAGTGTTTGGCTGCCAGGTGTCTCCCATTTAGGCTGCTCTCTCAGTGATCGGGGAAGGTTCTGGAAGTGTGTGCTCTGCTGGGCGCTGGCTGTGTGTCTCTTCCTTACCGTGATTGTGTTTCTGGATGTTTGAGACAAATGTGGAGTGCTAAAGAAACAGCCGTGGATACCTTCAGGTCTGCTGGTAGGGTACCTAGGTGGGGAGTCCTTGCTTTTTTGTCATGAAGGTAGGCCAAGAGGATGCTAGAGAGAAGAGACCATGCAGAATGGGGCGCCAGACTTTGAGGCTTATATTCCCTTTACCCCAAAGTGGCCAAGATGGCGAGCCACATTGTGTTAGCCAGGCTATACACGTTGCCCTTTTTTTTTTTTTTTCTGTTAGCAAAGGGTGGAGGGAGGAGGCTTGGGTTGGAGGGGCAGGTTCGCTTTTCTGGTACAATACCGCCATCAGGAGGAAATGCCTTGTAAATCTCGCAAACTCTGTACCGTCACTTCCTGGGGAAGAGTGACAAAGGAGTGAAGTGTGGGAGAAGGACAGTGACCCCAGGAGGTGAAGAGGTCCACTAGGCACGGGGGTGAGCACGGCGCAAAGCTGAGTCAGGCCGTGGAAGCATCAGAGACAGGGACAGGATCTTGGTCTCGGAGCCTGGAGGGTCTAACACAGGGAGCCGAGGTCTGGGACCCTGGTGGCTGCCATGTCTGGACGGGACTAGAAGCATTGGCTCCAAAGGAGCCCAGGCCAGGGGGCTCTGGTCATTTGGCCACGTGCCCCTTCCCTTAGGAGAGAGAGCACATTTGGACTGGGTAGGCCCAGAGCCCTGGAAGCCTCTCTGGGCATGGTGAAGCCCAGCCAAAGACCACAGCCGGAGACCCGCTGCCATTAGTGGCCATGGAAAAGGGTGAATGATGTTTCCCTGACCAGCTCAGAAATGAGATGTAAAGCCCGGCTCCCAGTGCCAAGGGGCCTGAGGCCCAACAACAACACACAAGCCGAGTCTAGAAGAGGAATGGCCCTCACCACAACAAAGGAATCCAGTTGAGGGATACTTTCTGAGCCTAAAATGGAATCACTTAGCTCTTCTGCCTTCTCCTGGGGGCTCCATGCATTCTGCTGGGCCTGCCTCCCCACGTGCAGAATTGAGCAGAGCAGTGCCCACACCCTGGCCGTTCATTTGCATACTCCCGGCTTTCCCAAAAGCTTGAGATTCACGATAGCCAAGAGAAGGAATGGCCTGGATTCCATTCAAGCCTGGCTTCGCAGGTGTCAGCCCCATGCTCCACCCCACAACCCCCCAGCCCCCCACCCCACCCCCCTGCAGCTGGAGAATCAACAAGAGGTGTGAAAACACTGCCTGCAACTCAGGGCTGTTGGGCTGAGGGAACCCAACCCTTCTCTCCCCCAAGTTGATCACAGATCGAGCATATCAGCCAAGGACAGGACATACTCCCAGGCACACAGCCTTTTCTTCCAGACCCTGACTGTCCCTATAGCCCACTTCTGGAAGAACCTTTGGGGTGGTTCGTGCCCTTTGCCTGCCTCTTACCTGTTGGGTGTCAGCAGGGAGCAAGTCTCCAGGTTGAGCTTCTCCCTCTTCACACACCTCTTGCTTTCATCTTCCCTGTAAGGGTGCTGAAACCAGCTCCCTGCTCTGCGTTTCATGCTTGTGAGTCACCTTGAATTTTGCCATGTAACTTTATGTGGGTTGAACCTTTTGTGCTCAACCTTTTCTCATCGCCTTGGGTCCAGGTCCTGACATATATGGTCTGATTTGTCCCTAATTTAAAGTGGCCTCTGTCTGCCCAGGCCGATGGCTGTACCACAGAACATATACCCCATGTGGAAAATCCCAGGTGTCCCCACAAAGATGAGGAGCCATTTCATACACCCATACACTAGGAGGTTGCCGTGGCACAGGGCGTTCCTGGGCCACAAAGTTCCTGAGGCATGTGAGGAAAGTACACCTGGATTCTCTCACTCTGGGGGATGACGTCCACCTCAAGGTACTGATCCTGGTCATGTCTGTTTCTGTTCCCTCCCATCCTTAGTGGATATCCACACCCTCTGTCATATGGGACAAATTTGGGTTGTCTAGGATACTGTGAAGCCTGAGAGACAGATTTTGTTTTTGTAGGAACCAAAGGTAAACAATCCTAGCTCTAACTTGCAGTACACCACATTGCTCTTCCTTGTCTGGGTCTAGTATTACGTAATCAGGAGATTCTTTATTCTGTCTGCAAAACGCTGCCCTGACAAGATGGCTGTCCTCTCCTTTTTTTCTTCTTTCTGTGGCATCTTGGACTAGACACTCCAGTCCTGGGTTTCTTGTTGCCCTGAGACCCTAGAAGCCCCACTGGCCGAACTTGCTTTGGACTGAAGGTGCTGATCCACAGGCCAGATGACCTGGAGTAGGAGCGTTAGCTCCTTGGTTCTTAACATGGCGGCTGCCGAGGCCACCTGCCCCCACAGCCTGGCCAAGCTAGCATTCTTTCCGCTGGAGCTGGGCTCTATCCATCCTCTGTGGTTTCCTCACTGATAATGGAGGTTGCCAGGCTGCTGGGTCTTCTCCAGAATGTTTTGGGTGTTCCAATCCCACCCTTCCTCCCATCATAGGGCTTCCTCAGAGCATCCACAGATAGCATCTGCAGGCCTTGCTCAAAAAGCTTTCACTAGAGGTGCCTGGGTGGCTCAGTCGGTTAAGTGTCCGACTTCGGCTCAGGTCATGATGTCACAGTTTGTGGGTTCAAGCCCCGCATCGGGCTCTGTGCTGACAGCTCATTGCCTGGAGCCTGCTTTGGATTCTGTGTCTCCCTCTCTCTCTCAAATATAAATAAATGTTAAATTTTTAAAAAGCTTCCACTTGATGGCACTGTTGCTCCTGAAATGTCAACGCAGGTTTGCAAAGGGCAGCCTCTCAGCCTTTTGAGAATCACGAAAGGCCCGAGGAGGCTTAAAAGTCATCCAGGCGCTTCAAGTGGGGTTGGCTCTGCTGGGCTGTTGGGGCACGTCATGGTTCTTTCTTTTGGGTTTCTTGCTGGCAGTGGGAATATACATATAGACATCCAAGGAATACATGCATCTGTGGACCCATCACCACATCTCTGTTTGAAGTCTGCATTTCCTGGTAACAGGGACCCTGTTTTCTCTGCATTCTTGTGGATGGAAATCCATATGGGTCTTCGGGGCCAGAATCCTAGTTTTCCAAGGACATTGATTTGTAGCAGTAGGTATCACGATGACCTGGATGTCCCCCATTCTCCTTGAGGTATTGCCTCCCTCCTGTGCTCAGCCAGGTACTACATCTAGCGTAAGAGCTCGGGAGCAGGCTCTAGAGGGAGTAGGCCACTGTGGTAGCAAGAGGAACTGATAGGGTCACGTTAAGTTTAGGAGACAGGAAAGCGGATTGCCCAGCTCACCTCCAGGAGTCTCAGGCAGTCACTCTGCCATTGTGCCCCATGATGCTTCTGGGTAGGTGGGGGGTGGTGAGTCCACAGGACAGTGGCCCGGTGTCTCCATCTATACAGTTACGACCTTGGTGAGGGTCATTTGTTCAGCAGCCTTTTCTGAGAGGCTCTTTTTTTTTTTTTTAAGTCTATTTATTGAGAGACAGTGAGTGGGGAAGGGGAAGGGGGGGGGGAGACAGAGAATCCCAAGCAAGTCCCACCCTGTCAGTGCGGAGCCAGACCCGGGGCTCAAACCCACAAAACTGCAACATCATGACCTGAGCTGAAACCAAGATTCAGACACTTAACTGACTGAGCCACTCAGGTGCTCCTGAATTTTTCACGTTAAAGAAATGAGTTGTATATATTGCAGTGAAAGCAACACTCGGAATTATAATTATATAAACGTAGTTTTTTTAATTTTTAAAAAATGTTTATTTTTGAGAGAGGGAGAGCACGTACACAAGCAGGGGAGGGGCAGAGAGAGAGGGGAGACAGGATCCTAAGCAGGCTCCGGCTTCCTGCTGAAAGCAGAGAACCCTATGTGGGGCTCGAACTCAGGAGCCATGAGATCATGGTCCTAGCCAAAGTCGGATCCTTAACTGACTGAGCCACCCAGGCACCCCTAAACATGTAGTTTAAAAAAGAGGAGACCTTAAATCAACAACCTAACCTTTCACTTAGAAGTCAGAAAAAGATCAGCAAACTACTACAAAGCAAGCAGAAAGAAGAAAATAATTAAGGCAGGGATAAATGAAATGCAGAATAGAAGATAATGAAGAAAACTAAAAGTTCTGTATCTTTAGCTACACTGAATGGAGAAAATAGAAATAATTGAAGTTAAAAATGTGAGGATGGGGCGGACATTATGGCCTATGTTACAGAAATTAGATGGGTGATTGGACTGTATTATGAACAACTGTACCCAACAATTAAACAGGTGAGATTACTAGAAATACACGTTACCAAATTGACTCAAGAGGATATAGATGATCTTAACAGACCTGAGCTATTAAATATTTTGAATAAGTAGTCAAAATCTCCTGTCAAATACAATTCCAGGACAAGATGTCCTTACCAGGAAATTTTACCACTTAAAGACAATTAACACTAATCCTCAAATCTTCTAATAAATTTGGAATGCATCTGTATTAGTTAGGGTTCTCCGGAGAAATGGAGCCATATAGAGAAGAGGAGAGGTTTGTTTTATGAAATTGGCTTATGTGATAGTAGAGGTTGAGAAGTATGAAATCTGCATGGTAGGCTGGCATGCTTGAGATGCCTGAGAAAGTTCATGTTGCAGATGGAGTGTCACAGCAGTGGGGGGGTAGAATTCCCTCTTCCTTGCGGGACTTCCATCGTTTTTCTCGTGTGGCTTTCAACTGATTGATTGGATGAAACCCACCTGTATTGTAGATCGTAATCTGCTTTAATTACTGAAACGTCAGTCTCATCTAAAAATACTTGCACTTCAACATTTACATTTTTTTTTTTACTCTTTATTTATTTTTGAGAGAGAGACAGAGTGTGAGCAGGGGTGGAGCAGAGAGAGGGAGACACAGAATCCGAAGCAGGCTCCAGGCCCCGAGCTGTCAGCACAGAGCCCAGCCGACGCGGGGCTCGAACTCACGAATCGTGAGATCATGACCTGAGCCGAAGTTGGACGCTCAACTGACTGAGCCACCCAGGCGCCCCGCCCCGCACTTCAACATTTAGACTTATTCGACAGATATCTAGGTGCCATGGCTTAGCCATGTTGACACATAAGATGAACTGTCATAACATCCTAGGTCATTGTTTGGGACCAGCATTACCCCAGTACCAAAGCCAGGCAAAAATAACACAAGTAAAGTACAGGCTAATATCTTGTATGACTGTACACATAAAAATCCTCAAGAAAATACTGGCAGACAATCCAAGCGTATTTAAAGATTATACACCAGGATTTACTCCGGGAATGTAAGGAAATTAATCAATGTAATGTACACATAAGTAGAATGGAGGTGAAAAACCACATGGTCATCTCAAATGATGCGGAATAACCACTTGACAAAATACCCATTTATAACATTCAATAAAATAGGAACTTCTCATGTGAAAAGCCCACAGCCAGTATCATACTTAGTAGTGAAAGACCGGAATCTTTCCCATGAGAAACAGAAGGTTGCCTGTTATTGCCACTTCAAGATTTTGCTGGAAGTTTTAGCTATAGCAAAATTAGGCCAGAAAATGAAATAAAAGCCACCCAAATCGGCAAGTCTTTCTGCACATGATTTCCAATACGTGGAGTATCCCAAAGAATACACATGCACACATATGCAGGCACGCACACGAGTTGTTAAATGGATTTGGCAAAGTGGCAGGAGACGAATATGCAACAGTGCAGGGCCCGCTTTGGATCCTCTGTCCCCCCCCAGCCGTCTCTGTCCCTCTCCCACTCACACAGGCTCTTTCTCTCTCTCTCAAAATAAATAAAGATTACGAAATACACATGGAGTGCAGGTTTATACATTTATTTGTACTTCCATTTCATAATTCAGAGCGGGTGGTGTGATTATGGATCACCGATCCCCCAACAGAGGCAATGGCGGTGGATACCATTTAGTAGAGGCGAAGGACTTGGAGGAGCAATTCCTGCAGTTAGAGGTGGTGCTGGTAGAGCTGGTGGTGGGGATGCCCCTCTTGCCTGTAGATGCGGTGGAGGTCCTGGGATTCACGAGCAACTTCCAAGTCCATGTTCCTACGATATAAATAAGCCATTCTTCCAATACTTGTCATAGAATATGCAGCCCAGAATGCATAGTAATAGACACTTAAGACTCACATAGATTATAAGACATACAGATTATATACCACTTATTAATTTATCAGCATTCAGTGATATAACACTACGTGCAAAGGACTTGTATAGATATCTGATGAGCATTTTTTTTTTTTATTTTTGAGAGACGGAGCAGAAGTGGGGGAGGGGCAGAGAGAGAATGAGACCCAGAATCCAAGCAGGCTCCAGTTTCCAGGCTGTCAGCACAGAGCCCGTCGCAGGGCTCGAACTCCCAAACCGTGAGATCATGACCTGAGTGAAAGTTGGACACTTAATCGACTGAACCACCCAGGTGCCCTGAATTTTTTTTTTAGTTTTTAAATATTTATTTGGGAGAGAGTGAGCAAGCACGAGTGGGGGAGGGGCAGAGCCTTCGGAGGACAGAGGATCCAAAGCAGGCTCCCCGCCGACAGTAGAGAGCCAGACACGAGGCTCGAACTCACAAACCATGAGATCGTGATCTGAGCCAAAGTCAGGCGCTTAACTGACTGAGCCACCCCAGGCGCCCCATGGTGATCATTCTAAACTACATAATGACTGCTTCTTTAGAGAGAGAAGGCGAGCAAGTAGGGGAAGGGCAGAGAGGTATAAAATCCCAAGCCGGCTCCACAGTGTCAGTATAGAGCCTGACGTGGGGCTCGATCACACAACTGAGATCATGACCTGGGCTGAAATCAAGAGTCCAGACAATTAACCAACTGAGCCACCCAGGCACCGCCATAGTGCCTACTGCTAATACTCTCATACTAGGAGAGTTGGCCTCCTCGTCAAAGGCCTTGTGAAATAGTATTCCAAAATAATGAAAACCTAGATTTCGTGATAAACATATGCAAAGGAGAATTAGTCTATCTGGTATGGGCTGTTAGACTAGTTGGTTCAAATATGGACAATACAAGGTCATGGGTTGATCCCTAAGGGAGCACCAAGAGTCCGTCTTACAACATTGATGACTGAGCTATTTTCTAATACCAATAACTGATAAGTAACATCCATTTGCACAGGGACAATGCTTATCAAAATTTTTGCCTTACTTTTGATTCTCATTAGGACCCTGTAACGTAGAGGGGCACCTGGGTGGCTCAGTCAGTTAAGTGTCTGACTCTTGATTTCGGCTCAGGTCATGATCTCACAGTTCGTGGGATTGAGCCCTGCATCGGCGTCTGCGCCGACACCATAGAATCTGCTCCAGTTTTTTCTCTCTGCTCCTCCCACCCATGCTCCCTCCCTGTCTCTCTCAAAGTAAATAAACAAACAAACCTAAAAACACTTGAACTTAATGTAGATAGGATGAGTACTTTCACCTATTCACAGAAAAGTTACCAAACTCCAAAAGTTTAAGTGACTGATCAAATGTCTTGGATTTAATCAGTTCTAAAGCTTAGACTTCCTAATAATGATTTTAAGTATAATGGGATCTTTCATCATACATAACTTTACATGACCACCTACAGATAGTAGTTTAGATTTAAAGAGGTATACAGAGCTTCTGGAATTACTAAAATTATTGGGGCTTTGCTTTTTCAAAGGAAATACCATGGGCCCAATTTTTCAAATCATCATGAAACACCCCAAAGTAGGCTTCTTTGGAATAGGGACTATTTTAAGCTCAAGGCCATTGAGAACCAGCCAACATAGGAAATGCTTCTAAAACAGCACAAGCTTTCTTTTGTAAAGGAAATTTCCATCGGTAAAAAGTCTCTCTCTTTCCCTCACCAGAAAGAGGAGGGCTATTAACGATCTATTTTTTCCCCAGCTTTATTGAGCTATAATTGACATATAACATGGGGTACATTTAAGGTGTACCACGTGATTTGATATGTGTATACCTTTGGTATATGTATAGCTCGTGAAATAATTACAATAAGGTTAGTTAACACATCCATCACCATTACACAGTAACCTTTTGTGTGTGTGGTGTGAACTTTTAAGATCTCTCAGCAACTTTCAGGGGCGCCTGGGTGGCTCAGTCGGTTGAGTGTCTGACTTCAGCTCAGATCATGATCTCACGGTCCGTGGGTTCGAGCCCTGCGTCGCGCTCTGTGCTGACAGCTCGGAGCCTGGAGCCTGTTTTAGATTCTGTGTCTCCCTGTCTTCCCCTCCCCCATTTATGCTTATCTGTGTCTCTCAAAAATGGATAAACATTAAAAAATAAATATCTCTCAGCAACTTTCATGTATACAGTACAGTATTGTTAATTATAGTCACCATGCAGTACATTAGATCCCCAGAACTTACTCATTTTATACCTGGAAGTTTGCACCCTTGGACCACCTTTACTCCCTTCCCCCGCCCCGCCCATCACTAGTCTACTGTTCTTTGAATTAGTTTTTAGATTCCACATAAGTGAGATCATATTGTATTGCTCTTTCCCTGTTTGATTTTATTTCACTTGGCACAGTGCCCTCAAATTTCATCCATGTTGTTGTAAATGATCAGATTTTCTTCTTTTCTAGGACAGAATGATATTCCATTGTTTGTGTATCACATTTTCTTTATCCATTCCTCTACCACTGGACACCTAGGTTGTTTCCATGCTTTGGCTATTGTGAATAATGCTCCAATGAAGATGAGTGTGCAAATATCTCTTCAAGATAGTGACTTTATTTCCTTCGGATAAACACCCAGTAGGAGTGCTGAGTCCTGGGTGCCCCATCCAGGAACCCATTCCATTCTTAATTGGATTCATGAACTTACCCATTGAAATATTGGCAAGATGGTCCTTTGGGAAAACAATATTTTTGGAAACCATCTCTAGAAATAGCCCCCCAATGTTATAAAGAATGTCTGATTTGCCCCTAACATAACTCTGGAAGCCCCTTCATAGTTCAAAGGGACATTTCCCCTTACCCTCTGGGCCCTTTTGAGATACGGCAATTGGATTTCATCTAGCTGGTGCCATCGCAAAGGTAGAAATATGTTTTAGTAACGGTTTGTATGCTCAGTGGATAGAAGCCTTTCCTTGACACAGAGCTACAGTTGAAGCAATAGGAAAAATCCTGTCGGAAAAGATTATTCCCAATTGGGGAAAATACCCTTGGAACTTCATAGTAACTGAGAGACCCATTTCACTGGATGGATAGTATAGGCCATTTGCCACCTTTAGCCAATTATGCACCATTTCTACGGTGCCTATCCATCCTCCATCACGCAGCCTTTTATAGTGAACCGATGGCATTATAAAAACCTAACTAGCGAAACTTTGGGATTTTTCCCACTTGCATGGCCACAAGCCTTTCCCTTGGTACTACTGAATCTTTGTGTCTCCCACTGGGAGTAGATCTAACTCTCACCCTTTGAAAGAATATTGGAAGACTGATGAGATTAGATCAAGATGCATATGAACCAAACTTTTACTTAAAGGTAAGATGATGACTTCTAAGGGGTTGATATAGCCCCTTCAAAGAAGTGAGAAATTGGTAGAACAGTCTTTTCACAGTGCACTCCTAGGAGATAAAGACATCAAACATCATGACCTTCAGCCTGGAGTACATGGTTTATCGGAAAGCTCTCCATAGAGATTCCCTCCAGCCTTGCGAGAGGGGATCATACCAGGTACTGTTGACCAATCATTGTGCTGCTAAATTAAAAGGCACAGGCTCACGGGTTCATGTTTTTCATTTTAAAGAGGCTTCAACATCTGACTGGACCAGCAAACCAACAGGAGACCTCAAACTAACCCTTTCTTGGAAAGTGAAGCAGATGACCTCTTCAGAGACTCCTCTCACAAGACTTGGGAGCAGGCCAGTATTATGTTCACAAGATTCATGATACCAATCCTCATGAGGCTTCTTTCTCTTCCATTTCCACTTTTGATTGGGAAAACAATGCTATAACTCAAGTGTCACAATCCCTTGTTGCTTCTGGAAACCTTTCTGACTGTTGGATTTGTCACCACACTCCTACTAGGTCTTTTACTGATAATAATACCCCGTAATGTTAACCTATAAATAGTTTATACCTCCAAATATTTCCATTAGTTACAGCAAAACACATCCCTCCCATCACTTTCAACGTAAGGATGTTCTTGCCTTAAGAAAACCTTCCATGTTGGGGCGCCTGGGTGGTTCAGTCGGTTAAGCGTCCGACTTCCACTCAGTTTATGATCTTGTGGGTCATGGGTTCAAGCCCTGCATTGGGCTGTGTGCTGACAGCTCGGAGCCTGCTTCAGATTCTGTTTCCCTCTCTCTGCCCCTCCCCTGCTCACTCCCTGTCTCTCTCAAAAAATAATAAAAATAGAAAAAAGAAAACCTTCCATGTTTTATGCTGACCACCTACCTCCTAGGTCAATGGGTTAGCAAAAAATGGAAACCCACCCCTTCCCTTTATATGATTTCCTCTTTACAAATTGTGTATCTTCTACCTGTTCTAATAGAAATCTTTTCAACTGTCCCATCTCCATTATGCCAAGACTTTTGGATATTCCTACTTGAATGTACCAGCCCATTCTGCACCAAACCTTCTGATACAATCTTTCAACAACTCAGTGGTGCTCTTTTCTGAGAAATCTGTTCATTTAACCAAACCACTATCCCTAGCTAGATGCTATCCCCCCTTCTCCTTTACAAAAATAAGACCTGTGCATTCTGTGCACCTCCAGTTGTTTGGACAGCTGGAGAATTACTGGCCAAGGCTTTTCAGGGCACCTTATTTCCCCCCCCTCACAGTTCTCAGATCACAACTGATCTCCTATCACAAGGGACTTCTCCATAATAGAGTATCTGATGAAGATCCTTCTGATTATGAAGATAATAGCTGTGGACGTACCCAGGAATGTGATCCCCTGCAGGCTTTTCTGTCAATTACCAGTGACCATCTCCTTTGAGGTTTCTTTTCCTGGCTGGGGGTTGTAGCGTCAAACATGACATCACGTTGTAGAACAGGTCTACAAATTGTATTATTGTTTTTCATTTGTACCCTACTTATTATCTTCAAATTATGTTATGCATTTCCCATTGCTGTTGTATTCAAAATGTCAAAATAATGGTTGCTCAAAGACTTGAAAATATTCATCAGACCTACTCACTGACAATGACAAGTGAAACTTCAGTTGGCATAGCCAAAAGCTCCGTGTGAGGGGCAAAGAGTAGCTAGATTTTATTCATGTAACCATGTTTGGGAATTTCTGTTATTCTAATTTTTTAATGTTTATTTTTGAGAGACAGAGGGAGACACAGAATCCGAAGCAGGCTCTGAGCTGTCAGCACAGAGCCTGACATGGGGCTCCAACTCATGGACAGTGAGATCATGACCTGAGCCCAAGTCAGATGCTCAACCGACTGAGTCACTGAGGCGCCCCTGTTATTCTAATTTCAGTGGGAAATGGTTGGAGGGTTTCAGGTAGGGGCCTGTGTGATTTGAGTGATAGAAAGCACTAGAATGACAGAGCTGTAAAATCGGAAGTGAAATCAAGCACCCGAAGTAGAGGTGCTCTTAAGAGAGAGATCCGACATGCAAAGGAGGTCAGGAAGATGGCAGAGTAGGAGGATCCTGATCTCACCTCATCCGGTGGACACACCGAGATAGCAGCTACTTATGTGCAACTAACTCTCTTCCCCTCCCATGCTCATGTTCTGTCTCCCTCTGTCTCTCAATAATGAATAAACATTAGAAAATTAAGAAAAATAAGAAACAAACAGCAAAATGAAAAAAAAAAGAGCAAAGGATACAAACAGGCAGTTCACAATATTCTGAGGGAATAGTTCTTCCCTGCTCCTAATATTTACTTGCTCTAATCAAGCACAAGTAATTCAACTACAGGTATCTCTGTCCTTTTTGTACGGTTGCAAGCTTCTAGGATGTTTGTTAGATTTGTTTAAATGTGGTTGGGGCACCTGGGTGGGTCAGTCGGTGAAGCGTTCAACTTTGGCTCAGGTCATGATCTCGCAGTTCATGAGTTCAGGCCCCACATCGGGGCTCTGTGCTGACAGCCCAGAGCCTGGAGCCTGCTTCAAATTCTGTGTCTCTCTGTGCACCGAGAGACACACCCCCACTCTCACCCTCTCAAAAATAAACATTAGGGGCGCCTGGGTGGCGCAGTCGGTTAAGCGTCCGACTTCAGCCAGGTCACGATCTCGCGGTCCGTGAGTTCGAGCCCCGCGTCGGGCTCTGGGCTGATGGCTCAGAGCCTGGAGCCTGTTTCCGATTCTGTGTCTCCCTCTCTCTCTGCCCCTCCCCTGTTCATGCTCTGTCTCTCTCTGTCCCAAAAATAAACGTTGAAAAAAATAAAAATAAAAAATAAACATTAAAATTTTTTTTAAATTTTTTTTGAAGAGGGATAAACTTACAGTTACAAAGTAATTAAGTCATGGAGATGAAAATACAGCATAGGAAATGTAGTCACTAAGAGTCTAACATTTGTTGACAGGAATTATTATACTATGTACCTGACGTAAACACTATTTTGATTATTCTTCAATAAAAAGCTTTGAAAAGAGAGCTCTAGACTTTTCCTTATACTTAGGTATCTGCTAATTTGTGCACATGTCCGTTTTTAAAATTTATTTTTCATACTATTAATCGGCATCTCCGAAAGGTCCTCGATCATACGTTTTTAAGACCTTTTCATTTAATTGACCCACATATTAGCTGAAGATCAAAACCCAGAGAAGTAAAGAGATTTATTCAAAATCAGAGACGGCAGGCTGATGGGATCACAGGGGTTGTTCGGTGCTGCCTAGCCTCTCTCCCCACGTGCCCTCCTCTCTCCCCACTCCCACTGCTGACTCACAGAACTTCGGAGCTGACACGGGGCACAGAAAGCCAACGTCTGCTGAACCCTGACCCACTCACCCATGTCAGCAAGAGAGAGAGCGCCAAGGGCATGGCCCAGAAGAGGTCATAAGCCACGACAACCATCAGAAAACGGTCTCTTAGGGCTCCATCATCAAACGTGTATAACGTTCTAAACCACCTACATGTGTATTACTATTAAACTCACAAAAGAATACATCGTGATAATAAGCTAGTCATCTTTCACTATTACTCGGAGCCTGCCCTGTGCTACAGACCAAAAGAACAGCACAGAATTGGCATCCGACAGGTAGAGTTTTCTTCTTCTAAAGAAATGACAAGTGAGTTTATGGTCGATCCTCCCCAACAGAGATTCTGATTATGTATAAATAAAACTGCTGACTAGAAGGCCCCAGAGCAGACTACATTTCACAAGGGAAGTTCCAATGTCATCCTCTAGATCCGGTACAGTACAGGACAGGAGGGTCCTCCTTTCCTTCACGCTCTAGGGAGACAAACAGGATCGCCTGACATCTTTGCTGGTGCTAGAGGTAATAACTATATCAGGCTACCCTGACAGCTTGAAAAGGTCTCAACTTACTGAAGTTAACTGCCTTTCTTTGCTCAACCTCGGGCACTAAGCACATGGCTATAATGCTCATTGAAACCTAACGTACACAGGATTTCTACAAAACCTCTGTGGCACCGGTATAAGCCGGATTAAAACATTTCAGAAAGTCATGCTTGCAAACATCAAGGAGATAAAACACAAGGCACAACTTCTATTCCATCCCTACCAGATGCACAACATCAACGCTAGTCAGATAATGGCCTTTGCTGGGCTTTGAGTTTGGAACTCACCAGGTACGTTACTATTTCCAGTTCCCCAGGCAGAACCCTCATAATCACCATCATGATCGCATCATGATCGCATCATCATTAGAGCGACTGAGCATGCGTGGACACGGTGCCAACCAGATGTTACCAGAGGAAGTTCAGTGAGAGGCCTACTTTGAAAAAGGAGCCTGTGTACAGAAGGGCTAACACAGAATCAAAGTGCAACTCAGAGTTCACTTACACACCTATCAGGAATGTGAAATCCGTGTCCGTTCTTCGCCTGTGCCTGAACTCTGGGTCCACACCACTGCCCGTGCAGCACACACTGAAGATCGCACTCTCTCACTTTTCTTATAAACCTAGGACCCAAAAAGGAAAGAAAGTATTTTTGATTACCCTGGTCACAGACACAAATCAATTTCTGTAATCTACATGAAAGAGAAAAATGTATCAATCTTTTACTTCCTCTGTAAGAGAAACTCTTCCAGCCACCACACACCCTTAGGAGAAATCAGCCTAAACCTAAAGTTGGTCTGGGTCTTATATGCTATAAATCCATTGTGATGTCACCAACTGTGACCATTTAGTGACTTCAGTTTGTAACTTGCTGGGATTCAGGCTTGTGGCCAAAGATACCGATCTGCCTTTTTTTTGCTGATGTCCCTGAGCTACTGCCCCTGAGGTTAATGAAATAACCTGCCAGCCCTGCATCCGTGGATATGGAAATTTTTTCCCACTTGTAACTTAATGATTCTAATGAGAGATGAGCGTCCGTCCCAGCACTAGGGGGCAAGGGACACCTTGCGTTTTGTACAGCTCTGTTACTCAGCTACCTGTAAACACCTTACAAAACTGGACCGAGCCACGTTAAGATGCTAAGCAAGGGGGGGGCGCCTGGCTGGCTCAGTCGGCAGAGCATACGACTCAGGGTCGTGTGTTGAAGGCCCACATTGGGCCTAGAGCTTACTGAAGAAACACAGAATTGCCAAGACGCTAAGCAAGGAACAATCTATACGTGTCTTCTGAAGCGATCCATTTTATGGAAGCATACACGCTTAGTGTGTGTAGCTAGAGCCTCAGTTTATTCAAAGTGGAAAAGGCCTTAAACCGTATCCTAATCACATAAACCGTCCCGGTACTTCTGGCCCTACCTGACCACTTGCATATTGCCAAAATCCAACACGGCACCTGTTGGTGTCAACTTGGGAGGGAAGGTGACCGCTGGTCAGTGGCTGAAAGATTTAAGCAGGTTAACGGCGGGAAGAGGTACTGAGTGGTCTCGTTGCATCTTTCATCCCCAGATCTCCACAGGGCTCTCCCCCTACCTTCCTTCGGGATCTCTGTCCCCTCAGTGATGCCTTCCCTGAACAACCTACCTGAAGGTGCAAATCCCCCCAGCCTCCCCAGGTCCTGCTCCCCTCCCCTGCCTACGTGTGCTGCATAGGCTGGGTCATCATCATGGTATATACACATCTCATCAATCTTACTTTTTCATTCTCCCCCACTGGAATGTGAGCCTCATGTGAGAAGGGACATTTTTTGTCCCTTTAATGGCTGTATTTCCATTATTAAGAAGAGCGTCTGGCACACATTAGGTCAGCAAATAATGAGTTCTCTTGGCCATCAGCCTTCATGTTCATGCCATTCCCGTAGCTGACACTGTAATTGTATAGTGGGCGTCCTTCAAGTTCTCCTACCATATGCTTACATTCTCATACAAAAGCCCATTAAAAATGGATACCGCTCAGTTCACTTAAGCTCGAGTCGTTCTCCAGTATGTTAAATATCACCAGTCTCTACTCTGAACTAAAGAGAGAAACAAAGCTCTGTAAATATAACCATAATCAACTCTTAGTTTTTTATTTTCCCGTATTTCTCAGATAAACACTCAAACCGTGACTTCCTTGTCAATTTTGGTTGGGAATCTTGATTAAGATGGCAGGCTAGGAGGCCCCTGCATTTCCCTCTTCCCATTGACGCACCAAGGCTACAACTACGTATACAGCAACTCTGAGAAGAACCCGAACACTAGCAGAACTATTCACGCCTTAAAGATCTAAAGAAGCCACGTCAAGAAGTCTGTTCAGGACGCACACTCCCAGTATCCACCAAGACGGCTATCACCGATGCACATGTCCTCCCTGAGGAGGAAGAGTGTCAAAGTCCACATCAGCCACCCCCCCCCCATCCCCGCCACGCTGGGTACTTGCACCAAAAAGATGCGCCCCCATCACGTCTTTGAGATCAGCAGGGCTTAACTCCGAGACTGGGCCTTCACTCTGGGAGAGCCAGAGGACAATAGGAAAGGAGACTCTGCTTTTCAAGGGCTCGTGTACAAACTCACTTGCTCACAGACCCAGCACACAGGCAGCACTTTGAAAAGTACCTGGGCCACAGCTAAGGGAGATTGACGAATTTCTGGGCCATGTTTCTTGCCCTCCTGCCTAGCTGGGCCAACACGGGAGGGCCCCAGTTCGGACACTCTCCGTCTGCCTTGTGAGAACCACTCACCTTGCCCCAAAAGCAGCCCCTCCAAACCAGTCCCTTCCCCAACGCACACGTCGGTAGCCATAGCCGGGGCTGGAAGACCCCAGTGCAGCTGCCACTCTGACATGGCTGGTGGGCAGCCTTGGCTGGGACCAGCAGCCCTCTAAAGCCCCTCCTACCCAGGACAATGGGGGGGCGACACTCCCTATCAGTGTACCCGTAACAGTCGTGGCTGGACCTCACAGCCACCACACTGGGGTCTAATCCCACCCACCAGCCCACCCCTGGCAGTCATGGCCCGGTCAGAGTGTGTGCATTCTGCCTACGTGGGACACCCCATTCTAGTGTTCAGGTAACATCTTGCTTCTGGGCCCCCGAGGATGCTTTCTACGTAAAACCACTCCTTGAAGACCAAGAGACACGGTCTTCCTAATACATAAAAACAAACAGGACAGGGGCACCTGGTCGGCTCAGTCGGTGGAGCATGTGACTGTTGACCTCCGGGTTGTGAGTTCGAGCCCCACGCTGGGGATGACGATTACTTTAAAAAAAATGAAATGGGAAAGTCAGGCAAAATGACACAGAGGAATATGTTCTAAATGAAAGAATAAGACACGTCAGGAGAACTAAAAATGGACATAAGCAATCTGCCTATATGTTCAAAATAATGCTCATAAAGATGCTTGCTAGAAGTGAGGGAAGAGTGGATGAACTCAAACTTCAACAAAGAGAAATATGAAACCAAAGAAGAATAGAATATGTAAAAATGATCAGTAATCTGGAAGATAGGATAGCTAGAAATCATCAAAGTTGAGCAACAACAAAAAAATTTTAATGACCATGTTAGACCTCTGGGACATCAAACATATTGACATTCACATTTATTGCAGGGGGTCCCCGAAAAAGAAAAGAACAGAAAAGGTAGTTAGAGAAATACTGCTTACAACTTCCCTTCCTTGGGAAAGAAACCAGTCTGGGAGGCACAGAAGGCCCCGAACGGGATGAAGTCAGAGTGGACCACACCAAGAGATGATCACGAAAATATCAGAACTTAGAATCTTAAAAGCAGCAAACAAAAGCACCGACCTACATACAGAAGAACCTTCACAAGGCTATCATCTGATTTTTCAGCAGAAACTTTGCAAGCCAGAACGTACTGGAATGATGTATCGGTTTAGGTTGCCATAGTTGTTCTTGTAATTCTTGTTTCCTCATTAATAGGGATATTTTTCAGCAACTCAAAGAGAAGAACGAAACTGAGACTCCATTTACCCATGATAAGGGACGAAAAAGCTTCCTTCTATCCTTGCAATTTCTGAAACTGGAGTAAAAAGTAAATTGGAATAAGAATATCAGACAACGCCTGGGTGATGCACTCGGTTGAGCATCAGACTTCTCAGGACGGAATCTCACAGTTCTTCGCTTTGAACCCCACTTCGGGTGAGCCCAGCTTTGCTCTCTCCCTCTTTACCCCTTGGTCACTTGCACCTTCTCTCTCTCACAGAAAAAAAAAATAACACAAGAAAAAACATTTTATTATGAAGAGAGAAGAACAAAAGTTTCACAAATCACTAGTAGTGCCTTCTTCGTAGTTCAGACACGTAGTTCAGGTACTGATTTCTATTTGTTAATAAAAATTCCCTTGAAGAAAAAAAAAATGTTTTTCATCTTTATTTGTGAGAGACAGAGAGACAAGGAGGACGAGCAGGGGAGAGACAGAGAGAGAGAGAGGACAGAGAATCTGAAGCAGGCTCGAGGCACTGAGCGGTCACCAAAGAGCCGGACATTGCTCCGAACCATGAACCACAACTCAATCACGTGAGCGGAATACTCATGCTTAAACAACTGAGCCACTGGGGGACACCAGGAAAAGCCCGTTGGAGAGAAACATTTCCCTTACAAAATCCAAGTTACCTCTAACTAGTGAACCCGAACGTCTAGGGGTTCACCAGAAACTCCTAACTACAAAGGACATACGGACACAAAAACGACTCAACAGCAAGAGGCAGGTAAGAAGAGACCCGAGAGGTCACATTGTGCCCCTGGGTTTGGGACTTCGAGAAAAAACTCAACGGGCACACCCTCCCGGTGTACGTAGGCGAACGAGTAGACACCACGTCCCAGAGACACATCACCCACCGTCCCTCCACATTCCGCCCCCGCGCCCCGCCCTGCACGCACGCACGCCCCCCGTACCTTCAAGGGCGCCCACCCCGGCAACTCTGACAGAGGGTGTGCACACGCGCCCGGGTCCGCTCGGCCCACAAGGACATCGTCCTCGGGAGTCACCCCATCCAGGCCCCCTTTCCCCACTGGCTGGCGACGGCAGGCCAGCGAAACCCTGCTCGTCGGCCTCGGGGCCAGCGTGACCCACTTCCTGTCCTCGGGGTGGGTACCCCAGACGGCAAGCAGGGCGCTCCCTCCGCGGTTCCGGAGACCCAAACCTCTGCAGGCGCACCAGGTGGCGCCGGGGCCCGGAGGGCACGCGGACACCTCCGGCGCTCTCGGACAAGGTGCGGGGGACACGGAGGGCTGGAAGGTCCGGGAGCTCCACACCGTGCCCCTGGGGTTGGGGTTCCAGGAACGCGTGAGCCGGCACACCCTCCCGGTGTACGAAAGCGGGCGAGCAGACACCACGTCTCGCCCCTCCCGGGCCTCACCCCGCCCCTCCCCCCCCCAACACATTCTGGAAGGCGACATGTGTGAGGACAAGGGGCAACAGGCTGCCTTCAGCATTCGCAGGGGGCAGTGTCCGGCGGGAGGATGGACAGCAGGGTGTGGTGGGGGGGGGGGCGTGAGGGGGGTGGTACAGACGTGCGTGGATGCCTGTGGACGAGCGTGGAGGGGAAGGCACGACCCGCCCCGGTCAGGGCTTGTGGGGACAGCAGAGGTCTCCACCTAAGGTCTGCCCCCCGGGATCCAGAGCGTCAGCCTCCTCGGTGGCACGGGCAGACGAGTGCCTGAGTGCTGGCGCCGGTGGCCAAAGCGGGACCGGACCCGCTATCCCACGGTGCCTGGCCCTGTGAACGGGCAGGCGGGCTGGCTGTCCACAGCGGTCCCTCGATGACCAGCTGTGAAGCAAGAGTGACATCCGGCCGCAGATGTCAACGGCCATTCCTCCCCGTTGCCCCGAACGCTCCCGTGCGACGTTGGACAGGGTGGCCCGGAAAGCTCAAGTGCGCCAACGCAGGGTCCTCGGCGGACGGCTCTGCCGAGGATCGAGTGCGCGATCCAGAATTGGGTCCGGGACCGAGACCTGAGTGCGTGATCGGTGGTGGGGCCAGGCCTCCGCCAGAGAGGGTGAAGCCCCGGGGGGGATGGCACCGCGGCTGCCGGGTCTGTGCCAGACAACCGCTTCTCGCGCCCAGATCTGCTATTGAGGGGCGGGGCAGGGGGTTGGCGGAGAAGGAGAAGGAGGCGCTGGTGTTGGTGGCGGCGGTTGCCGCGGCTGCTTCGGCGGCGGCGGCGGCGGCAGCGGCGCGGCGGCTAAGACCGCTGCCACCGCCTCCCCCTTCCACTTCCACTTTCACTTTCACTTTCACTTTCACTCACCCCATGGTGGGCACGTCCCTTCTGGACTCTGCTGCACCAGGGAGCCACCTCCACCTCTCCCGACAACCGCCCCCCCCCCAACCCCAGGCACCCCGAGAACGACTCAAAGCCCCTGGACAATGGGTGGCCGGGCCCCACACCTGATCCTCAGAATGGAACACAAGGACAGCACGGTCCCGACTTCTGCCCCCCACCGAGTGGCAGCACCCCTCCAACTGCCCCCGCAGGTCTAAGGCCCGGTTTCCAGGCTCCTCTCCGCCCCCCACCCCAGGCCGGGCCACACAGGGACCCCGCTGCTAGGGCAAGGGTCACGCGGCCCAATGCTCTCCCAGGCCAGAGTCCCAGCGCCCCTGGCCCGGTGGCTTCTCCTGGCCCGTTTGTTCGCTTGGTGCTCCTGGCCCTTTCGGGGCGGCCTCTTCCCCTCCAGTCCCGCCCAGACATGGCGGCCACCAGCGGCTCTTGTCAAGAGCCGTGGCTGCCCGTGCCCGCCCCACAGGGCAGCGGGACCTGGCGCTCTGTTCCGCTACCCGTCTCTGGAGCCTCCCGGGTCGCCTGCCTGCGGCAGCTCGGCACCTCGGGGCAGTCGGGGGGTTGGAGGGAGGACCCCGTTCTCTGCCGCCTGGGACTCCCCACTTCGCTCGCAGGGAAGCCACGGCGCGGGGCTCGCGGGAAAGCGAACGAGTTCCGCTTGATGGCAGTGTTGCACCACGGATGCCCACGCGCCCTTCCCCCCAGGCCCTCTCCCTCCGCCCTTTGCGGAAGAAAAAAAGGCCGGGCCCAGTCCACCCGGGCTCCAACATGGCGGCGCCCACGGCTCCGCCACTCTGCGCGGGGCCCCTCCCCGCGTCGGACGCTCCGTGGAGCAAGCGCAGCCTCGTCCCCTCTGGCTGCTGCACTTAGCCGGCTCTCGGCTCTCGGCTCTCGGGACCGGAAAGCCAGGGCGAGCGAGGGGCATCGAGGCTCCCCGCGGTGGCCCTGAACCTCTCCGGGGCTCCGTCGTCGGGACCCCTGCAGGTCTGCAGCAGACCTCAGGAGACACACTGGTCGTGGACCCAGAGCCCGAGCCGAGCCCACCCCACCTGGCCAGTCGGAGCCCGACGGGGCCCGTGCTCCCCGGGAGCATCGTCCGTCAGGACTCCCCGCCAGGCCAGCCCCCAGCGGGAGGCCTCTAGCGGCCGGCCGACACGAAGGCGTGAGGCGGCCGGCGGGCATGGGCCGGGGGCTGGGGGTCGACACTGGCGTCCACCTCCCGCGGGTCGACGACGGACGCGTCCCGCGGGCCTGGCCCGTCACCCACGGGGCGCCCCCGCGACTCAGGCGTGGACTGCAGCCTGGAGCCGCACCACAGTCGCCAAAGCGGCCTCGTGCCTGCCCCAGGCTCCGTCCCTGGACAGCTCCCACGGGAGCCAAGGCCAGCGCGCGGGCGACACCCAGCTGTGCCCACAAGCTCCGGGACCCGCGCCTCTCCTGGCACGGCCGGACGAGGCCAACCAACGGTCTTCTTTCCTGTCAACCGGCTCCCGTCCTCTCCTATGGTGAACACCTGACCTGTATCATAGCGAGGGTACCCTGACGCCCCAGCCCGCCTCCCATTAGACGGCAGAAGAACCAGGTGCGCGCCTGCGCACGCACACGGACACGCACGCGTAATCACACACACACACACACACACACACACACACACACACCACGAACACGCTGGCAAACACACACTCGGCGGCAAACACCCTGAAACCCCATCGCCAAAACCCACACTCGCACACGCGAGCACACACACTCACACACGCATGGCCTAAACCCTCCACCCCCCTCCCCCCCCCACCCGCCACCCCCACCCCCACCCCCCCCCCCACCCCGGGGAGAAAAAGGGAGATCACAGCCGGAGGTCATCCTTTTCCTCCTCGGGAGAAGGCCCACCCACTCCACAGCAAGTGCCTCTACAGGTCAATGATGGATGTGTGCTTTTACCCCAGTCTGGGTGCCCAAGGGCAGAAAGGGACTCCTGACAACCACCCAGACCCGAGGCACCAGACTGATCCAACTTCAACCCTCGGGGAACACTTTCACCTTCTGCCCTGCAAACAGGACCCGCTTCTTCTCCCAAGCGTCCGGCCCCAGAGGCCCAGCGCCTCATTCTTCCTAGGCCAGCGGGTGGATGTATTGGGTCCCAGCCGTGCACAGCAGCGCCGAGCCCCCTCCCCGCACCCCCAGCCCCCTCGCCACAACCTCCCGTGCCCAACCACGCATCCTCCACCTCGGAAGGGCCCTGGCGGTCCCTTCCCACGCTTCAGTTCAAGGAACCCTGGCGAATCACACCCTGGTGGACACAAACCCTGTGCACGTGGGAGACTCAGGCCTGGAGGAGGGCTGGTGCTGGCGGGAGGGGACAGAGAACCCACGCTGCAGGCGCTCTATTGTTGGCACTTGGAGCCAAGCGTCCCGCCAAGGGACACGCGCTCCCGGAGCCAGCTTGGCACCCCGCCTGGTGGGACGAGGTCCGATCGCTGGGTCCGGGCAGGGGCACACGCACGCATGCACGCTGGCCTCCGGGGCCTACGCGAAGGGTGCTACAGCTGCGGGGGGTCTCGGGAAGGGTAGGGAAAGGAAGAAGGGTAGGAAAGGGAAGAAGCGGAGGGGAGGGGAGGGGAGGGGAGGGGAGGGGTGCCCACCGCCCCTCCCGAAGGGGCCCGTGTCCGCACGGTCTCACCTGAGGCGCGCGCGCGCTGCGCGGTCCTCAAGTCCAAACGGACATTCCGGACACTCTGGGCTGCCCGGACTTCCGAGCAGGCTCACAGACACTTAGTTGGCCCTGCAGACCGGCTGGACACCCAGCGTCTCCATTCTCCACCATCTCCTACCCACCCTGCCGAGGGCTTCCGTTCTGACCACAAAGCAAAGACACGCACAGGCAGGAGCCACGCAAGACCCCAAAGGACACAGAGAGATGAGCAGCAAGGGGAAGGAAGGACCCGGTTCCTAGAGAGGCGAGCCGCCCTGAACGTCGGGGTTGGGTCCACGTCAAGGGAGGGTCACCCGGGTGCCCCCTGACTCGGGTGGGTCGGGCTCGGGCGCGTGGACAGCTCTCCCAAACAGAGACACACCCCCCACCGTCCCTCCACATCCCCTCCCCCCCCCCCCCCGCCCCTCACGCACGTCCCCGGTACCTTCAAGGGCGCCCACCCCGGCAACTCTGACAGAGGGTGTGCACACGCGCCCGGGTCCGCTCGGCCCACAAGGACATCGTCCTCGGGAGTCACCCCATCCAGGCCCCCTTTCCCCACTGGCTGGCGACGGCAGGCCAGCGAAACCCTGCTCGTCGGCCTCGGGGCCAGCGTGACCCACTTCCTGTCCTCGGGGTGGGTACCCCAGACGGCAAGCAGGGCGCTCCCTCCGCGGTTCCGGAGACCCAAACCTCTGCAGGCGCACCAGGTGGCGCCGGGGCCCGGAGGGCACGCGGACACCTCCGGCGCTCTCGGACAAGGTGCGGGGGACACGGAGGGCTGGAAGGTCCGGGAGCTCCACACCGTGCCCCTGGGGTTGGGGTTCCAGGAACGCGTGAGCCGGCACACCCTCCCGGTGTACGAAAGCGGGCGAGCAGACACCACGTCTCGCCCCTCCCGGGCCTCACCCCGCCCCTCCCCCCCCCAACACATTCTGGAAGGCGACATGTGTGAGGACAAGGGGCAACAGGCTGCCTTCAGCATTCGCAGGGGGCAGTGTCCGGCGGGAGGATGGACAGCAGGGTGTGGTGGGGGGGGGGCGTGAGGGGGGTGGTACAGACGTGCGTGGATGCCTGTGGACGAGCGTGGAGGGGAAGGCACGACCCGCCCCGGTCAGGGCTTGTGGGGACAGCAGAGGTCTCCACCTAAGGTCTGCCCCCCGGGATCCAGAGCGTCAGCCTCCTCGGTGGCACGGGCAGACGAGTGCCTGAGTGCTGGCGCCGGTGGCCAAAGCGGGACCGGACCCGCTATCCCACGGTGCCTGGCCCTGTGAACGGGCAGGCGGGCTGGCTGTCCACAGCGGTCCCTCGATGACCAGCTGTGAAGCAAGAGTGACATCCGGCCGCAGATGTCAACGGCCATTCCTCCCCGTTGCCCCGAACGCTCCCGTGCGACGTTGGACAGGGTGGCCCGGAAAGCTCAAGTGCGCCAACGCAGGGTCCTCGGCGGACGGCTCTGCCGAGGATCGAGTGCGCGATCCAGAATTGGGTCCGGGACCGAGACCTGAGTGCGTGATCGGTGGTGGGGCCAGGCCTCCGCCAGAGAGGGTGAAGCCCCGGGGGGGATGGCACCGCGGCTGCCGGGTCTGTGCCAGACAACCGCTTCTCGCGCCCAGATCTGCTATTGAGGGGCGGGGCAGGGGGTTGGCGGAGAAGGAGAAGGAGGCGCTGGTGTTGGTGGCGGCGGTTGCCGCGGCTGCTTCGGCGGCGGCGGCGGCGGCAGCGGCGCGGCGGCTAAGACCGCTGCCACCGCCTCCCCCTTCCACTTCCACTTCCACTTTCACTTTCACTTTCACTCACCCCATGGTGGGCACGTCCCTTCTGGACTCTGCTGCACCAGGGAGCCACCTCCACCTCTCCCGACAACCGCCCCCCCCCCAACCCCAGGCACCCCGAGAACGACTCAAAGCCCCTGGACAATGGGTGGCCGGGCCCCACACCTGATCCTCAGAATGGAACACAAGGACAGCACGGTCCCGACTTCTGCCCCCCACCGAGTGGCAGCACCCCTCCAACTGCCCCCGCAGGTCTAAGGCCCGGTTTCCAGGCTCCTCTCCGCCCCCCACCCCAGGCCGGGCCACACAGGGACCCCGCTGCTAGGGCAAGGGTCACGCGGCCCAATGCTCTCCCAGGCCAGAGTCCCAGCGCCCCTGGCCCGGTGGCTTCTCCTGGCCCGTTTGTTCGCTTGGTGCTCCTGGCCCTTTCGGGGCGGCCTCTTCCCCTCCAGTCCCGCCCAGACATGGCGGCCACCAGCGGCTCTTGTCAAGAGCCGTGGCTGCCCGTGCCCGCCCCACAGGGCAGCGGGACCTGGCGCTCTGTTCCGCTACCCGTCTCTGGAGCCTCCCGGGTCGCCTGCCTGCGGCAGCTCGGCACCTCGGGGCAGTCGGGGGGTTGGAGGGAGGACCCCGTTCTCTGCCGCCTGGGACTCCCCACTTCGCTCGCAGGGAAGCCACGGCGCGGGGCTCGCGGGAAAGCGAACGAGTTCCGCTTGATGGCAGTGTTGCACCACGGATGCCCACGCGCCCTTCCCCCCAGGCCCTCTCCCTCCGCCCTTTGCGGAAGAAAAAAAGGCCGGGCCCAGTCCACCCGGGCTCCAACATGGCGGCGCCCACGGCTCCGCCACTCTGCGCGGGGCCCCTCCCCGCGTCGGACGCTCCGTGGAGCAAGCGCAGCCTCGTCCCCTCTGGCTGCTGCACTTAGCCGGCTCTCGGCTCTCGGCTCTCGGGACCGGAAAGCCAGGGCGAGCGAGGGGCATCGAGGCTCCCCGCGGTGGCCCTGAACCTCTCCGGGGCTCCGTCGTCGGGACCCCTGCAGGTCTGCAGCAGACCTCAGGAGACACACTGGTCGTGGACCCAGAGCCCGAGCCGAGCCCACCCCACCTGGCCAGTCGGAGCCCGACGGGGCCCGTGCTCCCCGGGAGCATCGTCCGTCAGGACTCCCCGCCAGGCCAGCCCCCAGCGGGAGGCCTCTAGCGGCCGGCCGACACGAAGGCGTGAGGCGGCCGGCGGGCATGGGCCGGGGGCTGGGGGTCGACACTGGCGTCCACCTCCCGCGGGTCGACGACGGACGCGTCCCGCGGGCCTGGCCCGTCACCCACGGGGCGCCCCCGCGACTCAGGCGTGGACTGCAGCCTGGAGCCGCACCACAGTCGCCAAAGCGGCCTCGTGCCTGCCCCAGGCTCCGTCCCTGGACAGCTCCCACGGGAGCCAAGGCCAGCGCGCGGGCGACACCCAGCTGTGCCCACAAGCTCCGGGACCCGCGCCTCTCCTGGCACGGCCGGACGAGGCCAACCAACGGTCTTCTTTCCTGTCAACCGGCTCCCGTCCTCTCCTATGGTGAACACCTGACCTGTATCATAGCGAGGGTACCCTGACGCCCCAGCCCGCCTCCCATTAGACGGCAGAAGAACCAGGTGCGCGCCTGCGCACGCACACGGACACGCACGCGTAATCACACACACACACACACACACACACACACACACACACCACGAACACGCTGGCAAACACACACTCGGCGGCAAACACCCTGAAACCCCATCGCCAAAACCCACACTCGCACACGCGAGCACACACACTCACACACGCATGGCCTAAACCCTCCACCCCCCTCCCCCCCCCACCCGCCACCCCCACCCCCACCCCCCCCCCCACCCCGGGGAGAAAAAGGGAGATCACAGCCGGAGGTCATCCTTTTCCTCCTCGGGAGAAGGCCCACCCACTCCACAGCAAGTGCCTCTACAGGTCAATGATGGATGTGTGCTTTTACCCCAGTCTGGGTGCCCAAGGGCAGAAAGGGACTCCTGACAACCACCCAGACCCGAGGCACCAGACTGATCCAACTTCAACCCTCGGGGAACACTTTCACCTTCTGCCCTGCAAACAGGACCCGCTTCTTCTCCCAAGCGTCCGGCCCCAGAGGCCCAGCGCCTCATTCTTCCTAGGCCAGCGGGTGGATGTATTGGGTCCCAGCCGTGCACAGCAGCGCCGAGCCCCCTCCCCGCACCCCCAGCCCCCTCGCCACAACCTCCCGTGCCCAACCACGCATCCTCCACCTCGGAAGGGCCCTGGCGGTCCCTTCCCACGCTTCAGTTCAAGGAACCCTGGCGAATCACACCCTGGTGGACACAAACCCTGTGCACGTGGGAGACTCAGGCCTGGAGGAGGGCTGGTGCTGGCGGGAGGGGACAGAGAACCCACGCTGCAGGCGCTCTATTGTTGGCACTTGGAGCCAAGCGTCCCGCCAAGGGACACGCGCTCCCGGAGCCAGCTTGGCACCCCGCCTGGTGGGACGAGGTCCGATCGCTGGGTCCGGGCAGGGGCACACGCACGCATGCACGCTGGCCTCCGGGGCCTACGCGAAGGGTGCTACAGCTGCGGGGGGTCTCGGGAAGGGTAGGGAAAGGAAGAAGGGTAGGAAAGGGAAGAAGCGGAGGGGAGGGGAGGGGAGGGGAGGGGAGGGGTGCCCACCGCCCCTCCCGAAGGGGCCCGTGTCCGCACGGTCTCACCTGAGGCGCGCGCGCTGCGCGGTCCTCAAGTCCAAACGGACATTCCGGACACTCTGGGCTGCCCGGACTTCCGAGCAGGCTCACAGACACTTAGTTGGCCCTGCAGACCGGCTGGACACCCAGCGTCTCCATTCTCCACCATCTCCTACCCACCCTGCCGAGGGCTTCCGTTCTGACCACAAAGCAAAGACACGCACAGGCAGGAGCCACGCAAGACCCCAAAGGACACAGAGAGATGAGCAGCAAGGGGAAGGAAGGACCCGGTTCCTAGAGAGGCGAGCCGCCCTGAACGTCGGGGTTGGGTCCACGTCAAGGGAGGGTCACCCGGGTGCCCCCTGACTCGGGTGGGTCGGGCTCGGGCGCGTGGACAGCTCTCCCAAACAGAGACACACCCCCCACCGTCCCTCCACATCCCCTCCCCCCCCCCCCCCCCCGCCCCTCACGCACGTCCCCGGTACCTTCAAGGGCGCCCACCCCGGCAACTCTGACAGAGGGTGTGCACACGCGCCCGGGTCCGCTCGGCCCACAAGGACATCGTCCTCGGGAGTCACCCCATCCAGGCCCCCTTTCCCCACTGGCTGGCGACGGCAGGCCAGCGAAACCCTGCTCGTCGGCCTCGGGGCCAGCGTGACCCACTTCCTGTCCTCGGGGTGGGTACCCCAGACGGCAAGCAGGGCGCTCCCTCCGCGGTTCCGGAGACCCAAACCTCTGCAGGCGCACCAGGTGGCGCCGGGGCCCGGAGGGCACGCGGACACCTCCGGCGCTCTCGGACAAGGTGCGGGGGACACGGAGGGCTGGAAGGTCCGGGAGCTCCACACCGTGCCCCTGGGGTTGGGGTTCCAGGAACGCGTGAGCCGGCACACCCTCCCGGTGTACGAAAGCGGGCGAGCAGACACCACGTCTCGCCCCTCCCGGGCCTCACCCCGCCCCTCCCCCCCCCAACACATTCTGGAAGGCGACATGTGTGAGGACAAGGGGCAACAGGCTGCCTTCAGCATTCGCAGGGGGCAGTGTCCGGCGGGAGGATGGACAGCAGGGTGTGGTGGGGGGGGGGGCGTGAGGGGGGTGGTACAGACGTGCGTGGATGCCTGTGGACGAGCGTGGAGGGGAAGGCACGACCCGCCCCGGTCAGGGCTTGTGGGGACAGCAGAGGTCTCCACCTAAGGTCTGCCCCCCGGGATCCAGAGCGTCAGCCTCCTCGGTGGCACGGGCAGACGAGTGCCTGAGTGCTGGCGCCGGTGGCCAAAGCGGGACCGGACCCGCTATCCCACGGTGCCTGGCCCTGTGAACGGGCAGGCGGGCTGGCTGTCCACAGCGGTCCCTCGATGACCAGCTGTGAAGCAAGAGTGACATCCGGCCGCAGATGTCAACGGCCATTCCTCCCCGTTGCCCCGAACGCTCCCGTGCGACGTTGGACAGGGTGGCCCGGAAAGCTCAAGTGCGCCAACGCAGGGTCCTCGGCGGACGGCTCTGCCGAGGATCGAGTGCGCGATCCAGAATTGGGTCCGGGACCGAGACCTGAGTGCGTGATCGGTGGTGGGGCCAGGCCTCCGCCAGAGAGGGTGAAGCCCCGGGGGGGATGGCACCGCGGCTGCCGGGTCTGTGCCAGACAACCGCTTCTCGCGCCCAGATCTGCTATTGAGGGGCGGGGCAGGGGGTTGGCGGAGAAGGAGAAGGAGGCGCTGGTGTTGGTGGCGGCGGTTGCCGCGGCTGCTTCGGCGGCGGCGGCGGCGGCAGCGGCGCGGCGGCTAAGACCGCTGCCACCGCCTCCCCCTTCCACTTCCACTTCCACTTTCACTTTCACTTTCACTCACCCCATGGTGGGCACGTCCCTTCTGGACTCTGCTGCACCAGGGAGCCACCTCCACCTCTCCCGACAACCGCCCCCCCCCCAACCCCAGGCACCCCGAGAACGACTCAAAGCCCCTGGACAATGGGTGGCCGGGCCCCACACCTGATCCTCAGAATGGAACACAAGGACAGCACGGTCCCGACTTCTGCCCCCCACCGAGTGGCAGCACCCCTCCAACTGCCCCCGCAGGTCTAAGGCCCGGTTTCCAGGCTCCTCTCCGCCCCCCACCCCAGGCCGGGCCACACAGGGACCCCGCTGCTAGGGCAAGGGTCACGCGGCCCAATGCTCTCCCAGGCCAGAGTCCCAGCGCCCCTGGCCCGGTGGCTTCTCCTGGCCCGTTTGTTCGCTTGGTGCTCCTGGCCCTTTCGGGGCGGCCTCTTCCCCTCCAGTCCCGCCCAGACATGGCGGCCACCAGCGGCTCTTGTCAAGAGCCGTGGCTGCCCGTGCCCGCCCCACAGGGCAGCGGGACCTGGCGCTCTGTTCCGCTACCCGTCTCTGGAGCCTCCCGGGTCGCCTGCCTGCGGCAGCTCGGCACCTCGGGGCAGTCGGGGGGTTGGAGGGAGGACCCCGTTCTCTGCCGCCTGGGACTCCCCACTTCGCTCGCAGGGAAGCCACGGCGCGGGGCTCGCGGGAAAGCGAACGAGTTCCGCTTGATGGCAGTGTTGCACCACGGATGCCCACGCGCCCTTCCCCCCAGGCCCTCTCCCTCCGCCCTTTGCGGAAGAAAAAAAGGCCGGGCCCAGTCCACCCGGGCTCCAACATGGCGGCGCCCACGGCTCCGCCACTCTGCGCGGGGCCCCTCCCCGCGTCGGACGCTCCGTGGAGCAAGCGCAGCCTCGTCCCCTCTGGCTGCTGCACTTAGCCGGCTCTCGGCTCTCGGCTCTCGGGACCGGAAAGCCAGGGCGAGCGAGGGGCATCGAGGCTCCCCGCGGTGGCCCTGAACCTCTCCGGGGCTCCGTCGTCGGGACCCCTGCAGGTCTGCAGCAGACCTCAGGAGACACACTGGTCGTGGACCCAGAGCCCGAGCCGAGCCCACCCCACCTGGCCAGTCGGAGCCCGACGGGGCCCGTGCTCCCCGGGAGCATCGTCCGTCAGGACTCCCCGCCAGGCCAGCCCCCAGCGGGAGGCCTCTAGCGGCCGGCCGACACGAAGGCGTGAGGCGGCCGGCGGGCATGGGCCGGGGGCTGGGGGTCGACACTGGCGTCCACCTCCCGCGGGTCGACGACGGACGCGTCCCGCGGGCCTGGCCCGTCACCCACGGGGCGCCCCCGCGACTCAGGCGTGGACTGCAGCCTGGAGCCGCACCACAGTCGCCAAAGCGGCCTCGTGCCTGCCCCAGGCTCCGTCCCTGGACAGCTCCCACGGGAGCCAAGGCCAGCGCGCGGGCGACACCCAGCTGTGCCCACAAGCTCCGGGACCCGCGCCTCTCCTGGCACGGCCGGACGAGGCCAACCAACGGTCTTCTTTCCTGTCAACCGGCTCCCGTCCTCTCCTATGGTGAACACCTGACCTGTATCATAGCGAGGGTACCCTGACGCCCCAGCCCGCCTCCCATTAGACGGCAGAAGAACCAGGTGCGCGCCTGCGCACGCACACGGACACGCACGCGTAATCACACACACACACACACACACACACACACACACACACACCACGAACACGCTGGCAAACACACACTCGGCGGCAAACACCCTGAAACCCCATCGCCAAAACCCACACTCGCACACGCGAGCACACACACTCACACACGCATGGCCTAAACCCTCCACCCCCCTCCCCCCCCCACCCGCCACCCCCACCCCCACCCCCCCCCCCACCCCGGGGAGAAAAAGGGAGATCACAGCCGGAGGTCATCCTTTTCCTCCTCGGGAGAAGGCCCACCCACTCCACAGCAAGTGCCTCTACAGGTCAATGATGGATGTGTGCTTTTACCCCAGTCTGGGTGCCCAAGGGCAGAAAGGGACTCCTGACAACCACCCAGACCCGAGGCACCAGACTGATCCAACTTCAACCCTCGGGGAACACTTTCACCTTCTGCCCTGCAAACAGGACCCGCTTCTTCTCCCAAGCGTCCGGCCCCAGAGGCCCAGCGCCTCATTCTTCCTAGGCCAGCGGGTGGATGTATTGGGTCCCAGCCGTGCACAGCAGCGCCGAGCCCCCTCCCCGCACCCCCAGCCCCCTCGCCACAACCTCCCGTGCCCAACCACGCATCCTCCACCTCGGAAGGGCCCTGGCGGTCCCTTCCCACGCTTCAGTTCAAGGAACCCTGGCGAATCACACCCTGGTGGACACAAACCCTGTGCACGTGGGAGACTCAGGCCTGGAGGAGGGCTGGTGCTGGCGGGAGGGGACAGAGAACCCACGCTGCAGGCGCTCTATTGTTGGCACTTGGAGCCAAGCGTCCCGCCAAGGGACACGCGCTCCCGGAGCCAGCTTGGCACCCCGCCTGGTGGGACGAGGTCCGATCGCTGGGTCCGGGCAGGGGCACACGCACGCATGCACGCTGGCCTCCGGGGCCTACGCGAAGGGTGCTACAGCTGCGGGGGGTCTCGGGAAGGGTAGGGAAAGGAAGAAGGGTAGGAAAGGGAAGAAGCGGAGGGGAGGGGAGGGGAGGGGAGGGGAGGGGTGCCCACCGCCCCTCCCGAAGGGGCCCGTGTCCGCACGGTCTCACCTGAGGCGCGCGCGCGCTGCGCGGTCCTCAAGTCCAAACGGACATTCCGGACACTCTGGGCTGCCCGGACTTCCGAGCAGGCTCACAGACACTTAGTTGGCCCTGCAGACCGGCTGGACACCCAGCGTCTCCATTCTCCACCATCTCCTACCCACCCTGCCGAGGGCTTCCGTTCTGACCACAAAGCAAAGACACGCACAGGCAGGAGCCACGCAAGACCCCAAAGGACACAGAGAGATGAGCAGCAAGGGGAAGGAAGGACCCGGTTCCTAGAGAGGCGAGCCGCCCTGAACGTCGGGGTTGGGTCCACGTCAAGGGAGGGTCACCCGGGTGCCCCCTGACTCGGGTGGGTCGGGCTCGGGCGCGTGGACAGCTCTCCCAAACAGAGACACACCCCCCACCGTCCCTCCACATCCCCTCCCCCCCCCCCCCCCCCCGCCCCTCACGCACGTCCCCGGTACCTTCAAGGGCGCCCACCCCGGCAACTCTGACAGAGGGTGTGCACACGCGCCCGGGTCCGCTCGGCCCACAAGGACATCGTCCTCGGGAGTCACCCCATCCAGGCCCCCTTTCCCCACTGGCTGGCGACGGCAGGCCAGCGAAACCCTGCTCGTCGGCCTCGGGGCCAGCGTGACCCACTTCCTGTCCTCGGGGTGGGTACCCCAGACGGCAAGCAGGGCGCTCCCTCCGCGGTTCCGGAGACCCAAACCTCTGCAGGCGCACCAGGTGGCGCCGGGGCCCGGAGGGCACGCGGACACCTCCGGCGCTCTCGGACAAGGTGCGGGGGACACGGAGGGCTGGAAGGTCCGGGAGCTCCACACCGTGCCCCTGGGGTTGGGGTTCCAGGAACGCGTGAGCCGGCACACCCTCCCGGTGTACGAAAGCGGGCGAGCAGACACCACGTCTCGCCCCTCCCGGGCCTCACCCCGCCCCTCCCCCCCCCAACACATTCTGGAAGGCGACATGTGTGAGGACAAGGGGCAACAGGCTGCCTTCAGCATTCGCAGGGGGCAGTGTCCGGCGGGAGGATGGACAGCAGGGTGTGGTGGGGGGGGGGCGTGAGGGGGGTGGTACAGACGTGCGTGGATGCCTGTGGACGAGCGTGGAGGGGAAGGCACGACCCGCCCCGGTCAGGGCTTGTGGGGACAGCAGAGGTCTCCACCTAAGGTCTGCCCCCCGGGATCCAGAGCGTCAGCCTCCTCGGTGGCACGGGCAGACGAGTGCCTGAGTGCTGGCGCCGGTGGCCAAAGCGGGACCGGACCCGCTATCCCACGGTGCCTGGCCCTGTGAACGGGCAGGCGGGCTGGCTGTCCACAGCGGTCCCTCGATGACCAGCTGTGAAGCAAGAGTGACATCCGGCCGCAGATGTCAACGGCCATTCCTCCCCGTTGCCCCGAACGCTCCCGTGCGACGTTGGACAGGGTGGCCCGGAAAGCTCAAGTGCGCCAACGCAGGGTCCTCGGCGGACGGCTCTGCCGAGGATCGAGTGCGCGATCCAGAATTGGGTCCGGGACCGAGACCTGAGTGCGTGATCGGTGGTGGGGCCAGGCCTCCGCCAGAGAGGGTGAAGCCCCGGGGGGGATGGCACCGCGGCTGCCGGGTCTGTGCCAGACAACCGCTTCTCGCGCCCAGATCTGCTATTGAGGGGCGGGGCAGGGGGTTGGCGGAGAAGGAGAAGGAGGCGCTGGTGTTGGTGGCGGCGGTTGCCGCGGCTGCTTCGGCGGCGGCGGCGGCGGCAGCGGCGCGGCGGCTAAGACCGCTGCCACCGCCTCCCCCTTCCACTTCCACTTCCACTTTCACTTTCACTTTCACTCACCCCATGGTGGGCACGTCCCTTCTGGACTCTGCTGCACCAGGGAGCCACCTCCACCTCTCCCGACAACCGCCCCCCCCCCAACCCCAGGCACCCCGAGAACGACTCAAAGCCCCTGGACAATGGGTGGCCGGGCCCCACACCTGATCCTCAGAATGGAACACAAGGACAGCACGGTCCCGACTTCTGCCCCCCACCGAGTGGCAGCACCCCTCCAACTGCCCCCGCAGGTCTAAGGCCCGGTTTCCAGGCTCCTCTCCGCCCCCCACCCCAGGCCGGGCCACACAGGGACCCCGCTGCTAGGGCAAGGGTCACGCGGCCCAATGCTCTCCCAGGCCAGAGTCCCAGCGCCCCTGGCCCGGTGGCTTCTCCTGGCCCGTTTGTTCGCTTGGTGCTCCTGGCCCTTTCGGGGCGGCCTCTTCCCCTCCAGTCCCGCCCAGACATGGCGGCCACCAGCGGCTCTTGTCAAGAGCCGTGGCTGCCCGTGCCCGCCCCACAGGGCAGCGGGACCTGGCGCTCTGTTCCGCTACCCGTCTCTGGAGCCTCCCGGGTCGCCTGCCTGCGGCAGCTCGGCACCTCGGGGCAGTCGGGGGGTTGGAGGGAGGACCCCGTTCTCTGCCGCCTGGGACTCCCCACTTCGCTCGCAGGGAAGCCACGGCGCGGGGCTCGCGGGAAAGCGAACGAGTTCCGCTTGATGGCAGTGTTGCACCACGGATGCCCACGCGCCCTTCCCCCCAGGCCCTCTCCCTCCGCCCTTTGCGGAAGAAAAAAAGGCCGGGCCCAGTCCACCCGGGCTCCAACATGGCGGCGCCCACGGCTCCGCCACTCTGCGCGGGGCCCCTCCCCGCGTCGGACGCTCCGTGGAGCAAGCGCAGCCTCGTCCCCTCTGGCTGCTGCACTTAGCCGGCTCTCGGCTCTCGGCTCTCGGGACCGGAAAGCCAGGGCGAGCGAGGGGCATCGAGGCTCCCCGCGGTGGCCCTGAACCTCTCCGGGGCTCCGTCGTCGGGACCCCTGCAGGTCTGCAGCAGACCTCAGGAGACACACTGGTCGTGGACCCAGAGCCCGAGCCGAGCCCACCCCACCTGGCCAGTCGGAGCCCGACGGGGCCCGTGCTCCCCGGGAGCATCGTCCGTCAGGACTCCCCGCCAGGCCAGCCCCCAGCGGGAGGCCTCTAGCGGCCGGCCGACACGAAGGCGTGAGGCGGCCGGCGGGCATGGGCCGGGGGCTGGGGGTCGACACTGGCGTCCACCTCCCGCGGGTCGACGACGGACGCGTCCCGCGGGCCTGGCCCGTCACCCACGGGGCGCCCCCGCGACTCAGGCGTGGACTGCAGCCTGGAGCCGCACCACAGTCGCCAAAGCGGCCTCGTGCCTGCCCCAGGCTCCGTCCCTGGACAGCTCCCACGGGAGCCAAGGCCAGCGCGCGGGCGACACCCAGCTGTGCCCACAAGCTCCGGGACCCGCGCCTCTCCTGGCACGGCCGGACGAGGCCAACCAACGGTCTTCTTTCCTGTCAACCGGCTCCCGTCCTCTCCTATGGTGAACACCTGACCTGTATCATAGCGAGGGTACCCTGACGCCCCAGCCCGCCTCCCATTAGACGGCAGAAGAACCAGGTGCGCGCCTGCGCACGCACACGGACACGCACGCGTAATCACACACACACACACACACACACACACACACACACACACACCACGAACACGCTGGCAAACACACACTCGGCGGCAAACACCCTGAAACCCCATCGCCAAAACCCACACTCGCACACGCGAGCACACACACTCACACACGCATGGCCTAAACCCTCCACCCCCCTCCCCCCCCCACCCGCCACCCCCACCCCCACCCCCCCCCCCACCCCGGGGAGAAAAAGGGAGATCACAGCCGGAGGTCATCCTTTTCCTCCTCGGGAGAAGGCCCACCCACTCCACAGCAAGTGCCTCTACAGGTCAATGATGGATGTGTGCTTTTACCCCAGTCTGGGTGCCCAAGGGCAGAAAGGGACTCCTGACAACCACCCAGACCCGAGGCACCAGACTGATCCAACTTCAACCCTCGGGGAACACTTTCACCTTCTGCCCTGCAAACAGGACCCGCTTCTTCTCCCAAGCGTCCGGCCCCAGAGGCCCAGCGCCTCATTCTTCCTAGGCCAGCGGGTGGATGTATTGGGTCCCAGCCGTGCACAGCAGCGCCGAGCCCCCTCCCCGCACCCCCAGCCCCCTCGCCACAACCTCCCGTGCCCAACCACGCATCCTCCACCTCGGAAGGGCCCTGGCGGTCCCTTCCCACGCTTCAGTTCAAGGAACCCTGGCGAATCACACCCTGGTGGACACAAACCCTGTGCACGTGGGAGACTCAGGCCTGGAGGAGGGCTGGTGCTGGCGGGAGGGGACAGAGAACCCACGCTGCAGGCGCTCTATTGTTGGCACTTGGAGCCAAGCGTCCCGCCAAGGGACACGCGCTCCCGGAGCCAGCTTGGCACCCCGCCTGGTGGGACGAGGTCCGATCGCTGGGTCCGGGCAGGGGCACACGCACGCATGCACGCTGGCCTCCGGGGCCTACGCGAAGGGTGCTACAGCTGCGGGGGGTCTCGGGAAGGGTAGGGAAAGGAAGAAGGGTAGGAAAGGGAAGAAGCGGAGGGGAGGGGAGGGGAGGGGAGGGGAGGGGTGCCCACCGCCCCTCCCGAAGGGGCCCGTGTCCGCACGGTCTCACCTGAGGCGCGCGCGCGCTGCGCGGTCCTCAAGTCCAAACGGACATTCCGGACACTCTGGGCTGCCCGGACTTCCGAGCAGGCTCACAGACACTTAGTTGGCCCTGCAGACCGGCTGGACACCCAGCGTCTCCATTCTCCACCATCTCCTACCCACCCTGCCGAGGGCTTCCGTTCTGACCACAAAGCAAAGACACGCACAGGCAGGAGCCACGCAAGACCCCAAAGGACACAGAGAGATGAGCAGCAAGGGGAAGGAAGGACCCGGTTCCTAGAGAGGCGAGCCGCCCTGAACGTCGGGGTTGGGTCCACGTCAAGGGAGGGTCACCCGGGTGCCCCCTGACTCGGGTGGGTCGGGCTCGGGCGCGTGGACAGCTCTCCCAAACAGAGACACACCCCCCACCGTCCCTCCACATCCCCTCCCCCCCCCCCCCCCGCCCCTCACGCACGTCCCCGGTACCTTCAAGGGCGCCCACCCCGGCAACTCTGACAGAGGGTGTGCACACGCGCCCGGGTCCGCTCGGCCCACAAGGACATCGTCCTCGGGAGTCACCCCATCCAGGCCCCCTTTCCCCACTGGCTGGCGACGGCAGGCCAGCGAAACCCTGCTCGTCGGCCTCGGGGCCAGCGTGACCCACTTCCTGTCCTCGGGGTGGGTACCCCAGACGGCAAGCAGGGCGCTCCCTCCGCGGTTCCGGAGACCCAAACCTCTGCAGGCGCACCAGGTGGCGCCGGGGCCCGGAGGGCACGCGGACACCTCCGGCGCTCTCGGACAAGGTGCGGGGGACACGGAGGGCTGGAAGGTCCGGGAGCTCCACACCGTGCCCCTGGGGTTGGGGTTCCAGGAACGCGTGAGCCGGCACACCCTCCCGGTGTACGAAAGCGGGCGAGCAGACACCACGTCTCGCCCCTCCCGGGCCTCACCCCGCCCCTCCCCCCCCCAACACATTCTGGAAGGCGACATGTGTGAGGACAAGGGGCAACAGGCTGCCTTCAGCATTCGCAGGGGGCAGTGTCCGGCGGGAGGATGGACAGCAGGGTGTGGTGGGGGGGGGGCGTGAGGGGGGTGGTACAGACGTGCGTGGATGCCTGTGGACGAGCGTGGAGGGGAAGGCACGACCCGCCCCGGTCAGGGCTTGTGGGGACAGCAGAGGTCTCCACCTAAGGTCTGCCCCCCGGGATCCAGAGCGTCAGCCTCCTCGGTGGCACGGGCAGACGAGTGCCTGAGTGCTGGCGCCGGTGGCCAAAGCGGGACCGGACCCGCTATCCCACGGTGCCTGGCCCTGTGAACGGGCAGGCGGGCTGGCTGTCCACAGCGGTCCCTCGATGACCAGCTGTGAAGCAAGAGTGACATCCGGCCGCAGATGTCAACGGCCATTCCTCCCCGTTGCCCCGAACGCTCCCGTGCGACGTTGGACAGGGTGGCCCGGAAAGCTCAAGTGCGCCAACGCAGGGTCCTCGGCGGACGGCTCTGCCGAGGATCGAGTGCGCGATCCAGAATTGGGTCCGGGACCGAGACCTGAGTGCGTGATCGGTGGTGGGGCCAGGCCTCCGCCAGAGAGGGTGAAGCCCCGGGGGGGATGGCACCGCGGCTGCCGGGTCTGTGCCAGACAACCGCTTCTCGCGCCCAGATCTGCTATTGAGGGGCGGGGCAGGGGGTTGGCGGAGAAGGAGAAGGAGGCGCTGGTGTTGGTGGCGGCGGTTGCCGCGGCTGCTTCGGCGGCGGCGGCGGCGGCAGCGGCGCGGCGGCTAAGACCGCTGCCACCGCCTCCCCCTTCCACTTCCACTTCCACTTTCACTTTCACTTTCACTCACCCCATGGTGGGCACGTCCCTTCTGGACTCTGCTGCACCAGGGAGCCACCTCCACCTCTCCCGACAACCGCCCCCCCCCCAACCCCAGGCACCCCGAGAACGACTCAAAGCCCCTGGACAATGGGTGGCCGGGCCCCACACCTGATCCTCAGAATGGAACACAAGGACAGCACGGTCCCGACTTCTGCCCCCCACCGAGTGGCAGCACCCCTCCAACTGCCCCCGCAGGTCTAAGGCCCGGTTTCCAGGCTCCTCTCCGCCCCCCACCCCAGGCCGGGCCACACAGGGACCCCGCTGCTAGGGCAAGGGTCACGCGGCCCAATGCTCTCCCAGGCCAGAGTCCCAGCGCCCCTGGCCCGGTGGCTTCTCCTGGCCCGTTTGTTCGCTTGGTGCTCCTGGCCCTTTCGGGGCGGCCTCTTCCCCTCCAGTCCCGCCCAGACATGGCGGCCACCAGCGGCTCTTGTCAAGAGCCGTGGCTGCCCGTGCCCGCCCCACAGGGCAGCGGGACCTGGCGCTCTGTTCCGCTACCCGTCTCTGGAGCCTCCCGGGTCGCCTGCCTGCGGCAGCTCGGCACCTCGGGGCAGTCGGGGGGTTGGAGGGAGGACCCCGTTCTCTGCCGCCTGGGACTCCCCACTTCGCTCGCAGGGAAGCCACGGCGCGGGGCTCGCGGGAAAGCGAACGAGTTCCGCTTGATGGCAGTGTTGCACCACGGATGCCCACGCGCCCTTCCCCCCAGGCCCTCTCCCTCCGCCCTTTGCGGAAGAAAAAAAGGCCGGGCCCAGTCCACCCGGGCTCCAACATGGCGGCGCCCACGGCTCCGCCACTCTGCGCGGGGCCCCTCCCCGCGTCGGACGCTCCGTGGAGCAAGCGCAGCCTCGTCCCCTCTGGCTGCTGCACTTAGCCGGCTCTCGGCTCTCGGCTCTCGGGACCGGAAAGCCAGGGCGAGCGAGGGGCATCGAGGCTCCCCGCGGTGGCCCTGAACCTCTCCGGGGCTCCGTCGTCGGGACCCCTGCAGGTCTGCAGCAGACCTCAGGAGACACACTGGTCGTGGACCCAGAGCCCGAGCCGAGCCCACCCCACCTGGCCAGTCGGAGCCCGACGGGGCCCGTGCTCCCCGGGAGCATCGTCCGTCAGGACTCCCCGCCAGGCCAGCCCCCAGCGGGAGGCCTCTAGCGGCCGGCCGACACGAAGGCGTGAGGCGGCCGGCGGGCATGGGCCGGGGGCTGGGGGTCGACACTGGCGTCCACCTCCCGCGGGTCGACGACGGACGCGTCCCGCGGGCCTGGCCCGTCACCCACGGGGCGCCCCCGCGACTCAGGCGTGGACTGCAGCCTGGAGCCGCACCACAGTCGCCAAAGCGGCCTCGTGCCTGCCCCAGGCTCCGTCCCTGGACAGCTCCCACGGGAGCCAAGGCCAGCGCGCGGGCGACACCCAGCTGTGCCCACAAGCTCCGGGACCCGCGCCTCTCCTGGCACGGCCGGACGAGGCCAACCAACGGTCTTCTTTCCTGTCAACCGGCTCCCGTCCTCTCCTATGGTGAACACCTGACCTGTATCATAGCGAGGGTACCCTGACGCCCCAGCCCGCCTCCCATTAGACGGCAGAAGAACCAGGTGCGCGCCTGCGCACGCACACGGACACGCACGCGTAATCACACACACACACACACACACACACACACACACACACACACACCACGAACACGCTGGCAAACACACACTCGGCGGCAAACACCCTGAAACCCCATCGCCAAAACCCACACTCGCACACGCGAGCACACACACTCACACACGCATGGCCTAAACCCTCCACCCCCCTCCCCCCCCCACCCGCCACCCCCACCCCCACCCCCCCCCCCACCCCGGGGAGAAAAAGGGAGATCACAGCCGGAGGTCATCCTTTTCCTCCTCGGGAGAAGGCCCACCCACTCCACAGCAAGTGCCTCTACAGGTCAATGATGGATGTGTGCTTTTACCCCAGTCTGGGTGCCCAAGGGCAGAAAGGGACTCCTGACAACCACCCAGACCCGAGGCACCAGACTGATCCAACTTCAACCCTCGGGGAACACTTTCACCTTCTGCCCTGCAAACAGGACCCGCTTCTTCTCCCAAGCGTCCGGCCCCAGAGGCCCAGCGCCTCATTCTTCCTAGGCCAGCGGGTGGATGTATTGGGTCCCAGCCGTGCACAGCAGCGCCGAGCCCCCTCCCCGCACCCCCAGCCCCCTCGCCACAACCTCCCGTGCCCAACCACGCATCCTCCACCTCGGAAGGGCCCTGGCGGTCCCTTCCCACGCTTCAGTTCAAGGAACCCTGGCGAATCACACCCTGGTGGACACAAACCCTGTGCACGTGGGAGACTCAGGCCTGGAGGAGGGCTGGTGCTGGCGGGAGGGGACAGAGAACCCACGCTGCAGGCGCTCTATTGTTGGCACTTGGAGCCAAGCGTCCCGCCAAGGGACACGCGCTCCCGGAGCCAGCTTGGCACCCCGCCTGGTGGGACGAGGTCCGATCGCTGGGTCCGGGCAGGGGCACACGCACGCATGCACGCTGGCCTCCGGGGCCTACGCGAAGGGTGCTACAGCTGCGGGGGGTCTCGGGAAGGGTAGGGAAAGGAAGAAGGGTAGGAAAGGGAAGAAGCGGAGGGGAGGGGAGGGGAGGGGAGGGGAGGGGTGCCCACCGCCCCTCCCGAAGGGGCCCGTGTCCGCACGGTCTCACCTGAGGCGCGCGCGCGCTGCGCGGTCCTCAAGTCCAAACGGACATTCCGGACACTCTGGGCTGCCCGGACTTCCGAGCAGGCTCACAGACACTTAGTTGGCCCTGCAGACCGGCTGGACACCCAGCGTCTCCATTCTCCACCATCTCCTACCCACCCTGCCGAGGGCTTCCGTTCTGACCACAAAGCAAAGACACGCACAGGCAGGAGCCACGCAAGACCCCAAAGGACACAGAGAGATGAGCAGCAAGGGGAAGGAAGGACCCGGTTCCTAGAGAGGCGAGCCGCCCTGAACGTCGGGGTTGGGTCCACGTCAAGGGAGGGTCACCCGGGTGCCCCCTGACTCGGGTGGGTCGGGCTCGGGCGCGTGGACAGCTCTCCCAAACAGAGACACACCCCCCACCGTCCCTCCACATCCCCTCCCCCCCCCCCCCCGCCCCTCACGCACGTCCCCGGTACCTTCAAGGGCGCCCACCCCGGCAACTCTGACAGAGGGTGTGCACACGCGCCCGGGTCCGCTCGGCCCACAAGGACATCGTCCTCGGGAGTCACCCCATCCAGGCCCCCTTTCCCCACTGGCTGGCGACGGCAGGCCAGCGAAACCCTGCTCGTCGGCCTCGGGGCCAGCGTGACCCACTTCCTGTCCTCGGGGTGGGTACCCCAGACGGCAAGCAGGGCGCTCCCTCCGCGGTTCCGGAGACCCAAACCTCTGCAGGCGCACCAGGTGGCGCCGGGGCCCGGAGGGCACGCGGACACCTCCGGCGCTCTCGGACAAGGTGCGGGGGACACGGAGGGCTGGAAGGTCCGGGAGCTCCACACCGTGCCCCTGGGGTTGGGGTTCCAGGAACGCGTGAGCCGGCACACCCTCCCGGTGTACGAAAGCGGGCGAGCAGACACCACGTCTCGCCCCTCCCGGGCCTCACCCCGCCCCTCCCCCCCCCAACACATTCTGGAAGGCGACATGTGTGAGGACAAGGGGCAACAGGCTGCCTTCAGCATTCGCAGGGGGCAGTGTCCGGCGGGAGGATGGACAGCAGGGTGTGGTGGGGGGGGGGGCGTGAGGGGGGTGGTACAGACGTGCGTGGATGCCTGTGGACGAGCGTGGAGGGGAAGGCACGACCCGCCCCGGTCAGGGCTTGTGGGGACAGCAGAGGTCTCCACCTAAGGTCTGCCCCCCGGGATCCAGAGCGTCAGCCTCCTCGGTGGCACGGGCAGACGAGTGCCTGAGTGCTGGCGCCGGTGGCCAAAGCGGGACCGGACCCGCTATCCCACGGTGCCTGGCCCTGTGAACGGGCAGGCGGGCTGGCTGTCCACAGCGGTCCCTCGATGACCAGCTGTGAAGCAAGAGTGACATCCGGCCGCAGATGTCAACGGCCATTCCTCCCCGTTGCCCCGAACGCTCCCGTGCGACGTTGGACAGGGTGGCCCGGAAAGCTCAAGTGCGCCAACGCAGGGTCCTCGGCGGACGGCTCTGCCGAGGATCGAGTGCGCGATCCAGAATTGGGTCCGGGACCGAGACCTGAGTGCGTGATCGGTGGTGGGGCCAGGCCTCCGCCAGAGAGGGTGAAGCCCCGGGGGGGATGGCACCGCGGCTGCCGGGTCTGTGCCAGACAACCGCTTCTCGCGCCCAGATCTGCTATTGAGGGGCGGGGCAGGGGGTTGGCGGAGAAGGAGAAGGAGGCGCTGGTGTTGGTGGCGGCGGTTGCCGCGGCTGCTTCGGCGGCGGCGGCGGCGGCGGCAGCGGCGCGGCGGCTAAGACCGCTGCCACCGCCTCCCCCTTCCACTTCCACTTCCACTTTCACTTTCACTTTCACTCACCCCATGGTGGGCACGTCCCTTCTGGACTCTGCTGCACCAGGGAGCCACCTCCACCTCTCCCGACAACCGCCCCCCCCCCAACCCCAGGCACCCCGAGAACGACTCAAAGCCCCTGGACAATGGGTGGCCGGGCCCCACACCTGATCCTCAGAATGGAACACAAGGACAGCACGGTCCCGACTTCTGCCCCCCACCGAGTGGCAGCACCCCTCCAACTGCCCCCGCAGGTCTAAGGCCCGGTTTCCAGGCTCCTCTCCGCCCCCCACCCCAGGCCGGGCCACACAGGGACCCCGCTGCTAGGGCAAGGGTCACGCGGCCCAATGCTCTCCCAGGCCAGAGTCCCAGCGCCCCTGGCCCGGTGGCTTCTCCTGGCCCGTTTGTTCGCTTGGTGCTCCTGGCCCTTTCGGGGCGGCCTCTTCCCCTCCAGTCCCGCCCAGACATGGCGGCCACCAGCGGCTCTTGTCAAGAGCCGTGGCTGCCCGTGCCCGCCCCACAGGGCAGCGGGACCTGGCGCTCTGTTCCGCTACCCGTCTCTGGAGCCTCCCGGGTCGCCTGCCTGCGGCAGCTCGGCACCTCGGGGCAGTCGGGGGGTTGGAGGGAGGACCCCGTTCTCTGCCGCCTGGGACTCCCCACTTCGCTCGCAGGGAAGCCACGGCGCGGGGCTCGCGGGAAAGCGAACGAGTTCCGCTTGATGGCAGTGTTGCACCACGGATGCCCACGCGCCCTTCCCCCCAGGCCCTCTCCCTCCGCCCTTTGCGGAAGAAAAAAAGGCCGGGCCCAGTCCACCCGGGCTCCAACATGGCGGCGCCCACGGCTCCGCCACTCTGCGCGGGGCCCCTCCCCGCGTCGGACGCTCCGTGGAGCAAGCGCAGCCTCGTCCCCTCTGGCTGCTGCACTTAGCCGGCTCTCGGCTCTCGGCTCTCGGGACCGGAAAGCCAGGGCGAGCGAGGGGCATCGAGGCTCCCCGCGGTGGCCCTGAACCTCTCCGGGGCTCCGTCGTCGGGACCCCTGCAGGTCTGCAGCAGACCTCAGGAGACACACTGGTCGTGGACCCAGAGCCCGAGCCGAGCCCACCCCACCTGGCCAGTCGGAGCCCGACGGGGCCCGTGCTCCCCGGGAGCATCGTCCGTCAGGACTCCCCGCCAGGCCAGCCCCCAGCGGGAGGCCTCTAGCGGCCGGCCGACACGAAGGCGTGAGGCGGCCGGCGGGCATGGGCCGGGGGCTGGGGGTCGACACTGGCGTCCACCTCCCGCGGGTCGACGACGGACGCGTCCCGCGGGCCTGGCCCGTCACCCACGGGGCGCCCCCGCGACTCAGGCGTGGACTGCAGCCTGGAGCCGCACCACAGTCGCCAAAGCGGCCTCGTGCCTGCCCCAGGCTCCGTCCCTGGACAGCTCCCACGGGAGCCAAGGCCAGCGCGCGGGCGACACCCAGCTGTGCCCACAAGCTCCGGGACCCGCGCCTCTCCTGGCACGGCCGGACGAGGCCAACCAACGGTCTTCTTTCCTGTCAACCGGCTCCCGTCCTCTCCTATGGTGAACACCTGACCTGTATCATAGCGAGGGTACCCTGACGCCCCAGCCCGCCTCCCATTAGACGGCAGAAGAACCAGGTGCGCGCCTGCGCACGCACACGGACACGCACGCGTAATCACACACACACACACACACACACACACACACACACACCACGAACACGCTGGCAAACACACACTCGGCGGCAAACACCCTGAAACCCCATCGCCAAAACCCACACTCGCACACGCGAGCACACACACTCACACACGCATGGCCTAAACCCTCCACCCCCCTCCCCCCCCCACCCGCCACCCCCACCCCCACCCCCCCCCCCACCCCGGGGAGAAAAAGGGAGATCACAGCCGGAGGTCATCCTTTTCCTCCTCGGGAGAAGGCCCACCCACTCCACAGCAAGTGCCTCTACAGGTCAATGATGGATGTGTGCTTTTACCCCAGTCTGGGTGCCCAAGGGCAGAAAGGGACTCCTGACAACCACCCAGACCCGAGGCACCAGACTGATCCAACTTCAACCCTCGGGGAACACTTTCACCTTCTGCCCTGCAAACAGGACCCGCTTCTTCTCCCAAGCGTCCGGCCCCAGAGGCCCAGCGCCTCATTCTTCCTAGGCCAGCGGGTGGATGTATTGGGTCCCAGCCGTGCACAGCAGCGCCGAGCCCCCTCCCCGCACCCCCAGCCCCCTCGCCACAACCTCCCGTGCCCAACCACGCATCCTCCACCTCGGAAGGGCCCTGGCGGTCCCTTCCCACGCTTCAGTTCAAGGAACCCTGGCGAATCACACCCTGGTGGACACAAACCCTGTGCACGTGGGAGACTCAGGCCTGGAGGAGGGCTGGTGCTGGCGGGAGGGGACAGAGAACCCACGCTGCAGGCGCTCTATTGTTGGCACTTGGAGCCAAGCGTCCCGCCAAGGGACACGCGCTCCCGGAGCCAGCTTGGCACCCCGCCTGGTGGGACGAGGTCCGATCGCTGGGTCCGGGCAGGGGCACACGCACGCATGCACGCTGGCCTCCGGGGCCTACGCGAAGGGTGCTACAGCTGCGGGGGGTCTCGGGAAGGGTAGGGAAAGGAAGAAGGGTAGGAAAGGGAAGAAGCGGAGGGGAGGGGAGGGGAGGGGAGGGGAGGGGTGCCCACCGCCCCTCCCGAAGGGGCCCGTGTCCGCACGGTCTCACCTGAGGCGCGCGCGCGCTGCGCGGTCCTCAAGTCCAAACGGACATTCCGGACACTCTGGGCTGCCCGGACTTCCGAGCAGGCTCACAGACACTTAGTTGGCCCTGCAGACCGGCTGGACACCCAGCGTCTCCATTCTCCACCATCTCCTACCCACCCTGCCGAGGGCTTCCGTTCTGACCACAAAGCAAAGACACGCACAGGCAGGAGCCACGCAAGACCCCAAAGGACACAGAGAGATGAGCAGCAAGGGGAAGGAAGGACCCGGTTCCTAGAGAGGCGAGCCGCCCTGAACGTCGGGGTTGGGTCCACGTCAAGGGAGGGTCACCCGGGTGCCCCCTGACTCGGGTGGGTCGGGCTCGGGCGCGTGGACAGCTCTCCCAAACAGAGACACACCCCCCACCGTCCCTCCACATCCCCTCCCCCCCCCCCGCCCCTCACGCACGTCCCCGGTACCTTCAAGGGCGCCCACCCCGGCAACTCTGACAGAGGGTGTGCACACGCGCCCGGGTCCGCTCGGCCCACAAGGACATCGTCCTCGGGAGTCACCCCATCCAGGCCCCCTTTCCCCACTGGCTGGCGACGGCAGGCCAGCGAAACCCTGCTCGTCGGCCTCGGGGCCAGCGTGACCCACTTCCTGTCCTCGGGGTGGGTACCCCAGACGGCAAGCAGGGCGCTCCCTCCGCGGTTCCGGAGACCCAAACCTCTGCAGGCGCACCAGGTGGCGCCGGGGCCCGGAGGGCACGCGGACACCTCCGGCGCTCTCGGACAAGGTGCGGGGGACACGGAGGGCTGGAAGGTCCGGGAGCTCCACACCGTGCCCCTGGGGTTGGGGTTCCAGGAACGCGTGAGCCGGCACACCCTCCCGGTGTACGAAAGCGGGCGAGCAGACACCACGTCTCGCCCCTCCCGGGCCTCACCCCGCCCCTCCCCCCCCCAACACATTCTGGAAGGCGACATGTGTGAGGACAAGGGGCAACAGGCTGCCTTCAGCATTCGCAGGGGGCAGTGTCCGGCGGGAGGATGGACAGCAGGGTGTGGTGGGGGGGGGGCGTGAGGGGGGTGGTACAGACGTGCGTGGATGCCTGTGGACGAGCGTGGAGGGGAAGGCACGACCCGCCCCGGTCAGGGCTTGTGGGGACAGCAGAGGTCTCCACCTAAGGTCTGCCCCCCGGGATCCAGAGCGTCAGCCTCCTCGGTGGCACGGGCAGACGAGTGCCTGAGTGCTGGCGCCGGTGGCCAAAGCGGGACCGGACCCGCTATCCCACGGTGCCTGGCCCTGTGAACGGGCAGGCGGGCTGGCTGTCCACAGCGGTCCCTCGATGACCAGCTGTGAAGCAAGAGTGACATCCGGCCGCAGATGTCAACGGCCATTCCTCCCCGTTGCCCCGAACGCTCCCGTGCGACGTTGGACAGGGTGGCCCGGAAAGCTCAAGTGCGCCAACGCAGGGTCCTCGGCGGACGGCTCTGCCGAGGATCGAGTGCGCGATCCAGAATTGGGTCCGGGACCGAGACCTGAGTGCGTGATCGGTGGTGGGGCCAGGCCTCCGCCAGAGAGGGTGAAGCCCCGGGGGGGATGGCACCGCGGCTGCCGGGTCTGTGCCAGACAACCGCTTCTCGCGCCCAGATCTGCTATTGAGGGGCGGGGCAGGGGGTTGGCGGAGAAGGAGAAGGAGGCGCTGGTGTTGGTGGCGGCGGTTGCCGCGGCTGCTTCGGCGGCGGCGGCGGCGGCAGCGGCGCGGCGGCTAAGACCGCTGCCACCGCCTCCCCCTTCCACTTCCACTTTCACTTTCACTTTCACTTTCACTCACCCCATGGTGGGCACGTCCCTTCTGGACTCTGCTGCACCAGGGAGCCACCTCCACCTCTCCCGACAACCGCCCCCCCCCCAACCCCAGGCACCCCGAGAACGACTCAAAGCCCCTGGACAATGGGTGGCCGGGCCCCACACCTGATCCTCAGAATGGAACACAAGGACAGCACGGTCCCGACTTCTGCCCCCCACCGAGTGGCAGCACCCCTCCAACTGCCCCCGCAGGTCTAAGGCCCGGTTTCCAGGCTCCTCTCCGCCCCCCACCCCAGGCCGGGCCACACAGGGACCCCGCTGCTAGGGCAAGGGTCACGCGGCCCAATGCTCTCCCAGGCCAGAGTCCCAGTGCCCCTGGCCCGGTGGCTTCTCCTGGCCCGTTTGTTCGCTTGGTGCTCCTGGCCCTTTCGGGGCGGCCTCTTCCCCTCCAGTCCCGCCCAGACATGGCGGCCACCAGCGGCTCTTGTCAAGAGCTGTGGCTGCCAGTTCCCAACCCACAGGGCGGTGGGAGTTGGCGCTTTGTCTTGCTACTCGTCTCTGGAGCCTCCTGGGTTGCTTGGTTGCGGGAGCTCTGCACCTCAGGGCAGTTGGGCGTTTGCAGGGAGCAACTGCATTGTGACTGCCGCCTGGGACTTCCCCCTTTGCTAGCAGGGAAGATAAGAAGAGGTGCTCACGGTATTGCCAATGATATCCACTTGATGGCAGTATTGCACCACGAATGCCCACGCGCCCTTCCCCCCAGGTCCTCTTACCCTCCGCCCTTTTTGGTGGAAAAAAAGGTTAGGCCATGTCCACCCGGGCTCCAACATGGAGGCGCTCATGGCTCCACCCGTCTGCGCGGAACCCCTCCCCGCGTCGGACGCTCCGTGGAGCAAGCGCAGCCTCGTCCCCTCTGGCTGCTGCAATTTACTGGCTCTCGGCTCTCGGCTTTTGGGACCGGAAAGCCAGGGCGAGCGAGGCGCATCGAGGCTCCCCGTGGTGTCCCTGCTGTCTCCAGGGCTTCGTCGTCGGGATCCCTGGAGGTCTGCAGGGGACCTCAGGAAACACAGTGGTCGTGGAACCCAGAGCCCGAGCCGAGCCCACCCCACCTGGCCAGTCGGAGCCCGACGGGGCCCATGGTCCCAGGGAGCTTAGTCCGTCAGGACTCCCCGCCAGGCCAGCTCCCACCTGGAGGCCTTTAGCGGCTGGCCGACACGAAGGTGTGAGGCGGTCGGCGGGCACGCGCTGGGGGCTGGGGGTCGACCCTGGCGTCCACCTCTCGGGCATAGACGATGGACGCGTCCCCCGGACCTGGCCCGTCACCCATGGGTCGCCCCTGCGATTCAGGCGTGGACTGCAGCCTGGAGCGGCACCACAGTCCCCAAAGGGGCCTTGTGCCTGCCCCTGGCTCTGTCCCTGGACAGCTCCCACGGGAACCAAGGCCAGCGCGCGGGCGACACCCAGCTCTGCCCACGTGCTCTGGGACCCGTGTCTGTTCTGGCACGGCCGGACGAGGCCAACCAACAGTCTTCTTTCCTGTCAATAGGCTCCCATCCTCTCCTATAGTGAACACCTGACCTATGTCATAGGAAGGGCACCCTGACACCCCAGCCCTGCCTCCCCCAATCCCACGTTATAGGGCAAAAGAACCAGGTGCGCGCCTACGCGTGCTCACGCGTGCACAGACACGCATACACACACCATCCACTGGTCATGGACCCATACTCTGGGCCACCCCTGTCCAGCCATTCAGTGCCCGACGGGGGCACACGCTCACCCGGGGGTCCTCGGTCAGGACTCCCGACAGGCCAGTCTGACGTGACCCCGAAGCCTCTAGCAGCCAGACGCTAAGGTCTGCGCTGGCCCCCGGGCAGGAGCCGTGCGGTCAACGCTAGCGTCCGCTTCCCGCGGCTAGAGGACGGACGGGTCCGAGGACCTGGCCCTTCACCCCCGGGGCACCCCCGCGATTCAGGCGCGGACGGTGGCACCCAGGGGTCACTGGGGAGGGCGGCCTGGAGCCGCACCACAGACGCCAAAGCGGCCTCACCCTTGCCCCAGGCTCCATCTCTGGACAGCTCCCACAGGAGCCAAGGCCAGGCATGGGCAGCACCCAGGGGTGCCCACGCTCTCCATGACCCGTGCCTTTTCTGGCAGGGCGGTAACAAGGCCAACGCACAGGGCCGGTGTTCTTTCTCTGGTAAATCACTTCCAACCCAACTGGGTCTCTGTCAAGTCCCGTGAAGGTCTTCAGACCTAAGGAGACACGCCATAGGTAAGATAATAATGGAGTCATCTCCAGAAGCCTTCTGATAGTGTGTCATCTCAGGAGAGCATTGTAGGTCCATGGGAGTGCTTTTGAAGTGTTTACAGTGGTCTCTCAGGGATCATCTGGTTCAGATTATCATAGACACAAAGGTGACCAGTATGGGCTGAGAGTCTCTGTCTTTTTAACTTGTTTCTGGAATTTAATATAAATACTTCTCACTCCCTGTAAAACACCCTACTCTTTAGGCAAAAGAATCTGTTTCTTAAAAAAGAAAAAAATCGCAAACATTTTCTCTTACCAGTGACGTGTTTACAATAAAGCCAATAATACTACTTGAAAACAATGAACAAGAGAATGTTTTTTACTGATTAAGTTTTTTCAGTAGAAAATATATCTCTATAATTAATTCGGTTATGAAAAGGAACAGTGTTAGAAGTGTATTAAAGTTTGTTTTTTGGTGATCCTCTTGAATACAGTCTGGGCCATAGTTTACAGTTCTAAAATTCACTTGTTAGGTATTAATAAAAGTATGTACTGTCTTTCACTATGAATTTATGTAATCCCATTCTGGAGTCCTTAAATCAAAGTCTGTTGAACACCTTTCTTTTCCGAAACGGCTTGTTTAGCTCCTATTTCGTTGGTTCCAGTCTATTTCAATTTCCTCCTGTTTAGAAATTTACCTGGGAACCTCAGGCATGTAGTCTATTGTCTGTAGCTTCATAATACCCTGTTGTTAATTTTGGTGAAAAGTACACACTTAAGAACATCTAGCCACAGCGCTGGGTATGGACCACAAGTTCAACTGGTTGATGAACTCGTCACTAGCTTAATAAATAAGGTCTCAACATCATTCCCACTTAATATTAGCATTCAAAACAATTTTTTTTAAGTTTATGTATTTATTTTGTGAGCGAGCACTTATGCGCAATTGGGGAAGGGGTAGACAGAAGGAAAGGATGAGAGAGAGAGAGAGAGAGAGAGAGAGAGAGAATCCCAAGCAGGTTCTGCAATGTCAGGGCAGATCTCGATTCAGGGCTGAAACTCAAGTCATGACCTGGGCTGAATTGGGAATCTTAACCGACTAAGCCACTTAACTGCCCCTAACTTTCAAAATTTTACAGTCATAGATGGGTATGAAAAATGAGAGATTCAAAGTTTTCAGTACACCTCCAATGAGGTGTTTAAAAATGTGGTGATATTTTAATTCTTTTTATTTTAGAGAGAGAGCACAAGCAAGCGAGGGAGGGAGCATATGGGGACAAAGAGACAATCTTAAACAGATTCCATGCTTAGCACATAGGCTAACATGAGGCTCAATCCCAAGACCTGAGCCAAAATCAAGAGTTGCACACTCAAGGAACTGAGCCACTCAGGTGTCCCAAACTGTAGTAATATTTCAACTATGCAACAATGTGTATTAGGAGGCAAAACATTTGAAAGACATTGATTTATAACTTATTTTTCCCAGAACGTTACCCAGCCAATGCTCAAAAATCCCATACTCAGAGGGATATGTGAACACATTTTAACCTCTGGAAGGGGTGGTTAGATTATAGAGAATATACTATTCACCAATACTGAAAATGTTAACCAGTTTCTTGGTAATCAGGGGCATTACCAATTTTTAGAAGCCAATTTCATCAATCAACATCCAGTTAAAAATAAAAGGGGCCCCTGCTGGCTCAGTCCATTAAGTGTCTGACTTTAGCTCAGGTCATGGTATCAGGGTTCCTGAGTTCAAGCCCCACATTGGGCTCTGCACTGACAGTATGGAGCCTGCTTGGGATTCTCTCTCCCTCTCTGCCCCTCCCCTTCTTGTGCTTTCTGTGTCTCTCAAATTAAATCAAGAAACTTAAAAAAATAAAATACAAGATTTTAAGGTACCAATGATCAAGTATTACATGCTTAGGCATAAAAGTTACATGAATATGTACTCAAGGACAACTTTAAAATTCCTAAATGCTAGTAGACTTTAACAAGAGTAAGGATATACTGTATTATTGAGTAAAGACACTTAACCTCATGAACATTTCCATTCTGCATCAGTTAATTCATCAATCTATTCTAAGGAAAATCCAAGACTTTTGAATGCTTTGTTATGTTCCAGTGTTTGCAAAGGAAAATAAATAGGCAGGAATATCTTGGAGAGTTATGACAATTAACAGCCATGTTGTGTGAGAAGTAGTCTTACCACATGTGCAAATATATAGAACACAAAATCCAAGAACAGACCTGAAGTCATACAAGAATTTCATATACAATGAGGCAGCCTCCCAAATCAGTAATAGTGGTCTGCCTTGGGACAAAGGGGTAGTCATGTATAATAGGCTCTTAGTTTCACAAACCTTACAATAAAACAGTATAAACTCTACATGGAGTAAAGAACTATAAGCTGTAGAACTCCTATAAGAAATAATGGGCAGATTCCTTTATAACCCTGGAGAAGGAAAAGCCTTTTGAGTCAAAGATCCTATAAAAAAAAAAAATGGGTAAGGGCGCCTGGGTGGCTCAGTCATAATCTCCCAGTTGGTGAGGTCAGGCCCTGGGGCGGGCTCTGTGCTGACAGCTCACAGCCTGGAGCCTGCTTCGGATTCTGTCTCCCTCTCTCTCTCTGTCCCTCCCCCGTTTGCACTCTGTCTCTCTCTCTCTCTCTCAAAAATAAACATTAAAAAAATCTTTAAAATGGACAATTGTGACCATGTAAAATCTGCCATGTTAAGGAAGAAAAACCGTAATCAAAGTTAGAAAAGCATTGATAAAAAGGAAAAAAATTTCAATTCACATTAGTAGTCTTTCTAATACGTAGGGCGAGCTTCCAACTATCATTTAAGAGAAAGATTAGCAACTAGCAAATAGAAAAAGATATTAACAGTTCACAGAAACAGAAACATAAAATGCTCTTAAATACACAGAAAGACTCCTCAGACACTCATATAAGAGAAACACAAACAAAACCTAACTTCCGTATAACTTCTTACATATAATAAGTTCCCAACCAAGTCCTGCCCGATCTGCCATTTCCCGGACCTCTCTTGGATCTGAATTGTTACAAGTGGCCCCAAAGTCCCCTTTACCCATGAAATGATAACAATCCCATTGTAAACAAAGTACTGTCCTTTATACGAAAATCTCTGACCTTTCTATCACGATAGGCTTCTCTTGCCATCACAATTTGAATTTTTAAATTTTGGAAATATGGCCAAAATTCCTTCCCCCTCACTCTCCGCAACCGGAAACAAATGTGCGTGCAGCTTGCGTGCGCGCACGCACACCCCGCCCCGCCCCCACCCGCCTTAACAATGGGGCCTGAAAGTAACTAGGTTGTTTTACTTTTGGACTTTTTAAATGCACACATAATTTGTTCGCCTTACTCGTGGTTTGTATAAGCATTAAATTTTATTATCTTTACTAACCTGAAACTATTTTTTAAAAAGCTTCACTGTTTCTTTCATTAATAGAAGGCATCCTCCTTACAGATAACTCCTCTAACTTTACAAAACTGTAACTAGATGAAAACAGTGAACTACTAGCACTTCCATCAGTTGAGGAGAACCCCCTGAAAATCTAGGGGCTTTTCCCCCAACGTGGTTAAATGCACACGTGGAAATGGAGCTGTAATTTTTTTTAGGTCAAAAATTCATTACAGGAAATGTCACTTCTCTAGGGATACTTTCCGAGGAGCCCTCCATCCAAACCGACCGAGCAGAACCTCCTGGGGCCACGTAAATGGGGAAGAAGGCGAGGGGCCAGAGTAGGGACTGGGGACAAGGAATCCGCGCCCCCCCCCTACCCCCACCCCGCAGCCACCGCTGGGAAAACGCTCCCAGGCCCACCGACCAGGGAGCCCCGAGAAGGCGCTCCTGGGAGGCTCCCCCTACAGAACTTAGACGGCGGTACAATCCCGGAGCCCGCGCTCGCCCCGCCTCGGCCAGTCCCCTCCTGTCCCTCCAAGCCGGCCGGGCAGCAGCCACCGCTGGCCTACGTCGCACGCCGGGGACAGGCTGTCCACATTCTGGAGGACAGGGAAGGTCCTCGGGCCCGGAAGGGCCGCTCAAGCCCGGCCCCCCGCCCCCCGGTCCCCTCGCGCCCGAGAAGGGAAAGGAACGGCAAAGGGACGAAAGCCGAGGGACCCACCTGGCGGAGGCCGCGCGCCGTGGTGCAGTCTTGGGCCACCTCGGGGCCGCCGCACCTCTGATCCGGAATAGGCAGCCACCACTTGCCCTCAAACCTGCGCTTCACTTCATCGTTCCTGAGACTGGGTGAGGGCTGAAAATCTACCAGCCAAAGGCGTAGGAGAAATCTAGTATCTCTACTGCCGGCCCCGCCCAAGGGAGGGGTGGGACGTCCTCAGAAGATCCCAGGTGCAAGAAGGGGCGGGGCGAGGCGGGCGGGAGCAAGTCTGAGGGGGAAACCCACCTACTGCCATTTGCAAAGGAGAACCAACTTCTCCTTCGTAGGGTCCCTGCCGGCGAGAAAGTAAATGATGAATGGGCTGGTCCAATAAAGCCGAAAATGTACCGTTCCGCAGTAGCAAAACTATTTAGGAGGAAAGAAGTTTCAATACGTACACTTTCAGACGAGGTTACACGTTTGCATCATTCATACGCCTGAGGTAATGGAAACTTTAATTGCTCCCTCCCCGGGTGAGAGTCGGGATCGGAAGAGCAGGCGTTCTTTGCGCCCCATCACCTCCCGCTCTTTGCCCAGGACCTGCTAGGGAGCCAGCGTCCCTGTGTGGCCTTTCCGGGGCTGCTGCAGGTGGTGTCCACACCCTCCAGGTGGATGGGGATGTGCTGGGTCAGAAGGAATCTCACAGCGACTGGCAGGTTTCTTCTACCTGAGTGGTGTCTTGATTTATTTTTTCCTAACTATTGAGAAGGGACCACGTTCCTCTTGCAAAATAATGTTACCATCAACGGAAGACACGTGTAGATTACGAGAGAAGAAGGACCCTAACAGGTGATGCGACTAGTCAAGAGATGAGGGGTGTTAATTTGGTGCGTGTATCCTCCCAGCAGGTTGTAATCTATATCTGTGAAGATACGTTTGTGTACTTTTTCTCTCCATTGACAAACGCAATCCTTTCTTATTTTTAAAGAAGAAAATCTTCACAAATACGGGAATACAGACCTGTTTCAAGAGAGAATTGAAGTCACCCCTGCCCACACCTGCCCAGCACCCTCAAGACCACCTGCTGTCCCGCTGCTCTCAGCCTGGTTCAAGCTGGGACTCACAGCCCCTTTTTCTCACCCATTCATGCCCTAGGTTGTTTGGGCAGAAGTGGGTGGGAATTTCTAGGGCGGAAGGAAGGAGGACAAAGAAGACCCCGAGGGGCTTTGTCCTTGCCGGGCGGCGGCCTTTTTGCATTTCAGGTCAACACCGGAAATCTCACAAAACCCAGCTGCCTTCCACTCCCAGGGGTGAAGGGAGGGGTTCATTCCCTGCCTCACTCTCCCCACCTGGCAGAGTGGTAAATGAAAGCGTTTCCACCTCCTCCCCTGGTGGAATTACCTGACCAGCCCCTGAGCTCTGGGTCTCAGCTGAGCCTCTGGATTGGTCCCTTCACATTAGGGAGTGGGGGTCATTTCCTCACGCCGATGTGCAAGTCAAAGCCTTTTTTTCTGTCCCCATTCCTTGGACAGACACAGATTCGGTAACTACTAACTACTCATTGTACCAGGAAACCGAGGTCTAAATGACTCTCTTAGTGTCAACCATGCACACGGGGCTCGCAAGGTGCAAAATCCGTTGCTCTCTCCTTGCAAATGGCCAATAAGCACACAAAAAAGATTCTCCACATCATTCGGGAAAATCAACATCACAGGAGACACCACTGCACACCTACCAGGAGAGCTAGAATGAAAAAAAATGGAAAATAACAAGTGTGATAAGGATGTGAAGAAATTGGGACCCTCATACACTGCTGGCGAGAATATAAAATTGTACAGGGACTGTGGAAAGCACTTCCACCAAAAGTTAAACATAGAGTGACCACATGATCACCAATTCCACTCCTAGTTATTTGTCACAGAGAAGTGAAAATAGATATTCAAACAAAAACTGTACATAAATATTTATGGCAACATTATTCATAAACCCCAAAGGGGGAAACCACCCAAATGCCATCAATTGACGAATGTTTAAACACAAGGTGCTATATCCATACCATGGATTATTATTTAGGCATAACGTGGAACAAAGTACTGACACATGCTAAAACATGGACGAAACTTGAAAACATGATACACGAAAAAAATAGACACCAAAGAACACACACTGTAAGATCTCATTCACTAGAAATGACTAGAACAGGCAAATCTACAGAGCTGGAAAGTCATTAGTGGTTGCCAAGGGCTCATGGGCAGGAGATGTTGGGGGAAAAATTTTACCATCTTAGTTCAGGGCCTGGGGGCCTGTGAATTAAGTAACAGAAAACTAACAAGAGAAAATTTCCTTTACTGTGTGAGAGCTTTTAGATGAAGAGGCTCCCTAAACAGCTTGAGATAGGAGTTATATACCAACTTCACAAGGTGGGGCAGGTGGGGGGCGGGCTTCAAAGGATGGAAAGTTCTTATGAGATTTGCTTTCACAATCTTTTGAAATGTTCTGATGCTCAAGATCAGGCCTGCTGATTAGAGACCCTGGTCGTGGCAGCTGTCGCTTATAAAACTCTGCTTTAGTTCGATAAGAGAAATTCAGACAAGACTTCTGGCTCTCTTGTATCTCAGATGTTTTCACTTTGAAGCTATCTTTATACCATTCAGGTGGGTTACCAGTCCCATCAAGAGAATGGGGAATGACTGATCATAAGTATGGACTTTCTTTTCGGGGCGATGACAATGTCCAAAAATGTATTACGATGATTGCTGGACAATTGTCTGTGTATACTAAAAAACAGTGACTGGTACATTTTAATGTGGTGAGTTACATGCTATGTAAATGGTCTATCAATCCAAAAAAAAAAAATGTAAGCCAGCACATCAATGTAATAAAATTTAGGTAAAAGATTGATGGAAAATTTTGCATTATGGGTGAATCAAAGTAAGAATACTGCAAACCACTGATCAATGTTTACATCACCAAAAATGTGAGCAACAGATATCATGTGCATTCTGATATAGTGTGATAGGAGTGCAAAGTGTCCATTATAAAAAGTCGTAGTTCGGGGCGCCTGGGTGGAGCAGTCGGTTAAGCGTCCGACTTCAGCCAGGTCACGATCTCACAGTCCGTGAGTTCGAGCCCCTCGTCGGGCTCTGGGCTGATGGCTCAGAGCCTGGAGCCTGTTTCTGATTCTGTGTCTCCCTCTCTCTCTGCCCCTCCCCCGTTCATGCTCTGTCTCTCTCTGTCCCAAAAATAAATAATAAAACGTTGAAAAAAAATGAAAAAAAAAGTCGTAGTTCAGTTAGTGCTGTGTATGATCCTTGTTGGCATACCAGTAAGAACAAATCAAATTTAAGACACACATTCGGGCCCAACAGGTTCATTGCACATGGATGTTTTCAGGTGGCATCAGGGAGTAATTGTAATTTTTGTTAGATGTAATGGTGGTATTTTGGCTACGGTTTTTAAAAGCCCTATTTGGGGCATCTGGGTGGCTCACTTGGTTAAGCGTCCAACTTCGGCTCAGGTGATGATCTCGCAGTTCGTGTGTTGGAGCCGTGTGCTGACGGCACAGGGCCTGGAGCCTGCTTCGGATTCTGTGTCTCCCTCTCTCTCTGCCCCTCCCCTGCTCGTGTTCTAACTCTCTCTCTTTCTCAAAAATAAACATTAAGAAAAAATTGAAAATAAAAAAAACTATTTGTTAGAGTTTGTGGTACAGTTGAGTAGTGGAGGAAATACCTTCCTTGAATTTATGCATGAAGATGTATGAAATCTGGAATATGCTTTGACATGTGCCAGCAAAAAATTAAATAAATAAAAATAATTGGGAAAATATTAGTCCTTGTTGAAGCTGGTTGGCAACCAGAATTTTTGTTATGTTACATCTGCTTTGTTTGAATTGATCCATGTTACAGAGCTAACAAGACCTACAAAACACCTATGCCAACCAAAACTGATAAAATAATCATATTTTGCGTATGTTATTGAGATATATGGATAAAATACCAAACTGAAAGAGTTGATTATGGTTATATTTACAGATCTGTGATTCGTTGTATTTCCGGTTAAGACTGAAGACAGATGATTTTAAAAAAAGGTTTTTTTTTAAATTTTAAGTAAACTCCACACCACATGTGGAGATCACAACCCGGAGATCAAGAGTTGCACGCCCCACTGACGGAATCAACCAGGTGCCCCCAGGTGATTTTAAGTACAGTGATCCCCCCTTTATCAATGATTTCATTTTCTACAGTTTGTTACAGACGACTGTAGTTCAGAAACAGAGGCTCCTTCCGACATGGTGTAAGAAGGTCAGTAATATGGATAATAATGCGATAATGATGATGATTATGAGGGTTCTGCCTGGGGAACTGGAAATAGTAACGTACCTGGTGAGTTCCAAACTCAAAGCCCAGCAAAGGCCATTATCTGACTAGCGTTGATGTTGTGCATCTGGTAGGGATGGAATAGAAGTTGTGCCTTGTGTTTTATCTCCTTGATGTTTGCAAGCATGACTTTCTGAAATGTTTTAATCCGGCTTATACCGGTGCCACAGAGGTTTTGTAGAAATCCTGTGTACGTTAGGTTTCAATGAGCATTATAGCTATGTGCTTAGTGCCCGAGGTTGAGCAAAGAAAGGCAGTTAACTTCAGTAACTTGAGACCTTTTCAAGCTGTCAGGGTAGCCTGATATAGTTATTACCTCTAGCACCAGCAAAGATGTCAGGCGACCCTGTTTGTCTCCCTAGAGCGTGAAGGAAAGGAGGACCCTCCTGTCCTGTACTGTACCGGATCTGGAGGATGACATTGGAACTTCCCTTGTGAAATGTAGTCTGCTCTGGGGCCTTCTAGTCAGCAGTTTTATTTATACATAATCAGAATCTCTGTTGGGGAGGATCGACCATAAACTCACTTGTCATTTCTTTAGAAGAAGAAAACTCTACCTGTCGGATGCCAATTCTGTGCTGTTCTTTTGGTCTGTAGCACAGGGCAGGCTCCGAGTAATAGTGAAAGATGACTAGCTTATTATCACGATGTATTCTTTTGTGAGTTTAATAGTAATACACATGTAGGTGGTTTAGAACGTTATACACGTTTGATGATGGAGCCCTGAGACCGTTTTCTGATGGTTGTCGTGGCTTATGACCTCTTCTGGGCCATGCCCTTGGCGCTCTCTCTCTTGTTGACATGGGTGAGTGGGTCAGGGTTCAGCAGACGTTGGCTTTCTGTGCCCCGTGTCAGCTCGGAAGTTCTGTGAGTCAGCAGTGGGAGTGGGGAGAGAGGAGGGCACGTGGGAAGAGTGGGTAGACAGTACCGAACAACCCCTGTGATCCCATCAACCTGCCGTCTCTGATTTTGAACAAATCTCTTTACTTCTCCGGGTTTTGATCTTCAGCTAATATGTGGGTCAATTAAATGAAAAGGTCTTAAAAACGTATGGCCAAGGACCTTTCTGAGAAGCTGAAGAATAGCGTGGAAATTAAATTTAGAAAACATGCATGTTATGCATCTTTTTATGTGTCCCTTGGCCATCTGTATGTCTTCTTTGGAAAAATGTCCATTCAGGTCCTCTACCCAATTTTCAATCAGATTATTCATTTTTTCTGTGTTGAGTTGTATAAGTTCTTTATATATTTTGGGTTTTACCCCTTATTGGTCATATTATTTGTAAACATCTTCTCCCATTCAGTAGGCTGCCTTTTTGTTTTGTTGATGATTTTCTTTGCTGTAGGAAAGCTTTTTATTTTGTTATACCACATCACTAATCATCAGGAAAACGCAAATCAAAACCACAATGAAATATCTCCTCATGCCTGTCAGAACGGCTAAAATAAAAGAGACAACAAATAACAAGTATTGGCAAGGATGTGGAGAAAAGGGAACCCTTGTACACTTGGAAATGCAAATAGATACAACCACTATGGAAAACAATATAGAGGGTCCTCAAAAAGTTAAAAATACAACTACCATAAGATCCAGTCATTCCCAAAGAAAATGAAAACCCTAATTCAAAAAGATATATACATCTCTATGTTTACTGCAGCATTATTTACAATAGCTAAGATATGGAAGCAACATAAGTGTCCATCAGTGGATGAATAAAGAATATGTGGTATACACACACACACACACACACACACACACACACACACACACTGGAATGTTACTCAGCCATAAAAAGAATGAGATCTTGGCATTTGCAACAACATGGATGGACCTAGAGGGTATCATGCTAAGCGAAGTAAGTCAGAGAAAGACAAATACCATAGGATTTCACTTATATGTGGAATCATTTTTTATTTATTTATTTATTTTTTTATTTAAAAAAAATTTTTTTAACGTTTATTTGTTTTTGAGACAGAGAGAGACAGAGCATGAACAGGGGAGGGGCAGAGAGAGAGGGAGACACAGAATCGGAAGCAGGCTCCAGGCTCTGACCCGTCATCAGCCCAGATGCCCGACGCGGGGCTCGAACTCGCGGACCGCGAGATTGTGACCTGAGTTGAAGTCGGACGCTTAACCGACTGAGCCACCCAGGTGCCCCGATTTTTTAAATATGTTTATTCATTTATTTTGAGAGAGAGAGAGAGAGAGCACGCACATACATGAGTGAGCTAGGGACAGAGAAGGAGAGAGAGAATCCCAAGCAGGCTCCACGCTGTCAGCACAGAGCCCTACCTCAGGCTTGATCTCATGAACCATGAGATCATGAACTGAGCTGAAATCAAGAGTTGGAGGCTTAACCAACTGAGGCACCTAGGCACCCCAAGGAATCTAAAAAACAAATGAATAAACAATAAAATAGACAAATACAGAGAACAAACTATCAATTGCTAGAGTGGAGGTGGGTGAAGGGATAGGCAAAAAGATAAAGAGGATGAAAAGGTAAAACCTTCCAGTTACTAAGGGTTCCTGGGTGACTCAGTCAGTTAAGCTTCGACTCTTGGTTTCAGCTTAGGTCATAATCTGACGGTTTGTGCGTTCAAGCCCCTCATCAGGCTCCCGGCTGAAAGTGCAGAGCCTAATTGCAATTCTCTCTCTCTCCCTCTCTGCCCCTCCTGTGCACGTACTCTTTCTCAAAATAAATAAACTTAAAAAAAAAACTTCCAGTCACTAAGTAAATAAGTCATGGAGATATAAAGCACAGCATAGGAAATGTAGTCGATAATATTGTATAGTGACAGTGGCTATACTTATAATGGTGAGCTGTGAGTAATGTATAGAACTGTCCAACCAATATGTTGGGTGCCAGAAACTAATATAATATCATATGTCAATTACACTTCAGTAAAAAAATTTAAACACACAATGTGCACATACATACACAAATTAGCAGATCTTTCAGGAAATTTCAGGAAAACTTTGAAATCATTCTTAAGAGCACCTGGACTTAGGGAGCTCCATGTCTCTTCCAATTTTGCTCATCTGTGATTCTAGTATCTTCCATCATTCAAATCATATAGGCATAATTTTAATTAGCATAATAAAAATTTCTAAGGATGGCCAGCAAAACACAAGATCGGGATACTTTTTGCCCTGATTACTTAACCACATTTTTCCCTGATTGCTTTGCCTCAAACACACAACTTTTGGGTTTCTTAAAAAAGCTTTATTAATAGAAATATAACTGACAGAACATAAACTGCCCCATTTAAGGCGTACAGTTTATGGGTGGCTCAGTTGGTTGAGCGTCCAACTCTTGATTTCAGCTCAGGTCATGATCTCATGGTTCGTGAGATTGAGCCCAACGTCAGGATTCTCTCTCTGCCTCTCTCTCTGCCCCTCCCCCGCTTATGTGGGACAGCTCTCTCCCTCTCAAAATAAAATAAACTTAAAAAAATAGAATGTACAATGTATAAAATCAGCATATGTTACACCTGAGAAATGATCGCCATAATCAAAGTAACAAACACATGCATTACATCATGCTTCATAATCCTTTGGACCATATAGTAAGGAGGACTACACTGTTGTTCCAAAGAGGTGATTTATTTATTTACTTCTTGCTTAACCAGGGATAAGTTATTATTAAGGCAATTACATATATACTTTAAAAACATGCACCTGGTGTATTTGAATGCACCTGAGAAATTTCTTATGTACTTGGCACTTTCTGCCATAGATCAAATTTTATTTAAGTAATCCTTTCATAAAAATCCTGAATTAATGAGCGTTACTGTATGTCCTATCACTGATTTTGGTTTTAGGGGTACTTTGAGAACCAATTGTTGTAAATATAGACTCTTTGGCATAGTTCCAACCATAAGAAATTATGAAAGAGGGGCGCCTGGGTGGCTCAGTCGGCTGAGTGTCCGACTTTGGCTCAGTTCATGATATCACAGTTTGTGAGTTCGAGCCCCGCGCTGGGCTCTGTGCTGACAGCTCGGAGCCTGGAGCCCGCTTTGAGTTCTGTCTCCTTCTCTCTCTGCCCCTGCCCTGCTCATGCTCTCTCTCTCTCTAAAATAAACATTTAAAAAATAAAAATAAATACATTATGAAAGAAATTTTATAGAATTCTGTAATCAGAAAAGTTGAAATTATTTGGAGTTTCTCAAAAATAGCAAGAACCTGGTCAATATATGTTCATGGATGCTTGGTTATGGTCCTGGAGAAGCCTCATGTTCAACTCAGTAAGTCAGCTAACGAAACAGTAGGTATTGTATTATGTATTATGTATGTAGTATGTATTATGTGTGGTATGGCTCAATTTCTCTTTAATGGCAATTGGGAAAGTGACTGAATAGAAGTATAGACTGGCAGCCACCTTTTGCCTGAGGTGTCTGATACAATAATTTCTTTTTTTTTAATGCTTATTCTTATTTTTGAGAGAGAGAGACACACAGAGAGAGACAGAGCATGAGCAGGGGAGGGACAGAGAGAGAGAGACACAGAATCAGAAGCAGGCTCCAGGATATCAGCACAGAGCCTGACATAGGGCTCGAACTCACAAACTGAGATCATGACCTGAGCCGACGTCGGACACCTAACCAACTGAGCCACCCGGGCACCCCATCTTTTGTGACACTTTTTAAATGTTATTTCAGTTATACAGTGCTTAACCTTTGTGGATTCAAAACATAACCACAGATACTGCTTATTTTTTTGGTAGCATGATAGGTAAGCACTGTAAACAAGTGAAATATCTATCAACTGGCAATAATGATAAGAAATAAATGAGAAATCTTACCAACCATGAAATATGAAGCTATTTATCTGTAGCTTTATAATTCGGAATTATAAGTATTAATACATCATGAAAATAACATATATAATTTAATAAATGCTGATGTATATGCACATCTGTGATAACATCACTAAATCAACATAAGGAACATATTCACTGTCCCCCGAAATTCCCTTTTCCACTCTGTCATCCTCCCCTCACACATTCCTGTCCCCTAACCACTCCTGGAAAGTCATTGATCTGCTGTATATCACTATTCAAAATTCTACATTTTCTGGAGTTTTATATAAATGGCATCGTAGACTGTGTGCTCTTTTTTCTCTGCCCTTTTATTTTTTTAAACATTTTTTTAAAGTTTACTTATTTATTTTGAGGAAGGGGGGAGAGAGAGGGAGAGAGAGAGACTGCAAGTAGGGGAGGGGGAGAGACGGAAAGAGAGAGAATCCTACGCACGAACCCCTGAGATCACGACCTAAACCAAAATAAAGCTAGATACCTATGTGTGCGGGTCACTGTGTAAACATTCATTTCATATGCCTTAATTTCTACTGAGATATACCTATGGTAAAATTCATTCGCAAAGTGTACAAGATTGTACAAGTTTGGCAAAGGTATATAGTCATGCATCCACCATCACATTCAAGATATGGAATATTTCTATATGACTCCAGAAAGTGTTCTCAGGTTCCTTTGTTGTCTGTGATCTCATTCTACTTCCAGCCCTTGGCAACTACTGATCTAATTTCTGTCCATATAGTTTTTAAAAGTCATATACATGGAATCACAGAGCAATAATCCTTTTGTTTCTGGCTCCTTTCACCTAGCACAACGCTCCTGAGATTCATGCATGGTGCTTCCTGTATCAGTGGTTCATTCACTCATTTTATTGTTGAGTGTCTCGTTGTATGGATATATTTTATCTAATCACCAGTTGCTGGACATTTAAATCATTGCCAGGACTCGGGGTTTCTGAAAAGCCCAGATATAAGGGAGAACTTCAGATCTTCATATGGGTTTGAGTTCCAGTCTAGAATCCTTTTTATTTCAACCTAAAGGGTTTCCTTTCGCATTTCTTACGGGGCAGATGTAGTGGTCATGAACTCCCATTAGCTTTTGTTTATCTGAATTTCTCATTCCGTTTCATTTCGCTCTTTTGTTGTGGTTTTGTCCCGTTCTTTCATTTGGGACACAATGAGAAGATGGAAGAATGTGGTCTTCTCACTTTGTCTGATCTTGAAAGCAACGGCCTTGTGAAGGAGAGGTCCTGGAGTGCCCTCTCCTGTGGTGCAATGTCCCCTGTTCACCAGAACTAGGCACTTCAGGGGTGTCTCCTGTGTGTGCCCTGCTGTTGTGGCTAAACCACGTGGCATTCCTTCAGGTTTCACTTCCTCTCAACAGGAAGTTCTTTGTAGAACTGCAAGATAGTAACCCACTTCTGTCTGCTGTGGTCTCTAGTGTCACTCCTCTCCATTGCCACAAAATGATGTAATCTCTCTTTCTTTCTCTCTCTGCTTAGAGTGACGGTTCTTGGCTTTCTTGAAGAATCTAATTTAAACATTTCAAATCACGGGCGCCTGACGGGCTCCATGGGTAGAGCATGCGACTCTTGATCTCGGAGTTGTGATTTCAAGCCCCACGTTGGGCATGGAGCTACTTTCAAAAAAATTTAAATAAATAAATAAATAAATAAATAAATAGGGCACCTGGGTGGCTCAGTCAGTTGAGCATCCTACTCTTTTTTTTTTTAAATTTTTTTTAATGTTTATTTATTTTTGAGACACAGAGAGACAGAGCATGAACAGGGGAGGGGCAGAGAGAGAGGGAGACACAGAATCGGAAACAGGCTCCAGGCTCTGAGCTGTCAGCACAGAGCCCGACACGGGGCTCGAACTCACGGACCGCGAGATCGTGACCTGGCTGAAGTCGGACGCTTAACCGACTGTGCCACCCAGGAGCTCCGAGCATCCTACTCTTGATTGTGGCTTCTTTCTCTCTCTCTCTCTCTCAAAAATAAATAAAAATAAACTTTCAAAAATTATTCAAAGTTATAATGAGGATCAAAGGGGATAACAGATGTGAAAACTTTGATAAGCATATATTACTATACAAGTGGGTATTACTTATGTTATTAGAAGACAGCTGGGTCGCTGGTGCTGTGAAGCACACTGTTTAAATTTTTTTTTTAACGTTTTTATTTATTTTTGAGACAGAGAGAGACAGAGCATGAACGGGGGAGGGTCAGAGAGAGAGGGAGACACAGAATCTGAAACAGGCTCCAGGCTCTGAGCAGTCAGCACAGAGCCTGACGCGGGGCTTGAACTCACCGACCGCCAGATCATGACCTGAGCCGAAGTCGGATGCCTAACCGACTGAGCCACCCAGGCGCCCCGAAGCACACTGTTTAAAGCTAATTGGCTCCCAGGGGAATCAAACCATGACCCTATATTAATTATCCATAATTGAACCAACTAGTTTAACAGGCCCAAGCCATATAGATTAATTCTTCTTTATAGTTGTTCATCGTGAAATCTAATTTTGCATTATTTTGGAATACTATTTCACAAAGCTTTTGATCAGGGTGCCAACTCTTCTAGCACTACTGTTAGCAGAAGTAGGCATCCTGCGGAGCTTAAAATGCTTATCAACTATCTATAGAAGTCGTTTGCATATACTGTTGCTAAATACCTTGAATGGTGACAAATAACAAAAAGCACAATAAAATGCTTCCATCACCTTGAATGTGTAAGAAAACACAAATGTCTACCATTATGAATTATTTGCTACATATGAAAAAAACTTTTTTTGTACATTTATTTTAGAGAGAGAGAACACTAGTAGGGGAGGGGCAGAGAGTAAAGGACACAGAATCCGAAACAGGCTCCAGGCTGTCAGCACAGAGCCCGACGCGGGGCTCGAACTCACAAACCGTGCGATCATGACCCGAGCCGCAGTCAAGACGCTTACCCGACTGAGCCACCCAGGCGCCCCTATTTGCTACATATTTTACTGCAAGCATTTAAACACTGGATTATTTATATTACAGGGACCTGGACCCTCAGGTTGCCCATAAATTTCAGGACCTCTTTGACCACATTCACAGGCAGATGGAGAGCCACGTCCACAGCCACCTCTGCACCTGCCCCCTCTATCCTGAGGAGTTGCTCCTTCTCTTCCAACTTCTTTACCTAGAACAAGTGGTAAACCATCACCACCACCATCACCTCTGTTGGGGAACCTCCTCCTCCGATATCACCACTTGCTGTCTCTTATGGAATAGAACAGAAATAAATGTGTAAATCTCAATTCCGTGTATTAATTCTTGAATTGCATGAGTTGGTTCTCCTTTGTAGGAATCAACTCGAGAATATAAAATTGATATAGAAAGGAAAGGAGAATTAATAAGGTGGTATAGAGAGGGGCGCCTGAGTGGCTCAGTTGCTTAAGGGTCCGACTTCGGCTCAGGTCATGACCTTGCAGCTTGTGGGTTCGAGCCCCGCGTCAGGCTCTGTGCTGACAGCTTGGAGCCTGGAGCCTGCTTCGGATTCTGTGTCTCTCTCTCTCTCTGCCCTTCCCCTTGTCTCTCTCTCTCTCTCTCTCTTTCTCAAAAATAAATAAACATTAAAAAATTTTAAATAAATAAATAAATGAAGTGGTGTAGGGATAAATATATTCTTTTCTAAGGCTGCCATAATAAATTCCTACAAACTGGATGGCTTTTAAAAACAAAATCTTTCCTGTCAATTCTGAAAGCCAGAAATCCCCCATCAGGGTGTTGGCAGGGCCCCGCTCCCTCTGGAGGCTCTAGGAGACAACCTCTTCCTTGTGCCTTCCAGCTTCTGGTGGCTGCTGGCATCCCTTGACTCATGGCTTCATCTCCCTTTGCTCGGTGTTCACAGGGCCATCCCCCTCAGCATCTGTTTGTAAAGTCCTCCTTCCTCTCTCTTATGAAGATACATGTGGTTTAAAAAAAAAAAGATACATGTGGTTTGGGGGCGCCTGGGTGGCTCAGTCACTTAAAGGGTCCAACTCTTGGTTTCTGCTCAGGTCATGATCTCCCAGGTTCACGGGTTCAAGCCCTGCGTCGGGCTCTGGGCTGGCAGTGAAGCCTGCCTGGGATTCTCTCTGTTTCCCTCTCTCTCTGCCCCTCCCCATCACCCACTTTCCCCTCTCCCCCACCCCCCATCAACCCTCAGTTTGTTCTCAGTATCCAAGAGTCTCTTATACGTTTAAATAAATAAACATTCAAAAAAGATACATGTGATTGAATTTAGAGCCCATTCAGATAATCCACTATAAGACCCAATGCTGTAAAAAAAATGTTTTACTTTTAATTCCAGTATAGTTAACATACAGTGTTAAATTAGCTTCAGATGCATAGTATAATGATTCACCAATTCTGTATAGTACAAAATGAGAGTGCTCTTAAACCCCTTCACCTCTTTCACCCATTGCCCCATGCACCTCACCCGGTATGATGTCATGCCATAGGAAAGCAAGCTTGAGTAAGTCAGAAACGAAAACAATCATGATGATGTCTGTGGTCAATGGGATCACTGGTCCCAATCTTCACTCCCTTGCGCATCCACACCCTTTGTCATGTGACCTTGCCATTTCTCTCAGGAGGGTGAGAGTATATTTCCACATTTTCCAGTTTTGTCTCAGAAATAGGGTTGGCATTTGCCAAAGCCATGTGAGAAGTGACGATAGCCAGTTCTGTGCCTAGCCACCCGGCTGAGCCTAACTCAAATCATCCAACCACCAGGCAATCTGCAAATGCATGAGCAAAAACTAGGTTTACTGTCAACATCACTGAGATTGTGTAATTTTCTCTAGGCCATGATAGTTACATAATACAGTACACAGCAGTGCTCAGAAATACAGAACAAAAATTGAGAGGCAATGTAAAAAATGGCTATGAGCCCACATTTGGGGAGTTGAAATCCAGATCTGCCATTTACTATCTGTGGGAACATCAAGAAATCACTTAAGCTCCCCGTTCCTCAGTTTCATTCGTAAAAGAAAGAAAGAAAGAAAGAAAGAAAGAAAGAAAGAAAGAAAGAGAAAGAAAGAAAGAATGAAAGAAAGAAAAGGATGATGACAGTTTTTTGTACCTTGTCATACCTTGCTGGGATATCATATGATTATACTGATATATAAAGTACTAAGAATATTAGCTTGCACACAGGAATCACTACATGTGTTTGCTATAATTATGATTATAATCATCATCAGGGGCTGAGGATCCAGTGTGATCTACAAACTAGTCTTGAACCAGTCACAGGTGTCATAGAGAATTGCCAAAATGTAGTATAAATATTTGTTCACAATGTACATTCTCCCCAACGCTGGATGAAAGTTGCCTCGGTTTCACCAATACACCTAGATATAATAATCCTCAATACCCTAGAAATGAAGACTGAGAACAAAGTCCACAACTAAAGGGAGAGAAGAGGCCAAACCAAAGAAGATAAGAAGTGTGGAGATGCAGTTTGGGAGAGAAATGGATCATGGTTGCTGTGGTGAATGAAATCTGGCCCTTTGCTGCAACATGGATGGAATTGGAAGGTATTATGCTGAGCGAAATAAGTCAGTCAGAGAAGGGCAGATATCCCATGTTTTCACTCATATGTGGATCTTGAGAAACTGAACAGAAGACCATGGGGGGAAGGGAAGGGGGGAAAAAGTTACAGAGAAGGAGGGAGGCAAACCATAAGAGACTCTTGGATACTGAGAACAAACTGAGGGTTGATGGGGGGTGGGAGGGAGGGGAAAGTGGGTGATGGGCATTGAGGACGGCACCTGTTGGGATGCGCACTGGGTGTTGTATGGAAACCAAGTTGACAATAAATTCTATTTAAAAAATAATGAAAAATAAAAGATAAATAAATAAAACAGGTCAGCGAGCTTGACTGAGATAGAGCCCAGAGGGAACTGCACTATTCTTGGAGAGAAGCCAAACAACCTGCAGACGTGCGGCATGGAAACCACAATCTGAAGAATGCCTGGGGCACACACTGGGGAGGTAATTTGCTCATTTCAGAGCCACACTGGCAAGGTGATTTGCTCACTTCAGAGCACGTCCTGGAGAGGCAGCATTCATGCAGAGACTCCTCCGGGGACAAAGGAACATGTGTGAGTTACACATAGACCCCAAATAGCCTAAGCAATCTTGAAAACAGTAAAGCAAAGCTGGAAACATCACAACTTTGGACTTCGAGTTATATTACAATGCTGTTGTAATCAAGACAGTATGATACTAGCACAAAATAGACACATAGATCAATAGAACAGAATAGAACAGCCAGAAATAAACCCACAACTATGTGGTCATTTATTTAGTCTTTGAGAAACAGTAAATATCCAATAGGAAAGACTTTCTCTTCAACAAATAGCGTTGGGAGGGGCGCCTGGGTGGCTCAGTTGGTTAAGCATCTGACTTCAGCTCAGGTCATGATCTTCTGGTTCGTGGGTTCAAGGCCCCGTATAGGGCTCTCTGCTAGCCGCACAGAGCCTGCTTCAGATCCTCTGTCCTTCTCTTTCTGCCCCTCCCCCACTCATTCTCCCTCTCTCTCTCTTTCTCTCTCAAAAGTAAAATAAACATTAAAGAAAATAGTGTTGAGACACCTGAGCCTAGCTCAAATCATTTGCAACATGCAAAAGAATGAAACTAGGCCACTTTCTTATACCATACACCGACATAAATTCAAAGTGGATTAAAGACCTACATGTGACATGTGAAACCATAAAAATCCTAGAGAACACAGGCAGGAACTTCTTTGACGTTGGCTGTAGCAATGTTTTTCTACATATGTCTTCTGAGGCAAGGGACACAAAACCAAAAATAAACTAGTGGGAGTACATCCAAATAAGCTGTTGCACAGTGAAAGAAACAATCAACAAAACTAAAAGGCAACCTACGGAATGGGAGAAGATATTTGCAAATGACATATCCAATAAAATGTTAGTATCCAAAATATATAAAGAACTTACACGACTCAACACCCTGAAAACAAATAATTCAATTAAAAACGGACAGAAGATGCGAACAGACATTTCTCAAAAGAAGATATCCAGGTGGCCAATAAACACCTAAAAAGATGTTCATCATGACTTACCATCAGGGAAATGCAAATCAAAACTAAAATGAGATACCACCTCACACCGGTCAGAGTGACTAAAATCAACAACACAAGAAACAAGTGCTGGTGAGGATCTGGAGAAAAAGGAACCCTCCTGCACTGCTGGTTAAAAATAGAACTACCCCGGGGCACCTGGGTGGCTCAGTCGGTTAAGCGTCCGACTTCAGCCAGGTCACGGTCTTGCGGTCTGTTGAGTTCGAGCCCCGAGTCAGGCTCTGGCCTGATGGCTCAGAGCCTGGAGCCTGCTTCTGATTCTGTGTCTCCCTCTCTCTCTGCCCCTGCCCTGTTCATGCTCTGTCTCTCTCTGTCTCAAAAATAAATAAAACGTTAAAATTAAAAAAAAAAAATAGAACTACCCCGAGACTGAGCGATTGCACCACCTAGCATTTACCCAGAGAATACAGAAACACTAATTCAAAGGGATACACGCACCCCTATGTATATAAGCAGCATTATTCAGAATAGTCAAACTATTGAAGCTGCCCAAGTGTCCACCGGTAGATGAATGGATAAAGAAGATGTGGTATACATGGACAATTGAGCATCATTCAGCCCTAAAAATAAATGAAATCTTGCCACTTGCAGCTATATGGATGGAGCTAGAGAGTACAATGCTGAGCAAAATAAGGCGGTTAGAGAAAGATAAATGTCCTATGATTTCACTCACACGGAGAATGTAAGAAACAAGCAAATGAGCAAATGGGAGGAAGAGGGGAGAGAGAGAGAAACCATCTCAAGAAACAGACTCTTAACGATAGAGAACAAACTGATGGTTACCAGAAGGGAGGTAGGTGGGGGGTGGGTGAAATAGATGATGAGGATTAAAGAGGGCACTTGTCTTGATGAGCACCAGGTGTTGTACATTGTATGTTTAAAAAAAAAAAAAAACGAAGTAACTTCTTTGATTTATAAAAAAGCTCCCATTTGTTTACAGCCTCACAAACAATAAGAATTATCTGGTTGTAGCTTTGGCTAGTCTGATAAGGGAACCACCGGATTTCAGTATTGTTTTCTTTTCTATTTTTGAGATGGGGGAGGGGCAGAGAGAGAGAGAGAGAGAGAGAGAGAGAATCCTAAGCAGGCTCCATGCTGTCTGTGCAGAGCCCTACATGGGGCTCAAACTCACAAACCCGTGAGATCATGACCTGAGCCGAAATCAAGAGTTGGACACTTAACCAACAGAGCCACCCAGATGCCCCTCGGTGTTGTTTCCTAAAGGCATACATATAAACACTAGCCAGATGAAACATCGATTTATGTATTTATAGCTTATTCTATTTCCTTTTCTTTTTAAAGTTTTTAAATGTTCATTGTTTATTTTTGACAGAGAGAGAAAGAGAGAGTGCAACCTAGCGGGGGAGGGGCAGAGAGAGAGGGAGACACAGAACCCAAAGCAGACTCCAGTCTCTGAGCTGTCAGCACAGGGCGCAACAGTGGGGCTCGAACTCACGAACCGCAAGCTCATGATGTGAGCCCAAGCTGAAGTCAGACACTTAACTGACTGAGCCACCCAGGAGCCCCTATTTCCTTTTCTATGAGGTGCCTGATCATATCTATGTCCTATTTTTCATCAGGATGTTTGTCTTTAAATACTTATTTTTCAGAATCTATCATTAAATACATTCAGCTTTTGTCTCTTCTTTTTAAATTTCTCAAAATTTAGTATTTAGTTTATGGCATGTGTCACAGTTTTTTTCATCTAATCAAATTTGCCAAACTCTTTTTTTTAATCTTTATTTATTTTTGAGAGAGAGGGTGAGCGGGGAGGTGCAGAGACAGAGGGGGACAGAGGATCCAAAGCAGGCTCCGCCCTCACAGAAGAGAGCCCGATGCAGGGCTTGAACCCATGAACCATGGGATCATGACCTGAGCCGAAGTGGCCACTCAACCAATTGAGCCATCCAGGCGCCCACCAAACTCTTATTAATGCAGGGCTTTGGGTGAGGCTTAGGAGCCTGTTGAGGACAGATAGCCAGTCAACACAGGAGTTACACATACAAGCTTACAATCAGGCAGATACGATGTGAAATCTGGCTCTGCCACTTGATATGGGCATGATCTTAGGCAAGTTTCTTAATCACTCCTTACACTAGTTGTCTTCTTCATAAAATGGGCATAATAATACTTAGCTGACAGAGGACTGGTCTCACCAGCAAATCTGACTTTCAGATTAAGCACTAAACATGCTTCTACTCAGTACTATTTTTTTTGAAATTGTATCGTATTTTTTAGTTATGTTTTCAAACAGGCTCTGGGTCCAACGCGGGGCTTGAACTTCCAACCTCAAGATCAAGAGTCGTGTGCTCTATGGACTGAGCCAGCCAGGCATCCCGGGTCCATAGACATTTTAAATAACAACGTTATGCATTACAATACATATACCATACAACTCATGCATTTAAATCATATAGTTGCACGGTTTTTAGTGTAGTCACAGACATGTGAAATTATCACCAGACTCAGTTGTAGAACATTGTCGTCAAATCAAAAAGCAACCCTGTACCCTTTAGTTACTACTCCCCAAACCTCATGCTTCTGTTGACCCTAAGCAACCACTAATTAACTCTCTGTCTCTATAGGTTTGCCTATTCTAAACATGTTATTAAAATGGAATCATAGAGGGGCGCCTGGGTGGCTCGGTCAGTTGAGCGTCCGACTTCAGCTCAGGTCCCGATCTCACGTTCTGTGAGTTCGAGCCCCGCGTCGGGCTCTGTGCTGACCGATCAGAGCCTGGAGCCTGCTTCCGATTCTGTGTCTCCCTCTCTCTCTGCCCCTCCCCCGTTCATGCTCTGTCTCTCTCTGTCTCAAAATAAATAAACGTTAAAAAAAATTTTTTTTTTAAATAAATAAAATGGAATCATAGGGGCATCTGGGTGTCTTGGTTGGCTAAGCCTCCGACTTTGGCCCAGGTGATTATCTCATGGTTCGTGGGTTCAGGCTCCGTGTCCGTCACTGTGCTGACAGCTCCCTCAGTGTATTGTGACATAACTTGCACACCATAAAATTCACTCTTCTTAAGTGTATATTTCAATGGTTTACTAAATTTACAGAGTTGTACAGCCATCATCATAATCAAGTTGATAACATTTCTATGATCGGGGCACCTGGGTGGTTCAGTCGGTTAAGCATCTAACTCTTGATTTCGGCTCAGGTCATGATCTCACAGTTTGTGAGTTCAAGTCCCATGTTAGACTCTGCACTTGACAGTGTGGAGCCTGCTTGGGATTCTCCCTCTCTCTCTCTCTCTGCCCCTCCCTCACTTGTGCACTCTCTGGAGGGCTCTCTCTCTTAAAATAAATAAATAAAATTAAAAACACAGTTTAGAACATTTCTATGATCCCTAAAAGATCCCTCCTGCCTGTTTGCTGTCACTACCCTGTCCCAGCCCCAGACCTAGGGAATCACTAATCTACTCTCTGCCTCTATGGATTTGCCGTTTTTTGGACATTTCATATAAATGGCATCATACAATATGTGCTCATGTGTCTGGCTCCTTTCATTTCCCATGATGTTTTTGAGGGTAATCTATGTTGTAGTTTGTACCAGTAGATTGTTCCTTTTTATTAATGAGTGCACTCCATTGTATGGAGGCATGACATTTTGTTCATTCATTCATCACTTGATGGACATTTAGATTGTTTCTACCTTTCGATTATTATAAAAACTTTCAAATTGTTAACAATTTATTATGAAAAATTCCAAACATGTGTTGAACTCCCACAGACCCATCAACCAGCTTCAACATTACCAGTAACATCTGCCATTGTTATTTATCTAGACCCTTCTCAGACATCTTGTCATTTTACTCTTTAACTTTGTCCTATAAGTATATGAATTTTTATTTAATTTTCAAGAGGTAATATATTCGTAGGATTCTCAGATCAAAGAGCAAAAAGATATACAGTAAAAAGTTTCTGGAAACATCTGTCCCCCATCTGCTCCGTTTTCACTCAGTGCCTTCCAACTACTTTTATTTTCATGTACTCTTCTAGAATGCATATATAAGAAAATATGAATATATAGTCTGCCTACTTTTTAAAATATTTAGTATTTTTTTAATTTAAATCCAGGTTAGTTAACATGTAGTGTAATAATAATTTCAGAAATAGTATTTAGTGATTCATCACTTACATATGACACCCAGTGCTCATCCCAACAAGTGTCCTCTTTAACGCCCTTTTAGCCCCATGCCCCCACCCAATACCTCGCTAGCAATATTCAGTTTGTTCTCTATATTTAAGAGTCTCTTATAGTTGGGGCACCTGGGTGGCTTAGTCAGTTGGGCATCCGACTTCGGCTCAGGTCATGGTCGCGTGGTCCGTGGGTTCAAGCCCCGCATCGGACTCTGTGCTGACAGCTGGGAGCCTGGAGCCTGTTTCGGATTCCGTGTCTCCCTCTCTCTTTGCCCCTCCCCTGCTCATCCACTCTCTCTCTCAAAAATAAATAAACATTAAAAAAAAAAAGAGTCTCTTTTTTTTTTTTTTAATTTTTTTTTCAACGTTTATTTATTTTTGGAACAGAGAGAGACAGAGCATGAACGGGGGAGGGGCAGAGAGAGAGGGAGACACAGAATCGGAAACAGGCTCCAGGCTCTGAGCCATCAGCCCAGAGCCCGACGCAGGGCTCGAACTCGCGGACCGGGAGATCGTGACCTGGCTGAAGTCGGACGCTTAACCGACTGCGCCACCCAGGCGCCCCTAAAAAAAAAAAAAAGAGTCTCTTATGGTTTGTCTCCCTCTCTGTTTTTATATTATATTTACTTCCCTTCCTTTATGGTCATCTGTTTTGTATATTAAATTCCACATAAGAGTGAAATTATATATTTGTCTTTCTCTGACTGACTTATTTCACTTAGCATAATACCTTCCAGTTCCATCCACATTGTTGCAAATGGCAAGATTTCATTCTTTTTGATCACTAATATTCCATTGCATATATATACCACATCTTTGTCCATTCATCAATCAATGGACATTTGGGCTCTTTCCATACTTTGGCTATTGTTGATAGTACTGCTATAAACATTGGGGTGCATGTGCCCCTTTGAATCAGCACTCCTGTATCCCTTGGATAAATACCTAGTAGTGCAATTGCTGGGTCATAGAGTAGTTCTATTTTGAATTGTTTGAGGAACCTCCATACTGTTTTCCAGAGCGGCCGCACCAGTTTGCATTCCCACCAACAATGCAAAAGAGATCCTCTTTCTCTGCATCCTCACCAACATCTGTTGTTGCCTGAGTTGTTAATTTTAGCTATTCTGACAGGCATAAGGTGATATCTCATTCTGGTTTTGATTTGTATTTCCCTGATGATGAGTGAGGTTGAACATTTTTTCATGTGTCTGTTAGCCATCTGGATGTCATCTTTGGAAAAGAGCCTATTTGTGTGTTTTGCCCATTTCTTCACTGGATTATTTGTTTTGGGGGTGTTGAGTTTGAGAAATCCTTTATCGATTTGGATACTAGCCCTTTATCTGATATGTCATTTGCAAATATCTCCCATTCCGTTGGTTGCATTTTAGTTTTGCTGGTTGTTTCTTTTGTTGTGCAGAAGCTTTTTATCTTGATGAGGTCCCAATTGTATAGTTTTGCTTTTGTTTCCCTGGTCTCAGTCACAGGTCAAGTAAGAAGTTGCTGCAGCTGAGGTCAAAGAGGTTGTTGCCTGTTTTATACTGTAGGATTTTGATGGCTTTCTGTCTTATGTTTAGGTGTTTCATCCATTTTGAGTTTATTTTTGTGTATGGTGTAAGAAAGTGGTCCAGGTTCATTCTTCTCCATGTCGCTGTCCAGTTTTCCCAACACCATTTGCTGAGAAGACTGTTTTTTTCCCACTGGATATTCTTTCCTGCTTTGTCAAAGATTAGTTGGCCATACATTTGTGGGTCCATTTCTGGGTTCTCTATTCTGTTCCATTGATCTGAGTGTCTGTTCTTGTGCCAGTACCATACTGATTTGATGATTACAGCTTTGTAATACAGCTTGAAGTCTGGGATTGTGATGCCTCCTGCTTTGGTTTTCTTATTCAAGATTGCTTTGGCTATTTGGGGTCTTTTCTGGTTCCATACAAATTTTAGCATTGTTTGTTCTAGCTCTGTGATGAATGCTGGTGTTATTTTGATAAGGATTGCATTGAATATGTAGATTACTTTGGGTAGTATTGACATTTCAATGATATTTGTTCTTCCTATCCAGGAGCATGGAATCTTTTTCCGTTTCTTTGTGTCTTCTTCAATTCCTTTCGTTAGGTTTCTATAGTTTTCAGTATATAGATTTTTTTCAACTCTTTGGTTAGGTTTTTTCCTAGGTACTTTATAGGTTTTGGTGCAATTGTAAATGGGATTGATTCCTTGATTTCTCTTTCTGCTGCTTCATTATTGGTGTATACGTATGCAACTGGTTTCTGTACATTGATTTTGTATCTTGCGACTTTGCTGAATTCACGCATCAATTCTAACAGTTTTTTGGTGGAGTCTTTGGGTTTCCCACATAGAGTATCATGCCATCTGTGAAGAGTGAAAATTTGACTTCCTCCTTGCTGATTTGGATGCCTTTCATTTCTTTGTGTTGTCTGATTGCTGAGGCTAGGACTTCCAACTATGTTGAATAACAGTGGTGAGAGTGGACATCCTTCTTGTGTTCCTGACCTTACGAGGAAAGCTCTCAGTTTTTCCCCATTGAGGATGATATTAGCAGTGGGTCTTTCATATATGGCATTTATCATCTTGAGGTTTGATCCTTCTATCCCAACTTTCCTGAGGTTTTTTTTTTTTAATCAAGAAAGGATCCTGTAATTTGTCAAATTCTTTTTCAGCATCTATTGAGAGGATCATGTGGTTATCTTTTCTTTTATTAATGTGATGTATCACATCGATTGGTTTATGGATATTAAACCAGCCCTGCATCCCAGGGATAAATCCCACTTGATTGTGGTGAATAATTCTTCTAATGTATTGTTGGATCCGGTTTGCTAGTATCTTGTTGAGAATTTTTGCATCCAAGTTCATCAGGGAAATTGGTCTGTAGTTCTTTTTGCTGGGGTCTTTGTCTGGTTTTGGAATCAAGGTAATGCTGGCCTCATAGAATGAGTTTGGGAGTTTTCCTTCCATTTTTATTTTTTGGAACAGCTTCAAAAGAATAGGTGTTAACTCTTCTTTAAATGTTTGGTAGAATTTCCCTGGAAAGCCATCCAGCCCTGGACTCTTGTGTGTTGGGAGATTCTGATTACTGATTCAATTTCTTTACTGGTTATGGGTATATTCAAATTTTCTATCTCTTCCTGTTTCGGTTTAGGTAGTTCTTATGTTTCTAGGAATTTGTCCATTTCTTCCAGATTGCCATTTTATTGGCATATAATTGCTTATAATATCCCCTTGTTTTTATTTCTGCTGTGTTGGTTGTGATCTCTCCTCTTTCATTTGTGATTTTATTTATTTGGGTCCTTTCCTTTTTCTTTTTGATCAGTCTGTCCAGGGGATTATCAATTTTGTTAATTCTTTCAAAGAATCAGCTCCTGGTTTCGTTGATCTTTAATACTGTCTTCTTGATTTTGATATCATTGATTTCTGCTCTAATCTTTATTATTACCCTCCTGCCTGTTTTGGGCTTTATTTGCGGTTCTTTTTCCAGCCCTTTAAGGCATAAGATTAGGTTGTGTATTTGAGAACTTTCCTCCTTCTTTAGGAAGGCCTGGATTGCTATATACTTTCCTCTTATGACCGCCTTTGCTGCATCCCAGAGGTTTTGGGCTGTCGTGTTTTCATTTTCATTGGCTTTCATGTACTTTTTAATTTCCTCTTTAATTTCTTGGTTAACCCATTCATTCTGTAGTAGGATGTCCTTTAATGTCCAAGTATATATCGTCTTTCCAAATTTTTTCTTGTGGTTGATTTTGAGTTTCATAGCGTTGTGGTCTGAAAGTATGCAAGGTATGATCTCAATCTTGTACTTGTTGAGGGCTGATTTGTGTCCCACTATGTGTTCTATTCTAAAGAATGTTCCATGTGCACTCGAGAAGAATGTGTATTCTGCTGATTTAGGATGAAATGTTCTGTATGTATCTGTTAAGTCCATCCAGTCCAGTGTGTCACTCAAAGCCATTGTTTCCTTGTTGATTTTATGCTTAGGTGATATGTTCATTGCTATAAGTGGAGGGTTGAAGTCCCCTACTATTATGGTATTATTGCCAATGAATTTCTTTATGTTTGTGATTAATTGGTTTATATATTTGGGTGATTTCATGTTGGGGGCATAAATATTTACATTTATTAGAACTTCTTGGTGGATAGACCCCTGAATTATGATATAATGCCCTTCTTCATCTTGTTACAGTATTTATCTTAAAACCTAGTTTGTCTGATATAAGTATGGCTACTCCAGCTTTCTTTGGACGCCCATTAGCATGATAGACGGTTCTCCATCGCCTCACTTTCAATCTTCGGGTGTCTTTAGGTGTAAAATGAATCTCTTGTAAGCAGCATATAGATGGGTCCTATTTTCTTATCCATTCTGATACCCTATATCTTTTGATAGGAGTGTTTAGTCCATTGACATTTATTTTTTTTTAATGTTTATTTATTTTTGAGAGAGGGAGAGAGAGAAAGAGAGAGCAAGCAAGGGAGGGGCAGAAAGAGAGGGAGACACAGAATCTGAAGCAGCTCCAGGCTCTGAGCTGACAGCACAGAGCCCGATGCGGGACTTGGACCCACAAACCATGACATCATGACCTGATTTCTTGTCTTAATGTTTGTTTTTGAGAGAGAGATGCATATACAGATCTTTATTTTAATTTTTGAATTTATTTTTGTAAGGTTTATTTTTGAGAGAGAGAAAGACAGAGTGTGAGTGGGGGAGGGGCAGAGAGAGAGGGAGACAGAACCCGGAAGCAGGCTCCAAGCTCTGAGCCATCAGCACAGAGCCCGACTTGGGGCTTGAATTCATGAACAGTGATATCATGACCTGAGCCACGAAGTTGGATGCTTAACCGGCTGAGCCACCCAGGGGCCCCTAAAGATCTTTTTTTGTTAATTTATTTTTGAGAGAGAGAGCACGCGTGCATGAGTGGGGGAGAGGCAGAGAGTGAGGGAGAGAGAAGATCTGAAATGGGCTCTACGCTGACAGGCTGATGTCCTGACGAGGGGCTCGAACTCACAAACTACGAGATCAAGCCTTGAGCCGAAGTGTGATGCTCAACTGACTAAGCCACCCAGGTGCCCCAATATCTTTTAAAACATTCTTCTAAAGAGCTCCACAGGCCTTTGGGTAACCTCGGCTATTTGGTTACTAAACAATGGACTGTGCTGATATCTTTGTTGACTCTTTTTATTTTATTTAAAAAAATTTTTTTTGGTGTTTATTTATTTTTGAGACAGAGAGAGACAGAGCATGAACGGGGGAGGGCCAGAGTGAGGGAGACACAGAATCTGAAGCAGGCTGCAGGCTCCGAGCTGTCAGCACAGAGCCTGACGCGGGGCTTGAACTCACGACTGCGAGATCATGACTGCGAGATCATGACCTGAGCCGAAGTTGGCCGCTCAACCGACTGGCCGCCCGGACTCTTTTTATATTCATTGACAAATGCAATCTTTGCCTGATTGCTTTTCAAAAGAAAACATTTTCATGAATACGGATGTGTTTCAAGGGAGACCTTGAAGTCATCACACCTTTAAGACCAGTGCTGTCCAGGCTGCTCCCAGCCTGACTCAAGCTCTGATTCACAGACCCTTTTTCTCACCCTTTCCCTTGCTGTTTGGGTCGAGGTGGGTGGGAATTTCTAGGGCCAGAAGGAAGGAGGACAGTAACTACGCTGAAGGGCTGTGTCCTGGCCAGGCAGCTGTTTTTTGTTTTTTGGTGTTTTTTTTGTTTGTTTGTTTGTTTTTGAGAGAGAGGGAGAGAGCGCGAGTGGGGTAGGGGCAGAGAGAGAGGGAGACAGAGAATCTGAAGCCGGCTCTGTGAATGTAGAGCTCGAATTCATGAGCTGTGAGATCATGACCTGAGCCGAAGTCGGATGTTTAACCCGACTGAGCCACCCAGGTGCTCCAGGCAGCAGCCTTTTTACATTTCAGGTCAACACCGGAAATCTCACAAAACCCAGCTGCCTTCCACTCCCAGGGGTGAAGGGAGGGGTTCATTCCCTGCCTCACTCTCCCCACCTGGCAGGGTAGTAAATGAAAGCGTTTCCACCTCCTCCCCTGGTGGGATTACCTGACCAGCCCCTGGGCTCTGGGTCTCGGCTGAGCCTCTGGATTCCTCCCTGTGTTTCTTGTCCTTCACGTTAGGGAGTGGGGGTCATTTCCTCATGCAGAGATCCAAGCCAAAGCCTTTTTCTATTCCCATTCTCCGGGCAGAGACCAGTTCACTAACTACTAAGTACTCACTGTACCAGGAAACCGAGGTCTAAATGGCTCTGCCGTTGTGAGCCATACACACGGGGCTCTCAAGCTGCAAAATCCATTGCTCTCTCCTTGCAATAAGTGGACATTTGTCTCTCTCTGTCCCAAAAATAAATAAACGTTAAAAAAAATTAAAAAAAAAAAAAGGGGGCGCCTGGGTGGCGCAGTCGGTTAAGCGTCCGACTTCAGCCAGGTCACGATCTCGCGGTGAGTTCGAGCCCCGCGCAGGCTGTGGGCTGATGGCTCAGAGCCTGGAGCCTGTTTCCAATTCTGTGTCTCCCTCTCTCTCTGCCCCTCCCCCATTCATGCTCTGTCTCTCTCTGTCCCAAAAATAAATAAACGTTAAAAAAAAAAATTTTTTTTAAAAATAAGTGGACATTTGATTTCACCTTAGGGTGGAGACCACTTTGACCTGCAAGCCTCCGAACACTGTCCTATTTCAATACTAATAAAGGCAAGGTCAGTATCCTCCAATTTCTTTCTCAGCCACAGGTCAGGCTGAGTTTTGCTCCAGTTTTGCCTGTGCTCAGGTCCTGAGCGATCAATTCGCCCAGCTCCAAATATCCCTAAGTCCTAGCTGGCCAATGGACTCCTAACACCTGGACACAGGCACCAAAAAAGGAAGATTCTGGGGGTGCCTGGGTGGCTCAGTAGGTTAAGCGTCTGACTTCGGCTCAGGTCATGATCTCACGGTCCATGGGTTCGAGCCCCGCGTCGGGTTCTGTGCTGACAGCTCAGAGCCTGGAGCCTGCTTCAGATTCTGTGTCTCCCTCTCTCTGACCCTCCCCTGTTCATGCTCTGTCTCTGTCTCAAAAATAAACGTTAAAAAAAATTAAAAAAAAAACAAAAAAGGAAGATTCTGTACATTCCCATACCTCCACACTTTCCTCCCCTTAACTACAGCCCCCCACCACTGCCTTCTGATAGACAGTCTCTCCTTTGCGGTCGGTGCCCAAACTTCTATCTCCTTTGTTCTGCCTTGGGTGAATTCTTTCACTCCCTGCGCCTCTGGCCTCCACCCATGAGGGCTGCCCCGCGTGCCTTAATGTGGATGTTTTATTAGACTAAAAGCAATCTTATCTTGACAACAGCCAGACCTCTGGGGGCCTGTAAACCTCACTTTTGGCATGGAGAACTCCCTTAGAAACTTACGTTATCTGTGCCCCACCTCTCCTCCACAAACTTCAAAGTATGTAATCAGTCACTTCTCACAACCCCAGTGCAGCTCTTTCTGCCCACGGGTCCCGTCCCATGCTATAACAAAATCACCTTTTTGCACCATAAAATGTCTCGCGAATTCTTTCCTGACTGCTGTGTTCAGCAATCCTGCATCATTTTTGGTGGCCAGTGCAGGCGGGGTATCTGCATCTTCCTGCTTCCGGACTTCAAGCCTTGTGCAAACTTGGTAAGCTACTCCCTCCACTCCCTTTACTTTCATTTTAAAGAGCTTTTCAAGGAGTACCGGTCTTACTGCATCACTTTCGTGTCTATTGCACAGGCTGCAATCCTCTCCTCCCCACGGCTGTTCTGCAGGGAGGAACAAAAGCCTACCTTTTGACTGGAGGCTAGGACTTTGGCTTTCTCGGGCACAAGACAGCCACTTAAGTTACTAGGACGGTTACCAACCTTAAGACTCCCGTGTTAGGTTTCCTTCTCATTGGTCCAAGGCGAGCCCCTCCACGTCCCTGCTCCAGCCACTTCTGGCCTAAGACCTCCCCTGGGAGCCCGCTGAAACCAGTAGCTGATTGAATTAAAACCATTTCCTGGGGAAGTCCACTATAAAGACTACATGTGTTGGATTTGTCAATGTCCCCTACTGACTACTTAATTGTAACATTAGGTATATCACCCTGCAAATTCTTAGTGTCTCCATGAGTTAAAACAGCGGGCTCTCTTGGTCCATCTACTGGTACCTAATTTTTTAATGTTTATTTATATTTAAGAGCGAGAGAGACAGAGCATGAGCAGGGGAGGGGCAGAGAGAGACGGAGACACAGAATCCAAAGCAGGCTCCAAGCACAGAGCCGGACGCGGGGCTCAAACTCACAGAACGTGAGATCATGGCCTGAGCCGAAGTTGGATGCTTAACCGACTGAGCCACCCAGGCGCCCCTACTGGTACCTATTGTGTCCAGGAAAAAATAGGGAAGTTAAGGGACATCCACATCCCTTCAGTAGGACAGCTCAGTGTTCATAACTACTTTTTGAGGGACACTTCTGGTCACTTTGAACACTAGGAACCTTTGACATTAACCTGAGTGGGATACCACACAGGTGCAGGGGTAAGGGGGTGGGATTATGGTAATGGACTTTTCTTCTTTGGTCCCCAAGAATTCCCCCTTAGGGTGTCTCTTAACCCATTGGAGCCAACTTGGATTCCAAGATTTAAAGAAGAAAAGATTCATCTTCTGCAATAATGCATGGACTGAGTACTCCTTAGGAGACGAGGAAAAATGGCCCATTAATGGGGCCTTAAATTTCAATACTATTTCTGCCAAGATCCTATACTTGCCTCCCTCTTTCTCTGGAATTACTCATCTCTTCTTTGTTTGCTTCTTTTGTGTGTCAGATCTGGAATATATCTTGAAAGGACCGAATCAGCGTGGCCGGACTCTTGTTGTATGGAGGGGTCTTCTCCCTCATTCATTTCCCAGGTTAACGGCTTTGAGCATTGGAGCTAATTGTCTGGTTAGTCCACATCGGGATGGGGACTTGAAGGAATATTCCCAAGCAGCTGCTGAAACCCCTTTTGTTTGGGGGAACTTCCCCATCTTCTCCAGCCCAACAGGGACTACCTATTTTCACTTTTTTCTTGGTGGGAAAAAAACGTGCATCTGTTCATCCGTCCGAGCTGATAAGCTTTAGGAATGGGAGTCCCCTTTCTTCTGTCGGGGCTTCTATCTGCCTCCAGCCTTGCTGGTGGCACCTCACCTCTTCTGCCTTGCCTTCCCCCTGTTTCTGCACCGTCATGGGTACAGCTTGAATAAGCGGCTCCTAAACGATCCTCTGTGCCTCTGCCATTGGCTCTGGCTCCTCCTATCCTTGCGATCAAAGAGCAAAGAGCACCCCTCCCTGGACTTACACTGCCCACTTCAGATTCTCCCTTTTTTTTTTTTTTTTTTTTTTTTTTTTACTTTTTTTCAGATTCTCCCTTTGGTGCCCCAGTTAAAAATTGACAATGGGATACTACTCGGCGATGAAAAGGAATGAAATCTTGCCATTTGCAACAACGTGTATGGAACTGGAGGGTATTATGCTAAGTGAAATAAGTCAGTCAGAGAAAGACAGATATCACATGATTTCACTCATATGTGGAGTTTGAGAAACACAACAGATGAACACAGGGGAAGGAAAGGAAAATAAAAACAAAGGGAGGCGGAGCACCTGGATGGCTCAGTTGGTTGAGCGTCTGACTTTGGCTCAGTTCATGATCTTATGGTGAGTTCAAGCCCTGCATGGAGCTCTGTGCTGACAGCTCAGAGCCTGGACCCTGCTTGGGATTCTGTGTCTCCCTCTCTGTCTGCCCGTCCCTCCCCCCCTCTCAAAAATAATAAATAAACATTAAAAAAATTTTAAGAACCAAGTACATTGAGTAAATAAAAAAGGTTGAAATGAATAGATTTTTAGGGGTGCCTGGGTGGCTCAGTCGGTTGAGCGGCCAACTTTGGCTCAGGTCATGATCTCGCGGTCCGTGAGTTCGAGCCCTGCGTCGGGCTCTGTGCTGACAGCTCAGAGCCTGGAGCCTGTTTCGGATTCTGTGTCTCCCTCTCTCTGACACTCCCCCGTTCATGCTCTGTCTCTCTCTGTCTCAAAAATAAATAAACGTTAAAAAAATTTTTTTTAAAGAAATGAATGGATTTTTAAACTATAAAGATACAGGGCCTCCTGGCTGGCTCAGTCAGTAAAGGGCGCAACTGTTGATCTCAAGGTCATGAGCTCAAACCCCACTTTGGGTGTGGAGCCTAGTTAAAGAATTTTTTAAAAATAAAGTACACTGATACAAAATTCAAATTCTGCACTTCTCTCTGATAAAAAGACAAAATTTTCTCGGATTGTTGGTCTGCTCTTGATAAGAAAATGTAAATTTTTTTCTCTTTTGTTTATTTGCCCAGAAAACCAAAGCTTCTATATTTTGTCTTTATCAGGTCTTTGATTACATGAGAAAGTTAAAACTTCTCATTGTTAAAGGGGCCAAGTTTTGCTAACAACCATATAGCTTCCTGTAGACTCCCTTATTGCCACTTTGGTTTAATGTAAATATTCAAGTTATAATGATCCATAATGCTATTTAGGCATGTGCTTTAAAACTGTCTGAAGGTTTTAACAAACTTTCCTGATATTTGAATTGTAAAGTCTTTTTGACTCATTAGGCTGGTTTATTTGGTGTGTTAAGTTACTTTGGAAGCCCTGTCAAACAAATAATAAGCCTCAGGTTGTATTTTTTGGATAAATGCTGTAACTGTTCAAGACATGATACGATATTCCTAAGGTTTTTTTTTTTTAAGTTTATTTATTTTGAGGGAGAGAGAGAGAGAGCATGAAAGGGCAGAGAGAGAAGGTGAGAGAGGGAATCCCAAGCAGGCTTCACACTGTCAGCACAGGGCTCGAACCCACGAATCAGTGAGATCATGACCTGAGCCGAAATCAAGAGTCACATGCTGCACTGAGTGAGCCAGCCAGGTGCCCCGAAATTCCTCAAGTTTTAATAAATTTTGGTGTGAGGTCGTCACTTGACATTTTAATTATGGAAGTGTTATGTGTCACAGAAATAACCGGATCTCCTGGTCAGCTATATTATAATGAACTCTCCTACCAGGTTTCTAACTGTGGCCATTTTTAAAAAAATTTTTTTTTCAACGTTTATTTATTTTTGGGACAGAGAGAGACAGAGCATGAACGGGGGAGGGGCAGAGAGAGAGGGAGACGCAGCATCGGAAACAGGCTCCAGGCTCCGAGCCATCAGCCCAGAGCCCGACGCGGGGCTCGAACTCCTGGACCGCGAGATCGTGACCTGAGGTGAAGTCGGACGCTTAACCGACGGCGCCACCCAGGCGCCCCAAACTGTGGCCATTTTTAAAATTCTTTTGTCATTTATAGTTATTGCTCTGCTGCCCTTGCAACAGGTGTTTTGTCCTCAAGGAGAGTCATGAAAAGGACTTCTGACAAATACAAGTTTATGGTCTTTAAGATCATTAAACTGGGTAAGAATTGCCTGAAGTAATGGAAAAGCTGCATTCAAACAGAATACGAATTTAAGATCGTGGAACTGAAAGAACTGAGAAGATGATTGTAGTTTTCATGACTCGTGTTTGAAACATTACTGGTTCCCTAACGTTTGCTCCTCTAGATTACAGAATCTCTCTGTTAAGATAGCTATGATATGCAGAAATATGATAAAATATCCCTTTGTGAACAAATTGAAGCATTTAACTTTTCTCCCTTCCTGAAGTCTCTGAAATTCAGACACTCTCAGTGCATTCTTTCTCTCGTGGCAATTGTGTCTGCGTAAGTTCAGTGAGAATCTGTTCTCCCGGTGACAGGACACCACTGGAAACGTCGGTTACATTTATCAAGACTTTGACTGGAATATCATATTTGAGACACACGCATAGACTCAGATATGACCCTACAGCTCTAAGGAACTCAGGTTGACTTTATGAAACCCGGAGCCATAAAGCCCCTTGGAAATGTTAGCCTGATCCCTTGCTCACAGGGTTCCCAGCAGGCTTACCAGGTGCGTAAAGAATGTCACTTCCTGGCAGGTGCAGGAACCTCAGGATATTTGGGGGACCTCGCGAAGAGGAATTTGCCCAAATCTACAGATTGCAGGCAAGTCTGGTGACTAGTATTTGGCTTGGTTTCTGGCCTTGAGAGGGTTTTAAAATTTCAATCTAGAGATTCCTTATAGGGGCGCCTGGGTGGCTCAATCTTCAGACTCCTGATTTTGGCTCAGGTCATGATCTCAGGATCCAGCCCCGTGTGTCAGGCTCCTGGCTGGCATGGAGCCTGATTGAGACTCTCTCTCTCCCTCTCCCTCTGCCCTCCCACCCACCCCCACCACCTGCCAAAATTTTTCCCACTGGAGCACTTGAGGCTCAGACACTGGGTTTGTATGCTGCTCCAAACGTTAACCTATATTTTTCTTTTGTTTCCATAAAAGTGCCTATTATTACCTGATTATGTGCTAAACAAAATAGAGTCTGTATGATGGCTAACATCACCTGCTACACAATTAAGGCCTTACACGACTCTCAAAATAGCATTACGTTGTTGTATGTGGAAAATAACTCAAATGTGTAAAGCAGCTCTGCAAAACGGAATGGCATTCGAGGTCTGGACAGCTGCACGAGGAGGAACATGTGTCACTATATGACAAAAATGTAACAGGATTGCATAACATAAAATAGAGTAAATAAAGCACCAATCTGAGTAGCCGTATCTTTTAGCAATCCTGTTACATTTTTGTCATGGAGCCCAGCGTGGAGCTTAAACTTGCAACTCTGAGATCAAGACCCAATCTGAGTGATGCTTGACCAATCGAGCCACCCAGGCCCCCCTCAAATTGGTGCTTTAAACCATCCCTCCCTCTCCTTTAATGATTGGTTGGACTGGAGGAGGATTTTGGTCAACTCTCCAGGATCTTTTCATTGGGCCTCTTTGTCTCATAATAATATTTATCTTGTTATGTTGTCTTCTCCAATGTCTCTCTGCCTGTTGCCGAGACTCCCTCACTGCCGTAACCTCAAGCTGACAGATGATCCTTTCTACATAAGGAGATTCCTGTTTGTTGCCTACCTTGGATTCAGCTGCCTCTGCCTTTCAAAACTCCTGCATCCCCAGCTGACCAATGTTGATCCACTGGTAGGGACATCTCTAAGTCCCTCTTCGGCAGGAAGGAGTTACAGAAGAGAAGACCTTCCACACTCAGCAACCTCAAAGACTGAAGGGTCAAAATTGTTTAGGGGGGGAAATGACGAGAACTAAAGCAAGGGAAATGGTAGCTGAAATTAAATCCCCTTACAACTTGCAGCCCACTGACAGACACCTGAGCGTGACCTTCCTCAAGGAACTCATGGCTGCCTTAATGTTGCGGTTTCTTTCAGTAGAGACTAAAAGCAACCTTATCTTGACAATAGCCAGACCTCCAAGGTCCTGTAAACCTCACTTTCAGCACAGAGAAATTCCTTAGAAACTTACGTTATCTCTAACCCCTCATCCTCCACAAACTGAAAAGGGTATATAATCAGTATATCCTTCACTGGGATCTCCAATCCCAGTGAAGCTCTTTCTGCCCACAGGTCCTATGCCTCTGCCATAATGAAAGCACCTTTTTCTACCATAAAACGTCTCAAGAATTTTTCTTGACCATTACGCTTGGTGACCCTGCATCATGTGGACACATTCTGATTTTCAAGTTCAATACTCAGTGCATCAAGTTCACTCCCCTGGACTCTGCATCCCCCTTAACTCCACAGTTCTGTCTGGCTTTCTGGGACACAAATCCTGACCCCCACAGGCTTGGCTGCACCCTTGTGGGGTTGGGGGGAGAGTAGGAGAGGCTAGTCTGGCAGAATGTTCCTGAAGTCTGAATGCTCACCTGTTGTAGGCAGGCAGATGGGTATTTCAGGACAAATACACACCCATGGTTGTGGTCAAAGGGACCTCAACTTCAAGGCCAAATCAAAAACTTTCCCAGACGAAGCCTTTTGTTTTCCCGCTAAAGGAAGACTATATCCAAAGGTTTAAAATGTTCCTTGCACCTTGAAATAGACGAGGCTTCGTTATTGTTTCATCCAAGCACCAGGAGCGTGGTGAACTTGCGGGGCTCTGTTAAATCTTTGGCTCCATTTTAGGTATAAAAGTAGCACCCTGTAATTTGGCCACTAGATGGCAGGAGTCATCAAACATAACGTGAAAATGGCTCACAACACCCCCAGGTGGTCACCAGCGCGAGTCCCAGACAAAGCAAGAGGAATTAACCAAGTTTTGATGAAAGGCATTCTTCATATGCGGGTCTTCCCAAGTTTATCCTTATGTTGATAATGATGTTAGCAAGTATAATTCTGATCTAGATTGTTTCCACACGTCTCCACATTTAAGAACCCTTCTAAGAAAAACCACTTTTATCAGAAAAAAAAATCTGAGACTTTTTATGGAAACAGGGCAAACCCAGAGGCTCCCCTTTTGTGCAAAAATGTGTTTCCAAGGAAATCTCCACGAATTGTTAAGCAAATTCCCTGAGCACATGTGAATTCAATCATGAGGAACTGATTCAAATTTCATTCAGAGCAATTACTCACAGGTTGGTTGGTCGGTTTGTTTTACAGAGAACCCATTCTCATTCATTCATTCATTTAAGTAATCTCTACATCCCACATGGGCCTCGAACTCACAACCCCGAGATCAAGAGTCACACATGTGATCAAGAGTCACAAGAGTCACACATGGGAGCCAGCCAGGTGCCCCCCAGTTAGATCTTTAAAATCATTAGTTTCAGAGCACCTGGGTGGCTCAGTCAGTTAAGCGTCCAGTTAAGACCTCAGTCGGCTCAGGTCTTGATCTTAGGGTTGTGAGTTCAAGCCCCACACTGGGGCCCGAACTGGGCCTGGAGCCTACTTAAAAAAAAATTCACGGTAAGTTCTTCAAACTCTTTCCAAGGTGAAGTGGATGGGTTGCAAAATTATTTACCTCTTTTTAGAAAATAAAGCCAGAGGAGACAGGAGTGGGCTGAAGGAAAACTGGAGACAAGGAGACCAGTTCTGGGCTCTTGGGAAGGGGGTAAAATGTGAGTGCATTTTCTCATTGCTTTCCTTACAAACCACCTGGAGATGCAGGCAGTGGTTTCCAGGGTCTGTAGTGAAACATATGGGAATTATTGCTTATTGAAGGAACCATGAACTGCCTCCATAAAAGGGTGTTTGAAAGGACTTAATTTAGGGGGCACCTGGGTGGCTCAGTCGGTTAAGCGGCTGATTTTGGCTCAGGTCAGGATCTCGCAGTTCGTGGGTTCAAGCCCCACATCAGGTCCTGTGCTGACAGCTCGAAGCTTGGAACCTGCTTAAGACTCTGTGTCTCTCTCTCTGCCCCTCCCCGCTCACACTCGGTCTCTCTCTCTCTCTCTCTCTCTCTCTCTAAAAAATAAATAAGCATTAAAAATTTTTTTAGATAAAGAAGGGACTTAATTTAGGATTAGAATTTGTATGAAATGGCTTCATAGAGAGTTTAAAGAATTAGTGCTTTGCCCTTGCTTGGATGCTGTGATCTATTAAGAAATAAATATTTGGTCTTTGGTTGCTGGCACACTGTTCCTATAACCGTTGGAATCTCCTGGGTGATGAGTGTCTTTTATATGCTAATAAGATGACAGGATGTGGGGGCCTCCAATGAACTTCCTGACAGGGGCTGGTCCCAGAAAGACCAAAGCCTGAAGTAAGAGAGTTGAACCTTGCAGCCCCATCCTCTGACTTCCAGGGAGGGGAAACCTACTGGAAGGTGCATTCAGTCACTCTGAGAAGTGGCCTGGCATCATCCCATCCGTGGAGAACCTGAATAGAACCAAAAGGCAGAGGAATGCGAATTCTCGCTCTTTCTTCTTGAGGTAGGATATCCATCTAATCATGCCTTCAGATATCAAAGCTTCTGGTTTTTGGGCCTTCCAACTCTAGGAGGTAACGATATTGTAGTCTCCGCAGAGTGGAAAGGCGATTCAGTTAGAGGACCAGTAGACCGTGAGTACTCAGGTAAGGGAGGACGGAAGGGAGCGGTAAAAGTCTCACAGTCTTGTTTTAGGGGCCTCTTGTATCTCTGATTTTTCATTAGCCTTTTGCAACGAATCTTCCAAAGACGCTCTTTTGGCATTTTGAAGCCTTTTAGAGGCTTTTTAATGCCAATTAAAATAGGTAACCCATTCTGTTTGTTTGATTTACTTTCAAATGCACTTCTTAAATGTACAATCTTGTCTAATTGGAACGTTTCCCCATGATGGCTGTTATGGTTCTTGGTTGTATTAGTAGAATTTTGCCATTTTTGTAAACATCTATGGCTTTCAGGCACTGTTGTTCTTCTTTTTTTAATGCTTATTTTATTTATTTTTGAGAGAGAGTGAGAGAGCAGGGGAAGGGCAGAGAGAGAGGGAGACAGAGGATCCGAAGCAAGTTCTGTGCTGACAGCAGAGAGCCCTATGCGGAGCTTGAACTCACAAACCGTGAGATCGTGACTTGAGCAGAAGTCAGACGCTTAACTGACTGAGCCACCCAGGCGCCCCCGGAAAGATTTCTTTATAGTGGCAGATGTCCTATGGTTTTTACTAGTTAAGTTGTGCCTACTTAGATTTTGATGTGCCTTTGGTCAAAACAGTCTGAATTTCTTGTCTTAATTTGTTTCCCCAAGTCCCGCAACAGTTTATGCTGTGGATTTAGCTTAAGGTGTTGTGAATCCCGTGATGGCTGCCATCTTGCTTTCTTAGATTGAGGGATACCCATTATTTTCCCTTATTGAAATAATCCTTCCTTATTCAACCAGACTTACTGTTTCTGGCTGCCTGTGCAGAATTCCTGACAGTTGTAAGGACCTTCCAAAGCTTTTTACCATGTAGGTGAGGCCAGCCACAAACCCAAATGTTGTGGCTCACTAAGTCCCACCTGGAAAAATCTGGCGCTTCTGACACCCCAATCTCCCACCCAGAATGATTAGGACAAACAAACTGGAAGAACTCAGGATGCAGAATGAGCAGAACTTGATCCGAGAGAAGCTTACCAGAGATCCCGCAGAGCAGCTGAAGAGTCAGCAAACCAAAAGGGCTCTGTGGGTCTCTTCACCGCCATCTTGGAGCCATCCCTGGAATCTTCAGCGGCTCTCCTCAGGTTCCATCTCATTGCCAGAACTGTCAAATGACAAAACTAAAGTGATTTAGCAATGAGTCTGATGTCCCTTATTCAAAGGAAAACAGTCCATGGCTTGGGGGCATACGCTCCTCACAAACAGTTGGGAGCTCTCCCTGAGGATTTGGGGCAAGAGCAAATTTTACAGAGAGCGTTACAAGAGGCAGCTCGGAAACAGGCCAGGATTGGGTAGGAGGTGGGGGATTTCCCTATAAAAGCTAGCAGGTGTTATTTTCTGGGGTGAAGGGCAAGTAGTTAAAGCTTAGTTGGAGGATGGTGGCTGGGGTATGTTTGGCTTCCTGGACAGGTGTTTCCCATAAGTGCGGGCTGACTTAGGTTTAGATTTGTGATGTGGCCAGACCACTGGGACAACTTCCTTCTTGTGGGTCCTGAGGTACAAATGAACTTTATCGGTAAGTAGTACAGCAAGCAGTGTTTGCTACAGCATCAATTTCCCCTTGACCAGGTAAGAGGTCATTGAGGACCACGTGATTGCCCATAACAATCCTAGCTAATGAGATTAGGCTAATTTGTCTTTCAGAGTTGAAGTTGTGTTACTTAGGATTTTTGTCAGGGCCGAGGCAAGTTTGGGGCCACGTTTGCCCTAACAGGGTGATTGCAACTTGTATGGTATGCCTAAAGCCAGAGTCAGGTATGCCTTCTGGGAGTTTGTTGTTGTTGTTGTTATTTTATTTTATTTATTGATTTTTAATGCTTATCTATTTTTGAGACAGAGACAGAGCGCCAGCGGGGGAGGGGCAGAGAGAGAGAGAGTGGGAGACACAGAATCCAAAACAGGCTCCAGGCTCCGAGCTGTCAGTACAGAGCCTGACACGGGGCTGGGACCCACGCACTGTGAGATCACGACCTGGGCTGAAGTCAGATGCTCAACTGGCTGAGCCACCCAGGTGCCCCTGTTTTGTCTTGTTTTTGTTCTTGTTTTTTTTTTAAATAAGCTTGTGTGCTTGGAAGTTTCTGGTAGTATTTTTTCCAGAGGAACATGTTCCCCTGGTGGGGTGGTACATTTTAATATCTAAAAATCCACACTTATATGAAAGTCTGCAAAGCATCTAATATCACAATTATCCTGAATACACAGGATAAATTAGTGTATGGCTGACCAGTATAAGCCTATCCATATAAAATGTAGTACCCCAGTTGGGGGTAAACTGTATTGGGAATATAAGTATCATTTATCACAACAAGTAAGCCAGTTTGCTGTCCTTAGTGGTAATCTTTTTTAATGGTTATTTTATTAAAACATTTTTTTGTAATGTTTATTATTTTTGACAGAGAGAGAGACAGAGTGTGGGCAGGGGAGGGGCAGAAAGAGAGAGGGAGACACAGAATCCGAAGCAGGCTCCAAGCTCTGAGCTGTCAGCACAGAGTCCAACGCGGGGCTCGAACTCACCAACTGTGAGATCGTGACCTGAGCCAAAGTTGGACTCGTAACTGATGAAGCCACCCAGGCACCCCGATGTTTTTTATTTTTAAGAGAGAGCATGATCAGGGGGGTGGGGAGCAGACAGAGAAGGAAACAGAGGACCCAAAGCGTGCTCTGTGCTGACAGCAGAGAGCCCCATGGGGGGCTCGAACTCATGAGCCTTGAGATCTTGACCTGAGCTGAAGTCAGATGCTCAACCGACCGACCCAGGCACCCCCTGGTGGTAGATTTCTTGAGTGAAGCTAGAAAAAATTCAGCAAAGCAGGGAAGGATGTGTTTTCCTGGAAGTAATTTACTGACTTTCGTGGTCAGGAGAGTGTCAATAGTACGGTCTACTCCCGAGTGGCTTGGTTTTTTTTTTTTTTTTTTTTTTTTTTTTTTTTAAATTTTTTTTTTCAACGTTTATTTATTTTTGGGACAGAGAGAGACAGAGCATGAATGGGGGAGGGGCAGAGAGAGAGGGAGACACAGAATCGGAAACAGGCTCCAGGCTCCGAGCCATCAGCCCAGAGCCTGACGCGGGGCTCGAACTCCCGGAACGCGAGATCGTGACCTGGCTGAAGTCGGACGCTTAACCGACTGCGCCACCCAGGCGCCCCCCGAGTGGCTTGGTTTTGCTGATAGTATTATCATACAGCCTTAGCAGAAGCATTCTGATAATGTGAGGTCAAGGTCTATTTTCATAAGGCTGAAGGTCAGGACTAATGATAGGAGGGAAGTTTATTACATACCAGAAGGGGCCTATAAAAGGGAATCTACCTTCTGCGATGTTGAAAGGAATTGGTATTAAATCACGGTCAGCGGGGTCTGCTGGAGGATGTTAGATGCAGCCATTAGTTAAATTCAGAGCAGTTGCTACGACCTGGGAAGAAAACGTATAGGAGAATTTCGTTTTCCCTCAAGTGCCAGAGGAAGACCACTGGGGGGTTCAAAACAATACAATGAAGATAAAGGAGGTCACATTAACGTGCTAGAGGGCATAAAGAAAAGTCAGAAAATTAATCTCATTCTGTCACCTTGGCTGGAACCTCTCCACTTCTGATGTCAACGGCTTGTTTTGTTGTCGGGCGTAAGTCATCCATTTCTGCTGTCAGCAGCTTCTGGAGGATTCCTAAGAACCTTCTGTTGAAGGTGTTCTGATCGAATGGATTCCAGAGGAGTGGGAGGAAGTGAGGCATATGTATTAAAAGTTTTATATACTTACAAAAACTCAAGTATCAATGTCTTGGGGTTTTACTGATAATGCCAGTTGTTGACCAATATCGAGTAACAAGATACTTAAAAAAAAAAGTTTATTTTCAGGACAGAGAGACAGAGAGAGAGAGAGAGAGAGAGAGAGAGAGAGGATCCCAAGGAGGCTCCGTGCTGACAGTGCAGAGCCTGATGTGGGGCTCAAACTCATGAAGCGTGAGATCATGACCTGAGCCGAAGTTGGCTGCCCAACCAACTGAGGCAGGCACCCCAACATCTCAAGGTCTTTTAACTCAGCATTTATTTTATAGGGGTTCCTGGAGAGGTCAGGAAATCTCTTTGTTTCTAAGCCATGTTGACATCGTGGACTAACCTAAAATCACATACTTACTATCCATGTAAAGTATCCTCTTTTTATATTTTGTCAGATGGTAAGTCTGAGCAAGGGCAATTCATTGAGCCATCTGAACCAATTTAATTTCCATGAGAAGCTTATATTTTAAGGAGAAATTTAAGACTGCGATAGCATATCCTGTTCAGCAATTTTTAGCTTTCCTTTTTTTGTGTTCGAACCGTTAACAACTACGACTAAAGCATCGTCATCGGAGAGTCTTTAGAAGGTCTGTCTAGGGCATAGATAATCTCTTAAGGGGCACCTGGGTGTCTCAGTCCATTAAGCATCCTACTCTTGATTTCAGCTCAGGTCATGATCTCACGGTTTGTGAGTTCGAGCCCCGCATCGGGCTCTGTGCTGACAGCTCGGAGCCTGAAGCCTGCTCTGGATTCTGTGTCTCCCTCTCCCTCTGCCCCTCCCTTGCTTGCACTCTCTCTCTCTATCTCTCTCTCTCTCAAGAATAAACATTAAAAAAATTTTTCTTTCTTAATTTGAGAGAAAGCAAGCACACAAGCAAGGGAGGGGGCAGAGGGAGAGACAATCTTAAGCAGGCTGCATGGTCAGTGTGGGAGCCTGCTGCAGGGCTCGATCCCATGACCCTAGGATCTGGACCTCAGCCAAAATCAAGAGTCAGCTGCTCAACTGACCGGCCACCCAGTGCTCCAGAATTGCCCTTTCTTTTACAGGAGCAATCTTTGTATTCTCTAATGGCCATTTCAGGAAACCCAAAGATATTTGAAGCATAAAAGACCTCTTAATAATTTTATTATGTAGTCTGAATTTGAAGCCTGCATTTGGGAAAGGTGAAATCAAGAATAGTTGTCAGAGGGGTGCCTGGGTGGCTCAGTCGGTTAAGTGTCTGACTTCGGCTCAGGTCATGATCTTACAGTCTGTGGGTTCGAGCCCTGCGTCGGGCTCTGTGCTGAGAGCTCAGAGCCTGGAGCCTGCTTTGGATTCTCTCTGCCTCTTCCCAATTTGTGCTCTCTCTCTCTCTCTCTCAATAATAAATAAACTTTTTAAAAATTATTTAAAAAAGTTGCTAGAGACACAGTTTAAGTCGTAAGTGACTAAAGACAAGAAATATTTACAATCAACATTGCAAAACCATACTAGATTATACCCAGGCTCAAGCTGTACTGGGAATGAAGAAAAAGCAGCAGCAATATCTCATATCAGCCAGGAGAGGGAGATGTTTGTTCATTTCTGAGAGTTGGATAGCGTTCCTATTTTGTCTGCCTTCATCACCAACACAGAGGATGCTGGTGTTCTACGAAGGCATTTATGCTCACAGGAGAACAAGGCATAGCTGTGAGTGCCAGGCCAGTTCCCATACGTCAGGGGCTATTTCCATTTTGCATTGGTGATTTTGGACTGTGAGAAGGCTGTCTTACGTATGTGTCTAAGCTGTCCAGCCTTAGGAGGAGCCCCTTCTGTGAAATCTGAATGCAGCAGTTTTGAAATAGGATTTTGAAACCAGGAAACAAGGATGGGTCAAATCTGGACCTCAAAAAGGAACCTGCAGGATTAAAAAACAAAACAAAACACCCGAAAAACCTACCTGGCCCTTTTTATCACCCGTCAAACTTGTAACAAATGAAGAACCAGCCAAAGCATCACGTCGCATTGGGGATTTTACTGATCGCCACCACCTCTAACCCCTACGCATTCTGTCTGCCACTGTAAACATATTTTGAGAGAGAGCGTACAAGCAGGGGAGGGACAGAGAGGGAGGGAGAGAAACCCAAGCTGGTTCCATGCTATTGGAAAGCCTTCACCGACCGAGGCACCCAGGCATCCCTACCACTGTAAAAATCTATACTTTCTGACTTTGTGCCCCTGCCTGATACAAACTTCCCTTGTTCCATTTGATGTTATGATGAGTGTGTCCCAGAGAAGCAACTATAGCACTCAAGAAAAAGAATGGGCTTCATGCAGCTCTCTATGTTGTTTAATTTCCTGTTGGGTGCGGAGGTTACCTAAATAAAACCTTAAAGAATTTTTTTAAATGGGTGATGGGGATGAAGGAGGGCGCTTGTGAAGAGCACGGGGCGTTGCATGGAAGTCTTGAATCACTCTATCGTGATTCAACTAATTTTACTAATTTTACACTGTATGTTAACTAACTGGAATTGAAATAAAAACTTCAAAACGATGCAGTGAACGGTTTCCAAAACAAGTAAAAAATCCTTGATGTTCCACTCCACCTCCCCAAATAGAAGTATATTTGTACATACTACCATTTATTTTTATTTATTTATTTATTTATTTTAAATGTTTTTATTTATTTTTGAGACAGAGAGAGAGTATGAGCAGGAGAGGGGCAGAGAGAGAGGGAGACACAGAATCCGAAGCAGGCTCCAGGCTCTGAGCTGTCAGCACAGAGCCCGACACGGGGCTCGAACCCACGGACCGTGAGATCATGACCTGAGCCAAAGCCAGACGCTTAACCGACTGAGCCACCCAGGTGCCCCACTACCATTTATTTTTAAAAGTGGGGTAGAATGAGACATCTTTCCTTACATAGTCATAGCAGTTTTTAAATTTACTTTTTATTTTTTAAAGTTTGAGAGTGTGTGTGCGTGTGTGTGCGAGCAGGGGAGGGGCGGAGAGAGGGAGACAGAGAATCCCAAGCAGGCTCTACACTGTCAGCCAGAGCCTGACGCAGGGTTTGATCTCACAATCTGTGAGATCATGACCTGAACTGAAATCGAGTCAGATGCTCAACCGACTGAGCCACCCAGGCACTCCCACAGCAGTGTTTTTAATGACTACAAAAGTATTGCATTACGTAGCTGGACTACAACTTGTTTCATTACAAGATGTATCATAGCACATTGCTATATTTGCTGGCTGCAGAGTGGAAAAATACGACCGTTTTCAGTTTGGCTGTAGTTACCAAATTGCCTTCAACCAGCCATAAACTGATCATTCTTCCATCTGGGAGTTAGAGAAAGCCTGTATTTGCATACCTCCACCAACAGATCATTTATCATTGTTTTTTTTTTTTTAACGTTTTTATTTTATTTTTGAGACAGAGAGAGAGCATGAACAGGGGAGGGTCAGAGAGAGAGGGAGACACAGAATCTGAAACAGGCTCCAGGCTCTGAGCAGTCAGCACAGAGCCCGACGCGGGGCTCGAACTCACAGACAGTGAGATCATGACCTGAGCCGAAGTCAGACGCTCAACCGACTGAGCCACCCAGGCGCCCCTATCATTGTTTTTTTAATGTTTATTTGTTTTTGAGAGAGACAGAGATGGAATGCGAGTGGGTTAAGGGCAGAGAGAGGGAGACACAAAATCCGAAACAGGCTCCAGGCTCCAAGCTGTCAGCACAGAGCCCGACGCGGGGCTTGAACCCACAAGCTGTGAGATCATGACCTGAGCTGAAGTCGGACGCTCAACCGGCTGAGCCACCCGGGCGCCCCAAACACTTTTTTTTTTTTTTAATCAATGAAAGGCAGTTCGTTAAAAAGGCAGTTCTCTCAAATGTTTCACTAAGTGAAAAAGCCAATCTGAAAAGGCTGAGTACTGTATGATTCTAACTATAGGATATCTGCAAATGGCAAAACTAGGGCCACACTAAGAAGATCAGTGGTTTCCAGGGCTTAGCAGATGGGGAGGGACATTAAAGAAGCCCTAAATAAATGGCACGTCATTCATTATACATTCATCAAAACCCACAGAATATACAACAGCAAGGGTGAACCCTAACGTCAACTATGATCTTTGGGTGATTGTGATGTGTCAATGTAGGTCCATCAATTGTAACAAATATACCGCTCCAGGGAGGGGTGTTGATAGTTGGAGAGGCTATGCATGTGTGGGGGGAGGTGGTGCAGAACTCTCTGTACCTTTCCATTTTTTTTTTTTTTCCAACGTTTATCTATTTTTTTGGGACAGAGAGAGAGCATGAACGGGGGAGGGGCAGAGAGAGAGGGAGACACAGGATCAGAAACAGGCTCCAGGCTCTGAGCCATCAGCCCTGAGCCTGACGCGGGGCTCGAACTCCCGGACCGCGAGATCGTGACCTGGCTGAAGTCGGACGCTTAACCGACTGCGCCACCCAGGCGCCCCTGTACCTTTCCATTTTGCTTCCAACCTAAAACTGCCCTTAAAAGACGTCTAAAAAAAAAAAGTAATTCTTGGTTTGTTTAAATTGCATAATCCTCATTGTGAGAACCAGCATTCCCTTTTTATGTTCATTGGTTATAATTTTTTGAATATCGGACTCCTTTGCCCATTTTTTTCTTTTTTTAAAAAGATTTTTAATATTTATTTTTGAGAGAGAGAGAGACTGTGAGTTGGGTGGGGGGGTGGGGAGCAGAGAGAGGGAGACACAGAGCTTGAAGCAGGCTCTGGGCTGAGTGGTCAGCACAGAGCCCGACTCGGGGCTCGAACTCATGAACTTTGTGATCATGACCTGAGCTGAAGTCAGATGCTTAACTGAGCCACCCAGGAGCCCCTAAAGATTTTATTTTTAAATAATCTCGACACCCAACATGGGGCTCAAACTCACAGCCCCCTGAGATCAAGACTTGCATGTTCCACCAACTGAGCCGGCCAGGTGCCCCTGCCCATTTTTCTAATGGAGCTTTTTCTTTAGCAGAAGACAGGTCGTAAGATGTGATTGTCCTTATCAGTTACTCCGGTATGTTTGCAGGAAGCTTGTAGTTATTCCTTAAAGCCGTTTTTAAAAAAAATTTTTTTTAATGTTTATTTTTGAGAGAGCAAAAGAGACACAGTGTGAGTGGGGGAGGGGCGGAAAGAGGGAGACACGGAATCCGAAACAGGCTCCGGGCTCTGAGCTGTCAGCACAGAGCCCGACGCGGGGCTCGAACCCACGAACCACAAGATCATGACCTGAGCCGAAGTCGGACGCTTAACCAAGTGAGCCACGCAAGCGCCCCCACAAACATCATTTTATATAGTGTGCCAGAAAAAGAGAACGTTATCTGGCAAGCGCCACTGGCAAACTAAGGGGCAGAAACATGAAGAGACTAATTATTATGTAAATGCCTTTATTTGAACTAATACATTGCTACCAGATTACATCACTTTTCAGAGTTAGAGTAACATTATGATCTTGAAAACTATAGCAAATAGCTGGACAAAGCAAGAGTACATTAAGTCCTACATACATATTTTTATTCTTTAGTGACCACATCTCCTTGTCTTAGGTGTAAAATTGGAAATTCGATGGTACACTTAGCATATCCTGTCTACGGTCCGAGCACACTCTCTCCTCAAAAGTGTCATTCAACAACATTTTTAAATCCAAAGAGAGAGTCTGAGGATACAGGTTGTAACACAAAGAAGCGTATACTGAACCAAGTGTTTTAAGATAAGATGCGTCAATTGTTTACAGCTTGGGTGTGAGAGGCCAGGGTATGCAAATTGGAAGGTCCGTTTTGTTCCTCTACCTATAATGTATGGTTTTTACTTACTTGAAGACCCCTTAAAAAAAGTAGCAAAATCAGCAGTCTTATTTAATGTAATCAAAATATTCTTAAATGTACAAAAAAGATCATGTAGAAAGAATACTGTAAAAAGATACTGATTTTCAGAATAAAAGAATACGAAAAGCCTCTATTACATTCTGCACAGCCAGTTACTTCTGCCAATTTTCAGTACTACGAACAGAAAGCAAAAGGTACTCCTATCCAAATACCCTCCGACCACAGTTCTCGAATGAGAACGAGCATACTGGATGGAAAGCAAAATTATGGTCTAAGAATATTCATATCCAATCATCTAAGCACGTCTCAAGATGTGGATGTTCTAGGAGGGAAAAAGATACACAGACATAACATACAGCAATGGGAAGTATCCAGGGCAGCAATCTAGGAGGAGAGAGTAAATGAGTTGGCCGTGAGCACATTTCAGGGGTGCCTGACAAATCCAACCTCGGCGATGGGAAAGGGGAGTCGTTTTCATTCAACCTCTTTCCCCCGTGGGCTCTCAGGATGACCAACAGTTCCTTAAGCCATGAGCACATCACCTGGAAATAGCTGACCTGGTAACCATGCACCTGGGAGCAAGGCTGTTTGTATTCAAATTGGTTATTTTACACTCTCTTCATTCCCCTGCCCATCAAGCATGCAAACACGGTCATGACCATCTTGGGCTTTACTTCCACAAGGTCTTCGGGGAGAGCATACACCCGGGCTCCAATTCTTCTAGCCATGGACACCGCGTACCTGTTTTTGGAGGAAACAGAAATTCAGATGAACTTCTTGTTAGCGAAGGACAGGAGAGGAGACGTCGGTTTCCTCTTATCATTTGGCTGGGATGCAAAACTTTCATAGTGTGGGAGTTCGGATGGGAACATTTTGCTTTTTTTGTTCTCTGTTTTGTTTTAAAGTTTATTTCTATTTATTTTGAGAGAGAGAGAGAGAGAGAGAGAGAAAGAGTGCATGCACGTGTGGGAGAGGGGCAGAGAGAGAGGGAGACAGAATTCCAAGCAGGCTCTGCACTGTCAGCCAGAGCCTGATGTGGGGCTCGATCTCACGAACTGCAAGATCATGACCTGAGCCCAAATCGAGAGATGGACGCTTAACCGACTGAGCCACCCAGGTGCCCCTCGGTGCCACTTTTTAAAGGCATACCTATAAACACCAGCCAGGTGAAACATCGATTTATGTATTTATAGCTTATTTCCTTTTCTATAAGGAGTCTGATTTATCCACACGTCCTATTTTTCATTAGGATGTTTGTCTTTAAATACTTATTTTTCAGAATCTATTATTATAAGTTCAGCCCTTGTCTCTTCTTTTTCATGCAAAACATTTTCAAAACTTAGTATTTAGTTTATGGTGTGTGTCACAGTTTTTTTTTCAGACGCTTAATCAACTGAACCACCCAGGCGCCCCTGGGTTTTGTTTTGTTTTGTTTTTTTGATGTCACTCTTAAGTGACACCAGATTTTTAAGCTCTACTGTTTGGGACAGATTTTATCCACTCCATTTCTCCAATATGCAATGAGAAATAATTTTGGAGCACTGACATGACCTGACAATGAAAAAAATATGTATATATAAAATATATATTATATATATAAAAATATATAATTATCCAGACTGGCTATATAATCAATGTTGACAGTTTCATTGAACATGTAAAGGGTAACAGACACTCTCATGTGATCTTAGAGAAAGGGGGTGGAAATCTGTGTCACATGTCAAATCCAAGCTACTTTGGTGGATACAATGAATACTTCCAAAAAGTCAAGGGCGGGGAGTCTACACGGTACATGAATGGAGTGGTCAGAATAAGGAACGGAAAAGGTACACAAAGTACGGGAAGAAAGAACTGATGTGTCCAGTGGAGGAAATTTGCAAGAGCACACTTCAATTAATCCATGAGACATTTCTAGGTGTTTTGTGACACAAATCTTTGAAGAGGACCAAGTCACTGAAAAAGGAAAGTTTTTCGGTGGGCTCGTTTTCAGTGTATGTTAGTCAAGCTTTCATGGGTCACCTGTAAAAGCAAGTCACAGTCTATGTCTTTGGTGGGGAAGGGAAGTGACAGGTGGAAAAGCCCTTGTCAATATCGTTGGCTTGCAGAAAATTTTCAAGGCATAGGTAGTTTCAGTGGAGGGTTAAGCATCCTGCTCATTTAGGGACCAAGATAATAAACTCAACATATGTAGTAAAGGTGCTTTATGCCCAGTAAAAAAGACATCAGTAAATAATGTGTTTCAAAAAAGAATATTTCTGTCTACTCTTATCTATGGCATGAATGTTCTTTTTTTTTAACGTTTATTTATTTTTGAGAGAGAGAGAGAGAGAGACAGAGCACGAATGGGGGAGAGAGAGGGAGACACAGAATCCGAAACAGGCCCCAGGCTCCGAGCTGTCAGCACAGAGCCCGACGCGGGGGCTTGAACTCACGGACTGCAAGATCATGACCTGAGCCGAAGTCGGACGCTTAACCGACTGAGCCACCCAGGCGCCCCGGCATGAATGTTCTTAGCTCATTTTCCTCTTGTAAGTCTGTAGCTGAGTCACATTAAAACCCAAAGTATATTATTTTGGTAATTTCCCAAAGCCACAACTGATTGAGCACCTACTATGTCAGGCATAATGCTAGGCTCATATATATTTTATTCATTTCAAAATTTCTAAGTATTATTTGTTCCCAATCTACTGATGAGTCTGAGGCTCAAAGAGGTATCCTCAGGTGACACCATTCTTCTTGTTTTTAAGCTTATTATTAAAAAAAATTCTTTTTTAATGTTTATTTGTTTTTGAGAGAGAGACAGAGAGAGTGAGCGAGCATGAGCAGGGGAGGGGCAGAGAGAGAGGGAGACACAGAACTCGAAGCAGCCTCCAGACTCTGTGCTGTCAGCATAGAGGCCGATGCAGGGCTCGAACTCAGAGCTGTGAGATCATGACCTGAGCCAAATTTGGGCACTCAACCAACTGAGCCACTCAGGCACCTCTATTTTTTTTAAGTTTATTTATTTTGAGAGACAGAGAAAGAGAGAGAGAGAGAGAGAGAGAGAGAGAGATCACAAGCAGGGGAGGGGCAGAGAGAAGGAGAGACAGAATCCCAAGTAGGCCCCACGCCATCAGTGCAGAGCCCGATGCGGGGCTTGAACTCACAAACTGTGACATCATGACCTGAGCCGATATCAAGAGTCGGAGGGACCCTGAACTGAATGCGCCACCCAGGCGCCCCTTTAAAGTTTATTTTCATTTACTTTGAGAGAGACAGAGAGAGAACAAGCAGGGGAAGGGCAGGAGAGAGGAAAGAGAGAATCCCAAGCAGGCTCCACGCGGCCAACGCAGAGCCCAATGCAGGGCTCGAACTCACGAAACATGAGATCATTCCCTGAGCTGAAACCAAGGGTCGGACGCTTCACTGACTGAGCCACCCACCTGGGCGCCCCTCAGATAACGCCACTGTTCAGCGGCAGAATCTGAGCAAGAATGCGGACGTGCCCGGCTCCAAGGCCTGTGCTCTTGCCAGGATATTAATCACTACTATCATTGGTATCTCTTACTTGGCGTTATTATGCTTGTCATCTTCTGTCAGATTGCCACTCTTAACAAGGTCGTAGTTTATGCAGCCCGGCTGGATGGCATCAATTAAATCCACAACCGCCAAGCTGGAGCTGATCGTCTTGTCCTAGTGTAAAAAGGACAATGAACCTGAGAGTTTCAGTATGCACAAATTAACACGTGATTACTTACAGAAAGCTGCCATAAACAAAGCCCAGTGACTTAAGAGAGTCTTGCCATTAGCCCAGCACTAATTCACACTGACGAAGAAACCCAACAGCTGCCCTTCCAAATTACTGGCACTTTCCGGCAAACATAACGTCTAAGAGTCAAATGTGGAATTCTTGCCTTAAAACTCTGAATGGAAGTTGATTTTCCAGCTTCACTCAATGTTCTGTTCACCCAGCTTACAATGATGTCGTCATTAGCTTTCTGCCCGTCTCCAAGGTCTTCCAGAACATTGAGGGTATATCTAAAAGAAGAAGCAGTGTTGTTGTAAGTGATGAATCACCGAATTCTACGGCTGACGCCAATATTGCACTGTATATGTTAACGCACCAGAATTTAAATAAAAATTTGAAAAGAAAAACATGAAATGTGGGGGGGGAGCCTATGTAACTTAGAACTGTAACATAAACTAATAATAAGGAAAACAAAAATAAAAGAGGTGGAAGAAAAGGTCCTAATCTACTTAAAAAAATTATTTATTTTGAGAGAGAGAGAGAGAGAGAGAGAGAGAATCCCAAGCAGGCGCCATACCGTCAGCACAGAGCCGGATGTAGGGCTTGAACTCACAAACCTTGAGATCATGACCCGAGCTGGAATCAAGAGTCAGATGCTTGGGGCGCCTGGGTGGCTCAGCTGTTTGACTCGGGTCATGAGCTCATGGTTCGTAGGTTTGAGCCCTTAGGTTTGAAAGACTAAAGATTTCATGGAAGGAAATTCATATTATATGAAAAAAAAAAAAATTCGAGTAGTAGTGGCTCACCACTGATCTACCCTTTGTAAGTGGTGCTGGCGGGGGGGATTTCAGTGCTTTCCAGAGCAAGCCCAACAGTCTATTGCAGGCACCTTTTATACCAGTCCAACAGTGGCCATGACCTAAAAGTAGCTGTGCTTTGGCTGGTGCTCAGTCATAAAGAATGCTTTTAAGCATTATAATTATGAGATCTTCTTTTTCAAATGGATCCAGGGACTGTTCATAATTTTTGCTTTTTTTTTTTTTTTAATTCACTGACACTAAATGAAGCTCAAGGCTGCATGCCAGGCTTCCTAGTAAAACAGGTGAACAGGGGTGCCTGGGTGGCTCAGTTGGTTAAGCATCTTGATTTCAGCTCAGGTCACGATCTCACGGTTCGTGAGATCGAGCCCCACGTCAGATCTATGTGCTGACAGCCTGTGTGGGATTCTCTCTCTCTGCCCCTCCCCGACTCATGCTCCTCTCTCTCAAAATACATGCAGAAAACTTAAAAAAAATAAAACCAGGAAATATTCACAGTTCTGCTGCCTGGCTTTCAAGGAGGCATCTCCCACTGAACACCCAGCATGTATTCGTTACTTAAGCCCACTTAAGAGTCTAAACGCAAACATTTCAAAGACATAGTCACTGACACGTCTGCCTGAAAGGAACAAGAAGCAGATCACAGACCAGTACTGCAGCGAAGCGTGAACAGCTCGAACTGCGTACCGTACCTTCTCATCAGCTGCCAGACCAAAGCTAAAGTCAGAGTTTGGTTTCCATCATTCAGGTCCTGCCCTCCAATACCGACCAGGGAGAATTTGGCAGGATGCTTCCCCAATTCAACAGCATAGTTGCAGTTTTCCAGCTGTAAACGCACAGAAGGTAAACGGTCAAAGATCTCTCATCTGTTTACTCCGCGCACATATGTGAGTACGTGTTTGCGACGCGGGGTGCTCCACACATCAAAAAAGGTCAAGACACAGTTCCTGTTCTCAAGAAGCTCAGACTCAAGAGTGTTCTAAACGAAAGAAACACACGGAGAATAAAAACAGCCCGTAACAAATCTGTGTGGCGACTGAATGATCTACCTTTTTCATGTTGGCTCCGAGTTTTGGGTATGGAGGTTTATTGACCTTACTCCAGTCAACAGGAACTTTAATTCGTTCGTACAACTGTAAGATTACCAAGGCGTCTTGTAGGTCACTAAAGATTTAAAAAGAATGCAATCAGTGTTTTCAGACAGCCAGACTTGGTTTCATGAAAAGCAGTAACAGTACAGGGGTGACTAAAACATAGAAAACCTGACCAACGATGGAAGAATAGCTGAAGAAGCTGTGGTATATCTACACAATGGAATATTACTCAGCCATCAAAAAGAATGAAATCTTGCCATTTGCATCAACGGGGATGGAACTGGAGTGTGTGATGCTCAGCGAAATAAGTCAGGCAGAGAAAGACAAATACCATATGATTTCACTCATATGTGGAATTAAAGAAACAAAACAGATGAACATAGGGAAAGGGAAGGAAAAATAAGATAAAAACAGAGAGGGACGCAAACCATAAGAGACTCTGAAATACAGAGAACAAACTGAGGGTTGATGGGGGAGTGGGAGAGAGGGGAAAATGGGTGATGGGCATTAAGGAGGGCACTTGTTGGGATGAGCGCTGGGTGTTGTATGTAAGTGATGAACCACTAAATTCTACTCCTGAAATCGTTATTACAACTATATTAACTAAATGGGATTTAAACTAAAGAAGTAAATAAAACCTAGAAAACCACAGATAATACCCCAGGCTCCTATTTTCTATCAGTCTGTCCCCAAAACAAAGGTAACATCATCTTGCTCACTGGAAATATTTATTGAGAGCTTACTTTTTGCAAGGGACTATTCTAGAAGCTGGGCAATAGGACAAAAATCCCTGGCCTTACTTTAGAGTTAGAGAGAGAGACTAAAAACAAGTATATGGATAAACAGATCATTTGATTTGGGGGTGTATATAACTGCTATGGAGATAAAAGAGAACTAGGGTTAGGGTTAAGGAGCGTTAGGTGCTGGGCCGGGTCTGAATTCGTGGTTTGAATATAGTAAGGGAGTAAGGCATTAGAGGCGGAAAAGAACATTCCATGCTGAGAGAACAGTGAACACGAAGGCCTCAAGACATCATGGATGGTCTACCTAAGGCACTTCTTGGTCTCTGTTTCAAAATATTAACTATCTGTTCCCTAGGGTGTTAGAAAGACATCCTTACATTCTTTCACTTAATGATCATACAGAGAAATAATCTGGGCTTCTGCATATTTGGAACATAATGATGGATGTCACCGCTAAGCATTTTCCACTATAAATGACCGCTGTAAACTAACTTTTTTTGAGAGAGAGGGAGAGAGTGCGTGCAAATGGGGCAGAGGGAGGCAGGGGAGAGACAGAATCTTAGGCAGCCTCTAGGCTCAGTGCGGAGCCCAACACGGGGTTCGATCTTGAGCTGAATTAGGAGTCAGACACTCCACCAGGCACCCTGTAAACTAACATTTAGAAAATGTTTAGAGGTGTAATTATTTCTGTGGCATCCACTCATGACGTTCCTAATTGTTTATAAGAAAAGTAGAAAAGCTTACGCATAGAGATGGTTTACATGGGGATTAACACCAAGAGAGTTCATCCAGTTACGGAAGGTTCTTTCTTCACGAGTTTCTCCTATTAAGAATATTCACAAAGTTTATATATTAATGCAACACCTTGTACATGTGCATATAATATGAAAGCATATGTAAGATTATTTCGTTTCCTCTGTACAGATCTAGAGGTCTTCTCCGATATGAATCTCCAAACATTCTCTCTACTTTCTCTCTACATACATGCTTTTTATTGTTTTTATTTTTTTAAAGTTCATTTCTTTATATTGAGAGAGAGACAGAATCCTAAGCAGGCTCCATGCTGTCAGTGCAAAGCTTCAATGTGGGGCTCAGTCTCACAAACCGTGAGATCATGACCTGAGCCAAGGTCGAGAGTCGGACACTTAACCAACTGAGCTACCCAGGTGCCCCCAGATACATGCCTGTTTTTAAAAATCTATTCATTTCATTTTAAAATTAAAGAATGCAAATTTATAATCAGTTAAGCAATTTAGAGGTTTATGAAGTTTTAATAATCTTCTGTCCCTTGTAATCCTTCCCCAATATCTCCCAGAAGTAACTGATGTGATCAGTTTTACATTAAAAAAACTTTTGTGGTTATATGAACCCTCTATACTCATGAATTTACTTCTTCTTTCTACACATTTATACATCCTAAGCTACACACGAGTACTCATTTTACATGCCTATAATACTACAGATAAGTTACTTGAAACTGGAAAAGCATAAAGAGAGGGAGACACGGAATCCGAAAAAGGTCCAGGCTCTGAGCTGTCAGCACAGAGCCCGACGTGGGGCTTGAACTCACAGACTGCGAGATCATGACCTGACCCGAAGTCAGATGCTCAACCGACTGAGCCACCCAGGCGCCCCATTATTTTTTCTTTTTAGAGAAACAGCATGTGAGCAGGGAAGAAGGGCAGAGGAGAGAGAAAGAGAATCTCAAGCAGGTTCCACGCTCAGCACGGAGCGCGACGCAGGGCTTGACCCCACGACCCTGGGATCCCGACCTGAGCTGAAATCAAGAGTCGGGCTCAACTGCCTGAACCACCCAGGCGCCCCTTAAAGATTTTATTTTTAAGTAATCTCTATACCCTACGTGGGGATCAAATTCAAAATCCCGAGATTGAGACTAGCACGCTCAACTGACTGAGCCTGCCGGGCGCCCCTAGTATTTTTTGAGTAGGGGAGTAGAAAAGGAATCGGGGCTAGTTCTGGTCAGTCCAACCATGGATGAATGAAATAATACTGTAAATTTATAGGTCAAATTTAATGCATATGTATATTTGCGGGGGGAGAGGTTTAAAAAGTGATCTAATTCTAAAATATTAAAATAAAGCACGGGTTTACTAAGTGGCCTTAAGCTAAGTGATCCGTGACTCCTTTACAAGTTTCCTTGTATCATCCTTTTCTATCAGCTGCCACTTTTTACTCAGCCTTTGGGTCTACTTCCAGCAGATATTTGCTAAGGGAAAGTGGATAAGGAAACGTATTAAGTCAAGATCCTGAAATCATCGTGGCCTACGTAACATATTTCCACTCTGTAGTCCTGCACATTAGAATGTGAGAAACCTTCAGTTACCTTCCAATAGAGTCCAGTCAATATCCTGGTTCTCTGGCTTCGTTAGTGCTGGGTATTTATTGAACAGGTTAGCCACAAAGGCCAAGTTCAGTTTGGGGTTTCCACTGACAACATCAGCAGGGGTAACAAACTGTCTGCAACCTAACTTGTCTGCTTGTTGAAGCATACTCTCTGCTCTCTTCAAATCATCTGTTTCCTGTTGAAGTAAGAAGACATATTGTAAAAGGCTAAAAATACTAAAAATATAGAAACGTTTCCCTACAATGATAGGCTGGATATACAATTCTACTTTCTCTTAGCCAACACATGGTATTTATTATAAAATTGTTTGTGGAATGCAACAGAAAGTTGGCTGTATTTGATTGCAGTACCTTAAAAATACCCTAGGTGGCACCAGATGATTTATCTAAGGATAATACATTTAATTCCACTGGGATTACATCTCCTGCTAAAACTCATCAAGAAAAAAGCAAAAACTGCTCAGATTTTTCAGTTGGGCCCTAAGGGAGGTGTAAGACTGAAAAAGAGAAAATAATTATGAGAAAATAATTTAAAAATAATAATCAAGAATCGCAGTTTCCAATGATTTGATTTCAGGTTTAAATTGTGCATTTCAAATTGTAGTTTTTCTCTTCAGGGATTTTTATTTTAGTCTATTTTATTTGTTTACGGTTTGTTTTACTTAACTTTTCCACCCACGAAGCAGCAATGTTGTGCATTTCTGCAAAGAATACTTACTTTCGACTAATTCCTATGACTCCCAACTTGTTACCTTCTTCCCCATTCTATTTTTTTTTTTTCAACGTTTATTTATTTTTGGGACAGAGAGAGACAGAGCATGAACGGGGGAGGGGCAGAGAGAGAGGGAGACACAGAATCAGAAACAGGCTCCAGGCTCTGAGCCATCAGCCCTGAGCCTGACACGGGGCTCGAACTCACGGACCGCGAGATCGTGACCTGGCTGAAGTCGGACGCTTAACCGACTGCGCCACCCAGGCGCCCCAATAATGTTCATTTTTTATTTTGAGAGAGAGAGAGAGACAGAGCGAGAGCACTAGGGTGAGTCGGGGAGGGGTAGAGAGAGAGGGAGACAGAGAATCTCAAGCAGGCTCTGCACTGTCAGCACAGAGCCCAACGCGGGGCTCGAACCCAGAAAATCTGAGATGACCTGAGCCGAAACCAAGAGTCAGAAGCTCAACCAACTGAGCCACCCAGGTGCCCACCCCATTCTATTTTTTTCCCCTTTTCTTTTCCCCCCTGGAAAGATGCATGCTGAGCTCTGGATCAACATAGGGTTTGGTGAAGAATGTGAGTTACCCAATCATTTCAGATCAGTGTCAAAATTAGTTTCTCAGACACCCAGTATTCCCGCCTCCCAATGCTACAAGTAAAAAAACCGGGAGCTACAGGAGGCACAGTTGCTTTGGGATTTTCTGTGTCTAGTGACCTATGTTTGGAAAAGAACACAGCAACACTCTGAGAAGTTCCTATATCTGTACACTACAGTTTGTCTCAGGGCAAATGTGGCACTTCTGGACAACAGTGTCCCCTATAAAAAGGTATTACAATTGGTGGGAAAAGAAGAGATAAAGCTAAAGGAAGCTTGAGGAATGTTACTTTTAAACCAACGCTGCCCAGAATGTATAATTTGAGGGTTTTAACTTTGTCTTTAAATTTTTTTTTTAACGTTGATTTATTTTTGGGACAGAGAGAGACAGAGCATGAACGGGCGAGGGGCAGAGAGAGAGGGAGACACAGAATCCGAAACAGGCTCCAGGCTCTGAGCTGTCAGCACAGAGCCCGACGCGGGGCTCGAACTCACGGACCGCGAGATCGTGACCTGAGCCGAAGTCGGCCACTCAACCGACTGAGCCACCCAGGTGCCCCTTAACTTTGTCTTTAATGGGTGATGCTCCTTAGTTTTTTAACCTCCAGTGCGATACCTTGACTGTGTAGGACTCCAGAACAATGTGTGTTTATTGTGTTACCCTTGTAACCTTCTGCAGCCAGTAACCACCAGAAGATTGGCAATTGAGCGGGATTCAACGTTTCTTCAGGATTCTCTGTGAGCATATAGTGAGTTCCTCTCAGAGCCTTTTCTATTTCTTGTAACCTGTCAGTTATTACTTTAATATTGTTTGATTTATGCTATTTACCAGCTTTATCTTAAAATCCCTTCTTCATTGATCACCCTGGCATTCTTAATGAAGCACTGACATAATATTGGAACAGAAGGAAGCTTTAAAATAGATGACAACCAAAAACTTAAATAGTCAAATATACGATAGTGAAATAAAAATAATCAAATCAAAAAAATATATATATGCAAAAATAACTTCAGCTCCTATCTCACACTATATTCAAAATTAACTCCAAACATATATTTCTAAATGCAAAAAGCCAAACTCTAAAAACCTCTAGGAGAAAACATAGGAGGAAATACTTGTGACCTTGTATTATGCTAAAATTTCTCAGATACAACATCAAAAGCATGATCCGTAAAAGAAAAATGACTAAATTTGACTTGGCTAAAATTAAGAACGTCTGTTCTTTGAAAAACGTTGGGAGAAAACATTTGCAAATCACATATCCGATAAAGGATTTGTATCCAAAATACATAAAAAACACTCAAAACTTGCTAATAAGAAAACAAACAATGCAATTAAAAATGGACAAAATGTTTGAACAATGACGATACACGGATGGTAAATAGTCACATAAAAATGTTCACCATCACAGGTCACTAGGGAAATACAAGTTAAAACCACAATGACAGATCTTTCAACACCTGTTAGAATGAGCCAAGTTAAAACGGCTAACCACACTGAAGTGTTAGCGAGGACGTGGATGAACTGGAACTTTCATACACTGCTGGTGGCAATGTAAAATGGTACAACCACTTGGGCAAATGAATTGGCAGCTTCTTCAAAAAGTTAACCATCACCAATAACCATACCCCATCACTCAGCCATTTCACTCCTGGGTACTTCCCAAAGAGAAATAAACGCACATATTTACACAGAGACTTCTATATGAATGTTCATAGCAGCTGTAGTTGTAATAGCCCCAAACTGGAAACAATCCAAATGTTCAACAAGTGCGTGGCTTAACAAATTGTGGTATATCCATTCATCGGAATACAATTCAGCCTTTAAGAAGGAATGAATTTATGATACATGTGACAACATGAATGAGTCTCAAAATAATCATGCCAAGCGAAAGGAGCTACACAAAAAAAGAATACATACTACAGGGGTCCATTTATATAAAATTTGCAAATATTCAAACTAATGTAAAGTGAAAGAAAGCAAATGAGCGGTTGCCTGGGAAGAGGGAGTAGGGGAAAGTGGCAGGAAGGAACTATAAAGGATCACGAGCAACCCTGATGTGATAATGGATTTAAAAAAAATCAGTCATCAATGAGGCCCTAAAGAAGGTATAAGGCTGAAAAAGATGAAGAAGGACACGGAACAACAAGGGAAAAGCGTGAGCATGGGCTCAGAGATAAAACTAGTGGGAAACATCGCTGGATAGGAGACCTGGAACAAGACTGTGTAGGGCCTTAAGTGCTGAGCAGAACATTTCGGACTAAAGACTACAGTCAATGGGAATCCTTGAAGGACTCTGAGGAGGGAAGAGACAAAGGAGTGTTTTCAGATCAATCAGGGAAGACTGAATGGAGAAGAGCTGTATCAGAATCAGAATCAGTTAGTATCCTGGTGCCATTTACACAGGCATAAGGTCATCTGGTTAGCCTTCCCAGACAGCTCCCTAGTGCACAGGACAGCCCCTCATCCATACCAAGTGACTGAACCAAAGAGTCTCACATCTAACATACAGACAGAAATACACGTACACAAGTCAGTTACAAGTTCAGTTCTGATAAGGGCAGTGTAAATGGTTTAGACCGTATAATCCACTCAATCCCACTGCATAATAGGGTAGAAATGTGGATTTTCTTTCCTTCTTCTTCTCCTTTTTTTTTTTTTTTTTTTTTAAGTAGGCTTCATGCCCAGCATGGAGCCCAACGCGGGGCTTGAACTCACAAACCGTGAGATCATGACCTGAGCTGAAACCAAGAGTCGGGTGCTTAACTGACCGAGCCACCCAGGTGCCCCCAAATTAGTACAGTGCATCCTATATCTAATAGGTACAAAGAATAAACCAGGCGAACGTAGAAACTTGAGACTAGTCTAGTCCAACTCCTTACTTTATGGATGAGTTAAGTGAGATCCAGTATGGGGAAGAAATGTGTCCAAGGTCACTGGACAAATCAATGACGTAAGCAGGGAACATGTTCCGTGAATGATTCCCCATACTGGATTTCAGGGATCAGCAGTCTGTAAACATAGTCACATTACCCTCAACACAGGAATATTACAGATGCATATATGAACATAGAGTCACTAAATGTCTTACTGTGATTACAATCCAAACACCTGGAAAAGGTTAGTTTCTAACACTTATTTCCTCACCCTCGCTTTGCATATTTTATGCAACCCATATAAACCAACAGCGCCATCACTGTGGAGCTCACTAATAAACTGTCAAAATCAACCAAAGCTAATCTTTCTGCCTTTGAATTACACCCACAGCAATACATTTTAAAGTAACGCTTAAAACTGTCAACACCACCACATGCAATTATAGCAATTCTTGCTGTTTAGAAGAAATGGACAATGCTTTTGTAAGACTGTAGAATTTCAATACTTACGTTGAAACCCGACATGTTAATATCTATCCGTGGTTCCCCTTCTTTTTGTCCTTTTGGTGCAATTTGATTGAGAAGATGGAAATAGGCTTTGGAATCCTACAAGTGAATTGAAAGTTTCAGTGAGATCACATTTACAAAGAATGAATGTATCCTCTTGTCCCATGTTTGTAAGGATATTTGCATTGGATTTTGGGAGAACAGATGGCAGAAATCTCTGCCTTCAAAGCTAACGGATCTTTCCCCCAGAAAAGTCCATCTATCTGGCCTAACGTCTGCCTTGAATATGGATAACTAGATTTTATCATGACTTCACAATTGATTAACATTACCCATAATACTAGTAAACACATAACTAGTTCTGTACCTTCACTGAATTACTGAAGTCAATAAGCTTGGTAGACAAAACAAGCAAGAAAAGAAAGTAGGAGCAGAAATCCAGGAAGCATAGGGAAAGAGAAAATAAACAGGTTACATCATTACAAAACACGATATATACCATAACCTACGGAGAAGAGATTAGCTGTGTTAAAGATGTATTTAGTTGTAGACTTAAATGACCATTCTTAAATGAGTAACACTTGAGTGGGTGAAATAACACATTTAACACTTTGTGACCTGAATATACTTAGCCAAACACGATTTTTCTTTTTAAGCTCCTGAACTCATTTATTGTTTGAATGTTTTCGCTTGGAATTCCAATAATTAAAGCGGTGTTGCTCATATGGGGGTGGGCTGCGTGACTTCGGGCTGTGTGGACACGCCACAGAATACAACTTGAAAACCACAGTACCACCGCAAACAATCAATAAGGGTCCCCAACACACCTGTCAAGTAAACTGCCTTCAGGGGACAGAAACTGCTCACCGCTAGGAAGGTGATCCTTCAATATAGCAGGACTTGGAATTCCTATATAATATTTTTGTAATCAGAAGTGTTAAACATCATGGTAGTAAACTAGAGGATTACTGACCCTTGACGTCCAGACAGGCTCTAAAGGAATGTTCCTCCTAGTAAGTTCTGTAGATTATGTGCACCTTAATCCCCTGGGGGAAGCTGTCCAATATGCAGATTACTGGATCAAAACCCAGACCTACCAAATATGAACCCCTGGGAGTTACCCAGAGCTGCGTCTTAGATGAGCTAAGGCAAGTGAGTTTGACGCATAATGCCATAAATGATGCCAAGAACGGGGAGAATCAGGTGAGTGAAATCCATTTCAGACCAATTCATGAAATGCAAACCCAGATGCTACCATTAGTGGGCATAGGGTTTGCCTCCCTGTAATAGGATATTTACTGTTGCAAAAATGTGTTTGCTCACAATTTCTTTCTAAAGGTGCATAAACAATTCATGATCAAATCCTATGCACTTGAGAACAGGTAAAGAGCAGGCCCAGCATTGTATGTACTATCCTGAAAAGGGCTTTGCACGTGAAAATTGAACTTGAATACGGATAAGTTGGAAGCCCTTTTTCACATTACCGAACAATGCTTTGCTTTTTAAAAAGATTCAAGGCAGGCTTTATTTATTTACTTTTAAACAGGATTTCCTTTTGTACATTTAAAATACATCCCAGAACAGAAAACCCATTTCCAAGTGGTTTTTGAGAGCACATCTAATGCATACGGCAAAAATACACCTGGCCAAACATGTTGTGTAAGTTAAAAGAAGGGATGGGGAACCAGCTGGTCTTACAATTTTGGAGCTATCCTGAAGTTTCACTGATGAAATCAGTATTGCCAATATCCCATCACTTCCTCTCACCGCTGAACGCATTGATGTGACCACAGACTATTGTTTTCATAGCCCTGTGGGTCAGTGACAGCTGGTGAAGATCCTTGAGTTTGTTCCCTGTGTCCCAACGTCTGGATTTTGCAGAGAGTCGAGGCAATTAATGAGGACTCTGTGATATTCACTATGGTAATTGTGGCCCCCTCTCTCTGGGAAGCCAAAGCAACATGTGGTCAAGGACTTGATTTTCTTTTTCTTTTTTTTTTTTTAAGTTTATTTATTTTTGGGAGAGAATGAGAGAGAGAGAGAGAGAGAGAGAGAGAGAGAGAGAGAGAGAGACAGAGAGCACACAAGCCGGGGAGGGACAGAAAGAGAGGGGGACAGAGGACCAGAAGGAGGCTCCGTCCTGTCAGCACAGAGCCCGACGCGGGGCTCGATCTCACAAACCGCGAGATCACGACCTGAGCCGCAGTCGGACCCTTAACCGACTGAGCCACCCAGGCGCCACTTTGCAGGTCTGTTATGTGCCAGGTATCGTGTTAGAGGTGGGATTTAGCAGGAGGGCCCTAGAGCAGGGGCTGAGGTAGGAGACACAGACATATGTTGAGAGCTCATCACTACCCTCCGGAACTCAGTGTCTAATGGTGGGAGCACATGACAGAAGAGAAGCCAAACATGAAAGACGAAGGGGAATCTCGGGGCCCTTTCTCGCTCTTCTAGAGCTATACTAACAGATACACTGAGGTCTGGGAAAGGCAGTTAGGAAGAGGTTAGTCATGGCCCCCCCTTCTATACTCCATGTTTAACAGTAGGAAGAACGTAGAAGTTAGGACTAGAATACTTGTACTCTTTTTCACAGAAGCAGAGCTAGACTTGGGGCTAGTGCTCGGTCCTAGGTTTTGTCTCTTACTGAAAACTACCATCGGGGCCAAGGGCCAACAAGGCCTGGTGATATACTGGCAGAATTCCCTCGCTGCTCATCACGTCGCCCAAGAGTGTGATCGTTCTCTGCACCGTTACCTTGATGTCAGCACTAAAGTTGTTGATTTTTTGCCAGCCCGAGTTTTCCAAATGAAAGTTGGCCCATCTAAGCAGAAGCTCTTCTGGAGACAGTTTCATGAGCTCCTCCAAAGTCTCCCCATCTCGAAGTAAGGCGGCCAAGGCTATAAGGAAAAAAACCCCCCCAACCGATATGTTATCTGACAACGGTCATTGTAAGTTCATTTGGTCTTCTGACGCTCTGTGAAGTAATGGACGTGCAAAAACTAGCATGACCTAGGTCCTCAGTTTTAGGTACGGGGAGTCTAATGAAAGATAAATACAGAAGTAGATACTTATGCAATGATATAAAGATGCTGTGTTATGAAGATACACAGCAAATACACAATACTATAATGTATTGTTTTTATTATTCTTCACATTCCAAATGGCAAATAAGTTACAGGCTTTTGTAAATGCTTCTTTACTTAATTTAGAGAGAGAGAGAGAGAGAGAATGTGTGTGCAAGCAGGCAAAGAGCAGAGAGAGGGAGAGAGAGAATCCCAAGCAGGCTGTGCACTCAGCCACCCAGGCACCCCAAGTTACAGTTTTTGAAACATTTTTACATTATGTCATATACTTACCTAAACTGTCCTTGTTTAATAATATTAAAATCAGAGATTGGGGGAAGGATGTTAAAAATATTGGAGCCTTTATACTTAACCTTTTGACTACAGGAGTACAGGAACACTACAGTATTCATATTTATTTTTTATTTTTTTAGTGTTTATTTTTGAGAGAGAGAGATAGAGTGCAAGTGGGGGAGGGGTGGAGAGAGGGGGAGACACAGAACCCAAAGCAGGCTCCAGGCTCTGAGCTGTCAGCACAGAGCCCGACGTGGGGCTTGAACTCATGAACTGTGAGATCAGGACCTGAGCTGAAGTCGGACACTTAACTGACTTGAGCCACCCAGGCGTCCTGGTATTCATATTTAAGTATAGTTAACTTACTCCTGAAGGGTTAAATATGGTTTTTAAAAAATATTTGTACTTTTTTAAAAAAGTAATCTCTACACCCAACATGGGGCTCAAACTCACAACCCCCAAACCAAGACTTGTATGCTCTACAGACTGAGCCAGCCAGGTGCCTGGGTTAAATCTATTTTTAATGGGATATAATTCAACTTTACATTTTCTATAGCACCTAACATGTAAAAGCCCCTCAATTATTATTTTTTTAGAGATGAATGGGTGTTTTTTTTATGCTTATTTATTTTTGAGAGAGAGAGAGAGAGAGAGAGAGAGAGAGAGAGAGAGAACGAAGGGGCAGAGAGAGGGAGACACAGAATCCAAAGCAGGCTCCAGGCCCTGAGCTGTCAGCACAGAGCCCGATGTGGGGCTTGAACCCACGAACTGCGAGATCATGACCTGAGCCAAAGTCGGATGCCCAACCGACTGAGCCACCCAGGCACCCCACCGCTCAATTATTTTTTGTTGTTGAATGAAATGTGTAGAAGAAGCCAAAGGTTTTTGGTAAATATTCCCTCAGGGAATAGAAGCAGGGGTGTCTGCATAGAGAACCATCTAAATTTTAGCACTGTTTTAGGAGTACGTCACGCAGCCTAATGCAATTATTACCTCCCATAAGATAAAAGGAGGTTTATATTGAACAAGAAGACTGAAATTGCCTGATTTCTGAAGAGGTCTAAGTAATGCTTTTATCAGGCCAGTTTCATCTTTCACGGACTCTGCTTCATGCCATGTCACTTTGACCCTGAGGGATTGAAGCAAGGGCAGAGGCTGCATGGTCACTTGTCCAGGACCCTCCGTTGGCTCCCCATCTCCACCAAGTCAAAGGCTAGAAAGGATTAAACACCATGACATCTATGCACCTGAGACCTTGGCAAAGAAGAGTCATTTGATCTATTACACAAGCCGATGTAATTTTATTTTGTCGTCCTCTTTTCCTTTTTGAACAGACTTCAACTCCTTTAATAAGACAAACACCACGGTGAAGGTGGCTAGCAGCAAGAGGAATTATATTTGTTCAAATATAGGTACCTTGGAGTGGACCAAAAGAGAAAGTGTAATGGTGTCCAAAGTGGCCAAAAAGTCTTACGATGGATGAATGTGCAAAATGAGACGGCCGACAAACAGTCTGGGACTTTGAAACTGCTGAGAACCCCAAATATATATTCCCCAGAAGTCACTAGGATTGAGAGACTGATTTCTGGAATAAAATAGGAATATTTGGAGCGGTGCTTCATATTTTAATTTAGCTTTACAGGAAGAGGGTCATGTGTAAGAAGGATGATGCTTCTGCTGGTTCAGAACATATGCGACCATCAAGGGCAGGTTGGCATAGTTCTGAAGAGATCTAAATCAGCGAGAGAATAGAAAAAGCACTAAAAATAATACTAAAGAAGAAAAGTTGTAATCAGGCTGTTTTCCTGAATAACACTATAACATTACCTTCTGTTAATTCTAGTTATCGTCTAATCACCTCAATTAAATGAAAGCACAACAGTCTGCATGACTAGGAACAAAATAACCAATAAACAACTTTCAAAATAGTGACGATGTTCCATTACCTTCATTCCTGCTTAATTCAATGTCGGCGAACAAACCGATCTTAATGATCTGCCAGAGCAGTCCCAAAACCAGATGGGGTTTCCCAGCCCGCAAATCCTCTGCACCGATGTTCACAACGTGACACCCAATGGCAGAAGCAGAGTTCAGTGCCAAGTTCAAGTTTTCCTGCAAGACAGCCAGTTTATACATTTGCTTCTTGACCTTTCCATTTTTTAGGCGTCTACACCCTTCACTGAAAATAATGCTCAACGAGGAAATGAGTTTCAGCCATACAGGATCCATAGAAAACAAACTCCAGACAACAAATTCCAGACTTTGGCGTTAAAAGCCCAGCTATAACAAATCTCATCCTTATAGTTATTGTCCTTTCCAGAATTCTATGGGAAGTTAACGTGGTATTTTAATTTGGTCTCTTCTTTGGTCCTTTCTCACAAAAGGAAATGGACGAGAGACGTAGAATCAGTATATCCATGTGAGTTAAGTGTTGCATTTTTTTAAGACTGTATTTTTTAAATTTTTTACTTATTTTTTAAATTTACATCCAAGTTAGTTAGCATATAGTGCAACACTGATTTGAGGGGTAGACTCCTTAATGCCCCCTACCCATTTAGCCCATCCCCCCTCCCATCACCCTTCCAGTAACCCTCTGTTTGTTCTCCATATTTAAGAGTCTCTTCTGTTTTGTCCTCCCCCCCCCCCCGTTTTTATATTAGTTTTGCTTCCCTTCCCTTATGTTCGTCTGTTTTGTATCTTAAACTCCTCATGAGTGGAGTCATATGATATTTGTCTTTCTCTAATTCCGCTTAGCATAATCCCCTCTAGATCCATCCACGTAGTTGCAAATGGCAAGATTTCATTCTTTTTGATTGCTGAGTAATACTCCACTGTATATATATACCACATCTTCTTTATCCATTCATGCACTGATGGACATTTGGGCTTTTAAGATTGTATTTTTAAGGAATCTCAACACTCAACACCGGGCTGAAACTTACAACCCCGAGATCAATAGTCGCATGCTCTACTGACTGAGCCAGCCAGGTGTCCCAACTGTTGGGTTTCTCAACTTACCTAAACGAGGTCTATCCCACGTACCTGAAAAAGTTCTAGAGGTTTCAAGCTCCACATCCCAAGAGGTGCTCTTGCCTGAGGGAATTTTGTTATCTAACAGGGTAATACTCACTTGATAGAAAGGGAAAATGCTCCATTCCTTAAGCATGCTAATTGACTAAGAGCTTAAATATTTTTTCTTTATTTCTGCATGCTTGCACACAGTATGTAATGAAAAGAATATAGGGCTTTGGAGTTGGACCTGGATTTGAACTTCAGTTCCAACATTAAACTTGGACAAGCTCAGAAGCCTTTTAGAGTCCCAGCTCTCCTCTGTCAAATCTGGATAATGGTCCTCAACTCAAGAGTTGTTATAAGAATTACATGGGAAGATACACAGGGCAGAACCTATGGTCTACAGAATAGGTCCTCACATGGCAGTTTCCCTGAAGAGGACAGGAAGACCAATGCGCACCTGAATGATGAAGGGCGTAAGTTTCTTCTTGTTGATGGCCCTTTCATCAATTGTATCAGGAACTGAAAGGTTGATCATTTTACTGAAACAAAAATTAAACAAGGAGTTGGTTGACTTTTAAAGAGCCTGTAAACATCACAATATTTTAAGGCTTATCCCAAAACGCCACTCATGTGTAATCTGAAAACGATACATGCAATATGTGACTTTCATCATGTTGATCACACAAGAAAAACTATACATGTGAAAAACTCAAGTTGAAACAAAAGACCAACGTGTTTGGTCCAGTAGCTGGGTATTTCTGAGTTGGGCATGGGGGCATACTCTCTCATTTAAATTTTTTGTATTTTCCACATTATTTTATAAGAATAAATAATTTGGATAGTGAAAAAAAAACCTTACTAAATAACTTAAAAAAATTTTTAATGTTCATTTATTTTTGAGAGAAAAAGAGACAGAGCACAAGTGGGAGGGGGTCAGAGAGAGAGGGAGACACAGAATCTGTAACAGGCTCCAGGCTCTGAGCGGTCAGCGCAGAGCCCGACGCGGGGCTCGAACCCATGCACCACGAGCTCATGACCTGAGCCAAAGTTGGATGCCCCACCGGCTGAGCCACCCAGGCACCCCCCATAAGCATTTTTAATTGCATTTTACATACAAGTAGCTTTTACTAATATTTAAAAAATTAATTAGACATAGCACAGAATACTAGATCATTTAAAATAGACAAACTCTTGGATCATCTAGACTAGCGTTTCTCAACTCTTGACTATGTATTAGAATTTATCTGTTGTTTTTGAGGGGGGCGGAGAGGCAGAGAGAGAGGGAGACACAGGATCCAAAGCAGGATCCAGGCTCTGATCTGTCAGCACAGAGCCTGATGCAGGGCTTGAACCCATGAGCTGTGACATCATGACCTGAGCCAAAGTCGTACTCTTAACTGACTGAGCCACCCAGGCACCCCCTGAATAAATTTTAAAAACAGATAAAACCCCACACTGAAATTCTGTCTCTTCTAGATTGTGTAATTCACAATTAAAAACGACCATTTATTGGGGCACCTGGGTGGCTCAGTCAGTTAAGCGACTGACTACGGCTCAGGTCATGATCTCACAGTTTGTGAGTTCGAGCCCCGCGTCCGGCTCTGTGCTGACAGCTCAGAGCCTGAAGCCTGCTTCAGATTCTGTGTCTCCCCCTCTCTCTACCCCTTCCCTGTTCAGGCTCTGTGTCTCTCTGTCTCTCAATGATAAATAAACGTTTATTTTTTTTTTAATTTTTTTTTTAACGTTTATTTATTTTTGAGACAAAGAGAGACAGAGCATGAACAGGGGAGGAGCAGAGAGAGAGGGAGACACAGAATCCGAAACAGGCTCCAGGCTCTGAGCTGTCAGCACAGAGCCCGACGCGGGGCTTGAACTCACGGACCGTGAGATTGTGACCTGAGCCGAAGTCGGACGCTTAACCAACCGAGCCACCCAGGCGCCCCTAAATAAACGTTTAAAAAGATTAAAAAAATAATTTTAAAAAATGACCATTTATTCACAAGGAGGTAAATTTGTTGAGCATGAGATTCTTTCATTCACCATATTTACTGAGCGCCTTAATGATGAGTTAGGCACTACATTTGGTGCTAATTCAGTGGTGAGAGAAAGGAAGGTTCTGCTAATTAGACAAGAATCTAGGACTTTGGAAGAATCTCATCTGGTAAAATTTGGACTGAGATGCTAACATTTTAGATGTTTATAAACACTGCCTTAAAACATGTTATTCTGCACAGGGAAAACCATGCTTCTTTCCATGTAAAATTTCAATATGAAATAAATAGCATCATGTGATTATTTCTCTGTATTAAAACACAGGGGGCATTATTTCTTTAGTGCCTATATACAGACAGAAGAGGGGCTCTCTTACGGTGTTTAAAAACATTTCTTTATTTACTTATTTATATTTGAGAGAGAGAGAGTGCGAGCGGGGAAGGGGCCGAGAGAGAGAGAATCTTAAGCAGGTTCCATGCCCAGCACAGAGCCCGAGGTGGGGCTTGATCTCCCAACCCTGAGATCATGACCTGGGCCGAAAGCAAGAGTCCCATGCTCCACCGACTGAGCCACCCAGGCGCCCCTTCTTACTTTTTTATTTTTTATTATTTATTTATTTATTTGTTTATTTATTTATTTATTTTTTAACGTTTATTTATTTTTGAGACAGAGAGAGACAGAGCATGAACAGGGGAGGAGCAGAGAGAGAGAGGGAGACACAGAATCTGAAACGGGCACCAGGCTCTGAGCTGTCAGCACAGAGCCCAACGTGGGGCTTGAACTCACAGACCGTGAGATCATGACCTGAGCCAAAGTCGGACGCTTAACCGACTGAGCCACCCAGGTGCCCCCCCCCCCTTTTTTTTTTTAAAAGAAATGTTAAAAATTTTTTACTTTTGAGAGAGAGAGAGACAGAGTGTCAGCCAGGGAGGGGCAGAGAGAGAGGGAAGCAGAATCTGAAGCAGGGCTCACACCCATGAACCATGAGATCATGACCTGAGCCAAAGTCAGAGGGTTAACTGACTGAGCCACCCGGGCGCCCCCTGGAGCACGCTCTTAGCCATCATGCCTCACTGCTTCAACAGAGTCCATCAACCGACAAAGTGTTGGTAATCTTACATCCTTTCTGCCAAGATACTGCTGCCTCTGGGGCAGCAGGAAGAACACCCACATTTTTCAGAAGTAAGTAATTGGAGAGTGAGAACTGGAGAGGAGTGTCGCTTCTTTTTTTCGAAGCCACGGTACTTTAGAAATAAGTGGACACCGACATACTGAAGTCCAGCAAAGCTGGTCATGGTCTGCTTGCTCAAGTGATGAGAAGAAGCTGGAAGCTGATGGCTTCTTTATAAAGTGGTCCCCACTCTAAATGACTGAGTTTTAGATTCATATTTTGGTGTTCCTTTCTCAGACACGCTCAGAGATGAAGTGGGGGAGAGCCCTGACAATGTTTTTAATCACTTTTTTAAGTTTCTTTCTTTCTTTCTTTAGAGAGAGAGAGAAAGAGAGAGAGAGAGCGCATGCGTGGGGAAGAGGCAGAAAGACAGGGAGAGAGAGAATCCCAAGCAGGCTCTGCGCTAATGGCCAGAGCCCGAAATGAGGCTCAAAACCCAAAAACCAGGAGACTGTGACCTGAGTCGAAATCAAGAGTCGGACCCTTAACCGACTGAGCCACCCAGGCGCCCCTGAGCCGAGACAACTGTCAATTCTAGTTATTTCCCAATGTCAAGCATCCAGAAACAGATATATCAATCATGTGGAAGACTGTTTGGGAAGCCTGGATATCAAATCAACCAACATCTTACCAAAGCACAATTCCGTCACCAACCGCTTTGAACAGGTCGTCGGTGTTTGGGTTCATTGGTATAACGTGTCTGCAATCGGGATCATTTTCCAAAGCTTTGTTTATCCAGTTAACAAAAGCGTATTTTTCTTCCTCTAGAATTACGTTGAATAACAAGAAATTATTACTTATAGCATCTCTCGCAGGCTACAGTAAATAGTCATAATGCCTTTATGGCAAGAATTGATCCCGAGTTGAATACAGGCCACAAAGTGCTTCCACTGTATTCTTAATTAGGAGGCAATGTTCTTCTCGGTCCCCTCCTTGGCGTTACAGCATGCATTCTACTTAGTTCATTGTGTTAGCCTAACACGGGCGAAACTATTACTATTACCTGAGTAAGAATGCTGTGTTCCTTCACTGGAAAGCTCTGAAGTGCCGCCCAGAGCACAAATCCCTTCTTTCCTGTTGATCGCTTTGCGGAAGGTTTTGGCAATATCACTGCTTTTTACCTCCTGGAAAATCTATTAATGAAAATAACATCGTTAATTCGCGATTCATTTTAAATCAGGCACGAGGAGCAGCCCATCCCTCTTCTTTCACACTGCGATCAGCTGCATGGTCCCACACAGGTGCCGAGTGTTAAAGGCCACGGAACACTGCGCTCGAGTTTTGAAGCTGGTAAATGAGTACTACGATACTGAGAATGAAGCCAGAGGCAACTGCACACACTTGTGGAAAACGTTAAGTGCCCCATGCATTGAATCCGCTTTAAGCCGAAAACTGGCGTGGTTCAAAAGCATACATAAATCTGTTAATTTTCTACCAACAAGTGAGCCTTTGTTCGTTCCCTGGAGAGAAAAGGCTGAGGGATCTATCTCCCTTCTTTTTTTTTTTTTTTTTTTTCAACTTTTTATTTATTTTTGGGACAGAGAGAGAGAGAGCATGAACGGGGGAGGGGCAGAGAGAGGGAGACACAGAATCAGAAACAGGCTCCAGGCTCCGAGCCATCAGCCCAGAGCCCGACGCGGGGCTCGAACTCACGGAGCGCGAGATTGTGACCTGGCTGAAGTCGGACGCTTAACCGACTGCGCCACCCAGGCGCCCCTATCTCCTTCTTTAACCACAATTCTTAGTGCAAAGAAAGGTGAAGTTTTTAGGACTCAACTCCCCCCCACCCCCAAACACACACACACACACACACACACACACACACACACACACACACACACACCTTTTTGGATACAATGGTAAGGGCTTGTTCAATCAAAGTTTACAGAGTAATAAGGTGAAAGAATGCATTCAGTTGGCAGCAAAGAGACGACTATGGAGAATGAACACAAAAAAGGAGCATGGCTAACAAAATTAACGTGTACATTCTAATTATACAAGAGCAGGTAGTAACAAAGCTTCATTTCACACCCTACCCTAATCGCCTGATTGAATGGACATTCTAAAGGACTACCTGTATATGTCTATTTATTTATTTTTAAGTGTTTATTTATTTTGGGAAAGAGATAGTGAACTAGTGGGGGAGAGGCGAAGAGGGAGAGAGAGAGAATCCCAAGCAGGCTCCACGCTGCCAGCACAGAGCCCGACATGGGGCGCGATCCCACGAACCGCGAGATCAGGACCTGAGCGGAAATCAAGAGTCGGACACTCAATGGATTGAGCCATCCAGGTGCCCAGGACTATCTGTATATTTTTAAAGACTGGAACTCCCCTAGGCCCAAATTTGTTCCTGATCTACCAATGCACATGGCCCAAGTAGCCACCTCCAATAAAATGAGAGCACGACATAGCATCTTCATAAAAATTTCTTTAAAAGGTGTTTACAACACGTTAAGTGGACTTACAGAAAGAAACGTATGACCCTAATGGAAAAGTTGCTCAACAAACAGAAAAGAAGTCAAAGGCCTTTGGCATTATTGACAAGTACACACACACACACACACACACATACATACATACATACACACAGCACATCTCAGGAGGTACAGCCTGTGTTTGAAGTTCATAGACCAGGATCACGATATCTAGCAGTTCAGGTTGTATCTGTGAAAGCAGGCAAGAGGAGAAGTTTTAAATCCAGCTCCCTGTGCCATTAACCAAGTCCTGGTTTTGCACAAGACAGTGTCGGGCCAAAAGCGGGGAGGGCCTTTTGATATTTAGATTTTCCAGAAGGGCACCTTTTTGTCATTAATTCACTAATCTATTAATCCAAATCGGAGAGAGTGACTTTTTTGTAACTGGTGTAAAAGTTGTAGGTATTGTTGGTGGGCCTGTCACAACGTCATGCTTTCCTCTTAGCCTTTCTAAGATCCTGACTCTCCTTGGACTTACAAACCCAATTTTATTTAGGAAAATAGCTAGGAAGCAGTTAAGTTCCACAAAATCGAGCTTACTCAGTTTCCAGAGCTGTGAGGGTTTTTTTTTTTTTTTTTTGCTCTAACTGTAATTTCTTGAGGTAGAGTTTTGTTATTTCTTTAATTTAAAAATTTGTAATCAATTAATTTTTTTTTTTGAGAGACAGAGAGCGCACATGTGAGCAGGGGAGGGACAGAGAGGGAGGGAGAGGGGGAAGAGAATTTTAGCAGGCTCCATGCCTGGAGTCCCACAAGGGGCTCAATCTCGTGAACCCTGAGATCACGACCTGAGCCGAAATCAAGAGTCAGATGCTTACCAACTGAGCCACCCAGGCGTCCCTATTTTTACGTTTTTAAAGATTTTATTTTTTAAGAAATCTCTACACCCAACATGGGGCTCCAACTCACAATCCTAAGATCAAGAGTCGCATGTTCTGCCGAGTGAGCCAAACAGGCACCCCTCTCGACATAGAATTTTAGAACGAGTATGCACACAACCAACAAAATCACTTTTCCTCCTTTCTGGCCATTATACTGACTCCTACTAAGTACCAGTAGCATAGAGCTGATTACTCATGCACTCTGGATAATTTCTGAATTATTGAAGTTATTTTTATGTACAATCTAATTTTTTAAGTCCAACTTTAATTTCATTTACCTCAATTTCACAGCCAAGATCATACAACAAAATGGCGACCAGCCATTATCAAAGGGCGACCGACCCCCTTTGATAACAATATATCTACTCAGCAAAAACATAATATTTGGGGCACCTGAGTGGCTCAGTCGCTTAAACGTCTGACTTCGGCTCCGGTCATGATCTCACCCGTTGGTGAGTTTGAGCCCCGCATCGAGCTCTGTGCTGAGAGCTCAGAGTCTTCAGATTCTGTGACTCCCTCTCCCTCTTTCCCTCCCCTACTCACTCTCCTCTCTCTCTCAAAAATAAACAAATATTAAGAAAATAGAAAAAAACCCCAATGTTCACTATTCTACCTCATTCTGAACTCTACTTCATTTAGTAAAACACTATCTAATAAATTAAAATCTGAAATGTGTGCTTTTCCTCATGACCTAAATCACTGGCATGACAAGAAAACATCCAAATCCAAAATGTTACTGCCTCAGAAATGACCTTCGAAGAGTTATTTATTTTTTTTATTGTAACTATTTTTGCCTCAAGGATCATCTGCTTCTAAAAATTCGGTTGAGGGGCGCCTGGGTGGCTCAGTCGTTTGAGTGTCTGACTCTTGATTTCAGCTCAGGTTGTGGGATCTCAGGGTTGTGGGATCAAGCCCCGTGCACGGAGCCTGCTTAAGATTCTCTCTCTGCCCCACTCCCACTCGCACTCTCTCTAAAATAAAACAATAAAAAATAAATATAAAAATTAGGCTGATTTCCATGATCACACTTGCAGCTGAAAAATAAATAAATCCGAATTTATATACATCGCGGAAAAGAGGAATAATATAAATAATGAGTTAACAAAAAGAATGCCTGCTTTATCATATCCTCATGCAATTACTTACGTAGCTCTAGTTAGGCTCACGCTTGGGAACGAAAGCAAAGTTGCGATTAAAAATTAAACTTTCTAATTGCCTTACAAAGGTTATATGACCTTCATCTTCTAAATATTTTTAAATAAATTATCCTAGCCAAGCTCAAATTTTCAGGTTCACGGTATTTTCTTCTGTGCCTTCGAGAAAAAAAAACCAAAAAAACTTTAAAGGGATAATTGAAGATTTACGTATCTTAACACTGCTTCACTGCAGGAGGTGATAACGCTATTTGAGTAGAAGCCCTGGCTTAACAAGAATCTCAGAAATCAGAGATAACACAAGGCCAGCTACTGTCTTCTCAATGAATCTTTTCAAAGCTGCCTGTTGTGATACTAATGAGCTCACTGTTTCGAGCTGTTTTCCCTTGCTGAGGAGGGATGGGCTTTGTCATGCGCGCAGAAGCTCTGGGTGTAAGCTGCTTGCTCTGCTCCTATCCGTCTTTGCGGGTCTCTTATGGACTGTATAACTGTGTCTGATTCCTTTTTAAAGTTTCGTCACCTTTCTAGCTCAGTGCGGGACTAGTGAGTGGCCAGACAAAAGCAATCCAGAGGCATAATGACTGAAGCGGAAGGAAAGATTTCAGAAAGAATTGCAAAATATTGACTGGCTTCCAGGGTTTGAGGCTTGCTTCCAAAGTGTTTCCAAAGTAATACGTTTGAATTTTTCCCTTTGTGTGTGTGTGTGGGGGGGGGGGGATCTGTTGTAAGCCTAAACTTAGTAATAATAGGAAAAGAACACTGGTTGTTTTTTGTTTTTTTTTTAAATAGAAATAGCAACCCCCAACAAGTAATACCTACATAACATTTGCTATATGCCTGGCACTGTTCTAAGCACTTAGGTAAAAGTTATTTAATCTGGCGAGGTCAGCGCTATTAGCAAAAGTCCTAAAACAGGTCAACAACTTATTACCATTATGCAAGACCAAGTTTTTCACTGTGAAAATAAGAGTCTAATGCAGACATCTCTGCTGAAAGAAACTGCCATGCCAGTCTTTTTAAAGATGCAGGGAAAAACCCCACTATAACCTTGTAGGTATAAAAATCCAGTAATTTAGTTTTGAAATACTTAGAAGAAACAAAATCAGAGTATTAAATTTAACTTGAATGTGTGAAGTTTACATATAATCTAGGGACTCTTTTCTGCCTATATATATATATATATATATATATATATATATATTCTTCTCTGAAATTAACATAAACTGATTTTATCTGTAGGCTGGTTTGCAATTAATACCTCTTATGCAGTAATTTAAAAACACCCTAAGATGCACGAACATGTTTATTTCTACTGCTTTATGTTAATACCTGCCAGGAATAACTTGCCTCCTTTTTCATGGATAACTACGATCTACCCATATTTTGACAATTTTTAAGATGTCTCACTGGTGACAAAGCAGATGGAAATGGATAGATATTGGATTGGACATCGATCTTTCAGTACGGTCATGCTGGTATCATTCTGAAACTTCGGGCAAGTTATTTTACTGTCCTTCATATTTCAAATTTCTTCAACAGAAGGGAGCTAACTGGAAAAAGCATTGGTCCCCTGTGTAAAGTCCGGGAAGCTACTTCCTTTTTTCAGGAATCCAGGCTTTTGTTTTTAATTTGAAAAATGAAGGCGTATAAGCATATTGATTCCTTCCAATTTTAAAATGTACATACGAACATAAAATGCGCTCATTAATATTTTTAAAAAATTCCTAGTGATGCCAGAATTATGATGCATATCATTTACTTTTTAAGGATATAGTAAGGTAATCAAACCTCCTCACTTTAAAAGCCCCAAACAGCTGTGCAGAATCTGCCACATTTCAAAATATACAAAATTAAATATTTCCCCGAGGTCATTTTTCTCAAAGACACTTTCATAATTCTATCCTTAATAATACCGGCATGCTGCAAATCTTAATGATTTAGGTCTGCTCTTTCTAGTAGATCAAAATTCTAAGCAGTAAATTCTATCAGAAAATAACCGATCATAGTTAACTACTACTGCTCTATGCTGCTTTAAATTCACAATTCAACATGCAGTTGTAAGGGGAGCACGTTACACATCAGAGGACATGCAACTTACTATTGAACACAGAATTCAAAACAAAAGGCTTTGGCAATAACTGAGGACAAAAACAGTGGGGAGGAAATCAGCATTTCAAAAGAAGTCGGCATGAACGATACCATTATAATTACGACGCATGTCTACATTTTTAAAACAGTAGCACCCCCACAAAATGCTATCAGCTCAGTAGACATCATTACTTAGTCAATTTCCTTCTGGAACACTGACAGTGTTCTAAAGGGGTTCGTTCTAATGGGAGAAAATATACCAGAATTTCACTGGCTACACTGAGCCTCAGTTACCATGGTAAGGGGATAAGAGTGCTAGGAAGTTTGTGATAAACAGGAGGCACGAATTCCCTGTTTGTGATACAGCCTTCAAGTAATAATAAATAAAACCAATAAAATCTTAAAAAAAATTTTTTTTATGCTTATTTATTTTTGAGAGAGAGACGCAGAGTGTGAGTGGGGGAGGAGCAGAGAGAGAGACCAAGAGAGAGAGTCTGAAGCAGACTCCAGGCTCTGAGCTGTCAGCACAGAGCCCGATGCGGGGCTCGAACCCATGAATCATGAGATCATGACCTGAGCCAGTCGGACGTTCAACCGACGGAGCCACCCAGGCGCCCCTAAAACCGATAAAATCTTAATGGCATTCTTAATTGAGGGAAGAGGCAACCGCTATTCTTTAATATACATCTCAAATACTCTGCCAATGAATATGGATGGAAAATGGCCTAGGTAACCTCGCCCACTGGCAGCTAAAGCATCAAGCTTCAATCAGAAGAGCTACGCATACACTCTCCAAGCACGGAGTACAGAACTAGAAACTACGTGCTTGGGACTCAAAAGATACGCTTCTAACTTTTAATTAGCCAAATTATCATCCTTGAGAAAATGGCACACTTAAATACTACCACCGCAAGAGAACGAAACATCTTTTTAATCAGAAAGTTCAACTCAGGAAGCTTCCAAGACTGTGAGTCAGGGTGTAGCGTTAAGATTTGGGAGCACACCGTTCCCCACGGGAGACGGAGCATCTCAAGGGTGGCACGTGGCACCTTGGAAAATGCCCTTTAATGATGCCCCCAAAGGAAACGGTTCGCATTTCACAGCGAGTCGTGAGCTCTGCCTTTGATTCTGTCCGTGTTCTTCTTCTTGATCGGTTTAAGATACTCCGATGGCTAAAAGAACTAACTCGATTTGGTGGGGTGAGAGAAATTGCATTAGTTGTAACAAGACGAATATGGTATATTTAGGGACTTGGGAGGACTTATTACCAGAAAATCCCTCTAGACAAAGGAACAATCATTACTCTGAATAGTGGGGGATCTTCACATACTTACATAAACAAATTCATCGAAACTTATCTTCCCATCTTTATTCCTGTCACCATCCAGCATGAGTTTTTGAATTATTTCTCTCACTTTGTATCCCGGTAATGGCATATTGGCTTCCTTGAAAAGTTCATGAAGTTCATAGTCACAGATGAATCCATTGCTGTTGAGATCTTTGGACGAAGGGAGGGCAGGCGAGGAAGGAGAAAATTTAGGAGAAATAAATTAGTCTGTGAGTATTTTTACCATCAGAGTGTTTTTCTTCATTTGAGACTTGGTTCATAAGCTTGCCTAAATATAGTGTTTGTTCTTGTTACTGTTTGTTATCTACGGTTGTTTAAAAGGGAAATGCAACTTTTAACTCAAAGGGCATGGGTTTACATCATGTTTCCTGTATTTTAAACAGTGTATAAGTAGCTTCACTTACAAATAGTAGCCCTAATATTAACAAAGCATAGTTGTCTCATAAACTTACTTTTAAATCATGAAGCTGACAGGACTTAAAAAAAAAAATAACAGACTCTACACTAAGAAAACGCTGCCATGGCATAAAACAATTTCTACGGTACCTACTTAAAACTTTTATGCCCCTCATTCTTCCATCGGTCCAATAGAATTTTTTATGAATTGATGCTGATTATATTACTTACACAGCACACCTGAAATTCAGCTACCCTCTCCAGTGCCAATTTTTTTCAAGAGTTACTGTAAATAAACATTAATCCAAGACAAATATAGAGCTCATAAAAATAAATGCAGTCCTAAAGTAATGCAAATATTTACCACGATTCTAGAAATAATCTTTTTATCTTTGGGCTAGGACAATTCTAACAGTATGTATCTTAAGTGCCGAAAATATGTATCTTTAGTCTGACACTGTTAAAAATGTGAAAAAAAAACCCTGAGGTGCCTGGGTGGCTCAGTCGGTTGAGTGTCCAACACTTGATTTCCGCTCGCATCATGATCCCAGGGTTGTGGGATTGAGTCCCACATGGGGCTCTGTGCTGAGCAAGGAGCTTGCTTGAGATTCTCCCTCTCTCTCTCTCTCTCTCTCCCTCTGCCCCTCTCCCCAGGTCATGCTCTCTCTCTCTCTCAAAAACAAAAAAAAACAAAAAAAAAAAAAGGGAGTCGGGGGGAGGACTGATGAATGACCAAAAGTTAATTTGCTGGGAAAAAGGGCTAATGTCCTGGGTGTTATAATCACTCGGGCATATTTTTTTTTAACTAAAAAAAAATTGGACTTTCAACAGCAATTTCAAACACCTCCTGTTCAACAATCCTTCTTATTCCTTAGGTCCCCATTGAATTTCATATGTAAATTTAATTATTCTAATAAAAGGATACGATCTCAATAGAGAAATGACTCAAGATGACCACAGCACTGTTCAAGAAAATATACTGGGCAGTTAATTTACTTGATATGTGACTTTATTAAAAAATTTTGTTAATGCTGATGTTTGAGAGAGCAAGAGAGGGAGACAGAGGATCAGAAGCAGGCTCTGTGCCGTTAGCGGGGCTCGAACTCTCAAACCATGAGATCATGACCTGAGCCAAAGTCGGACGCTTAACCATCTGAGCCACCCAGGCGCCCCTCTATCTGACACGTCACTTTAAAACTGTACCAGGTATAGTTCTGGGAATTGGGGCCATCACCACCAACAAAAGAAAGTCCTGCTGTCCAAGGGCTCACATTCTAATGGCAACTAAACAGCAAATAACATGTATCGTGAGGTAGAACTGTAAAATCACGCAATGTAAATAAAGCAGGGTAAGGGGTCGCAGACTGGGGGCTATTTTGCCCCTCGGGGAAACTTCAGAAATGTCTGGAGACGTTTTTGGTTGCTACAACGCGGGGGGGGGGGGGGGGGCAGAGGGAGGGGTAGTGTGAGGGTGCTCCTGGCATCCAGTGTATACAGCCGCCAAATATCCTACAATGCCCATGACCCCCACTCACGATCCAGAATTATGCAGCTCAAAAGGTCAGTGGTCAAGGAGAGCCACTTTGCTGAGGTTATATCTGGATGAAGACCTCTGTGAGGTAAGGGAGGGCATCACGTGGGTATCTGGGGGAAGAGATTTTAGGCAGAGGAAAAAGCACATGCGACATCGGTGATGCGGAAGAATGTCTGGTATGTTGAGAGAACAGTGAGGATCCAGTGTGAGTTGAGCATTTTAATGAAGTGTCCTTCTAGAGTAAGCGAATGACTCTTAAACATAACTAGTACGTTTAAATCCATCACCGAGAGTATGCATACTTCCGAAACGTCATCCTCAAACTACCCAAAACTTCTGAAAATCGTGATTATTTCCTTCCACAAAGGGCACTCAATGTCCCTAGGGCACATCTTTACGTTCTTTGCTTTGAATTGATGAAAGGCCATACATCCAACACTTTATTAGTAAAGTGTTTATATGTAGAAGTCAGTCCAGCAGCAACATCTGCAGTTGCTAAGAAGAACAAAGTAATCCACATGGTACTTTGTGGCAGGGTTTTAGCAATTTTTGATGAATGAAATTCTTGAGTTTAAAGAGACCTCCTCCCATGCACATATCAATCTCTTTCTCCCATTTTCTTTAAAAAGTTAAAATAGAGGGAGACCTGGGTAGCTCAGTCAGTTAAATGTCTGACTCTTGGCTTCGGCTCAGGTCGTGATCTCACGGTTCGTGGGTTTGAGCCCCGCATCGGGCTCCGCGCTGACAGTGCAGAGCCTGCTTGGGATTCTCTCTCCTTCTCCCTCTTTCTCTGACCCTCCCCTGCTCTCTCTCTCTCTCTCTCCCCCTCCCTCTCATAATAAATACACTTTAAAAAATGTTAAAATAGAAAAATTAAAAACAAATGGAGCTCAGTTCTAGGGTGTAAGTGTGGCATAGTGAAAGATATACAGCATAGTTGAAGGACAAGTGGGAGTATTGTGACATAGGATTTGCATAAGTCACCACTGTAGGTCTTTGTTTACCCATGTGTAAAGGAGTCCTTTGGATCAAATGACCTCCAAGGTCCCTTGCTGACTCTAACACTCTGATTCTAAATTTTTTTTTTAACGTTTATTTATTTTTGGGACAGAGAGAGACAGAGCATGAACGGGGGAGGGGCAGAGAGAGAGGGAGACACAGAATCGGAAACAGGCTCCAGGCTCTGAGCCGTCAGCCCAGAGCCCGACGCAGGGCTCGAACTCACGGACCGCGAGATCGTGACCTCAGTTGAAGTCGGACGCTTAACCGACTGAGCCACCCAGGCGCCCCACTAACACTCTGATTCTAAATTTGAGTAGCTAAGACTTCACAAACCACACACACACACGCGCACACACACACACACACACACACACACACACACACTTTAAAAAGATATTGGAGGCAAAATCATAATGCATCTTAAAAACAAATATACAGTAATAACATTCTTATTTAAAATGTTTATTATTTTGAGAGAGGTAGGGGAGGGGCGGGGGGGGGGGCGGATCCCAAGCAGGCTCTGTGCTGTCAGTGCAGCGCCTGACATGGGGCTTTATCTCATCAACTGCAAGATCATGACTTGAGCAGAAATCCAGAGCCAGACGCTTAACCCACTGAGCCACCCAAGTGCCCCTACAGTAATAAACATTCTGATCACTACTATATCACATTATCTAAATACAACACTCCTTCGTTTTTCGATCTTTTAGAAAGAGATAGCTTATTCCTTGCAACTATCAAAAAGTCCACTTGGCAATTTCTGAGAGAGAAGGATTTTTAAATGTATTCTCCTTTACCTTGACTTCTGAAAGGACATACCTGAGCAACATTTAACCTGTGATTGATTCCAGTTCCGACCTAGCATACAACAGGCGCTTCATTGTTCCCTTTGTGTTCTCAGTGGTGCAATAGAAGCAGAAGGTAGAGAGGGTTTAAAATAAACATCAGAGAACTGTAAATGCAAAACTACAGGAAACTGACCAAAGCCCGGAGAGTCTGATCTACTTGGCGGTTTATTGGCCTTAGGTAGACTAGAGGTGTAGGCAATGCGGAGAATGAGCATTTGCGCGAGAGCCCTCTGTGAAATAACCTCTGTTGGGCATTAATTAGAAGACAGCTCACTGATGTGATTAAAAGATGCGAGGAAGCGGACTCACCCTAAAATATAACTAACATACAATAACCACATGCAGAAACTCCATTTTGAAGTAACAGTAGTAATAACAGATGCTGTTAGTAACTGACAGGAGCATTTGAAAAGGGGGTTGGAGGAATACGACTTGGTCATTCCGGAGCCATCTTCCTTATTAGGTTGCAAACCTCTTGGGTAAAGATTCTTTTGAATCTTTTTATCTCCACCCCAATATGTAGCACAGTACCTTGCACATAACAAGCAATGTGAAGACTAGTTTTTGTAGAACTGCTGATTCTCAAGTGTTAACTAGGAAAATAATGCTCTAATCTAATGAGCATTTTAACAACAGAATTAAACAATAACAAAAAATACAGAAATAGCACTAGAAGACTGAATGGCAATTCACCAGGAAACCATAACGACAGAAATATCTCTTAAATAACATTCAATCTCATTCCCTTTGTTCTAATCCTGTCCCCACCCGGCAGCCTTCAGATCTGTAATTTGGTTTTCTAAGTGAACACACCCACCAACGAGTACCCAAGTAGACAACCAGTGATGGTTGTCAGGTTGGGACTTCTCCTGTTCTAAATGTAGAAACCTGCTTTGGCTGTATTAAGAAATACCATGTGAACTTGTTTGGGCAGAAGTCGACCTCCAGAGAAAGCTGAGTACCTACTCTGTGGCAGGCACTGAGCTAGATACCAAAGATACAGAAATTAATCCGACAGAATCTCTTTGGCTCTTACTTGAAACTGTGCCTTTAAATCCTTGTGAAGGGGCGCCTGGGTGGCTCAGTCAGTTAAGCTTCCGACTCTTGATTTCCGCTCAGGTCATGATCTCACAGTTCGTGAGTCTGAGCCCCCCATCGGGCTCTGCACTGACAGTGTGGTGCCTGCTTGGGATTCTCTCTCTCTCTCTCTCTCTCTCTCTCTCTCTCTCTCTCAAAGTAAATAAATAAACATTAAAAAAGTTTTAAAAAAATCCTTGTGAAAATACGAAGTACTTGGAATATCTAGCTATCCTTTATCTTTCCGGAGATGGGAAAAGAATCATTGAACATATGCATCTAGTTTGACATATTTTAAAAGTTTAACCTACTCTGCTATCTTTCCATATTTTATCAGCAGATCTAGTTTTACTACCTCCCGTAATCAAAGACATTTTAGTGTTAGTACTAGTAAATTATCGCAAGCCTTTCTTAGAAGTCCTAAATCATATCTTTTGAAGACAACAATTTCAATTTCAATAAAAAGGCAGAGGGAGCCTAAAAAGGCAGCTTGCAATTAATTTTACAAAATCTCCCAGCTGGAAAAGTACTTGAAAGACAAAATAGGGTGCAATTATTTTTAAAGAGTTTTATGCTAATTTTATTTCCAATCCCTTGCCAAAACACACACACACACACACACACATGCACACGCACATGCACGCACATACACACACACACCCTTAAACTATTATCAGAGATCTAATATGCTGTGCTTTAGAAAGCCAGAAAATGAGATCACACAATAGCATTTTAGAAAGCTTCTATCTCATTAGTGACATTCTTAATCAGGATCTCAAAACTATGTTTGACAGCGAACTTTTTCTATTCTGCATTTTGATACAAACATGAGAATTTAATAATAAACTGACCCCCCAAAACAGAGACCTAGATCAAAAACAGTTTTAACAACTGGAAACTAACATCACAACCTGCTGGCATAACGGTGGCCCTTTATTTTCTCATTAAAGCTGCCGATATTCTGGAACCCCTTTCTGGCTCATTTGTCACTTTCTCATTACCTACACATTGGAATGGAGTTGGCCAGGTTCTGCACTTAGAAGACTCTTCTGTTCTAGCACCCTGTTTGTTTGTTTTTTTTAATTTTTGTTAATGTTTTTATTTGTTTTTGAGACAGAGAGAGACAGAGCATGAGCAGGGGAGGGGCAGAGAGAGAGGGACACACAGAATCCGAAGCAGGCTCCAGGCTCTGAGCTTGTCAGCATAGAGTCCGACACGGGGCTTGAACCCATGGACCGTGAGATCGTGACCTGAGCCGAAGTTGGACGCTTAACGGACTGAGCCACCCAGGCGCCCCTATCCAGAACATTCTTAATGTTTCTGCAAGCAAGTCTCAACTTTTGGGTTCAGAAAATATGATCGGTGCGAGTTGACATTAATGAATGGCAGGGAAAAAAAAAAACCCTACGCATCTACCCGCTGAACAAAGTTCTTGCAGAAAGCGAGCAGCTAAATCTCAATAAATTGACAAAGTGTTCCTATTTTTAAAGAAAAATCACTATACTTAAAGGAAATCACTAACAGGTTCCCAATGCTGCTGAGTTCATCAGACAGGAACCAACTGTTTGTAACAACAGATTCTGTCTGTCGCTCTCTCTCTGTCTCTCTCTCTCTCTCTGATGACACATGTAGGTTCACATCTGCAGTCTGCTTTAAAAGAAACCCCCTTATGCTCTGGTACTATGTATTATTTTAAAGGCCCGTTAACTCAACGCCCTCCCCCAAGCAACCTTAAAGTAAATAAACTTATTATACGGCCATGTTCCTGCAGAAGTTTGAATCACACCAAGAATGCATATCCTTAAAAGGAAATGTTTTCCCTCCCCTTGCATCCTGTTATTTAAGCTATTTTAAGTACTTGTCTGGAGAAAGCTGAGCCAGAATTCAAGTGGTTTTGATTTTAGCTGCTGTTTTACACTGCCCATGTCCAGGTGCTATGTGGTGCAATTTATCACTTCAAACGCATCTTTTGCGGTGCTACGTCGTCTTATAAATCTGACAGTAAGAAAGAGTGGGATTTCCTTTGACCCCCAGGTTGTGTGTGTGTGTGTGTGTGTGTGTGTGTGTGTGTTGCTTTAACCATCCTTGAATCCGTCTAAATCTAGTGTCTTTCTCTATAAAGAGGTTGCATATGTGTGTCCTCATCTGCAACACATATTCAACGTCTTTACCAACTAACCCTTCCCGGACAGTGCTCATTAGGACTTGAAGAAGAAAAACCAATCAAGTACAGATGCACATCCTTTCAGAAAAGCTGGGTTTAAAAGTTCCATTTAGTTGAGCCAATATATGCCACAAAATTTTTCGCACTAACAAAATGATAAAAGGAACCTATGTGTCTAACGATAACGCATTTGCACACGTGCGCGCGCACACATGCGCGATCCTGAATGCCCATGGAAGCACATGGAATGTTGATTTAAAAGACTTGGCCAAAAGGCTTGTGCCGAAGAATTTAGATTATATTCCATCCTCAGATCTAAGCAGTAAAGTCGAGCTTTCATTAGGCATTAAAACTTTAGAAAAGGCAGCTGCTAAATATCTCCAGATGCTTTAACTAAACGTGAGTTTTGCCTCTCACAGCTCATACCTATTGAGGTAGCTCAGTCCAGCAAATAGAAGAGGCAGTTTAATGAGTCCCAGCTAAGGGCAGAAGAGAGGTCGCTACCTAAGAGTTCATCCGAATAGTGGATCCTCAAAGGTGGAGGTCAAGTATAGCTGAAGGCTGGGCAAGATTAGAAGGCTGAGACCAAGCGATCAAAGATGTTGTCTATTGATCCTTTTCCACCTCAAAATTTCCAGCGGTTTGGCCATCATTTGCCACCTGCCGCCACTCTCCCCTTTAAAAACACATATGCGCCTCCCCCCATGCTCCCAGAGCACGTTTATTTTCTGGGGGGGGGGGGGTGTTGGGCTATAGTTTTTATTTTTTAAGTCATAATTAAACAAATATGCACTGGTGTAGTTTTATTGAATACTGGAAGTAAATTAAACTAAACCACTCTCCTCTTTGTGGCATCATCGTGATGTGGTTTTTATGTACTACAGAATATCGAGTAACTTGAAACAACTCAGCTTCCTGGGAGGAGAAAATCACTATAACCAAAATTTTTTGACTTAGTGTGGTGGGCAGCCACAAAGGAATATGCCCACAGTATTCCTAGTCATTTACAAAACCCCGTTATTCTTTTATTTCAAAAATGCTGAATTTGTGTTGTTGTTTTTTTTTTAAGCTCAGTAGCGTGCTTAGGAGAGAAAGAAGTCAGATGTCAGTGTTTGCAAGGTAAAGCCAATCTGAAAAGATTCACATTATGCACATTTATCTTTATGACAACTAATCACCCAAAGGACTTCTAGCTCTGAAAGTTTTATTTATTCTTGCTTTTTTTTTGTTTTTTTTTTTTTTAGAAAGAACTTCTAGGCGTTTAAATTAAAACGGAAACATTGTGAAGTAGGAAAAAACAAAACAAAAACAACCAGCACCACGGCTTCTGCTATCCCAGTGGGAAATCCTGGAAACAAACGTTGAGAAAATTGAAATAATTAAATGAAAATGTACTGCTTGGAGTGTAACACTAAGCAGGTGCAGAAAATGAAAGAAGGACTTTAAATCTTAATACGCAATGTATTGCTAGTAAAGAGAATTTCAAAGCACTATTAATTGATTGGACAAAACCTACGATTAGCAGTAATTACAGAGCGTTTCTTCACACACTATGATTTTGCTGAATTTCTAAAGAGATAATCAAGGCTATTATTGTTAATAGATGGGGGAAAAAAATCACATAATGATTTCCATATTTTGTCACAACCGAACAGAGTAGTCCTCCCTGCCGTCCCCCCACCAATAAGAAAAATTGTGCTTGACAGGAAAATCAGTTCTACAGCTTGTTTTTAAAATCACGCTTCCCTGGGGCACCTGGTTGGCTCAGTCGGTTAAGTGTCCCACTGCAGCCCAGGTCATTATCTTGAGGTTTGTGAGTTCAAGCCCCGCATCGGGCTCTGTGCCGACAGGCAAGAGCCTGGAGCCTGCTTTGGATTCTGTGTCTCCCTCTCTCTCTGCCCCTGCTCTGCTCACACTCTCTCTCTCTCTCTCTCTCAAAAATAAAAATAAATATTAAAAAAATTTCAAATCACGTTTCCCTGAATGAAAAACAACAAAAAAAAAGATTTCCATAACACCTTTGACAGTTGCCTGAGGGCTCCGTAACTAATAACTAAAACTACAGAGGTTTTAAAGGAAAATCAAAAGATTCAGCTGGGTCTTTAAACACTATTCTAAGAGACACACTACTTACAAGGCTTTATTATGCTGAAAAATATATATAAATTTTACGTGCTACAATGTGATGGCCAAAACCTTTAGTAATAAATTCCACCATGATGAAAATCTGAAAATCTTCGTAACAAAGGCCCTTTTAGTTTACAGTTGATAGTGACAAAATCTCAGGGCAAGAAAAGATTATGTATAATTCCTTGGGATTCAGTCAATTAAATATTTATTGAGAACCTGATGTGTATGCAACACTGAGCTAGATACAGAGCGGGGAATGCAAAAGAATAATATGCAGAAGAGGCAGGAATTGTGGACTCCGGAATTTCCATTTACAGCATATAGAGTAATAAGGGTCTGCGTATCTTAGGAATTAAAAAAAATTTTTTTTTTGATGTTTATTTTTGAGAGAGAGAAAGAGACAGAGAGAGACAGAGTGTGAGTGGGGGAGGGGCAGGGAGAGAGGGAGACACAGGATCCAAAGCAGGCTCCAGGCTCCGAGCTGTCAGCACGGAGCCCGATGAGGGGCTCGAACCTACAATCTGTGAGATCATGACCTGAGTGGAAGTCGGATGCTTAACCAACTGAGCCACCCAGGCGCCCCCACAACCATCATTTTATACAGTGTGCCAGAAAAAGAGTTAGAACATTGGGGCCGGGGGGACATCTGTCAAGTGTTACTAGCAAACTACTAAGGGGCAGAAACAAGTTTTTGAGAGACAGAGCATGAGTGGGGGAGGGGCAGAGAGAGAGGGAGATACAGAATCCGAAGCAGGCTCCAGGCTCCGAGCTGTCAGCGCAGAGCCCGACAAGGGGCTCGAACCTATGAACCATGAGATCATGACCCGAACCAAAGTCAGATACTTAACCGACTGAGCCACCCAGGCACCCCTATTCGAAATAAATATATGTCTATTAGGGACATCAGTAGGACGTATGATCCAATCTGCTGTCTTTGGGAAACTCCTCGTCCACCCTAACCCCTGCAGGATTGATTGATTGATTGATTGATTGATTTTAAATATTTATTTATTTTTGAGAGAGACAGAGACAATGCGAGTGGGTTAGGGACAGAGAGAGAGTGAGACACAGAATCCAAAGCAGGCTCCAGGCTCCGAGCTGTCAGCACAGAGCCCGACGCGGGGCTCGAACTCACAAGCTGTGAGATCATGACCTGAGCCGAAGTCAGACGCTCAACCGACTGAGCCACCCAGGCGCCCCAAGGTGCAGGATTTAAAATAGACGGTAGTTCTACAGTGACTCTTTCCTTCAGTCTAAGCTCTAACTGATCCCTTTTGTTTTGTACTTAACCCTGGTTCCTATGTGGAGATAACCGGTCAACCCTCTTTGTGTCTTTAAAGCTTTCGAGGAGCAGTTACGCTCTTATATTTTTTTTTTTATTTTTTTTTTTTTATAAATTTTGCCTGTATAGCTATTCATTTTTTTTTTTAATTTTTTTTTCAACGTTTTTTTATTTATTTTTGGGACAGAGAGACACAAAGCATGAACGGGGGAGGGGCAGAGAGAGAGGGAGACACAGAATCGGAAACAGGCTCCAGGCTCCGAGCCATCAGCCCAGAGCCCGACGCGGGGCTCGAACTCCCGGACCGCGAGATGGTGACCTGGCTGAAGTCGGACGCTTAACCGACTGCGCCACCCAGGCGCCCCAGTTACGCTCTTTTACGGATGAGAGTATTTCAGTGCCCTCAAGTAAAACATATTTGAAGAGCTTTAATTTTAAAACGAAATTGCACACAATTGTTTTCAAGGTGCTGCACACGAGAACAAGGCCTGTATTAAACAATAAACATGTATTTGAGGAAACGAGGCCTGTAAGATTCAATAATGGCAATAATAAGTCATGGTCCTTACCCCAAGATTCTATTCATAAAGACAGAAATTAGGCCGTCCCTCAAACTGAAAGACGAACATAAGAAAAAAAAGAAGGTTCAAAGGATATGCGATGCTAAAACAATTATGACAAGGATATTTCTATAGAATAATGAGATTTAAAAAATGTTGCAGCCAGGAATTCACCTGTCATTTTCTTGCAATCAGTCGAACATCAGGAGAGTACCAGATAATACTCTCCTTACGGTAAGTAGTAACTATGGCCAGTTAACAGACTCCTTTTTTTTTTTTCTCATAGACACCCAGAAAATTATGTTCGATTCAGGCCTACCCAATTTTTTCCACTTAGAGTTATTTTTTTTTAATGTTTATTTTGAGACAGAGAAAGCGTGTGCACACACGTGAGTTGGGGAGGGACAGAGAGAGAGGGACAGAGAGAATCCCAAGCAGGCTCCACACTGTCAGAGCAGAGCCTGAAGCGGGGCTCGATCCCACGAACCATGAGCTCGAGAGCCGAAATCACCTGAGCAGAAAATAAGAGTCAGAAGCTTAACAGACTGAGCAGAGGGGCACCTCTGCTTAGAATTCTGAGGAGATTATGAATGGTGAGGCATCATTATTCTTCCCAAGGCCTGCTGTTAGCCTTAAACGCCTTCGCAGAAAATGCTATTCCTAAATGTACGGAAATAGAGATGTACATGTCCTGGCTTTTCATTAATGAGGTTTATAACATAGGTCAGAGAGTCAGTTCTGATTTAAATAACAAATCGTTATGATCTAACTTGACACCCTTTGATCATGGAGATACCACATACTAGTAGCTTACCTCTTTAGGCCCATGTTGACTCACGTGAGTACATACATCAATCATCAGTTCTTACCCTGTTTTCTCACTATCTTCTATTGATAGGACATGAGCACTGAAATTTGGAATGTAAATACTATCAACTGCTGCCATAGCTGCGAAATTCTAAGACATGTTCTGTGATGTTTAAGGAAAAACCGAATGGCATGCTACGTCTTCCCATCTTATGCTGATACTACAGCTTAACGTGAGAAGGTTGAACAGACTGTGTTATCCAAAGGCACAGAAGCTCCATGAAAAAGGCCACAAAGCCAAGCTAATCAGGGAAAGGCAAAGCATCAGCTAATTGAAGGAATCACCTAATGTTTTCAGGGGTCACACGTCTCTCTGAGAATATGGTGAAGGCTCCAATACTCTCCTAAGAAATATATGCTATATAATACCGTTAACAACCAAAGATTTGTCTAAGAATTTCAGGAGCCACAGTGGCCCCCAGCGAAGGACTGGTACCCAGGACTAAAAACCTTTGACCATATTAGATAATCTACCTTTTTTATTTTTCTTTTTTCTTTTTTTTTAATTTTTTTTTTCAACGTTTATTTATTTTTGGGACAGAGAGAGACAGAGCATGAACGGGGGAGGGGCAGAGAGAGAGGGAGACACAGAATCGGAAACAGGCTCCAGGCTCTGAGCCATCAGCCCAGAGCCCGACGCGGGGCTCAAACTCGCGGACCGCGAGATCGTGACCTGGCTGAAGTCGGACGCTTAACCGACTGCGCCACCCAGGCGCCCCGACCTTTTTTATTTTTCTTATTGGTATGCTGTGGAATTTATTTCATAGGACCACTTTTTTTTTTTTTTTTTTTTTTTACAAAGAAGTACATCACCCTGTTTATTTGTTATTTATTTATTTATTGTTAAGTAATCTCTGGGCACAACATGGTGCTTGAACTCATGACCCCAAGATCAAGAGTCACACGCTCTACTAACGGAGCCATTCAGCCGGCCCTTGACCATATTAGATAATAGACGTAATTAGTTTAATGTGTTGCTCCTAAAACTTTATCCCGTTGATTTTAACTACCTTGCCCTACGGTTCACAATTAACCATTCATATAATTTTTTAGAGAAATAACTTTTATCAGGGCCACATAATTATTGCTTTACTATAGGTAACGCTGTAAAAAATACTCACCAACTTTTGCAAAGGCCTCTTTCAGTTCATCAAGCTCATCTTTGGAAATCTGAGTGGTAGCCATCTTGTCCATTTAAAGGTCTAAAGAGAAACCAAAAAGGTTTACGACTGAGCGATGTTTGTGATGAATATATGATAAGCATTCCTGTGAAATTCTCATCTTAGAATTTAAACAGAATTGCCAACTGCTAAAAGCATCTGAATACGTTCCCATATTTATAGCTAAAGCCATCATGAAGAAAACAAACACATGAGAAGTCATGATTTACCAAAAGTTATTCAGACCAAAAAAGTCTCTGAATCTTCCTTTCAAGAACAAAATCTTACGCTCCTAAGTGTAAGGAAGGGCCAAGGTACCCAGCAATGACAGGAAAGAGATGCATCCTAGAAATTCTTGGTTATTCATGCCAAAACTAAAAGTCAAAATCGCCTGACCAAAGACTCACGTACAATGTAACTGTTCGATTAAGCCTTTATCTCTCTTTCTTTCTTACTGGCTCTTTACATTTTTTCCCGGCTTTATTGAGGGATAATTGACATGTAATATCGTGTACGTTTAAGGTGTACACCACGATGACTGGATATACTAACATACTGTGAAATGATTACTACAACAAGGTTAGTTAGCACATCCAGCACCTCACACAGTTACCATTTTTTCCATTAAGTCACTTTAAAATCATTCATTGCGGGGGCATCTGGGTGGCTCAGCTGGTGAAGCGTCCGGCTCTTGGTTTCAGCTAAGATCGTCATCCCACAGTTTGCGGGAGGAAGCCCTGCGTTGGGCTCTGAGCCGACAGCACGGAGCCTGCTTGGGATTCTCCCTCTCTCCCTCTCTCTCTGCCCCTCCCCCACTCGTGCTCTTTCTCTCAAAATAGATAAACATTAAAAATAAATAAATAAATAAATAAGGGCGCCTGGGCGGCTCAGTTCGTTGAGAGTCCAGCTTCTGCTCGGGTCGTGATCTCGCCGTTTGTGAGTTCGAGCCCCACGTCGGGCTCTGTGCTGACAGCTGGGAACCTGGGGCCTGGTTCGGATTCTGTGTCTCCCTCTCTCTCTGCCCCCCCCCCCACCTGCACTGTCTCTCTCTTGCTCTCAAAAATAAATAAGCATTTAAAATAAATAAATAAATAAATAAATAAATACATAAATAAATAAAACCATTCCTTGTGAAAACACTGATTTTCAAATAGGATACTAACAGCTATTAATCACTCCCATTAAAGGAGCGTTCATATAACTTACACTATTTGGGTTTAATACATAATTGGGTTCCAAATACATAATTTGCGTTCTGACTGGGCCCGATTTTACCTACTTAACCAACAGAGCTGGGGTTGACAAACTGTGGCCTGTGGGCCACATCTGGACTACTGCCTATTTCTGCACTTCCCCCAAGCTAAATATGGTTTGTAAAGAAAGAAAAACATTTGCAGTCAGTTTTGATAAGGCACGTTAACTTTGAGCCCTAATTAAGGGAAAGGTTATCCCCCTCCAAGAGCGAATTCTATTTTTCTCAGCAGTAGATGTGTATTACAAAATAGTATTCTATTATTAGTAGTAGTAGTATAGTTTGAATTTTGTCAGCAAAAATTCATGGAAATAATATTATTACATCCTTGATATTAATAATATAATATTTTTGATTTTGCCTCTTATGATCTGGACCTTGATAGAAAAATCTTCTTGAGTTCCACAACAGAGGAAGGAGGTCTGTATCACAATGGGTAATCCCCAAATACAAACCTGTCCACAATTTTTGGACAGAGAGGACTAAAAATAATTATGTCTTGCTCTGGGTTTGTTTATTGGGGGGGGGAGGGGGATTTATTTTTTCTCAGTCTTTTTTAAGGACTTTATTTTTATAGCAGACTTTTAGGTTCGTAGCAAAATTGAACAGGGAGCACAGAGATTTCAGGCCTCGTGCAATCCTTCAGCAGTCACATGCACAGCCAACACCATTATCAACATCCCCCATCAGAGGTGGCTCCTTTGTTAGAAAAACAGACTTTTAAAAAACAGAAAACAGAACTTGCTTCTTTATAAACTTTTCTTACCTAGGATGTTAAAATGTCACGAAAGAGGGACAAATGTCTCAGCAGACAAGTTGGGTAAAAACACCTTTCAGAGTAGTCTGAGGCTCTATAAGGTAAAGAAAGATCTTCAGTTAGATATGAGGTAGGCATTTTAAAAAGTTAAGAGTAAACAGCGATTTTTCATGTTAAGCTAGAACGTAATGACGACGGTACTTTTAAAAAGTATCCTTTATTTTACTATTATGATGTTTAACGCTTCTGATTACAAAAATACTATATAGGATTTACTCCAATTTTCTTTTCTGTTTAAAAATAAGGTTATTTATTTATTTTGAGAGAGAGAGAGCACGAGTGAGAGAGAGAGAGAGAGAGAGAGAGAGAGAGAGAGAGAGAGACAAGGGCACAGAAAGTTTGAAAGTGAGACTGTCTCAGAAAATCCAAAGCACGCGGCTTCTCCTTATCTCCGAAGGTCCTTTCCAGTTTGGGCAGTTTGGGCATCAGTAATGATCTAAAGTATTTGAGTTAAAGAAACAAAGACAAGTGATTTATTCTCATACTACCCTATCACTCCCTTACGAAAGGGAATATTAGATAAAGAGGGTTCTAGACATAGCTCCCCCTCCTGCCCCACTCTTCATCCCTGCTGACTAAACCCTTCTCCCCCACCCCCATGGTTTCTCCCCTTTGCGGGTCCACAAGGCTGAACAGGGCAGAAATCTCTTTCCCTCTTCTTCACGCTCCTCCCCAACGCAAACACGTCTATCCGCACACACTTTTACCAATATTTCAGGCATCAGTTGTATGTCTAGTTCCTGCCCTCAAGGAATTTACAGTCTGGGGAGGGCAATATATAAATAATTATGATTGGACACAAAGGAAATTAGTGGCTGCAATAAAGAGATAGAAGGGAAAAGGCTCTGGAGACTTGGAAGAATATTCATTTCTTTTCAGATAGGCCAGGAAAGAGGTAGTTTTGTTCTTCCTGCAAAATTAGGAAATACTTAGATCTCACAGAAATGACTTCAAGGCAACCATTTACTTACAAAAGAATATTAACAGAGGGGTGCCTGGGTGGCTCAGTTCAGTTCAGCGCCTGACTCTTGATTTTGGTTCAGGTCATGATCTCTCAGTTCTTGGGTTCGAGCCCCGCAGCAGGCTCTGCATTGATAGCACGAAGCCTGCTTGGGATTCCTCTCTCTTTCTCTGCTTCTCCCTTGCATGTGCTCGCTCTCTCTCAGAAATAAAATGGGTAAATTTTATTAAAATATTAATACAGTTGGAAACTACACTTACGGTGGTGAGCATTGAGCAATGTATAGAATTGTTGAATCACTAAGCAATCTACCTGAAACGAATCATTATGTCAACTACACTTCAATAATAAAACTTTTAAAAAATCAATATGACTCAGCATTAAAAAAAGACACCAGCATATACTTTCAGGTTTTAATTTTAATATTATTTTTGAGAGAGAGTGACAGAGCGTGAGCAGGGGAGGGGCAGAGAGAGAGGGAGACACAGAATCCGAAGCAGGTTCCAGGCTCTGAGCTTTCAGCACAGATCCCGACTCGGGGCTTGAACTCACGAACTGTGAGATCACGACCCGAGCTGAAGTCAGGTGCTTAACCAACTAAGCTACCCAGGCACCCCTACTTTCAGGTTTTCTAATTTCTTATTCTTGTCTAATTATCTCAATGAAAGCCTAAAGTGATTTCTTTTACACTGTAGGGGAGCAAATATACCACCCCAAAATATGCCTCTTTGGCATATTATTTTCAGCTGGTTATTTTTAATAGCGAACACTGGTGGGGCTCTGGAAACTGAGAAGTTAACCTTTTGTACAAAATATTTACATTCGTAAGGGAACTCTCCATGTGTCCTGGCATCTCCGGGCTGTAACAGGAAGAGAATATTGAAATCTCTAGAAACTCTTATTAATGGAGGAAGGCACAGTCTTAAATCCGCATGACAAGCTTACGGTTGTTTACTGCGCTTTTCCTGGTTACCTCCCATGACTGACTCCCCACCCCCAGCAGCTTCTTTTGTTTTTAGCCTAGAAGTGGTATTTCAGGTGGTAGCTGCAGCCATTTCAGAGAGGTGCTCAGTTTTCCAGGGTCTCTCCCATGGATGCAGGAGGTATATATGTTATTAAACTTCTTCTTTTTATTTAAAAAAAATTTTTTAATGTTTATTTATTTTTGAGAGAGAGAGCGTGCGCACGCGCGCGCGCGCGCATGAGCGGGGGAGGGGCAGACAGAGAGGGAGACACAGAATCCAAAGCAGCCTCCAGGCTCTGAGCTGTCAGCACAGAGCCCGACAAGGGGCTCGAACCCACCAACCGTGACATCATGACCTGAGCCGAAGCTGGATGCTCAAGTGACCGAGCCACGCAGCGCCCCTATGTTATTAAACTTCTGTATGTCTCCTGTTAATCTTTATCATGTCAATTTAATTAGACCAAAGAACCTAGAAGGGCGGAAGAAGACATTTTTTTTCTCCCCAACAACACCTACCACTCACAGGAGACTTCGGGAGGCACATCTGAATAAGAATGAAAAGAATTGGAACATGCAAATGTCCCCAAAACAACATTTCCAGGCAAGATGGTCCAGGAAAACAGAATAGTTTAGGAGTTTCTCGCTTAAACGAACTCAGTTTCGTTTATTTATAATTACATGAAATAAATGCTACCCTGAGGCACCCGAGCTACTACTAAATACAAAGTCAAATTTAAAAGCCTTGCCATATATGCTTTAGTTGTTAAAAGTCACAATTTTTAAAATAATTTTTATTTATTTACTTTTGTGAGAGACAGAGATAGTGTGAGCAGGGGAGGGGCAGAAGGAGTGGGAGAGAAAGGTAATCTCAAGCAGGCTCTGAACTGCCAGCACAGAACCCGACGCAGGGCTCGAACCCACGAAACCGTGAGATCATGACCTGAGCTGAAACCGAGAGTCTGATGCTTAACCAACTGAGCCACCCAGGCACCCGATAAAAGTCACAATTTTTACTTTATTTTTTTAAATGTTTATTTATTTTTGAGAGAGAGAGAGCGAGCCTGCATGAGCAAGCAGGGGAGGGACAGAGAGAAAGGGAGACACTCAATCTGAAGCAGGTTCCAGGCTCCGAGCTGTCAGCCCAGAGCCCGACGTGAGGCTCGAACTCATGAACCGTGAGATCATGACCTGAGCTGATGTCGGCCACCTAACCGACTGAGCCACCCAGCTGCCCCTGATGGTATCTTTCTTTCCAGTTTATTTATTTATTCTGAGAAAGGGGGGGGGGGGCTGCCAGGTAGGTATTTAACATTAAGGTTTTAAAAATTAAATCTTACAAATTAAAATGACAGCAGCTCTATTTCTCTTCACGGGGCATTCCTTGAAATATGGGAAGACTTGGATGTGGAATCCGAAAAGGTCAGTGTCCCAGTTCTGCTGTTTCCTAGCAGTGTGTCCATGAGCAAGATTATTTAATCGGACCCTCAGTCTCCTCATTTGAAGACAGCGATAATAATACCTACTTCCTTGATGAAAGAAAACAGGGAATAAATATCTAGATCATTGTGAGAGGCTATATAAAAATAGGCCTAAGTTCCAGTAAGAACCTTTTAAATGGGATCTATGAAAAGTTATTCCATTTTCCCTATAAGTATCGACTACAGCGTCTAAAGATGTCCTTCATACCTAAAAATTCTAAGCCTTTAGTCAATATCATTTCAGAAGGAGGGGCCTAAAGAAAACCTGTCAGCCACTTTTCCCCCATGACTCAATTTAACTCCTTCATTAAGGCCAGTTTCCAAATACAACTTGAAGAGTGGCCAGGAGACATTTTTAAAAAATGCAAATTTTACTTTAAGTATTTCAGGACCACTTTACACTTGATCTTAGCCAAAAGGCCGAGAAGCGATCAGGACCACTTTAAAAGACACCTAACAGCTTGTCAATATTGTCATTTTCCTCCCAATCTGCCCATTTCCGCCCCCCCCCCCCCATCAGCACTGAAAAATAAAAGGTCAAGAGGTAAAAAGTAAATTTACTTGCTGAAGTTTAACCTTAGGTTCTCGGTATGCGGTTGCCAGGCCAAAAGAAAAGGGTGACTTTTGAAACAGGTCTTCCTCCCGAGTCTATCTTACCAACGAACTGAACTTTATTTTACAAGGGAGGGAGGGAGGGAGCGAGAGAGAGAGAGAGAGAGAGAGAGAGAGAGAGAGAGAAAGTGTGCTGTTTAAAAAAAAAAGATCTATATTTTCCTTCCATTTAAATGTAGCCAAATGAAATCCCAATCAAAAGTAAAAGCTCCCAGGGTCTCTGCATTTTTCTGAGTTCTCTCACTGTCCCAAATTCTGTCTCCTCCCTTGCTCCTATGCCTGCCTCCCCTAGGACCAAAAAAACCACACAAAACAAAACAAAAACAAAAACAAAACAAACCCAAAACAACAACAACAGCAAAAACAAATCCTCTCTCTCCCTAAACATCTGAGACAAAGGAAGACAGATTTTCAAAGAGGGGAATAAAAGAAAAAGCAAACAAAACCTTGTTTGTTTGTGTTTTTCATAAAAGGATATGGTGTACAACCAGGCCTGAATTCAGGGCGTCACCCATAGAGGAATCTTAGGCCTATGAAGTCATCCCTAATTACAGAGTTTGACTAACAATGCGGCAATTATGAAACCACTCCACTGGCTCGTTTAGCTACACTTCAACCCTGAACACAAATCTTTGCTGAGAAAGGCGTACCGACCAGGAGCTACCTGAAACTATTACTCAAATTCTGAAAGGTATGTGGCGGAGATGAGGAGGGGTGCCTGTTTTCATTCCCTAAAGCGATTCACTTGAGGAATGCAGCTGACGGAATAATCTATTTACTAATCTTGGTCATCCGGGACCACGTGGGGCAGGAGGCCCGGCGCCCGCACTGGGAAACTCACCCGTGGATAATCAGGAGTCGCTGATGAACTCTGGATTTCTTTTTCTCGAAGCCGAAAGGGAACTACGGGATAAAAGTGGGGGCTGGGGGGGAGGGAGGCGATTCAACCCTAGACTCGGCCACACTAGCGTGCCAGGGAAACACAACTGGGAAGGTGAGGCAACAAGGGGTGGCCAGAAAACATGGAAGAAGACACTACTTCACAATAAGTGAAGGGAAGAAACCTCCAGGGCCTCTGCCATGTATGAATAATTCGAGAGCGGTCACCTTCCTTTGTCCACACCAGGCAGCGCTTTGGGACACCCACACTTCACATACCTGTGCCCACAGAAACCGCCGCCCTGCCTCCTCCCGAGTTGGGCAAGTCAACAGCACCGGTCTCCAGGTCACGCGGGTGCTCGACCCTGAGCTAAAAGCCCTGCTGCTCTTACTAGGATTACTCAAGCTCCAAACCTGTATTTCCCCATGGCTTTCTAGATTTCAACTTGACTCTCCGTCCACCACAGTCACTCACTCCTCCGTTCACATCCCAGCCTTCATTGAAGGCTTGGCAGGCACCAGGCTTGGGTTGGGTGCTGCATACGGAGAGAATTAGGACCCCAAGTCCCCTTCTCTTGAAGAGCTTACTGTCTAGTGGCAGAAATAGAAAAACAGACACATGATATTGGTGCTACCATGCTATTAGTATTTCCTGAGGGGGGAGGGTCAGGAAAGGTTTTCCAAAGAAGACCTTTGATTTTCAACGTTTATTTATTTTGGGACAGAGACAGAGCATGAATGGGGGAGGGGCAGAGAGAGAGGGAGACACAGAATCGGAAACAGGCTCCAGGCTCTGAGCCGTCAGCCCAGAGCCCGACGCGGGGCTCGAACTCACGGACCGCGAGATCGTGACCTGGCTGAAGTCGGACGCTTAACCGACGGCGCCACCCAGGCGCCCCGATTTTCTAAGTTTATTTATTTTTGAGAGCGAGCGAGCGAGCATGAACAGGGGAGGGGCAGAGAGAGAGAGAGAATCCGAAGCAGGCTCCGCACTGTCAGCGAGGAGCCCGATGTGGGGCTCGAACCCACGAACCACGAGATCATGACCTGAGCGGAAACCGAGAGTCGGCCGCTCGACCGGCTGAGCCACCCAGGCACCCCCAAAGACGACTTGGGAACTTTGGCATAGAATTCCCCAGAGACACATCACTGGTGAAGGCATTCTAGACACACAGACGTAAAGAGAAGATTATACGCTGGAGCTGGAGACAGTGTGGTCGGAGCACAGTGCCTGGGGATTATGACAGACACAACTGGGAGCAGAAAAGGTCAGGGTCCACTTTAGAAGGGCTAGGCTCAAAACATGGACTTGACCCTCTAGCCAGGGGAGAAGGAAGGTCAGTGAGGAGGATCCCAGTCAGGAAAGCCAAAGCGTCTACGTTGAATTCGCCGCCCCCTTAGTGCCTCTTCAACGACCTCTCCTGCCGCCTCAGCTTTCCCTTTCAAGTTGCCCACTTTCCTCCGTCTCCAGGGTTCCAAATCTGAGGCCGAAGTTGGGCCACAAGAAACAGAGGGAGGGTGAAGTAAATAATTAAGCGGTCCGGGTTCTCCCAGCATACCCCCTTTATTACCTCAGGTCCGGCCCGTTCCAAAAGCCTTTTAGCTGGTCTATCGCCCCTCGTGTCCCTCCAATGCCATCTTTACACTGCCGGCTCCCTGGAGAGATGATCTACGACCTGTTCTACACGAAACAAAGTCCCACCGTTTATGCACGACACTCAAGGCCCCACACGTTTCTGTACTGATCCCTGCGTGTCTTTGCGATGTCACTTCCCATCACGTGCCCGGCACCCTCGACTCACTCGAGAAAGATACCGTTTCCCAAGCAGGCCACGGAGCTTCCCGTTCCCATTCCTTCTCCTCTGTGCTTCTCTCCGGTGGAATGTTCTCCACCCATCTCCCATCTGCCCTTCAAAAAGCACCTTTAAGGGAGTCTCTTCAGATTGAGCCCACCTGAGAGTAACAAGCCCCTCTGCCCGGTCCTGGCTGTGTTGTCTTCTTTCAGACAGCTCCAATTTTATTTTATCATTATTTTTTTAAATGTTTATTTATTTTTGAGAGACAGAGCACGAGTGGGGGAGGGGCAGAGAGAGAGGGAGACCCAGGAGGCGAAGCGGGCTCCAGGCTCCGAGCCGTCAGCACAGAGCCCGACGCGGGGCTCGAACTCACGAACCGCGAGATCGTGACCTGGGCCGAAGTCGGATGCTTAAACCCACTGAGCCTGCCCAGGCACCCCCGGGCAGCTCCAATTTTAAATATTTTGTTTTACTGTCACAGCCTATGTACCAATGTCTGGATGGGAAAATACTGTCACCACAAGGACAGCATTTATAAGAGAGCTCTTTGATGGAAAGGGCCATATCCCATTTTCACCTTCATATTCCCAGCCCCGATCGCAGTGCCTACAGAGTAGGTAATAATAATCATTAAGATAGTATAATAACACATCATTGTAAGCTTACATTACAGCTGACATTTACAGAAGGCTTATTATTTACGTGCATTCTGCTAAATGCTGTATATATATATATACATAATAATATATATATATTATGTAAGTTACATCTCTCTAGAGACGTTTTTAGAAAAAAAGTCTCTAAACTGGGTGATACTGTTATTCCCACTTTACAGAAGAGCAAGTAAGCTCAGAGAAGTTGTGTAACTTTCCCAAAGTCACACAGCTATTGAGAGGTAGAGCCAGGTCTCAAACCCAGGTCTGCCTGCCACTACAGTCAGGATTCTCAACCATTTTGCTATTGTAGACTCCTCCACGACAGCTTATTGAGTGAATTTCTTGCCTCCCAGCAAGACCATAGCCTTTATCAGACTGGAGGTACAGCTCACTTACCTCTGTACTCACCACAGCACGTAGAATAATGCACACAGTGCATTTTCAATACATATTTTCTGAGTCAAAAGTGGCCCACAGCTAGTGCCCACAACCATTTCGATCACGTTGGTCGCCCTTTAAGGAAGCTATCATTGCTTATGCCTAAAACGACTTGTCTAAATCTCTGCCTGATATTTATGTCCTCTAGAGCGGTCCTACTAGGCACACTAACCAGTTTTCCACTTCCAAACACTCAAACTTGGCTTTTTTTAAAGTTTATTTTTAGTTATTTTGAGAGAGAGAGAGAGAGAGCAAGGGCGGGGGAAGAGAGACAGAATCCCAGGCAGGCTCTAGGCTGTCAGCGCAGAGCCCGATGCAGGGCTCGACCTCACAAACCGGAGATCATGACCTGAGCTGAAATCAAGAGTGGGACGCTTAACCGACTGAGCCATTGAGGCACTCCCCAAATTAGCTTTTGGATCACAACCATCCTCCTGAACATGTCCTGTTAACTTCACATCACTACTTTTCGTTCTATCCGGCCCCGTTCCTCTTTCCCTCTCTCCCACTAAGGACTCCTCTCTGTATCCGCCTCTCACGCGTACAACGCCCTCCTCTATTTTTTCTTCTCTCCCTATCCAAATCCTACTAGCCCTTCAAGGTTCAGCAGAAGCCTCACTCTCTCCTAATGCAGGATTTAGACTCTCGTAACCAAAGCATTTCATTCTGGCCTCCTCCACACAGCCCCTCACACTTGGTTTGAGAATAATCTTCCCCAATAAAAGAGATTCGTCCTTTTCTTAACAGCACGCTTGTTAACTTGCCCGGCTACTTGCTCTGCTAGACTCGTTTCCAGATTGCCCGTATCTCAAGAACAGAGTTCCAACTCTGCCTTCCCCTTCTATACTCCCGCCATTATAATCCGTTGTCGGGTCCCGGGCAGAGGCACGACTCAATGTTTTGAGGGTAGTGCTAATTCCCAGCAAGCCCAATATCCAATGACTATGGAAGCTGTATTAGGGAAGAAACAAGAGCCTAGGGTAGTTACAGGATTTTGCCCAAGACACAAAGCTGTGCAGCAAATGTAAACTTTAAAGCGTGTGGGGGGCACCTGGGTGGCTCAGTCGGTGAAGCCTCCGACTTCGGCTCGGGTCATGATCTCAGTTTGTGGGTTCGAGCCCTGCACTGGGTTCTGCACTGACAGTGTGGGGCCTGCTTGGGATTCTCTCTCTCCCTCTCTCTGTCTGCCTCTCCCCGCTCATGCTCTCTCTCTCTCTCTCAAAAAGAAATAAACTGAAAAAAAAAAAAAAGCGTGTGTGTGAGTGGAGGTAATTAAGTACTCTTACTGTAAAAGCAAAAACACTGCTTTGTGGAAAGAAGGCCCATGCCTATTAGAGCGTATGGAAGATCATTGAAAAGCTCCTAACAAAAGTGACCGTGGCATTGAGAAGTATGCACAGTTATCAGAAAATGTAGATAGCGTCCCCTGTAGCCAATACTAACTTGTTCTCATTACTTAAAGGATAAGGGATTCACTAATTCTTGTATTGAAACCACTAAAACGGATTGTGTAAAATATACAGAACACAGGTAACAGGTTCAGAAGACTGTATATCATAGAATTCTAAAAGTTCTTTCTTCAAAACATTAATGTTAAAACAGGCTGTAAATTCTTTTAAGTAGGCTCCACGCTCCAACGCAAGGCTCGAACTCACGACCCTGAGATCAGGGCCTGAGCTGAGATCAACAGTCGGACGCTCGACCGACTGAGCCACCCAGGCACCCCAAACAGGCTGTACTTTTGAAAAATCAGGACACAACTGCTTACCACGCCTTGTGGCACATTCGTTTCCCCTATGTGACAGGCTTGTGCCTCACCGTATTTAATATTACTTAATTTCAGCCTCTTAAATGCTAAGTACAGTGAAGAACCACTCCCACTGGATGGGTGCTAATAACTTAGGACAAACATAACCAAACACTCAAGTATCTGTGTGATTTACTTTTTAAGGATTCTTTTCATACGTAAGCCATCACTATGGCACCCATAGTTTTTTGTGGGTTTTTTTTTTTTAGTGTTTATTTATTTTTGAGAGAGCAAGGGAGGGGCAGAGAGAGGAGAGAGAGAATCCCAAGCCGGGCTCCCCGATTCAGGGCTCGAACCTGCGAACCGGGAGATCATGACCTGAGCCAAAACCAAGAGTCAAAAGCCCAACCAACTGAGCCACCCAGGAGCCCCTGTTTTCTTGTTTTGTTTTGTCTTGTTTTAGCGATTAGTTCTTAAACGTAACAGCTGATTTTTCTCAAGGAGCAAGCAAGTTGTCCGCAGTTACTTTTAGAAAACTTTAAGGATTTGTTGCTCTGAAGGTCAAAACAACTGAGCCAAACTCTAAATGCCCCCCAGACGTCACAGGTTCCTAGATCTGAAAGTTCAGGAAAGGTTCAAGCACGAAGAAGTGGTGATGGATTTTGCTGTCGACTACTCCAGCACTTCAGCATTATTACAAACGGCTTCTGATGCCGATGCATTTGTACCGCATACTTTATTTAGTGAAGCTGTTTTTCAAGCCTAGCTCTTCTGCTAATTCTACTTGACATTGCAGCCACAAATCGGGAAAACTTAACAGAGGACATGGCTAGGTGACCCCAAATGAAACTGACAGCACTTTCCCATGAGGCACTGTTGTGTATTCTGTTAGGTTATCCAGTACTGAGGACTACAGAGAATAAAGAATCTGGCTGACGGAACTATAATGCACTTGGATTAAAACAGTATGAACGCAAAAATATATTGCTTCTGTGGCGCCTGGGTGGTTCAGTTGGTTGAGCATCTGGTTTCAGCTCAGGTCACGATCTCCCGGTTTGTGGGTTCAAGCCCCGCGCTGGGCTCTGTGCAGCCAGCGCGGAGCCTGCTTGGGATTCTCTGTCTCTCCCTCTCTCTCTTGACTCCTCCCCCGCTTGTGCGCTCTCTCTCTCTCTCTCTCTCTCTCTCTCTCTCTCTATCTCTCTCTCTCTCTCCCTCTCAAAATAAATAAGTAAACCTAAAAAATAATTATATTACTTCAGGTAACACAGCATATCATTTCAGGGACATTTGTGAAGTGACCTGAAAAACCTTAACTACTGCCTCCATGACAAAATAGGTTTCAAATTCCAAGTCAATTGAGAAATGGCCTGTAGAAAGCTCATCAGTGACTCAAGGCTAACTCTGATCTTTTTAAAAATGTTTTTAAATGAGTGTTTATTTATTTTTGAGAGAGAGAGAGCGTGAGTGGGGCAAGGGACGAGAGAGAGGGAGACACAGAATCCCAAGCAGCCTCTAGGCTTCAGGCTCTGAGCGGTCAGCACAGAGCCCGACGCGGGGCTCGAACCCACGAACCGCGAGGTCATGACCTGAGCCAAAGTCGGACGCTCAAAGGACTCAGCCACCCAGGTGCCCCTGTTTGCATTGTTTTAAAGGAGGCACACCACTGGGGCGCCTGGGTGGCTCAGTTGGTTAGGCGACTGACTTCAGCTCAGGTCGTGATCTCACGGTTCGTGAGCTCGAGCCCCACGTTGGGCTCTGTGCTGACCGCTCAGAGCCTGGAGCCTCCTTCAGATTCTGTGTCTTCCCCCTCTCTCTACCCCTCCCCTACTCACACTCTGTGTCTCTCTGTCTCTCAATAATAAATAAACGTTAAAAAAAATTTTAAAGGAGGCACACCATGGAGTTCTAGCTGCTAGCTACTAACTCCCCTTCCCCAATTCCCGTAGCCTCGCCCCTTTCAGTATGAACATCTCCTTCTCTATTTCTTCCACTAGTCTGTGAGCTCCTTGAAAGCAGGGTTAGTATCTTATCTGACTTTGTATCTTGGCCCACAATAAGCACCTACTAAATGTGTGTTGAAAAAACTTTGATGGAGGCAAGTAGGGAAAGTGAACATACTTAAATAGCCTACATAGTTGTCTCCTGTGGTTTTAAAAAATGCAGTCTGTTAGAGAAAGCTGTGAACAAAGTAGTCAAGACATAATAATGTTCCCACATTCTTCACATGCAATTGCCTTAGTAGCATGCTTTAACTATCTCCTCTTATTTAATGCTTCAAGATACTACAAAACTACTCAAGATGTTTGCAGCCTGTCCTTTGAATTGAGCTGAAAGTCAAACAGAAAGTTTTGTTCCCCCCCCAACACACACGTTTGTACTTGCTACAATTTTGACAGTCAGGCAGCACAGTTCACCTCTACAATGACACACATCATGCGGCAAATCATGTTTCGACAGATCTGCAATTTCTAGGTAAAACTAATGTTTGGAAATAAATGTCAATTGCCCCCAAACTAAAGCTATGCTCAAATGTTTTATTATGAAAACTTTTCAATATACACAAAAGAGGAAACAGTGCAATAAACACCCATGAACCCATCACTCCAGACATCTCATGATTTTCCCCTACAGAGCTCTCTTAAGAAACGAGTTCATTTTCTGGAAACACCTCTATTCTATTCTAGAATCTACCATCGGCTAGATTCGAATTGATCTTTTTTTTCAAGTACCAATATCTAGGAGTCACTTAAACCCCAAAGGGTGGCTAATCCTGTGTCATTTCCTGGAGGAATATCAAATACTTCCATTTAAAGTAAACGTTGCCTGTCTTCTTTTTGTACTTAATAAAAAAAAAAAAAAAGGATAAGATCTTGAAGTAATGGCTATTTAAAAATAGGTTAGTAACCTTTCCAATAATGGAAACATTCACTTCCATTTAGTCAGATTGAAGACATTCTTTAAATTCTTACCAGGCAAGGGTTCCACAGATATTTAATATATGTCCTTATCATAGTCGAAAAGCCCCTTTCCCTGTGACAGAGAATACTATCAAAGCCAAAGATAAAACATCACAGTGACCCCTCTCCTTCTCCCATCTTTCCAAAGCTAAGGTTGTATTAACTCCTTGGATTGAAACTGCCTTCGCTCCTTTTCAAAGGTCTAAGCCCGTCCATATTTCCTAAGTAAACATCAACACTCCCAAAATATCTGAATAATTCATGACAAAATGTCTCTGCTGCTGATGAAATTAATTGACCTCTGAGGGGTATTCCCATTGTCCTTTCCTGTGAAAATTAACACTGGAGCCAAGGGCAACCTTCAGGGGTGTGTGTGTGTGTGTGTGTGTGTGTGTGTGTGTATGTGTGTATACACACACACATATACACACACATATGGAGGCAATATATATATGTATACACACACATATACACACGTACACACACATCACAAGATCAGACTAGTTAATTAACATGCTTCAATTCAAGGCAAAATATTATGATGTTACAACTCAAAAATCACTAGCGATACAATTTTAGCTTTGACTTTGAGCTAAACTGAAAGCCTACCTATTTGTCACTGGACGTGTCTCCTGCATTGTTACATACCCTGCTTATACGTTCTCAGATATAGTACTTGTTAACCGAGAAAACACTTTTTACTTCAGACGGGTATCGGAGTCAGAGGTTTAGCCTTGTTGAAGTAAGGAGAAATGAAACTTACACGATCCCCACCTGATGGAAATCCGTGACGAATACGTGGGCACCGAAATCACTATTACTACCACGATACAGTAACAGCACCGAAATTCCACCACCACTGATTTTCAGGTACCTTGTAAAGTATAAGCAAATACTCTCACAACGTTTGTCGTAAGTCATTTTATAAGAGTAGAATGCTGGTCTAATCATGACAGCTACCTCATCTCCTTCACAGAATTCTGAAACACCATGTATGGATCAAAGGCATCAAAGACATTTGAAATTCCATCCCCCTCACACACACACAAGATACAAAGTAATAGTTTCTGTCATTTAAGCCTTTGGGCCTCTAACTTGACAGATACGGGTACCTAATGAAGATTTCAAGACCAATTTTTAAAAAAGCACAACGTCCCTAGACTATGCCCCAAATGAAGAAAAGACAGAATATAAAGAGACATTTGGAGACTCTCCAACTTCAAACATGTTTCTCTTCGAGTTGATTCTACTTGAATAAGTAAGGTTTCAAATGCATCTCCCAATGTTGAACTACCCGAACACAGAGGAAGGATTTCGAACGTTTTAAAAGGAAATTTCTGCTTCAATATCCAGTCATCTAAAAGTTAGAGCCTAACAAAATAATAGGAAAATAGTTACCCTTCCACGACGACGAGAGCAAACCTGTTTCTTTCTCTCTGGCAGCACTAATAGAAGGAACCTCCCACGCCCAGAAACGCCAATCTGGAAACCCAACATTCTTCTTACAATTGCAACTTTAGAGAGCAAGTCATAACACTTCCTGCTAGAAAAGGAGAACACCCTGACAAAAGAGTGATACAATACTTACGAATCCCCTTCCTGACAGCCTCCTGGTGTTTTGCCAAGTTATTAGTAAACTCTTAACTTTACGACATTAGGCAAAAAGGTAATTTTTCAAAAAATGTTTTATTGAGTTTTGAGACAGTGTAAGTAGGGGAGGGGCAGAGGATCCAAAGTGGGCTCTGAGCTGGCAGCACAGAGCCCGACGTGGGGCTCGAACTCACGAACCGTGAGATCACGACCCGAGCCAAAGTCGGATGCTCAACCGATTGAGCCACCCAGGCGCCCCAGTGAAAGGTTAATTTTTAAAATTCCAGCTTCACTCAAATCTTGCAAGAGCACAGGGGAATTTAAAAGTTGGTTCAGGTCAAATAGCTACAACCCACATACCTATTTAGAGCTGGAACATTAGCCAAGTAACCTGCTTATTTTAGAACCACATGGAACCAGCTTTTCCCCAGTGCCCCAGTCACTCGTCCATAGGAAAGTACAATACTCAGAAAGGCAAATGAACGGTCTCAGACCACTTATGTTCTCCATTGTTCGTTTCAATCTATACCTAGATGGTCATAGTAACAACTTCCCCTAAGAATCCCTTAAGACACGTTCAAAATTTAGATCACGTCCTGGCGCATGGTAGGCGTTAGGTTATGTGACACCTGCTATTCTTGTTACTGAAATTTGCTTTGGAGCCAATCAAGCGGTATCTAATCAGTAAACTGCTGAATTAAGCCACCAGGTATCTGAGGATGCCCATTAGGGGAGAGAACAGAAAATCAATAGGGGTACTGTGCTCAAGAGACCACTTCTAATACTGACACGGGGCAAGTGGATCGTTTGGAAGGAAATGGAGCACGGTGCAAGCATCAGGGTCTCAGGAGCGAGCCAGCCTTGAATTCCGTGTGACCTTGAACAATTCCTTAGCTTCTCTGAGCCCTAGGGTCATACCTGTATCAATGGAGCTAATTCCACATACTTCACAGGGTTACTCTAAAGATGCGATGAGATGCAACAGCCAGAGAATACCATCTGCCCTATCTACCTAATAGGAATCAAAGGGACGTAACAGATACTCCAGTCCTTTTGAAATAATGTAAAGCAACCCGAAGCATTTTCTGACATCCTGAATTCTCGAAAACAAGGAGGCAGCTCGAACCTGCGCTCACTCGTGACAAGGTTCAGGATGGTCCACGCTACGAGGCAGAGTGCTCTCCTGTCCTCATCGGGAACCGCCACGAGCCACCAGTCGATTACGATTTGCCTCCTTCACGGAAGCGCTCTCTTCCATCAGTCACAAAAACTGCGTGAAGTATCAAAAGGCAACAAATGCAGAACAGAAGGAACCAGAGGCTGTGTGTTTCCATCCGTCTCCGTTGCTGACTCACTAGGTGAAGCCTGTTCCACTTTCTGGAGTCTCAATTTCTCCATTTGTAAAAGCAACTCGCCAACACTTCGAGCTGACTGGAAGGAAGGAGGCACACGCATGCCTTATCACGCGTTTTACCGACAGAAAACGGGGGCGCAGACAACTGCCTAAGGTAAGAGGACTGTATCAGTGCTGGATCAGAAATGTTGGGTTTTCCCAGTGTTACCTTTGCTGTGCCATACCTGTCCCTTCAGACCACTCAGATGGGTCTGTCTCAAGCACTGTTAACCTCTTCAATAATAACGCTACCTGGAATCAGCTTCCTGGACTTTCCCTTCCGTGGCCGTCTGCATTGAATGCAAGTGCTTTCTAGCTTTCTGAACGCTATGGCTTTTTTTTTTTTAAGCTTATTTATTTATTTTGAGAGAGAGAACACAAGTAGAGAAGGGACACAGAGAGGGAGAGAGAGAGAGAGAGAGAGAGAGAGAGAGAGAGAGAGAATCCCAGGCAGGCTTGATGCGGGGCTTTGAGCTCACAAACCACAAGACCATGACCTGAGCCAAAGTCGGACGCTTAACTGCCTGAACCACCCAGGCGCCTCAGTACAAGGACATTTTCTTAAAGACTGTCCTATCACATCAGTAGTTCAGCCAGTTTTAGTCTGTGGACCATTTGGTAACCTAAATGTCTCATCATCGGGTATGTGTGGGTGTGCAGGGGCGGGGTGGGGAGGCGGAGTGCGTTTGTGCGTGTGCACGTCTGAGACTGCGAACAGAATCTCGGATTTTACGGTGGGCAACAAAAGCTGGTTTGGGAACAGAAGACGGTGGCAAGGGTTGTGTAAGACGCTTCACGTGTTTCTAAGCAGGCCACGGAATGAAAACCACTTTTACACTGCATTCCAAATTCACCACGATGAGTGCTGAGGAAAGCCAATGAAAACCAACCTGTTTTATCTGCACGTGTAAAGCTCTCTCTCTCTCTCTCTCTCAGATGGTACAAACAAATCCATAAAGTTAAAAGTTCACACACACATGCACCTCTGAGCACACACACGCCCCGAAGGGCGGAAAGGAAGGAAGGAGGCACACCCAAAGTTGCCTGAGCCTTTCACAGACGTATCAGGGTAACTTTCATTCAAACGTCATGCTTTCCACCCCGCCCAGTACCAGGTATATTCTTTCCATGTGTGACATACACGCTGGAGGCCTCTCCCACTGTGCTCGGTGACGCACCTCAGGAACACTGACCTATTGTCCTCTAATGAAATTGGATTTTACCCATCTTCATGACTTACAAAGCAAACAAACAAATAAGAACACCCACAGTGAGTGAAGGATTGAAGCCAAGGGACCTTACGTCAATTAACATGCTGGGAACTGCTACCGTATTTTGGACTATATTGCAAAGTATAGGCAATTTATACTGGGAGGAGTATTAGGCACGCAACCTTCCCGCGGCACGGATGTGTCCGTTTTAACAACCAAGTGTGTCTGGTTTGGGTTATCATTCTTTTCATACCTGAGGGGGAAATAAGCCACAAATATATCTTAATTATTCCAGTAGTCCAAGGGATGTCTCCTCAGTAGTATTTATTAGCTCTGCATTCGTGTAAGAAAGTAATCAAGGTTTTAAAGTGCGGTGTCTTGTTACACGTTAAATTATACACTTTGCCCTAATGCACTGAAACAAAAAAATGGAAATAAACAGAAGGTAGATATAAGTAGGAGTCCTCCAAAAACTAGTCAGCAGAACTACAGACAGGGCGAGGAGCCGACTGAAAAGACATCTGTTGGGACTACAGTTAACAATACCGAATTGTCTATTTGAAGTTTGCTAAGAGAGTAAACCCGGAACGTCTCATCCTAAGAAAATGCCTACCTGTGTGAGGAGCTGGAGGTTAACCAGCCTTTTTGTGGTCGTCATTTCACAATGTATATAAATATGCAATCATTATGCGGTACGCCTGAAACTAATGCTATGTTAATGTCAATTACATCTCAGTAACACTGGAAAAGAAGCCATCTGTGTTCTGTTCATAGCTAATAAAACCATATAAAGGAACAACTCAGACGTCTCACACTTTTCTATCCTGAGGGTCTCTCACTCAAAAAAAAAAAAAAAAAAAAAAAAAAAAGAAGGAAATGGGAGAGGAGAAAGGAAAAGACTGGAAACAACAAAAACTCAACTCAGAGTTTCCTGAATTTTTGGCCTCAGGACCTGAGGACCCCAAAGAGGTCTTTCATAATGTAGGTTTGATCTATCAATGCATTTATCATATTAGAAACTACAACTGGGGGGTGCTTGAGTGGCTCAGTCGGTTAAGCATCTGACTTCGGCTCAGATCATGATCTCGCGGTCTGTGAGTTCGAGCCCCTGCATCGGGCTCTGTGCTGACAGCTCAGTCTGGAGCCTGCTTCGGATTCTGTCTCCCCCTCTCTCTGTCCTTCCCCCACTCGCACTCTCTCTCTCTCTCTCTGTGTCTCTGTCTCTCTCAAAAATAAATAAACATTACAAAAAAAAAGAAACTACAACTGGGAAATCTTAAGATATTTATTTAAAAATAACAATAAACTATTATGTGTTAACACGAATAACATTTTTAATGCAAATCACTATATTCTCCCCAAAATGAGTGAAGAGTGTATTGTTTACATTTTTGCAAACTGCTTTATCATTTGACTAAATACAAAAACAGCTGGATTTCCATGTATGCTTCTGCCTTCAATGCTGTTTTAGGTTCAAGTGTAAGGAAGAAAATACGGCCTCATATAGATACATTGTTGAAAGAAGTGTTTTAGGAGCCCTTTCAGATAATTATGGATATTCTTCCTGATAATGCTACGGCAAAACTTGAGAAGTGGGAGTTTTGTAAATGTTACCTGCAGTGTGGAATCTGATACCAAACCTATGAATTTTTCATACTCCGTTACATTAAAATCCATTGGTCTACCTTGCACATTAAATGGACCTTTTACCCATGCTTGATTTTGTAACATCATGCACCGGTCATTTGGAACAATATCGTGTGACTAATACACCTCTTCCAAATGTTGTCTCACTTCATTTTACAATACCCCATCAACCACTTTCATTAAAAATACCACCACCATGGCTTCACTCACATGAGGACTTTAAGAGACAAAACAGATGAACATAAGGGAAGGGAAACAAAAGTCATATAAAAACACGGAGGGGGACAAAGCAGAAGAGACTCCTAAATATGGAGAACAGACTGAGGGTTGCTGGAGGGGGTGTGGGAGGGGGGATGGGCTAAATGGGGAAGGGGCACTAAGGAATCTACTGAAATCATCGCTTCACTATATACGAACTAATTTGGATGTAAATTTTATTTATTTAAAAAAAAATTTTTTTTTCAACGTTTATTTATTTTTGGGACAGAGAGAGACAGAGCATGAACGGGGGAGGGGCAGAGAGAGAGGGAGACACAGAATCGGAAACAGGCTCCAGGCTCTGAGCCATCAGCCCAGAGCCCGACGCGGGGCTCGAACTCACGGACCGCGAGATCGTGACCTGGCTGAAGTCGGACGCTTAACCGACTGCGCCACCCAGGCGCCCCAGGATGTAAATTTTAAAAAAATACGAAAGAAAGTTAAATTTTTAAAAAAAAACCCAAAAAATAAATAAATAAAAAATAAAAATACCACCGAGCTCAGAAAAATCTAAGTATTGACACCTGATGCAAGTTTTCGAAAATTTGAATTTTTGCTTGAAAGCTCTCATTTTACCATTGGCAACAAATACGCTCAGTTGTTTTCCTCGCAGTAACAGGCACACCTGGTTCATTTTTGAAAGTTTTTAAGTAATTGCTGTGCCCGACGTGGGGCTCAAAATCACGACCCCGAGATCAAGAGTGACCAGTGTCTTCCGATTGAGCCAGCCGGGCGCCCTTCACTTGGTTCCTTTTTGATAAAGTATCTGCCAGATACTCAGGTCCGCATAATCAGTTAATGTGCCATTCAATCTTTCAAGTAAAAAGTTTTCTATTTTTTTAAAAAAAATGCGGCTAATTTAGCTCGCAACTCTAACAATCGCACAGGTACTTTTCCTCAAGGCAGCCGGTGTACGTCCACTCCCGGTGAGAAAGCTTTCACTATAGTGAAAGATGTATGCCCAGGGGTGCCTGGGTGGCTCAGTCGGTTAAGCGACCGACTCTAGATCTCAGCTCAGGCCTTGATCTCAGGGTCGTGAGTTCAAGCCCCATGTCGGGCTCCATGATGGGCATGCAGCTTACTTAAAAAAAAAAAAAAAACAAAAAACAAAAGAAAAAAAAGATGCATGCCCAAGAGTTCAGATTTAATAAAATTGATTTTTCTTGCTTCCTTGAGGACATTCATAAATGAAACGCTAAAGCGTGGTTAGTTTTACCGCCCTTGCTTTCCCACCGTCCTTGCAAATGTTAACACGGATGAAGAAGCAGGTAACATCTTAGTGTCGGTATGCAAGTAATTTTGATCCCCAAGGGCCTGTATGCCAACACTTTTTTTGAGAACTGGTGCTTTATTTAGCAACATGTATCGCGGAGTCATCAAATTTTAGAGAGGCAAAACACGTACGGTGTGTAGGGCTTGACAAGAAATTTCAAAACTGAAAATATAATGGCCAAAAGTGCACTTCTAGGTTTTAATGGGAGTTCTGTGGCTGTTGAATTATGAAAAGAAAAATTAATGCATTAGTATCAATTCTGAGGGGACCATGACACAGCCCATTTTGCAGAATCAGGTTAATGCCCGTAAGACGTGAATTTATCACGACGGTATAGTTTAGAAACTTCCAATACATTTTTTTAAAAGATGAAGAATGGCGATATATTTCTTACAAAGTTGTTTCAAAATACCCAGCTCCTAGGTGGCAAATCATTTTCCTTCTGATAAACAGGAAGCGTTGCTCTGACATCAACTAAAACAGAAAGGGTTTGAAAGCTAAAGTCTGTGTGAAATGCAGAAATTATTACTATTTTAAAATATTAAAAACTAGGGGTGCCTGGCTGGCTAGGTCGGTGGACCATGTGACTCTTGACCTTGGGGTCATGAGTTCAAGCCCCACATTAGGCCTGGAGGTTACTTAATAAAAGAAAAAGAAAAAGAAAAAGAAACATTAAAAATCAGGTGCGCTGTAGTATTCATGGGTAACATATGGGGTATTTTAGAGCAAGCCCCAACAACAAATATAAAGGAAGGGGAGAGAAAAGATGAAATAAGAACGGTAAATATTGATAATTGTTGAAGCGGGGGGAGGGGGCAGTTCATGATGTTATTTTTACTTTGTATGTTTGAAAATTTCCATGAAAATAAGTTTTAAAAAATTCCGCGTGCTTATAAGAAAGTATTCAGTATACTGGCAAGCAAAAACAAAATTCCTGGCTCGTATTCACTCACTTAGACAAACAGTGTAAAAGGCAGTGTATTAGATGGCATCAGGAAATATAAAAGTTATGAAACATGCCTTCCACACCCCTCAGTCAGAGCGTCTGTGCCCATATATGTAAAGGACTGCCTAAAATGGGTATCCTGCCTCTGCCATGGCCACCATAAGTGGTACCCACACTACTGCAAAGCACAATGGGAGCCGATGGAATTCCAAATCATCAATGCAATTTTCAGAAAAGGGAGAGGAAAACCGGCATGAAAAGAAAATGCGAAGAGGAAACGTAAAAACTAGGAAACGAAAGTCTCGTTGGTGTTCCTCTATAAAAGGAAACGAACAAGGGATGTGAGCAAATATGGGCATGACCTCGTCAGTTTTCCACCCCAAGCCATCATCTTATTTCACTGCAGGACAGGAACCATCATGTCATCTCCTTTGAGTCAGCTCTTGCAAAAATAACTGAGCAATACATTCATTTTCCATGGGGAACACGAAGTATGCTAGAATTCTTCAGAGGACCGAAGGCAACATTTACAAATGCCATATGTTAGCATTAATTTCTAGGGCTAGTGAGTCTTTTCAGCACCTCCCTGCACACAAACGAAGCCCATCCTAAAGAATAAATCCCCATGCTAAACTAGTACCCTTCCTCGGTCACCCAAGGGGTCTAATGAGAACACTCGTTAATGAAAAGTGAAAGTGACAGCCCAAAAGTCAAATATTTACTTATCAGTTTCCAGTTTATTGCCATATATTCCAAACAAATTGTCAATTTTTCCCTATTCAAACTTCAGATAAAATGTAGAACACTGTTCTCGAAACTCATGCCCTGGAAGTCTTTAAAAGTTGAGGGCATTAAATAATTTAAGATCGCTCTACTGCTTTAATATTTAATATTTACTAAGCTCCATGAAGGCAGTGATTTGTCTGCTTTGTTTGCCAATGTATCTCAAGCATCTAGAACACTGCCTGGCACACAGTAGGGACTCAGTAAGTATCTCTTAAATGAATATATGCTAATGACATTGTATCAAAGGAATGAAAGTCACCTGCTATCGTGGTTTATTACATAACGAAGAGCAAACATAGCTCTTTTAATGCAAACCAAACAAATACAAACGTAAAAGGCATCTATCTACTCTTGTCACATTGGGTAACTCTACAAAACAAGATGATTCCTGAGAGCTAATTTGGAAAACAAATGATAGGTTACGTCTTTCCAGTGGCGCCGAATCCATGATCGTATCTGAATGAAATATGTAGGAAAGGATTTTTAAAATTCTCCACTTTGAGGGGCGCCTGGGTGGCGCAGTCGGTTAAGCGTCCGACTTCAGCCAGGTCACGATCTCGCGGTCCGTGAGTTCGAGCCCCGCGTCGGGCTCTGGGCTGATGGCTCGGAGCCTGGAGCCTGTTTCCGATTCTGTGTCTCCCTCTCTCTCTGCCCCTCCCCCGTTCATGCTCTCTCTCTGTCCCAAAAATAAATACACGTTGAAAAAAAACATTAAAATTCTCCACTTTGAGAAAATGAAGGCACTTCAGAGAAAAGAAGGAGAGTGGAAAGTATAAAGAACTCTGAATTCTATCGAGTTTTCCCTCAAACTTACCACACAAAGAAAGAGAAATCTCACTTAGCTGTCAAGACACCACTGCTTTAGTTTTCTAAACTTTAAAACGAGCACTTTTGGACCTCACAAGGAATACTGAAACCTTCAAAAGAAAGAGCGGCTTTTGCATTTCCTGCCTGCCTGCCTGCCTGCCCTAGTCCAAGATTAACCTTGTCAGTTCCTTAGAAGACATAGAAAACCCCTTTAAATGACTAATTCAGATGAAGTGGTAACATGAAACCATAGTTTATAAGACGCTGGTTTCTACTTGTTACCAGATGTCGCCATCACCTCAAAGTGTTAAATGCAATCATGAAGAGGTTCAGATATATTTGCATATGAAATACGTTCTGACTTCCTCTATTATTGTGGAGACATGTTCCCAGAGAAACATTGTTGCCTCGTTGTCTAATAAAACGTCTCTAAGATTGCCAATATTCACTTTAAGAATCACCAAGTACTCCATAGGAGCCTAATTCTTCCCTGTAATTCTTGCAAGCACATATATACGTTTTCAGAACACAACACAAATTAATTCCATTTCACTGGGAGTTTGTCATGAACAGCTGGCTTAAAGGTCTAGCTGAAAAATCCATTTTTTGTGCATGTATACGTTTGGAATTCTTTAGACAAACAGTCCCCAGCTTTACACAGCTTAGGGTTCCTTTACTAGGTATAATTCCACAATTGCACTAGGTTTTCAGCTCCAATCCATTCTTTTATGATTATGTTAATTTCTTTGGTTATGTTGCCATTAATTTTTATTAGCTTCATGAAAAGATTTTTTTGATCTCCAGAGAGAGTTTAATTCAACAACAATGGCTGCTATTTTCCACGCATAATGGTCATTTGTTAAATTTAGCCCAACACAGAATCCTGAGCACAATGTAGGGTTATCCCTACGATTGGCCACAAAAATACTGGGGCGTCATAAAGTGTTACAGGGCCTTACTCTTCAAACATATGGGAGATGCCCCATAAATGTTATTAATTATATTTTTGCTGAGATGCCCCGGTTTTTATTTCCTTGAGAATGAAGTTGGATCCATAAACATTCTACTTAGCTGGCTCACATTTTTAGAGACTGAATTGTAACTGACCAGTGTTGCTCGCTCAATATCTTATTTGGCAACCTGTTACCTGGTACAGCTAAAAAGTCTCATTATAATTCCGCCACAAATCAAATGGCTTGTGTGGCCTTCACTTGCTAAAAATCATATTGTTAGCAAAAAGTCATCCACGCAAGGATAACTTCTTTCCTCCCTGTTTATCCCTCTGCCTGGTACGATGCTACCTTGAAAACTGGCTAAAGCCATCAGCAGTGTTCTTTGGATGGGGTAGACTGTCATAGGCTTACTGATTCTGAGAACTCACTGCCTTAAAGAATGAACTATTAAGTCCCTCATTAGACCAAATAAATACCAAAAAGTGCAGATAACCTATGTGTGGAAAAAGAAATTGGAATATCTGTTTATGATGAGTACCATTTCACTGCATTCTTCCTTAAATCACACTTTTTTTTTTTTTTTCAATTATGGGGAAGGTTATGGCGCAGCTGCCACCATCACCTAAGGCAAAGTTAGGTGTTGTTGCGGGAAGAAACTACGGTTGATATTAGCGGTAGTAATCCTCACTGTAATGATTGCACTGAAACTATGAGCCATTGGCTCTAACCCAGGGAAGTTTTCATTATTGAGAAGTAATTCTGCTAACTGTATTTAAGGTAGTAGAATTGGACTGTGTTTTTCAAATTCCTGCTTTCTAAGCCTAACCACTTAATACCACATTCATAATGTTATAGGCCACCAGCGATATATTTTGTTAAAGCAAGAAAAGCCAATCTAGAATATAAACAGGACAGGAAAGGTATCCAGAGGTTTGGGGTTTTTTTTGTTGTTGTTGGGGGGGTGCCTCTACCCTAAATCATTTAGCAGAAAGAAGCGTGGAAAAGTTTTATCTCGAGAAAGCAAGACAGAAATGAAAGCATGACCTCATTCACTTTCCCTCACCCAAAAGCAACAAGGTGACATTTTCTCTTCCATTCTTCTTAAGCCCTAATCAATTTAACAGTCCCCCCCCCTTTTTTTTAACACCTACGGGTAAGTTTCCAAGTGTCCTACTTTAAACTAAGAGGTTTACCAGATTCTTTTTGTAATTTTTAAGTTTTTCTTTTGCAGAATCAAAGATGCTTTAGTGGCATATCCTCTTCTGCGCTGAGGAAATGTATTTGTTTAAAACAACAGGAGAGGTAAACCATAACTTCCTTAAGGCAGAACAATAGGTTTAGGAATCTGGTACATAAAAATCTGGTGCGGGGGGGAGGGGGTCTGAAAAATTCTGGAAGTAAGCCTTCAAGAAAGTTTTAAATTTAAAAATAGATCAATAATTTCGAACCTACAAGTCATATATGTAAATCAAGAATGTGGCAATCCTTTGGGGAAAAAAAGGTAATTTTCGCAATTAAAAAAGACACCCAAGTTATATCTGAAGCGAAATGACCAGTTAATAGTCATTCAGTGTTTTAAAAATCATAGCAGTTGGGGGGCCTGGCTGGCTCAGTCGGTGGAGCATGTGGCTCTTGACCTCCCGGCCATGAGTTCGAGTCCCACTCTGGGTGTAGAGATTGTGTAAATAAATAAATAAATAAATAAATAAATAAATAAATAAATAAATCTTTAACAGAACAAATAAGAAATGAAAACCATAAAAATTGGGATCCCTGTAGAAAATGAGACCCAGCATGAGACCACAGAGGAAAATAAATTGTCTTCCTTATTGGAATTACCCTTTTTTAACTTCTTTAACATCACTTACGCCATCACAAAATTCTAAGGCATTAGAATTTCTAGCAACACCCTAGCACGGTTTTGTGGAGTCACAGACCGGCTTGTTCTAAAAATTTATGTGGAAAGAAACAGGTCTTAGCATAGGGAAAATACCTTGAAAAGTAAAGTGGGTGGGATCATTCTGCCTGGTGTTAAGTCCTGCCTCGTGGCTGCAGGAACCAAGATACAGCAACAGATGCAGAACAATGGAATAGTCAACAGAACCCAGAACCAGACTTACGCGAATATGCTCAACTGATCTGTGACAAGGGTGAGGAAGTACTTCAGTGAACGAGTGGTGCTGGGGCAAGTGGACAACCACAAAAAAACAACTCGGGGCGCCTGGGTGGCGCAGTCGGTTAAGCGTCCGACTTCAGCCAGGTCACGATCTCGCGGTCCGGGAGTTCGAGCCCCGCGTCAGGCTCTGGGCTGATGGCTTGGAGCCTGGAGCCTCTTTCCGATGCTGTGTCTCCCTCTCTCTCTGCCCCTCCCCCGTTCATGCTCTGTTTCTCTCTGTCCCAAAAATAAATAAAAAACGTTGAAAAAAAAAAAAAAACAGAACTCTACCCTGAGCCTCACACCTTTATACAAAAATTAACTCAAGGGGCGCCTGGGTGGCTCGGTTGATTAAGCATCCGACTCCTGATTTCAGCTCAGATCACAATCCCAGGGTCGTGGGATCTAGCCCTGCATCGGGCATCCACACTGAGCATGGAGCCTGTTTAAGATTCTCTCTCCCTCCCTCCCTCTCTCTCTCTCTCTCTCTGCCCCTCCACTGCTCACGCCCCCCCCCCCCCCACGGCTGGAGCACAAGCACACAGGCACTCTCGCTCTCCCTCAAATAAAAAAAAAAAATAACTCAAAGTGGGACACATGCTTAAATGTGAAACAGAACATCACAGAACCTTAGAACACAAATTTGAAAAACTCTTCAGGAACCATGTTTGGTGAGGAGGTGTTAGATGGGACATCAAAGACAATCCCTAAAAAGAAATAGTGATGAATTTGGCCTCGTCAAAATAAATACCTTTGTGGGGCGCCTGGGTGGCACAGTCGGTTGAGCGTCCGACTTCAGCCAGGTCCCAATCTCGCGGTCCGGGAGTTCGAGCCCCGCGTCAGGCTCTGGGCTGATGGCTCAGAGCCTGGAGCCTGTTTCCCATTCTGTGTCTCCCTCTCTCTCTGCCCCTCCCCCGTTCATGCTCTGTCTCTCTGTGTCCCAAAAATAAATAAAAACGTTGAAAAAAAAATTAAAAAAATAAATAAATAAATAAATACCCTTGTTCCGTGAAAGACCTTGGTTCACAGGATGGAAAGAGAAGTGATGGATTAAGAGAAAATAGTTGTATACCACATATTAGACAAAGGGCTATTATCCAGAATATATAAAGACTTTTGAAAACATTTAAAATATACAGTTAGAAAAATAAGCTAAAGACACGAACCGATGTTATGCCAATGGGGATATACAGATAGGAAATAAACACATAAAAAGATGCTCAACATCATTAACCACCGGGAAGAGCAAAATGAAAACACAACGAGATATCCCTACACACCTATCAGAAGAGCTAAAATAAAAACAACAGTGACGATACCAAATGCTGGCAAGGATGTGTAAAAACTGCTGGTGGGAAAATACATGGCACCGTCATTCTGGAAAAACAGCTTGGCAGTTTCTTACAAAACTAAACATGCAACTCTCCTACAACCCAGAAACTGCATTCTTTGGGCATTAATCCTAGAGAAACAAAAGCTTACATTCACACAAAAACCTATACACAAATGTTTACGGTGGCTTCATTTGTAATAGCTCCAAACGGAAATGGCCCAAACATCTACACCATGGAACACGACTCAGCCAGAAAAAGGAAGCGAGTGTTGATATACACAGCTGGGATGAGTCTCGGGAGAATTTGTGCGGACTGAAAAAAAAAGAAACCCAAGATGTTATATACTCTGTGATTTCATTTATATCATATTTTTGAAATGACAGAAATCATAGAAATGCAGAACAGGTTAATGGTTCTCAGGGGTAGAGACGGCAGAGGGGGAAGGAGGTATGTGTTGTTATAGAAGGGTAACAAAAGGGAGTCTGGCAGTGATGGGACTGTTCTGCATCTTGGCCTGAATCAGTATCAACACCTTGGCTTTGATAACTGCACTATGGTCATGGCAAAGTAAAATTTAAAAAATCTAATTAAGACTTAAACACAGACTATAGTACAACTAAACTGATAAGGAAAAGAGAAGAAAATCTACCCTCAATAATTCCATACTCTGTTTTTCTAATTAAAAAAAAAAATTTATTTGTTTTGAAAGAGAGAGAGCGGGGGAGGGGCAGAAAAAAGAGGGAGAGCGAGAATCCCAAGCAGGCTCCGTGCTGTCAGCATGTAACCCGACTTGGGCATCGATCTCAAGATCCTGAGGTCATGACCTGAGCTGCAATCAAGAGTCCAGTGGGGAGCCTGGATGGCTCAGTTGGTTAAGCGTCCAACTTCAGCTCAGGCCACGATCTCACGGCCTCTGTGCTGACAGCTCAGAGCCTGCAGCCTGCTTCGGATTCTGCGTGTCCCTCTCTCTCTTTCTCTTGCCCCTCCCCTGCTCACGCTCTGTCTCCCTCTATTAAAAATAAAGAAACACTTGGGGCGCCTGGGTGGCTCAGTCGGTTAAGCGTCCGACTTCGGCTCAGGTCACGATCTTGCGGTCCGTGAGTTCGAGCCCCGCGTCGGGCTCTGTGCTGACTGCTGGGAGCCTGGAGCCTGTTTCAGATTCTGTGTCTCCCTCTCTCTGACCCTCCCCCGTTCATGGTCTGTCTCTCCCTGTCTCAAAAATAAATAAATGTTAAAAAAAATTTTTTTAATAAAAAAAATAAAAATAAAGAAACACTAAAAAAAATTGTTAAAAAGAGTCTGATGCTAAATGACTGAGCCACCCAGGTGTCCCCCCATATTCTGTTTTCAGCATTATTCCCACTAATCTTTCCAAAACATCATTGATATAACCATTAACATAGTAGCCTTAGCATAGATGGTCAATCCATGACTCCATTAGAGTATCTGATCTGGGTAAAAGATACTTTTTTTCCCCTCTTCAATACCAAAATAAAAAGCTGAAATAAAGGAGAATTTCAGGGCTAAAACACATCAATGCATGATAAGTTAGGTATCTGTTATTAGAATTTTTTACTTAAGTGCCACTTCTCCCCAGATATTCATGTGGCTCACTCGTTGGGTCTCCTTCGTGTCTTTTTTGAAAGTTCATTTATTTTATAGCGCTGTAAGTGAAGAGCCTAATGTGGGGCCCTCTTCCCCGTCCCTATAACCTTAATCTTGCTGTAATTTTCTTCACAACACATTACCATCGAATACACTATATCGTTGTTTATTTTATCTCTCCTGAGTAGGATGTAAACCTCATAAGGGTGGTAATTTTTGTCTGTTTCAGTGTAGTACCTGATCTGTAGAAGGCACTCAGTGAATCTTTGAGTAAATAAATGAAATGGATTTGTGTGTGTGTGTGTGTGTGTGTGTGTGTGTGTGTAGTAAAAGAGGAAATACTGGCTCCCCAAGATTGATAAAATCCAGTTTCAAAGAAATCAAGAGTGATAAATCCTATAATGTATATCCAATATATATTGGCATTAGAGTTTTCAAAATCTTCTGGATGCATTACAGTGTAAGAAACTCTTTAAGACTGGTAATTAAAACTGCAGCTTTGTTAGCCTAAGAGTCACCCGGACTGAATATATGGCCTAGAAAAATAATTTACCACTCGAAAGCTATTGCTAATGAATTCCCATTAGCGACAGAAGAGCTGGTCCAGTTAAACCAAGCTGCTGAAGTTACAGGTGAAGCGCATCTCGGAGAGTTTATGTCAACACTAATGACTTGACACCTGCCATTTTGTTAACATCTGAAAGAAAACACCATTTAACATAAGCTAATTCAGAGAGGAATTGGTTTTCCTAGTAAACAAAGTTGGCTTCTGGCTGTGGTGTTTACATTTAAAGCGAGAAGAGCAACGCAACTAGACCTCGGTCACCTCATCTGTAAAACTCCGTGGCCGGACTAGACGCTGAGCTCTTCAAATATGGCGCATTGCTTTATTTATCTTGGTGATACCACTGCCTGGCACACTGTTGACAATTCATAAAGGCCTGTTAAATGAATTAAGTAATTATACAGGAAGTTCCAAATGGCTCTCCTGGAAATGATATCTTTTCTTGACTGAACTACAACCCTCCTCTTCAGGGATGCCTAGTCTTACTCAGTGCCCCTAAGAGTAAGGAGACTGGGTCCAAGAACTTCTCTGTAGGTTGACTCGAGGACACAATGGCAGAGGCGGTTTCTAGGTATCATTAGCTATTTTGACCCGATGCCATGCAGGTGAATCTGGGGTGGTCAAGGGTGCTAGAAAGAAAATCTCTGATCTGAAACTGAAGGTGATTCTTTTCATTCTCCTTTGATAATGTCTCATTCTCACAGTTAAGTCAAAAGGTAAAGAATCCCTCAACCGTAACATCACACTTCCTAAATGTAAAACACCAAGCTCTTCTGAACATGTCAAGCGTTAAATGTACTTGATATTGGGGTGCCTGGGTGGCTCGGTAGGTTAAGCGTTCCAACCCTTGGTTTCTGCTCAGCTCATGATCTCATGGTTCGTGAGTTTGAGTCCTGTGATGGGCTCTTCACTGACCATGCAAAGCCTGCTTGGGATTCTCTCTCTCCTCTCTTCTGCCTCTCTCTCTCTCTCTCTCTCTCTCTCAAAATAAATAAATATATAAATACATACATACATAAGTAAATAAATAAAATGTACTCCACATTATTTCTGGATGGATACACAAGAAACTAGTTCTAATGGTCACCTCCTGGAAAAGGAAATCGGAGATTGGGGTCAGGGGCAGGAGACTCATTTTCTTTTCTTTACGTCCCTTTATAGCTTTTGAATTTGATTCTGTGAATACGTTTCATGTTTGAGAAGTAAATTAAAAAACAAATACATTAGGGGCACCTAGGCGGCTTAGTCGGTTAAGCATCGTACTCTTGATTTCGGCTCAGGTCATGATCTCACGGTTTGTGAGATGGAGCTCCAAGTTGGGCGCTGACAGTGGGGAGCCTGCTTGCGATTCTCTCTTCCCTCTCTGCCCTTCCTCTGCTCATGCTGTGCGCGCTCTCTCTCTCTCTCAAAATAAATAAACTTCCAAAATAAATAAAAAGTAAAAATATTAGATGTGCTCAATAATGCTCTAGGTCAACTGAAACCATTATGTTTCAAAGCATTTAACATTTAGTTGTGCACTACTTAATATTTAATACTTAATAGTAGGTGTTCAATAAATGTGAATACATAAGAAATTTTGTACAGATATATTACTATAGTAACTTTTAGCAAAGGTGATTACACAATTTTTGTAGGCTTTCAATTATTCAAGTATAAATATTACTAAGGAGGGGGACCTGGGTGGCTCAGTCAATTAAGTGTCCCACTCTTGGTTTCGGCTCAGGTCATGATCTCATGGTTCGTGGAGTTGAGCCCTGGGCTGGTCTCCACGGTTGACAACATGGAGCCTGCTTGGGATTCTCTCTCTCTCCCTCTCTCTCTGCACCCCCCCCCCCACTCATGCACGCACTCTCTCTCTCTTTCTCAAAATAAACTTAAAACATATTACTAAGGAAAAAAGAATTAGGAACAAGTTGATAATAAGCTACTAAACATTAGGAAACTAAAAATGAGCTACATTTAGACACAGAAATCAGTATTGCTCAGAGTCAATCAAAGCAAAGATTTACAATAACAGCAGAATTGGAATAAATGAAATGTCATCTTGTCAATACCACCTCGACCTCATTAGCTGACCTGTGGTTAGACATTTAATATTAAAAAAAAATTTTGTGGGGCGCCTGGGTGGCTCAGTTGGTTAAGCGTTCGACTTCAACTCAGGTCACGATCTCGTGGTCCGTGAGTTCAAGCCCCGCGTCGGGCTCTGGGCTGATGGCTCAGAGCCTGGGGCCTGCTTCCGGTTCTGTGTCTCCCTCTCTCTCTGACCCTCCCCTGTTCATGCTCTGTCTCTCTCTGTCTCAAAAATAAATAAACGTTAAAAAAAATTAAAAAAAAATTTTGTAATGTTTATTTAATTTTGAGCGAGAGAGAGACAGAGCAGGAGCAGGTGAGGGGCTGAGAGGGAGGGAGACAGAATCTGAAGCAGGCTCCAGGCTCCGAGCTGTCAGCACAGAGTCCGACGTGGGGCTCGAACCCACAGACCGCGAGATCATGACCTGAGCCGAAGTCGGATGCTTAACCGACTGAGCCACCCAGGTGCCCTGACATTTAATATTAACATTACCCATTATTCCTAATAGCCAAAAAGCAGGAACAATCCACATGTCTCTCAACAGATAAATGGACAAATAAAATGTGGTACAATGGAATATTATTCGGCCATAAAAAGGAATGAAGTACATGCTCATGTATCTTGAACCTTGAAAACACTATCCTAAGTGAAAGAAGCCAGTCACAGAAGACCACATGGCTATATGTTCCATTTACATGAAAGTCCAGAATGAGGAAACTTATAAAGACGGTTACTTAAGGTTGGAGAGGTGGGAGGTTGAGGAGGTAGGTGGTTAGGGAGAATGAGAGCTTAAGTGTATGAGGTTTCTGGGATGCCTGGGTGGCTTAGTCGGTTGAGCTTGATTTTGGCTCAGGTCATGATCCCAGGGTTGTAGGATCGAGCCCCACGCTCAGCATGGAGCCTGTTTAAGATCCTCTCTCCCTCTGTCCCTCTCCCCCGCTCTCCCTCTTTCTCTCTAAAATAAAAAAAAAAAAAAAGAAGAAGAAATAACTGATTTTAAAAAAAGAAAAAGAAAAATGGGGCACCTGGGTGGCTCAGTTGGTCACGAGTCCAATTCTCGATTTTGGCTCAGGTCGCGATCTCATGGTTTGTCGGTTCGAGCCCCAAATAGGGCTGACAGCGCAGAACCTGCTTGGGATTGTCTCTCTCTCTCAAAATAAATAAATAAACATTAAAAAACAAAAAATCAAAAATAAAATCTTTAGGGGCACCTGGGTGGCTCTGTTGGTTAAAGGTCTGACTCTTGATTTTGGCCCAAGTCATGATCTCATGGTTCGTGAGATTGAGACCCAGAGTCAGGCTCTGCGTTGAGCATGGAGCCTGCTTAAGATTCTCTCTCTGTTCTCTCTCTCTCTCTCAAAAAAAAAAACAGAGTATGAGGTTTCTTTCTGAGGTAATGAAAATGTTTGAAAATTGACTGTGGTGATGGTTATATGTATCTCAATACATTAAAATCCACTGAAACTGTATACTTTACTCAATAAAACTGCTTCAAAAAGTATGTGTGTGTGTGTGTGTGTGTGTATATATATATATATATATATATATATATATATATATAGGCACCTGGATGGCTCAGTCGGTTAAGCGTCCGACTTTGGCTCAGGTCACGATCTCACAGTTTGTGAGTTCGAGCCCTGCATCGGGCTCTGTGCTGACAGCTTAGAGCCTGGAGCCTGCTTCAAATTCCAGGTCTCCCTCTCTCTTTGCTCCTCTCCCGCTCATGCTCTGTCTCTCTCTGTCTCAAAAATAAATAAAAACATTTAATAAAAAAGTGTGTATATATATATATATACATATATATATATATACACACATATATATATATATGTATATATATATCTCCCAATTTCCTCTTTGGTTCTAAAATTAATCAGTTATCACCATGCAGGTGCCATCCATAACATTCACTCCTGACCATTTGTTTAAAACAACTGAAAGAGAAAGAAAACCAAGGAACCCATTTGCTTAGTCTTCTTATAGATTCACATCATTATGTAGTTTATTAAGTGTGCTTCATAAGTTACTAATTTGCTGATTAGGCTTTCACAATTTTATCGTTATCAGCAAAGGCCACTCATAGCCGCTTATTTTTTTCACTCTTTCAAATGTATATATGGAGACCTGCCTTGTACCAGGTACGGTGAAAGAACCAGGAGAATGGGGCTTGCCCCTCGGGGTTTCTTTTCCTTTCTCCCTAGAAGTACGGTTCTTTTCATGGTGCGTCCACAGTACAGAGAGCATTCGATGCTCTCCCACCAAAATGAAACAACGATGAGACTTCGAATCCTGGCTTCTCCTGCTCAATTTAAAGCCTGTGGCAATCAAGAAGTTTAAGGCAGGAAATGAAGGAGTAGTTACCCGCTACCTTCCTGGAGTCAGAGAAGACTGACCAGAACGCTATATATACCCCAGAAAGTATGAGAACTGCACGTATGAATAATGGCTTATCGATGTTTCTTAGGGCTTCTGCACACATGGCTGTTTCCACAGCTGCAGGACCATCTACTGCAGAACTACATGCACACATCTACAATTTAGCGAAGCTGGAAAGAATTTTATTTTTGCAAAAACGAAATGGGGTGTGGCTCATTTTCTTGCCAAAGGGCTATTTTATTCCAAGACACTGCTGTCTGCTGACCTTCATTTATAGGCTGAGCAATGTTCTATTTAAGTCAAATTAACTCATAGTGGGCACTTTTTTTAGGATGCAGTAATTATTGCAAAGAAATAACAATGTTTAAATTTGATTTGTTCTTAGTTTAGATTTGATTACATTGGGTTATAAACGAATGTCTTTGTTCACACAAGGTTTAAATTTAGGAATATTTTACGTTGAGAATAAGGGCCATATTTAAGTTCATTTTCCCTTTTTTTTTTTTAAATGTTTATTTATTTATTTTGAGGCAGAGCGAGTGCAAGGGAGGGGCAGGGAGAGAGGGGGAGAGAGGGAATCCCAAGCAGGCTCCGAACGGTCAGCGCAGAGCCAGCCGCGGGGCTCGATGCCGTGAACGGTGAGATCCTGACCTGAGCCGAAACCGAGAGTCGGACACTCCACTGACTGAGCCACCCCGATGCCCCCATTTTCTACATGTCAGAATATTTTTAGGCTTCATGAAATGCAGTATTTTGTGTTTTTCTCGTCTACTAGACTGCAGGTGTATCTTATCCACCTCGGTGGCCGTGGCACCTAACAGTCTTCATTAAACATTTTAGTTGAACGATGAAACCACCCCACAGACTAAAATTGAGGAATTGTCTGTGTCCCCTTTTCTTTTCTAAAGATTATTTATTTATCTGAGAGACAGAGAGAGCGAGTGGGGGAGGGGCAGAGAGAGAGAGAGAGAGAGAGAGAGAGAGAGAGAGATGCAGGGCTCCAGCCCGTGAACTATGAGATCATGACCTGAACCAAGAGTCAGATGCTTAACCAACTGAGCCACCCAGGCGCCCCATCCTTCCCTTCCTCTTAACACAAATCTCTGGTTAGGGAAGTTTCCCATCTTTGGCTTGCACCTATAAATATACTCTAGTTTGCTTTTTTTTTTTTTTTTTGTCAGCAGGCCAACAAATCCCGGAACACTTTGATTCAGGGTCAGACACCCAACGTATGGGTCAGCTTATATTTTCAAACATGTAAACCCGTCAATATTACTTTTTGCTTATCTACAGTCATGACCATTTGGCTGTACTTGTTTTTTAATTATCCTAAGACGAAATAACACACTTTTCATTCTACGTAGCCACTTGTAAAAATGATTCAACTGTAGCTTTAAACCGGAGACCCACAAACTGCTCAAAATATTTGTTGAATGTGTCAGTGCCCTTCATCATTTCCTGGTTTTTGCTTTTGAAAACTTCCATTACAGGAAATAACGGGCATCATAAATCTAAGATTAATACCTTTTGGATTCAACCATTTCTAAAGGCCACACGTCTGTCGTCTTGGAAAGAAGTGGATTTCGTTTATAACCCTCTGCCTTCCCCAGCACTTGAATTTTTTTACTAGTTTATTTTCTCTTTTCTCGTATTTTTACCAAGGTAAACTTTTTAACATTCGCGTGTCTATTTACCCTACGGTAGTAACACTGAAGATTTTGAAGCTTTTTTTCCCCTCTTCCCCCGGTCAAGCATCAACATTACCTATTATTACCTTTTCTCCTGATCTAATTATATTTGTTAGTAGTAATAAGTTCATAATGGTCTCTCTAATGTATGAATAGAGTCGTGTTTCCAATGGTTCTTTGAGGGCAAACTCTTTAAACCGTTGGATGGCATAACTTCACAAAAGGATACACTAAATGGTAAACAGTTTTCCTAGCTTAAGTCAAGAAGCTTCTTCAACCTACATCGTTGTTAAAAATCTTCCCTATGTACAATAAAAAGCAATGGGAAGCAATATTTTCACAATGCCATTAAGTGAAGCAGAAAAAATAAACTCCCTGATTTACCCTGAATGGTGATACGTAAGGAAAAACAGTTTGAATTTGAGGCAAATGACCAGGTAGATATATAGACACCTGACAAGATCATCTAAGGCAACATTCATTGACCTGTAAAAGGGAAATATTTATGGAGCACCTACTATCCGCTAGTTTCTTTATAAATGTTCTCATTCGATTTTATGGACAACACTGAAAACAAGTCGTATTAGCTCCATTTTGTAAATGGTGAAACTAGAACTTCCCCAGTGTCACAGAGATATAAATTAGCAGAGCCCTTGGAACTCACATTTCAGGCTAAAACACATCCTGACTATAAAACACAGTTGGAGATGATCCCTCTGGAAAGAAAACACAAGGAGGTGGTAGGACTGAGCTGTCAGGTCAGACCCATCTTCCACGTTACTTCTGGGTCATCGTGCTATCGGGGCGGTGGCGCAGTCGGTTGGGCGTCCGACTTCAGCCGGGTCACGATCTCGCGGCCCGTGAGTTCGAGCCCCGCGTCAGGCTCTGGGCTGATGGCTCGGAGCCTGGAGCCTGTTTCCGATTCTGTTTCTCCCTCTCTCTCTGCCCCTCCCCCGTTCATGCTCTGTCTCTCTCTGTCCCCCCCCCCCCCCCAGAAAAAAAGCTGGGTCATCGTGCTATGTCCAGACCCGCATGGCACTTAGTGAGACTGCTGAACTGGGACAGGGGAGAGAAACATCGGGGGAGAGTCTGTGTATCAGCACGGGATACATTTAGAGAGGGACATGCAGTGTATGTACTATGAGCCATTCAAATATACAAAATATTTGGGTGTTTTCCCATTTTTTTAATGTTTATTTATTTTTGAGAGAAAGAGAACACGTGGGGAGGGGCAGAGAGAGAAACAGAGGATCCCAAGCGCAGAGAGCCCAATGCGGGGCTCAAACTCAGGAGCCATGAGATCGTGACCTGAGCTGAAGTCAGATACTTAACCGAGTGAGCCACCCAGGCGCCCCCCACTCCACCGCCTTCAAAACTTTTTTTTTTAGTATTTATTTATTTTTTAATTTTATTTTACTTACAAAAATTTTTTAATGTTTTATTTCTTTTTGAGAGAGAGACAGAGAGAGACAAACAGTGAGCGGGGGAGAGGCAGAGAGAGAGGGAGACACAGAATCCGAAGCAGGCTCCAGGCTCCGAGCTGTCAGCACAGAGCTGGACGCGGGGCTCAAACTCACCAACTGTGAGATCATGACCTGAGCTGAAGTCGGACGCTTAACCAACTGAGCCACCCAGGCGCCCCAATGTTTGTTTATTTTTGAGAGAGCAAATATACAAAATATTTGTTAAATCTAGTGTTTGTAATTTGGGGAGTCACCGCACACTGAAACTAGGCACAAATCAAGTGGCAGCATCAGAATTCCTACCACGGTTGGAGCTCTGCTTATGAATGAAATATAAAACTTTGAATTTGTTGAGTGACATCATGGTAATTTAAGGGACCAACAGCCTGAGACAAAAAAAAAAAAAAAAAAAGCCTATCGACAAACACAGTCATGTTACCAACTCCAAGATTAAAAGTTCCTTTGATATGGAAGGTACATGGTCACAAATAAGCTCTGTATACTTGAACTGAGTTTTAGAACAACCTGAAATCTAAAGGCAACTTAAAAATAAACCTGTCTCCCCTCCCCCATTAACAGTTCCGTTTTAAAAAATAGAACTTCCTATGATTGTATATACCCCACATGATTCTCCTTCATCCTGCTTCGCACCTGTGAAGTAGATCAGAGGAAACCAAAATATTTCCGAGACATATACTTTACCTAAACCAGCTTCAGTTTAGAGTCAAATACCATATACTATATAAAGAACAGCCTTTTTTGTTTTTGGAATACACTGGTTGCAATCGAAGCTCTTTTTTGCTTAAGCCAATGTTTAAAATTTCAGAGATTGTCAAAGGACTTCATCTTTAAAAACAAAAATCTTTGCCATTTCTCTTCTAAACATTTATCTCAAAGAAACAATCTGAGTTGCAAAAATGGTTTTGGCCCAAGGATGTTCACTGAAGCACTATCTATAAGAGATGGAAGCAACATAAACTTGCAGCAACGTGGAATTAGTGAAAAGAAATGATGAGATGCTCATTATGTGGAAGATCACAGTGATTTAAAATTTTTTCAAAAATATTTGATTACGTGAAAACATGTTCATAATGTAGTGAGTGGAAAGAAAGGAATACACACTGTAAACACAGTATCATCCCAACTTTTAAAATATCTAACTTTCTCGGTGAGGGATGGGCTAGCTGGGTGATGGGTACTGAGGGCACTTGTGATGAGCACCGGGTGTTGCACGTACGTGATGAATCACCGAATCCTACTCCTGAAACCAACGTCGCACTGTATGTTAACTAACTAGAATTTAAATAAAAAAATTAAAAAGAAAAAAGTACCTAACTTTCTTTCTACACTGGAAAAAGATAAAAAATATGAACAGGTGGTTTGATTATGAGTAATTTTCATTTTCTTTTTTATAAATCCTTTTATAGTTTCTCCTAACAGTTTTACAGTGACTTTGTATTTTTTAACGCAAAGTGATTAAAAAAATTTTAAGTATGCACTACTTAAGATACTTTTTCAGTAAGTTAAATCATACATGTGGATTATTATAGCATTTCCCATCATTCGCAGTTCTAGAAAACACTTTGCAGTCTATAATAGTAATTCTCTCTCACCTGAAATACAAGCCCCAAAATGCCAAAAAGAATAAAAAGAAATGACAAAAAGGGGAATACACAAGCTAGTTATGAAATACAGAAAAAAAATGCTGAAAAATTACACTAGTCTGTGAAAGATAGTGTCAATTACAGATTCAGTGTCAATTACAGAATGTTAATCTGCATGCAATACTATGTAATCAGCATATAATGAAGAATGCAATAATAAATATTCAAAGCTATTACACTGACTTTACAAATTTATTTCATAGAAGATAAAAACTTTATATATGCTATATGTAAATTATATCTATAATATATATATAATGGATATATATAATGTGTGTGTGTATATATATATACACATATATACACATATATATATATATACACATATATACACAGCTTAAAAGAATCAGAGTTGGATTTTCAATAAATGGGTTACAAGATTACAAAAAATAATTTGCTATTGAATCTTAAAAAAACTTTTTAATGTTTATTTACTTTTGAGAGAGAGACAGAGTGTGAGCAGGGAAGGGGTACATAGAGAGGGAGACACAGAATCCGAAACAGGTTCCAGGCTCTGAGCTGTCAGCACAGAGGCCCCCGAGGGGCTCGAACCCACAAACAATGAGATCACGACCTGAGCTGAAGTCCGACGCTTAACCGACTGAGCCACCCAGGCACCCCACTATTCAGTCTTTTAAAGCAGAGAGAGTAGAAATAAGAGATGAGATTTTATAAAAGACATTGACTTCTATTAGCAAAAAGAGCCCACTCTTCAGAAGTAGTCACATGGTACCAGGTTATTTCAAAAGTCCTTTAACTCCTGGCCTTTTGCTTATTTCATTTTAATTAAGTACTATCACTTTACAACTGCTTATTTCATTTTAATTAAGTACTATCACTTTACAAATGATATTTTGACAAATGCTATCGAATACCGTATGATTCCACTCATGGGTGCAATGTAAGAAACAAAACAAATGAACAAAGAAAAAAAAAGAAAAAAGTCTCTTAAATGTAGAGACTGGTGGTTGCTAGAGGGGTGGTAGATGGGGGATGGATGAAATAGGCAAAAGGGATTAAGAGCTCATTTCTGGTGCTGAGCACTGAGAAATGTACAGAACTGTTGAATCGCTATTATCGTACAGCCGAAACTAATATAAACACTGTATTTTGCTTATACTGGCATTTAATAGATAAAAACATAATTTTAACCAACCAAATAAAAATGCATGATAATGCAAGGAATGACAATGGTTAATGCACCAGCATATAATTGGCAAGGTGACAATAAACACTGAAAATTAATTCCGTGTTAACCGTTTTAAGGGTGGGAGGTAAAAAGGACACCTCAGAAGCCAGCTATCCAACTTGCTTTTCAAACACAGATCTACCTAACTTCTCATCTTTTCAGTGTTAATGATGGCACTCCACTTAAATATACAGATTATCTCCTCCATTAGGAGCTTTTCCAAACCTGCACTCCTTTAAAGGGTACTTGCTTAGGGAGAAGCACTTGGCTTTCTCTGTGGGCAGTTTTACACAAGACCTCCCATTGTGGGCAGTCACAAAACTAAGAATGAAGTAGGATAAGCCAAAGGATTCTGTAATGATTACCAACAAACACTAAAATGCTGCTCAGTAGTTACTTGAGAAGGGGGGGGGGGAAACCCCATCACATTAATGGCTTTATCAGGCTGCCTGGCATAATATTTGAGAGGAAAAATAAACATATAAGAAACATATTACAGGGGCGCCTGGGTGGCACAGTCGGTTAAGCGTCCGACTTCAGCCAGGTCACGATCTCGCGGTCCGTGAGTTCGAGCCCCGCGTCGGGCTCTGGGCTGATGGCTCGGAGCCTGGAGCCTGTTTCCGATTCTGTGTCTCCCTCTCTCTCTGCCCCTCCCCCGTTCATGCTCTGTCTCTCTCTGTCCCCAAAATAAATAAAAAACGTTGAAAAAAAATTAAAAAAAAAGAAAGTATTACATATAGGTTTTTATTCTCTTGTCATTAACCATTTCTCTTATTTTTCATTTTATTAGGTCTGCCTTTATTTCTCCTTTGCTTGTAAAACTGGAGGGCTGGAGAATATTTACAGACAAGTTAAAATGGGGCGAGACCTCAGTGATGAGATTTCTACCATTTCCGTAAAACTTTGTCGACGTTTTAGCGTTTCAGTGATATACTGTTCCAGTACTTTGATTTTATATAGCACCTGTCTGCTGAAGAACCAAGGCTCACTTATCCATATCTCACTTATCCTTTCAGCATGCCTGGGAAATACATAGATTGGAAACAGATGGCTTAATAAAGTAAGATCCAAACATGAACACCGAGAACTTGTGTGATTTACCTACACTGGCCTGTGTGTCCCAACCGTAGAGAGCGAAAAGCCGCTGCCTTCCATGCTCAGTGCCTTTTCCAATAAACGACACTACCTCCTTACCATCAAACACATTTCCAGACCTTTAAGAAAAACGAAGCTTTCCTGAAGCTACCGGTCTGCCAACAAGGTATTTAGCTTGGTTCCATACAGGTGCATTAAAAATTTTTAAATCAACTAATGTAACTGAAATAAGCCAGACTATAACTATCTGAAAAAAAAAAATCCAAGCAAAACAAAAACCTGGAGTCATGCTCTCAGCCGTATAAATGAGAAAATGCAAAATGTATTCAATGTTAGTTAGCAACATAAGCTTAAGTGACTTTCTCAAGGTCAAAGTAGGAGTCAATAGCAGAGCCATGTCTAGAATCGAGTTCTTCTGAAGCTAAGTCCAACATACTTCTCCTCTAGTATTTTAATTTTCACTTAAAGGCATTGTTTTTTCCTCCCTAAAACATTTCATACTGACAGTTGCCTTTTGAGTGCTAAGATGAAGGTAAATTACATATTATTAAGCATATTGAATTTTTATGACCTTCTAAGACTGACATTTCAGGATTAGACAGTTTATATTTTTAAGCCATAACTATAACCAAAGCTGTATCATAACTAAAAACAGCTAGGGCTGACCATTCGTATCTAAAATAGCTTCCAACAGTGTAATGTATCCGAAAAGCTTTTGAAACCTCCCACACAGTGAAGGTACATTCTAGGGTATATCATTCTCTAGGATAATCACACAGACTCAAAACATGATCTGGCTGTTTTCTTCTAAACTGTGTTTTATTAGTTTCACAGATCAAATTTTTCCCGCTCTGGATTACTCTTAACCAAAAGAAAACTTATTATATGAGCAAACATGAAATGATTCTAAAACCAGATACCCAAGTTGTCATGTACTGATAGATGCTCATTTTCAATTTTATACCAGCATCTTTTGGAATCTGTCCTAAACAGCAAAAAAGAGTTTAGCAGTCATGTTTCACCTAGATTGGGCTACATGAAATACAGTAAGAAATTCATGACTTTATCATATGTGGTAAGAATATCATGTCAGTAAATTTCTTGGAAAGGCAAGTGGAAGTAATGCCTAAAACAGAATATGGAATCATGGAAAGTGGTCTTTCTTCCTATTTCCCGGTCAGTTTCCCCAAAAAGAAATCACTTTCGTTCTCCAGCACCATGGCCAAGCTACCCCTTCTTTTCAGTAACACTCATGTGGTTTGCCAAGGAGCAAAATTTCATTTGGTTCAGATAGTGCTCTGGATACTGACGTTCTGCCAGTATAAACAGTTGGGTCTAATGTGCATGTAACCATTTGTAGAAGAGATGTAATCTCAACCAAAATATTACTTACCAATTATAATTAATCCTTCCACCCAAAATGCCGTAAGCCAAGACATTTTCAGCAACGGTATCTAAGTGATGGTATCAGACTAGAGACCCTGGACTTCAGTGTGGAGTGTCTGTACTAAGTCAAGGCAGAGCATAATTTGGCTCCCTACCCCAAATAAAGAAAGAGGTTGATAACTTGCTAGATCTAACAGAGATTCAGAATTAGACTCACAACCCCCTGATGGTAAAACCTGAGTTCACTAAACGATACCCCCCAAATGAAGTCAGTAACAAAGTCAGTGGTTTTAAATGAGCGCACATCTGAAGACAAATGACATGCTGTGTAGGCTGAGAGCCTAGAGATGATCCCGTTTTGACATGAGTTAATATTTTTTATGAGTTTTTTTACGTTCATTTATTTTGAGAGACTGTGTGCGCACCGCCCCCAACCCAGCTGTCAGCAGGTGGATCCCACCGCGAGATCATGACCAGAGCTGAAATCAAGGGTCGAACACTTAACTGACTGAGCCCCCCAGGAGCCTTGGGTTTAATAATATTTTGAAAAGGGCTCATCTCCCTTCCACTTCAACCTCATTGGATAGTTGTACTCTCTTTCTGAGGTTAAATATTTATTAGGAGTTCAATCTAAAATGTTATTATCACCTCACCTCCACTAGGGGGTTCTATCAACCAGCATAGTTAACTCCAATAACCCAGGTGTAGCTTAAATCCACTTTGAGCTAATCTGTGCCACAGGGCTAGCCTTGGGGTCAGAACTACATGCTTTAGAGGAGTTCTTGTTTTTAGGCTCAGGAACCCAAGCACAGCACAAAAAAAAAAAAAAAAAAAAAAAAAAAGTGCTCAAGTCGCTCCGAGGTTGCTGCAGTGGACGAGGGGTTATTTTGGCTAATGCATACAAAGCCAAAATGTCTTAACTGTTCCCAGTTTCATTTATAGCTGCCCTAGTTTCAAGGCTGAATATGTATCAACTGGGTCCATTTTTGTAAATAAGGAAAGCTTTTAAACTCCTGACCTCAGAGATTCCTCTGCCCACTGCCCGCTTTTATTTTTTTTTTTCCTCTGCCCATTTCAGTACTCTGGGGTATATTCTCTATCAGCCCTGCCACGTTTTTCCAACAGCAACCTTAACTTGGGCCACCTGGGCAGGTAATGGTCATTATGGGAGTCGTTTCAGGGTCCTCTCATTACTGCATCAAGAATCTGATGGCTAAAGATACCGAGTGGCTCAGTTGGTTGAGCCTCCCACTTTTTTTTTTAATGTTTTATTTTTGAGAGAGCACAAGCGGGGGAGGGGCAGAAAAAGGGGGACAGAGGATCAGAAGCGGGGCTCTTGGCTGACAGCAGCGAGCCAACGAGGAGGTCCCTCCCACTCACGAACCCGGAGACCATGACCTGAGCCAAAGTCTGAAGCTCAACCAACTGAGCCACCCGGGCACCCCAAGCCTCCCACTCTTGATTTTGGCTCAGGTCATGATCTCCTGGTGGTGACATTGAGCCTCAGCCTTGGGCTCTGGTCCGACCGTGCAGAGCCTGCTTGGGATTTTTCTCCCTCTCTCTCTGCCCCTCCCTGCTTGTAGGAGCCTGCGCCCTGTCTCTCAAAATAAATAATCATTTAAAAAAGAGACACTTTTTTAAAAAACAGATTCTGACAGGCAAAGTCGCAACCAGCTCAACTTATCAAATTTAGAATCCACAGTTTTTGTGCCTGATTTCTGATCCAATTAATTCCAAACCACAAATAACTGGTGGTTAATTTTAGTCAAGAAATGATCCATCACCTTCAAGTAGATGCCTAATAAAGAGAACAGTTCAATCAGAATATAGGCCAGAACCAGGAATATGGGTAAATCCTAATTTTTTTTAACACCATCTTACAGAATACAGCTTCAAAAGTATCATTTAGGCATGAGGTGGGTGTAAATTAGAAGGACGATTTTCCTAGAAAATAATCAGTAAGATATGCTTTGAATTCAGGAAAGCCTTAAGTAGATTGAAAGGCCCCTTGGGAGGTATACGTCCCAGCACAAACACAGTTCAAGCCCTTATTTCAAAAACAGCTCCTGTCTTTATTTTGGGTAAAATCTGAGCACCAAATTCCCTTTCTGTTCCCCTCATCCAAATCCAAGCAGAATTCCCTGGAGTACGGGCTAGCTCACACCCCCCCCCCCTCTGCTTTTTTGTCGCGGTTGTTTTTGGAAAATGGGCTTCAGCCATTACATTCCAGTTTTAAAGGCAAAAGAAGTCATGTGACCATTACCCTAGGGGCATCAGAGATTTGCGGCACGTGATGCCAATCAGCAAGTGTGGGACATCGGTCGCTTCGGTGGAATTCACTGTAAATTGCATCTCCGGGATCACGTTGAGGCTCCCAAACACAGTGTGACATCGGTAAAGTCGAGCTTAAGTGCTTACCTCTCAGGAGTCTGTCATTTCGCTTTACGTTTTCTACCTACAGTGCGGCCAGCCAGGCTCTGTGCCCCCACTCCACCCCCTCCCTCGAAACAGGCCAGGCACCCCCAGCATCCCGTCGGGGTGATCCTATGCGGTGAGGCTCTCCAACGCAGTTAGTTCTAAGCCCAACCTGCACCACTAGGGATGGTGTGCAGAACTGGTGAGGAGCAAGAGGCAGCGCGTCGGGCAAGTGTCAGAAAGCATTAACCTCATTCCACCTCCCAGCCTGGGATCGTCTCCGGTGCTGGAGCCGGGCCGTCGGAGCCGCCAGCACGCTAGAGCGGTAGCAGCGGCGGCGGCAACTTTGGGACTGGCAAGAAGCCAGGGAGGGGGTGGTCAGCGTCCCCCGGCCTCTTATTAGAGCGCTTAAGTACCGCGGGTGGAAAAAAGTAAACAGCGGCAAGTGCAGCTGGGGGGGGGGGGGGAGGCGGGGAGGGCACATCACCCCCTCCCACTGCCCCCGCCGCTCAGCCTCTCAGGGAGCCCCGGGAGGTCCCGGGCTCCCGCTGCCCCGACCGCGCGCTCGGGGCTACAGAGCCCGAGGAGCCGAGCAGGGAGCAGCCCGAGGGCGCGGAGTCGGGGGAGACGAGAGCCGAAAGGTTCTGCCCTACTGGCCCGGAGATGTTGTGCTACTGAAAGGAAAAAAGTGCTTACTCATAGGGAGATGCGGTGCGACCGCGGCGCTCTCGCGAATGGCCAGGGAAACGAGCGGGAGGCCGGCAGTCGGAGCCCCGCTAATTTCCCTGGGCCAAGGCAGCCGCTCAGCGCCCCGGAACTGGCGTGAGCCCGCGAGGTCAGCCGAGGCGGGCGAGCCGGGGCTGGAGGCGTCGCAGGCGGCCGGCTCCGGGATTTCCTGAGTCCGGGGCGGGAGGGAGCGGGGGGCGGGGGATGGCAGTAGCCGGGGAAGGACGACGGAGGGAAGTTAGGCGCTCGGTTTCCACTTCGGGGCGGCCGCCAAGGAAGGGGAGAAGGGCAAGGGTTGGCGTCCAGGACTGCAGCCGCAGGTAGGCAACAAGTTAAGAGCAACTAGCGAGAAAGCACCATCCCTGCGGTTAAGAGCAGAAAACGTGTTTGCGGCGGGTGGTCGTGGGGCCCGCTGTCACTCCCACCCATCGTGGTTGCCAACGATCGCTCTGGCGCCCGAGGGCTGGCTGGGACTGGAATTTTTGCAGCCCCCTCTCCGCGCCGCGTCCCCGCGCGCGGGGCACGTTCCGGCAGAGGTGCCCGGAGATGCTCTCCCCGGGACCCACGCCTGCCCACGCCCCGGGTACTCGCTCCCGTCGTGCCCTCCCGTGCCCACAAAGCACTTACATAAAGTCGCAGAGTCCCGGATCTGGCCCGACAGCCTCCGACCGACGCGCCCGGACAACTTCTGCCTCTCGGAATCTTTGCGGCAGTGGTTCTAAAGCCAGCGCTCCCTCCGCCCCTCGGCCGCCGCCATTGGCTCGGGTGGTGCTAGCCCTCGGCCTGGGAACCTGGAAGGGGATTGGGCCACGAGCCTGTCACATCAACTGGGTGGGGAACTGGGAGAAGAGTCGCCTGGGTGGACACCCCGGTGGGATGGGGACTCTAACTCTGCGGCGGGGAGCGGAGACCGGTCCCTCGCGCCGGCTTCTCCCCCTCCCCGGCTAAAAAGAGATTAGAAGTCCACAGTGCCTGACTTGGCGTAATGTGCAAAAAGGGGAAAAAAAAAAAAAAGTGGAAACAATGTAAAGATGTGAATGTTGGGAATGGGAGTTTGAAAGTCACTAAGCCCCTATTTAAGTCTGAGGGTACAGTTTTTCCCCCTGAATGGTGAAGAGAGCCTGGGCGCGGAAAGGGACATTTCTAGTAGTTTCGACTGTTCGGATCAGCCCAGGTGCGAAACAACGCAGAGGGGAAACCTCAGCAATCTTCCCTTTAACCTTCCGAGGTCCAAGGGGCAGAATACGGACGGGACCGGCTCTCGGGTCTTTGGTTTCGTGCCAAGTACATCGTTGACCCCAGTCACCTTGTGTGGCCGCTTTGTCCAAGCGGCAAGGGGTGAGAAGTCGAGGTGGGAAGGCATGGTGCAAGTAACCTCGTTCCGCTCGGTTGGCTGGAAATGGATGTCAACTCTCATCCGTCTCTTTCCACCAGAGAAAACTTGGGAGACGCGCTTCCCGGAATACCTTCTCTGTTACCCAGAGTACCCTTTCTTCTTCTTTGCCCAGCAGATTGCCTCCAGGTTACCACAGCTGGCTTCTTGCAAGAACAGACGCGGAGGTTTCCCCTCCGGATCTGCATTCCAATCCTTTGGCTCGCTGCAGGTCCAAAATCAGCTCCGAGGGCCAGAGTTGGAGGGATTCTCCAGGGTCAGGTCAAGGGATTGGCTTGTGGGACAGCTGCGGAGGAGAAAGTCTAAGCCCTTTCCCGTTCCAGTCGTAACCATTTTGTTCCGGAAATGTGTGCTTGGAATTTTTTTTTTTTTTTTTTTTTTTTTTGCGAATTTACAATGGGTTCAATTGCATCCCATTTTACACGCATTTTAGGAAAAATGCTAAATTAAGAGTGGCCTCAAAAATTGAATGCTCCTGTAAAGAAGCCCCCGCTTGATCTGCTGTTATGAATTTGCTTAGAGAAATTAACCCGTAGTGAGTGCCCGGACTTCTTAAATGGGAAGAGGTACGGGGGTCCATAGACTGCCTAAAAGCTACATGACCAGAGAAGGACTTGACACAGAGAGGCGGGAGGAGGGAACCTGGAAGGGGATTAATGATTAACCAACTAGAAGGACTTATGAAAGGCACAGGAAGGTGAAAAAGAAACGAGAGGGCAATCATGCCTTCAGAAACATTGAGCTTCTGTTATGAGAGATTTCTTACTGGGTCAGGTTTGGGTCAGCACGAAAATACTGGTTTCAGCATGTTGCTGTTACATTGACCATGCCACACACATTTACAACAGGCTCCAGAACGAGAATCCTGGCTTCCAATAATTGGCCCAAGGTTTGGTATGGTTTCTATAATTCTTTGCACAAAATCTCTAGACACACTGAATATGGTACTTCAGTTGTCCACCTTGCATCAGTCACCACGGAAAAGCTTCCACCTGCTTTTATTTATTTATTTTTAATGTTTATTTATTTGAGAGAGAGAGAGAGAGAGAGAGAGAGAGAGAGAGAGAACAGAGTGTGAGTGGGGGAGGGGCACAGAGAGAGGGAGACACAGAATCCGAAGTGGGCTCCAGGCTCTGAGCTTGTCAGCACAGAGCCTGTCGCGGGGCTTGAACTCACGAACTGTGAGATCATGACCTGAGCCGAAGGTGGCCGCTTAGCTGACTGAGCCACCCAGGTGTCCCCCCCCCCCCATGTGCTTTTAGACTTAAACATACAGACTTAGCCATAGCTTAAGGGGACTCTGCAAGCTAAGTTTTCCAGTATGGATATATTTGTCTCAATTACTTCACTTAATTTTCTACTTTCGTTTACTTCTCAAGTTTTAGAATTTGCAGTAAGGGAAAATATTAAGAACCCTATGCATATGCTATTTTTGCTTTCCTGTTTCTTAATCAGAAAAGCTTACATCGGAAACTTTAATAAAGGTCTTTGTTCACCACTAATTAACAATGAGGTTGTCAGAATTCAGCAAGAGTTTGTTGCCAAGAAATGTCACTTTATTTTTAAAATTTTTTAATGTTTATTTATTTTTGAGAGAGAGAGAGAGAGAGAGAGCAATCAGGGGAGGGGCAGAGAGACAGGGAGCCTGCTGAAGCAGGCTAGGCTCCAGGCTCTAAGCTGTCAGCACAGAGCACCCCCCTCCCCGCCTGGGGCTTGAACCAAACTACGGTGAGATCATGACCTGAGTGGAGGAAGTCAGAAGCCCAACCGACTGAGCCACCCAGGCACCCCTGAGAAATGTCACTTTAATAGAAGTGTAGTGGTCTACAGTTTCAAAGCCTCAAGGTTGCCCACGCAGTGGCACTAGTCAGGGTCTCAGAAGTCTCCCCCAGAAAAAAGATGCCTTAAACACGGAAGCACCTATTTGGATGCTAATTAAGATCCCTAACTCAATAGTATAATCCGAGTAGAAGTGCATTTTAATCAATATTATTAAAATAGGCATTTTGATGTAACTAAGCTACCTTTGTGTTGCCCCAAATTTAAAAGTCTCTTCAAAGCCAAGCGTTTTCCCTAAGAAAGGAGCTTCAGATTCAAAGCTTTACTCAAACTGCACTTCGTTTTGATTGAACTCTGATGGGATCATTCACAAACTAACCCCAAATCGGTCATTTTTCTATCTATGTAGAAAAGGCTTGCACAGGAGGCCTCCAGTGTGCCTCGTAGATGCTTATAGTCAAGATAGAGGCAATAATTCATCTTTTTAAAAATGTCCATTTTGAGAGGGAGAAAGAGAGAGAGAGCAGGAGGCAGGGAGTGGCAGAGAGAGTGAGAGACAGACTCCTAGCTGTCAGCACAGAGCCAGCTGCACGGGCTGATCCCACAAACCGTTAGATGGTGACCTGAGCCTAAATCAAAGTCAGACACTTAACTGACTGGAGACTCTAATTCAGCCTACAGCACCTTGCGTGTTGCAGTTCAGTAAATGATTGTTGAACTAATGGTTATTTTATCGTTCTATTCTTGTAAAAATGAAAACAAAACAAAAAGTCTATTACGTATATAGATTTCTCACAGACCCTGTGAATCAACAGCCTGAAAGTTTTCACTCTTTTCCTTCCATCTCCAATTTTCAATCCCACGGACCTTTGTAATAAATAGCTTAAAATCAATATCACACAATTTTGAAAACCACTTCTTCTTCCTGTGTTTGTTTGATGTCACAGAAGGCTTGGGTCTCACCCTTAGGTTTTCCCTCTGTCCAACATACCTGTCTTTCTTCCTCTCCATAAGCATATCCTCCTTTTCTTTGCTGTGTTTTCTACAGAGCTCTCCCCAGTCCAGTGCACAATTTATTATGTGCACATATTCTGACTTTTTTCCTGAAAATTTCTTAGGGTAAGTTATGTTTCCCATTTACCCATTTTTGTTAAAACCTCTTTTCTATGGTCTGTTCAAAGGTGATTTTGCAGGGCACCTGGATGGCTCAGTCGGTTAATCGTCTGACTCTTGATTGCGGCTCAGGTAATGATCTTGTGAGGTTGAGCCCCAAGTCAGGCTCTGGGCTGACTGAGCAGAGCCTGCTTGGGATTCTCTCTCTCCCTCTCTCTCTGTCCCTCCCCCACTTGCACTCAAGCTCTCTCAAAATAAGTAAATAAATTTTAGGGGCACCTGGGTGGCTCAGTCGGTTAAGCATCTGACTTCAGCTCAGGTCATGATCTCGCGGTCCGTGAGTTCGAGCCCCGTGTCAGGCTCTGTCTGTCCCTCTTGTGCTCATGCTCTGTCTCTCAAAAATGAATAAATGTTAAAAAAAATTTTAAATAAATAAAATTTTTTTAAAAATGTGATTTTGCTACACAACCATTATATAATAGAAGAAATAAACAATCCTGATCAGTTCAATGCAAATAATTTCTTCTAATTCACCTAATTGTTTTCTTACTGTCTAAATGTGTAATTGTGTACCAATCTAATTTAAAATTTTTTAATGTTTATTTATTTTTGAGAAAGAGAGAGAGAGACAGAGCACTAGCGGGGGAGGGACGCAGAGAGAGGGAGACACAGAATCTGAAGCAGGCTCCAGGCTCCCAGCTGTGAGCACAGAGCCAGAGGTGGGGCTTGAACTCATGAGCACGGAGATCATGACCTGAGCCAAAGTTGGACGCTTAACCGACTGAGCCACCCAGGTGCCCGTGTACCAATCTGTTCTAATTAATTGCTTCTCAATTTATCAGTTCATTTCCAGGAACGAATATATTTTGCTTTCATCTTATGTTTTAATATGATAATTCTATTCCATATCATGATATGTTAGGTTCTTGGATTGATTCTTGATTCTACTTTTTATTCACCGTGTTATTTCTGGTTACAAATACAGCCTCTATGATAATATCCATAGCAAATACTGACATGAAAAATTTTAAATTAAGTTTGATTTTAAAGATTTCTCTTATCCTCAAAATATTAGACATGGAGGTGATCTTAGTAGACCTGGAAATTTCTTAAAAATTTTTGACCCACAATATAATAATTGCAAGTTATTTCCATTGTTTTCATGTTTCCAACTCAAAATGTATGCGTGTGTGACACATGAATGTTAATTCCATGTATAAACACTTTCGAATATTTTTCAAGTCTCAGTGATTACTGTCAACCTGAATATCTGATAAAAACCTGCCAATTTTAAGCACATTCTCATAAAGAAATTATTATGACGTGTCCAAGAGTATTTTCATATTTTCACTTGCTAAAAAGAAGAACAAAAGATCAAAAAACCTCAAGTAAAATGACTTTACTAGGTTTAGGACATATTTGATTAACATTAACCTTCTATTATATAGATCCAATGAAGTTCGCTATCATCACTGGAAATGCTCAAAATTAAAATGTTACCCTCAGGTTTCCTGTCAAATATTAATTGATAATATCCTTTTTTTACAGTTTATTTATTTTGAGAGAGAGAGAGAGAGAGAGTCCAAGTGGGGGAGGGTCAGAGAGAGAGAGAGAGAGAGACAGAAACAGAAAAAAATCTCAAGTAGGGCCCACACCGTCTGCTTGGATCCTGGCACGGGGCTCGAACCCACAAACCATGAGATCACGACCTGAGCCGAATCAAGAATCAGACGCTTAACCCAATGAACCACCCAGGCACCCCAATTGACAATATTCGTTTAAGTGCCTATTATGTTCTTGGCATTGAATTAAATACTATAAGCAACATAGAAAAAAATATAGTCTTAATGCACATAGAATTAAAAGTCTAATGATAATTCGATGGCAAAACCAACATACAAGAAATACTGACTGAGGAAACCAGATAGAATGTATAAGGGTTGTTGTGTGTATTCTGTGAAGAATGGGAATGATTAAGCCGAAGCAGTCAGAGAAGGCATCTTTTGTGTCACTGGGAGCTTGCAAATTACAGGTCTTCCTTTTGTTTACAGCAATTTTGATAGTTGCTTTAGATATAGCCATGTGAGTGCCCCCCATGAGGTTTACATAACCAACTGGCACATGTCACATTTTGATTTGGGAGGAAAAATGCCCATGCCTGTAAATTACAGGGCAAGGTAGGTGAGTGCACTAGCTCGCACACATATCTTGACTTCGCTGTTTTGTGCGTCTCGGTTATAAGAGCATCCTTTTCGATGAAATATTCAACCTAAACCTACGTCCGAATGTAATTTCAAACCCTGAGGGTTTCCTATAAGAAGGGTCTGTTAAAGATATCCTGGAGAACTTTCAGAATAAATTGTACAGCATATTCCAAAATTCATAAGGATTATGCATAATTTTCCACACCACTAATCAGGCTTCTAAAGAAACAGTCATGTCTAGCCTATTATGTATGATTGTTTGGTTCTCTTTCCGTGTGTGTGAATGTGTGTGTGCATGTGTGCATGTGTGTATGTGTTTGTGTGTGTGAGAGGGAAAATGTAATCAGATTTTTAAATGCCCCCAAATTTTGGGGTCCATGTCCACTAAATATGCAAAATGTGATTCTAAAAAGAGATTGACCATGTTGCAACATGGATGGACTTTGAAAACATGCTAAATGAAATAATTCCGTTACAAAAGACCACATATTATGTGATTCCATTTATATAAAATACACAAAAAGGGAACATCCATAGAGACATCTATGGAGGAAAATGGGGAATTATTGCTAATGGGGTTCCTTCTTGGGGTCCTGAAAACGTTCTGAAATAGATTGTGATAGGGGCACCTGGGTGGCTCAGGCAGTTCAGCGTCTGCCTCTTGATTTCAGTCCAAGTCACAAACTCACGGTTTGTAGGATCGAGCCCCATGTAAGGCTCTGCACTGACAGTGTGGAGTCTGCTTGGGATTCTCTCTCACTCCTTCTCTCTCTGCCCTTCCCCTGCTCACGTGTGTGTGCGTGTGTGTGTGCGCGTGCATGCTCTCTTTCTCTCAAAATAAATAAATAAGCTTTATTAAAAAATAAATAGATTGCAATAATGGTTGTACAACTAAAAATCACTGAGCTGTACCATTTAAGCAGGTGAATTGAATGGTACCGTGAATTAGATCTCAATAAAGGTAGTATTAAAAAAGGGAGAATGACACAATTAGTCTGCTTAAACACAGGAAACCCATACTAATGAGGGTATGACATGTGATGGCAGAAAACAAGTATTCTAAGGATCTGCACTCCAAGAGACAAACTACACTCAGAAATCCAGAGGGTTTCGGAAGATAAAGGAGTCTATGTCCTGGTCAAGTGTGAGCCCTTATTTGCCAGTGTCTTTGAAAGAAGGGCAAAATGCTTTGATATACAAAAGAGGGCAAAATGCTTTGATATACAAAAGAGACTTCAATGTTGCAAAAACATTTTAAGCCAGAAACAGAATCCAGGTAGCAAAAGATGATATATTTCTTTTTCTGGCACTTTTAGAATTAAACATGTGGCTATATCGGTTTAAAGATTTAAATCGTGCCAAGGTTTTAATAACTCAATGCAGTTAGAAGATCTTGTCTAAATAATCTTAGAAAGTGTCACAGAAGTTTCATTTTTTGGTTTGTTAAGAAAATTTTTTAACATTTATTTTTGAGAGACAGAGAGAGACAGAACACAAGCGAGGGACAGGCAGAGAGAGAGGGAGACGCAGAATCTGAAGCAGGCTCCAGGCTCTGAGCTGTCAGCACAGAGCCCGACGCGGGGCTCGAACCCACGAACTGTGAGATCGTGACCTGAGCTGAAGTAGATGCTTTAACCGACTGACCCACCCAGGCACCCCTGTTTAAAATTTCTGTTTAGTGTTTATTAATTATTGTTGAGAGAGGGAGACAGACAGAACGTGAGCGGGGGAGGGGCAGAGAGAGAGCGAGACAGAATCGGAAGCGAGCTCCAGGCACAGAACCTGATGTGGGGTTCCATCCCACAAACCGCGAGATCATGACCTGAGCCACCCAGGCACCTCACAGAAGTTTCATTTTGAATCAACAAACATCTTTGATCATTCAGAACCAGATGCTTTCACGTGTCTGTTTCTTTATCAACTTCATAGGGTCACCAGAACCAGGGTGCAAATGGAACATAAAGCTGTCCAATCAGGGAAGGATTTCTTTTCACCCATCGGGTAACATTACAGGAAGATACATTTCATTCAATGGATGGAATGGTCTAGGCCTATAACTAATTCAAGTTGACTAAGCTTTTGAAAAAATTTTTTTTAATTTTTTTTTCAACGTTTATTTATTTTTGGGACAGAGAGAGACAGAGCATGAACGGGGGAGGGGCAGAGAGAGAGGGAGACACGGAATCGGAAACAGGCTCCAGGCTCTGAGCCATCAGCCCAGAGCCCGACGCGGGGCTCGAACTCCCGGACCGCGAGATCGTGACCTGGCTGAAGTCGGACGCTTAACCGACTGCGCCACCCAGGCGCCCCTGAAAAATTTTTAAATATTTGGGAGTCCCCTGAAAAGGACATCATCTGAAGTGAGATCAGACTCAAGGAATATTCTAGCTCAGGAGTCAGCAGACATTCATTGTGTATGAAGGGCCAGAGAGCAAATATTTTTGGCACACAGGTCATACAGTCTTTGTGGTAACTGCTCAACTCTGCTGCTCTAGTACAAAAGGACCCATAGACAGCAAGTAAACAAACGGGCATGGTGGTGTGCCAATAAAACTTTATTTATAAGAACAAGCAGCAGCAGATTGGGTTTGCTGCTGCAGTTTGCCAATGGACCCCTGTCTAGGCTCCTGTGTTTGCTCCAATATGGATTTGGCATCTGGATATGTTTGGGTTCTCAGAGGAGTGTTTAAGTAGGAGTTGGTTCACAACTGGCGATACGAAACAGAGCAAGGTAGAAATTGGCTCCCTTCCTTCATTACCATCTTAGGTCTTTAGGCAGATGGTTACATTCCAATCTCACTTCTTTCTCACCTTCCAAAGTTGAATGTCACCGAGGGAAAAAAATGACAACGTTTACAATTACCCCTTACTGAGTCCTTCAATGTGGCAGGACTTGTACTAGGACCTTGGTGTATATTGCCTCATTTAGTGCTAATAGGTAGTCGGTGAATGGAATTATTATTATCCCCATCTTCAGATGAGAAAGCTAAAGCTTACAGTGTAATTAAACTTTTTGCCCAAGGTCATTGGGCCTGTAATGCAGGAGCTGGGTGTATGCGGGAGCGGGGAGGCAAATACTCCATGTCGACCGCCTGTGAGTAGAACCATAGGATCCTGGGGCCCCTGGGTGGCTCAGTCAGTTAAGTTCCTGACTCTTGGTTTCAGCTCAGGTCATGATCTCACGGTTCGTGAGATCGAGACTCCCGTCGGGCTCCACGCTGACAGCGCAGAGCCTGCTTGGGTTTCTCTCTAACTCCCTCTCTCTTTGCCCCTCCCCCTCTCAAAATAAATAAATAAAAACTTGGGAGAAAAAAGAACCATGGGACCTTACAGGAAATGTTCACTACTTTTCCCAAGAAATAAAGCACCTTTCTTCTCTCTTCCATGGAAAATTGGTTACCCATTAGGAGTAAATACATGTTTATTACATGAATGCCTAATCTAATGTTACGTACTGTTTTCATAAATCTACCCTTGGTGTTTTCCTTCCAATAAAGGGCAATGTCAAGTTTAAAGAGTAAGGGATGGATCCACATAATAGCAATTTAGGCCAATGGCAACAGGGCGACTACGATTCTATCTTTCTCTTTAGTAAGATTTGTAGGCGATGTCTAGGATTAATAACAAAGGTGTTTTAGAATTATGAAGACTGGAAGCTTCCGTCACTCAGAGTACTTTATGAGCCACGTGCTTTAGAAGTAGGTATTTTTACCCTGTGTTGGGTTCTGTGCTGACAGCTCAGAGCCTGGAGCCTGCTTCGGATTCTGTGCGTGTCTCTCTCTCTGCCCCTCCCTTGCTTGCACTCCATTTCTCTCTCTCTCTCTCAAAAATAAATAAACGTTAACTGGGGGGCAGTGGGTGTGTCTCACGTGGCCCCGAACTTTCTGGGCCTTCCTCAGTCTGGATGGCACGTCGGCAGCGCAGGCGAAAGAGCTAGGGTGGCATTTTGAGGATTATAATTTTCTTTCTGTGTGATTCAACTCTAAGTGTGCATTTGCAAATATGCTGGGTAAAGATGCCTTCCAGTGACGTTGCCATGTAGCAGGGTGGAGTCCCTTGCAGCTGTTGGTTGACAAAAGGAAGTCAACAATAGGGCACTGGCTGAGGTCAAATAGCATGTAGGGCAGACGTGGGTCTCCGAAGCCTTGCACCTACAGAGCAAAAGCAGGGCCAGGACTGACCAAGATCAGGAACTCTGTCAACCAAAAGAAACGCAAAACGCAAGCTTTAAGGACCTGAGATGAGCGCTTGAGAGGAAGGAAGTCCCCATAAGGTAAAGGAAACCTGAATAGTAACTAAGCAGAGAGATGATTTGGACAGCTATTGGAGTCTTCGAACGAATTACTCTGATTTTAGGAGGCATGGAAGGACCGACATTACTCCTTGGGAGGCTCGAGGAAATTATCTACATCATTAGGAGCAATTCAGTGTCTGCAAAGAGGTCACTTGTCAGGTCATTCTGCCCCACAATGGAAAGACTTCATCCGGTTTGCTTCCTTAATTTTCTTTTCTTCCCAACTGTCGACTCTACAAAATTCTTTCTCTTCTGTAAAAGGACAATGAAGCCCTTTGTCTTCATTAAATCTGAGAAATAGATTCTAGTTTGATCCTTTCCAGTTTCTTTTTTGACCTTGATTGAAGCAGGTACTGATCGTTAAAATGGCATAACCGTTCTGGATCAGGGTGAGGGACGACTTTAGCAGAGCAGAAAACCCCAAGGGGAGAGGCATAGGTAACAGATTGCAAGACATTGGAAGGACTTCCTTTAAACCCAAATATGAATACCAGCCTCTCCTACCTGCCAGCAACACATGATTATGTGTTAGAGCTCCCCAGATGCACAGAACGGATGTGCAAGACTAGAACCGGTTGTTCAGGATTTTCTTCTTGAAAATTTGTCTCGGAATATTTAAAATAGTACTATAGATCATTCTTCTTTACCAGAAATGATTCAGAACATTAAGGTCTTTCCTATGCCTTTTTTCCATGTTGAATTAAATATAATTTTTTAAAAAACGGATCCATACTTCAATTAATATTTATATCAACCCAGTTTCGTGTGTGTGTGTGTGTGTGTGTGTGTGTGTGTGTAGGAAAGAAAAATCCTCTGAAGGACGGAACGGCTCAGCCTCCAAAGAGCAGGTCAGATTATCAGGCTAATTGAATGCTTATCGGGAAGAGTATCATTGTTTACAAATGTCTCATAGCGTTTTATAAATAGTTAGAAATACAAATTCAGTTTCTAAAAAGGAAGTTGATACGTAATTTATAATAATGTGTATGATGTGTATGGAAGCATGAAATAGTACATAAATTCAAGAAATGCATAACCAATGTTAGGTTTTTCAATTACTTTATTTCAAATGAGAGTACAATGCTTGGAGCTGATTTCTATGTTTTCAGATATTCCTGTTAAAAGCCATTAAATTAATTATAGTGCTTTGGTGCTCCACAGAAGTGAAATATTTGCTTAAACATTGATATCTGTAAACTTAAAGCCAACATCTTAAACGTCAGTGCAGGGTAAAATTCTTTTCCATGATCACGAAGATCGGTCAATTCAAGTTTTGCCCTGAGGGCTAAACAGAAATCTCATGAAATGACTATAGGTTTGCACTACTCAGCAACTCAATCTTTAGTGCCAAACGGTTTTCTTTTGTTTTGTTATACTACTTAACATATTTTTAGATCTTTTAACGAAATTGAATTTGGTAAGAAACGAGTTTTCAAAGTATATGCAGACCTGGGTAATGGGTATGAAATTACCCGGGTAATGGTTATGAAAACATGAAACTCCACAGACACGATACAGTTAGGATGCATTGTGAAGGTTGCCATTCGCATCATTTTTATTTGGTACTTTTCTCCATATTGGCCTCATATAGCTGTTCCCTCATCGTTGGTTGGATTCTGGCGTATTGTCTGGAAAGCCGAGTGATAAATATTCATGATATTTTAAAGTAATTGCAAGTAAAAAATGGTTGCCTTGAGAATCGATTTTAATTCCTTCTTGTTTTTTCTTCCCCTCTCAACATGGTGGGGTCATAAGTTTCTAAAAACTTTAAGAAGTTATTATTGTACCTGTTCCAGGGCCTTCTTGGAAAGGCATAAAAAAGGAATTATTTCTCCTCTTGTAAAATCAAATGCAAATGATCAGATATGTAAACCTTAACATGCAAATTAGTGAAACATTCCACAGATTTTCTGCTGCCACTTCCCACCCCCTCCCCACATTCCCTTATATTCTAGCCAAACCAGAAATTTCATCATTTCCCAAATATGCCTGTATACCTATACAATCCCGTTTTGGGGGTGGAATGGAAAACATGTGTGTTTTGGAGAGAGTCAGAACTTGGTTTGAATCTGCCTCTTACTATCTGTGTGGCTTCGGAAAAGTCACTTAGTCTCTGTATGCCTTTGTGTCCTCTCGTGAAAATTCAGGGAATTAGTACTTCAGCACAGTGCTAGGTATAGAGCATGTGCTGGAACAATTATTATTGAATGAAGGATCAAATATAGCATATGTAATAGTACGAGTAAATAGTTACCTCTTATCATCTATCCTCTGTCCCCTTGTGAGGTCTGCTCTCATGTTCCTTTGTAATCTAGCAAATTCCGACCCAGTCTTCAAGTCCCACATCAAATGGCGTATCTTTGGAGATGATTTCTCTAGCCCCTCCAGGCAAACCTAAATGGTTCTATCTCGGCGTCTCCATAGCATCTCAGAGCATTGTGTTGCCATTGTTGATTTGTCTATTTCCCCAACTAGGTTTAGGAAGCTCCTTTAGGGCAATGATTCCACCTTATTGGGCTTTGTGTCTCTATTTTCTAACCAAGTTCCAGGTACATAATAGAGCGACTAAATGTTTGTTGAAAGATGAAGAGACTGAGTTGTCTGCCAGAGCTTTCCTAGAGTGTAGGACTTTTGATTATACTTTTTTTTTTTTAAAGTAATCTCTACACCCGACGTGGGGCTCGAAATCACGACCCCAAGATCAGGAGTCCCATGCTCTACCGACTGAGCCAGCCAGGTGCCCCTTGACTGTATACTTTGTAATTCACATATTTTCCCCACTAGACCACGAAATCTAAAGGAAGGCCTCTTTCCTTGTGTTTGCAGCACTGACACAGTGCCAAGCTCAATAAATGCCTGTTGAATTAATGTAGGCAAAATCTGTCTTTCAGGCCCTTTGACCTGTTCTTTATTTGAGTAATACTCCTCCCCCCCGTTTCACAGGATCCTTACAATATCTGTCTTTCCACGCTTGTTCTCAGTCTCTGCTTTCTTTTGCTAAGCACCAAAGGATAGGTTTGAATCAGATAAACTCATCTCTGCTAGTGCTTCCTTAGCTAACTCCTTCTCTCTCCCCTAATCAGTGCCTCAATTCAGCTATAATGTAAATGTCCTGGCAAATGACGGGATACCTGACTTCATGGCAACCTGTTTGGGAGGTGGGCAGATTTGGATCCATGATCCTTAAAATATCTTTCAAATGAAATTGTATATGGTGGCTCTCCAGGGTGTTCGTTGGCATGTCTAGCCCTGGGCAGAGGTGTGATAAGTTAGAAGATAGCACATTGGCCTAGGAAATCCCTCGATTTTTGAACCTGTCCTCTTAAATATAGAGCATTAACCTCATCAAGTCCAATGGCCTGCTTTGAGTTTGGGAATGTTCACGTAATGATGTCCTATGGAGCAAGGAGACAAATCTTGGTTCCACCTTCCAGATGATCTAAAGTGACCCCCCACTTTGCTATTGTTTGCCCAGCAGCCAAGAAGGGATGGTTTTCCATGGTGACTTTAATTTGAAGAAATTTGTGTTCTAGATGGGTATTCAGGGAGCACGTAGTGTACCAGAATTATCTGTTTTAGCAGTCTGTCGAGCGTGACCAATACAAAATTAATATGGATGCCTAAGATTCTTCAGTACCGGCTCATGCAAAGGTCATCTCTGATTGGGTGACGCTAGCGTGGGTCATCTTCCTTTTCTATCAATTACCAAAATTAACCCCCACCCCACCATCCAATCATCAAGGAAACAATAAGACATTTCTCTTGTGATTGCAATTTTAAATTCTTGAAGGAAAGCCTTTTCTGTTAAAAAAAAAAAAAAAGAAACCTCCTAACTCTTAATGGCGTTATGTTGATCAATTGATGTATCAGATTGTACGAGAAGTGTTTTACCCTATTAAGAGGCCTAAATAAGAATGCAGTTAGACTAAGGAGTGTTAGTAAAATTTTCCTTCTACGTTATCCTGATACTTGTTTTATCTCCCTTCACACATCTGTTCCCAGAGACTGTTGTCTTTAGTCCATAGCCCCGTCTTTCAATTAGGGATACAGATAAGCAGTTGTCTTGAGAATATAAGGTCACTGGCATTCCATAAGTGGATTCCAGTGCCTGTTACAGAAACAAGTGGTGAGTGTTCTCTGTCACTTGCAAACTATAAATTAATTAAGTTGACAACTTTTCCTTCTCTATGTTATGCTTTCTGAGGGACTTCTGAAATACCATTTGTTGCAGTTTCGGATTATGAGACTAACATATGGTTATTGTAGGGAATTCATAGCACAGAGAAGTACTAAGAGGAAAATAAAAATCTCACCACCTAGAGATAAGAGCTGTTAGCATTTTGATGTATTTATTTACAGCTTTCTAATGCGCGTATAAAATATTTTTATTGGGATTGTGTTATACATAACATGCTACATCTTGGGCTTTCAAAGTGTCCTTACATTTGAAACGCTTTCAAGAACCGTTAAGTATTTGAAACCCTTTTAAATTGCTATATAACATTTTGTCACGTGACTATACCATGCATTGTTTATTAAAAACAGCATCCTTTTACTGTTGGACATACAGTATGATTCCAATTTTTCCATCGTAAAAATAAGTCTGTACTTAATCTCTGTCTGAATTTCTGATTGTTTTATTAGACTAGAATCCTACAAAGGAACTTCCTGGGTCTAAGTACGTGCGTGCGTGTGTGTGTTTCTCCACAAAACACTCATGAGGGGTGCCTGGCTGCCTCAGTTGGTAGAGCGTGAAACTCTTGATCTTGGGGTCATCACTTTGAGACCCACATTGGGGGTAGAGTTTACTTAAAACACACACACACACACACACACACACACACTCACCATAAGAATTTTTAAATTTTTTAAAGAAAGTTCGTATCAATTTACCCACCCATCAGCAGTGTTTGAGTGTGCTGTCCATTTCACTGAAGTCTCTTCCAAATAATCATTTTTAAAATTTTTTTAACGTTTATTTACTTTTGAGAGGGAGACCGAGCACAAGCGGGGGAGGGGCAGAGAGAGAAGGAGACACAGAATCTGAAGCAGGCTCCGGGCTCTGAGCTGTTAGCACAGAGACTGACTTGGGGCTTGAACTCATGAACGGTGAGATCATGACCTGAGCCAAAGTCAGATGCTTAACCAACTGAGCCACCCAGGCGCCCCCAAATAATCATTTAAAAGTTCTTTATTTGTTGGATAGAAATGATATATATCACTGGTATTTTATTTTATTTTATTTTATTTTATTTTATTTTATTTTATTTTTTAAAATAAGCTCTATGCCCAACATGGGGCTTGAACTCATGACCCCGAGATCAAGAGTCCCATGTTCTACCGACTGAGCCAGCCAGGCACCCCCACCACTGGCATTTTAAAATACTGAACATCTTAAAAAATATATTCATTAGGTTCTTGAACTTGGGTCACGTGTATTTATCTCTGTTCCTGTTCTTCAGCCATTTTCTATTTTGATTTTTGTGAGCTTTTTAATAGTTCAAATCTATCATCCCTTTTTAGTGTCTGTTGCAAATATCTTTCCCAGCTTGTGGCTTGTCTTTTAGGTTTTCTTATTTAGTCGTGGCTTTTGAGCTTCAATGTTTTCCATTTCTCTGTAGTCTCAATCTATTGATTTTTCCATTTGTGGTTTCTTCCATTGCTTATATGCTTAAAAATTCCATTCTTACTCAGTAGATTTTTTGGTTAGTTTTAATTAGTCAGATTTATAATTTTGAAGGCAATGGATTTATTCTACACAACTGAAAATATAGCTATAGCTGCACTTTGTTCTTTTTAAATATTTTATACACAGATCGGGAAGTGTTGGTTACAAAAGTAGGAACAGCTATAATTCCTTTTGAACAGGACCATGTGCAGAGAGAGTGAGTCTTAGGAAGTCTTTTGAAAAAAAAAAGACTTGAAATGTTGACATTTTATTGCAGTGAACAACTGTGTTGATAGAATGTTCCACATTATTCACTTCACATTGTGTGAGAGCTCTGTAACTCAAGGCAACACAACTCTCAAACTGAAGAATCCCCCAGCAATTTTCACTTTGAGGATTCTCTTCTTTCAGAATACCTACAACAGCATTGCTCAAAGGGTGATCCCTGGACTCCCTGCATCATAATCACTTAGATTCCTTTCCAAAATGGGGACTCCTGCGTCCTCCCTCCAAACATAATAAATCAGATCCACTGGGGTCGAGGGCTCAGAATCCACATTTTAACAAGCATCCCATGTGACCTTGCGCATTCTAAAGTCTGAGAATCTCTGGGCAAAGGAAGGAACATTAGTTTAAGAAGTGAATCCGTGGAGGCAAAGAGCAAAGTGCAAGCATGTGAGAACTTAGGGTCAAAGATAGATCTCAAACCAGTATGTGAGCCAATAGGCAGAAGGGACAGTCAGAATGTAACAGGGCGTTGGTGACAGAGGACTGGTCTGTCCACCAGAAAAATCACTTAATATCCTGTGTCCTAAGGCAAGTCACAACTCTTCAGGCTTCTTAACTTTATTTTATTTATTTATCTTTTGAGAGAGCGAGTGAGGGAGTGTGCAAGCGGGGAAGAGAGAGAAGTAGAGAGAGAATTCCAAGCAGGCTCCACGCTGACAGCGCGGAGCCCTATGCGGGGCTCAAACTCACAGACCGTGAAATCATGACCTGAGCTGAAATCAAGAGTCTGATGTTCAACCGACTGAGCCACCCAGGCGCCCCTAGGCTTCTTATCTTTAACACGGGGATAAGAAATACTCGTACCCAAGTATACAAGGCGGTCGAGACCAGGCGAGATATGAATTTAACAGTGCTTTGTAAAGTTCATAGGTTTTATCGTTAATAATAGAATCGAAGGAAGAGCGACTCAGTGTTGACAAGAGCAGAGTTCAGGGTCAAGAACATCCTGTCCCTGGAAGGACTTGAAGTGGGGGTGGGGGTGGTGAGGGAGGGAGAAGGCAGGACCTCACCTAAAGGGCTATGGTCGAAGGCGCATGGGTTATTGGCAGAGTTACATTGGGAGGAACAAAGCCGTGAGGCTCTTTCAGGAGTCTCAGTCCTCCTGAGTGATGGAAAAGCCACCAGTTTCCTTTATTGGACTCCACCACTTGCCCCTCCCCATTTAGATCCAGGATCGGGCCAGGGCATGAGGTGAGGGGACACAAAGTTAAACTGGTTTGTAGAATCAGAGGAGTGGAAGCTATAGGTGTGGAAGGAAGGTGGAGGGGGTTACAAGAAGTACGTTTTGGTTTTTGCTGTCACCGTACTTTTTTGTTGTTGTTGTTGTTGCTGTCACAACCTCAGGAAGCGGGAAATACGCCTTCTGACGAGTCTAATTTCCCTTCTGACTTCTTTTCCCTATAGGGCTTCAGTTGCCTTTATTGCAAAATTAATAAATTCCGAAGTTATTAAACCTCAGCGGGTAATAGACTCTACAGCGGTAAACAGAGATATACCTCGTTATTTGAACCAGCCCATTCATTAAGAGCGTGGGCTTCAGTCTGTCAGGAGCACCTGAATTATTCCCGAGCTGGGATTCCCTCTCAATTTCTCACTGTTGGATCTTGAACAAGATGAATGGGAGCCATCATCTTTTACATCCACAAAATAAAGATAAAAATTTCTACTCGAATAGTGATTGGAGGACCAAAATCATAGTAAAAGAACCTGGGGTATTGACTGGTACAGAGTAAGTACACAGCGTCCTTTTTTAGTTGGTTCATCGAATTTCAAGAATTTTCTTTCCATGTCAATAATTCTTTTGGTTTTAAGTTTATGTATTTATTTTCAGAGAGAGAGAGCACAGGGAGGGGAGGGACAGAAAGAGAAAGAGAGAGAGAGAGAGAGAGAGAGAGAGAATCCAAAGCAGGCTCTGTGATTTCAGCACGGAGCAGTACTCAGGGCTCAAACTCACTCGCTGTGAGATCCGAGGGAGCCACCCAGGCACCCTTCAATTTCAGTAACTTTTGTCTGATTTTGCTTTTCAATTAATCAATTAATTAATTAATTAATTTTAAAGTGCGTTTATTTATTTTGAGAGAGAGAGAGCGAGAGCTTCCCCTGCCGACCCAGGGCTCGATCTCACGAACCCATAAGACCATGCCTTGAGCCGCAATCGAGAGTTGGCCGCTGAACTGACCGAGCCACCCGGGTGCCTCCCCTCCCCGATTTTTTAATATAGTGCCTCAACTCCTTACTTTAGCCCTCATGCTATGGGATCCAGAGTTCTTCCTTTGTGGTTTTAGCTTTTTTGCTATCATCCAGTTCTTCCTTCTCTTTTCTCTTTCAGGTTTTCTCCCTCTTTCCCACCATTGCTTCTAAGGAAGTGAGGTTCTTCTGTTCTGGAATCTAGCACCACTTCTCCCTGGATGGAAAATTCTGCCCTTAGCCTCCTGAATACTGAATATATTCCCCTGGTCTTCGGCTCAGAGGAATCTCTTTAAACTAGCCTCCCACATTGTTTTCGTGGCCCCTTCTCCGACTTGTTATTTTGCACCATCTGTTTTCGTAGCTCAGGTTTTTGAAAAGCACCTCTCCCCTTGTTACAGACTAACTTTTTTTTTTTTTTTCTCTCTCCGGGGTTTGTCATTCTCTTCTGGCTACATTCAAGACTTCCTACAGATACGCAAAAGCACGCTGAGCTAAAATGCAACTCATGATGAACAATATCCCAACCAGCCTGGAGCTTTCACCACTTGAGTTTGAGCAGATGACAAGAGACCTGTTTTAAGACTCCAGAATACACTGCACTACAGTCAATATTCACTCCAGCTAAAACTCGCTGTTGATAGACTTACTTGTTTGACTTTGTCAGTAGGGAAAATCCCCAAACCTCTCTCCTCTTTCTCTCTTCATCCAAGTAATTCCTTTTTTTAAAAAAAATTTTTAATGTTTATTTATTTTTGAGAGACAGAGCACGAGTGGGGGAGGGGCAGAGAGAGAGAGAGAGAGAGAGAGAGGGAGACACAGAATCCGCAGCAGGCTCCAGGCTCCGAGCTGTCAGCACAGAGCCCGATGCGGGGCTCAAACCCACAAACCGTGAGTTCATGACATGAGCCAAAGTCGGATGCTGAACTGACGGAGCCACCCAGGTGCCCCTACATCCAAGTAGTTCTTGATAACAGAGCTGTAAGGTCTCTTATTTCGAGTTAACGAAAAGGGAAGAAATTCCTTTTGGAGATAGGTGCTCGGAGGCCCCACACGTCTGGGCATGACGGTTTAGTTAGTGCCAAATAAAAGCAGTTCCTACGTTCATTCATTTAACAAACAGTTGTCAAGAACTTACGCTATGCAATGCAAAGTTCTGGGTGAGAGGATGAAATGAGTTAAATTAAATTCATTACATTCAGGCCTGAATTGAGTTGAGAGAGGAAGGCAAACCACTGTTTCCCTCCGTGACTGACCAAATGATTTCGGTCTTGGGAAGCCAGATTCGCTTCGGGAACAGGATTTTAAAATAGTTCAAGTCCGCGTGAGGAAACAAAATGGAATTTCGCTCGTCTTTTCCTCAGGTTGGGGACATCAAATACAACAGTCCCCAAAAAGAGCAAAGTGGAGAATTTCCAATTTTGTCCTTTAATAAACGGTTTGTTGGCATCGAACAGAATGAAAATAATGATAGGTCTTTTGCCACCAGAGCATAATGACCCTTGTGGCCTTTCTCCTCACTCTGTACCCTGTACTTTAGATGGTAAACAGCAATTTGAGTGGCGATAGTGAAAAAAAGATTTTAACTCTCTGTTGCTCAGCAAGCACGAGGCAGACACAGCCCAAAGCAGAGCAAAGGAACGTTCCTGAAGTTCCACCCCCCCACCCCATCCCCCGTCCCCCAAGTTCACTGAAATAGAAAATTCGGTATCCAAAGGTACAAGGCCTCGGTGGAGAAGACAGTGAATCCACAGACAACCAGGAAACTTAGAAACCTAGGACTTATTGTTAACACTGTTACTGCTACTGTGTAGGAACTGAGACTCTGTGTTCTATAGGTGAAGTTATATTTACCGTCTGAACCTTTAGAAAAGTAATAGAATAGGGTTCAAATTGTGTTCGCAGTCAAGAGAAAAGAAAATGTTATTTTGTTCCTTCACGAAGCTGAGTAAAAACTCTTTGTTCTTTAGAGAATGTTAAATGACGAAACTGACTCTAAATGTTAAATGCCACAGACCCGATGGAGTAGCAATCAATCAATCAATCAGTCAAAATAAATACATTACAGGACATCCAGTTAAATTCACATTGGAGATACACAACAAATAATTTTTTAAAAAGCCTATTTATTTATTTTTGAGAGACAGAACAAGCAGGGGAGGGACAGGGAGAAGGAGAGAGAATCTCGAGTAGGTTCTGTACTGTCAGTGTGGAGCCTCACGCGGGGCTCGGACTCTTGAACCTCCAGATCATGACCTGAGCCCAAGTCGGATGCTTAACCGACTGAGCCACCCGGGCGCCCCATGGCAAATAATTTTTTACTAGAAGTATGACCCATGGAGTATCTCACAACCCTCGCCTTAAGGGGCATTGTTTGATTATATCATATTCTGGTGGGCTGGTGAAATTTTAGGAGACAGGTTTGCTGTTAATCGCCGGTTTTCATCTTTCCCCATTCCTTCGGGTCTCGTCAGCCTGCAAGATTTCTTTGAATGAATGGAAATAACTTCTGTGAAGAAAACCATTCATTTCATAAAGGAATTATTTTAAAGCCTTCCACTGCTCTGAAAAAAAAAAAAGCAACCGAAAAGCTTCTTTCTCGTCCCCTTTTGTGCTATCCTGATTGCTCTTCGTTTGTTGATCTGGATTGCATCATTTAGAGCAGTGCCTCAGTTATAAGTCTCTCAACTTCCTACTGTTCTTGGTACGAAGGCTCAGCCGGAAGGACGTGGGGCTGAGGCAGGGGTGGGGGAGGATCTAGGAACGGAGTCAAAAGAGTAGAACTATTTTATGTTATTGAAGATTCTATTTTTAAGTAATCACTACACCCAGTGGGGCTCGCACTCACAACCCTGAGATCAAGGGTCACTGGCTCCTCTGGCTGAGCCAGGCAGGTGCCCCAAAGTAAAACTAGTTTAAGGGACAATTTGGAGAACATCCAAAATGAACTCGTAGCGAGCCAGAATGTAGATGACGTGGGATTTTCCTTTAACTAAAGAATCTCACCTTCACAAACACAACTCAGATGCTTGTTCTTGCCTGATTACTCCAGTGAACATTCAATTCACATTTCCACCAGAGGGTTCAAAAGGGTATGAAAAATTGGAGTGCCTGGGTGGGTCCGTTGGTAAGCATCCAACTCTTGATTTTGCTTTAGGTCATGATCTCGGGGTCATAAGATCGAGCCCCGAGCTGGGCTTCATGCTGAGATTCTATCCCTGTACCCCTCCCCTGACTCTGTCTCTCTCTCTCAAAAAAAAGGATGCAAAATAGATTATTCTTATTTATTTATTTATTTATTTTTAATGTTTATTTATTTTTGAGACAGAGAGAGACAGAGCAGGAATGGGGGAGGGGCAAAGAGAGAGGGAGACACAGAATCCGAAGCAGGCTCCAGGCTCCGAGCTGTCGGCGCAGAGCCCAACGCGGGGCTCGAACTCACGGACGCTGAGATCACGACCTGAGCCCAAGTTGGACGCTTAACCGACTGCGCCACCCAGGCGCCCCTTTTTCTTTTCATTTTAGAGACAACAGGGGAAAGGGGCAGAGGGAAAGAGAGAGAGAGAGAGAGAGAGAGAGAGAGAGAGAGAGAGAGAGAATCTCAAGCAGGCTCCACGTTCTACATGGAGCATGATTTGGGGCTGGACCCCACGACCCTGAGATCATGACCTGAGACAAAGTCAAGAGTCAGACCCTCAACCGACTGAGCCACCCAGGTGCCCCCAGCTTATCAAGGTTTTAAATCTATTAAACACACACATTATATATTACTATGCTAATTATAGACTATTCTTTTCAATAGAAAAATCTTGACACAGCTTTGCATAAAAAATTCATTAGCTTGGTTTAACTGAATGCACATCCTCAAACATAAAAAAAACACATATTTTAACAAACTGGAAATTCTAGTCAGAACAATTAGGCGCCAAAACGAAATAAAATGCATCCAAATTGGAAAAGTAGACGTAAAGTTATCAGCATTTGCAGATTACAGGACCATATATGCGGGAAATCCTAAAGAATCTACCAAAAAAAGTTAAAGTTCATAAGTGAATTCAGGGGCACCTGTGTGGCTCAGTCGGTTGAGCGTCCGACTTTGGCTCAGGTCATGATCTTGCAGTTCATGAGTTCGAGCCCCGAGTCGGGCTCTGTGCTGACCTCTCAGAGCCTGGAGCCTGCTTCGGATTCTGTGTCTCCCTCTCTCTCTCTGCCCCTTCCTCGCTCATGCTGTCTCTCTCCGTCTTTCAAAAGAAAATGAATAAACATTAAAAAAATAAGAGAATTCAGCATAGTTACAGGATGCAAGGTCAGCGTATCAAAATTAATTGTATTTCTATACACTAGCAATGAACAATCCAGAAAGGAAGTTAAGAAACAATTCCACCTGCAAAATCACCAAACGGATAAAATTATTTTCTAAAATTTGTACTTATTTTATTTTTTATTTTTTTTAAGATTAAAACAATTTTTTAAGCAATCTCTGTACTAACATGGGGCTCCCCAAGATCAAGAGTCACATGCTCTATGTACTGAGCCATCCAGGTGCCCCCAAATAGGCAAAATTCTTAAGAATACATTTAACCAAGAAGGTAAGGACTGCACACAGAAAACCACAAAACACTTCTGAAAGACATTAAAGAAGCCCTAAATAAATGAAAAGACAACCTATATTAATGGCTTGGAAAACTTAATATTGTTAAGAGGGCAATTTTCCTCAAAATAATCTACAGATGCCATGCAATCTCTATTAAAATGTCAAAAAATTTTTTTTTGCAGAAATGTGAAAACCAATCTTCAAATTCATATGGGCTTGCAAGGGGTCCCAACTAGCCAAAACAATCTTGAAGAGGAACAATGTTGGAAGACTCACACTTCAGATTTTAAAACTTACTACAAAGCTACATTAATCAAAACAGTGTTGTACTGACATAAAGACAGATGTATAGATCAAGAAGTAGAATTGACATCAAGAGAGACGTATAGACCAAGAAGGAGAATAACTAGTTCAGAAATGGGGTGCCTGGGTGGCTTAGTCGGTTAAGCGTCCGACTTGGGCTCAGGTCGAGACCTCATGGTTCCTGAGTTCGAGCCCCGCGTCGGGCTCTGTGCTGAGAGTTTGGAGCCTGGAGCCTGCTTCGGATTCTGTGTCTCCCTCTCTCTCTGTCCTTCCTCTGCTCATGCTCTGTCTCTCTGTCTCTCTCTCTCTCAAAAATAAAATAAAAACAAAAAAAAATTCAAACAAGAAGAGTTCAGAAATAAACCCTCTCGTGCATGGCCAATTTCTTTTCCGCAAGGGTTGCCAAAAATGCTACTCAAAGGGGAGAGAACAGTCTTGAACAAATGGTGTTGGGGCAACTGGATACCCACACGTAAAGGAAGAAAATTGGATCCTTGTCTCACATTATATTAAAAAATTACCCCCAAATGGATCAGAGACCTCCATGGAAAAATTAAAAGCATAAAACTTGTAGAAGAAACCAAACGAAATCTTCATGACTTTGGATTTGGCAATGGTTTCTTTAATACGATGCCAAAGGCGCAAGCAACTGAGGCATCTGGGTGGCTCCGTCAGTTAAGCCTCCCATGTACGGTTAAGCCTCCGACTCTTGATTTTGGCTCAGATCGTGATCTCATGGTCATGGGATCGAGCCCCGCATGGGGCTCCTCGATGGGCATGGAGCCTGCTTAAGACTATCTCTATCCAGGGGCGCCTGGGTGGCTCAGCCAATTAAGTGTCCGACTTCGGCTCAGGTCATGATCTCACAATTGTGGGTTCGAGCCCTGCGTCAGGCTCTGTGCTGACAGCCTGGAGCCTGGAGCCTGCTTTGGATTCTGTGTCTCCCTCTCTCTGTGCCCCTCTGCCACTTGTGCTCTGTCTCTGTTTCTCAAAAATAAATAAATGTAAAAAAAGACTCTCTCCAGGGGCACCTGGGTGGCTCAGCTGGAGCCTGCTTGGGATTCTGTCTCTCCTTCTCCCTCTGCCCCTCCCCTGCTCATGCTCTCCCCCCTGCCAAATGCACAAGAAACAAAATAAAAAGCGTATAAATGGGATTTCATCAAAACTAAAATCTTTTGTGCATCAAAGGACACTATCAAGTGTTTGAAAAGATGAGCCACAGAATGGGAAGCCATATTTGCAAATCACATTTCTGATAAGCGTCCAGTAATCAGAAATTAAAAAAAAAAAAAAAGAGGGGCGCCTGGGTGGCTCAGTCGGTTAAGCATCCGACTTCGACTCAGGTCACGATCTCGCGGTCCGTGAGTTCGAGCCCCGCGTCGGGCTCTGGGCTGACGGCTCGGAGCCTGGAGCCTGCTTCCGATTCTGTGTCTCCCTCTCTCTCTGCCCCTCCCCCGTTCATGCTCTGTCTCTCTCTGTCTCAAAAATAAATAAAGGTTGAAAAAAAAATTAAGAAAAAAAAGAAAAGCTTACCACTTCACAACAAAGAGGTTCATTCCTTGTAAAACACTCAGAATACTAGAAATGAGAAGAAACTTTCTCAATTTGACAAAAGGCACCTACAGACTCTGTAGATAATATCACCCTCAATGGTAAAATAAAAACTACATGATTTGCGGAGGTCGACTCCTTCCGCTTCTCTTCAGTGTTGTACTGGATATTCTAGCAAGTGTAATCAGGCAAGAAATAAGGCATTCAGACTGCAGAGGAAGAAGTAAGATTGTCTTTTTTTAAATGTTTATTTCTGAGAGAGAGAGCGCGCGCGCGAGCATGAATGGGGGAGTGGCAGAGAGAGAGAGGGAGACGCAGAATGTGAAACAGGCTCCAGGCGCCAAGCTGTCAGCACAGAGCCTGACGCGGTGCCCGAACTCACAGACTGTGAGATCGTGACCTGAGCCGAAGTCAGATGATCAACCAACTGAGCCACTCAGGTGCCCCATGACGGTCTTTCTTCACGTGCAACGTGATGATCCATATAAAATATATTATGGAATCTACAAAAAAATATATTAGATACAATAAGTGAGTTTAACAAGGTTGAAGGATACAAGGTAAAAATAGAGTCATCAAGGGACGTCTGGGTGGCTCAGTCGGTGAAGCGTCTGACTCTTGATCTTGGCAGTGCGGAGTCTGCTTGCAATTCCCTCACTCCCTCCCCCCTGCTCTCTCTCTCTCTCAAAATAAATAAACATTAAAAACATTAAAAAAATAGTCGTCAATGTTCTTTCTATATGCTAGCAACTAACAATTGAAAATTGTATTTAAACATAATGCCACTGACAATAGCAGACAAAACTCCATGAATACGTAGGTGTAAATCTGATAAAAGACGTTCAAGACCAGTACACCGAAAACTATAAAACACTACTGAGAAAAAATAAATTGCGAATACATAGAGAGATATATGGTATCCATAGATCAGAAGACTTGTCATTTTGCCAGTTTTCTCCAAATTGATACATAGATCATATATATTCAAAGTCATGTGGAAATGCAAAGGATCTAGAATAGCTCAAAGAACTTGGAAAAAGAACTAAAGAGCTAAAAGCACTTGGGAAAACAGTACAAGTTTGGAGGAGTAAGACAATCTGTTTTCAAGACTCATCATAAATCTACAGTAACCAAAACTGCATGGTACTAGGGTCTTGACATTGGTCAAGAAATTGAGAGTTCAGAAATGAGTCCACATATATATGAACAATTGATTTTCAGCAATTGACCAAATGCAATTCAGTGGAGAAAGGACAGTCTTTTTTTTCCCAAACTATGCTAGAACAATTCGATCTCCATATGCAAAAAATATGAACATGGGTTCATGCCTCTTTATCATATGTGATAATTGACTCAAAATGGATCAATGTAAAATCTAAACATATAAAACTCTTAGAAGAAAATACAAGAGAAAATTTTTGTGTCCTTGGGTTTGGCAAAGATTTCTTAGATATGACACCAAAAGTCCAATCCATAAAAGCAAAAAGTTGATAAAATAGACTTCATCACAATTGGAAAGTTCTGCTCTTTGAGAGACACTGTTAAATGAACATGAACACAAGTCACTGGGTGAAAATGTTTGCACTATAGATGATAAAGACTTGAATGTAGAATGTGTAAAGAACTCTCAAAATTGAATACTAAGAAAACAACCCAATTTGAACATGGGCAGAACTTGAACAGACAATTCACCAAAGAAAATACATGAATGGCAAAGAGACACATGAAAAGATGTTCATCAGTAGTAATCAAAGAAATGAAAATTAAGAACACAGTAAGAGGAGAGCCTGGGTGGCTCAGTCGGTTAAGTGTCCCACTCTTGATTTCAGTGCCGGTCATGATCTCCTGGTTGGTGGGTTCCAGCCCCACATCAGGCTCTGTGCTGACAGTGCGGAGACTGCTTGGGATTTACCATCCCTCTCTCTCTCTCTCTGCTCCTCCTCTGCTCCTGCTCAGGCATTCATTCTCTCTCTCAAAATAAGCAAAAAAAAAAAAAAAAAAAAAAAAAAAGAACACAGTAAAGTATCACTTACACATCTATTAGAAGGGATAAAATGAAAATGACCTACCAAATGGTGGCAAGAATGTGCCTCCACGTTCTGGAATGCTCAGAGAGATACTGCCTGTGGGAACGTATAACGGTACCAACCACTTTGGCAATCAGTTTGGCAGCTTCTCAAAACTTTAAACATGTCCGTATTATATGATACACCCATTCAACTCCTAAGTAACTATTTAAGAAAAATCAAAGCATATGCCCATACAAAGACTCATATGCAAATGTTCGAGACATCTTTATTTCTAAAATGGCCGCAGAAAGGAAACATCCCCAGTGTCCATCGACCGAAAAAGATAAATTGTAGAATATGTATACAACAGAATCCTACTCAGCATTAAAGGAAATGAACTTTTGATACACGCAAAAGTTTGGATGAATCTCAAAATGATTATGCTGAGTGAAGTGAGCGAGACAAAAAAGAGATCAGACTGTCTGAGTCTATGTATATGTAAACTATTAGGGTATGCAAATGAATGTATAGTGACAGAAAGCAGATCAGTGGTTGCCTGGGAATATGGAAGATGCTGATTGAGCACGGGAAAAGATCACCACAGGGCACAGGGACCTTTTTGGAGGTGCTAGATTCGTTCACTGCGTTGATGGTGATGATTTTATGTATGTAGGCATGGGTCAAAACTTATCAAGTTGTACGATTTCAATCGATTCCATTTATTACATGGCAAATTGTATCCTAATAACATTGCTAAAAAATTAAATACCAGCTTATGATATTTTTTCCTGAAAAGCTTTCATGGTGAATGTCATTATAAATGTCTTGCTGGCATTTCTCTGTTAATTTGGAGCCAAATGACAGGCTTCCCCTGAATGAACACATTGTACTTTCCCTGAATTTTACTGGTTATAATTCCATCTTAATAAAACGAGAGCAGAATGACCTAGCAACTGTTCTGAAAAGCTGGAGTAATTTGAAGTCAAAGAAACTGTTATCAGAGAGACGTGATTTTACGTAGCCGGCAAAAGAAGTCAAAGATGGTCTAAAACAGCAAATGGAGAGGCATGCCGTGTTCCTTGGTTGGAAGACACTATATTGTCACATCAATTCTCCGAGAGGCGCCTGGGTGACTCAGTCCATTAAGCGTCCGACTTTGGCTCAGGTCATGATCTCGCGGTCCGTGAGTTCAAGCCCCGCGTTGGGCTCTGTGCTGACAGCTCGGAGCCTGGAGCCTGCTTCGGATTCTGTGTCTCCCTCTCTCTCTCCCCCTCCCCCACTTGCACTGTGTCTCTCAAAAATAAATTAAAAAAAAAAAAAGTTCAAATTCTCCCAAATAACATAATGTAGTTAGCACGGAGAGGGGGCACTCACCAGGCACCAATGAATTGTTACTCTTGCTATGACCTGAAAATCAAAAAGTTCTCTTAAACAGAAATCATTATATATTTTTGGTAGTAGCCAGGGAAAGCTTGAGGCACTCTCTGGAAATCACAAGTACACTACATTGGAATACTGGATACCTACTTGGGCTCCAACTGGCCAGCATTTAGTTTTGTGATATTAAACAAGTCATTTCACCTCTCTGGGCTTGTGCTCCCCAAGTATGAAATGAGAATGTATTTTTTTTTAATTTAGTGTTTATTCATTTTTGAGAGAGAGAGGGAGGGAGAATAAGCAGGGGAGGGGCAGAGAGAGAGGGAGACACAGCATCCCAAGCAGGCTCCAGGTTCTCAGCCGTCAGCACAGAGCCGGGCGCGGGGCAGAAATCCAGAAACTGTGAGATCATGACCTGAGCCAAAGTCGGTCGCTGAACCCACTGAGCCACCCAGGCGCCCCTGAAATAAGAATGTTAATAGATGCTCACTCTTGTCCCACTCCTGATACTTTTAATCTAAGTCCTAGAGAGCTTAACATTAAATTTATGTTTCATAAATGCAGGCAAGAGTGAGTTTTTTGTCTGAATCATTTCAGAAGATTGCCTTGTCCATCGTCATTATAGACCTATCTGTAGTCTGTTAGTGATATAAAGAAATCAAATAAATTCCTCCAAATTTTGGACTTTCCCAAATCAAATGATTAAGAGTAATCAAAGTACTTGTTTTTGTGGTCTTCTGTTTCGGTTTTGAAGGCTTTCACGGGGCAGACTACAAAGTGATCACTGCAAAGGCCTTCAAAGTAGCATTTTTAAAAAATACACGCAGTTTTATTCTTATGCTAAATATTTGGACTTTCTTTTGAGGACACATACAGGTTTATACTCAACCAAGTAAATAACCAAATTGTCAGTTTACATGCCTTACCAACAATGTTATTTTTATTTGCCTACAAAGGTTTCTTTAGCACATTCAGGTGCTACAGTCTAAAATGATTAATCTTTTTGTTTGAATATGTTTATATTTTTTCAAAGAACAAAAAGTTCCCGACCACAGTGCATGAGCATTTGTTTTTCCTCCACATCCTCACCAACACTTGGTATTTCTTTACCTTCTGATTTTAGTTATTCTGACAGGGGTTAGGTGATATCTCATTGTGGTTTTGATCTGCATTCCTCTGATGATGAGTGATGTTGAGCATCTTTTCATGCGTCTGTTGGCCATCTGGATGTTTTCTTTGGAGAAGTGTCTATTCATGTCTTCTGCCCATGTTTTAATTGGATTGTTGTTGTTGTTTTGGTGTTGGCTTGTGTAAGTTCTTTATATATTTTGGATATTAATCCCTTATCAGATATGTGACTTGTAAATATCTTCTCCCATCCAGTAGGTTGCCTTTTAGTTTTGTTGTTTCCCTCACTGTGCAGAAGCTTTTTATTTTGATGTACTCCCAGTAGCTTGTTCTTGCTTTTGTTTCCCTTGCCTTAGGAGATATCTAGAAAAATGTTGCTATGGCTGATGTTGGAGAAGTTACTGCCTGTGCGCTCTTCTAGGATTTTTACAGTTCGGGCCTCACATTTAGGTCTTTAATGCATTTTGATTTCATTTTTGTGAGTGGTTTTATAAAGTGGTCCAGTGTCATTTTTTGCACGTAGCTGTCCAGTTTTCTCAGAACTATTTATTGAAGAGATAGTCTTTTCCCCATTGTATATTCTTGCCTCCTTTGTCATAGATTAATTGACCATGTACCATTTGTTTTGATTACCACAGCTTTGTAGTGGATCTTGAAATCTGGGATTGTGAAACCTCCAGTTTTTTTTTTTATTTAAAAAAAAATTTTTTTAACGTTTATTTATCTTTGAGACAGAGCATGAACAGGGGAGGGGCAGAGGGAGAGGGAGACACAGAATCCGAAGCGGGCTCCAGGCTCCGAGCTGTCAGCCCAGAGCCCGTCGCGGGGCTCGAACTCACGGACCGAGAGATCATGACCTGAGCCGAAGTCGGCCGCCCAACCGACCAAGCCACCCAGGTGCCCCATGAAACCTCCAGTTTTGTTCTTCTCTCTCAAGATTGCTTTGGCTATTCAGGGTCTTTTTTGGTTCCATACAAATTTTTGTGTTATTTGTTCCAGTTCTCCGAAAAATACTGTTGGTATTTTTATAGGAATTGCATTGAATCTGTGGATTGCTTTGGGTGTATGGACATTTTTAAATTTTTTTTTCAACGTTTTTTATTTATTTTTGGGACAGAGAGAGACAGAGCATGAACGGGGGAGGGGCAGAGAGAGAGGGAGACACAGAATCGGAAACAGGCTCCAGGCTCTGAGCCGTCAGCCCAGAGCCTGATGCGGGGCTCGAACTCACGGACCGCGAGATCGTGACCTGGCTGAAGTCGGACGCTTAACCGACTGCGCCACCCAGGCGCCCCTTTTTTTTTACATTTTTTTTTCAACGTTTTTTATTTATTTTTGGGACAGAGGGAGACAGAGCATGAACGGGGGAGGGGCAGAGAGAGAGGGAGACACAGAATCGGAAACAGGCTCCAGGCTCTGAGCCATCAGCCCAGAGCCTGATGCGGGGGGGTGTATGGACATTTTTAACAATATTTGTTCTCCCAATCCATGAGCACGCAATGTAAATTGGTACAGCCACTGTGGAAAACAGTATGGAGGTTCCTCAAGAAATTAAAAATAGAAACACCAATAATTCCACTAACGGGTATTTTATCTAAAGAAAAGGAAAACACTAATTTGAAAAGATATATGCACCCCTATGTTTATTGCAGCGTCATTTACAATAGCTAAGATATGGAAGCAACCTAAATGTCCATTAATAGAAGAATGGATAAGGGAGATGTGATACATACACATACACTTCATGCAGCCATTAAAAAGGATGAGATTGTGTCATTTGCAACAGCATGGATGGGCTGAGAGGGTATTAGGCTAAATGAAATAAGCCAGACTGGGAGAGGCAAATACCATACGATTCCACTCATATATGGAACCTAAAACACAAAACACATGAATAAGCAAACAAAAACCAGAATCAGATCTGTAAATACAGAGAACAAGCTGATGATTACCAGAGGAAAGGGGGCTAGGGGTGGGCAAAATGGATGTAGGGGAGTGGGAGATATAGGCTTCCAGTTACGGAATGAATAATCAGGGGAATAAAAGGCACAGCATATCATGTCAATGATATCATTCCATAACTGGAAGCCACACTTGTGTTGAGCACAGCGTAACAAACATATAGAGACGCTGAATCACTATGTTGTGTATCTGAAACTAGCGTAACACTGTGTGTCAACCATATTCAAACGCAAAAAAAATGTTAAAAATAGCAGAAAGTGATGTAGCATGCACTATTCTATACAAAATATGAATCTTGGAATTGGTGATGTGCTACATAATTGTCCTTTTCATTTTTATTTGCTTTATGCTTATTTATTTATTTTGAGAAAGAACACGTGCGCAAGTGGGGCGGGGGGAGCAGAGAGAGAGGGAAACAGAAGCGTGACACGGGCTTCACCTCACGACCTGCGAGGTCATGACCCGGGCTGAAATCAAGAGTGGGACGCTTAACCAACTGAGCCACCCGGGAGCCCCCTTTTTATTCTTTGCGATACACCTCTTTTCCCATTGACGCATATCAGTTGATTTGTTGCATTTAGCCCCTTGTATCCAGTGGCAAAATTCTGTTTACATTTAGCTAGTTTGCTAAGTGACTGCTAAGTGATTTAATATTCGTAGACACCTATAGATAGGGAGAGGGTTCTATTTATATTCAGAGAGGTCAAAGCTTTTTGGACAGTTAAAATTTCCAGAAATATGAAATATGAAGTGTCTTGCTTCATTTGCATGTTTTTAGTGAATTAGAATATTTCCTTAAAGTTGACAGCTTTGACCATATCTAGGTCTCTTCAGAGATTTTGTGTAGGTAACAAACTTCATTATATATATGTGTATATATGTGTGTGTATGTGTGTGTGTGTGTGTGTGCATTCCAATTTGATAATGAGCCTCAACCTTATACCATTTCATTCCATTAAAGAGTAAAAATACCTACTTCTACAGCAAACGGCTCATAAAGTAATCTGAGTGACGGAAAAAGAACAGCTCCCAGCCCGAAATGAAAATATCTTTCATCACAGATGAAGTAGAATTATAGAAGTTTTCCATCTGTAGCTGCTTTTGACAGTTTACTTAAAGAAACCCCCCCTTGGGTCCTTTGCAGTATGTATGACCGCTAAGGTTTTAGAGCCTGAAACATGATTCAATTTGCAATATAGGCGGTCACACGTTTTCTTCAGAGTGGAGGGAGGGCGGCATTCTATCGTGCCTACTCCATTTGTTACCTTCAGTCTATTTAGTTTTCTTTGGGGGTGGAGCACGGGCTTGCATATGAATGCGAGTGGGGGAGGGGCAGAAGGAGAGAGAGAGAGAGAGAGAGAGAGAGAGAATCCCAAGCAAGCTCCACACTCAGCATGGAATTCAATATGCAGCTCGATCCCACAACCCCGGGATCACGACCCAGACCGAAATCAAGTCAGATGCTCAACTGACTGAGCCACCCAGGTGCCCCTGGTTTCCTTTAGTCTAATACGTTTCTTTATAATATTAGCCTACAAACATTTAGCTAATCTCCCTTCAAATAAAAACCTTTCTAAAATACACAATATATAACTTGTGAGATGAAGGTGGTCCAGGGGATCCCAACAAATAATAAAGCAGTCTAGCATGAAATAAGGAGCCAGACTTCAGTTCTAACACCAGCTTCCTTGCACAATTACTATGCGGTAACGGAAAAGTCCAGTCACCTTTCTCATCAGTGTTGCTATGACGATTAAGTGCAAAAATACAAGAAAGACCCTTTACATGGTAAAGCATCATGCAAATATGAAGTGTTTTCTGCAAAGAGCCACCCAAAGTAATGTTCTGGACAAGTTGTCTCCTTCCGGTTGGTTCTCCTAATCACACCTGTATTTCCCCTCTCTAATTTCCTCACTTCTCCATCTCGTCAAGCATGTTTTATTTTATTTTTTATTTGAGAGAGAGAGAGAGAGAGTGAGAGCAGAGCAGAGAGGGAGAGAGAGAGAGAATCTTAAGCAGGCTCCACACTCAGCACAGAGCCCAACACAGGGCTTGATCCCCAAACCCTGGGATCACGACCTGAGCCCAAATCAAGAGTCTGACGCTCAACCCACTGAGCCACCCAGACTCCCCTCTTCAAGCATGTTTTAAAATGACGAGTTTTGAGCTGTCACATCCCAAGGGAAGGGGGTCAAAAGTCCTTAGAGACTGTTCTTTGAGGACAGCTGCCCAAGCGTTGCTTTGGCTAAAATGATCGGAAAATGTTGAATATCATTAAGAAAAATCACAGGGGGAAAAAGAAAGCAGGAAGCACTCAGCCCACTTATTCATAAATCCTGAAGATGTCTGCACCTGGGCTGTTTTTGCAGTTCTGGTCTGTGCATAAGACAGGAGTAATAGGCTTGGAGAACATACACAGAAAAGCCACTTGAATCTTGAAGGGGATTATAGAAAGCAAGGCAGGGGTGGGCATAGGTTACCCATTAAATGACAAGCTTTCCTCATGCAACCGGCTCAGGGGAAGCCTCATCCGAGAGCCCTGCAGCTGGCGATCTTTGGGACTGGCATGTGGCCAGAGCATGCGTGCTGAAGTTTCTCCTTCAAGTGGCCTCCGCTTTGGGAGTGAAGTTTTGTTCTTCGACTTCCTCTATGTTGTTCTGCTGAAATTTCCTTAGTCCGACACAGCCTCACTTTAGCAGAAGATTCTCATTAAGGGGCAGATGAACGCTCTCGTTTAAGGAGCTCTCGAGCTCCCTGTGGTTCATGATGGTTCTGGTTTGATTCCCGCTCCAGGACAACCGACTTCCTTTCTAAGCTCCGTGGGTTGCAACCAAGTTACGTACGTCAGAATCACCCAGGGAACTGTGGCTCTATAAATCATTTAGCACTTAATTTATCTATTGTGTAAAATCAGAATGTCGTATGTGTGTTTCTTTAATACCAAACGTAACTAAACAAGGCAAATGCATCAGTAAATAGCAGATTGCTTTAGGTTTTACGTGAATTTAAATGTCTCGAACAGAAGGGCGTCCGGCGTTGAACAGGCTCAGAAGCCAAGGTTGGCTTTCGTTGGTTGCCAAGAGGCAGAGGCAAATAACCACTTACGTAAGCACCATCCAGATCGCTGCCTATTTATGACAGAAAAAAATGGAATCTTCGCCCTTCCTCAAAGATGAATGCTTCCATGTATGTCTCCCCATCCTGTCTAAATATTCTTATTCTTTGCAACGGCTACAGCAAGTGACCTCCCTCCCCCTGCTTATTCCCCTAAAACAGACACAGCAGGGAGTTGGAAAAAGACACTCTCAGAACACAGGCCCAGCCCACGAAGAAAAGAGCATGGGTTAGATATCAGCCGCATTTCATTCTCTCCTGCAGGTGCCCTGGTACAGTGAATAAAAAAAAACACACAAAACAAAACAAAACAAAACAAAACACCCTATGGTGTTAAGAAAGGTTCTGGGGGGTTGTTTTCAGGCTCAATAGATAAAATGTATTGTAAGCAGTGATGATTTCCCAGGGTTGAGATAATGGCACGAGGTGTGACAGAAACTTGCCATCTGAGGACTAGAGGCTTCCAGTCCGTCCTGACGAGATAGGAGGCTTGGGATAGACAGAAGTTGGTGTCAAATGTGGGCCCAGAGAAATTATATAACATCTAGACTACTAGCGGGCAATACGCTTGTAGTGCAATGAAGCAATCTTACTCAAGGTCTCTATTATAAAGTAGCTAGCTGAACCACTGTTTCACAGGACTCTGCCATACGAAACCGTTTCTTCCTTAAATAAAAGAAGGGCGCCTAGGTGTCATCTTGCTGTTCATTTTATTTTATTTCATATTTTTTATTTTTAAATAATTTCTGCACCCAACGTGGGGCTTGAACTTACAACCCTGAGACCAAGAGTTCCACGTTCTATTGACTGAGCCAGCCAGACACCCCTCATTTGACTGTTTAATAAAAATGTATTATTATTATTTTTTTACCACTTTTAGCTATAATTCAAAGAAGGAAGTGTCAGTCTCTTCCTCATTAAGTCTTAAAACTGATTGTGTTCTTTGTGGCCTGGCCCCCTTACATTCTATCCTCTACCTGCCAGCCAAGGTGACCCTTTTCCAAAGCCGGTCTTATGCTCAGAAATCTCCAGGGGCTAACACTCACGGTGAAAGACAACGTCCCGACGTTATTCTAGAAGGCCTCATAGGAAGGCTCGCCATCTCCCTCCCCATGACTTTCTCTCCTGCTAGTTCTCTGAGCTTCTACCGAATTGATCTCCTTGTTTCTCCTAGACAGAACTAGGCTTTTGCATAGATGTTCTCTTTGCTGGAATACTTTATCTTATTTTACTTATTTTCTTAATGTTTATTTTTGAGAGAGAGAGAGACAGACAGACAGACAGAGCACGAGCAGGGGAGGAACAGAGAGAGAGGGAGACACAGAATCCAAAACAGGCTCCAGGTTCCAAGCTGTCAGCACAGAGGCCAACGGGGGGCTCGAACTCACGAACCAAGAGATCTTGACCTGAGCCGACGTTGGACCCTTAGCTGACTGAGCCACCCAGGTGCCACTGCTGGAGTACTTTATACCGGATACAAGCATGACTTTCTTCCTTGCCTGTTTAAGGTTCTGCTCAAACATCACTTCCTTATGTAAGTTTCTCCCATCACCCTTTCCTATTTCCCTTCCTTGCTTAATTGTCCCCCGTAGCACTAATCATCAAGTGACATGCTATATGTTTTCCTCATTCCTTTATACACCGTGCGTATCCCTTTCCCCATCCGAAATGCCAATTCCACGAGGATTCAGGCTTTTATCTTGAACAGCTCACGGCACAAAATAGGTGCTCAAGAATTATTTTTTTGAAGGAATTAAAACTGCTTTCCCTGCAGCCGCCCAGCCAAATCTCACACCTTTACTTTTCCATGGAGTCTTTCTGGTGCGTCATCAGATATCTCTTCCCAAAGCCCTGAGTGCCTGAGTAAGTTTTCCTAAGTGGCGATATCTTATTTTTTTTTTTTAATATATGAAATTTATTGTCAAATTGGTTTCCATACAACAGCCAGTGCTCATCCCAAAAGATGCCCTCTTCAGTGCCCATCACCAACCCTCCCCTCCCTCCCACCCCCCCATCAACCCTCAGTTTGTTCTCAGTTCTTATTTTCGTTAATGTACAATTTTCTGGAAACTCTTGCGGCCCTCCCAAGGGCACGACGCCATTTTCTTACCAGACCCAATTCATTGATTTCTTTTCTTCATTCAAGATTTCTTTTTCTCGTCATGCCTTCCCTCAAAGTAGTCTGTACATACGTCTTGCCTGCCAGGCCCATAATGTGGCTGATTGTCACTTAGCAAAACGTCAGCATATTTGAAAGACAAATTTACATTAACCTCACTCTAGGACTCTTGCTTCCACAGACTTAGCCACCCCTTCTCCAAATAAAGGATGTCCAGTTAAATAATGCAGGGAACATACTTCTACTAAAAATTATTTGTTGTTTACCGAAATTCTAATTTAATGGGGCATTTATGTATTTTATCTGGCAACTCTACTATGGTGGACATATATACTGTCAAAAGGGCATTTTTAACTTGATTACATTCTAGAAAAACTATATCTAAAAGGGGGATGTAGGGGCACCTGGGTGGCTCAGTCAGTTAAGCGTCCGCCTTTGGCTTAGGTCATGATCTCGCTGTTCCTGAGTTCGAGCCCTGCATCGGGCTCTGTGCTGACACCTCAGAGCCTGCAGCCTGCTTCAGATTATGTGTCTCCCTCTCTCTCTGCCCCTCTCCTGCTAGAGCTCTGTCCTTCTCCTTCTGTCTCAAAAATGAACATTAAAAAAATTTTAAAAATACCAGAAATAGGGACATACTCCCTTGAAATTTAAAGAAGTCGTTTTTTTTTTAAAAAAATGTTTAATGTTTATTTATTTTTTGAGAGAGGTGGGGAGGGGCAGAGAGAGAGAGGGAAACAGAATCTGAAGCAGGTTCCAGGCTCTGAGCTGTCCGCACCGACGTGGGACTCGAACTCACCAACCTCGAGATCAGGAGCTGAGCTGAGGTCGATCGCTTAACGGACTGAGCCACCCAGGCACCCCAAAAAGTAGTTTTTCTTAATGTTTTTATTTATTTTTGAGGGAGAGACAGAGAATGAGCCAGGGAGGGGCAGAGAGAGAGGGGGACAGAGGACAAAGCAGGCTCTGTGCTGACAGCAGAGAGCCCGATGTGGGGCTGGATCCCACATACCCCGAGCTCATGACCTGAGCCGAAGCTGGATGCTTAACCGAGTGAGCCACCCAGGTGCCCCTAAAGAAGTGGTTTTGAAATGTTTAAAAATTTGAAATGCTTTATCCAGTAATAAATACAGGAAATGTATTACTCCCAGGAAGAGATCTAGCCAGAAAATTTCTGAAACAGACATTTGAAAAGTTTTAGATATGTTCATGTACTGTATTGGAAATTAACCAAATGATGAAATACCTAGTGTATTTCGGACACTCATGATTCCAGTGTTCAAGACAATGTCCCTGTACTCCGTCTGCTAGTAATACAGATGTAATTCAAAATGACAACGCAGCACTAGAAGAAAAGATAGAAATAAATAATAAAGTACAGTTGTAGTGGGGGGAAAAGTATGGTTGATTATCTCAAGTGGAGGAAGATGACGGGCGTGTGGCTGGCTCACTCAGGGGAATGTGCAACTCTTGGCCTCCAGGGTGTAGGTTCGAGTACTACATTGGGGGTAGAGATTACGTAAAAATAAAATCTCAAAAAAACAAAAAACAAAATGAGGGAAGTTGAGAATAAGGGAAAAGTTCTCTAATAGATGACCCTTGAACAGGTATAGATTCTATGCAGTAACACTTACCCACTTAAGTACAATTTGATGGGTTTTTATTTTATTTGTATAGGTTTATTGAGGGATAATTTACATACATTAAAACTTACCATCCTATGAATTTTGACAAACTTACCCAGTCATGGAACCACCGCCACCATCAAGATCTAGAGCATTTGAAAGTTGCTAAGAGAGTACATCTAAAAAGTTCTCACCACACGCAAGATGATGGGTACGTCAACGAACTTCTTGGAGAGTGGCGTTTCGAAGGCTTCGCCCATATCAAATCATCACATTTTATGCTTTAAATATATACAATGTTACATGTTAATTATATTTCCATAAAGCCAGAAAAAAAAAGAAAATGTCTAAAATAAAAACGATTTTCTCTACCCCAAAGAGTTCCTTCATGCCTTTTGTACCGGTTCACTGTTGTCGGCAAAAGAAATGACAGCAAACTCAGCGGTTAAAACGATACCCATTTATTTCCTCACGCTAACATTTGTCAAAAGTCCCGGATGCTGTGTGTGTGGAGGAGTGCTCTTTGCTTGGGGTCTCACAGGGCTGATATCAAAGTGTCCCTATTGTTTTGTTTTTTTTTCCCAAAATGTTACATAAAGAACCATACAATATATATGTAGTCTTTTTGAGTCTGGCTTTTTTTTTTTTAAGTTTACTTATTTATTTTGAGAGAGAGAGAGAGAGAGCTGGGGACAGGCAGAGAGAGTCCCAAGCAGGCTCTGAACTGTCAGCACAGAGCCCAACATGGGGCTCGCACCCAGAAACCATGAGATCATGACCTGAGCTAAAGTCAAGAGTCAGGCACTCAACCAGCTGAACCACCTAGGCACCCCGAGTATGCCTTTTCTTACTCATCATAAGACCCTTGAGATCTAGCCACAGCGTTGTGTGGATAAACACTTCCTTTTATTGCTATTTAGTATTTCATTGTCTGGATGTATTGGCTTGTTTTACCTGTGGTCCAGGCACAAATCCGGTCTAAGAATATGAGATGAGTGGCTACGTTCAGTTTAAGGGAACAGGGAGAAAACAGAGGCTAGAACCCTCCCGGTGATCTTGAACTGCAAAAGATTCCCATCTTCAGGAGACGACCTGATCCGAGGAGATGGTCTATAGTAAACAAGAAATTTTACGAATAAGAGAAGAGAAGCTCCAAGAGTTTAACTAACTGGCCCAAATCACACAGCTGGTCGGTGCCCGAGGCTAGACTTAAACTTATGTCTGTCTGCCAATGATTCAATGAGTGATTCCCAACTCTTTTTTGATATGATAAAAGCTATGGATCTTCTCCCAGAAAAACAAACTTAGGCTAATAAATACTAGCCCGAGTTTAGGACCCGCTTGCATCGTGGTGCTATTCCTAGCTCTCTGGGTACTTTGGATTGGTTCTGAAGGGTGCGGGCGTGAAGGGAGGGAGGGCAGGGAATATCACTTGCTAATGAAGGCATCTCCTGAACTCAATGGGATATTTTGGTGTGCTACCACTGGTCACTAAACCTTTTGTTTTCTTTTTAAAATGTAATTTAATTACTGGGGCGCCTGGGTGGCTCAGTCGGTTAAGCGTCCGACTTCAGCTCAGGTCACGATCTCACGGTCTGTGAGTTCGAGCCCCGCGTCGGGCTCTGGGCTGATGGCTCGGAGCCTGGAGCCTGCTTCCGATTCTGTGTCTCCGTCTCTCTCTGCCCCTCCCCCGTTCATGCTCTGTCTCTCTCTGTCTCAAAAATAAATAAACGTTAAAAAAAATTTTAAAAAAATGTAATTTAATTATATTTTAGAGGGAGAGAGAGAGTGGGTGGGGGGGGAGAAGGGCAGAAGGAGAGAGAGAGAGAAACTCAAGCAGGCTCCACACTAAGCACAGAGCCCAACGCAGGGCTCGATCCCACGAACCTGGGATCGTGACCTGAGTGGAAATCAAGAGTCCGACACTCAATTGAATGGGCCATCCAGGGGCCTTTTCTTAAAGGGCCAGAAAATGATCATTTTAAGCTTGCAGGTGTATGGTCCCCAGGAGAACTACTCATCTCTGCAGTTGTAGACCGTGTGCAAGTGAATCAATGAGCATGGCTGCTGTGCTCCAATAAAACTTTATTTATAAAGCTCAGTTGGTGGGCCTTCAGGCCATGGGTTGCTGACCCCCAGATTAGAGAGTGGCCATATTCTGTGGTACAGATATAATGCTATAGTCTCTAACACGTGTGTTTGTATCGTCTTATACACTGATGTCTAATGCCCTAAGGCCAAACATAATTACTCCTAGTGATAAGACAAAGGCACAGAATATTACTGCAGGTGGCATCATTGGGGTAGGCAGACCTTGTTTCAAATTCTAACTCGGTCATTTACTGTCTTGTGTCACCTTGATCCTGTTACTTTAACTGGGTGACAGTTACCAAAATGGAATATAATACCAGTAAACTAAGGATGATAATGGCATCTTGGCAAGGTCGCCGTGAGGCATGCAGCGTGGGTTCAGTAAGGCCAAGAAAGTGAACTGCTTGTTGAATTTCACCTTCCTGTGCCTTTTCCTTTCTTCTGTCCAGTATAAGGGGCGTGGCTAGATGAGAAGGCCGGCACGGTGTCTGTCCCAGATATCATCTGGCCTCCCCCCCCCCCCCCCGCCGAGAACTCATGCCCAGATCTTACAGCGGGGAACCTCTAATAGAAGAATAAGAGAAAATGAAAAGGACTTTACCGTAATATGTCAGCAACCTCGGCTCCAACAGTTTGGGTGGCACCCTAGGAAATCGCACCACTGGCCTCTGCGTCTTTTTTCTTGGGCACTGACGGCCTGTGCATGGATGCCGCAGGCCACCAGTCATCCTCTTGGCAGGTCCAGGAGGAGTCTTGCTTCTGATGGCCATTGGCCGCGACAGCATTCCTCTTTTTGTCTCCCGGGGGTATCTTTCCCCATGTGGCTTTCCTCCCCGAAGGCTCTTCATCATGTCTTTCGTTGATCCAAAGGTTCACGTTTAGTCCAGTGTTCTTCTCAGGTGTAGAATCTCCGATTCAGGCATAGTCTATGCTTTACTAGGCTGGTCATTTTTTTTTAATTTTTTTTAATGTTTATTTATTTTTGAGAGAGAGAGAGACAGAGCACGAGTAGGGGAGGGGCAGAGAGAGAGGGGGACACAGAATCCGAAGCAGGCTCCGGGCTCCGAGCCGTCAGCACAGAGCCCGACGCGGGGCTCGAACTCACGGACCTCGAGGCCGTGACCTGAGCCGAAGCGGGACGCTCAACCGAAGGAGCCACCCGGGCGACCCGAAGGCTGGTCGTTCTTAAACTTCCTCCGTGTCAGGAGTACTTGGAACTCACGGTGTTCTCTGAGGACTTGGACAAATGATATTTTTTTTCATTTGATTCCTGCACTTAATAAGAATAAGCTAATAGCAGTATCCTAGGACCTGCGATTTGGGGGGCACTTTGCTAATTCCTTAACATGCGTGGCCTTATTCACTTCTCACTACCCTATTTCCTGTGTGCTCTGTGAAGACAGGTTCAGAGATGTTCAGAGACTTGAGCAGGGTCACACAACCAGGAAGTGACAGGAAGTGGATTTCAAAGTGTGTGATTTTGTAAAAAATTTTTTTTAACATTTATTTATTTTTTGAGACAGAGAGAGACAGAGCATGAACAGGGGAGGGGCAGAGAGAGAGGGAGACACAGAATCTGAAACAGGCTCCAGGCTCTGAGCGGTCAGCCCAGAGCCCGACGCGGGGCTCGAACTCACGGACCGCGAGATCGTGACCTGAGCTGAAGTCGGATGCTTAACGGACCAAGCCACCCAGGCGCCCCAAAGTGTGTGATTTTTCAAATGTTTGTTTATTTATTTTGAGAGAGACAGAGAGTGTGCAAACGAGTGGGGGAGGGGCAGAGAGAGAGATTCTTAAGCAGGCTCCATGCTCATCGCGGATCCCCACTCGGGGCTCGATCCCATGACCCTGGAACCATGACCTGAGCCGAAATTAAGAGTCAGACGCTTATCACTGACTGAGCCCCCCCCCGCGCCCCCCCCCCAAAGGTTGTGATCTTAACTACTGTGTCTACTGCCTCCCCTTATGAACAATCTTTTTTTTTAATGTTTATTTATTCTGAAAGAGAGCGTGTGGTGGAGCTGGGGAGGGGCAGAGAGAGGGGAGATTGAGAATCCCATACAGGCTCCACACTCAGCACCGAGCCCAACTTGGGGCTCGATCTCATGAGGAGCCGCGAGACCATGACCTCAGCTGAAGTCAAGAGTCGGATGCTTAACGAACTGAGCCGCCCAGGCACCACATGAACAATCTTGCTAATAGAAAACATGATTATATGACAAGTGGACAGTATGAAACACATCCTGTAGAATATGGATTCGAGCACACATGTAAAAGCATCAGCTGACACAAGATGATGTATTGTTTGCCATTAGCAGCCAATATGAGAAAGAAAAGAGAACTGGTGTACTTAAGGGGGCACTTGATTTCTTCAGGAAACTGTTCTTTAAATAGCAAATGCATTTCAATCATTCTTTTTCAAATCCCTTCACAAAACTTGAGATCTTCGCAGTTTTAAAGAGCAGAGTGTTGGAGATGGGAACTAGAAGGGTGTCTGAGACTTTTCTTTTAACATACGTTCCTGGGCCAAAATGCCAGGACCACTCAAGTAACCGAATATTCCCCATTTTTTGTCCTCCGTTTCTCATGACCATTTCTTAGGGGATGAAGCTTTTCTCCTTCTGGATGCCAGTACCTCTCCTCAGAATTGACCTTTATGCCTCACCATGAAGGATGCATGACCAGCCACACTGAAAAATCTCAAGTTCCAAACCGTACCCAGGGAAACGAATGACAGTTATCTAGAGAAGCCCATAGCCAAGCCTAACTTTGTCTTTTTAGTTTCAACTTCCTTCACCCTCAGGCCAACCCGGTGGCTACAGAAAACAGGTCTTTGTGACTGGAATTTAAACCTAAGATTCTAGACCAGTTAGAACACAGCCGTTGCCCTGCCTGCTCTGTTCCCCTCCAAACACCCTGACTAAAACCTCACCTTGAACACGAGCTGCTCTTGAGTCGATTGTCTAGTTCCGCCATCTTGCTTTTTCTCCAGCTAGTCCTTGTGGCCATATTGCCTGCATCTTCTTCAGCATACAAAAATTACTTTTCTTAGGATAAAATGAAACTACATAGAGAGTACAGGTGCTTCTTGGGACGTACGGGTCATCACGTCAGTGCATAATGTCCTTGGTGTATATTATCAAAGAGACAAGCCTCTGAGGTCTCAGACAGACTATTGCATGTGCACCGAACCATGAGAAGAGAGAAGGTGGTATTACAGCGAATGTTTGTTTTTTAACATAGCCTTAAAAACAGCACTTTAAAAATCTCAAGCAGTGAACTGAAAATCTTATTTTTCAGGGCAAAGATTCAAGTGTGGCTGGTTTGTGAAGTGTTGGTGCAAATCATCTGCAGGGGACCTAACTTGTCAAAAAAAAAAATGTGAAAACATAGGCAAATTGAAATACAAAGTTCTCCCAAGGGAAAAGTTAAATACCAATGGCATCATCTCTGGATGGTTCCAATCTTTTCAAAGTTGCTGCTGGGTGAGAATAACTTTCTTTCACAAAGGCTTGCTATGCTAAAACATCTTTTGTTAAACTGAAACTACTTTACCAAAAAGTTTCCTTTAAGTAACATTTCTAAAAGATATCTCAGAAGAAAAAGCAGCTAGACATTTGTGTTTAGCAGTTTTCCTTTTAGATTTTTGAAACTGTGATCAGATGCCTAGGCTTCATGCCCGATTATGAAGACTGAGCTTCTATGAATGACAATGCAACCATAGAAAACCATTCTCTAATATATAGGTTTGGCCCCGACCTTTCACCTTTTTTGCCAGGTCTGTTTTCAGCTGTCTGTACCAGTCTTTATTTGAGTTTCTCAAATTTGGGTCTCCTCATCTCCTTTATCTACAAATAAACTCATCATTGGGGCACCTGGGTGGCTCAGTTGGTTTACGGTCCGACTTCAGCTCGGGTCATGATCTCATGGTTCGTGAGTTTGAGCCCCGCACAAGGCTCTCTGCTGTTAGTGTGGAGCCTGCTTTGGATCCTCTGTTCCCCTCTGTCTCTGCTTCTCTCTCTCTCTCTCTCAAAAATAAATATTCAAAAAATAAACTCATCATCTTCCCAGCTTTCTCTTCCTCTTGATGGTATGCGACTATGTTTCCCGCTTCAAAATCTTGGTGTCTTCTTGGACACACATCTTTCTTCCATTAAACAGACATTGATCGGCCATCTGCTGTGAGCCAGGTACTGGGCACAGTGCTAAGGGTGGGTACGAGCACTCAAGGGGCTCTATACTCAGATTGTAACTGAGTTGTATTGTTGCCCGATTTACACGAAGGCACGTAGAAAACAATAAATTATAGTATTGCCAATGTCGTTGTTGTTGTTTTAATGTGTTAGATTCATCTTCTTCTCTCCTTTCCACTATCTAAATCCCGGCTGGACAAATCTGATGTTTAAGATATTGTAACAGTTTTTCCTTGCCTTCAAAGAGCACCCGTGGTTACACGGGGTCAATTTCATCTTGCTAGTCAGCTTGCCGAATTTGCTGTGTTTAGGCTTCACTTCACAGTGTTTTAGGCACATTATTAGCTCCACCCATCTTGTTTCAGAGTCTGCAGGGGCAGAGATTTGGTTGGACATGATGGTGAGGGGATGCTCTTTAGGGAACACCTGGAAGGGAGGGAGAAAAGCAGGAAAAGAACTAGGAAAAGATGTGATCTCAGATGAAGTCCAGCCTTGGTCTGATCCACCAGGTTAGGGCTTCGGAGTATAAAGCACACTGCAGAACTGTCTTCATCTTGGCCAAAAAGTCAGCCCTTTATACCTCTACAGTGGTTCAGAAGGGGTGGGACACCCCCAATGTGGGACATAACTTCCTGGAAGAGGTAGCTCCAGACAGCAGAGGGGCAGTTCCGCAGAGACGGGGCAGGGGGTGGGGGCGACCGTGAGGGGTTCGTGGCCAACTCTTCAGCAGCCTAAATCAGCTGTTGTCGAACTTTAGTATCTATCACAATCACCCTGTGGGCTTGTTAAATCAGAGACCTTTGGGTCCCCAACTCAGAGTTTCTGATTCCTTTGGCGTGCCTGATGTGAACCCAAGAATTTACATTCGTATCAAGTTCCCAGGTAACGCTGATGTTGCGGGTCTAATTAGATCCTGCGTTGGATTGCCCGACAAAATATAAGATGCCAGTTAAATTTGAATTTCATACAAGTAACAAGTCAAAAAATTCTCGTTTATATGGAAATTCCATTTAAGTTCAAGTATATTTACTAAATCTGGCAATGCAAATCCTACATTATCATAAGGGCAAAGGTACAAAAAGTTAAGTGTCGAGATCAGTGTATTCGTGATGAAAATACAAGTAATGAACGCCACCAACAAAACAGAAAGGCAGCCTACTGAATGGGAGAAAATATTTCCAGATGATATATGTGATAAGGGGTTAATATCTAAAATATATAAAGAACTCAGACAACTCAACACCACAAAAAAAAAGGGAAAAAAATCCAATTTAAAAATGGGCAGAAGGTTTGAATAGACCTTTTTCCGAAGAAGACATACAGATGACCAGCAGACACATGAATAGGTGCTCCACATCACTCATCATCAGAGAAATACAAATCAAAACCATGATTAGATATGGCCCTACACCTGCCAGAGTGGCTAAAATGAAAAAGACAACGAATAACAAGTACTGATGAGGATGTGGAAGAAAGCGAAGCCTCACGCACTGTCAGTGGGAATGTAAATTGGTGTAGCCACTGTGGGAAACAGTATGGAGGGTCCTCAGAAAATGAGAAACACCATAGGATCCAGTAATTCCACTATTGGGTATTTACCCAAAGAAAATGAAAATGCTAATTCAAAATGATATATGCACCTCTGTGTTTATTGCAGCTTTATTTACGGTAGCCAACACATGAAAGCAACCCAAGGGCCCATTGACAGGTGAATGGGTAAAGAAGATGTGGTGTATATTTACAATGGAACGTTACGCAGCCACAAAAAGGAATGAGATCTTGCCCTGTGCGACAACATAGATAGATCTAGACAGTATTACGCTAAGTGAGATAAGCCAGACAGAGAAAGGCAAATACCATACAATTTCACTTACATGTGGAATCTAAAAGACAAAACAAACAGAGATGAAAAGTATTGCACAAAGAATATAGTCAGGGGGCGCCTGGGTGGCTCAGTCGGTTAAGCGTCTGACTTCGGCTCAGGTCATGATCTCGCGGTCTGTGAGTTCGAGCCCCGTGTCGGGCTCTGTGCTGACAGCTCAGAGCCTGGAGCCTGTTTCAGATTCTGTGTCTCCCTCTCTCTCTCTGACCCTCCCCCGTTCATGCTCTGTCTCTCTCTGTCTCAAAAATAAATAAACGTTAAAAATATATATATATATACAGTCGGTAATATCGTGATGATGTTACATGGTGACAGATAGTGACTACACTTACCAGCATTGAGTAACGTATAGAATGTTTTAATCACCAAGTTGTACGCCTGAAACTAATATAACATTGCATGTCAATGACACTTCAACAGTAAACATTTAAAACATAAAATAAATTAACGAGAAAAGTAAAGAATGAAAAAATGGAAATTGATGGGAAACAAGCAACATGTGATAGGATGAGTCCTGTGACAGAAAAACAAAATTGTGAATGATAGAGAGCAAATGACGGCAGATACAAAAAGTTCTGTGCTTTGGCAATCCACAAGCCTTAGGAAGAGAAGTTGCGAAATCAACTGAGGAAATGGAAATCTTCCGAACGTGGGACTGAGGGCCCAGTGTCAGTGCCATGTGCCTATTAGTGTAATATTAATTGAGGAGAAGGCTAGTTTAGAAGTTTGTTGAACAACTCCAAAGCTAAGCATGGTAAAATGCTGTGAATGAAAACTTTTTTTTTGCATTAATTTAATCTGATGACCCTATTTTAATGCTGCAGCCCCATCTTGTACCTTCTACCTTGGTGTTCCCCATCTCTCTTACCCTGCTCTATCTTTTCTTTTCCTACAGAACATATTTCCTCACAATATATAACTTTTTTAAGAACTTAGGCTTCACATCCAGCATGGACTCCAACACGGGGCCTGAACTCATGACCCTGAGCTCAAGACCCAAGCTGAGATCAAGAGTCAGACGCTCAACCGACTGAGCCACTCACCCAGGAACCCCTACAATATACCATTTATCTATTCATGATGTTACTTTGCTCACTGGTGTATCTATTCTCAGAGCTCGGAACAGTACCTAATACACACCAAGTACAGTTGACCCTTGAGCAAGTCGGGAGTGAGGCACCGATCCCTGTGCCGTTGAAAATCCATCCTAACTTTAGACTCTCCCAAAACTAATAGCCTGATGTTGAAAAGAAGACTTACCAACAACACAAACAGTTCATCAACACGTATTTTCTATGTTATATGTATTATATACTATATTATGATAGAGTAAGCTAGAGAAAAGAGAATGTTATTAAGGGAATCATAAGAAAAATGCATTTACAGTACTGTACTGTATTTTTGAAAAAAATCCGCTATAATTGGAACTTTCGTATATGTGGATGTGTGTAGTTCAAACCTGTGTTGTTGAAGGGTCAAGTGTAGTCAATACTTACTTTTCCACAAGCGAATCATGAATGAATGCTTCACTAGCAATGGCTTTTTCCCTATGTTCTAGTTTCCCTGAGTTTGTGGACTTAGAGCTTACACACAGGAGGCGCGATCAGGTGGTGAAGGGCTAACACAGTTGCTAGAGTTTTCGATGACACAGCTCCTGTTGAGATCATAGGGGTTTGGCGTTGGGAGAAGGTATTTTTCTTAACAGATTTTCAACGTATTCAAAACTGGTCTGTTCGGGGGAAAAGATGCCTGATAGAACACATCAACGATGAAGAGACATGTGTGTTTGGTTTCTGAGCTGAGAAGGACAGCCCCGCACTGACTTGATCTTTGGCAGATGATTCTGGAGCACAAACCACACAGCAGTGTTGCTTGCTGTCGAGGCAAGGGAAGAGCCTTTTGAAGCTCTTACCAATCTCTGGCTAGGGGCCACTTCCAAACTTGGGGGTCACCTTCTTGCTGGGCAGCACTTATCAGCCCCAGGCAATTCTCCAGAGAACAGAGGCAGTCGTGAGCCCTCAGCCCCATGACACTCACAGCAGCTTCTTGTAAATATTTCCAGAGACTTCACCCTTAAGCCTCTCTCTCTTGACTTCTGAACAAATCGACTTATAGCTCTTTAGAACTTATCCTCTCCTTGACTATGGGAGTATTTGTATTCAGGCAAGGGGAGGAAGGAAGCCTCTGTTGGAAATTTGAATTAACAGAGGGGAGGCTGGTGTCACTGGAAGAAGACTCAGAGGGGGTTAAAGGTAAAGACACTGGAGAAGTAAGTGGGAAAGATGGTCCTGTGTCTGGCCTGGACATAGTCCACGTTTCTGGCTTGCCAAGGGAATAAGCTAGAGACACGATGGCTCCCGTTTGCTTCATCCTCAGCAACTCTTGGGGCCAAGAACCCCCTCAAGCTGCAGGTGGGTTTAAGCAACCCATAGTTAATTCTCCATCAAAAAAAATGTTTATTCATTTCGAGAGAGGGAGAGAAAGAGAGAATGCAAGTGGGGGAGGGGCAGAGAGAGAGAGAGAGAGAGAGAGAATCCCAAGCAAGCTCCCTCTGCACTATCAGCACAGAGCTCTATGTGGGGCTTGATCTCATGAACTTTGAGACCATGACCTGAGCTGAAATCAAGAGTCAGATGCTTAACTGACTGAGCCACCCAGGCACCCCTAAATCTCCATGTTTTTAAAGCTTATGTATTTGCTTTGAGAAGAGAGAGAGAGAGAGAGAGAAGGGGCAGAGAGAGAGATATAAGGAGAGAGTGAGAATCCCAAGCAGGCTCCCCTCTCGCTGTCAGTGCAGAGTCCGACATGGGGCTCGAACTCACGAACCATGAGATCATGACCTGAGCTGAAATCAAGAGTTGGACACTTAACCAACTGAGCCACCCCGGCACCCCCACTACTTTTCCACTTTTGACAGTGGTCTTCAAACGTTTTCACTTGTGTAGCCTCTAAAAGAATTTTGGAAAAATTATATGTCCCATACCTAACGTTTACACATAACAACTTTTTATGGAGGCATTTATGAAAGTTCAAGTATTGTGAATGATGTAATTTCTGGCATATTGCAAATATTGACATTTGAAAATACAACTGTCACATCCCTCTTTGAAATGTATTAAGTGTAACCGAATACCGTAGTGCTTTGATATCTGCCACGATTCACTTAAAAGATACAGGAACAAACTCCTTTTGAACAGTCAGAAATTTTGTATCGTACCTTTTCCTCTTGAACTCTTTTCATTGTACCTCACAGAATTGTATCCTAATGCAATATGCTTTTATTCTTGGAAGTCTTTGATCATTACAACCTAATTTCTGCCATAAAAGCATGTACAAACTCACACTGTAAAAAATGCTCATTTCCTGTGAAATGAAAGGCTTTGAGCCTTTGGGATTGTTTTCATAATAACCAGTAGTACACAATTGATTAAAAATAACACAAATATAAAACTTTATAATTGATACACATAAAATAGAGTATTATCGGGACTATGTCTCTTAGGTCGTAGAAGAGGATTTTAAAAAATATAGTTCATTTATCTGTGGATGAATGTTGCTTATGTTTAGAATGAGACCAAGTTCAGCGTTTTTTAACATTTTAACTGAAAAAAACTTTTTTTATTTTTAGAGAGAAAGAGCATGAGCTGGAGAGGGAGACAGAGAATCCCAAGCAGGCTCCGAGCTGTCACCACAAAGCCCGACACAGGGATCGATCCCACTTCTGTGAGATCATAACCTGAGCCAAAATCAACAGCCGCACGCTCAACTGACTGAGCCACCCAGGCACCCCATGAGTTCAGCATTTTTAACAGAAAAAAAGTGTTGGGAAATCTTTTTTACATATTTGGATGGGAACGAATGGAGTTAAGTTAAAGCCGTATCATTCAACCGAGCGCTTTTTGAATAATATCTCCCCAAATTAGTTAGCAATCTATCATCATAATTACAGGTAGTGATGTATTAGATGACAAGTTGGTCAGGCCCTCCTCTGATTCTGTTGCTAGCAAGGCATTAAAAACTACTCGACTTTATAAAAGGGTTTGTTATTTCATCATTAAAGCGACGTGCTTTCTCAATGTCTACATCGATGTTTCCAATGGTGTCTTTGCTTTGTCCAGGAGCTTTTTACACCTTGGGGCCGGGAACCAGGGTGAGTCTTGCAATGAATTAGAGACAAGCCTTTCTTCTGTCAAGGGGGAGAAGGGAATGTGGAAAAGTAGACCATCAGGTATGTTCTTACGCAGATCAAGCTTAGGAAAGAATACAAACAGAAGTTACAAATCTGGTAATTGGTTGAAAACAAACACACAAACAAAGCCTGCCTATGTATCTCTGTAAAGTCTTCATGTATTCTTTTTAAAATTTTTTTTTCAACGTTTATTTATTTTTGGGACAGAGAGAGACAGAGCATGAACGGGGGAGGGGCAGAGAGAGAGGGAGACACAGAATCAGAAACAGGCTCCAGGCTCTGAGCCATCAGCCCAGAGCCCGACGCGGGGCTCGAACTCACGGACCGCGAGATCGTGACCTGGCTGAAGTCGGACGCTTAACCGACTGCGCCACCCAGGCGCCCCAAAGTCTTCATGTATTCCAGAAGTATGTGCATTTGGTTTGGACAACTTTGACCCACAAATAATATGAAATATGAAATATGAATAATATGAAAAGCAGACACTCTAATATTCATTTTTGAGTCATTGTGATATGAGACCCCAAAACTCATATTCAATCTAGAACTCAACATGCATACGTTACTCCTATCCTTGGGACAAGGCATTCATTTACTTATATTCAGACTAAAGTGTAGGAGACTGAACAGAGGTGGGGGAGGATTGCATAAACGCAAGTCACCCTTTGGACAAAGGAACTCAGTACCGGGCAGAGAGGATGAGTCCCACAAATGAGGTTAGCCCTTTACATGGTTTCCCAGATTCTCCATAACTTCAGGGCTGAAACGCATCTCTTTAAAGTGCTTGAGGTAGCATATGGCACACGCTTTGGATTTCGGGAACAACGAACTTACGTGAGGCGGCTCATGTAATTTCTCTTCATGTAGTCTAATGATCCGTGTTAAGTCGGTGATTTGGACGTCGGTAGATTACGTTCTGCCCCAGGAGGTTTTCAAGCGGGCTCCATAAGGGTTGGTAGGGCACGTGCTTGAGAGTTCTGCAAACAACGACATACTTTGTGAAAATATTTCAAATGCCTGAGGAATCAGTTCATCACTTCTATCTGTTATCAACGTTAAGGTTTAGAGAAAGATTTAGTCGGGAAAAAATGCTCTTTTGCTAAAAACATACACACACACGCACATGTGCACATATGCACATCACTCAAGCCACTCACTGAACACACGGTGCCCTTGCTCAGGTTGTTTCTTCTTCCCAGGGGTACGAAAGTTCATCTTCTCCTTAGAGTCTCATCCAACCCTTCCAAAAGATATTCGCTATCTCTTTCACACAGTAAAACCCTGGGTTGTGAGTAACTTGTTCTGTGAGTATTCTGCAAGATGAGCAAACATCTCTGATAAATTTTAACTTGATAAACGAGCGATGGCTTGCAACACGCGTAGTACGTGATGCCGAATGTCACATGGTCACAACTGAGCCAATGGATCTTGAGATTCACTTCGATATACGAGTGCTTTGGATTACAAGCATGTTTCCGGAATTACGCTCGCAAACCAAGATTTCGCTGTTACGGTATTTTGTATTTGGTGTTATTATAGAGTTTCCCATGTTGTATATTATTATATTATTATTATATCTACCAGAGATTCAACTTTCTAAATATTACTTGAACATATCTTCTCTTCTGTATTCCCTCTACCAATGCCTTAGTTCAGTTTATCATCATCTCTTATCCGGATTATTGCAACAGCATCCAGTTGTGACCCTTTCCCATCTGTTTTTCATACTGCCAACCAAGGTGACCTATTAAGGTGCTATTTTGATTATATCATGATTATATCATTACAACTTTTTGTGGATCCCCATTGCCCTAAATGATAAAGCCTGTGATTCTTGGTCTAGTTAAGTTGTCCCTGATTTCTTCCTCAGCTTCTTTTACTCCGCTTCTTACTCTTCCCTTGAAAACTCTGTCCCAGGGGCGTCTGGGTGGCTCAGTCAGTTAAGCGTCTGACTTCGGCTCAGGTCATGATCTCACAGTTCGTGAGTTCGAGCCCCGCATTGGGCTCTGTGCTGACAGCCAGGAGCCTGGAGCCTGCTTCGGATTCTGTGTCTCCTTCTATCTCTGCCCCTCCCCCACTTGTGCTCTGTCTCTCTGTCTCTCTCTCAAAAATGAATAAATGTAAAAAAAAAAAAGAAAAGAAAAAGAAAACTCTGTCCCAGCCATGAGGAGTTACTGATAATGCACCCAATAAGCCATGTTATCTCAAGGTTTTGTGCCTTTGTAAAGGCTGCCTCCCCTACCTGAGATAACTGTTTTCTAGTATTCAGTGAAGATAATTCCTGTAGATCCTTTAGACCTGTACTTAGATTTCACTTTCTCTAGGAAGCTTCCCTGACACTAAAGTATTTTTCTTTTGTGACCCTATAGTTCCCTTCCATCTTACTATATTTTATGATTGTCTGCCTCGATCGTAAGATATACAGATATAGTCCCAGCCCATGCAGGGACAGTATCTTAACCATCCCTTATCTCTATTTCCTAATCCAATGCCTTGCCCAGTGTAGTTGTTCAATGAATAGTTTTTGAACGAGTGAAGGATGAATGTTCGAGGGGAGAACGTATGTCTGGCCAAGGGCAGGCTTAGGGTAACTGCTTTATTTCGTGTCCTGAGTATTTCTTTTGCTTTTTTTTTTTGAAGTTTATTTAATTGAGAGTGCAACTGGGGGAGGGGCAGAGAGAGAAAGAGACAGAATCCCAATCGGGCTCTGCATTATCAGTATAAAGCCGAACACGAAGCTTGAACCCACAAACTGTGAGATCATGACCTGAGCCGAGATCAGGAGTTGGACTCTTAACCGACTGAGCCACCCAAGGACCCCTATTTTGTGTCCCGCGTCATTCTTAACTCAATGGCCACAGGGCTATAGAGCATGACATAGGGAGCCAGAGTATTTCTAGGCTATGCCTGGAAAGAGCTAGCTTCGGTGTCATTTACACAAACTTACAGAGTTACTGGTATTAACACTAGATTGAAATAGAGCTTCAAAGTCAAATGGCCGCTGCAATGCACATTGTAGCATAATCAGTAGCGGTAAGACAAAGACATTAGGAAAATGGGATTGATGAAACCATACAAGAGAAAGGAATCTGGGTGCTATGGAGACGAAACCGTAGTCACAGCTGTTGACTCTAGGGGACAACAGAACAAGAGGGGGATGAAAAGAGCAATAAAAGGCCATTGAAAGCACACCTGTTACAGTAGGAGACAGGCCTTGGACAGTATCCGGTTACATGCCTAGGACAATTTGCCTCTTATTTATTTTAAACTCTGAGAAATCTAGGGATACGTCTGGATAAGATGGGGCATTGTTCTAACATTTCCTATTGGCAATATCCTTTCTGTACTCCCGGACAAAGAAAGACAAATAGTTAAACGCAAAGCAAAGGCAATTTATCTCTTAAAATACATGTATGAAATGTAAATAATATAGGAGAAAAAAAAAACTATTGAGTTACTAACCATCCAACTCACATGTAATCTCACCGTTATCCTTTTCTGATGTCTGGTCTTGCCATTAAATATAATTTTAAGAAATTTATCATCCAGATGTTATTAAAACCATTCTTTCATCTTTAGCCTCCCAGATGGCTTAGGATCCACAGGAATTTAGTTTGATAACGTAAGTACCATATTTTAAGGATCCCTGAAAATAAGTAGATAGCTTAATAAAAGAGATAATGCGTACAGACAACCACAAATATTTAAATAAAAGTGGAAGCAGTCGGTCAAAAATCTGAGTTTATGTCTACATGATGACAGAATAAAATTTCCATTTGTCATGCAACATTTTGGCTGTAACCATGTGGACACGGCAAAAACATCTTTTTTTAGTTATTCACGTCTCTCTATAGAAGAGATTATTGCCATACCAACAAGAACACAAAGTTTGATGATATTAATTCATACCAAGGTAGGCAGGCCTAGCAGGAAAGGACTTCCTGAAGGACATTCTATTTTTCTGTTTTGTGTGTGTGCTGTTAGGTGAACCAAAGAATTCCCTAACTGCTACCATCGCTAGATTATACAGTGTCAGTTCTCTCCTGGCGTTCCTTCCTTCCTTCCTTCACTTGAGAATTAAACTGGGATTCGGGGGAGAAGGTATTAAAGAGTACTCCAAATAGAAACGCATACGCGTGCGATCTGCGATGGAAGGGAATTTGGCATGTTGGAGGATGTAAAAGGTCAGAACAGTTCAAGGATAGTGAGTAAGGGCGAGACTTTGGGCTTTACCTTAAGAACCATACGAAATCATTGAATCATTTTCATGTTCAAGAGTGAGTCGATCTGATTTATGTATTTAAAGTTCATTAGACGGGCACCTGGGCGGCACCGTCGGTTAAGCGGCCGACTCTTGATTTCGGCTCAGGTCCCGATCTCACGGATTTGTGAGATCAAGACCCGTCTCCAGCTCTGCGCGGAGCATGGAGGCTGTTTAAGATTCTCTCTCTCCCTCTCTCTCTCTCTCTCTCTCCCCACCCCGGCCCTCCCCTGATCTCTCTCTCTCTCTCTCTCTCTCTCAAAATACGTAAATAAACTTTAAGAAGGTCACTAGATACACAGTGTGTAAAATGGATTGGAGAACTGGGCACAATTAGAGCTAGAGGCAGTGATATCTGTTGGCTTGCCCTAGAGTCCTAGCAATGGACATGGAGAGAAGTGGGCAGAGTTGAGGGAGATGTCAGAGGCAGAATCAATAGAATTTAGTGATTACTCGATGGCAGAAGAGAGACTATACTGTTGAAGTTGACTCCTGGTTTTCTGACTTGAGTAATTGGGTGGATAGTGGCGCCTTTAAGGAAGAACAGGAATTGGGGGTTGGTGGTGTAAGTCTTGAGGATACTTGTCCTGTTGAACTTTTGGTGCCTACCAGACGCCTAGAGTGGGCAGCTTTTAAGTTCAACACGAAAATCTAGGATGGTGTCATCGGCACATAAGTGAGATTCTGGGAGTGAATGAAGTTGTCTAGAGAGAAAAGGCCATTCTCTGAGAAATTCCAACAGTTCCATTTTGATCAAAAAGGGAAGAATCAGGGGTGCCTGGGTGGCTCCATCAGTTAAGCATCCTACTCTCGATTTCGGCTCAGGTCATGATTGCACGGTTTGTGGGATCGAGCCCTGAGTTAGGCTCCCCGCTGACAGCGAGAAGCCTGTTTGGGATTCTCTCTTCCTCTCTCTCTGTGCCCCTCCCTTGCTCATGCTCTCTCTCTCTCTCTCTCTTTCTTTCTCTCTCTCTCTCTCTCAAAATAAATAACCTTTTTCAAAAACGGAAGAATCAACCATTTAATACAATGAAGGAACCAACAAAGATGCCGGTGGAGTGACCAGATAAAAGGAAGAAAACCAAAAGAGGGTGAAACTGAGGATGAAATGAAGGGAAGGGTGTTTTTTTCCCCAAAGTTTTATTTATTTACATAATCCCTACACCCAATGTGGGGCTTGAACTCACAAACCCGAGATCAAGCGTCATATGTTTTCTGACTGAGCCAGCCAGGCACCCTGGGAAGACTGTTTCAAGGAGGCTATGATCTTCTAAGCTGAAGACTGAAAAGGTGACACATATAAGATTCTCTCTAGTAGGCATCCCATCATGCCCTTAGACTTGCAGCTGAACTGTAGGGCGTAAATACATGGGCAAGGTGGCTGCACTACATCTACAGAACTGGGGCAATACGGCGAAAAATAATTCTCCTCTGGAATCTTTGTTTTTTAAAGTTTATTTACTTTTGAGAGAGAGCCAACCCTGGGATCACGACCTGAGTCAAGATTAAGAGTCAGGCGCTCAACCAACTGAGCCACCCAGACGCCCTTCTCCTCTTGAATCTCATAAAGCTTATGGAGAAATAGCCTGAGTATTTTTCCATAGGCATATGACAAACTATTTTCCTTTCTTAGACAGGAGAATTAGGCTTCCCATTTATGATTTATACGCACCCACACGTTCCAAATACACTGGAACTCAACAGAAAGAATCAGATTCTCTTGTAGAGGAGAAAGAGATACAACTTCAGGGGAAAATATCCACAGAGACACAGATATGGTGTCCACATCTTCGAGCAGGCACAGGAGAAAGATCAAAGAGTAGAAAACACTGAAAAAACGGTTCTTGAGCTGCAACTCCCTCAAGTTTATGCATTTCTGGGAATATGAAACTCTTTCAGTGAAGAGTATAAGCTGTATACAAAGTTTGAGTTCAATCAGGATCGTATATCAAAGACGATCTCGCTTGCTTCAAATGAGTTAACTGGATATTGGCTGAAATGAGCTTAAGCTAAAAAGGAACTAGAAATGTTGTGACTAAGCTTCTGACAGATGCAAGTAACAAGAAGAAGAACACTGTGGCAATCCAGAAAATGGATTGGGGCCAAAGAGAGCCAAACTGCTGATTAATGTACCCTGACAGAATTTCATCCCCACTATGAATTCAGGAGATATCATTTCAGAAAAACAAATCTCTTTCATTTATTTTACTTTATTACTTTTTTCTAAAGGGAGAGAGAGCGAGCACATGAGCTGGGGAGGGGCAGGGGGAGAGAGGGAGAGGATCTTAACCAGCGTCCACGCCCAGCATGGAGATGGATGCGGAGCTCAATCTCATGACCCTGAGATCATGACCTGAGCCCAAATCAGGAGTCCGACACTCAACTGACTGAGCCACCCAGGTGCCCCCAAAACAAATCTCTTAACAAATAAAAATTACACACTGTTCACCTTCTAAGCCCATACTATCAATGAAATCTTTTTGAGAGAAAATGAGGGTGGGGGGAGAAAGGGAGGGAGAGAGAGGGAGGAAGACAGAGAGAGAAGGAGAGAGAGAGAGAGAGAGAGACATTCTCCGAAGTTGACTCTGTGTCTGCCTGATAGTCACTGGATGGAATCACAAAGAAAACATTGGCAAGAGATCAGGCCTTCTGGAATCCATTAAAGACGAAGAAGGGGAAAAGTATCTAAACATTGGTTTCAGGTCAGCATGCTATATGCAAGGATTTGGGTAGAACCGTTTAAGGGCCAGCAGATCCAGCAATAAAATTTCATAATCAGCGTTCATAAAAATAGCAAGAACAGAAGTCTGCTAGGTTAGAGAACAACTGTTGCTACTACATATGGTGGATCTCATCTGTCAGTCTGAACCAGAAACAAAGATCTTGGTGGGATATTTATCCTCTACTTCTGTTCTTGCCTTTCGGCATGCACAAGTTTCTGCACCACCTCCCCGAGTCGCTAGTCACAATCATACAGTTTATGAAGGTGTGCTTGCAATACAGACTAACCTTCTGACCAAGCTAACCACAGACTTAGAATACAAATGAGGGCTAACCTAAGCTGGGGATGGTCACGGTGACCGCTGTGTCTCATCCCCACACGTCCTCTTGCTGGAGAAATTCAATAGACAAGAGCTGCGCGGTAGAATAGCTTGACTCGCAAGGGCAGCCTGCTTCAACGAGAGGCATCGGAGAGAAATTAGAGATCAGGTAGGTACAATGCCAGGGATAGGGAAGTCAGCTAACACAGGATAGAACAGGTCGGTACTGGGGCCTTGAACAGACTAGGACTCTCATTTCTGACCTTTTAGAAAATGGAGACTACTCATTACTAAGAAGACGATAGCTTGCTGAAAAAGTAAAGAAGTGATTGTTCATTATCGAAAGATTTTTAGAAAATAAAAAATGCAGCAGAGATGGCTGCAGCTGGCTCCTTGGGGTACATCCCATAAAATCTTTTCCTATGCGTGGAGCGCCTGGCTGGCTCAGTCCACAGAGCGTGTGACCCTCGATCTCGGGGTTGGCAGTTCAAACACCACGTTGGGTGTAGAGATTACTTAAGAATAAAAATCTTAAAAAAAGATCTTTTTCTATGCATATGAAGTTGATATATATATATATACATATATATGTATATGAATATATGTAGTTACTGCATTTGAAGCATTTTCAGTTTTCACTTATGATATTTTTAGGAACAACTTTCCATTACAATAAATATTTACCCATGGTACTATTGTTATTTCTAGATAATACTGGAAGGGTATATCACCATTTATTTCACTACTCTATTGTTGAACACATATGGTGTTTCTAGTTTTTTTTTTTTTGCTAAAGAATCCTGCCGTGAATATCGCTGAACACATGATTTCTTTAAGGATCCCTTTCTAATATCAAACATATAAAAAATGGAACAGGTTGATATCCGCTTGCAAAAGATTGATGTTGTACCCCTACCTCACACTGGATACTAAAATGAACTCTAAATGGATCAAAGGCCTAAATATCGGAGATAAAATTGTACAGCTTCCGGAATGAAACATAGGGGTGAAACTTAATGCCTTAGACTTGGCAGATTTCTTAGATACCACACCAGAGGCACAATCAGCAAAAGAAAGAATACGTAAAATGGACTTCGTCCTTAAAAACCTTTCTGCAACAAACAGCTGTGTCAAGAGAGGAAAAGGCAATCCACAGAATGGAAGAAAATATGTGCAAATCATATATCTGATTGCAGTAGGATCCAGAATATATCAAGAGACCCTATAATTCAACAACAAAAAGAAGAACGACCCAATTAAAATATGGGCAGAAGACTTGAACAAACATTTCTCCAAGGAGGATCAACAAATGTTCCACAAGCACACGGAGAGACACTCAACACCATTAATCATTAGGGAAGCGAAAATAAAAATACGGTAAGATGCCACCTCACCCATCAGAAGGGCTAATATTTTTTTAAAAATCCCGGAAAATGATAAGTGTTGACAAGCATGTGGAGTAATTGGGACTCTGGTACATTGCTGTGCGGAAGTAACATGATGCAGCTACTGTGAGAAACAGTTTGGAAGTTTCTCAACAAATCGAACATAGAATTACCACATAACCCAGCAAGTCTACTTCTAGATAAATACCCACGTTCAGAGCAGCACTACTCACAATTGTCAAGACACGGACACAACCCAGACATTCATCCGTGGATTAATGGTAAACAAAATTAGTATATCCATTGTAGGGGCCAAGGAGAGGTCACCCCCAAACGTACCACAATGGCATTTTGATTATTATAAATTAAAGCTACTTAAAAACAGCTGTGCAAGGGGCGCCTGGGTGGCTCAGTCGGTTAAGCGTCCGACTTCAGCTCAGGTCATGATCTCGCGGTTCGTGGGTTTGAGCCCCGCGTCGGGCTCTGTGCTGACAGCTCGGAGCCTGGAGCCTGCTTCGGATTCTGTGTCTCCTTCTCTCTGCCCCTTCCCCGCTTGTGTTCTCTCTCTCTCTTTCTCAAAAATAGAACATTAAAAAAAAAAAACAGCTGTGCAAGAAGAACACTCTGAACTTCCCTTGTCGAGCTGAAAAAAGGAAATAAATCTATGTGAAAGGTACCCTCCCTGTACCCGGAGGTAAAGAGACATCCTTATGACCAGAGATAGGTAATTCAGAGCCAAGAAGGCTGTATAAACAAATCTTGTTACTGTTTACTAATTTACTATTCCAGCTCAAATTCTGCTTAGAATTCCTTACCTCTTGAAAAAGTATAAAAACTGCCTGCCTCGGTCCTTTCTTTAGGTCTCAATTTCATTATCGGGTCTTCGTGCGCAAGTAAGAAAACCTTGATCTTTTTTCTCCTGTTAATCTGTCTCATGTAAATTTAATTCGTAGCCCACCTAGAAGAACCTCGGACAAAGGAAAATTTCTTCCTCCCTTCACCATTCAAGGGGCTATGACTCAGCCATGTAAAGGAATGAGGCTCCGATGCATGTTACAACATGGATCAACCTTGAAAACATTATGCTGAGTGAATGAAGCTGGACAAAAAAGGACATGTGTTGTATAATTTCATTTAAATTGGTTTTTTTTTTTTCAACATTTATTTATTTTTGGGACAGAGAGAGACAGAGCATGAACGGGGGAGGGGTCAAGAGAGAGGGAGACACAGAATCGGAAACAGGCTCCAGGCTCCGAGCCGTCAGCCCAGAGCCCGACGCGGGGCTCGAACTCACAGACCGCGAGATCGTGACCTGGCTGAAGTCGGACGCTTAACCGACTGCGCCACCCAGGCGCCCCTGTATAATTTCATTTAAATGAAATATCTGGAATAAGGAAATCCATGGTGATAGAATGCACAGCGGTGACTGCTAGGCCCCAGAGGGAGGAGGCATCGTGGAATGACCACTTAATGGGTGAGGGGTTTCTTTTTCGGGTGATGAAAAATTTCTGGAGCTCGATGGTGGATGATTGCACCACATCGTGAATGTACTTAAAGCCACCGAGTTGTACAGTTTTTAAGTGGTTTAAAAGGTAAATTTTACGTTTATTTGACAAGAAAAATTAAATAAAATGGTTTTCTAAACTTACATAATAGTATTACTTTGAATATCCCTTACTTGAGGCATTATATGATGACACAGAGCTACTATGACTTTAGTAATACACTATGAGTTAACATTCTATTAAATACCATATATGGACATGTTTGAAAAAATGCTAGATGTATATGCAAGACAAATGTATATGATCTAATACCAGGCTTTCTTCATACAAGGATCTGAGGACTCCTTGCAATAATTCGGCTGGCTCCTGGAGATTTAGAGCCCACAGGCTATGACTTATTGGGCAAGAGAACGAGTCCACAGAAATGAAAAAGGTAGCATATTCGTTTTCTGTGGCTGTTGGGACAAATGACCACAAACGGGGTAGCTTGGAGCAACACGAATGTATTAGCTCACAGTTGTGGATGGCACAAGTCCAAAATCAAGGAGTTAACAGGGTTGCTGTCTCTAAAATTTCCCAGGGAGGACCTATTCCTTGCCTCTTCCAGCTTCATTGGCTTATGATCACATCACTCCAATCTCTGCCTCTCTGTTTACATTGCCTCTTCTTCTGTCTCAAAACTCTGCCTCTGTCTTATCAAGATAAGTGTGATTGCTTTCAGGGACCAGCCAAATAATACAGGATAAACTCCTTCTCTCAAGATCCTTAATTTCGTGAAATATTTGCCATATAATAGTAACATCCGGGGCGCCTGGGTGGCTCAGTCGGTTGGGCATCCGACTTCGGCTCAGGTCACGATCTCGCGGTCTGTGAGTTCGAGCCCCAAGTTGGGCTCTGTCCTGACAGCTCAGAGCCTGGAGCCTGTTTCGGATTCTGTGTCTCCCTCTCTCTCTGACCCTCCCCCGTTCATGCTCTGTCTCTCTCTGTCTCAAAAAGAAATAAGCGTTAAAAAAATTTATAATATTAATATCCACTCATTTGCCATATAACGTAATATTCACTGGTTCTGGGGATTAGGATGAGGACATGTCTTTAGGGGAGACCGTTATTCAGCGCACTATAGTCTTTCTTTTGCCCCCACCTCCAAATTCACATTCATTACAGAGAGTAAAGACTGAGCCCTGGGGGGAATATCTATAGTCAGGAGTGGGAGGAGAAAGAGAAGCCACCGACCAGGGGAAAGGAGGGGCAGAGGAAAATGGAGGAGGTGTTTCAAGGCCATATAGGGAAGCTTTGGTGGCTCAATAGGATGAGCATCTGACTCTTGATTTGGCTCAGGTCATGATCTCAGGGTCGTGGATCTCAGTGCTGGGGTGGAGCCTGCTTAAGATTCTCTCTCTCTCTCTCTCTCTCTCTCTCTCCCTCTGCTCCTCTCCCCAACTCTCTCACTCTCTCTCTCTCTCTCTCTCTCTCTCTCTCAAAAACATTCAAGGCAGAATAGTTCCATTTAATAGTCCCATTTGATCATGCTTTTGGTCAAATAAATAGAATCATACAATATGGTCTGTGTTTTGTTTTGTTTTATAGTTTATTTATTTATTTAGAGAAAGAGAGAGAGAGAGAGAGAGAGAGAAAGAGCATGAGTCAGGGAGAAGGGCACAGACAGAGAGAGAGAGAGAGAGAGTCCCAAGCAGGCTCCATGCTCAGTGTGGGACCCAATGCGGAGCTGGAGACCATGACTGTGAGATCGTGACCTGAGCAGAAGTCAAGAGTGGGACGCTCAACTGACTGAATCACCAAGGTGCCCCTTCATTTTTCTTGTGCCAACTTCCAGTCCATCATCAAAGACCTAGTGATTTTAACTTTGAAATGTTTCATCAATTCTTCTCTCCAACCTCGCTGTCATCATCCTACTTTAAGTTTTTATAAGATTTTTAAAATTTGAGTAGACTTGTAATATTACATGAGTTTCAGGTGTACAATGTGAGTGATTCAATATACCATGGACTACATTCCCTATGCTGTGCCTTTTATTCCCATGACTTATTCATTATATATGTGGAAGCCTGTACCCCCCACTCCCCTTCATTTCTTTTGCCGATCCCCCCCACCCCCTCCCCTCTGGCAACCATCAGTTTGTTCTCTCTACTTCTGGGTCTGATTCTGCTTTTTGTTTGTTTATTCATTTTTTGGTTTAGATTCCACATATGAGTGAGATCATATGGTATTTGTTCTTCTCAGTCTGACTTATTCCACTTAGCATAATACCCTCTAGGTCCATCATCATCCTACTTTATTTTATTTTTTTTAACTGTTTTTTGTTTATTTATTTTTGAGAGAGAGAGAGAGAGAGAGCGTGCGCAGGGGAGGGCAGAGAGAGGGGGAGACAGAGGATCCAAAGCAGGCTCCGGTCTGTCAGCACAGAGCCCGACGTGGGGCTCGAACTCACGAGCCGTGAGATCATGACCTGCGCCGAGGTCGGACTCTTAACCTCCTGAGCCACCCTGGCGCCCCAGGAGAAAGTCTTTAAGTTGGTACACAGAGCCTCCTTGATCTGGCTTCCCCTTTTGTCTCCAGCCTCATGCCTCATCACTCTCTGACTCAGACTTCATTACCCAGCAACCGTCACTGCTCTATCATTCATCGGAATGCACCACGCCATTATTCACTCCCATTCCTTTGCTCATGGCCTTCTCTATACGATCGCCCTACTTACTCTTTGGGCCTCGGTTCAGGCATCACCTCCTGAAAGATTTATTTGACCCCACTCGACCTAGGCTTCCCCCCTTGATGTTCTTTTATGGCATCCTGTATTTTGTCAGTGCTCTTAACACAGTTTATTATTATGGTCTGTTTATATGACCGTATCCCCCCACCCCAATTCCCACTAGGGTTTGAGCTCTTTAAGTGCAGAGGTTGTAGCCTATCCGTTGCTATATCCACAGCAAGTAGCTTGAAGGAGTTTATTAGCCTCATCAGCTGAGAACAGGGCCTTGGGCCCCCTATCTCTCTACTGTCCACTGCCGTGATTGTGGACCTTTTGCCCAGAATCCAAGATTCTTGAGGATTGTTACCATTCACCCGGAGACAATAGATAAGGTGTTAGGCACTAAAGGAATTTAGTAATGTGGGGCCCAAACTGAGTCATACAGAATAAGCTGGCCGTACTCACCATTCATGTGACAGAGGAGAGAGAATTATTGCTTCGCCTGTATGCATACATCTAACAATCAAATACCCCCTCCTGCACTATCAAACCTGCACTTGGAGATATACACATGTGTTCCTACCTAATTATTATTTTTCCTGCAAATGGAGCTCTTAATGGACTTCTAAAGCTCTAAATTCAAGGAAGAATCCAAGATGGTACGATTTCTCCACTCACTGTAAAACGGAATAGTGAGAGACCCTCTGTATCCTCTTTAAATGGCTGCGCCAATGAAGAACTCAGCAATTACGAGTAGGAAATCCTCATATCCAAGTGGGTGCTGTGCTAAGTTCCCAGACATCTTCAGACTTAATCAGGACATTCCTGGTCCCACCCAGCTGTCAAACGGGACCACTCTCACTCCAGTGCAAGTGGACATTAACAAAACACACCATGGGCTTAGGCGTCTGATGACTGCATCCCTATCAAAGGGTTCATGCTGGTCACCCCTCACTGCCCACTTTCCCCCTTGTTCCTCAACTTCTTGTCCTTGCAATCTTGTTCTACTTGAAATCTCATTCTGTTATGTCCTTTATTTTACTCCCAAGTTTTTTTTAATGTTTTTTTTTTATCTTGAGAGAGAGAGAGAGAGAGAGAGAGGGAAACAGAATCCCAAGCAGACCCCATGCTGTCAGCGCCGAGCCTGACCTGTGGCTCGATCTCACGACCACGAGATCATGACCTGAGCTGAAATCAAGAGTCAGCTACTTAACTGGCTGAGCTACCCAGACGCCCTTACTTCCAAGTTTATTTGTCGTTTTAAAATCAGCATTGCTCTTTCTAGAATCTCAGATAAGTATGCCACATTTCAGAACAGGAGGAACTGTCTACTAGGGGTCTTTAAGCCAGAAATCACGTATCCAACGAAATGTATTGAGCACCTGCTATGTGCTGGGCTCTGTTCTACATCCTGCAGATACAACAATGGACAAATCAGGCAGAATTTCTGCCTCATCAGCTTACACTAGAGTTGGGGGGTAAGCATTAAAACAACACAAATGAGTAAAATCTGTGTTAGATGTTGATACAGAAGATAATAATCCAGGGAACGTGTGATTGCAAAGTGGCTGTCCTATTTAGATAGGGTAGTCAGAGGATAGTCAGAGAAAGTCACATGGAAAGGCTTGAAAGGAGTGAGGGAGTCATGTGGATGCCTGTGGGAAGAATATTACAAGTAGACAGGACAACAACGGGAGAGGCTCTGGGGGAGGAAAATGACTAGAGGGTTTTAGAAATAGGAGGCTAGTGTGGATGACCCGGAGCGAGCAAGGGGGTGGATGGCCCGAGATGAATTCAGAGCGGAAACAGAAAATCGGCTCTGGTAGGGCCCTATGGGTCATCAGGACAACTTTGGATTTGACTCTGAGAAATTTGGTTTGGGACAGAAGAAGTTATGTGATTTGACTTCCGTTTAACAGAATCGCTCTAGCAGCTGTGTTCAGAGCAGGCTCTGTGGGGGAAGTGGGCAAAAATGGAAGCGGGGAGACCGGTTAGGAGGCTCTTGAAGTAATCCAGACCCAAAAAAAAAAAAATGATAATAGTTTGGACTAAGACAATGGTGGAGGTCCTCCAAAGTGGAGGTGGTGAGAAGCGGTTGCCTTCTAGATAGGTTTTGAAAGTATTGTTGGCAGGACTTGTAGATAGATAAGCTGAGGGTAATGGAAAAAAAAGAGAGGGACGAGGGTAGCAGATGTTTCTTTAGCCTGGACAGCTGGAGAGATGGGATTGCTCTTTCCTAAGATAAGTAAAAAATGTGGCAAGAACAGGTTTGAGGGGAAATATCAGGGATTTGATTTTGTGTCTATTAAGGGTCTGATGCCTATTAGCCATCCGAATAGACAGGGTAGGTAAACAGTTGGGTATGTGAGTCTGGAGTTGAGGAGAGACTTCTGATGATATATATTCGGAAGTCATCAGCATACAGACAGTAAAGAATGGGTGTGGTTGCCAGGGGGTGCCTCAGGGTTCGATAGATAAAGAAGAAACTAGGACCAAGGATTGAGCCATAGGCATTCTAGAAGTAGAGTTAATAAGAGGGATCAGCAAAAGAGAAAATGAACGGCCAATGGAAACAGAAGAGTGCGGGGCCCTGGATGCCCATCAGGAGAGAGTGATCAACTATAATAATCACTACGTACAAGACAAATATTGGAACAGAGAATTAAACTTTGGACTTGTCAACGTAAAGGCCATCGGTGAATTTGAAAAGGACATTTTTTTTGTGTGTGTGGAATGATGGTGGCAGAAGCCTGAGTGCAGTGGCTTCTCAAGGACTGTGGACGGTTCTTATTTTTGAGGAGTTTTGCTCTAAAGTCGAGAATCAAAACGAGGGAAGGGCTTGCCAGAGGGAGATGTGAAATAAACGATTTGTTTTTCGGAGGGTGAAATAAGAGATTTTTTAGATACTGATGGCAACGATTCAGTAGTAAGTAGAAAGTGGGTGACGTAGGGGAGAGAGAGGTGCATTGCTGGGGTGATGTCCTCGGGTAGGTGCGAGGGGATGGGGTCTAGAGGAAGGGTAGGCATTAGATAGGAACGTGGATGAACACACACAGTTCCAACGGCATGCAGTTGTGTCGATGCGGTGGTGGGGATCGTGAGGGTTCTTTTCTATTTTCCATTCTCTCTTAGGTGAGAAGAATGATGGCGGGGAGAAATGGTGAAGGTCTGAGGAGGGTAGAAATGTGAAATACTTCTCTACGAGAGACAGAACGCACTAGGAAATGGAGTCTGATTCTGGAACAGCACTGAGGATCTATTTGACGTGGGTGGTTGTGGTTTTTCTCCGCCACCTTCACTCAGCAGCAGCGGGGGCAAGGGTGGAATAGGCCGAAGGTTAGATTGAACTGAAGTTGGGGCTTCTCCAAGTGTGTAAGATGAAGCAAGGGGTAAGGCAGTTGAGCCTGAATGCGAGGAGGTGAAGCACAATATACTTCTTGCTGGCGACTCGTGTTATTCACAAAAGTGACAGCATTTCCGACAAACGGCTGAGATCCCACAGTGACTACTTTGACTATCACAACCCTTCCTTGGAAACGTTAAGCTCTGGCATGCGTGTTGAAAAACAGTCCAGTCACATCACTAAAGTAATGTACTGGCCTCCCCTCATTTATCTATTACCTTTCCTCCACAGGGCTTTCGCTGCCGAACAAGAATCTATCAAACACTAAACATGCCTCAGAGGCTGGGACTCCTAGAAGAATCAAGGTTTGAGTAAAAGCAGATGAAAGGCCCGAGATAGGAGGAGAGGGATGAAGAGAAAAGGTGAACTAGCAAGGAAGCAGCGCCGTTCAAGGGTAAACACGCCGTTGGTAAATCAAACTAGTGAAGAAATATACATGAAAAGGAACTAGGAGGATGACCAAGAAAAACAGAGGGGAACGGTGCAGACAGAAGCATAAGAGATACGGCAAATGTAGTTAAAAAAAAAATGCAACAATATTACTGAGATTCTCCACTGACACTTCTGATAGAACGCTTTTATTCTAAGGCATCTGAAAAGAATGACTATTTACTCAGTGCTTAGTACATGCCAAGCATTTTATGTGCCTTCATTTATATTAGTCTTGAGGTCTAAAAAGCAGATATCATTATCATCTCTACTTTACGGATGAAGAAACCGAGGAATGGAGAAGTGACATCAGTTACTTGAGCCCCACAGCTTGTCTTCTTGATTCCTTTTTTTTTAAAATATTATTGTTAAAAAAAATTTTTTTTAATGTTTATTTATTTTTGAGAGACAGAGAAAGACAGAGAAGGTGCAGGGGAGGGGCAGAGAGAGAGGGAGTCACAGAATCCGGAGCAGGCTCCGGGCTCTGAGCTGTCAGCACAGAGCCCAAAGCAGGGCTCGAACTCACGAACTGTGAGATCATGACCTGAGCTGAAGTCGGGCACTTAACCGACTGTGCCATGCAGGCACGGCAAATATTATTTTTTTTAAAGTTATCTCTCCTCCCAGCGTGGGACTGGAACTCACAACCCTGAGATCGAGAGTCACATGGTCTACTGACGGAGCCAGCCAGGTGCTCCATAGCTCCCTGATTTCAAAGCCAGTGCCCCTTCCGCCTTATCAAACCACCTCCCAGCTAATTGAGATACTTTATATAACAGTATCCTTTAAAAAAAAAAGTTGTTATTTGAATCCATAGTGATTAAAACAAGTTTTTATTTCTTAAAGAATTTTTTTTTTTGCCTATTTGTCCATTTTGGGGGAGAGAGAGAAAGAGAGAGAGAGAAAGCAGGTGAGGGGAGGAGAGCGAGGGAGAGAGAGTGCGTGGAGCCTGACATGGGGCTGGAACCCATGAACCTTGAGATCATGACCTGAGCCGAGTCCAAGGGTTGGATGCTTAACCAACCCAGGCGTCCCTCCAAGTATTTTAAATTATAATTTTCAATTACAAAATAGAACAGTATGTTTGTAGTTGTGTCCATAAAGTATGCTGTCCAAAGCCATGCAACAATGTCAAAGATTGATGGGAAATCCAAATATGAGTAAAAATGTTCCTCTGAATTCATGCATTTCATCGAGCACCAAAACCCACAAATATTTTACTTCTATTTGTGTACATTATTCTTTTTGCCACATTTGTTTCATCTGGGTGGATCCCTTAATTTTATTTCATTTTCTTTTTTAAATTTTTTTAACGTTTATTTATTTTTGAGACAGAGAGAGACAGAGCATGAACAGGGGAGGGGCAGAGAGAGAGGGAGACACAGAATCTGAAACAGGCTCCAGGCTCTGAGCAGTCAGCACAGAGCCCGACGCAGGGCTTGAACTCACGGACCGCGAGATCATGACCTGCGCTGAAGTCAGGCGCTTAGCCGACTGAGCCACCCAGGCGCCCCAATTTTATTTCATTTTCTATGTGGCTTTCTCCTCAGTTATTAACATGGCATTGGCTGCTGCCTTGGGGTTGGGTATCTGCTATACAGCACGGAGAACCTCACACTCTCTTCTCCTCAATCAACACACCGCTCGTGACCTCCAACTTGTTTTTCCCAATTGTAAAACTTTACCGAACCTGGTTAAAAAGTCAGCCATTTGATTATATTTGCTACTACCTTATGCCATGTGGATAATATTTTAAAATTTAAAAAAATGGGGCACCTGAGTGGCTCAGTCAGTTAAACGTCCGACTCTTGGTTTCGGCTCAGGTCACGATCTCACAATTTGTGAGTTCGAGCCCCACGTCAGACCCTGAGCTGCCAGTGCAGAGCCTGCTTGAGATTCTCTCCTCCTGTCTCTCTGTCCCTCTGCTGCTCGTGCTCTCCCTTTCAGAATAAATAAGTAAAACGTAAAAAAAAAATAAATTAAAAAGACCGAATGGTATCTAAACCAGGATTAGAAAAGTTAATGGACAGCTTGAAGCGCTTTCGATGAGAATTAATTTCAGAAATCCACACAAAAGTAGCATTGTCCTACCAGGCAAGTCTACCGTCTACAGATTTTGGCCAAAATGTTGCTTTCCTCCTTACAGAAGGGGATCTGGGTCTAGAAGACGTAGGAGACAAATCACGGGTAAAGACTTTCATTTTTTTAGTTGCTTGTGGCAAATTATTCCAAGCTCTACAGATTAAATGGAATTTGTATGGTCCTGGTCTGACTGCGGCAGGTCAGGTCATGTTGATCCAAGGCTCGACCGTAGGAATCATAGCATAAATGTATTTTGTCTGAGAGAAGGGTAACAGTGGAAGAAACGATGATAAGAAGGCATCCAAATCTATCACTTCAGCCCTATGCAGCATGTCTACATAATTGGATCTCAGACAAGGGTCCGTGGAGGCCATCCCCCAGCCTTTGTTGACCGAACTGCCCAATGGAAAGTGGGGTGTAATATCCAGCCTAATGATTGTGTTACAGACTATGCAAGGAAAAACCCTGGGTCTTTTAAGCATTCAAGCCGAGCCCTAAACTATTCATTATGTTAGAAAGGTCAAAGCAAGCTTCTTCAAAGCAATGTACTAGAAAAATAAAGACCCCAACGTTCCTAACTAACGTTAGGACTGAAAAAACAAACCTCTATGTTATCTACGTCTGATCAGTAATAAATATTAACATATTCACTTCAGAGTTCCAAAAACCTGGCAAAGAGAAGATCTCTTTATCTTCTCATTCTTTGGATAAGGGCCAAAGGATTTGTTGTCTTTTTATTACATTAGGATATTCCATGTTCAAAATAACGAGGGGGCCTGGGTGGCTCAGTTGGTTAAGCGTCCAGCTTCAGCTCAGGTCATGATCTCGCGGTTCGTGAGTGAGTTCAAGCCCCGCGTCGGGCTCTGTGCTGACAGCTCAGAGCCTGGAGTCTGCTTTGGATTCTGTGCCTCCCTCTCTCTCTCTCTGTCCCTCCCCCACTCATGCTCTGTCTGTCTCTCTCTGTCTCTCTCAAAAAATAAATAAACATTAAAAATTTTTTTTAATAAATGAGGAATCACTATAGAGAAAGGGCCCATACACAGAATGCCATCAGGATAGGGGTATAAATCCTTCTTTGACCTCCTTAAACATAAGGAATATAAAGGTCCCATATAAATGTGAAAAGTTTAAAAACTGGAATCTTCATACATATTCATATATATGAATATATGCTTATGAATATGTATGAATATAGCAAAGTCTGTGACAGTCAATAATCTTTTTGGTTCTTGTAAAGAAGACAATATTGAAAGTTTAATTTTTTAGCAAGTTTGCCAGTGTTTATTATTTTAGAAAACGTACTACATAATTAAAATATGGATTTCCGGGGCACCTGGGTGGCTCAGTCGGTTAAGCGGCCGACTTCAGCTCAGGTCAGGATCTCGCGGTCTGTGAGTTCGAGCCCCGCGTCGGGCTCTGGGCTGATGGCTCAGAACCTGGACCCTGCTTCCGATTCTGTGTCTCCCTCTCTCTCTGCCCCTCCCCTGTTCATGCTCTGTCTCTCTCTGTCTCAAAAATAAATAAAACGTTAAAAAAAATTTTTAAAAATAAAATAAAATAAAATATGGATTTCCAAAATGTATTGATACTAAGCTCCTACTGTGGCTATTTTGTAATGCTTTTCTTTTTCCCTTTTATGAAACGTATTTGGAATTATTAAAAATAATACAATAAATAAAAACTGGAATTTTTACGTTTTACTTTTGGCTTCCCTAACAAAACACCATAGACTTGGTGGCTAAAACCACTGGAATTTATTTCTTACAATTCTGGGAGTCCACCGTTAGATACTGGCAAGGTAGGTTTTGTTCTGAGGCCACTTCTCTTGGTCTCTGCAGGTGGTTGCTTCTCGCTGTGTGCTCACAGGACTTCTTTGGGTTAGAGCGGGGTGGGGGAGGAGAGAGCAGCTCTCTGTTGTCTCCTCTTATAAGGGCACTGATCCCATCAGACCAGGCCCCCTACCCTTATGACCTCATCAAACCCTAATTACCTCTCCAAAGCCCCACCTCCAAATACCATTACAGTGAGGGTTAGGGCTTCAATTTATACCTTCAAGAAATTGTTTTTAATGTTTATTTATTTTTGAGAGACAGAGCATGAGTGGGGAAGGGGCAGAGAGCAAAGGAGACCCAGAATCCGAAGCAGGCGCCAGGCCCCGAGCTGTCAGCAAAGAGCCCGACGCAGGGCTCGAACTCAAGAGCCGTGAGTTCATGACCTGAGCCAAAGTCGGATGCTTAACTGGCCGAGACACTCAGGGGCTCCTATCAATGTATACATTTTGAACGGACACAAACATTGACTCCATAACACTTTCCAAATATATATGGCTGGCTTTTTAAAGCATTTGCAACATTGATTGATTGATTGATTGATTTTAAGGTTTTATTTTTCAATTGTGAAAAGAACACGTAACGTGAAATTTACCATCTAATCATTTCAAGCGTACAGCTGATAGTGTTATGCTCATACTGTTATGCAATCATCACTTACATACAACCCCCAGTGCTCATCACAAGTGCCCTCCTTAATGCCCATCACCCGTCTAACCCGTCCCTGACCCACCTCCTTCCATTAACCCTCAGTCTGTTCTCCATTGTTAAGAGCCTGTTATGGTTTGTTTCCTTCCGTTCTCTTTTTAATGCCAGTGCTCATGGAGCTACTTATTTTCCTCTGGGTACGGGTGTGTAAATCACATGCAGTGTCGTAAGGGAGGTGGTGTGGCCTTGGCTATGTCTTCGGTGTTTGCTCAGCTAAGCTTCCCGTTAGTTGAGTGTATGAGAATTCCCCAGAGAAACAGAATTAATAGGAGATATCTATCTACCTATCTCTCTCTTTTTCTCTCTCTCCCTACCCATCTCTATACAGAAAGAGATGGTTTCACATGATTATGGAGGCGGAGAAGTCCCATGATCTGCTACCTACACACCGGACACCCAGGAAAGCCAGTGGTGCAGATCAGGCCAAGTCTGGAGGCTTGCTTCACTGAAGCAAAAAAGTAAATCAAAGTTTAAAAAAGCAGAAAGACATAAACATAATTAACTAGAACCAGTAAATGGATTCAGTAAGGTCTTAGGATGTAAAATCAATCTACAGAAATCCATTGCATTTCTATACAGTAATGATGAAGCAGCAGAGGGAAAGATTAAGAAAACAACCCCACTTATAAATGCACCCAAACCAATAAAATCCCTAGGAATAAACTTAACGAAGGAGGTGCAAAACCTGTACTCTGAAAACTATAAAACAATGAAAGAAATTGAAGATAACACAAACAAATGGAAAGGTACTTCATCCTCATGGATTGCAATAATAAATATTGTGCAAATGTCCATACGACCCAGATCAATCTAAAGATTTAATGCAATCCCTATCAAAATACCAACAGCATTTTTCACAGAACTAGAACAAATAATCCTAAAATTTGTGTGGAACTACAAAAGCCCCTGAACAGCCAAAGCGATCTTGAAAAAGAAGAACAAAACGGGAAGTGTCACAATCCCAGATCTCAAGATATACTACAAAGCTGTAGTAACCAAAACAGGTATGCTACTGTTACAAAAATAGACCCAGGTCAATAGAACAGAATGGAAAGCCCAGAAATAACCCTCCTAGTATATGGTCGGTTAATCTGTGACGATGGAGGCAAAAACATGCACTGGGAAAATGACAGTCTCTTCAACAAATGGTGCTGGGAAAACTGGACACCAACATGCAGAAGAATGAAACTGGACCACTAACACCATACACAAAAAGGAAGTCAAAATGGATTAAAGACTTAAAGGTGAGGGGCGCCTGGGTGGCTCAGTCGGTTAAGCGTCCGACTGCAGCTCAGGTCACGATCTCACGGTCCGTGAGTTCGAGCCCCGCGTCGGGCTCTGGGCTGATGATGGCCCAGAGCCTGGAGCCTGCTTCCGATTCTGTGTCTCCCTCTCTCTCTGACCCTCCCCCGTTCATGCTCTGTCTCTCTCTGTCTCAAAAAGAAATAAACGTTAAAAAAAATTAAAAAAAAAAAGACTTAAAGGTGAGACCTGAAACCATAAAAATCCTAGAAGACAGTCCAGGCAATCATTTCTCTGACATTGGCCATAGCAACATTTTTCTAGACATATCTCCGGAGGCAAGGGAAATAAAAGCAAACATGAACTATCAGAACCTCATCAAGATAAAAAGCTTTTGCCCAGCAAAGGAAACAACCAACAAAACTAAAAGGCAACCTATGAACAAAGAAGTTATTTGCAAATGACATATCTGATAAATGGTTAGTATCCAAAATGTGTAAAGAACTTATGCAACTCAACACCAAAACCACAAACAATCCATTTAAAAAACAGGCAGAAAACACGAACAGACATTTCTGTGAAGAAGCCGTCCAGATGGCCAACAGACACATGAAAAGATGCTCAACGTCACTCATCGTCAGGGGAGTGCAGATCAAAACCACCATGAGGCAGTAGCAGCTGCAGCGGCAGTGGTTCAGTAGCTGACATGCAGCTCTTGGTCCACACCCAGGACCTACACACCCTAGAGGTGACCGGCCAGAAGAGGGTTGCCCAGATGAAGGCTCATGTAGCCTCGCTGGAGGGTGTTGCTCCGGAAGATCCAGTTGTGCTCCTGGAAGCCAAACCCCTAGAGGATGAGGCGACCCTGGGTCAGTGTAGAATCGAGGGTCTGATCACCTTGGAAGTAGCCGACCACATGCTTGGCGGTAAAGTCCATGGTCCCCTCACGTGCGGGGAAAGGAAAAGGGCAGACTCTCAAGGTGGCCAAATATGAGACAAGGAAGACAGTTGAAGCCAAGGGGTGGGTGCAGTACAACTGTGCTTTGTCAATGTTGCGCCCACCTTTGGCAAGAAGAAGGGCCCCAATGCCAACTCTTAAATCCGTTGTAACCCTGGCTTCCCCCGATAAAGCTGCTCTAGTCTAGTAAAACAACAACAACAACAGCAACACAATGAGATATCACCGTACAGTTGTCATAATGGCTAAAATCAAAAACACGAGAGGAGCGCCTGGGTGACTCGATCGGTGAAGCGTCCATCTCTTGATTTTCCCTCAGGTCATGATTTTACAGTTCGTGGGATTGAGCCCCATATTGGGCTCCGTGCTGACAGCATGGCTCCTGCTTGGGATTCTCTCTCTCTCTCTCTCTCTCTCTCTCACTCTATGCCTCTCCCTTTCTCTCTCTCTCAAAAATAAATAAACATTCAAAAAAACCCACAAGAAATGACATGTGTTGGCAAGGATGTGGAGAAAAAAAGAACCCTTATGCACTGTTGGTGGGAATGCAAACTGGTACAGCCACTGTGGAAAACAGCATGGAGGTTCCCCAAATAATTAAAAACAGAAATACCATATGACCCAGTAATTTCAGTCCTGGGTATTTACCCAATGAATACGAAAACACTAATTCCAAAACATACACGCACCCCTACATTTATTGCAGCATTATTTACAATAGCCAAATTATGGAAGCAACCCCAGTGTCCCCTGATAGGTGAATGGATAATGAAGATATGGTATGGATACACAATAGAGTATTACTCGGCCAGAAGAAAAAATGAAATCTTGCCGTTTGCAACAACATGGATGGATTTAGAGAGGGTAATGATAAGTGAAAAATCAGTCAGAGAAAGACAAATGCCATATGACTTCACTTATAAGTGGAATTTAAGAAAAAAAGTGAACAATGAAAAAAAAAAAGAGACAAGGGGTGCTTGGGTGGCCCAGTCGGTTGAGCATCCAACTCTCGATTTTGGCTCAGGTCATGATTCCAGGGTCGTGGGATCGAGGCCTGCATTGGGCTCTGTGCTGAGCACGGAGCCTGCTTAAAATTCTCTCTCTCTCTCTGCCCATCTCCCCTGCTCAAAAGAGGTGTGGGGGGGGGGAGGGGGAGAAACCAAGAAGCAAACTGATGGTTCCCAGAGGGGAGGTGGATGGGGGGAGGGGTGAAACAGCTGATGGGGATTGAGAGGGGACTTATCACGATGAACACTGAGTAACATATGAAATTGTTGAATCACTATATTGTACACCTGAAACTGATGTAACATTGCATGTGAGCTATACTAGATTTAAAATAAAAAAACAATAAGATAAATAAACAAAAACAATTAGCTCTGGTTCTCATCAACCCTTAAATATTACTTTCTGATTTTGATGTCAACTCCAGCTTAAAAAGAACGAACTAATCTTCAGTATTTCAATACTGAAAGTTAGAGTCCCCTGTAATTTGAGCAAAAGTTCAATATTTTTTTTCTATTGAGAGGAAATTCACATAAAATTAACCATTTTGCAGTGACCAATTAAGGGGATTACAATACTGTATACCCATTAACGCTCTCCAGTTCCCAATTTTTTTCATCACCCCAAAAGGAAACCCCATGCTCCCCAGTTCCCAGCACCTGGCAACTACTGATCCGGTTTCTGTTTGTATGGATTTGTCTATTCTAGACGTTTCACATAAGTGGAATCATACAACACGTGACCTTTTGTGCGTGCCTTTTTCACTAAACGATGTCCATACCGTACTTTGTTTATTCATTCACCTATTGATGACTATCTAGGCTGTTTCTACGTTTTGGCTATTGAGTTAGACTTTTTAAAAAAACATTTCTTTAACGTTTATTTATTTTTGAGAGAGAGAGAGAGAGAGAGAGAGCACGAATGAGTAGGGGAGGAGCAGAGAGAGGGAGACAGAGAATCCGAAGCAGGCTCTACACCGTGAGCACAGAGCTCCATGCGGGGCTTGAACTCATTAACTGTGAGATCATGACCTGAGCTGAGATCAAGAACCCGACCCTTACCCGACTGAGCCACCCAGGCACCCCTCCTGAGTTAGTTAGACTTCTGACAGTTCAATCAAGAGTCACAATCCCCATATACCTCCCTCCCTTCCACATGATGAGATTATCTACCCTAGAAACAGGATTTTGACTGCTTTAAGTATTTTGTGGCACTTTGGCTCTGTTCCCCAGAACTGTTCAGTCTTTTTTTATCTGCAAGCCTAAGAAGAATCTGTCTCATTCACCCAGCCTCCACAACAGAAAAATTAATCCGTCCCCACAGCATAAACGGTTCCTTCCCTTCCTCTGCATCCCTGCTGACCAATCTTTCCCTAAATAGGGTGCCTTTCAACCTCTGCTTTTGCTTTCCTGCTCTTTTCCATCTGTATTTTGCCATCTATGCATTTGGCCCCGTGCAAGTGATCTGACACATGCAAGAGTATTTGTTTCTGATCTAGACTAGCCCCTAAAAATAGTCTGATCTTATATAACTCAGCTACTCCTTAGCATAACGTTCACAACACATTTGAACAGAATTAATATGAACCGTGTTTCAGCCCTCCCCTCCTCCCACTCCCATCCCTACTCCATCACGGTTGACCAGCCTCACATCAGCTCTTGGCTTGGTGTCTAAAGAATATAGTTTAGTTTAGTTTAGTTTAGTTTATTATGGTTTAGTTTAGTTATTGTGTGTGTGTGTGTGTGTGTGTGTGTGAGAGAGAGAGAGAGAGAAAGAGAGAGAGAGAGAGCAGGGGAAGGGCAGAGAGAGAGGAAGAGAATCCCAAGCAGGCTTCGGGCTGTCAGCACACAGCCTGACGTGAGGCCCCGTTTCACAAACCATGAGCTCACGACATGAGCTGAAATCGAGTTAGATGCTTAACGGACTGAGCCATCCGCGCACCCTTGAAAGAGTATATTTTAGTTAGATAAACAAACTCCTACGAATGTTATTTTTCTGACGTAACAGAATGCCTCAATCCAGGTACGCGGCTCATTTCTTCTTAAGAAGCACCATGAAAATTGAGTACATGGTAAGAAATACAGGTCAGCAGGATCAGATGGCCTCAGGGGGCCCCTGAAATCACCTTATGTCAGCAGCTAGTTTCTCTGGGTCTCAGAAGGCCTATTCAGGTAGCCAGTGCAAGAGCCATATCCTTCACACGTCTACTCAAGGCAAACTTATTCCTGGATGTTCCTCAGTCTGGTATGGTGTTAAGGAAATATAGTCATTAGGATTCTCGAACTGGGGCGCCTGGGTGGCTCAGTCGGTTAAGCGACGGGACTCCTGATTTCAGTTTAGGTCATGATCTCATGGTTTGGGAGTTTGAACCCCACATCAGGCTCTGTGCCATCAGCGTAGAGCCTGCTTGGGATTCTCTCTCTCTCTCTCTCTCTCTCTCTTTCTCTCTCTCTCTCAAAATAAATAAACTTAAAAAAAAAAAGGATTCTAAAGTCAGAGGAGGCCATGGGGATATCTCCTTACCCAGTGCTGGTTTTCCCAGTAGACGGTCTAAGCACATGTTTGCAAACCTGGGGCACAAACTTTTTTGGGGGTGGGAGGATTTGGTCTATATTATTTTATATAGAGCATCAAGATAGGCATCACGGGAAAAATAGACTATGTCGTAGAGTGCTATATACCTAGTTGCTAATACCTTGTTATTTAATTTTTAAAGTTGTCATATAGTAAATCCAACACTTGGGTGAACCACAAGTTTTGGCAATGAAATTTCCCATCAGATCTTTAGATTCGTTTACTTATTTTCTTTTCCTCTTCGATGTGAGGCTGTACTTGAGTGAACGAGTGGACTTGAAGTTTACTATAAACAGGTACGTTAGATGCATGGGGGGAAAAAAAACCCTATAGGACGAGGGAGGGAACCGTACGCGCAAACGTATTAAGGCAGAAAAATCAAGGGAAGCGGTCTAGCGTGAGCAAAGGAGAATATGGGATGCCCGCAGAGAATAACATAAGATAATTCGGGAAACATGTGTTCACTTGGGTACACAGGGGAGCTGAAAATGGTGTGACTGTCAATATTTGGCCGAGCTGTTGAGAGATCTAAAATCTTTGCTTCATAGGCCAAGATAGCAGCTAGAACCCGACAAACCTTCTCTCCAAGGTGCTTCAGGGGAAGTGCTTGGATTACTTCAGGGTATCACAGCTTTTCGGTAAACAATATGAGGGTGTCCTATTGATCAAGCGCCACAAAGCCGCTTCAGGTCCGCTGCTACAGCCGGCTGGGGATTGAGTCTGTTTAAATAGACCAACCATCTCTGTGGGTCTAATCTTCTAAATCATGACATCTGCGACTTCTGGGATTCTTCTGAACCAAAGATACTCGAATCTCTCTCCGGCCTTGCCGAACTAAGGGCGTTTGGATATTCTGACACCTGTTCTGACATCTATTCTGAGATGATTTGGAGAGACCAACAGACCAATGTCTATCATAAGAGACATTATACCAACCCGATGTCTTGCCACCAAAGAGGAACCAGGCTTAAATGGCCGCATGTAGGCTGAAGTTGAAATGTGAGTTAAATCATGAAATGGCAAAGATCACTTATGGAATGAACTTTCCCAGAAATTCAAAAAAAAAAATCGATTTTCCTATGCGTAACGGTGTTAGGCAGTGGAAGTCTCGCACAGTCTGGAAGCAAAATTTCTCCAAAAGCTGATTGCATTCGAGCATCTAATTCATTTATTCATTCAACAAACATTAGCTGAGCAGCCACTCTATGCCGGGCCCTATTCTAAGTCTCGGGGATGAGGCGTGAACAAAACCAAGTCTCCGAGGCATAGATAACAAATTAGTCCGCAAATAGGCCCTCTATCATCACATGGTGATAATTATTAGAAGGAGAATTAAAACAGGAGACGCGGATAGAGCATGAATCGGGCAGTAATTTTATGTCAAGCCAGGGGCAGCCTCTCTCAGGTGGTGATGTTTGACTAGAGACACCAATATAGTCAAGAGGTAAACTAAGTCAGGTTCCAGGGGAAGGATATTCCAGGTCACGGGTGCAGCAAATCTGAAGGTTCTGAGGTGAGAATGCGTTTGGCACGTTATGACAATGACAGGGAGAAGAGTGTGGCTGGGGCAGGGTGTCCAAAAACAGTGAGACGTAAGGGCTGAGAAATGTACAGAATCAAAAACATGTAGGGGCATATTGGCCCACGATTAGGATGTCAGATTTGATCCTCAAAGTGATGAGAATGCTAACTGAAAAGGTTAGCATGATTATGATTTACGATCTGAGCACTCTCTGCTTGCTCCTGTTTGTGTATAGGTGAAAATTTGCCTCCCAATTCCTGATGGCCTGTTGATGTGGCCTCCTGAAAAGTCCTAAGTCTTGTTATTTTCGGCAGGGTGAAATGGGTCTTTAAGTTCAGACCCCAGGAGAACTCAGTGGTATTCCAATTCTCTGCCATAACTGTTTCGGTTTTTGCATCTTTCTTTCTGGTGGACACGGTCCGAGGCCCCTCATTAGTGATTGGCTGACAGTAGCCTACTCAGCTTTAAGGACACCGGTCCATTTTGCAACTGGCTGTCCTTGTCCCTAAGCCTGTGAGTAGGATAGCTGTTGGACATGACATCACTGTTAACGGCATTTCATTACTTGGGCTCTCCAAAACCATTACTGACCCAATGATAGGGCTCCTGATCCTCTGAGACTTGTCCTATTACCTTGTTCTGTCACCTCTGGCGTCAAAACGTATTTGCAAATAACCCCCCAGCGACTGTGGTAAAAGCCCCTTTGTCTCCAAACGGGTAAGCACATACCTGGATATCTTATAACACAATTTAGAACCTACAGTCCTCAAATTACCACATTGTTCCAGGAATAGCTTTCATTCTGTTTTTTCCCCCCTCTCTCTCAGAGAAAAACCGAGAAGTTTTTTTACCAACCAAATGGTAGAACCAGATTTAGAATTGAGTAAGAGCTATTTGTGAAAAGTATGAATCTATGTCATTCATTATATGTGGCTTTGTTGCTAAAAGATACTAATTTGCCATTTAAAATTTCCCCTTCCTCAGTGCCTAGACTCTAAACTTTGCTGGCATTTATTTAGATCCTATTTTTAATTAATTAATTAATTTATTTATTTATTTATTTATTTATTTTTAAGGAAAACTCTGCACCCAACCTGGGGCTTGAACTCACAACCCTGAGATCAAGAGTTGTATGCTCTACCGACGGAGCCAGCCAGGTGACCCTGAGATCCTATTTTTCAAAAAAAGCTTCCCCCTACCACTTTTATTTGAAAATACATTTAAAACTTGCAAGTTCTTGGGAAAAATATGGAGAGTGCTTTATTTTTGTTGTAGGCATCATAAAAATAAATAATCAATGGGGCGCCTGGGTGGCGCAGTCGGTTAAGCGTCCGACTTCAGCCAGGTCACGATCTCGCGGTCCGTGAGTTCGAGCCCGGCGTCGGGCTCTGGGCTGATGGCTCAGAGCCCGGAGCCTGTTTCCGATGCTGTGTCTCCCTCTCTCTCTGCCCCTCCCGCGTTCATGCTCTGTTTCTCTCTGTCCCAAAAATAAATAAAAAACGTTGAAAAAAAAATTTTTTTAATAAATAAATAAATAAATAAATAATCAAGACTAGCATTGGTTTGAACTTTACCATGGAATATGTCCACGAAGAAGAAAGAAAGCCAGACTAACCTTGACTTTCTCTCCTCCAGCTTTCTATAACAATGACCCTCTGACACAAGTTAGTTAAAGCTTTTGAATTACTTATTGTGGCATGCCTCCATCGTGAAGTTTTGCATACTCAGAATGGAGATTTTTGCCCCGATTCCTGTCTTTGGTTTTTCCAGTTATTTTAGTCACTATTTTACTTCATTTGGATTCCTTATCATTCAAACAACACTATTTGGGAGGACGAGCTGTGGGTTGAATCAGACTGATTGTCAGTTCGGATTTGGGCGGAAGGTTTATGACACGCAACAGTGCTGTAGCTCATTGTTCAGTATTCCAAGAAATATCACTGATACGATTCTCAAAATTTTCAAAATCTTACAAAGAATGTTGGACAGCCAATATGTTTCAGCCATATTATTTCAGAGCAAATCTCCTAAAAGATTGGTAGATGTCCCCTACCCTTCCCCAAAGCTGACTTTGGCTATAAAAAGGTTCAAGTGAAATAAGGTCAGCCAACTCAAGTTTAGCCTCCACATGTCTTTACTGTAATGCAAAGTCTACAGTCACCCCGAGTTCTAAATGTGGCAAACTTTTCAATGTAGGGTGCCACCTTGCTGACTTTTATTAGTTTTGGAAGGAAATAAGCGTGAGTCAGGTGCAGAAAGAGAACTCTCTCTCTGTCTCTCTCTGCTCAGAAATTTTCTCCCAGGCAATCTCCAGACGGAGTTAACATGGTCATCTTAAAATGAAAATTTCCCATCGATAGGTTAAATATATTGCCCTTGACTTTAGGTAGCAAGTGGGTTGTTAGGGGTTCGAGTTGGGGTTGGCACACTTTCTCTGTGAAGATCCAGGGAGTAAATATTTCAGTGTTTGGGGGCCATATGGTCTTTGTTACAGCTACTTAATTCTGCTCGTTGTCGTATGAGAGCAGCCATAACGCATAGCTGAATGGGCATGGCTGTGTTCCCATAAAACTTTATTTACAAAAACAAAGCAGTCTGACCTTGGCCCACAGTTCCATAGTTTGCTGACCCCCTAGATCATAACACTTAATTAGAGTAGAGCATAGGTCTCTTGGCAGAATTATTTCAACACAGCCGGAGGACATCACGAAATGATTGGACAACGAAGTGAATGCCTTGAGGTAGGGTGGCTACTTTATAATTTTGCCATCGACCTTGGTGTCTTCATTCTATCAGAGCCACCTCGTCTGCTGCTTTTAAGCTTGAGGCTAAAACAGTAGAAATGGTAGATATTTATTTTCATTGATCTTGCTCTCAGAATTCCCTCAGAAATAACAAGATCTGACATTTTTTATACATTAGAATTTCTAGATGTCTTGCCTATAGCAGATTTCGTAAAGCACCTGGTGACCTTAAAAAAAGATTTTTATAGGAGCACTCTTGAAAGTCAAATAAGTAGAATTTATTTCAATGCATCTCGCTCCAGTTTATAATTTTGCACTTGGCCAAATATCACTTTACATTGTTTCGTTCTGTTCAAAGCCTATTTGAGCTCATGTAAGTGGTTTTGCGTCCAGACTGAGACACGTCTTTGTTTATTACTTTATATTATAATAACCGTGTATAACTCTTCCCTGTTTTTCTATTGAGGCCCGGAGGGGGAATATCCTTCAATGAGCCCTTTCACATCTGTTTTCTCATTTAACATAATTTAATTATTTTTGCAGATGACTCATAGGGAAGATAAAGTTACTTGCCCAAGGTCACCCAACTAGTTAAGAGTGCAGCCAACCTTCCAAAACAGGTCTGTTTGACTCCAGAGGTATGAGTTTTCCACTACATCACAATGCCGACAGGAAGCTACTTGTAGTTCTTGGCCGCCTTTATCTCGATTATTTTTTTTAACCTAAGCTGTTTTCAAGTAAATCACAAAAGAACTGAGTAACATAGTATTTAATTCTTTTTATATAGTTTGGAAGTTCATATTTTCAGAAGGAGATATGGTGGATGCTTTTGTTTAAACAACTGTGGTTCTATGACTAGAATATTTCCAAATAAGGGTGACTTCCAAAAATTATTTGCTTTCTTGGCAGACTTCGTACATTCTTTGTGAATGCAACTACGTTTCCCTTCTTCCTTGTTTAGGAAAGAATCATATGTTAATAACATTTTTTGAGAGGTGTGGCTTGGTGCTATTCTTTTCAGATTTGAAATAACTAAACTTCCTGGCATCCTAAGTTCAAATTGTGGAGAAGCCAGCTCATGAGAAGTTCAACATTCTGAAATTGACTTTTGTTTGGGCATCGCTCTGCGTAGCCCTGAATGTGCATATGAGTGAGGGGTAAAAGTGAATGCCAAAATCTTAAGTACAGATATTGAAGCCTTTTCATCAAATAGGAGATAAATTCCTTTCTGTCAGGATGTTTATTTCCACCACCACCCCCCCACCTTGGGAGGAGGAGAAAACAGTGAATCACCACATGATTAAAAAAAAAAAGTGGGGCTGAGAGAATTGACCCTTAAAATTGCTAGGGCATATACGACTCTCAGACTCCAATCCCTGTAGTCTAACATCTATATTTCAGACCTTCAGCATCAAGGGCTCAATGATGGGGGATTTTTTTTGGGGGGGGGGAACTAACCACAGTCCTTCTTAGGGTCTACTCAAGGAGGTCAACCTCACACTGTCAACCTCTTATGTGGTGTTGGGGGGGTGGGAATCGGGGTGGTAACAGGTGATGAGAGAACAGGCTTGTGGTCATTAATCAGGGGTCTATATAGGTTACTGCTGAGATGTCCACTCTCCTGGGCCACATGGCTCCTTTAAGTCAGAGGTCCTTGGCTGCCTTCCCACTACCCTTGGGACTCTGGAATCATTGCCAACTCTGCATTTAGACCCACCTGCTGGGAACACCTCGCAGACATTGCTTTCTAGGGTCTTGATGCTTCCCTGCTGGAGCCGCTATGAGATGAAATGAAGTAAAAGGTCCTTGGCTGCCTTCAAGAATCTCTTCTGTTTTGGCTTCATTCCCCTCCCCCCCAACTTGGAAGAATCTATTTCTAGTGCGAAGACAAGCCTTCTCCCTTTCTCTCTCTCTCTCTCTCTCTTTTTTTTTTTTTAGAAATGTTTATTGTTTTTATTCATTTTTGAGACTGAGGCACAGAGTGCGAGTGAGGGAGGGGCAGAGAGAGGGAGACACAGAATCCGAAGCAGGCTCCAGGCTCTGAGCTCTCAGCATAGAGCCCGACGCGGGGCTCGAACAACTGAAGCGAGATCATGACCTGAGCCCAAGTCGTGCCTGACCGACGGAGCCACCCAGGCGTCCCTCCCTTTCTCTCTTTTAAAGGTCCTCTCTCCCTGTGGAATTGCCTCCTCCATGCGCTTAGACTTTTTGAATCACTGACCTTGCAAGCTGCTTCTGTTTTTGCCTGAGGTGCCCTACCTCTTTCCCTTAGGGCAACAAGAACAGAGCCAGTTACCTGCTTGCACGGAGGGAAGACAAAGGGCAGAATATACTGAGAAAAAAAAGAGTTAAAACCTCAAAACATCATCCCTTCACCTTCTTCATCAGAACCAATAGATTGCTTTCCTGTGAAGGTTTCCCAGGACTCCACACCCTTTGATTTGGAGTACAGAAGGAAATGTGATCTGGTGACTTTCTCCAAAGCCAAGTCCTTAAAAGCCCCCACGGTGAGAAGTTGGGGCCATGGTGCCGAATAACGGAGTGCTCTTGTGAGAGTTTCGACTTCTCTCACTCATCACAGAACAGCCTTATGGAAGAAGCCGCCTTTGCTTGCCAACCTCGCCAGTTGGGCCGTCCTCCCTCTGGGCTCTCCTCAAGCTCCCCCTTCCGCTGGTCCCCCCGCCCCCCTGCAGTTCTGCCGCCGTAGGGAGCAGCCTGCTCTCCCAAGGTCTGCAGTGTGATTCAGGGCCCTGTCAACATGAGCTATGGAATCAATCGTTTTCAGATGGATTGGGGGTTTTCTAATTATCATTGATACTGATTACCGAGAGGTGGATTGGACCACAACCAAGTAAATGCTTCTCAGGCATAAGACCACCAAAACGGCCAGGCACGTTGTGCTGGAAGAAATGCAGCTCGGAACCTGAGACTCCGAGAGGTTAAAGGGCTTGTCTGAGTTCAAACGGCGAGTTCGTGATGGGACGGACGTGATTAAAAGCCACCCCCGAGAAGTATGTCAAGCGCAGAGTTGTGATAACATTCGTAGCACCGTCTGATAAAACAACATCATATAATAATTGTCAGCATGGGTTCTAGACCCTGACCGCTGAGTTCCTAAGCTAGTTTCACCACTTATAAACTGCGAGACGGGGCCTTGTTACTTTTCCTCTCTGTGCCTCAGTTTCCTCATCTGCAAAATGGTTGTTATGATGCGTGGATGAGTCAATATATGCAAAAGCACTTAGGACAGCGCTTGGCCCATTGTGGGTATTCATATTCGTTATTATGAAATTGTCGTTACTTTGGAATAATATCTCAGTGGCACATTGAGAGAAGTCTGTAATCACCGAGGAACTGGCGTAATCACTTATTCACTTGTTAAACATCCAGGGAAATCATGGGTTCATTAGATGCTGTAATAATTTTAATAGCCGTGTGTCTGAAAGCTGTAACGTGACTTGGAGGCTTCGTTTTTAATAATAGATGATTACAACGTGTTTGAAAATGCTTATCTTGTATAATGCGTTAAGGGAGTAAAATGATGGAGGGGACATAAATATTATAACTAGCAATTGAAAACTAAAAATTAAAGCAACAGTTAAATGCCATTATTCTCTTATTTTCCATGACTAAAAACAGTTTTTGAAATGTTTATTTTTTTGTTTTGGCAGAGAGGGAGAGTGCACATTCATGCTGGTGCAGTAGAGGGGAGGGGCAGAGGGAGAGAGAGAATCCCAAGCAGGCTCCGTGCTGTCAGCACAGAGCCCAACATGGGGCTTAATCTCACAAACTGTAAGATCGTGACCTGAGCTGAAATCAGGAGTGGAACGCTTAACTGACTGAGCCACCCAGGTGCCCCTAAAAACATATTTAAGTGTGGGTGAGTATGTTTTGAGATGCTATTCTAATACACTGTTGCAGTTTGGAGAGTTAATTTGAAAAAAATATTCCAGGAAAACAATATTTGTTAAAATATTGAAAATTGTTTTCCTCTTTGACATCATAATCCCAGATCTAGAAATGTGTCTTAAGAAAACAAACATGGTCGGGGCGCCTGGGTGGCGCAGTCGGTTAAGCGTCCGACTTCAGCCAGGTCACGATCTCGCGGTCCGTGAGTTCGAGCCCCGCGTCGGGCTCTGGGCTGATGGCTCAGAGCCTGGAGCCTGTTTCCGATTCTGTGTCTCCCTCTCTCTCTGCCCTTCCCCCGTTCATGCTCTGTCTCTCTCTGTCCCAAAAATAAATAAACGTTGAAAAAAGAAAACAAACATGGGGCACCTTGGTGGCTCAGTCAGTTCAGCCTCCGACTTCAGCTCAGGTCACGATCTCACGGTCCGTGAGTTCGAGCCCCATGTCAGCTCTGTGCTGACAGTTCAGAGGCTGGAGCCTGTTTTCGAATTCTGTGTCTCCCTGTGTCTCTGCCCCGCTCCATCCCTCATGCTCTGTCTCCCTCTGTCTCTGAAAAATGAATAAACCTTTAAAAAATTTTAAGAAAACAAACATATAATCAAAATTAATATTTATCCGTATACATTCCATGATAAGTTTAAATTAGGAATTAGAAGTAACTTACAAGCGCAACAATATTATGATACACCCATATAAAGATACATTGTGCAGCCATTAGGAGTCATGCTTATTCTTCAAAAGCTTATTTATTTATTTTTGAGAGAGAGACAGAACACGAGTGAGGGAGGGGCAAAGAGAGAGGTTGAGAGAGAGAATCCCAAGCAGGTTCCATGCTGCCAGTGCAGAGCCCAATGGGAGGTTTGATCCCACAAATCGTGAGATCATGACCTGAGCCAAAGTCAAGAGTCAGACCCTTAACTGAGCGACCCAGATGTCCTAGGAATCATGCTTTTAAGAAATGTTTAAAGGGCATGGGGAGTGCTCACATTGTAATGTTAAGTGAGTGAAGTCCGATAAAGAAAACTGCATATACGGAATATCAGAAATTATGTTTAGTAGTATATAGTAGAACCCTATACTACAGTCAAGTAGGTTATTCAAATAGTGTTTTATTTTTTCTCTTCTAACAAGAAAATATGGATATAGAATGTCCAAAGCTTGTGACTTGTCTCCACAATGTCATCGATGTCCCAGGCTCCTTCTGTCTTTGCATTCTATCATCTTTAGCCTGCGGCTTTTGTCCTCATGCTTGTCACCTCAAGGTCACAAGGTGACTCCTCCATATCCAGCCTCACATGCTTGCTCCAGGCCAGAAAAAAAAAAAAAAAGGAAATAGCAAGGGGAACCTGGTGCTTATTATAATTTTCTGTACAGATAGTCTGAATTGCAATGGGGCGACTTAGGATTTTTCGATTTTACGATGGTGCAAAAGCGTCACGCATTCTGTAGAAGCCACACTTGCAATTTTGGAATTTTTTTTTTTTAACTTTTTTTTCAACGTTTATTTATTTTGGGGACAGAGAGAGACAGAGCATGAACGGGGGAGGGGCAGAGAGAGAGGGAGACACAGAATCGGAAACAGGCTCCAGGCTCCGAGCCATCAGCCCAGAGCCTGATGCGGGGCTCGAACTCACGGACCGCGAGATCGTGACCTGGCTGAAGTCGGACACTTAACCGACTGCGCCACCCAGGCGCCCCCAATTTTGGAATTTTAATCCTTCCCCAGGCTAGGTACAATCTTCTCTCGTGATGTTGGGCCATGGAAGCGCTCATTCAGCCCCTGATCTCAAGGGTAAACAACTGATATACCCGTTCGGTCCCCACAATTCTGCTTATCGTTTTCAGCGTAGTATTCAATAATTTACATGAGATATTCAACACTTTATTATAACATAGGCCTTGTGTTAGATGATTTTGGCCAACAGTAGGCTAATGGAAGTGTTCTGAGCACATTGAAGGTAGACTAGGCTAAGCTATGATGTTCGGTAGGTTGGGTGTGTTATAGGGGTTTTTGACTTTTGATATTTTCAATTTATGACAGGTTTGTTGGGACATAACCTTATTGTAAGTTGAGGAAGATCTGTATTCTTCAAGTTTTCTACAGTGAACATATACTACTCTCATAATCAGATAAAAAGCAATTTTTATTTACTTTATGGTTATTTATTTACTTTTTAAAATAAAGTTTGTTTATTTTTGAGAGAGAGAGAGAGAGAAAGAGATAGAGCGAGCACAGGGCAGAGAGAGAGGGAGACGGGGAATCCCAAGCAGGCTCTGCACCGTCACCACAGAACCCCATGTGGGGTTTTCAACTCACGAACTGTGAGATCATGACCTGAGCCAAAGTCAAGAGTCGGACGCTTAACTGAATGAGCCACCCAGGCACCCCTACAAAGCAATTTCTAAACAAAATTTCACAGATATTTCCTTTCTACTGTGGTAGAATAGCAAACATTGGAAAAACAACCTATATGTTAATAGGTAGATAACTAGTTGGTTATGGTGTATTCATACAATGTGACATCTTAAAAGTTTAGAAAGTGAAATACATCTGAGTATACCAATGTAGAAAATGCTCATCACAGGACATTTTAAAGAGGAAATTTCCGAACACTCTCACTGTTTTTAAATACAGAGACATTTGGACAAGGCATAGATATCTTTATAAACAGTGATGAGGCTCTCTAAGACTATTTCCAAGCTATTAGGTTTTCTTGGGGAAGCAGTATTGAGGGAAGGAAATATCTTTATTATTTTTAAAATTAATACTTTTGGGGCACCAGGGTGGCTCAGTTGGGTAGGCATCTGACTTTGGATCAGGTCATGATCTCACAGTCCGTGAGTTCGAGCCCCACGTCGGGCTCTGTGCTGACAGCTCAGAGCCTGGAGCCTGCTTCCGATTCTGTGTCTCCCTCTCTCTCTGCCCCTCCCCAGCTTGCGCTCTCCCTCTCTCAAAAATAAACATCTAAAAATAAATAAATGAAATCAATACTTTTCTTTATCTGAACTCGTTTTTGCAACAAGACCATGATGTTTTATTATTCGATCTGAAAATATTAGACGTAAACAAGGTATTCAAATTAGCCCAATAAAGGCTTGTGGCCTTTAAGGCTCCAAACTTCTGCTTTCGAGACAGGAACTTTTGTTCCTTTTGGGTATCCCGGAGTAGGAGACATTGCCTTCCACACTTCAGAAATGTGCTGTTGAATGACTGAGTTGATACAGTGCATGGACAAGAGTGACGAAAGGCATCTAGAGAGCCCAGCAGAGTAGGAAGGGCGGTTTCAGACCCAAAGATGCACTGTGTTCTAAAAGGCAAGTCCAAGCTTTAAACACTATACGGCAAGCCTTCAGGAAGGAACAGTCCGATCCCTCTACTTGGTGGTCTTGGGTTTCACATGAATATTTGCTTGGGTTCTTGATTGCCAAAAATGGTCCCATTGTGCTTCTGCAAGCTGTTTATACCTTTCTTACAGGCGATCCTTCTTTCCTGGGCGATAGCGGCAGATGACATTTTGGAGCACACCGCTCTTCCCTCTCTGCGATCCGAAGGCCCCCGATTACCCCTCAGGAGCAACCGCAGCCTTTATGTACACGGCATGGGGAAGGTCTATGACGAGGGGCAAATAGGACCTTGGTTCCAGTGTGAATGGTTTTCCGCTTCCGTCATTTAAACATGCCCCAAACGCTGAAAAATGCAAGGTGTCATTTTACGTATAAAGGCTCCTGCTGGGGGTGGTTGTGGAAAAAAAAGTGTTTCAACTCAAAACACTGAACTTTTGGTATTTCTGCCAAACCAGCTCCCCCCCCTTCCCGACCTTTTGTAAGACAACAAAGTAAAACAAGCAGCTTCTACTCCCAAGAAAGATTTATCTGATTTGTTTAATTAAAAGTAGGAAGAATTTTCTTTCTTAAATTCTTTCCCATTCTTTGATTCCCAATGTCTATGCTTCCAGTATTTTTCCATCTGCTTCCTTTTTTTTAAGAGAGAGAGAGAGAGAGAGCGAGCAAGGGACAGGGGCAGGGGGAGGGAGAGAGAATCTTAAGCAGGCTCCGTGCTCACCTCGGAGCCCGACACAGGGCTTGATCCCACCACCCTGGGATCGTGACCTGAGCTGAATTCAAGAGTCAGGCACTCAACCGACTGAGCCCTCCAGGTGCCCCTCTGTCTCCTTCCATCATCCAGAGAAATTTCAAAGAGGCTTCCCTAACTTCTCTCTTTCCTCTTTTGTGGAGCCCACAATGTGAGAAAGTCAATTACTTGTCTGAGTTTCTGTTTTCTTCTCTGGCCACCTCAGAATCGGATATGAAAATTAATTAATATATATGTGCATTGCTTGTGAAGTCATTAAAGATACGGACAATCAGGGGCACCTGGGCTGCTCGGTCAGTTAAGCATTCAACTCTTGATTTTGGCTCAGGTCACGGATCTCATTGTCCATGGGATCGAGCCCTACATGGGGCTCTGCATTGGCAGCGTGGAGTCTGCTTGGGATTCTCTCTCTCTCTGCCTCTCTCTGCCCCCTCCCCTGTTCATGTACTTCCTCTCTCTCTCTTTCTCTCTCTCAAAAATAAATTAAAAAAAAGGTTTGGGCAATGAAGCGTAAAGCGTTATAACGTTACATCCGCACCTATTGTTTTGAACATCATCTAGGGGGTTCTGGGCCTCTTGTTAATACTGAAATGCCTTGCCTTTAGATTGCATAGTAGGAATGAAAAATTCAGGACATGGAGGGAAACACCAGCAATGGCTGATGGTTCTCATTCTCTCTTGCAGAGTATGCCAAGGGATCTGCTGTTCTCCAAGACCACCTCACAAAGGCCAGTGGGGTCATCCTAGTGGAGATTCTCTACTGCTACCATCACCCGTGGCCACACACTCCATTCTTCAGGCCACCATCTGGACCCACCATGTCCACTTGCTGGAAGAAAAGGTCCTCCCGCATGGGGCAACCTTCACTATCTGGAATGTAGGCAAGCAAGGGTCGAAGGTTGTTGCTTATTGTGACACGGCTGCAAAGAAGATGGAGAAGGCCTTCTACCGCTAGGGGGCTCTCTGGAAAGGCCCAAGCCTGGGGTTTGGATCCTGCACTTCCCAGCAGCTGGGGGGCCCGTCATCATCTGTTAGACCTCTGGGAGCGGGGGGAACCATTGAAGACCACCTGAGTCTCCGGCATCTGTAAGGGGTGGGGACTTTCTTCACTTCAGGTGACAGACCAGCAGCAGCCGCTCCCAGCCCAGGATCCAGACGCCGCTCTGTGGGTGCATCTCACCCCCTTACTGTCTGAGCAGGAGACATTTTGGATGCATCCACAACATTCACCTTTTGAAGTACAGTAGCCTCCCCCGTATCTGTGGGGGAATACATTACGAGAACCCCAGTGGATACCTGAAACCAGGGATAGTACCTAACCCTATATATATTATGGGTTTTTTTTAATTATACATATCTACGTCAACGTTTAATTCATAAATTAGGCACAGTGAGAATGAACAGCTATAATAATAAATGGAACAATTATAACAAGATACTGTAATAAAAGAAATTCAAATATAGTCTCTCTCTCTCTGTCTCAAAATATCCTGTTGTACTGTACTCACAATTCTTGTGATGATGGGAGGTAATAAAATGTCTACCTGATGAGATGAACGGGTGTGAATGACGCAGGCCTTGTGACGTAGCGTTAGGCTATTAGCGACGTTCTGACACCGTGTCAGAAGGAGCATCTGCTTCTGGACCACGGTTGATGATGGGTTAGTGAAATCAAGGACAAGGGGCGACCCCTGTAAGGGCCCTGGTTCCCTGGACCTGGTGGAGAGGACAGTGGACATCTTGAGTGTGCAGACCCACAGGAGATGAGCCCTTTCTCGCCAGCCTGGCCATGGACGTCAGGGCCTCACTGTGGGCCAAGTCTGGGCCCGGCCAAGGCCTGGACACAGGCCGCCTTGTCATCTTGGACCTCAGACCCTGACTGCGTGACTTCAGCCCCTCAAGGGGACTGTGTGCTAGTCTTTTCCATACAAAATGGGAAACCGCATTTTAAGACTTGAATGAAATAAAAGTTCCTCCATTAAGTTAGAAAAGGTTTTTTGAATTCGAATGTATTTTAGTAAAATTCGTTTTGGGACCTTTAAAAACAAATGCATGATGCAAAACTTTTAACCCACTGAAAACTAGCCATCTTCATTTAATGCTTCCCAAAAGAACACTCGATGAAGGTTTTCATGGGTTGTCAAATAAACATACTTAGGAGATGAATTTATGGCAGCATTCAGGAAACAGGGCAAGCCAAGCCATGAAATTGCATCCTGTGTCATTTGGGATGCCTCACTTGCTTACAACTGTTCTGGTAAGCTCTTTTCTGTAATGGCTTTTGAGTAACCATGGCCCTCCTTGCTTCTTGTTGATTGCTGACATCTTTGAACAATTATCATTTTCAGAGTTTTGGACAAAGGGGAAAATGCCTTGGCTCCAATATCCGTCCCTTTCTTAACACTGAACATGTGATCGCTCACTAGGGCCTTGGTTCTCCGTTTTTCCCTGAGGGCATAGGTATTGAAAAGAGAATTGGCTCTGGGGCGCCTGGGTGGCGCAGTCGGTTAAGCGTCCGACTTCAGCCAGGTCACGATCTCGCGGTCCGTGAGTTCGAGTCCCACGTCGGGCTCTGGGCTGATGGCTCAGAGCCTGGAGCCTGTTTCCGATTCTTGTCTCCCTCTCTCTCTGCCCCCCCCCCCCCGTTCATGCTCTGTCTCTCTCTGTCCCAAATATAAATAAACGTTGAAAAAAAAATTTTTCAAAAAAAAAAAAAAAAGAGAGAATTGGCTCAAGCTCACTGGTCTTACCCATCCGATATATGGTTGCTAATACGATATGATTGGCCAGACAGTTTGGGTATAATGTTGTGGCGGTGTGGCCACAGAATTTTGATTTATTCCACAGGCTCTTTTGCTATTTTATTACTTTCCCTGCTCGGGTCCATTTTTTAAAAATTATTATTTTAAGGAAAAAAGTTACAGTTAGGTTACAGCTACACCGCACTGCCACATTAGCCATTTTGTGTTCAGTTTTCATCTTTGACTGCCACAAAGTCTAAGATTTAAAGCACTGATATGAATCATTCCAAGATGTCCTGCTTCTTAAGACAACATAATAGCCGGACCTACAGGTTCCCAGTCTGGTTATTAACGTAATTCAACCAGCCAACCAGCCAGGCAGTGATCCAGTCCATGGCTCAGCCATCGAACCCCAACAAAAAACTAATTTCTCCAGTTGCAGCAATCTTGTGTAAAGGCTTATAATTTGCGTCATGCTCTTTTAACGGACTAGTTTTCCAGAGCGCATCTGGAAAGCGTGTCTGGAAAATGGAGATGCTATGGAAAACAGAAATAAAAGTAGGGTAAAGGGGGATCATCTTCAGATGTGTTCACCATGTTTCCCTCCAGTTCTGTTTTTAGCATTTGACTACACAGTCTGTTCAAGTCCAGATAAATTATTGCTTCCCACAGGTCACTGTCATTCTTTCCATTCATCTCAAAGCAATTCATCATCATCTCCTAAGTGGGTTTTGACTTACGCCGCACATTGGAAGGATAGACCCGAGGCTGGAGGTGAAATATTATCAGAGATTGGGACTACAAACATTAAATGCTTGGCTTTGTTCGTAGGTGCTCCCCAAGTTCGATTATGTACACTCAGGTTTCTGCCACATGCCATTCTGTCCCTTTTGTACAAAACACTCCTTGATTCTCTTGCCCAACTGATTAATTCCTCAAAGTCCTTTGACGTTCAAATCAAGTGTCACTTCTCCTAGAATGGCTGTCTTTCTTGACCTCTCCCCCTAGATAATAAAGGATACAAGTCCTTTTTTTTTTTGATACTTCCCGTTGGCCAGAAAATGTACCGCTTTGAGGTCATTATCCCTCGTGACTGTCGTTAAGTCATTGTTTCACTGTCGCCGCTACGTTGTGAGGAAGATATTAATGCAACCAACCCAGGCGGCAACTGCAGCCTGAAGGTATTAAGTAACTTTTCTTTTTTTTTTTTTAATGTTTATTTATTTATTTTGAGAGAGACAGAGGGAATGAGTGGGGGAGAGGCAGAGAGAGAATCCCAAGCAGGCTCTGCACTATCCTACGAACCATCAGATCACGACCTGTGTCGAAATGAAGAGTTGTATGCTTAACGGACAGAGCCACCCAGGCGCCCCCGTATTACGTAACTCTTCAGATTACACAGTGAGCACACGGTAGAGGCGACATTTGAACCCACGTTCTGTGGTCTGTATTTTGAGCCACTTACAGCCTTGTTTCCCAAAGAGTGGCACATAAACCACTGCTGCTGTGGGGCCAGATTTGAGATGGTGCAGAACATCTTTACGTGAATACTTTCCCCTTTATTCACTTTTGTGAAACATGCAGAGAGTAAGAAAACAAGTCTGTTCTCAGCATTTTACCCACATTGCTTTACTTACTTATTTATAGAGATTTTATATGTTTATATATGTATGCAGGTATTTTTAATTTAAATTCTAGGTAGTTAGCATGCAGTGGAATATGGGTTTCAGGAGTAGAATTCAGTGGTTCATCACTTATATACAACACCCAGTGCTCTTCATAACAAGTGCCCTCCTTAATACCTATCACCAGGGGCGCCTGGGTGGCGCAGTTGGTTAAGCGTCCGACTTCAGCCAGGTCACGATCTCGCGGTCCGTGAGTTCGAGCCCCGCGTCGGGCTCTGGGCTGATGGCTCAGAGCCTGGAGCCTGTTTCCGATTCTGTGTCTCCCTCTCTCTCTGCCCCTCCCCCGTTCATGCTCTGTCTCTCTCTGTCCCAAAAATAAATAAACATTGAAAAAAAAATTAAAAAAAATACCTATCACCCATTTAGCCCAACCCCCACCCACCTCCTCTCCAGCAACCCTCAATTTGCTCTCTATGGTGAAGAGTCTCTTATGGTTTGTTTCCCTGTCTCTTTTTTCTTTCTCCCCCCCTTTCCACATGTTCATTTGTTTTGTTTCTTTAAAATTTTTGTTTGTTTCTTTATTTTGGAGAGACAGCATGTTGGGGAGGGAGAGAGAGAGAGAGAGGGAGACGGAGAATCCCAAGCAGGCTCCCCACCATCAGCACGGAGCCTGATGCAGGTCTCGAACTCGGGAACGGTGAGATCATGATCTGAGCTGAAATCCAGAGCTAACCAACTGAGCCATCCCGGTGCCCCTCATCTGTTTTATTTCTTAAATTCCCCATACGAGAAGTGATATGGTATTTGTCTTTCTCTGACTGACTTATTTCCATTAACGTAACACATTCTAGCTCCATCCACGTTGTTGCAAACGACAAGATTTCATTCTTTTTGATGACTGAGTAATATTCTATTGAATATATATACCACATCTTTTTCATCCATTTATCAGTCAGTGGGCATTTGGGCTTTCTCCACAGTTTGGCTATTGATAATGTTACTATAAACACTGGGGTGCATGTACCCCTTCGAATCTGTATTTTTGTATCCTTTGGGTAAATGCCCAATAGTGCAATTGCTGGGTCATCGGGTAGTTCTGGTTTTCATTTTTTTGAGGAACCTCCACACGGTTTTCCACATTGGCTGCACCAGTTTGCATTCCCACCAACAGCGCAAGAGCGTTCCCCTTTCTCCACATCCTTGCCGACACTTGTTGTTTCTTGTGTTGTCGATTTTAGCCATTTGAACAGGTGTGAGGTGGTATCTCATCGGGGTTTCGATTTGTATTTCCTTGATGATGAGCGATGTGAGCATCTTTCCATGGGTCTGTTCGTCATCTCCACCCAATGTGGGGCCCAACCCTACAACCCAACGTGGAGAGCTGCACGCTCTACCAGCCGAGCCAGCCAGGGCGCCCCACTTCAGATTTTTATTTAAAAGAATAAAATATTTTGTATACAGTTGAAGATCTCTTTGTTGATCTCCTCCAGATCTTATTCCTTTTCAACCCTCCTCAGAGGTAACCACTCTCTTAAATTTAGTGATTATCATTCCTTTACAAGATTTAAGCTTCTGCTAAGTACATATTTATCAATATACAAGATGTAGCATTAAGTTTTGCTTCTCTTCAGACTTTATATAAATAGCAGATCATATGTGTTATTTTGCAACTAGTTTTGTCCGCCCGACATTTTGTTACTGATACTTATTTATTTGATACACGCGGGGGTTTTTTTCGTGAATTCTAAATGCCATAGTCCATTCCATTATATCCATGTCAGATTTATTCATGCGTTCTCCTCTTGACTGACACATAAATTATTCCCAATGTTTGATATTACAGATAATACTGCACTTAGCATTCTTGTGCGTGTATGTCTCCTTGTGTATATGTGCTAGTTTTTCTCTAAGATACAAATCGAGAAACAGAATTGCTAGGTCATAGGTTATATGTATCTTCAAATTTACAAAATATTACCAAGGTGCTCTCCAAAATTTATCAATTTACACACCCACCAGCAGCTTATGAGTGTTTCCTTTTCTCAAAATCATTTCTTAGTTTTTTGCTAACCTCGTGAGTAGGAAATGTTATTTCAAAGGGGCTTTTTATTTGCATTTCCTGATATTAGTAAGGTTGAAGATATTTTCATAGGTTTATTGTCCACTTGGATTTTTTCTTTACCGAATTACCCATTTTTCCTTTTAGAACTTGTTTATTCAATGGGGTGCCTGAGCGGCTCAGTCAGTTAAACATCTGACTCTTGGTTTCAGCTCAGATCACGATCTCACAGTTTCTTGAGTTAAAGCCCTGCATCAGGGATCCTCTGTCTTCCTCTATCTCTGCCCCTCCCCTCACACTCTTTCTGTCTCTCTCAAAATAAATAAACTTGGGCTAGCCGAGGTGGCTCTGTTGGTTAAGTGTCCGACTTCAGCTCAGGTCATGATCTCACGGTTAGTGAGTTTGAGCCCCGCGTCGGGCTCTGTGCTGACAGCTCAGAGCCTGGAGCCTGCTTCTGATTCTGTGTCTCCCTCTCTCTCTGCCACCTCCCACTCATGCTCTGTCTCTCTGTCTGTCTGTCTCTCACTCTCTCAAATATAAACATTAAACAATTTTTTAAAAAACTTAAAAAAAAGAAATTACTTATTCAAAAAGTAATATCCAGTAAAATCCATTCTTTTTGATGTAGAGTTCTATGAGTTTTGACAAATGCATGGAGTTTCATAATCACCACCAAAAACAAGACATAGGACATGACGCCCCTTTGTAGTCAATCCCTCTCTATCCAGGATCCCGGGAAACTTATTTTCCATCCCAATATTTTTGTCTTATAAACAGAACTGTATAGTATGTATATTTTTCGCGTTTGGCTTCTTTTAACTGGCCTCATGTGTTTAAGATTCATCGATGCTATGCATTTCAGTGGTCCTTTATGGTGGCCAAGTGGCATTCTATTGTATGGATCTACGACAGCGTGCTTACTTACCAGTGGAAAGATTGCTTCCAAATTTTGGCAATTATGAATAAAGCTGCCATGAAAGTTTACATACGGGTTTTGTGAAGCACAAGTCTTTATTTCTTGTGGGGAAATGCCTAAGAATAGGATTGCTGGGTCATATGGCGGGTTTAACTCTATAGGAAACTGTCAAACTGGTTTCCGGAGGGGCCCAATATTCTCACCTGCACTTGATGTGACCAGAGATTGGTTTTTCTAGGTTGGCCATTAGTATATAGAAACATCTCACTGTGGTTTTAATTTGTACGTAGCTAATTACTAATGATGTTGAGCGTTTTTTTTTTTTTCACGTGCATATTTGCTATCCATACATCTTCTTCAGTGTCTGTTCAAATCTTGTCCAATTTTTTAAAATGTTTATTTATTCTTGAGGGAGAGAGATAGAGTGTGTACAGGGGAGGGGCAGAGAGAGAGGGAGACACAGAATGCAAAGCATACTCCGGGCTCCCAGTCGTCAGCCCAGAGCCCAACGCGGGGCTCAAACTCACTAACTGTGAGATCACTACCTGAGTCAAAGTCAGATGCTTAGTGGACTGAGCCACCCAGGCGCCCCCAATCTCATCCAATTTTTAAATTGGGTTATTTGTTGTCTTATTTTTGATAAAATAATATCATCGATACAAGTCATTTATCAGAAATGTGATTTGCAAAATATTTTCTCCAAGTCCGTGGCTTGTTTTCTCCTTGTCTTAACAGTCATTCAAAGAGCAGAAGTTTTTCATTTTGATGGCATCCAATTTTCCAATATTTTCTTCTATGGATAGTACTTTTGGTGTCACGGCTAAGAAATCTTTGCCTAACCCGAGGTCAAAAACATCTTGTACAATCTTTTCTTCTAGAATTTTACTCTCTTAGGATTTATATTTAGGTATGTGCTTTCATTTGAGTTCATTAAAAAAAATTTTTTTTAAGTTTATTTATTTTTTTAAGAGACAGACAGAGTGTGAGAGGGGAAGGAGCAGAGACAGAGAGGGAGGTACAGAATCCGAAGCAGGCTCCCAGCTCCGAGCTGTCAGCACAGAGCCCAACACAGGGCTCGGACCCACAGACCTTGAGATCATGACCTGAGCTGAAGTCGGACACTTAACCGACTGAGCCACCCAGACGCCCTTATTTGAGTTCATTTTCAGATAGGATGAAAGATATGAATCAAAATTGTATTTTTTGTGTGCATATCAATATCCTACACGACCCTTTCACCACTAAATTGATTTTGCACCTCTGTCAAACGTCAATTGACCACACATCTGTTAGAATGTTTAAAATTAAAAAGACTGGGGTGCCTGGGTGGCGCAGTCGGTTAAGCGTCCGACTTCAGCCAGGTCACGATCTCGCGGTCCGTGAGTTCGAGCCCCGCGTCGGGCTCTGGGCTGATGGCTCGGAGCCTGGAGCCTGTTTCCCATTCTGTGTCTCCCTCTCTCTCTGCTCCTCCCCCGTTCATGCTCTGTCTCTCTCTGCCCCAAAAATAAATAAATGTTGAAAAAAAAATAAAATTAAATTAAATTAAAAAGACTGATTAAGGGCGCCTGGGCGGCTCAGTCGGTTGAGCGTCCGACTTCAGCTCAGGTCACGATCTCGTGGTCCGTGAGTTTGAGCCCCGTGTCGGGCTCTGGGCTGACGGCTCAGAGCCTGGAGCCTGCTTCTGATTCTGTGTCTCCCTCTCTCTCTGCCCCTCCCCCGTTCATGCTCTGTCTCTCTCTGTCTCAAAAAGAAATAAGTGTTAAAAAAAAAAAAGACTGATTATACCAACTATTGGAGAGGATTTTGAGCAACTGGAACTGTCCTATATTGTAACAAGTTACACATACACCACTCGTAGTACCCAGCCATTCTACTCCAATGCATTTACCCAAGGGAAATGAAAATATTTGTCCATACAAACACTTATACACAGATGTTTTTGCCGAACTTACTTGCAATGGCTCCAAACAAGAAACAACTGCATGAAAATGAAAACACAACCCATCAAAATATGTGGGAGGTGGGCAAAGCAGCAAAGAGAGGGAGATTTGTAGCCATAAAGGCTTATATTTGAAAACAAGATTGCAGATCAATAATCTAAGCCTCTACCATAAGAAACAGTGAAAAGTAATCTGAAATTAGAAGAAAGGAAATAAAACAATGAAAATTGAACAGAAAAACAGCAGAGAGACGAAACGCAAAGTTGGATCTTTGTAAACATTTTAAAAATGCCAAATTGCTATTCCCCGCTGGAAGGAACGTGGAAAATTGTTCACCATGGAAGGTTTAGCAATGGTGTACATGACGTACCTTCATATTCCACTGGCTGCAGTCACATGGCTCCAACTAACTGTATCATTAGCTGGGAAATGCCTATCTGTGTGCCCCCCAAAAAGAGCATATGGATTTGGCTGAGCAGTTTGCCTTCTTTGCCATAAGTTTTACCATGAAGTACGATTGCCGTAGGCTTCTGGTAGAGTTTTAAAATTCATAGTAAGGATATTTATTTCTATTCCTGATTTTCTAACAGTTTTTCCTACGTTGGGTACGATTGCGTAGCTTTCAGTCTCCTATAAATGATATTATATGCGGTTTTCCTCTAATCTGTTAATATAGTAATTTACAGGATTCGTTTTTCCAATTCAGAACCATTCTTTTGTTCTTCAAGGAAATGCGAGGATGTTGTGTTACATCAGGTTTTTATACCCTGCTCAGTTTGGTATTCTTGTGCTTTATTTAGGACATTTTGATTTTTTTTTAATTTTACTTGAGAGGTAGAGCATGTGCAAGCAGGGGAGAGGGGCAGAGGGAGAGAGAGAGAGAGAGAGAGAGAGAGAGAGAATCTTTAGCAGGCTCCACACTCAGCATGGAGCCTGATGTGGGGCTCGATCCCACCATTCTGGGATCATGACCTGAGTTGAAATCGAGAGTCAGATGCTAAACCCACGAAGGCACACAGGTGCCCCCTATTTAGGACATTTTGAATTCATGCTAATATGGATACATGTCCTTTATATGAAATTGTCTGGATTTGGTATCAAAATAATATGTTGGCCTCAGCACAGTTTGGGTAGTTTCCTCTCTTTCTAGTTTCTGAATCAATTTATATAAATAGTGATTATCTCTTTCTAGTAGTTTTGGTAAAACTTGCGGGTAAATCTCCAAGGGCCTGATATCTGTTTCGAGTGTGGTAATGGAGGAGACTTGTTCTCATATTCAATTTCATTTTTAAGTAATCTCTACACCCAACATGGGACTCGAACTCATGACCCCGAGATCAAAAGTCGCACACTCTACCGACTGAGCTAGCTAGGCGCCCTCTCATATTCAATTTTTTAATGATTATCAGTCCACTTAGGTTTTCTATTTCTCTTTTTATCAGTTGGTAATTAATTAGTTTATTTTTATCTCACATCTACCCCCTTTTTCTCTTCACTTGGTAAGCAACAATTTAAATTTAACCTAACATATGTGTGTTTAATGTGTGTTTTTTTCCATGTGTTTGTGTTATTGTCAGGTATGAAGCATTTTTATACACATGTGTTTTAATCTAGGGAAATGGTATTCTATTACACATTGTGTTTCACTCTGGTCCCTACTTTTCTACTCAGCAATATGTTTCTAAGATGCATTCAAGTTGCCGTGAGTGAATCTAATTCATTGCTTCTAATTTCTGTATCAGAACTCCATATGGTTACTTCCACCTTCCTGTTTCCGTAAACAATTCTGAAGTGAATGTTTTGTCTACTCTTACACCAACAGATCTTTTGCTCTCCTATCACCACATGCCTACATTTGGTATTTTGTAGCTTTCGAAAACGTTGCCAGTCTCATAAGTATCAAACGAGATCTTCATTTTAGTTTGCACATCTCTGATTATCAGTGGTTTTTAACATCTTGTCACATACATGCTAGTGTTTTGAATTTATGAATTGCCGGTTCATGTTCTTTATTCATTTGCTATGGGGTTTGCTGCTCTCTTTCTCACTTGCCGATTTTTTTGTGTATTCCAGATATTAATTCCTTGTTTTGTGTATTCTAGGTAGTCTAGATATTAATTCCTTGTTTGCTTTTGAAATTGCAAAAATCTTTTCACCTGCCATAATTCCATTATCGAATAATTTTTGACAGTGATGTCCTTGGTTTAACAGAACTCTGATTTTGATGTGTCAAACTAATCAATGCTTGTCATTATGGTTTGTGCTTTTCAAGTTTTTAAAAGAAGTTCTTTCCTATCATGAGGTCACAAACATATTATCTTGTATTTTCTTTTGTTAACATCACTGTCTTCCTCTTCATGTTTAGATCTTTAATCCAATAAGTGTGTCTTTGTATGTGGAGTTAGATAGGGTCTCAATCATATTTTTCATCAAATAATGAGCTGGTTTCGCCAATATCTGGTGTTACTCTTTTTCCTTCATCGATTTGTTTTGCTATTCTATTCCATAGGTCTATTCTTCTTTTTTTTATTTTTCCAAATGTTTATTTTTGAGATGGAGAGAGAGACACACACACACAGAGTGCAAGTGGGGGAAGGGCAGAGAGAGAGGGAGAGACAGAATCTGAAGCAGGCTCCAGGCTCCGAGCCATCAGCACAGAGCCCTATGTGGGGCTCGAACCCACAAACTGTGAGATCGTGACCTGAGTCAGACGCTCAACCGACTGAGCCACTCAGGCGCCCCAGGTCTATTATTCTTTTTTTTTTTTTATTAATTTTTTTTTCAACGTTTATTTATTTTGGGGACAGAGAGAGACAGAGCATGAACGGGGGAGGGGCAGAGAGAGAGGGAGACACAGAATCTGAAACAGGCTCCAGGCTCTGAGCCATCAGCCCAGAGCCCGACGCGGGGCTCGAAGTCACGGATCGCGAGATCGTGACCTGGCTGAAGTCGGACGCTTAACCGACTGCGCCACCCAGGCGCCCCCCCAGGTCTATCATTCTTAAGTCAACCCTTATCACTACTTATGTAAGGTTGATTTAGCCATTCACATACATCTATTTGTCAATATAAATTTTAGTTAAACTTATTTTTTTTCAACAATCCGACTAAAATTTTGATTGGTATTGTGTTAAACAGATTAAATTAGGGAGAACTGGCATCTTTATAATAAGTTGTCCCATCCAAGAGCATGGACTATTTCTCTATTTATTTAAATGATATTGTGTTCTTCTCTGTCTCTTATTAGAGATTTTCTTCATAAAGGCATTAGTTGTTTTCATCTTTATGTTTGTATTTTCGCTATTAGGATTATTCTCACATTTGATTATCTTTTTTAGTTGGTTATTACTGGTATAGATAAATAATTTTTGTAGGTTGATATTTTATCTGGCAACCATGCTGAATTCTCTTATTAATTCTAATACTTCAGTTTGTTTATTGACTCTGTTGCCATTGATTTTCAGATAATCACATGCTCTCCAAATGATGATAATCATATTCTCTCCAAATGATGACAGTTTCCTCTCCTTTACAATCTTTCATTAATTAATTGATTTCTTAATTAATTTCTTTTTTCTTTATACCATTGGTCAGTGCTGACAATAAAATGTTAATGCTAGCTGGGGCGCCTGGGTGGCTCAGTCGGTTGAGCGTCGGACTTCGACTCAGGTCATGATCTCACTGTTTGTGAGTTCGAGCCCTGTGTGGGGCTCTGTGCTGCCAGCTTGGAGCCTGGAGCCTGCTTCCGATTCTGTGTCTCCTTCTCTCTCTGCCCCTCCCCCGCTCATGCTCTGTCTCTCTGTCTCTCTCTCTCTCAAAAATAAACATTCAAAAACAATTTTTTTTAATGTTAATAGTAGCAATGATACATGGGAATTATGATCTTGTATCTGATCTTAAAAAGAATAAATCTAAATTTTCTCACCGGGGCGCCTGGCTGGCTCAGTTAGTGGAGCACGTGACCCTTGATCTTGGGGTTGTGAGTTTGAGCCTTGTGTTGAGTGTGGAGACAACTTAAAAAAAAATAAAATCTTAAAATATTTTTTAAATTGGGGCGCCTGGGTGGCTCGGTCGGTTAAGCGGCCGACTTCGGCTCAGGTCATGATCTCACGGTCTGTGAGTTCAAGCCCCGCGTCGGGCTCTGGGCTGACAGCTCAGAGCCTGGAGCCTGTTTCAGATTCTGTGTCTCCCTCTCTCTCTGCCCCTCCCCCGTTCATGCTCTGTCTCTCTCTGTCTCAACAATAAATAAACGTTAAAAAAAAAATTAAAAAAAAATTTTTTAAATAAAGTTTCTCCATTTATTATAATATTATTAGTTTTTAATGTATAACCTTGAACATGTTAAGAAATTTTCCTTCTAGAGCACCTGGGTGGCTCAGTTGGTTAAGCGTCTGACTTCGGATCAGGTCATGATCTTACAGTTCGTGGGTTCGAGCCCCACATCAGGCTCTGTGCTGACAGCTCAGAGCCTGGAGCTGCTTCAAATTCTGTGTCTCCCTCTCTCTCTGCCCCACCCCTGCTTGTGCTCTGTCTCTCTCTCTCTCAAAAATAAATAAACATTTAAAAAAAAGAAATTTTTCTTCTATTTCTGGTTTGCTAAAGAATTTTTTTCTCTTTCTCTTTTTTCTTTCTTTTCTTCCCTTCTTTTTAGGGAAAACAGAGAGGTTAATCATATCTTTTTGTGTATTTATGCTCCAGGAACTGTGCTATGCACTTTACACGCTTTGTTCCTTTTTTTTAAAATTTTTTTTAATGTTTACTTATTTTTGAGACAGAAAGAGACAGAGCATGAACGGGGGAGGGGCAGAGAGAGAGGGAGACACAGAATCGGAAGCAGGCTCCAGGCTCTGAGCTGTCAGCACAGAGCCTGACACGGGGCTCGAACTCACGGACCGTGAGATCGTGACCTGAGCCGAAGTCGGCCGCTTAACGGACTGAGCCACCCAGGTGCCCCGCTTTGTTTCTTTTTATTCTCACAGCCACCACTGAGAAATAAATAATATTAATCTGTTTGCCCATGAGAAAACAGAGCCTCAGCGAGGTTCAATTTTATTATATTATCCGAAGAATGATGGAAAGATGGTAGTCAAGCCTTGGTTAGGCTGCCTTCACAGGCAGAATTTTGATGAAATGCCAACATTGATGCATTATTTAGTACTTTCTGTATTAAGCTTTGATTATTTGCGGTTGCCTCTTTGGTTCCTTATTTACTTCTTTCTATTAATTCTGAATATCTTCAAACTTAATCAGCACCCTCTCAGGGATGACCATGACTTCTGGTTTACTTCCCCAGTTTTATTTCTACTGTCCACTGAGCTCCCCTTCGAACTTGTGACCTTTCCACCATTGAAGAAGCTGTAACTACCTGCACACCAATTGGAGAGGTGACCTTAAACCACCTTATCAATTTAATTTTTCTCACACTGGGCAGGATCCAACGTTTATGACAAAAACCAAAGAAATGTCAACAAGTTAGGATTTTTTGGCTTAAAATATCTCCCTATATTTTAATATTTTAAAAGCTTTTTATTTCAGAATAATTATACATTGACAAAAAAAATTTTTTTTAAAGCATGATACAGAATCCGAAGCAGGCTCCAGGTTCTGAGCTGTCAGCACAGAGACCAACGTGGCCCTGGAACTCATGAACCGCCATATCAGGACCTGAGCCGAGGTCGGATGCTTAACCGACTGGGCCACCCAGGCGCCCCATATACTGATGTTTTTGATCCTGCTCATATAATAGCTAAAATTATTTTCTCAAAAGACAAAACATTTGACGTGGATGTAGGAAGGGTAAAGTCTTATTAGAACAGAGAGCATTTCTACAGAAAAGACATTCTATGGCTACAGAAAAGATCAAGGAAAGTGGAGGTTTGTTACCTTCTAAGATGGCTGATTGTGACAAGATCTACCATAAAAGTGAAAGCTCTCAAAAGATACACTCTCAAAAGATGGTTCCAGGGGGCACCTGGTCGGTTCAGTCGATTAAGCATCCAACTCTTGATTTCAGCTCAGGTCATGATTTCATGGTTCATGGGATAGAGGCCTGTGTTGGGCTCTGCACTGATAGCATGGAGCCTGCTTGGGATTCTCTCTCTCTCTCTCTCTCTCTCTCTCTCTTTCTGTCTCTCACACATACACACAATAAGTAAATATACTTTAAAAAAAGATGATGGTTCCAAGGCTCAGGTCTATGACACCTTATTTTGGAGGAAACAACCTACTCTAGGGAGACTGGCAGCACAGTATGGTGAAAAGGGAGGAGGTTTTGACACAGGCATAGGTCTAAAGCCTAGTTCTTCCGCTCACTAGCTATATAACACAAGGCAAGGTGGTCATCGTTCATAATCCTTAGTATTCTCATCTGTAGAAAGGGGGATAATAATATGTCCTCCATAGGGTGGTTGGGTGATGAAATTAGGTAACATCTATAAAAGCATATGGCACATGGCAGGCACTCAATAGATGATGGCTCATATTATCATCATTGGGTATAACAGCAATGTTTTCAAAAGGAAGACAAGGGATGTCAGAAACTGAATACCATTCATTGGCTTTCCTGACCGTGGATTTCATAAACTTGTAGCCGAGACTAGCAGCATGCCTCATACAGAAGATGACTGGTAGAGGCTGGGCTAAGATATCACAGAAAACACCCATGGAAAGATGTAGAAAGAATATTTATCCTAGGTGAATGAACACTAGCCATTTGATCTCAGCAAATCATAACATTCTCTTCAAGCCGTGGCAGGGCCCACCGTAAGTTTTGTAGACTCGCCATCCCATACAGGGGGAAATACCCATCAGGTGTGGGGAGGTGTGAACATTGGGTTTGCTATATTTTGCACCCTTTTTGCCCCCATGTTTGACACCTGGAGACAGCTCATCACTGTGATAGCAGGTGATAATTCCCCTACTCTGGTAGTCATATAACCCAGGCCCAATTTCTGTGCTGAGGTCTTGGACTTCTTGCTGGGCCAGCACTGGGGCAACGTCTACTTTGCTGTGCCAGTACTCGAGGATCTGGGAGTTTCCCATTTTGGTCCTCACTTGGGCCTCCTTGGGTCACATCCCGCCACGGCCAGTCACTCGAGGCACAGCTAATGTGTGCTATCATATTGGCAAAAACAACAGAAGCAAAGCAACATGGGCTCAAAGCACATGAAGAACAGGCTTACCGGGCAGGAGCCAACATCGGTGAAACAGAATAAAGCTGTAAACATGGTGGTTCAAGGGAGAAGTGTCCCTGTATAAGACGAAAAGGTGGAAAAAGAGCCAGGCACAGTTCTTGACTATTGTTTGGGGCGGGGTGGGGGGGAATGATGCTAAAGGACTCTGGTTCCTGGGAATAAAGCCATCAGAAAATGAGAGGACCTTCTGGAGTTTGGGGGTTTTTCAGTAAGAAATTAAAAGACCGATCAAGAAAGTTCTAGTATCAGTTCTCTGTTTACTGCATGGCTCCATTTTCCAGTGTTAGGCCTGCCCGTAGCAACGTTTGGCACGACCCTCAGAAATTATAGTAAGGGGGCACCTGGATGACTCAGTCGGTTGAGCGTCCGACTTTGGCTCAGCTCGTGATCTCAGGGTTCATGAGTTCGAGCCCCACATGGGCTTCCTGCTGTCAGCACAGAGCCTGCTTCAGATCCTCTGTCCCCCCTTTATGCTCCTCCCCTTCTCATGCTTTCTCTCTCTCTCCCTCTGAAACATAAATAATAAAAAAAAAAAACATTTTATTAAAAAAAAAAAAAGGAATTACGGTTAAAAGGCAGACTGCAACCAGAGAAAAGAAAGGTTGGACACTCAATACAGAATTAGTCAACGCTTTTGAGTTTTAGTGCTTTCACGTTAAGAAAGCAAAGGATAGTAATTGGAGGCTAGCTTCCAACCCACTAGCCCACGTAGCAACACAGGCTCAGAAAATGTCACGCGAGAACCTTTCAGCCAATGTTATGAGAGGAAAAAAAAAAAATACAGAGCGAGCTAATGGCCATAAAGAATTTATGGGGTCCTGTTAAAACAGAGTGAAGTTATGAGGGTCAAGAACAAAAAATAATCACAACTTGAGGGATGAAAGAGTCGAGCACCTGAATGGGTGACTCACGTCCTAGAAAAGTGGTAGACGAATTAGTCAAAGGATCATCGTGAGTACTGCGGAGTACTGACTTCATAAGGAATTTATAAATACTCCCTATGGGCTTATAATTGAGCTTGCCGGTGGAGAATTTGGGACTAGAAATGTGTAGAATAAAGGCAAAGCGGCCTGTTCTTGAATCACAGCTCTAAGCAGTGAATAAAGGACGGCAGAAATTTGTCAAAGTGGTGAGGTGAAGCTGGTTATATGAACATTGTCAGTTTCTTCCATATTTTTCTAGGGACCTAAGGGGACAGCGGGAGCCGGGGGCCTCCTCTAGACACCTAGGCAGGGGACGATCCTGTCCCTCCCATTCATTTCATATGCAGAACCAGCTTCGAATCAAACAGAATGTACTGAAACGCAGAGAAAATTCTTAAGCAGCCATCAAAAACTAATGAAAGTAATTTTTGAGAACAACACTGTATTCAACAGCAATATGGTGTGTAGGAAGAACATTGGCCTCGGAATCCAAGCCAGTTCTATTCCTAAATCTGCTTCTGCCATGCACAGCAGACGACTGACATATGATACTCCCTCCTAAGCCTAAATGGCCATGACAAGATCAAAATAAGGAAAAACCTACGTTTCCCAAGGGGTCCAGGAAAGGGAGCTATCCACATGATAAAGACTTTGCATGATTCCCGGACCCATGTACTATTTGTTGCCTGGTGATGTTACAGGTGAAGTGCCCCTATTCTCACTTTACCAGGAATCTTATACTATCATCTTCTTTTTTCTTTATTTTCCTGTGATCTTCTGGCTCATTCCCATCAACATTTATACTCCAGTGTCTCACATCTTAATAAACACTGCTGGGACCCTGCAGGTCCCTCCACATCACCGTATTGCTCAGTGTGTGTGAAAAATGGTACGGCCATGAGATAAATCTAAGACAAATGAGGTTAAGCAAAACCCTCGTAGTCTTCGGTGTGAATTTTAGACTAAAAAGTCCATGCTATCTAAACCGACGAACAGAATAAAGGAAAGACTTCCTGCTTCTTTGTTGTAATTCCAAGCTCCAAGCTCCAAGCAGTGAACAGAGAATCAGGGCTATGATTTGACACCAGTGAAAGCAGTGTCAAAGTTGGAAGGTGAAGCTGGTTCGATTTGGACCATCCTTGATTTCTTCTGTATTTTCCCACGTTTCTTTGGCGGCTCAAGGTGTCTTTCCTTTGCCCTGTGATTACGAATCGTGTAGTTCACAGTGAACATCAAACTCAATGGGGAGAAACTGAGAGCTTTCCCCCCAAGGTCAGGAAGAAGACAAGCATGCCCACTCTCACCACTTTTATTCAACATAGTACAGAAGTCCTAGCTACAGCGATCAGACAATAAAAAGAAAGAAAAGGAATCCAAATTGGCCATGAAGCAGTCAAACACTCACTATGTGCAGATGACATGATACTCTTTATAGAAAACCCAAAAGACTCTACCAAAAAACTACTAGAACTGATAAGTGAATTCAGTAAGGTTTCAGGATACAAGATCAATGTACAGAAATTGTTGCATTTCTACACACTAATAATGAAGAACCAAATAGAGAAATTAAGAAAACAATTCCGTTTACAATTGCACGAAAAGTAATGAGATGCCTAGAAATAAACCTAACCAAAGAGGTAAAAATATCTGTACTCTGAAAACTATAAAACACTGATGACAGAAATTGAAGATGCTCATGGATTCGAAGAACAAATATTGTTACAATGTCTATACTACCCAAAGCAACATACACATTTAATGCAATCCTTATCAAAATACCAACAGCATTTTTCACAGAGCTGGAACAAACAATCCTAAAATTTGTGTGGAACCACAAAAGACCCAGAATAGCCAAAGCAATCTGAAAAAAAAAAAAAAAAAAAAAAAGAACAAAACTGGAGGCATCACAATTCCAGACTTCAAAATGTATTACATAGTTGGGGCGCCTGGGTGGCTCAGTCGGTTAAGCGTCCGACTTCAGCTCAGGTCACGATCTCGAGGTCTGTGAGTTCAAGCCCCGTGTCAGGCTCTGGGCTGATGGCTCAGAGCCTGGAGCCTATTTCTGATTCTGTGTCTCCCTCTCTCTCTGCCCCTCCCCCGTTCATGCTCTGTCTCTCTCTGTCTCAAAAATAAATAAGCATTGAAAAAAATTTTTTAAAAATTGTATTACAAAGCTGAAGTAATCAAAACAGTATAGCGCTGGCATAAAAATAAACACATAGACCAATGGAACAGAATAGAAAACCCAGAAATCAATCCACAATGATATGGTCCACTAATCTTCAAACAAAGTAGGAAAGAATATCCAATGGGAAGGGCACCTGGGTGGCTCAGCTGGTTAAGCAATTAAGCATCAGTCTCTTGATTTTGGCTCAGGTCATGATCTCATGGTTTGTGAGACTGAGCCCCGCGTTGCACTCTACACTGTCAACACAGATCCCGCTTAGGATTCTCTCTCTCTCCTCTCTCTCTGCCCCTCTCCCTGCTCGCATGCTCTTTCTCCCTCTCAAAATAAATAAATAAACTTAAAAAAAGAATATCCAGTGGGGAAAAGACAGTCTCTTCAACAAATGGTACTGGGAAAACTGGACCAACATGGAAAAGAATGAAACTGGACCGCTTTCTTACACCATACACAACAATAAATTCAAAATGGATTAAAGACCTAAATGTGAGACCTGAAGCCATGAAAATCCTAGAAGAGAACACAGGCAGTAATTTTTCTGATATCAGCCACAAGAACATTTCTCTAGATATGTCTCCCAAGGCAATGGAAATAAAAGCAGGAATAAACTATTGGAACTACATCAAAATAAAAAGCTTCTGCACAGCAAAGGAAACAATCAACAAAACTAAAAGGCAACTCACTGAATGGGAGAAGATATTTTTGCAAATGACATATCTGATACAGGGTTAGTCTCCAAAATATCTAAAGAACTGATACAACTCGATACCCAAAAAGCAAATCCATCAATTAAAAAAACGACAGGAGACATGAACAGACAGTTCTCCAAGGAAGATATACAGATGGCCAACAGACACATGAAAAGATGCTCAACATCACCATCACTCATCATCAGGGAAGTTCAAATCAAAACTACAAGGAGATATCACCTCACACCTGTCAGAATGGCTAAAATCAACAACACAAGAAAAAACAGGTGTTGGTGAGGATGTGAAGAACCCTTGTGCCCCGTAGCTGGGAATGCAAACTGGTGCAGCCCCTGTGGAAAACAGTATGGAGCTTCCTCAAAATGTTAAAAACGGATCTATCCTATAATCTAGCAATCATACTACTGGGTATTTAGCCAAAGAATACAAAAATACTAATTCAAAGGGATATGTACATCCCTATGTTTATAGCAGCATTACCTGCCATAGCCATCATATGGAAACAGCCCAAATGTACATTGACTGATAAATGGGTAAAGAAGATGTGATATACATACATATATATATATATATGTATATACACACACACACACACACACACACACACAATGGAATATTATTCAGCCATAAGAATTAATAAAATCTTGCCATTTGCAATGACACTGATGGAACTAGAGAGTATAACAGAGAAAGACAAACACCATATGACTTCACTCATATGTGGAATTTAAGAAACAAACAAAAACAAGCAAAGGGGAGTGAAAGAGAGAGACGGAAAGAGAGAGACAGACAGACTCTTAGCTACAGAGGACAAACTGATGGTCATCAGAGGAGAGGTGGGTAGGGGGATGGGTGAACTAGGTGATGGGGATTAAGGAGTGCTCTTGTTGTAATGAGCACTGGGTGATGTATGGAATTGTTGAATCACTATATCGCACACCTGAAAGTAAGCTAATGTAATATAACACTGCATGTTAACTATGCTGGAATTTAAAATAAAATAAAATTTAAAAAAGAATTGTGCGGGTCGTAGGACTGTAAAATTATTAGACCCATTTTCCCATGTGACCAATATATTCGCTAAGGAGTCTTTACATGTTGCTCTGAGGTAATATTTGCAGGACAAAAACCTTGGAATGGCTCCCAAAGCGTCAATCTGTTAGTCTGTGCCAAGTAAGATAGCTGAGCAAACATAACCCAAGTAGTCAAAAAGGACCAACTGGATGGCAGCAGTGGTTGTGGAGAATAACAGGTAACTGTACACCCATACTTCCACTTGGAAATCAAAAGTGTGGGCTGGATATTTGGCTCTTGGAATTACATCCAAGTTAGGTCGTTAATAATAGGCAATCTGAATCTTCAGGTCATGCAGTCTGCAGCCTCTAGTGTCACTGAAATGCAGGCAACATATAGTGTTCATAATTAGCCACATTTGAAAATCCTGGCACAGAGCAACTGGCCTGTATTCCTGTTGAATGATCGGGTCTAACCCTTTGGTTGGAAATACAGATCCTGAGACTTCTTCCCAGGAAACACATGAACTCAAAATGGGGAGCTGTGATACAGTTTTTTTCCTATTGTCTTTGCAAAGGATGTATGATATGTTGATGAGAAGTGAAATGCATCACCTATATTATAATGTATGGTTTCCTCTTGAAGAAGTAGTTTGCACATTGGCAGTTGGAGAAATCTATCTACCGTGGTGTAGAATTCAGTACATGGGAGAGAGAATTATTGAAAATACTAAACCACATGACTGAATCACTTTGCATATTCCATACAATTTTGGAACAGTCTTAATTAATCAAGAATGAGCTAAAACCATGAAAAATGAACTCAGAAACTTGACAGTTAGAGGACTGCAAAGGCCAAAATCAAATACTTTTTACTGTGCCTTGGAGTAGTTACTGAGTTTTACCGGGTATATATAAAATTTTTACCTCCTGTTGAGCAGCCATTGTGGCAAGACATTTCTGCTCTCAATACTCATGCTTCTTAAAGGATAGAACAGGACAAAGAGATTGTAGCATTTGGGTTTTGGGTTATAACAAAAGTTATCGAAAGACACTCTTCGGATGTGTATTATTACTGTGTATTTTCTTTTCCTGCACGTTTCTCTACTTATATGATGATAAATGCCTCATTCAGGCTTGATGAGATTGGTCAGGTCAGCAAGACCTAGAACTGCACCAACCACAGGAGGATGATTCAGGCAGGTAGAGAGTTAATATCAGGGAGATCGCAGGAACCTGGCCATTGGCCATAGGCACTAAGGTTAATATACAACATTCCCACCAACCTAAACATTTACGGATGGATGAAAGGATAAAGGAAATGTGGCGCGCGCGGGCACACACACTCCTCTCCCTCTCCCTCTCCCTCTCTCTCTCTGGAATACTATCAGTCATAAAAAGAAGGAAATCTCACCATCAGCAACAAAATGGATGGACCTTGAGGGCATTATTAGCATAATAATGAAATAATGCAGACAAACACAAATAATGTGTGTTCTCACTTACATGTGGAATATTTTCTTATTAAGTTTTTATTTTTTATTATTGTTTTTTTAATAAGTATTTTATTTTTTTTTAAATATGAAATTTATTGTCAAATTGGTTTCCATACAACACCCAGTGCTCATCCCAAAAGGTGCCCTCCTCAATACCCATCACCTACCCCCCCACCCCCCATCAACCCTCAGTTTGTTCTCAGTTTTTAAGAGTCTCTTATGCTTTGGCTCTCTCCCTCTCTAACCTCTTTTTTTTATCCCCTCCCCCATGGACTTCTGTTAATGGAATCTTAAAACAAACAAACAAACAAAAACAAAAAAAACCCTCATACATACAGAGAACAGATTGGTGGTCACCAGAGTCAGAAGATGGAAAGTAGGCAAAATGGGTCAGGGAGGCCAAAAGGTACAAACTTCCAGTTAGAAAATAAATAAGTCATGGGGCTGTAATATACAGTATGTTGACTATAGTTAATAATCCTGTATTATATAGTTGAAAGTGGCTAAGAGAGTACACCTCCTTTTTAATTTAATTTAATTTTAATTTTTTTAATGTTTATTTTTGAGTGAGTGAGAGAGAGACAGAGCGAGAGAGCGTGAGAGCAGGGGGTGCAGAGAGAGAGGGAGACACAGAATCAGAAGCAGCTCCAGGCTCTGGGCTGTCAGCACAGGGCCCGGCGCGGGGCTCGAACCCACCGACCGCGCGAGATCATGACCTGCGCTGCAGTCAAACGCTTAACCAATTGAGCCACCCAGGGGCCCCTAATTTAATTTACTTTCATTTAAATCCAAGTCAGTAGAATGAGAGTAAGTGTAAGAGTATAGACCTTAAATGTTTTCATCACCGGGAAAAAAAATGTGTGACTATGTACGGTGATGGATGCTAACTAGACTTCCTGTGGTGACCATCTCACAACATATTCAATCATTATGCGGTACGCCTGAAACTAACATAACCTATCGAATATATATCAGTTTGAAAGTTTTCAAAAGTTAAAAGAAATACAATACTGCCCCTTCAAGGAGCACTTTGGGGTAGGAGTCACGGCGAGACTCGAGGTCTGCAGGAACTAGGGGCCAAGCAAAACTCAGACACCCAAGAAAGTATATTGACAGGAACTGGCGTGCAACGCAAGTGGCTTTATCAATAACAACCGTATCAGAGCGCTATTACCAGAACGAAGTGTAGAAATAGAGCAGAACCGCTGGTTCTACGAGTGGATAATAGGTAGAGATTGTCACAGGGCTTCTGTCTTGTGGCCTGGTTTTTACCAGAGCTTGGAGCCAGGTTAATCCTATCAGTAGGATATTGTGGCCCTGACTGTGGTATTGGAGATGAGCATTAGTTAAATCGCTGCTCACGAAATAAGTCATTTCTTCCGATACAGGAGTTGCAAACGATGGCCTCCTGCCTGTTTCTGTATGGTCCACAAGCTAAGAACGATTTTGACATTTTTAAGCTGAAAGAAATCAAAAGAACAACATTAAAAAAATTTTTTTTGATGTTTATTTATTTTTGAGAGCGAGAGAGGCAGAGCATGACTGGGGGAGGGTCAGAGAGAGAGAGGGAGACAGAATCCAAAGCAGGCTCCGGGCTCTGAGCCGTCAGCACAGAGCCCGACGTGGGGCTCGAACCCACAGACCGTGAGATCATGACCTGAGCCGAAGTCGGTGGCCCAACCGATTGAGCCACCCAGGCGCCCCAAAAGAAGAATAACATTTTAGTGACCCATGAACATGTATGAAATTCAAATTCCTGGGGCGCCTGGGTGGCTCAGTGGGTTAAGCGGCCAGCTTCGGCTCAGGTCATGATCTCGCGGTCCGTGAGTTTGAGCCCCACGTCGGGCTCTGTGCTGACAGCTCAGAGCCTGGAGCCTGTTTCAGATTCTGTGTCTCCCTCTCTCTCTCTGATCCTCCCCCATTCATGCTGTCTCTCTCTCTGTCTCAAAAGTAAATAAACGTGAAAAAAAATTAAAAAAAAAATTCCAAGGCCCGTAAATGAAGATTTATTGGAACAGAATCACACCCATTTGTTTACGTATTGTCTAAGGCCGCTTTCATGCTACAACGACAGAGTTGAATGCTTGTGACAGATTCCGCATGGCCTGCAAAGCCTCAAATATTTACCATCTGGGCCTTTCTAGGAAAGTTTGCCAACGCTAGTTTAGTCTATAAACTCCACGGATACGCAGAAATCGCCGAGCCCGAATATTAGGGCCTAATCATGTTTAATTCCCTAAGAAGTTGCACCCAATTCTGCTAGAAGTGGCAGAGAGAAGCTAGCGATCAACAAGTATCATGTTTCTGTGACTCTTTAAGCACTGGCAAATAGAGGAGTTGAGTGACACAAGGTAGAGGAGGTCGCCTTCTGTTCATCTCTGCCTTTCCTTACCCTGCACCGACAGAGGCTAATTCTACCTCCTACCTCTAGTGAGCCAAATACTACCTAAGAGAGCAGGATGTCAGGCATTCCATCCTGCCAGTATGAGTGATAGAATTGACATTGCTCTCCAAATTCCTCTACGTCTGGTGGGCATGTGCTGAACTACATTCTCTTCTTTGAGGCAGCAGTGTTGGGCTGACCTCTGTGACTAGCTTTTTGCCTTGGTCTTCTGACTAGGGCTGTCATTCTCACCTTGAGGCTAGACCTTTCTCTGAGTTCTGGCCTGATTGGCCAGTGCTCTGATGTTCTACGAAATCCCTTGTACTCTCATGGTCCCTGGGAGCTGGATTCGGCCCTGCATGGCTTCCTCTTTGAGCCGGCATCTTGCCCTGATCCCAAGAGACCATCTGGTACCAGGTCTTACCCTCAAATGTTTGGTCCCATTGCTGTCCCTTACCTCAATTCCAGGACCTGGTCATCCTTTGAATACAGGTCAAGTTTCCCTCATCCTTCGAACTCTGATTTGATGTGCTAACCGCAGTCTTGAAGGTACAGTCTTACGACTGAGTGAGTCCATTGAATTTCAGTCAGGCCCTTCCCAAGATTCTTTCCTGCCCCTTCTCTCTTCTTCCTTGTGCTGAGGTCCCAGCATGCATCATGGTCCAGTCTATGTTAATTATAACAGCTAACAGATCACAGACCATTAGACCTGGAAGGAATCTTACAATTTACTTACAGATGAGAAGACCAATTAGCATGTCCACAGAGGGGAATATACATATCAGTTCAGTCTAAGAACTAAGGAATGAACAGCCCCATAGCCTCCAGGAAGTGCTTTGGAAATAAAAACTAAATTAAATGTAGTAAATTGTCTTTTTTTTCTTTTTTAAAGTTTATTTATTTATATTGAGAGGAAGAGAGAGAGAGAGAGAGAGAGAGAGAGAGAGAGGGAATCCCAAGCAGGCTCTACTCACGGTCAGTGCAGAGCCTGACGTGGGACTCAATCTCTCCAACTGTGAGATCATGACCTGAGTGGAAACCAAGAGTCAGACACTTAACTGACTGAGACATGCAGGCACCACAGATGTAGCAAATTGTCTTTAGTGAGTCAATTCTGAATTTATTTATTTATTTATTTATTTATTCAGTTCATGATTTCAGGAGTAGAATTCAGTGATTCATCGCTTACCTATAACACCCAGTGCTCATCCCAACAAGTGCCCTCCTTAATGCCCATCACCCATTTGGCCCATTCTCCCACCCAACACCCCTCCAACAACCTTCAGTTGGTTCTCTGTATGTAAGAGTCTCTTATGGTTTGCCTCCTTCTTTGTTTTTATTTATCTTAATTTTCCTTCCCTTCCCCTGTGTTCACCTGTTTTGTTTCTTAAATTCCGTATATGAGTGAAATCATGATATTTATCCTTCTCTGACTGACTTATTTTGCTTAGCATAATACATTCTAGTTCCATCCACTTTGTTGTAAATGGCAAGATTTCATTCTTTTCCATCGCTGAGTAATATTCCATTATATATATAATATATATCTTCTTTATATAATAATATACATATATCTCATAGATATAGATAGATAGATCTATATCATAGATATAGATAAATAGATAGATAGGTAATAATATATATATCTTCTTTATCCATTCACAGCCACTCTGGAAGATGGTATGGAGGTTCCTGAAAAAATAAAAAATAGACCTACCCTATGTCCCAGCAATTGCACTCCTAGGTATTTATCCAAAGGATACAAAAATGCTGATTTGAAGGGGCACATGCACCCCAACATTTATAGCAGCATTATCAACAATAGTCAAATTATGGAAAGAGTCCAAATGTCCATCAACTGCATTTATTTACTTTTGATTAATCATTTAAAAAAAAAAAGAAAGCCCAATAAGGGGCGCCTGGGTGGCTCAGTCAATTCAGTGTCCGACCCTTGATTTCAGCTCAGGTCATGATCTCATGGTTTGTGAAATCAAGCCACATGGCCGCACTGTCAGCACAGAGCCTGCTTGGGATGCTGTCCCTTTCTGCATCTAACCCGCTTGCGTGCACGTGCACGCTCTCTCTCTCTCCCAAAATAAATAAATAAACATTGAAAAAAAAAAACCAAATAAACCAAAGCGAGGAGAAATCAAAATGATTGTAACACGTCTGTCCCCCCAAAAAAGGAGGAGTAAGAGAAGGAAACCCAACATTTGAAGCCATATGCAAATAGGATTACTTTTGCTAAGATATCCCACTTTGATTCCGTTTTTCATTTCTGTCATTTATCTCACAAACTGACTCCTGTAAGGCCTAAATCTTGACAGGGAAAGTCTCCAAATAAAATCGCCCATTGCACTTGCTCAGTTACATTCCAATTTAGCAGCCAGAACAGCACAGGTACTGACCAAATGAGAAAGGATTCCAGCTTATCATCAGTTCTGTCTCTACCTACAGAGGCTAAACGAAAGGAGAACCTCGGTGCTTATTGGCAATTGCCCATGGAAATCGAGGCAAAAGTCCTGCGTTATCACAGGAAGGTAGTGGGGGAGGTGGAGTGGGAGTGGAGATTTGGGTAGAATCGCCCTCCCCTGGCTCATTATTCAGAACTATTTCCCTGTGGGGCACCGTCCTTACCTCGTGTGTGGTTGCTGAACCAGACCACAGCATACCAGTTCCAATCAGTTAAGCAATCTTAAAGATCTAGCAATGCATTTTCCCTCTGGGTTCATGCTGCTGTGAATGGTCACAAGATTATGAAGATGGCTGAACTGATTTGATTATCATGCCTAGAGTTTCAATGTAGTTACCATGCATAGATGTGTATTTTTTAGATTTACTGCAACAGCTCTTCCTCTGACCTAACACTTCTTGTTTGTTTGTTTGTTTGAGAGAGAGAGACAGAGAGAGAGAGAGAGCACGCACATGCATGTGAGCAGGGAAGGGGCAGAGAGAATCTCTGAATCACGGAACCGAACATGGGGCTCAGTCTCACAATCGTGAGATCATGGCTTGAGCTGAAATCAAGAGTCAGACCCTTAACTGACTGAGCCACCCAGCTGCCACTGCCCTAACAGTTCTAATATATAAAACATTCAATAGCTCTTGGCTGGCTACGGGCAAACACATCATAGTCTGAATAAACATTTGCTGCCTGGCGTTTAATGCCTAACTGTACAAGTCGTAATAGAATAGCTCAGATGTTGTCTTAAAAGCGGAGTGTGCCTTAGATTAGGCAGGGGACGATTTTGTTGCCCGTTCCCAGGGGGCATTTGGCAATGTCTGGAGGGGGTTGTCACAACAGAGAGTGACCTCTACCCAAGAGATGCCACAGGGATGCCACTCAACCTTGGACTCTTAACATTTTGGACCAGAGAGTTCTGGTCCCCTTAAAAAACCAGATTGTTCTTGATGTCCCCTTAAAAAAAGAACTATCTGGTCCAAAATGTTAAGAGTCCAAGGTTGAGAAACCCTGGATTAGGCAGATAAGAGATGTGGAGCAATTTGGCTTTTTAAAAGTGGATAAGGAAAGATGAATACGTAAAGCACAGAGGAGTTTTAGGGGAGTGAAACTGTTTTTGCATGATACTCTAACGATGGATACATGTCCCCATACATCTGTCAAAGCTCAAAGAATGTGCAATATCAACAGTGAATCTTAGGGGCGCCTGGGTGGCGCAGTCGGTTAAGCGTCCGACTTCAGCCAGGTCACGATCTCGCGGTCCGGGAGTTCGAGCCCCGCGTCGGGCTCTGGGCTGATGGCTGAGAGCCTGGAGCCTGTTTCCGATTCTGTGTCTCCCTCTCTCTCTGCCCCTCCCCCGTTCATGCTCTGTCTCTCTCTGTCCCAAAAATGAATAAACGTTGAAAAAAAAAATTAAAAAGAAAAAAAAACAGTGAATCTTAACGTAAACTCCGGACTTCGGGTGATAAAGATATGCCAGTGTAGAGTCATCAACTGTGACAAACGGTGTAGGATGTTGGTGGTGGGGGAGGCCATGTGTGCATGTGGGCAGGGGATACATGGGAACTCTCTGTCCTCTCTGTTCCCTTTGGCTGTGAACCCAAAAATACTCCTTAAAACAGTCTTTTAAAAAGAAGATGAGTCGCTGGAAATAGAATTTTGGATTGCAAAAAATAGCCAGGTCGCCTTTATTCTGAAATATCTTGGAGGAAACTGGATTTCTCCTGTGAGGAGTACTGCGTGCGTCAAGATGACAAACGTTGTCGTGTGACATATTTTCCCCGGCTCAGGGCCTGATTCCACGAAAGGTTTCTGAAATTGAGCTTCTGAGCAGATTCAGAAAATCTGACTTGGAATGCTCCTCCCTTGCTACCAGCAGTGGAGACCTGGAAAAAATAAAAGCTTCTAGTCGACTGTTTTTGCAATACACACGAGAGTAATGATAAATTCACTTAAGTCCAGTATCAAGAGCTAGAAAGTTCTGTGATGCAGGAAGGGAAGAAAAGAGCCCTAATGAAAGAAACTTCAGTCTTCAGTCTGCTAGACTTACTGGCAAGAGTAGTTAGTACGTCTGCTATATGCAAAATTCCATTCACAAAGCAAAGAGCAGAATGGCCTTGCAGAACCGAGTTATTGCCAATAGGACAAAAATAGACTCAAGGCGATAAAAAAAATCTCCAAATCAATCTTTTGGGTTTTTTTTTTTTTTAGCAGCTATTCCTCGAATTACTGAAATGTAAACGTTATTGAGGATTTTAACATTTGAGGGTGTTCTCCTTATTTCTTCTCTTTTCATGTTTCAGAAATTAAATGTCAAGCACTGTAATAACAAAGTGCTAAGATTATAAATTTAAACTCATGGAAGTGCAGGAAATGTGCAGAACTCCCTAAGGCTAACAGGACGTGGCCAATCTGTATGTCCAACTATTAAAATTATAGGACGTAGTTTATCCAAAACTCAACATTATTTACCACATAGCATTTGGCATTTCATGCTATTGTCACGGCCTACATATCATTGGGACTTTTGTGAAAGAGATTGTTAGCTCTTGCCAAGTTCAAATGCCTAGCCAAATATTTTGTTCCCAGGTTTTTTTTCCCCAGTACCTAGAACCATACGTAGTCAATATATTATTACAGATATAATTTATGAATCAGTAAGACTGGCTACTTCCTCTGCTGAACTCCTCAAGGTCAAGAATCATCTCTTATTCATCCAACAGCACAATGCCTACTTAATGTATGTCCTGGCATTACCAGAGGCGATCAATGAATATATATTAAATTTTATTGACTATATGAACATCAACTGCTAATCATTCACATGGGAAAATCAGGTTTCAAATAATTACACTTCTTTAAACCCTTTGTTCCGTTAAATTTCATGTGCTTTGTTTAGATTTTCAGGAAACAAGAAATGGTTTTCTCATATATGAGTAACCTTCTGTGGATATCCTTTTTTTTTTTTTATTTGAGAAACAATTATGATGGTGAAGTGTCCTAACATTTTTACCACATGAATCGTTACATAGCTATCAGCACAGGAACTCTGTCAATATGAAACATATATAGGATTTAGAAATTCTATAAATATAAATATTTACCTTCCCTACACTGGTTCTGATTATTAAGATTGGTACATTGCCAGTCACCCATCAAATGTCAATCCAATTTGTTCAATTACTTCTGATAATAAGATTACCAAGATCAGCTGGAATTGTTGACATGAAAAGGATTTTTGCATAATGATATCCAGAGGATTCATCCAGCCCTTCAATTCTGACCAATAGTATTTATTAATCCACTGCTTCGAATATTTTTTAAATGTTTATTTATTTCTTGTAAGAGACAGAGACAGCACAAGTCGGGGAGGGGCAGAGAGAGAAGGAGAGAGAGAATCCCAAGCAGGCTCCGCGCTGTCAGCACAGAGCCCGATGCGGGGCTCGAACTCACAAATGTGAGACCACGACCTGAGCCGAAATGAAGGGTGGGACGCTTAACCTATGGAGCCACCCAGGGCTTTGAACATTGTACAGCATTCCTTTTTTGCATACGCATGGCATGAGAGAGAACTTCAGTTCCTAAAATGGCATAAGAAGAAGAGATGTTTCTTTATAGAGCTAGAATGTAGTATATGGTTCTCATTGCATATCATTTAGGAAATCAATACCACAGATGGATGTACGATTCAAAACTTTGATGACAGCGGAGAAAATGGCACTTAAGACATAGACTTGGAAGTTCTCACTTCACTGGGTTCTAACTTGCTGCATGATGTGAATCTTGTTTTTCCTCTGCTTAGCTGTGGGAGGAAGGAAAAGTTGAGTTATTTTTTCCACTAATGCCTTCATAAGTGAAAGTGATAACTCTCGGGCTTCAGCAGGGAGCCCAGTAGTAGTGACTCCTGTGTGTTCACCATCTGTCACAGGAATAAAAGAAATGGTTTGCAAATTGAAAGGAGAGGCACCAAGAAAGATCCACCAAAACCTAGACACTCATTACAACAATAACAGAAAAAGATCCAAGAAGGTATTATTCTCTTAAGAGTGGCTACAACCCGGGGCGCCTGGGTGGCTCAGTGGGTTAAACGTCGGACTGAAGCTCAGGTCATGATGTCACAGCTCCTGAGCCCGAGCCCCGTGTCGGGATCTGTGATAACAGCTCGGAGCTTAGAGCTTGCCCCAGATTCTGTGTCTCCCTCTCTCTCTCTCTCTGCTCCTCCCCCACTTGTGCTCTCTCTCTCTCTCTCCAAAATAAATAAACATTTTAAAAAAATTTTTTTAAAAGGGTGGCTATAACCTCTCCCTGAGTGGAGACCCTTGAGGTTATATCTCACTAAGATATAACCTATAAGTCTGTAAGAAAGTCTGTACCTTTTAATTCAGAAATCCTTGAACTTTAGCTGTACGTAATAATCACTCAGGAATTTGCCATAATGCAGATTTCAGAGTCCCCACCTCTGGAGATTCCTTTTTTCCAACTTATTTTTTTTTTAATGTTTATTTATTTTGGAGAGAGAGAGAGAGCACGCCCACGGCTCATTAGTGGGGGAAGGGCAGAGAGAGAGGGAGACACAGAATCCGAAATGGGCTCCAGGCTCCGAGCTGTCAGCACAGAGCCCAACACTGGGCTCGAACTTGTGAACCACAAGATCATGACCTGGGCTGAAGTCAGACACTCAACCGACTGAGCCAGCCAGGCACCCCTTTAACTTATTAAAAATTTTTTTTAGTGCTTATTTATTTTTGAGAGAGAGAGAAGGGTGGGGGGTAGGCAGAGAGAAAGAGGGAGAGAGAATGAGCACAGAGCCTGACTCGGGGCTCGAACTCACAGATGGTGAGATCATCACCTGAGCTGAAATCAAGAGTCGGATGTTTAACTGACTGAGCCACCCAGGCACTGCCCTCCAACCCAACCTCTGGAGATTCTGGTACAAAACCAGTATTTGAAATTGGGATCTAATTCCATCCTCAAGTGGGGTTTCTAAGTTTTTTCTTAGATTGAGATATAATCCACATACCATTCGAATTCACCCATTTGAAATGTACAATTCCAAGTTCTTCAGCATATTCACACTGTTGTACAACCATCATCACAATTAATTTGAATATCTTCATAACCTCAAAAGAATACCCATACTTATTAGGATCACACTTCTTAAAAAAATTTTTTTAATGTTTAATTTTGAGACAGCAAGAGAGTGAGAGTGGGGAAGGGCAGAGAGAGAGGTGGAGAGAGAATCCCAAGCAGGCTCCGTGCTGGCAGCCCAAAGCCTGACACGGGGCTCCAACTCACCAACCGTGAGATCGTGACCTGAGCCGAAATCAAGAGTCAGATACTTAACTGACTGGGCCACCCAGTAGCCCCAAGTATCACTCTTTATTCACCTCTTCCTCCCCCGGTCTTGGCAAACCCTAATCTACTTTCTGTCTCTAGAGATTTGCCTTTCGGGCAAATGGGATCATACAATAATGTGTTCTTTCTGTCCAGCTTCTTTCACTTAGTGTTTTCAAGGTTCATCTATAGAGTAACATCTCTCAGTACTTTATTCTTTTTAGTGCCAAGTAATGTTCCATTGTGTGGCTATATCACATTTTGTTTACCCATTCGTCAGTCGATGGACGCTTGGGCTGCTTCCATTTTTTGACTATTATACCTAATGCTACTTTGAACATTCATCTTCAAGTCTCTGTATGGACATTGTTTCTAAGTGTGCTTTTTTTTTTTAACTAGAAACCTTTACTAAATTGAGGGAGCATTTTTAATTGAATACTTTTGTAACTAGCCATTGGTGGTCCATAAAAAAAAATGATGACTGAAGTGACCCATTGAAGCGGTGGCCGGTGACTGGTGATGGTTGAAGGCTTCCAGAGGAACTTTGATGATAGAACAGTTCACATTCTGTGGCAGCTGGAAACGACAGAACAGAGACCAAAGAAAGAATGCAACGTTTTATCCTTATTAATAGAAAAAATATAAAAATGAGTGACTGTAAGAAGCAAACCAGACCTCCATAAAGTGTCTGATCTCATCTGCCTTCTGACATGGTCAATGGCATGGTTTATTATTGTACTTTTAAAGCAATTGTAGGAAAAGTCAAATGCAGCTAAACAGTTCGTTGTGTTAGAAACATGTCAAAATGCTTAAGAGGAAACAGATTCCTTAGAATGAGAAATGAATCTAAAAATACAGAAATAACGGCAGAAAGGCTGTTCTTTTTTTCTCCCTGCACATCGTCGAAGTACAGAGTTCAGTTCACACAAAGCCCAAGCTACACTGTGCCTTTTGTTCAACTCTGCTCTTTAGTTCTTCCTTGTGTCGTATGTGGAACCGATGAGCTTCTCCAGCTCAAAGCAGGCCTAGTAATTCAGGTCTCTTTTTTAAGTTTATTTATTTATTTTTAAGGGGGGGGGGCAGAGAGAGAGAGAGGGAGGGAGAGAGAACGAGTCGGGGAAGGGCAGAGAGAAGAGAGAGAATCCCAAGCAGGCTCCATGCCATCAGCGATGAGCCTGATGCAGGCTCGATCTCACGGATCGTGAGGGAGATCATGACCTGAGCCGAAATCAAGAGTCAGACATTCAACCGACTGAATCACCCAGGTGCCCCAATTCAGGCCTTTTAAGCAACCCCTTAAATGCCTGAACGGATTAAGTCTATGTTTTAGATCTATGTTTGGACAAGTCGAAATATCGTCCACGTAGATTTTTAGGGCTAGAATAACCTAATCATCAGGAATTTAGGCTTTATTATTTCGCCCACAATGAAAAAAATGATAATCAGTTTAATTTATTGGGGCCTTGTTCAGCCCTGTTTCTCTAGTAGCCACAAAAGTCAATCTTTTTTTTTTTTTAATTTTTTTTTCAACGTTTTTTATTTATTTTTGGGACAGAGAGAGACAGAGCATGAACGGGGGAGGGGCAGAGAGAGAGGGAGACACAGAATCGGAAACAGGCTCCAGGCTCCGAGCCATCAGCCCAGAGCCTGACGCGGGGCTCGAACTCACGGACCGCGAGATCGTGACCTGGCTGAAGTCGGACGCTTAACCGACTGCGCCACCCAGGCGCCCCAAAAGTCAATCATTTTTAATTCACTCTTTCTCCCAGCTGCTGTAACCTGTCGCAAGACAGCCAGCTAGACTAACTGCGAAGAAACTCTGACTTGGTCGCCCAAAAAGTAGGTTTTTAAAAATCTATCACTTTGAGTAATATTGACTGATCTTTAGGCTTTCTCACAAACCTGGTATTGTGGTCCTTTTACAGGCAAAAGTAGGGCATGGGGGCCTAAGTTTTTTCACCGTTGGAGAAATTAGTAAGAAGGATGAAATAGTTCTGTTGATTTACCAGTTTAATAATCTGCCGCACTATTACCAACAGAGATTAAGATGTGATCCTTGCCCAGAAGAGCTAATACTCTTGCTGAGAAAAGCAAGACACATGCATCATGGAATTCGAGAATACCTTAATGCATTTTATTATGTCTGCCAAAGGCATTCAGACACAGGAGAGATAAGCACGGGCTCAAATAGTTAAAGATGACATGGTGGATAAAGTAAGATTTAAGCCGGGTCTGAAGTTCGGGGAGGATTTGATCAGAATAAGGGAAGAGTATTTTTGGAAGGGGCAACAGTGTGAACGACTGAGCTGAAGGATTTAACGTGATGTGGAATAAACAGATGAGAGGCAAGGCTGTATAAATTAGATGGCCAGATTACGATGAGTCTTGGAAATTAGGCAGGCATCCAGAAGCTGCTTCTGCCGAAATGGGGAGAGTCTCACCAGAGCCAGGTGTGTCCAGCTGGATTTCATTCAGAGAGAGCTGCCTGACTGCTAAAGAAGTAAAAACCAAGAGTAGGGATAGAGGGAACAGGGTGGATAAGGAACTTGCAGATGTGGCCAATTCAATTCAAAGGATAATTAACAAGCGTCTGCTACGTGCATTCCGGGCGTTGGTTCCGACGCTTCGGGGGTTACAAAGATGAACGAGAGTCCCTTATCTCACGGAGTTTACAGTCCAGGCAAGCATTTTACAATGACACCAGGAAGAAAGTAATGAATGTTTTAAGTACAAACAAGGAACAAAAGAGGCAGAGACTAAGCATTAATTCTACCAGGGTAAGAGAAACAGTGACTTTAAAAATATATATATTTATTTATTCATTCATTTTTGTAAGGGTACAAGCGGGGGAGGGGCAGACAGAGGAGGAGAGGGGATCCGAAGGGGGCTCTGGGCTGACAGCAGCGAGCCCGATGTGGGGCTCAAACTCATGAACCTCGAGATCATGACCTGAGCCGAAGCCGGACGCTCGACAGACTGAGCCACCCAGGGGCCCTGAAAAAGTGACTTTTTAATTCAATATTAAAAATATTGGGCCTCTAGCACACACAGGGGAGTGTGTTTGGTCAAGGTAGGGGGACCAACACGTACAACGGAATGAAGTAGGAGGTGTTTGGGGAAAGGCTAGAAGCTTCGCAAGTCATAGATGCACAGAAGAACATTATAGGGTTGTGTTAAAGCTGAAAAAATTGGTTAGGGCCAGAAGGAAGGAAAAACATCAGAAAGAGGAATTTGGACTTAGCAGATGATTTGTAGTCACTGTAAGTTCTTGAGGGGGAGTGAATTGGCGTTCTCATATTTATTGAATCTACTGGATGAAAAGCCCCAGGCCACGAAAGGAGTGCGTATGAGTAATTAGCTTGGCAACAGTTTACAGGACAGATCTGAAAGTGGGTGATATTGAGGTCAGGAAGGTCAACTAGGAAGACGTCTGTTCTAGCAATCTGAGGGTGAAAGAGAGGAGAGCAGAAGAACGGAAGGGGAAAAGAGAGAAAGGAATCAATCTATGAGACGCACTTCAAAGGCAATTGTGTTAATACTTGCTGGCTAATTGCATGCATGGTATAAAATAGAGGCGGGAGCTAGAGATGCCTGATGCAGAGAGTCCCAGGGACTAGGAGACTCAGCTTCAGCTGGCAAACACAGAGCGTACATAGCAAGAATTGACTGAATCGGGGCGATGGAGGGCCATGGTGTTTATTTATAGTTCATTTGAAATTTCAGCTGACCAGTACTCCATTGGATTACTCAGATTGAAACATGGATCTTTAAGATATTTGAAGCCATGAGATTAAATGAGTTTCTGAGTGGGGGGGGGGGGGGGCACCTGGGAGGCTCTGTCGGTTAAGCGTCTGACTTCAGCTCAGGTCATGATCTCGTGGTTTGTGGGTTCGAGCCCCGCGTCGGGGTCTGCGCTAACAGCTCGGAGCCTGGAGCCTGCTTCGGATTCTGTGTCTCCCTCTCTCTCTGCCCCTCCCCTGCTCACACTCTGTCTCTCTCTCGCACACACAAATAAATAAAACATGAAAAAAATAAAATGAAATGAAATAAATGAGTTTCTGAGCGATGAGGGGAGGAAAGAAACAAATGCTTTTTGAATGCCTTTTATGTTCCAGACAATGAATGTGAAGAAAAAAGATAGAAGTGTGAAGAAGAGTCTTGGGCAAAAGTCCAAAGTTCAGGGGTCAGCAAGCAAGAAGGACTAGAAATTCTCAAAAATGTAGAAAGGGAATTTACACACAATGCTATCTCTGAAAACAAAGACTAATTTTAGGAACACAGGGGAGGATCAACTAATTTGAGCGTTCAGAAAAATTAAAAGTGAGAATAAAAGCTTTGCATTTGGTAAGGATCCTTGGTGGCACTGAATCCAAGTCCAGCCCACTGATATTTCTTGCACATCTACTCCGTGCTTAGCATCAGACGCCTGAAAACACCCTCATGGAGATTATAGTCTAGAAGAAGAAACACAAGTAAACTGTCAATTACAATTTGTTAAATTCAACATAGGGAGATATGTGACATAGTCAACATAGGTGGACATATGTGCTACCAATGTAGCATATAAGGAGGGCCAACTATCCCAGACTGGAAGGGTCTGGAAGGCTTTTTTTGGAGGAAGCAATGCTTAAACCAGGACCTACAGAATGAGTCGGAATTAGTTAAACGAGGAGTAAGGGGTGAGCTAAGCAGGAAGCACCTGATGTGGTCATCCCAGCGAGAAAAGGAAGTATGACCACTCAGACAACTGACTTTGAATTTAATCCAAATTGGTATTGGGAAGCTGCTGAGGGGTTTAAACAGGAGAATGATATAATCAATTTGTGCTTCAGAAAGATCCCTCTGACTGAATGGGCACTGGGGCAAAATCAAGGTCAGGTTGACCAATAATGAGACTATTGTAGCAGTTTAGGAGAGAGACGAGGGTGTCAGTAGAAAGGGGGAGGAATGGGCAGACTCAAAAAATATGTAGAAGGTAGCACTGATGGTTCGTGGTGACTGGTTGGTGTGGGGGATTTGGGGAGAGAAAAGAACCATGAATGACGCCAATATTTTTGGCGTCAGTTGGATAACTGACTGGATACTGGTATAGGAAACATTGGATGAGGAGTAGTTTTGAGAATAGAATGTGATGAGTTCAGTGTTGAACATGTTGATTTTAAGGTGGACATCCCAGTGGTGGTATATAGCAGGCAGTTGGCTAAATGTATGTTAAGTTCAGGAGAGATTTAATTCGGAGATAGAGATTTGGGAGACGAGAGCGAATAGTTGGTAATTGAATTCTTGAGAGAAAATGAGATATCCCTGGGTGAGGGTAGAGTAGGTTGGTGTTGAGTGAGAAGCTGAGATGCCTGAGGACAGAACACTAAGCAATGCAAACATGTAAAGGCTGGGCAAAGAGGTTTCAACAAACAAACTGGGAGGGAAGCGTGTGGGACTCAGCAAAGAAATAAGATGGCAATTTCGGAAGTCAATAGCAAATGGAGGAAACCTATCTCATCTGATGGTAGAGGGGGTAAAAGCCACTGGAGAGGAATAAAGTGAAGATGTGGCTAAGGAACGGAGAAATGCAGGGTGCCTGGGTGGCTCAGTTGGTTGCACGCCCAACTTCAGCTCAAGTCATGATCTCATGGTTCGTGAGTTCAAGTCCTATGTGGGGCTCTGTGCTGACAGCTCGGTGCCTGGAGACTGCTATGGATTCTGTGTCTCCCTCTCGTTCTGCCCCTCCCCTGCTCATGCTCTGTCTCTCTCTCTCTCTCATTCTCAAAAATAAATAAGCATTTTAAAATTAAAAAAAAAAAAAGAAATGGAGAAATGCTACAGCAAGGTCTTTCTAGAAATAGGGTAGTGGAGGAGTGAAGACTCATCGAGGAGACGACTTCTTCCTCTCTTCCTCTTTCTTCTTCTTCTTCTTCTTCTTCTTCCTCTTTTTTAATTTTTATTTAACTCACCGGGTGTTGTATGTAAGTGATGAATCACTGAATTCTGCTCCAGAAACCAATATTGCACTGTATGTTAACTGACTCTTCTTCCTTTAATAAGAACAAGAATGATAGAAATAACAGTGTAGAGAAAGGACATAGGCTTTTGGTAGCAAAGGAAGCTCACACCAGATCACCAAAATTTATTAGGGAAGTCGGACTTGAGGTTTCTGCAGAGCACGCATGTCAGGAGAGGGAAAATAAATTAGCTGGAAGAAAAGATTGTGCCTTAAATGCCTTCAAGTTGCAAATTACACTATTCCTGACAAACATCCACTTATAAGTTAGCTACTTTTACGTACTTTGTGGATATTTAAATGGTTGCACAAACCATCAGTAAATTTTGTTTTAAATATATGGTCTAGCACATTTCTTTTTAAGTTTATTTTTGAGAGAGAGAGAGAGAGAGAGAGAAAGAATGTGGGGGAGGGGCAGAGAGAGAGAGAATCCCAAGCATGCTCTGTGCTGTTAGTGTGGAGCCCAATGAGGGGCTCGATACCACAAACTGTGAAGTCATGGCCTGAACCGAGATCAAGAGTTGGATGCCTAACTGACTGAGCTACCCAGATGCCCCCATCAGTAAATCTAAAACATCTGATATTTGCAGGACTAGAATGTGCAGGAGATACAAGGCTTAAAAGCAATATTTTCTGTTATTTCTCTTAGCAGAATAAGACTGGTTTACAGAGTCTAAAATAATAAGTCTGAGAGGCTCTTCTTAGATCGACTTAAATATGCTGGCATAGCTTTAAGGGTTAGCATCAATAATAAAATTTCTAATTTTGATACAGTACTAACAATTACAGTAGTTATAAATACTTATTATGATAGCTATTAATACTTATTAGTTATTAATACTTAATACGTTATTAACTAACAATACTTAATAGTTATTAATACTTAGTAAGTGCCCACTATATTCCAGGTCTGACACTCGTCCCTTTACATTCGGTGACTCTCAACTCATATTCCCACCACCACCAGCCCCCACCCTGGACTTTAGGCAATGTCTGAAGATACCTGTGGTTGTCACAACTTGGAGGGGCAGTTGTAGGTAGCGACGCCCACAGTGTTGTTACATAATCCTACAAAGCACAGGACAGGCTCCCACAATAAAGCATTAAGCCACCCAAAATGTTAACAGTGTCAAGGTGGAGAAACCCATCGCCACTGGAAAGAACTATACTTCCCTTGTTGGATTGTAGTCAGGATTACACAAGATAATAGGTATAAGTCTCTCTGATATGTATATAATGAAATGGAAAATTGGCCGAGGTGAACAATTTGCCCAAGGCGCATCACAAGTCTGAAGAAGAACCAGATTTGGAACCCATCTGCCTGATTCCCAAGTTAAATTTTATTTTTTACTTTTTTAAATGATTATTTATTTGTGATATATAGAGACAGAGAGTGCAAGAGGGAGAGAAGCAGAGAGAGAGGGAGACACAGAATCCGAAGCAGGCTCCAGGCTCTGAGCTGTCAGCACAGAGCCCGACGTGGGGCTCGAACTCATGAACCGTGAGATCATGACCCGAGCGGAAGTCAGACGCTTAAGTGACCGAGCCACCCAGGTGCCCCCAAAGTCAAATTTTAAACCACTATATACATGGACACCTTGCATTCAAGACACACAGACTACCACATAACCCTTATATCCTTTATGAATAATTTTTCCTAAAAACGCATTTGTTAGTACACTAAAATCTGCATTCCTCCTGAGTTTCCCAAGGACCTATCCCTCAACTCTAAACCATTTCCACCTGAGAATAACAGAACAGCTTTGTCCTATAGAAAAGAGACTTGAGTCAGGCATATCAGACGTGTACATACCAACAGGACATGTTTTACCACTCCTGGGTATCTCCCAGTTGAAAAATTTTCTTGTAATGGCCAATTGCAGATCCCTTTTCAAATTCCATTCTATGTCTCCATCATGAGACGGATTCTTTCTGGGCTTTGGATTGTAAAGCTATCCCCAAAGTGCCTTCCCCAAACGTTGTCAAGGTGCCTGAAATCCTGCCATGAGAAACACATTCCTTCAAGTACTGAAAACTTGTTAGTATTAAAGAAGTTCTCGGGGTGCATGGGTGGCTCAGTCAGTTAAGTGCCCAACTCTTGGTTTTGACTCAGGTCATGATCTCACAGTTCATGGGATCGATCCCCACATCAAGCTCTGTGCTGACAGTGCAGAGCCTGCTTGGGATTCTCTCTCCCTCTCTCTCTGCCCCTCCCCCACTCATTCTCTCTCTCTCTCTCTCTCTCTCTCTCTCTCTCTCTCTCAAAATAAATAAATAAGCTTTAAAAAATTAAAGAAATTCTTGTTCACTTGGAGAGAAAATGAGATATCCCTGGGTGATCTTACACTAGACATCTTACACTAGAAATTCCTAGCCAGAAAGTGTTATCTTAGCTTCATTCTCTAAATCTCTAAAATGGTTGCCTCAGCCATACCCCACTATTTTCCACTTTCTAGGTCCTCACTTCCCTTTGTCTCTCTTTCCCCTTTCCATTTCCCTCTCTGTCTCTCTCTGTTTCTCTGTCTCTCTCTCTCTCCCTCACACACACACTTACCCATACACACAAAACTGTTGGAAACCCCAGATTTAAACCTTATCAGCCTAGACCTTGCCAGGAATTACCTGACAGCTAGCTGAGAGCAAGATAGGTCTTAAGGAGGCGGGGGCAGATAGTACAAAAGAAAACTCTTTGGGGGATGAAATTGAATAATGTTGACTGTATCCTGAGCCATTGATTTTTTCCAATGGAAGAGTCAGGTTAGGAATGAAGAGACCAGTCAGGCAGCCGTGTATAACCCTTGCTTTTCAAGAACAAAGGCATTTAATTGAATTTCATGTGCGTGTGTTTGTGCTGGGGGAACGGGTCACCTTAAATTATGATGTAATTGAGTTCTGCCATACCCCTTTACCCGAGGGGCAATCGTCGGACCTCAGGAATACCACTGAGTTTTCTGAGCTGTTAACGAAAAGTTCCATTTTTCTCATCTCTAAATGATAAAGGCCAACTTTCCCCAAATCGTTAGCGTAAAGCAGCAAAAGCCTTACTCTTTCTCAAATGTATACAGCAAAATTGGAAACACACACAGCATCACTCAAGCACGTTGATGGATTTGCAGCTACGCAAGACATAATTCAGGAAGAGTTAAAGAATAAAAGTTGGATTGTACCGTGTTTCACCCTTACAGCAATCTTCCTGCGAACATTAGAGCAGCTATGTCATGAAGTACGGTGTGTGTGTCTTTGAGATAAAACCGAAAGAAAAAAAAAAAAAAAAGGAATCCGAGTGATCCTTCTGGAATATTGGTAGTTTTAAGGAATGCAAAGTCACAGCATAAACCATTTTGGTGCTGGAAGAAGAAACAGGGAGACCAGCTTCGTTATCTAGCCCCGTTTGGTTTCGTTGGTTTCATCAGGAATGTTGGTTAGGAAGCCTGCTGAGAGTGAGGATTGAGAGAAAGAATGTGCTGTGTCTATAGAGTGTAAAATGCTGAGTGGCTCTGATTCAAAGCGCACCCCCGGCCAGGGAAAAGATTTTGCAGGTTTCTGGCCCTGGTTGCTCACGCACACGGCCTAGGCCGTGTGCAAGCCTCACATTTAGTAGCCTCGTTTAGTTTTCAAAGAACGGTGTCATTTTCTCAGCCTACGCTTCTCATTACGTTTCCCACACTTCCCTAGGATATGAAACCTCCTCTTTCTCTTTCACCATTCCTAGCAAAGCCAAGCCGGCTTGTTGAGACAATACTGAAAGGGGGGCCGCCCTTCGGTGCCCAGACAGGATGTTCCATTGATACGTCTTGCTGGGACAGCCCAGAAGCGCTCGTCTGATGGGCTCTCGTACAAATGTCAACTGTCTGTAACCGGACTGAATCGAATGATTTCTATAAAGACTGTGGGATGTCTTCAGCCTTCACTCAAGAAGAATTTCCTGGATATTTCGTCTGTGCAAGGTACTGGGCGAAGCCCTGGGACAGGAAGTGGGGAGGAGGGAAGAGGAGACATTATAGGAAATGTTGGAGAGGGAAAAATGTGAACAGGAGGTAGCCTCTCCTTTAATAATAAGAGCTAATATTTATGAAATACTTACTTTGTGCCAGGCACTGTGCTAATGGCTTTACATGCATTAGATACTTTATGCTTTATAAAACCACCTGGGTGGCTCAGTCGGTTAAGCGTCCGACTTCGGCTCAGGTCATGATCTCATCACGATCTCAAGGTTCATGAGTTCGAGCCCCATATTGGGCTCTGAGCTGACAGAGTTGAGCCTGCTTGGGATTCTCTCTCTCTCCCTCTCCTTCTCCCTCTGCCTCGCCCCGTCTTGCACTCTCTCTCAAAAATAAATAAACATTGGGGCGCCTGGGTGGCTCAGTCGGTTGAGCGTCCGACTTCGGCTCAGGTCATGATCTCGCGGTCCGTGAGTTCGAGCCCCGCATCGGGCTCTGTGCTGATAGCTCAGAGCCTGGAGCCTGTTTCAGATTCTATGTCTCCCTCTCTCTCTGACCCTCCCCCATTCATGCTCTCTCTCTGTCACAAAAATAAATAAAAACGTTAAAAAAAAATTAAAAAAAGATGCCTGCTTAGAGCGGCACCTGACACAGCACAAGGTAGAAAAAACAGAGTGCCTAAAAATCTTGATAAAATGTTTTACACATTGCTTTTAAAGTGAAGCTGAGCTGAAGTTAAAGAAAGGAAACAGGAAACAACAGCCTGATTTTCTAGAAGTAATCAAGGCAGAATTTGCCTTGGGATACATCTGTTTACCCTTGGTGGTCAGAGTTGGTATTAACGGCTCATGTGGTAGGACCAGGGACAGGAGATAAAAGTGTGAGACCCAAGCAAGGTAGCTGGGCTGACTGGAGACCCTGCCATAAAGCTAAAATCCGCTAGGGGTGACTCCCTCAGTGAGTTATCTAGAAAATCCCCCCTCTCTACGTAAAAGATATTTACCTACCTAGGGATTAGGCACAAAGTTTGGAGAAAAGTTATTTCTCCTGAGAATTCCTAGCCACATGCTCACCCTCAAGCACTTTTTGGGAGAATACTATGGCTGCGTCTTCAAAACCACTGAACAGAAACATTAGCTTATAGTGGTCTTTGGTTGATGATGCCTCCGGGCACATTACTGTGGTAAATGCAAATTTTCTCCAGAATGATTTTAAAGTGGCCTCAAAGAATTCCCACAGATAAAATTCCAAAGAGCATGAGCTCACAATGAAAAAAAATACCACTCAACCTACAAAGCAGCAAGCCATTATGAGTGGGAGTCTACAGAAACAGACTTACAAAGACTGAGGATATAAAAAATATCAGATATTGAATATAAAATAAGCACGTTTGGTACGCTAAGTGAAAGCAAGAATTTTTAAATGATTAGGAAATAAACTATGAGATGCAGGAGAAGCATTTGACAATGTACAACATTGTACAAATACAAGAGCTGTTCATGATAAACACTCTTAACAAAGTAGGGTTAGAGGGAACATACCCCAACGTAATAAAGTCCATATATTAAAAAAAACTCACAGCTAACATCATCCTCAATGGGGGGAAAGTGAGAGTTTTTCCCCTATGGTCAGGAGCAAGACGAGGGTGCCCACTTTTCTCCACTTTTATTCAAGTAGAAGTCCTAGCCACAGCAATCAGACAACCAAGAGAAATAAAAGGCATCCGAATTGGCAACAAAGAAGTCAAACTGTCACTATTTGCAGATGACATGATACCCTAGGTAGAAAACCCTAAGGACTCGACCAAAAAAAAAAAAAAAAACCCCACTAAAACTGATAAACAAATTTAGTAAAGTCGCAGGATACAAAATCAACGTACAGACATCGGTTGCATTTCTATACACTAATAATGAAGCAACAGAAAGAGAAATTAAGAAACTAATCCATTTACAACTGCACCAAAAAATAATAAGATGCCTAGGAATAAACCTAACCAAAGAGGTGAAAGACCTGTGCTCTGAAAACAATAAAACAAGATGAAAGAAATTAAAGATGACTCAAAGAAATAGACATTCCATGCTCCAGGATAGGAAGAACAAATATCGTTAAAATGTCAATACCACCCAAAGCAATCTGCACAGTTAATGCGATTCCTATCAAAATACCAACAACATTTTTCACGGAACTGGAACGAACAATTCCAAACTTTGTATGGAACCACAAAAGACCCCGAAAAGCCAAAGCAATCTTAAAAAAAAGAAAAGCAAAACTGGAGACACCACAATTCCACACTTCCAGTTGTATTACAAGGTTGCAGTGGTCAAAATAGTATGGTCCCGGCACAAAAATAGACACCTGGATCAATGGAACAGAATCGAAATCCCAGAAACGAATCCCAAACTATATAGTCAATAATTCACCGACAAAGGAAAGAATATCCTATGGGGGAAAAAAGACAGTGTCCTCAACAAATGGTGTTGAGAAAACTGGACAGCAACATGCAAAAGAAAGAAACCGGACCACTTGCTTACAGCGTACACAGAAGTAAATTCAAAATGGATTAAAGGCCTAGATGCGAGACCAGAGACCATAAAAATCCTAGAAGAGAACACAGGCAATGTTCTTTGACACCAGCCATAGCAATTTCTTTCTAGATATGTCTCCTGAGGCAAGGGAAAGAAAAGCAAAAATGAACTATTGGGACCTCATCAAAATAAAAAAAGCTTTTGCAGAGCAAAGGAAATGCTCAACACGACTAAAAGGCAACCTACAGAACGGGAGAAGATCATTGCAAATGATATATCCAATAAAGGGTTAGTATCTAAAATATATAAAGAACTTATAAAACTCAACACCCGAAAAATGAATAGTCCAATTTTAAAAACGGGCAGGGGGCGCCTGGGTGGCGCAGTCGGTTAAGCGTCCGACTTCAGCCAGGTCACGATCTCACGGTCCGTGAGGTCGAGCCCCGCATCAGGCTCTGGGCTGATGGCTCAGAGCCTGGAGCCTGTTTCCGATTCTGTGTCTCCCTCTCTCTCTGCCCCTCCCCCGTTCATGCTCTGTCTCTCTCTCTCTCTCAAAAATAAATAAAAACGTTGAAAAAAAAAAAAATTTTAAAAACGGGCAGAAGACATGAACGGACATTTCTCCAAAGAAGCCATCCAGATGGCCAACGGACACACGAAAAGATGTTCACCATCACTTAACATGAGGGAAATGCAAATCAAAACTACAGTGACCTCACACCTATCAGAAGGGCTGAAATCAACAACACAAGAACCAACAGGTATTGGCGAGGATGCGGAGAGAGGGGAACCCGCTTACACTGTTGGTGGGAATACAAACTGGTGCAGCCACTCTGGGAAACGGTTTGGAGTCTCCTGAAAAAGTTAAAAATAGAACTACCCTACGACACAACAGTGGCACTACTAGGTATTTAGTAGTATTCCCAAAGTATTCCCAAAGAATACAAGAACACTAAATCAAAGCATTACATGCACCCCTAGCAGCATTGTTTTCAATAGCCAAGGTATGGAAGCAGCTCAAGTGTCCATCGATCGATGAGATTGATGAATGGGTAAAGAAGAGGTCATATGTGTACATAATAGAATATTATTTGGCCATAAAGAAAGAATGAAATCTTGCCATTTGCAAGGACATGGATGGAGCTAGAGCATATAATGCTAAGCGAAATAAGTCAGTCAGAGGAAAGACAAATACCATACGATTGCACTCATGTGGAATTTAAGAAATGAAACAAATGAGCAAAGGGGGAAAAAAGAGAGACTAAGACAAACCAAGCAACAGACCCTTAACTATAGAGAACAAACTGATGGGGTGAAAGAGGTGATGGGGATTAAGGAGGGCACTTGTTGAGATGAGCTGGAATTGTACGGAATTGTTCAATCAATATATTGTACACCTGAAACTGTATGTTAACCAGCTGAAATAAAAAAAAAATTGAAAGACACAGACTGTTAAATATAGAGAACAAACTGATGGTTACCAGAGGTGAGGTGGGGGGCGGGGTGATGGGTGACTTGGGCAATGGGGATCAAGGAGGGCACTCGTCCTGATGAGCCCTGGGTGATGGATGGCGCTGCTGACACCTGATGCTGTATGTTAACCAACTAGAATTAAAATTAAACCGTTTTTTAAAAAAGAAATAAACTGTGAAAACCGGGCAACAGTCTTGAAAAAATGAACTAAATAGAACTCCGAGAAACAAAAAATAGGATAATTTAAGTACACAACAACAGAACCTTCCTTGATGGATTAACCAGAGCCAAAAAGAATGTGCGGATTGGAAAACAGGTCAGAGGATATTACGTAGTCTAAGTCACATGGAGACAAAGATAGGAAAGATATCTGAAAGAGGTTAAGAGTCATCGAAGATCTCAAAACGTCTGAAATCCATCTTAATGAAGTTTCAGAAGGCAAGATTAGAAAGAATGTTAAAAAGAATGATCTACTCAAGGAGAAAACGTGGTAATAAGTTTTTGATATTTAATAAAAACGAAAAGGGGGGGGGTGGATACCACTATCCCAGAGAACTGGAAGGGCAGTTGGAAGGCAGAGGAATCAGCCAAGAAAAGTGAAAAGAAGAACGAACTGCATCCCGTGTCAGGAAAGCAAAGAGGGACATTCATCAGAATATCCCCTTAAACACATATTGTCAGCTCTTGCTCCTTATTGGTCTACATCATTTGGGGGCATGTCATTTTCAAGAACATTCCACTATCTGGTGTGAGCATGAATGGCAGTTCCTCAAAGAACATGTACTTACCCGAGAGTCTGGGTCAAATAGTACAGGTTTGTTTCTCCTTTCTATTCTCCCTGCCCTCAACTTAGTTCACGGTCTTACCGCATTCACCTCGGCTTTTTGCAATCACCGTATTTCCGCTCTGATCACGATGTTGCCCGTTTAAACCCTCATTCGCTATGGCTTTATAGTGGAGACATTCGATAAATAAGAGTTGAAGTGAAAGAATGCTCAGTACAAACTTAAACAGAAGTATATCCCACATTATCATGTGAATAACTCCATTTTCCAAATCAATGAAAGAATGTATCACTTGAAGGCATATTTTATCCATCTCGTTGCTTCCAAGAAACACTGTGGCCGATGGTTAAATGTGTGTATTTAAAGAGAAATTATGGGGGCGCCTGGGTGGCTCAGTCGGTTCAGCATCTGACTCTTGATTTTGGCTCAGGTCACAATCTCAGGGTTGGGAGATCAAGCCCCATGTTGGGCTCCATGCTAAGTACAAAGCCTGTGTTAGATTCTCTCTCTCTCTCTCTCTCTCTCTCTCTCTCTCTCTCTTTCTCCCGGTCACTCTCTCTTTCTCTCTCTCTCAAAAAAGAAATAAATAAAAAATAAAGAGAAGTTGTGCTCTTACTGCAAGTTTATGTGTAATTTAACAAAGATTTACTAAATCTCTACTATGTGTCTCTGCTATTTGTTGGGAAAAAATACAAAGAAATACACAATACAAATACAGGCAGAATTATACATATATTTATTCCACAAAAGAGGGCCAGATAACGTATGATAGGAATGAGTCAAAAGAGGGAAATAGCACCTCTAGATTGGGAGAGGACAAAATAAAATCCTACAGGGGCACCTGGATGGCTCAGTCCGTTAAGCATCTCACTCTTGGTTTCCCCTCTGGTCACGATCTCACCGCTTCATGGGTTCAAGCCCCACATCTGGCTCTGCACTGGCATCTCGGAGCCTGCTTGGGGATTCTCTCTCTCCCTCTCTTTCCGCCCCTCTCCCACTTGCACTGTGTCTGTCTCTCTCAAGATAAATAAATAAACTTAAGAAAATAAACAAGAGGTACTTCTAAACCACTGACACTGCCCCCTCCTTCACAGAACTGACCACACTGTATTACGACCGGGTTTACTCTTCTGTCCACCCCCTCCCGCAAGATGAGAGTTTCCTGAGGGTGGGGCCAAGGCACTGATATCTAATAGGTATTTAAGAAGCACCCCTGGATTGGGGAAGCTGGGCGGCTCAGTGGGTTAAGCGGCCGACTTGGGCTCAGGTCATGATCTCCTAGCTCGTGAGATCGGGCCCCCGGTCAGGCTCTGTGCTGGCAGCTCGCAGCTCAGAGCCTGGAGCCTGCTTCGGATTCGGTGTCTCCCTTTCTCTCTGCCCCTCCCCCGCCGGCATTCTGTCTGTCTCCCTCTCTCTCTGAAAAATAAAGAAACATTAAACAAAATAAAATAAAGTCCTTTGAATTGAGTCTTCAGTGGTGGAGATTTGGTGGCCGGGATTTAGGGGAAAGGATGACAGGAAGGGAGACAATCCAGGCATGAGCACAGCTAAGGAGAAGGGGACAGGAGAAGTTCAATAAGAAGAACTTATTGAGGTGGGTCAGTTCAGCATTGCATTAATCTGTGAGTAAAAAAAAAAATTTTTTTTTGATCTCAGTGGCTGAAACACACGAGGGTTTATTTGTCTCATGTAATGAGAAGTCCAAAGGTAGGCGGTTGCTGGTGTTTGTTTAGCAGCTCAAGAATGTCGGGGCTGTTTGTAATTCTCTTGACCTTTCCCTCATGGTCCCAAGAGGTCTGCTGGAACTTTAAGCATCACATTCAAATACCAGGCAGTGGGTAGAAGGGACGGCCAAAGGCAAAAAGGGCTTCCCAGAAGCCCCACCCCATGACTTCTGCTCGTATCTCATCGTCCACCTCGATTTGCAAGAGACTGAGAAGCACGGGCGTCTTTAGCTGGGCAAGCGTTATAGGGAAGGAGTAGGGAAGAGCGGATATCGGGTAGGCAGTTAGCAGGCTCGGCAACACAACAGAAATCGAGTTTGGCTTGAGCATGAAGAGTGGAGATACCCTTTCTGAAATATGAGCCAACTGATCGGGAAAGAAGGATTCCGTACTTCTTGTGCCCGGCATCATTTTTTCTTTTCTGTCGTTTTCCACTTACTCGCCTGTAATGAAATCAGAGATAAGGGAGCAGGATGCTAGGGCGTACAAGGCACACGTTCGGTCGCTCGGGGAAGATGGCCCTAAGCTTGGTGGATGGACTTGGTCTCAGGCTGGTGGGTGTGTATGGACGCGGTGAGAACAGAGGACGGAGAGATAGGCAGGAGCCAGATCACAAACACCTGCAAGCCATGGTCCGGGGGTTGGGCTATATCACCAGATTTAAAACTTAAAAAGCAACACAAATGTTCTCTTGATTGCTTAGTGAACCTCTGCCGTCTTTGCCCGTCAATTTCGTGAGGGCATCTTGTTGATCTTGTTCATTACCGTCTTCCTAGAGCCTGGCACTGTGCCTGGCTCCTGAGGCCTGCCCGATGAATCTACGTCCCTCATGGAATGAAATGTGAAAACCATTAGGCTAACGGTCCAATGAAATCTTAGTGCAACCCTCCTTTCAGTTGAGGTCGCTTAAACCACACATATGTTGGTCCAGGTGCTTCAAGAAGCTGGCGAAAAGATAGAATTAAAAGCATAAGAAATTTATTAGGGGCAACCCCCATGATAGCAAATGGAGGGCAGGGGGAGAGTCTGGGAGAGCTACCAATATGTAGTGCAATGCAAAGCAAGTGTGACCCTGAGTGAAGGAGAGAGAGAAGGAAGGAAGGAAGGAAGGAAGGAAGGAAGGAAGGAGGGAGGGAAGGAAAGGAGGAGGGAAGGAAGGGAGGAGGGAAGGAAGGAGGGAGGGAAGGAAGGAGGGAGGGAAGGAAGGAGGGAGGGGGGAAGGAGGGGAGGAGGGAAGGAGGGGAGGAGGGAAGGAGGGAAGGCAGGAGGATGGAAGGAAGGAGAGAAAGAAGGAAGGAAGGAAGGGAAGGAGGGAGGGAGGAACGTAGGAAGGTCAGAGCAAAGTGTTTTAGCCTGCATGCTGCTCTAAGAAAAGGTTAGCGTGGCCATCATGGCATCTTTGAGACAAAGTCAGCAGTCAAAGGAGCCCAGTGTCTCCCCCAAACAGTCCTGTCTAGTATCCCTGCTGTGCTCATACCCTGCCCAGGAGCAGCCCGTAGGAAAGGTGGCCTCCATGCACGTGCGGTGATGATTTCAGAGCACAGCCACAGTTCGGTCAGCCTCCCAGTCGTCAGAGATCTGAGAAGCGCATTCCGACGGCGGCCATATCTGCCCGCCCAGGTATGTCAGGAAGGTTCCGGTCCTGCTTTGTGTCTTCCCGGTATTCCAGTCACTATCGTTGTTTTCACTCCATCCCTTTTCTCCCAGTCTTACTTTATGCCCTTCCTTGCAAACTCAGCCATGTATTTCCTCTGGGACTGAGGTCTCCTTTGCTCTCCAGGTCCTTTTATGGATTGGGTATCTGACCCCGAACCGGTGCCCTCGTGGCTAGCTCCTCAATCCCGAGGGGCAACCCCAGCCGTCCACCTGCTTGTTGCCTGCCCTCACCAGAGGACACTTCTTTTTTAAATCCTTTTTAATGTTTATTTAGTTTTGAGAGAGAGAGACAGAGAGAGAGACTGGGGGAGGGGCAGAGAGACAGGGAGACACAGAATCCGAAGCAGGCTCCAGGCTCCGAGCTGTCAGCACAGAGTCCGATGCGGGGCTCGAACCTACGGACCATGAGATCATGACCTGAGCCGAAGTCCGGCACTCGACCGACTGAGCCACCCTGGCGCCCCACCAGAGGATACCTTAAGGATAAGATTCTATCTTGCTAGCTTATCACATCTTGGCTTTCTGGAACCCCAGCGGTCAGATAGAGATTTTCTGCTGGCCATTTGTGCGGCTCTCATGTTATACACCTACATACATCCATTACCCCCATGCTCGAGAGGCAACTTAGGAAGTTTCACAACTCAACACAAGAAATAAGTGGCAAGGCTGGGGTTTAAGCCAGGATTGTTGATTTTAAAATTTTTTTTTTCAACGTTTATTTATTTTTGAGACAGAGAGAGACAGAGCATGAATGGGGGAGGGGCAGAGAGAGAGGGAGACACAGAATCGGAAACAGGCTCCAGGCTCTGAGCCATCAGCCCAGAGCCCGACGCGGGGCTCGAACTCCCGGACCACGAGATCGTGACCTGGCTGAAGTCGGACGCTTAACCGACTGCGCCACCCAGGCGCCCCATGTTGATTTTAAAATGTACTTGCTAGGGGCGCTTGGGTGGCTCAGTCGGTTAAGCGTCCGACTCTTGGTTTCGGCTCTGGTCACCATCTCACGGCTTTGTAAGTTCAAGCCCTGCGTCAGGCTCTGTGCTTGTAGCTCAAAGCCTGCTTGGGATCCTCTCTCTCCCTCTCTCTCTCTCTCTCTCTGCCCTACCCCACCTGCGCTGTCTCTGTCTCAAAATAAATAAATAAACTTAAAGAAAATGTACTTTCTAAACCGCTGACACTGCCCCTCCTTCACAGAACTGGCCACACTGTATTATGACTGTCTGTTTACTCATCTGTCGACCCCTCTCCCTCAGGATGAGAGTTTCCTGAGGGTGGGGTCAAGGCATTGGTATCTAATAGGCATTGAAGAAGTGCCTCTGGAATAGGGGCGCCTGGGTGGCTCAGTTGGTTACGCATCCAACGTTGGCTCAGGTTGTGATCTCACAGTTCATGGGTTCAAGTCCCATGTCAGGCTCTGTGCCAACAGCTCAGAGCCTGGAGCCTGCTTCGGATCCTGTGTCTCCCTCTCTCTCTCTCTCTGCCCCTCCCCCGCTCATGCGCTGTCTGTCTCTCTCCCTCTCTCAAAAATAAATAAGCATTTTTAAAAAGGTTTACAAAGAAGGGTTTCTGGAATAAAAGAATAAAGGAAGGATTGATCAGTCCAGTCTGGCCCCCAGTTCTGCAGTGTCTCAGGGCCGTGCAGGCTATGAGGTTCTGATCGTACAAATCCACAGGTCTCCCGAAGCAACCACTTAATGACTCCAGAGCCCCCCCCCGGGACAGCACTTTTCATTTACCCCAACATTCGAGGGGTTGCTGATCCCATAAAGAATCGGAATAGCCGAAGTCCTGGAAATCTGAGACACAGGATGCTTTCTGCCCAAGGAGGAAGAAAGGACCAAACAAGGGGAGGAATTTCTAAGATACGTTTCATCTGGGCGAGTTGGGGGTCGCACCAGGGGCCCGCGTGGTCCCACTGCCTGGAGGCAGCTCCCAGTGTGTCCAGACAGAAAAGGAAATGACAACGGCTTTTGACGAGAATGGAAGGACAAATAAAGATCTTATTGAAAAGCAGGTAAATTGGCCGGGCTCAGGAAGCCTGCAATGACTCAGAGCTGGCAAGGGGCCTGTCTGGCGGCCCACCTCTCCCTTACCGCCGAGCTCAATGGATTCCGTGTCGCTCCCTCACCCCGGACCGTCATGTACAGCGGCGGGCTCAGTATTGAGCCTACGCATGAAGGGCCTCTTTGTTCTCCAACTTTCTCTGCTACGTAGGCCACGTGGCCTTAGGAAGCAGTGATGCCCCGACAGCAAAACAAGGCTTTGGTTCTGTGTCTCTTTCAAGTTCGTGGAAACCAATGCAGCACCCCGCCTGTGTAAAACTGCCTTTCTATTCGCATATCGCGGCTTTAACTGCATAAATCAACCCCACTGGCCAGAAAATCCTTGAGATGTTAATGAAGCTCAGAGAGAGAAAAAATATTATCGTGAGCACTTCTGTTCCTACTCCCCTCTCTGGTAATGGGTATGAAGTTCCAATAAAGATATAGAAGTAAACGACGTGGTTTCTTTATTATTATTGTTTTAACGTTTGTTTATATTTGAGAGACAGAGCACGAGCGGGGGGAGGGGCGGAAAGAGAGAGGGAGCCGCAGAATCCGAAGCAGGCTCCAGGCTCGAACCCCCGAACTGTGAGATCATGACCTGAGCCAAAGTCGGACGCTTAACCGGCTAAGCCACCCAAGTACCCCAGTTTATTATTATTTTAACAAAAGTTGTAGGGCGCCTGGGTGGCTCAGTTGGTTAAGCGGCCGACTTTGGCTCAGGTCATGATCTCACGGTTCATGAGTTCAAGTCCTGCATCGGGTGAGCTCAAGCCCCACTCCAGGTGAGCCCTGCTTTGGGTGCTTCCCGCTTCTCTCTCTGTCGCTCTCTCTCTGTCTCTCTCTCGGGCTCGCTCTCTCTGCCTTTCTCTCACTTGCACCTTCTCTCCCACTCTCTCTCTCTCAAAAACAGTTCTGTATATTTAAGGTCTATGGCATGATGTTTTGGTACACGTATACATAGGGAAGTGATTACTATAGTCATGCTAATTAAGGGAACATGGTTTCTGAGTCCAATAGCTCTCCATTCAGAATATCAGGAGCGCCTGGGTGGCTAAGTCGCTTCAGTGTCCAGCTTTGGCTCGGGTCATGATCTCACGGTTTGTGCGTTCGAGCCCCTCGTTGGGATCGCTCCTGTCAGTGTAGAGCCCGCTGCGGATCCTCTGTCCCCCTCTTTCTCTGCTCCTCCCCTGTTCATGCTTTCTCTCTCTCTCTCTCAAAAATAAATAAAACATTAAAAAAACAAAAAGAATAACAGCTTTGTCGCTCACTAGCTGTATATCTCTAGGCAGGTCACTTCTTCTCTCCACACCTCAGTCTGCTCATGTCTACTGTGGGGTTGGGGTGGATACTGACATATTATATGTGAAAAGTGTCTCATAGCACACAGGAAGCATTTGGTAAGTTTTGGTTAATAGAATTAACGTACCATTACAGACTTCTCTAGTCGTATGTGAAGAAGCCCAAGGCCCGTGCGCAGAACGGACTCCTAGGCTGCTTTGGGGGCCACCAGGCTTTCTCCCATGTGATTCCTGAACAGCTCTGAGGAGAACTGACTAGTCAGGCAACATTCACTTCGGGGCAGCGTGGGGGTGAGAAGGAGAGGAGGAAGCAGATACAAAAAGAGGGGCTGTGTGTTCTTAAAGACGCTTTTATTTATCTATTTTGTGAGTTTATTTCTTTATTTATTTTAAGCGAGAGAAAGCGAGCACTGGGGGGGGGGGCGTAGAGCAGAGATGGGGGGGGAGAGAGAGAATCCCAAGCCGGCTCCACGCTGTCAGTGAGGAGGCTGGCGTGGGGCTCGATCTCACAAACCGCGAGATCATGACCTGAGTGAGCCAAAGTCAGGGGTGAGCCGCTCAACTGACTGAGCCGCCCGGGCGCCCCTTGAAGATGCTTTTAAAGGCTTAGAGCTGCCAAGCAGGACTTTCTGATTTCTTAGGACCAGTTGTCTGATTCTTTGCCATTATTTCCACTTGTGCTGCGACCAAGGCCTCTTGTTCCCAGGCATGCTTCCCATCTGGAAAACAGCAGTAAACATCTTGTGTATTACCAAACCTTTCTACTTTAGTGGCAAGAACTTCTTAGGGCATAAATTCTCTCAGTGTCCGCAATTACAAGTTCAGAAAACCAGACAAAATAACTGACTATAATAAAATCTACTATGTCTCACTGCTCACTATGTGCCAGGCCCCATGCTAAATATTTTATATATATTATTTCATCCAATCTCCACATTATCACCACTTTACAGATGAAGACAGTTAGGCTTGGAGAGGGGACTTCTCTGAGGACATCCCATGGCTAGGAGGTGGAGCCAAGGTTCACGTTCACGGAGGTCTGACTTCAACCCCACGCTTTATTTTTGCAGTCTTTGTTATTATTAAAATGTTGAGACAGAAACAAAAGTCGATAAGATAGCATAATGAATCCCATGCGTCCATCAGCCAGCCTCAACATTTAGCAATTCATGGACAGCCTTGTTTCATCCATACCCCATCCAGCCCCCGTCCAACACACACACACACACACACACACACACACGGAATTTTGTATTTTCATTTGTAAATATTTCGATGTATGTCTTCAAAAGAATCGGACTCTTATTTTTTTAATATTTAAAAATTTTTTTTTATTTCAGAGAGAGAAAGTGTGTGCATGGACAAGCACGTGTGCATGAGTCAGGGAAGGGCAAAGGGAGAGGGAGAGAGAGAGTATTAAACAGGGTCCATGTTCGGTGCAGAGCCTGATGCGGGGCTTGATCCCATGACCCTGGGATCGTGACCTGAGCCAAAATCAAGAGTCAGATGCTCAACCGACCGAACCACCCAGGCGCCCCAAGACTCTTTTTTTTTTTAATGTTTATTTATTTTTTTTGAGACAGAGAGAGACAGAGCATGAACGGGGGAGGGTCAGAGAGAGGGAGACACAGAATCTGAAACAGGCTCCAGGCTCTGAGCTGTCAGCACAGAGCCCGACGCGGGGCTCGAACTCACGGACCGCGAGATCGTGACCTGGCTGAAGTCGGACGCTTAACTGACTGCACCACCCAGGCGCCCCGCCCCAAGACTCTTTTAAAACATATAACAACACCTATAGTAATTAATCATTTCTTAATATCATCAACCATCCAGTTGATGTTCATATTTCCCTGATTGTCTCATGGTTGTTTTTCTTTTGCTTTCTTTCTTTCTTTTTCTTTTCTTTTCTTTTCTTTTTTTTTTTTTTTTGCAGTTTAATGATTCAAACAAGATCCAGATCATAGAATAGCATTTCGTTAATAGGTCTCTGAAGTCTTTTTTCATCTATGGATTTCTCCTCTCTTTTTTTTTTTTTTTCTTGCCACTTGTAAAAAGAAATTGAAAGCCTGTGCTCTTAACCACATAAGATAGCATCTTATTTCCATTTTAAAAGTTATGCCTGGGGAGGGAATGCCTTGCTCCCAAACATATTTCTTGTATTTAAATATGACTCCCTATTTTCCTGTAGAATAGGAGGTAATCAAACATTAACAGCGGGTCTTAGAAGTGTTTCAATATTCACTGGAAACACTGCACAATCAAAAAACCGCTTTGTTTCATACATGTTTATTAAGTTATGTGGCTTGAGGGAAGAAAAAAAACCCCAACTCTTAAAAGGTAACTCCTGGGGCGCCTGGGTGGCTCAGTCGGTTAAGTGTGTGACTTCAGTCAGGTCATGATCTCATGGTTTGTGAGTTCGAGCCCCGCATCAGGCTCTCTGCTGTCAGCACAGAGCCCCCGCTTCAGATTCTCTGTCTTCCTCTCTCTCTGCCCGTCTCCTGCACGTGCTCTCTCTCTCTCTCAAAAATAAATAAACATTAAAGAAAAAAAAAAGGAACTCCTGTCCCACCGCCCACACCTGGTGTCTTTAAAAGACATCATACGTAACCCTCCCCAGTCACATACACTCTCAAAAGTCAGGCTCTGACAGCTTAGCCAGGTTGGTGTGATGTAAGGAAGAGAGGAAAAACCTGAGAAGATCCAGCCCCGTATATGACCCCAAAGTGAATGGAGGGCGCCCACCGTGGGGAAAAGACAAGCGATAGGGATCTACTTCGGTTCCTCCTGACTCTAAGTCTGAATGACATTAAGAGTATTTCAGTGGGGCACCTGGGTGGCGCAGTCGGTTAAGCGTCCGACTTCAGCTCAGGTCACGATCTCGCGGTCCGTGAGTTCGAGCCCCGTGTCGGGCTCTGGGCTGATGGCTCAGAGCCTGGAGCCTGTTTCCGATTCTGTGTCTCCCTCTCTCTCTGCCCCTCCCCCGTTCATGCTCTGTCTCTCTCTGTCTCAAAAATAAATAAACGTTAAAAAAAAAAAAAAAAAGAGTATTTCAGAAGTGGTGGGCCATGTCCTGGAGGCTGACTTTCTCATCACTGGCTAGATGGAGGCACTCAAGGTGGGGGCAGGCTGGCATGCCATGGGCACCCGGGCTGGCTGGCGGGGCCGGCTCAGACGGCAAGGGCTCAGGTGCCCGGGAAGGAGCCAGAGCTCCCGCTAGGGGTGCCATTTCCTGTCCAGCTGATATTATCTCAACTCTGGACCAGGCAGCCACCCGAAGGACTCAAAGCAGCAGCTCTTTAACAACCCGTGCGTAAATAGTTCAAGCTTTGAACGACTCCTCTTGCCTCCAGGCTGAACATTAAGCTCCAACGTAGGCAACATCTCTGATTTTGGTTTTTAATGTTTTTAATGCTTATTTTTGAGAGACAGAGAGAGAGAGCGTAAGCCGGGGAGGGGCAGAGAGAGAGAGAGAGAGAGAGGGAGACACAGGATCCGAAGCGGGCTCCAGGTTCCGAGCTGTCAGCACAGAGCCCGACGCGGGGCTCGAACCCACAAACCGTGAGTTCATGACCTGAGCCAAAGTCGGACTCTTCACCAAGTGAGCCACCCGGGCGCCCCAACATCTCTGCTTTTCTGAAAAGAGGTTGGCAGTGCGATGTTCTGCAATGTCTGTTAAGTCTTGGCTCAACCACTACCTTGGGCAGATTATTTAACTTCTTTCAGGTTCACTTCCATTATTGGTAAAGTGGGGATACAACTCGTACTCTGTCTACCTCACAGAACTGGTGTGAAACAAAAGCCCAGATGTGCTGGGGCACCTGAGTGGCACAGTCGGTTAAGCGTCTGACTTTGGCTCAGGTCGTGATCTCACAGCTCGTGGGTTGGAGCCCCGCGTCGGGCTCTGTGCTGACAGCTCGGAACCTGGAGCCCGCTTCGGATTCTGTGTCTCCCTCTCTCTCTGCCTGTCCCCCACTCACACTCGGTCTCTCTCTCCTTCAAAAATAAATAAACATTTTTTTTAAAAAAAGCACGGACGTGCAAGTGTTGTTTAGCCAACCCTTGGATCTTCAAGCATTACTAATGTATTATTAATCATTTATTTCTTTATTTTTATGATTAAAGCCCCAATGAGTATAACATGTCAACAAATACGCAGAGAGAGCCAATGAATGTTTAGTTGCCTCTTTCTTGGGCAAAACATCATGGCAATGAAATCACCCCCGGAAAGTTTCTGAGCAGACATGAGGTTCACACGACAACCAGCCCCAGAAGTAAACAAAAGCACACCACGGGGGGCGGAAAAGGCATTTACTTTGAAAAGCCTGACCTGGTCCCACCGTCTTGCCACTCGCTCCTGTTTTCCCCTCTTCAGTGTGTAACTGGAACAGGGTGGCTGAACTTTCCTGTTCTGATGACAGCTTCCTTGGGCCAGACCCAAAGGCAAGTTGGTTCAGAGCCGGAGATTCAAATAAACATATATCACGGGACAGCTGCAAACCGGAAAGCGAAAGAGGCAGCTCCTGAAATCACCCGACTCCGAAAGGGCCCTCTCCTCGAGCGCCCTGGAGGCCAGGAGTGAGGAAGCCTCCTCCTTCTTGGAAGACGGTGCCTGGTGAACAACAGGAAGGAGGAGGCTCCGTGAGTCCCTTTGAATGCCTGCTTTTCCCAGCGTAGCCACTGGTGGAGGAGGAGAGGAGGCTTTGCAAAACCTAAAGGAATGTGGCTGCTGCTTGTTGTTGACAAGCCCGTCACCCAGAATGGTAGTTTTTCAAAACGAACACTGAGATTTGCGTTCTTCTCGTAAACAAGACCCATTCCCCAGCCATCCTTGTTCAAGAACCGGAAGAAACATCAGAGATTTTAAAAAGTTTTTTTTTTTATTTGAGAGAGAGAGAGCACCCCAGTGGTGGGGAGGGGCAGAGGGAGAGAGGGAGGGAGAGAGGGAGAGAGAGAGAGAGAGAGAGACCTAAGCAGGCTCCATGCACAGTTCAGAGCCCAACTCAGGGCTCAATCCCATGAACCTGAGATCATGACTGGAGCCGAAATCAAGAGACGCTCAACTGACTGAGCCACCCAGGTGTCCCGAGACATCAGAGATTTTTAACAGAAGGAGATTTCTTATGTGTGATGGAGAGATGAATTAACAATGGCTCCCAATTCCCTTCCTTGTCTACCCTATTTCTTCAGTGTCCCAGGGGAAGGAGAGCTTGAGGACTCAAGAGAAGGCCCGGCTGGGAAAATAGAGTTAGTCAGGACCCCATGGGCCATAGTTTTTTTATCCCTACTTACTAGAGTCAGCAAAAACATATCAACCCCATAGAAGGCATGGAAGGCCTCCTGTCTTTAAAGCTGTTCAAATGAAGGGATAAAGACATTGGCACCTCATCAGCTTTGTCAGATAGAGTTTCATAGTTTTTTTTTTAAGTGTATTTATTTATTTTGAGAGAGACAGACAGTCCCTGAGCAAGACTGGGGGATGGGCAGAGAGAGAGGGAGAGAATCCCAAGCAGGTTCTGCACTGTCAGCGCAGAGCCCAGTGTGGGGCTCAATCCCAAGTACCTCGAGATCATGACTTGAGCCAAAATCAAGAGCCCAATGCTCAATCAACTGAGCCACCCAGGCGTCACTAGGGTTTCATGGTTTTTAAGTCTAGGAGGGTCTTGAGGGATCTTGTCCAACCCTCCCCCTTTTAGGGGTAAGGCAAGGGGAATTGACTCCTCTAAATTTACACAGTGAATAAATGAACGAACTCTTGCTCAAGTAAATGGCAACATCAGGGATGGGGGGTAGGGGTGGGGGAGAAGGTGAGCCGTGGATTGTCAACGTCCACATACCCTCTTCTACCCCACGCAGGCTCTCGTATTCCCCGCCATTCACACATTCTTCTCCCACCACTAGCCGGTCTCTTCTCCGTGGCTCACATTCCAACTCTGCTAGTCTTTCCACCACTGTATCCACTGTCAAGTTTTCAAAGAAGAAAAGGGGTCTTTTGCCCACTGGTGTTGCGGGTGTTTTATTGCGTTCTCCAAAGCCGCACGATTCTTCCAGTTTGGAGCTCTCTCGGGCATGGCACCTGGGAGAACTTTTCCTGGGGCTGGGCCAAAGAGGAAGGGTGGACAAGCTACAACTTGTGGGCCAAGTCTGGCCTGCTGTCTGTTTTTGTACAGCGCATGATCTAAAAATATTTTCTTTTTTTTGTGGTAAAAACACATGACCTAAAATTTACCATCCTAACCATTTGTAAGGGTACAGTTCACTAGTATTAAGTATTTTATGCCACTGTGCTCCAGATCTCCAGAATTTTTTCATCTTGAAAAACTGAACTCTATACCCATTACACAACCACTCTCCATTTCCCCTTTCCCTCAGCTCCTGGTAACGACCATTCTACTTTGTGTCTTTTTTTCTTCTGTTTTCTCTCTCTCTCTTTTTTTTAAAGTAGGATCCACACCCCACGCGGGGCTTGAACTCCTGACCCTGAGATCAAGACCTGAGCTGAGATCAAGAGTTGGATGCTTAACCAACTGAGCCACCAGGCGCCCCATTCTACTGTCTCTGCGTATGAATTTGGCTACGTTGCATACCTCATATACGTGGAATCATAAACTGCCTTTCTGTGACTCGTTAATTTCACTTAGCATAATGTCAACGTCTTCAAGGTTCATCCATGCTGTAGCACATGACAAGAGTTCCTTCCTTTCAAAGGCTGGATAATATTCCATTGTAGGTACATACCACAATTATCCATTCATCTATCCACGGACATTGGGCTTGCTTCATATGGTAGTTCTGTTTTTAAATATTGGAGGAACCACATACTGTTTTCCATAGTGGTTGTACCATTTTGCAATCTCATCCATAGTGCACGAGGGATCCAATTTCTCCATGTCCTCGTGAACATTTGTTATTTTCTGGTTTTTTTTTTTTTAACAGTGTCCATCCTAATAGGCGTGAGAGGACATCTCATTGTGCTTTTGATTTGCTTTTATCTACAGGTTAGTGATGTTACGCATCTTTTTATCTGGTTGTTGGCCATTCGTACATCATCTCGGGAGAAATGTCTGCTCAAGTGCCTTGACCATTTTTAAAACGAGGCTATTTTGCTTTTGATGTTGTTTAATTGTTGGAGCTCTTTACATAGTCTGGCTATTAACCCCTTATCAGATGTAGTGACTTAGAAATGTTCCCTCCCATTTCATAGGTTGCCTTTTCACTTTGTTGATTGTGCACTGTGATGTACAGAAATTTTTTTATTTTTTTTTAAGTTTATTTATTCATTTTTAGAGAGAGAGAGAGAGAGACAGAGAGTGCATGCAAGCAGGGGAGAGGAGAGAGAGAGGGAGAGAGAGAATCCCAACCAGGGTCTGCACTGCAGATCCCGACTCAGGGTCCAAACCCGTGAATCTCGAGATCATGACCTGAGCTGAAACCAAGAGTCAGACACTTAACTGACTGAGCCACCCAGGTGCCCCATACAGAAATTGTTTTAGTTTGATGCAGTCCCATTTGTCCATTTTTTCTTTTGTTGCCTGTGCTTTTGGTTTCATATCCAAGAAATCACCATCAATTCCAATGTCATGAAGTTTCCCCCCTATATTTTCTTCTAGTAAGGTTTTTTAATATTTTTTAATGATTGCGGGAAAAATGAAAATAAGAGAAATACTTCCTGACATGCGAAAATCATTTGGAATTCAAATTCTTTAAATGTTTATTTGTTTTCGAGAGAGTACAAGCGGGAGAGGGGCAGAGAGAAAGAGAGAGGGAGAGAGAGAGAGAGAGAGAGAGACAGAATCCAAAGGAGGCTCCAGGCTCTGAGCTGTCAGCACAGAGCCCGGGGTGGGGCTCGAACCCACGAGATCATGACCTGAGCTGAAGTTGGACACTCAATCGACTGAGCCAGCCAGGCGCCCCTGGAATTCAGATTTCAATGCCCATAAACAAAGTTTTACTAGAACACAGCCAAACTCACTCATTTATACATCATTTATGGTTGCTTTTGAGCTGTAACAGCAGAGTTGAGTAGTTGCAACGGAGATCAAATATCATCCTCTCATTTCTTCACATTACTGCTTAGGGTACTACAAATCACAGCAGCACATTTATAACTCTGCCACATTTAAAGTGTCATGCGTAGCTCCATACTGCACCTCTTTTTTTTTTTTTAATTACCAATGCATACCCATTACGTCAAACCAAGAAAAGGAAAGTGGATTTTGATTGTCGTGCTTTTAAGGCGCACTGGAGGGTGGATTATTTAGTTATCAAATTAGACGGTGTATGAGTCAGTGCGGGCTGCCGTAACAAAATACCACAGGCTGTGCGACTTAAACAACAGAAATTCATTTCTCACAGTTCTGGTCGCCTTCTCCCTTTGTCCTCACATGGCCTTTCCTATGGGTGTGCATGTGGGGAGAAAGAGCTCTCACTCTCCTTATATGGCCACCAATCGTATAGAATTAGGACCTCACCTTTATGACCTCATTTAACCTTAATTGCCTCCTAAAAGCCCCGTCTCCAAATACAATCACATTAGGGGTAGAGCTTCAACATGTAAGTTTGGGAGCAACGTGATAGTCCATAGAAAATAGCAAAGTATTGCATCCCTCATGCATTGACACTAGAGCTGTGTTAAAAGAATACAACGTATGTTGGGGCACCTGGGTGGCTCAGTTGGTTAAGCGTCCGACTTCGGCTCAGGTCACGATCTCGTGGTTTGCGTGTTCGAGCCCTGTATCGGGCTCTGTGCTGATGGCTCGGAGCCTGGAGCCTGTTCATGATTCTGTGTCTCCCTCTCTCTCTGCCCCTCCCCCCCACCCACGTTCTGTCTCTGTCTCTCAAAACTAAATAAACACTAAAAAAAAAAAATACAACATAATGTCAACATTACCAGACTGAGCACTCATCACAATATTCCCAACCCACAGGAAAGCAATGGTCAGAAAAATTGGAACATTTAAAATGGAATATCTCATCGCAGCAGAATTTCTTGACAAAACTAAACAATCAAAACGAGCCTGCCACCAAAGGAAGTTTCCAAGTGGCTCATTTCTTAGCCAAGCGAAGAGAGCCGTTTACTGAGGGTGGGTTAATTAAACCGTGTTTTATGGCAGCAGTTAAATAAATGTGTCTAGAGAAAATAAATTTGTTTAAAACTATTAGCCTTTTGGGAAGAACAGTTGTTCAAAGAGTTGAGGATAGTGAGTGCAACACCAGCAGTCGAATAAAAACAAGCAAATGATTTTGAGTGGTTTTGCTTTGGTCTTGATGGGTTGACAGAGCTTATCAATGCCACTTAAATGTTTATTTGATGAGGCCATGGTAAGTTTGAAGTGATTGAGGAATTAGCCCTTATGACTAGTCTCTGAGCAACAGCTACACGATAGTGTATTTTCTGTTTTTTTTTTTAATTTTTATTTATTTATTTTGAGAGAGAGAGAAAACACAAGAAGGGGAGGGGCAGAGAGAGGGAGAGACAGAATCCAAAGCAGGCTCTGCACTGCCAGGGCAGAGGCTGGTGCGGGGCTCGAACCCACGAACCATGAGATCATGACCCGAGCCGAGATCAAGAGCCGGACGCTCCACCGACTGAGCCACCCAGGCGCCCCGAGAGTATTTTCCCAAAGCTGAGAATATAGTAATTCAGTACAACTTGAAGTAGAATATGCAAAGATATGTTACAACTGATGGTAAAAATCTGTGTGGAACAGAAAAAGGCACAGGTGAACACATTTACAAACCTTTTGAGAAGGAAAGATGTTTATAGCCTATGGTTATTCGTGGCATTGTTCATCAGCAGGTACTTTGCCGAAAATATCTGAGTCTCTCGTGTGGCATTGAACGAGTAGCGTCGGTGGTGAACTTCATACACTCTCCCGGACTTAGCCCTTGACGGTTCTGTGGATTTTTGTGTTTTTCAAGGATACGAACTGAATATCCTGACTTGCCTTACGATCCTGAAGTTTGATGGCTTTGCAGTGGCTAACGTTTTACTGAGATCTTTTGAGCCCAGCGTGAAGACTGGAATTTTTTTCTGAATGAGAGGGTCCGCCTGTCATCACTGTTATTGAACACTAAACGTGAGGAAATTTGTTACAGAAACACCTACATAATATCCTAGATTTTACCTCTTGGCACCCAATGCTCTAAATGTTCACTCCCTGGCCATTTACAGAAACAACTTGCCGACCCCTGCATGAGCATCTGAGTGATAGCCACCTGCGTTTTACTGGAAAACATTCCTGCAATCGAAACCCACGTCAGTGACAAGGCCCCTCCACCCTATTCAACTTTGGGGTTCCCAGGTTATTCTCGGCCACTGCTCGCTACATTCCCCACGGTCGGAGCAACTAATGTCCCACTCCTTTGTTTAAGGGTCTCACTCTCTGTGTCACAGGAACCTACTGGCAGTCAAAGTCATCTCCTGTTTTATCCCCAAGAGATCTGATGAGTGTTAATTTGAATAGGATTCCTAGCCATGAACACTGATCCAGATTTTCTGATGTAAAGAATCCCCATAAAAATATCACCCAGTGATGAACAGGAATAGGCAAGTGTCTAGAGAGCTATTAGACTGTAGCCTCCAGTTATCTCTGTCTTTGTTTATAAGAGCAGTAATTTAGAAATTGCAGATGTGCTGAGTTACTAAATACTCTTTGGGGGAGGATAAACTTACAATTCAGCAGTATCTAATTCAGTAGCCATGCTACTCTTAAGACCACTTCAGTGCAAGTGATTTTTTCGTGGACCTAGGAAGGGCAAATAATTTGCTTTTAGAAGCATGAGACGCTTGACATGACTTACACATTGGGTATATACGTCGCAAATTGCTTTACATCCTTCCTGCTTATAGAATGTTTATATGTCCTTATCCTAATATCTGTATCCATGGCTAAAAGATAGAAATATAGGCTGCGGGGGCGCCTGGGCGGCTCAGTGCCACCACTCTTGATTTCAGCTCACGTCAGGATCTTCCGGTTTGTAGGACTGAGCCCCGCATTGGGCTCTGCGCTGACAGCACAGAGCTTGGGATTCTCTCTCTCTCCCTCTCTCTATGCCCCTCCCCCACTCCCTCTCTGTCTCTCTCAAAATAAATAAATAAACTTAAAAAAAAAAGAAATATAGGCTACAAAATGGATATTAAAACAAAGATGAAGCTTAGAAGTCATTTGTGACCAGGAAATGAAAGGCAGAGAACTAGATTCCAGGGCGCATATTATTGTGTTTGATAAAACAAAACCAAAAGACTCCAAAACCAAAAATCCACAGGTATTTTTTTTCTTTTTTTGCAAAACAGACTCACCGACTAAGAATTTATGGCTTAGTACTTGTAGGGATAGTTGTTTATTTTTATTAGCCTTCTCTAGTGGCCATTACACTGACCCTTCGTGGGGCCAGTCATTTGTGGATTATCCAACCTTTTTGAAAAATAGTTTCACTCCCCATCCCAACCCCCACAACCCTTGCCCAGGGAACACCTGTTTCATTAAAAGATATTTCATTTTGTATTCTTTATTTGGAATCCCCCCTTTTTTAATTACTGACAACCCACAAACATCCATGTTGACTTCTAGATAAAGTGAGTTGACTTTCCAGAAAATTTAAGTAAAGCCAAATATGTGAGGAGTATGCCATCCTGTTATTACCAAGATGTGAGTGTACTCTTTTAGCTTGTTTATATAGTGTCTTTAGCGGGGGGAGAAAAAACCCAAATTCCTGTTGCAATGGTTAATCTGATGACATTCTGAGTCACGGAGGCATCGATAGTCTATCTGATCCATAAACACATTTATAAGCAAAGAACTATCCGAAGATAAACTGAAGCATATTAAAAATTTTTAGGAGGTTTATGTAAGCAAAAACTGATTCAAATTAGTCAGTGCCACGCTGGAAGTGGTTAGGAGCTCTCCACAGATAGGAGCCAGGGGAAAGCCTTCGATAGAGAAAAAGCGGAAGCAAAGCAAGGAAATTATTTGATTGGCTACAGCTTAAGCATTTGCCTTCGCTGGAAAAACCTAGGTGGCTGGTTGTAACTGGTTGTCTTTAGGTTTTGATTTCTTAATTGTGAGGCATTTACGGGGTTTAGGATTTGGTTTGTTTTATGTCCGCTGCTAAGGTATCAGAACCAGCTCAGTCTAATGGCCTTGTTCTTTAATTCAATACAACTGATAACCTGTATCTCATTTGTTGCTTTCCACTTTTTTTTTAATAAAGAAGTTCAAGTTGAGGGGCGCCAGGGTGGCTCAGTCGGTTAAGCGTCCGACTCTTGAGTTCCACTCAGGTCATGCTCTCACCATTCGTGAGCTTGAGCCCCCCATCGGGCTCTGGGCTGACAGTGTGGAGCCTGCTTGGGATTCTCTCTCTCTCTCTCTCTCTCTCTCTCTCTTTCTCTCTTTCCCCCCCCCAAAATAAATAAATACGCATTTTTTAAAAAAGAATTTCAAGTTGCAATTTAACTACCATGTAAGGATTCATTTTTTCCCCAAAACATCCTTTTTAAAAAAGAACACTTCCTGATGTAAACCACACAGATGGCGTTGGTTTGGCACATCTCAGGCTGGGTGGACCCAAGCCAAAAATAGAGCCAAATTTCTTCAAAGACTGTTCAATTAAAGTAGTTTCTACATTAGCAATAAGCCCAGTTTTCCATTGCATACCACATCAATTTAAAAAGAAAGCAATAGGTTCAGTCAATATTTCCTTGGTTTTGAAGTGTCCCTCCATTTTGTTAATAAGGGTGGTAATGACCTAGGCCTAAAATCATGACCTTCGTTTTTGCTGACAATATCTAAGTGGGGAACAACCCTGTATTAATTTCCTATGGCAGCTGTAACAAATTATCCCAAACTTGGTGGCTTAAAACAATGCACATTTATTCTTCTGCAGTTTTGGAAGCCAGAAATCCAAAATCAGTTTCACTGGGCTGAAATCAAGACATCAGTGGGGCCTTGTTCCCTGGAAGCTCTAGGGGGACGATGTTTTCTTGCCTTTTCCAGCTTCTAGAGCTGCATTCCTTGGTTTGTGTCCCTTTCCTCCATCTATAATGACTGTAGCATAGCATTTCATCTCTCGCTCACTCTCTCTCCTCTCCCCCACCCCCACTCTCTGCTCCGATTGTCACATAACCTTTTCTTTCTCTGTCAAATCTCCTTTTGCTTCATTTAACTTACTTATTTTTAATGTCTGTTAATTTTTGAGAGAGAGAGAGACAGAGCACGAGCAGGGGAGGGGAAGAGAGAGAGGGAGACACAGAATCCGAAGCAGGTTCCAGGCTCTGAGCTGTCAGCACAGAGACCGACACGGGGCTCGAACTCACATACTGCGAGATAAGGACCCGAGCTGAAGGCGGACCCTCATCCGAGTGAATCACCCAGGCGCCCTTCTTTTTGCTTCCTTTTATAAGGATACGTGTGACTGCATCTAGGGCCCACGTGGATAATCCAGATTAATCTTACCATCTCAAGAGCCTTAATTTAGACACCTACCCGGTCTCTTATGCCCTACAAGGTAACATTCACAGGTTCCAGAGATTAGGACCTGGTTAATTTAGGGGGGGGGGGGGGGGCATTATTCAGCAGACCACAGACTCCAAATTTGCAGTTCAACATTTAGTTTACGACCCGTAGGCCTCAGATTACTAACCAAGTGTGGAGGCGTCCGGAGATTGTATTTAAGTAAAATAACTTACATGCATAACTGGTACCATTTACAAATTCGTGCCCGTGCCATTGTTACTAATAAAACAGAAAATCATTTCATAATGAGATCTAAGGGGCCTTCTTCAGACAAGTTATTTCTTTTTTTTTTCTTTTTTTAAATGTTTATTTATGCATTTATTTTGAGAGAAAGAGAGAGCACACGAGCAGGGAAGGGACAGAGAGAGAGGGAGAGAATCCCACGTGCTGGTAGCACAGAGCCCGACATAGGGCTTGAACACACGAACCGTGAGATCATGAAATCAATCAACCTGAGCTGAAATCAAGAGTCCGCCGCTCAAGCAACCGAGCCACCCAGGCGCCCCTAGCAAGTTACTTGTAAATAAGATAGTTTTTGCATAGCCTTCAGCCCTTTTGACAAAAACTATCCTTACAAAATAATTTACATCTTTATAAAGTACAGCCGTTCCAAAGAATGTATTTAAATCAGGGCATCTGCTAGGCAGTAAGAGTTTCATAAATGTCGGCAATCGTGATTGTGTTGGGTGTTCTGCTGCCTGAATGGAAGAATTCCAAGAGCAGAAATCGAATAACAGTAGGCTTGTCTCACTCTGCAAGAAAAAGAAAGCAAAAAGATGGAATTCAATCACTTTTGGGGGGCTCATAATTTTTGTTTAATACTTTGATACCTGTTACTGCCAGACTGCTAGTGAATGCTAACAGATGTCCGAACAAGAAGCCAAAGAATATTAGGGGGAAACTGGGCATCAGCCATTCATGTCAAGTTCAAAAGCCTGTTTCGGTTAAAGGTGCTCACGGCTGCGCCTTTATATTTTACACTCGAACCGCAGTAGTTTCTTTGTCGCTAAAATGGTTCTTCATTTATATGAATCAATCAAATGCAGGTATACCAGCATCCGAACAAATTCAAGGGTTGCTAATGGAAAACATTTTCTATTATGAAAGAGCTTACCTTCGCAAAGGGCTGAAATGGTGGTTCTCAATCCTGGCTGCACATTAAGGATCTCCTGGGGAGCTTTTCAAAATCCCCATCTCCAGGCTGCAGCTAAACCCGACTTAATAAGAACATCTAGCGGGCCGCCTGGGTGTCAGTGTTTTTAAAGCTCCCCAGGTAATTCTACTGGGCGGCTGTGGTCGAGAACTCTGGACTAAAAGCATCTGGGGCACAGAGACCACTACAAATAATGAGGTCTGAAGTTCCATGGTCCTGATCGGGAATGCAATGTGAATTCAGAGAAGACAGTGTCTTGATTAGTGAAGGGAGGAGGAGATGGAAAATGGACCAGAATGCATCATTGAGGGAGACGCATACTTAACAAAGAGATCAATTTGAACAAAATATGGAAATACCTAGTAGAAATGTGACCTCAGCATCTTTGAAACAAAGGGCAACCTTTTTTCTTTTCCTTTTTCTTTCCTTTTCTTCTTTTCTTCTTTTCTTCTCTTTTCTTTTCTTTTTTCTTTTCTTTTCTTTCCTGTTTTTCAGAGAGAGAGAAAGAGACCACCTGCGGGGCAGAGGGGCCCAGGGAGTGAGAGAGAATCTTAAGTAGGCTCGGCGCTCAGTGCCAAGCCCAGCACAGGGCTCGATCGCACGACCCTGGGATTATGGCCTGAGCCGAAATCAGGAGTTAGACGCTCAACCGACTGAGCCACTCAGGCGCCCCAAAGGGCAACTTTATAGCCCGAATATGTGGGCATCTAAATCGCATATCTGTTTTTACGAAGACCAATTTCTATCTACAGACACTCTCCACATACCTCTCCAACAATAGAAAACAAAATAGTACGTTTGAGCAATGCAGGAGACTCTTTTGAAACACTTCTAACCTCTTTTCTGTAATCATGGCAACTTTAAGTTGTGGCGATTGAAGCAACCTGAAACTTGCTTATCAAGCCTGGGACTTCTGATCAATGGTCACATGTTCTTTCAACGATGGGAAGATCATCATGACTTTCTAGTACCTTGTCATGCAATGATTACAAATATTCCATATTTATATACATAGCTAATGTTTATGTAGCACTTACAACAGGCCAGGCACTGTTTTAAGTGCGTTATGTATACCGTCTTATTTACTCCTCACAAGAACCTAGTGAGGTACTTGCTATTTTAATCCCTGCGTTACAGATGACGTCATTGGGGTGCCGAGGGGTGAAGCCACCAACTGAGGATTACAGTTCAGTGATAGCACTGGAATTCGAACCCAGGTAGTCTGGCTCCAGAGCCCACGCTTTTTAAAACATTTTGCGATAGGGGCGCCTGGGTGGCTCAGTCGGTTAAGCATCCGACTTTGGCTCAGGTCATGATCTCATCGTCCATGAGTTCAAGCCCCGCATCAGGCTCTGTGCTGACTGCTCAGAGCTTGGAGCCTGCTTCGGGTTCGGTGTCTCCCTCTCTCTCTGACCCTCCCCCATTCATGCTCTGTCTCTTTCTGTCTCAAAAATAAACATTAAAAAAAAACATTTTGCTATAGTTATTCTTTTTTTTTTCAAGATAGTGATTCTTAATTATGACATGGATGAATTTTCTTCATTTCAGTATTTTCTGGAGACAACAGCATTCAGCCCTTCTATTTCTTTTATCAATTTTGCTATGCATGGAAGTTGAAATATGCAAAATTTTTCCACTTTCACTTTGAATTTTCCTTAAATTGTTTTATCGGAATCAGTCTTTATAAAGGTCATAATGAGACACACACACACAAGCACACACACATACATATATATTGTTTTACTTTATATAAAAAATATAATATTATATGTATTATATATTATAATAATATATTAATATAATATATTATCAATTAATATAGTAATATTAATATAATATGTGTATATATATAGTTTTACTTTTGTGACCATTTACATAGTCCAATTTGCCTGGATCATTTTAATTTTTTTTAATGTTTATTATTGAGAGAGAGAGAGAGAGAGAGAGAGAGACAGAGACAGAGCATGAACATGAGAGGGACTGAGAGAGGGAGAGACACAGAATCCGAAGCAGGCTCCAGGCTCTGAGCTGTCAGCACAGAGCCCAACACGGGGCTCGAACTCACAAACTCTGACATCATGACCTAAGCCGAAGTCGGACGCTTAACCGACTGAGCCACCCAGGTGCCCCGCCTGGATCATTTTATAGATTTATATTTTTGCAAGATTCTCTATTCAGTTTGCAGTTAATGACGTATTTTTCTTAGTGTGTTTTCATCCATTTTCCATTTTGTTTCCTTTGTTGTGATAACTTCTACCAAGGCTAATTCCTCAGGTCAATTTTTGCGGTTTTCTCCGCGAAAAGATGTGATTCTTAGTTTTTCATCTATAATGATTTTCTAATCCAATAGGGCCATCGCCCTCTTTTTCAGCTTCATTTTGTGATTTTTTTTTAATCTGTCATAGTTATTATGACGGGTAAAACAGGAAAGTTTTTATATCTATTTGTTATTTAATCCAGGAGAAATTATGAAATTAGATATTCCAGGACTACTCTACGGAGTGGTCTTTATTACGGGCTTTGCCATTCTCAGGGCCAAAATGACAAATTCACCATGTTCCAGATGGGTGAGAGTGGAAATTGCTATTTCAGTTTGAATAGTGGGGCGCCTGGGTGGCTCAGTCAGTTGAACCTCCGACTCTTGATTTTGGCTCAGGTCATGATCCCAGGGTCATGGGATCGAGCCCCAGCCCCGCATCAGGCTCTGCTCTGAATGGGGAGCCTGTGTAAGATTCTCTTTCTGCCTCCCTCTGCCCCTCTATCCTGCTTCTGTGCACGTTCTTTCTCTCTCTCTCTCTCTCTCTCTCTCTCTAAACAAAACAAAACAAAAACATTAAATAGCTTGCCTGGAATAAATGGTAAAGGCAAATTAGAGGTAGGAGAATGGCTTCTGGAATCACCAACCTGGCTTGACTCTATACTCAGCCATTTATAGCTGTATGACCTAAGTCAAATGACCTAACGTTTAAGCCCCAAGGCCTCCATCTGTAAAATCGGGATAATACGAGGACCTAATGAATCAGTTTATCAACGGAAGTGAGCGAGATAAAGCATGGACAAGCACTTTCGTTTATTGCCTGGCTCCTGGGAACGAATCAGGACGTGTTACCCGTTCAGCAGCATCACCTACAGGAGATACTGACTGAGATAAACAAACGCATATGAAAAAAAAATTCTGGAGAGACTCTGTGCTTGCGACTGCGTTGACAAAAGTTGTGTTAACAAAAGCCAGGGCTGATGAACTAATGCTAGCAGTTATTATCTTCATTGCCTGCTCAGCAAGGTTTCCCTGGATTCGAGTAGAAGGTATCTTGGTTGCATCTTGGGGGGAGCAGTATGTCGCTACAAAGCACGCAGTCACTCAAAATGTATGTCAATAACAGTTCCATAATCACTTCCTCCTTGCGTGTGTTTAGTGGACTAGAAGACCTCGTTTTAGGGGCCACTGGACTGTAATTTCCAAAGATCCTGATGGGCCTCCATCCACCAAATTCTTTTGCCACTCCACTTCTTGGCTCGGGTCCAAAACGACTCCCCAAGACCTTAATGCCTTTTGGGTTAACTCTAACGTATGTTTAAGATGTAAGTTCAGGCAGCGATGGCAGTAATAAAACTCCTCTTACGGAACACCCTCCATTTGCCATCTGTACGTATGTGGTTTTCCCCATTTAATCTCACAAGAAACCTTCCAGACGTAGGTATGTATTAGTAACCCCATTTCCAAATGAGAACATAGAGAGAAGGAACATGGGTATCGTGTCCACATTCAGGTCTTAAGACGGTAAAGCCCTTTCTCCTTCTGCCACATCGATCCCCCCACCATCTTGGCTTTTTGCATTTGATTTCCAGCAGAAATCATGGGATCTGTAGGCCATGTGAGAGTGTAGCTCTTCTGCAGAATAACAATGAAAACGCTTAACGTGCCGCTTTTATCAAAGTTTAATGGGCAGGCTGCTTGCAAATTCCTCATGGGTTCAAGGTCAGGGGTCAGCTTTGCAGAAAAAGACAGACATAGAAACCAGGGAGTCATTTATTAATTTACAGGTGGATCTAGTGGGATAATACACATTTGTCATCTGCCCAGGGCATTCCCTCCGGATGGGCATGTCACTCAGAGAACCAAATTACACATGGGAAGCTTGCTCGGAGGGCACAGTTTGAACAAACGGAAGGGGCTGGTCTGGAGTTCTATAGTTTCATTTTCTTCCGATAAACATAACGAGATGAATATCCTTCTCTATCACAAGGCTATTTTCTCTCAGTAACTCATAGCAAGGGCGAGAGCCCACTCTTCTCTGAAAACTGGCAAACTATTCCCATTTTAATTCCCCCCCTTTTTTTTATTTATTTTGTTTTAATTTTTTTTAATGTTTTATTTATTTTTGAGATAGAGAGAGACAAAGCATGAACGGGGGAGGGTCAGAGAGAGGGAGACAAAGAATCCGAAGCAGGCTCCAGGCTCTGAGCTGTCAGCACAGAGCCCGACGCGGGGCTCGAACTCGCGGACCGCGAGATCATGACCTGAGCCGAAGTCGGCCGCTTAACCGACTGAGCCACCCAGGCGCCCCAGCCCCCTCCTTTTTTTTTAAGTGAGCTCTAAGCCCAACCCGGGGCTTGGACACAGAACCCTGAGATCAGAGGTCATGTGTTCTACCGACTGAGCCAGCCAGGTGCTCCCCACATTTTAACTTCCATTTCCCCCCACTTCGTTCATTCCTCGTTTGTTATTCCCATCCCGTTTTATATTTTTCACCCTGATCTCATGCCACACCAGGGAAGTTCCAATGCAGTTGAAAAGATCACAGTGTTTTCCAGCACTCTCTTTCCAGTCAGTCCTGTTTCTTCACTGAGCTTGAAGAAGACTGACGCCTTTATTTTTTCTAACTTTTAAACAAATTTTTTTGAGAGCGAGCACACAAGTGGGTGGGAGCGAGTGGGGGAGGGGCAGAGGGAGAGGGAGAGAGAGAATCTTAAGCAGGTTCCACGCCCAGCACAGAGCTTGGCATGGGGCTCAATCTCACGACCGTGAGGTCACAACCTGAGCCAAAATCAAGAGTCCAACGCTCAACCGACTGAGCCACCCAGGCACCCCAAAGACACAAGTCTTTCTTAAAATTTTTTAAATTTTTATTTAGTTTTGAGAGAGAGAGAGAGAGAGAGAGAGAGAGAGAGAATGCGAGCAGGGGAGGGGCCGAAAGAGAGGGAGACACAGAATCCGAAGCAAGCTCCAGGCTCCAAGCTGTCAGCACAGGGCTGACGCAGGGCTCCAACTCACGAACGGGGAGATCATGACCTGAGCAGAAGTCGGAGGCTTAACTGACTGAGCCACCCAGGCGCCCCTCAAAGACTCAAGCCTTTCTGACAAGATTCCAGTGACACTTTTCCTATCTATGACACTTTTACAGGGTTTCTTCCTAAGAAAACCCCTTCCAAGGAGGCCAGGGTCACCTATTATGAATCAATTCCACTGAGTTTCAGTTTTCAAGGTTTATTTTTTTACTTGTATTGCCTCACCCATCCAGCTTGGCAGAGAGGAGTGTGTTAATGTTGCTCCTTATGCACCAAAGGGAGGGGACAGCATAAGGCGGACGCTAAATAATCAACGGAGGTCAAACAAACTTCACCTATTAATCTGGCCTGAGCTGCAACTTTTTTTTTTTTCCACTCCAGAATCCTGATCAGCAGATATATATTCATTCCTGGGAATGAAGAGTGATTTTCTTTTCCAACTGTGCTGATGCCAGCCAGAGAGATGAAGATATTTTCTAATCATCTGTCTTCTTAACTGATAAAAGTAGCTGACAGCAGTTTGATTCAAACGAGATTTGAGCATCTGCTTTTGGGACACTGAGGCACTTGCCTCAGAGAATCATTGGCTTTAAAGAATTGTGCTGTGGACTTATCCCCATCTGCCCCATAAACAGAGGCAGAAAATGAATAAATGAACTGTTTCCTGTATTTATATCCCTTTCATTCCCATTTGAAGTCAGACCAGGTCTTAGCAAACCAAATCCAAACGTGCAGACAGGTCCTTGAAAATATAGATGCAGGTCTGGATCTAATAAGGGCCAAGCATTTGGTTTTTTAACTCACGGAATTTCTTAGGGAAATAAAGGCTTTATAGGTCTGGGTAAACGGTGATGTTGAACCCAGCACGGTTAAGGGCATGCACAGTCTTTGACTTTAAAACAGAAACTTTGGTGGCTCCGGTCGGTTGAGTGTCGACTCTTGCTTTCGGCTCAGGTCGTGATCTCGCGGTTTGTGAGCTGGAGCCCCACATCGGGCTCTGCACTGGCAGTGTGGAGCCTGCTTGGGATTCTCTCTCTCTCCCTCTCTCTCTGCCCCTCCTTCGCTCTCTCGCCCCCTCAAAATAAACAACCATTTTTGTTGGTGTTTAAAAAAATGAAAACAAAAAAACAGGAACTTTGTGAAGCTCAGTTATTTCTACCGGATGACGGGGACCGGTCAAGATTCCGTTGCCTACCAGACGGCTTTAAGGGTTCGTCTGAGTCTCTCAAAGGGTCTTCACCACCTTTGGAATTCTGGACTCCTCCCTTTGCTTCATCCCAACAAGCTTATTCCTGCAGTCCTCTGTGCGCCTATGTGTGCGTGAGTATATGGATATATGTACATGTGAATGCATTGGGGGGCAGGGCTGGGGTTTGGGAAGGTGGTGGTATAGAGGAGGCAAAGGAAGGGATTGAATTTATTAGAGGAGTTTTAGTTGATTTTTATTCCAAAGTAAGAGAAAAATGGCCCAATCTCTCTGATTTTACACCTCCAGTTCTCGAACTCTTTTTTTTCATCCTGTGCTGTCCGCTGGTGTCCACCTGGCCCTGGGCTCTCCCATTTACAGATTCCAGTCCATCCCAAATCAGAGGTCAAAAGGCTAACCCATGGCATTTCTCAGAAATACCTAGGCACGTGATGAAATCTTAATCTGATCAAATGTGACAAGCTTTGCCCCAAAGCCAGATGGAGGCAGAGAGGGCCCCTCGCCACCATAGAAGTCAGACGGAGATGTGACACTGACCCCTTGCCTGTCCCGGGTGCTGACAGAATCACGTGCTTTGGAGACCGTAAGCACAGAAACATGGCTGACTAGAGCTGTAGGCATGTACAGATCATTTAGAATAATGTTATTTTTTCATGTTTATTTATTTTTGAGGGGGAGAGAGAGAGAGAGAGCAAGTGGGGGAGGCGCAGAGAGAGAGGGAGACAGAGGATCTGGTAAACAGACTCCAAATTTTATTGGGAGGTGAACTACCCAAGAATATTCAGAATTGTTTTCTCCCCCCGCCCCCAGGTTTATTGAGATATAATTGACCTATTACCGTTGTGTAAGTTTGAGGTAAACTGTGTTGATTTGATATCCTTAGATACTGCAAACTGATTACCACCATAACATTAGCTAATACCTCCATCATGTTGCATAATTACCCGTTCTTTGTGTGTGTGTGTGTGTGTGTGTGTGTGTGGTGAGAATACTTAATAACTACTCTCTTAGAAACTTTTAGCAATATTATTTTTTAAAGTGTTTATTTTGAGACAGAGAGAGAGAGCACAAGCAAGGGAGAGGCAGAGAGAGAGAGAGAGAGACAGACAGACAGAGAATCCCAAGCAAGCTCCTTGCTGTCAGTGCAGAGCCCCTCACAGGACTTGAACCCATGAACCATGAGGTCATGACCTGAGCCGGAACCAAGAGCCAGATGCTCAACCCAATGAGCCACCCAGGCGCTCCAAATTTTAGTATTATTAACTCTAATCACCATGCTGTACATTGGATCCCCAGAACTTATTTCTTTTCCAACTTAGAAGTTTGTATCCTTTGACCAACATTTCCTCCTTTCCCACAACCCTCAGCCACCATTCTCTGTCTGTAGGGTTTCGGCGGGCTTTTGTTTTTGTTTTTGTTTTAAGTAGACTTCACACCCCGGCGCGGAGGCCAACCAGGGGCCTGAACTCACAACCCGAGCTGAGATCAAGAGTTGGATGAACGCTCAACCGACTGAGCCACCTAGGCGCCCCATGCTTGGCTTTTTTTTTGATTCCAGAACTAGCCTGGTTTAAAAAAAAAAAAACAAAAAAACAGCCGAGCAACGCGGAGGGGTGATTGCCGAAGGCAGTGACTCCCACACGTGATGTGTAGCTGAATAAAATAAGTATTTTTAGACAGTCTCCTGCCCGGTGTTCCCAATGTCATAGCCCTGGCCCTCTGCTGTTTATATAGTCTTTCTTGAAATATCACCCAGCTTCCCTTTTATTAATTAACAACAACAACAACAACAACAAAGAATTAGGACTTACACAGAGCAAACTCTTTTGGATGCAGAAAACCTACATTCTAATCCCAGGTCTACTGCTTAATTAGCTGTGTGACCTTGGCAGAAATCACCTGCGGTTGGCAAAATTCCACCTTCCCATCCCCTGGTTATTTAACCAAACCCCAATCCCGGTCCGGCTGTACAGGGGCTCCACGAGGAAGAGCAGCCTCTAGAAATTGAGGAAAGCCCTCAGCTGACGGCCAGCGAAGAAAGTGGGACCTCAGTCCCGCAATAGGGAGGAATGGAATTCTGCCCACGTCGTGAAGGAGCTTCGAAGCAAATTCACACCCACGGCCTCCAGAAAGGGAGAGAGCTGATACGTGGGTCACGTTTGCGGCCACTAAGTGCGTGGGGATTATTAGCGGCGGCGGTAGAAAAGTAACACGTCACCTGTTGTTTGTTCTGGATGTCAGCTTCCTCGTATGTAAAAGGGGGTGAGGCGGATTCTTCTGAGGATTGGAGAGAATGTATTTAATGTCACTTTGGAACAGCACCCGACACAGTAAGCTGTCAGTAGTAAATGGTAGATAGTATTGCTTCCAAATGCCTTTCCTGCCATCTTGGGCTGGTGACGCCTAGAATGATCTCTCTGGCTCAGGTCTTTTGTTGGAAGTCTTTCTCAGGGTTTCACACATTCCTTGGCAACAGGAAAGTTACCGGCACCTTGGTTTTGACAGCCTACTGACCCTGTTGCGCTATGCACTATATCCATAGGGAGAATGGAAGGATATATACGGAGATGTGAATAGTGATTATCTCTGGGAGGTAGGACTTCTGTTTTCTTTCTCACAATTTTTTAATGTATTTCACAGAGACTCTAGAGGCACATGTATTATCTTTATAATAAGAAATATTCTTGAAGTCTTTCTTTCTAAAAAATTTTTAATGTTCATTTATTTTGAGAGAGAGGGACAGAGCACGAGCAGGGGGGAGGGGCAGAGAGAGAGAGGGAGACACAGAATCCGAAGCGGGCTCCAGGCTCCGAGCTGTCAGCCCAGAGCCCCATGGGGGCTTGATCTCACGAACCATGAGATCATGACCTGAGCCGAGGTTGAATGCCTAACCGACTGAGCCACCCAGGCGCCCCTTAAATTCTTTTTTTGTTAAAGTTTGTTTATTTATTTTGAGAGAGAGAGAGAGAGAGAGAGAGAGGAGAGGAGGGGCAGAGAGTGAGGGAGACAGAGAATTCCAAGCAGACCCCCTGCTGTTAGCACAAAGCCCGATTCAGGGCTCAGAACCGGGAACTCAGAACCTTGAGATTTTGACCCGAGCAGCAGAAACCAAGAGTCGGATGCTTAACCGACTCAGCCACCCAGGTGCCCCACTCTTCTTGAATTGTAAAAAAAAAAAAAAAAAAAATACCATATATAGCCCAAGAACTACCTGTGGCTAGGATGTAAATGGACGGTTCATGGTCTTGGAACTTTCCACTGCATCCTGGCACAGCTAGTAATATTCTTGTGACACATTTAAGCTTGCCTGCGATTCAAAGCAGGGACTGTTTTTGCATGATCAACAATGACAGTTCCCCACTTGACCTGCTAGGTAATGAAAGAATGGCCGAGAAAAGAAAGCCATTCCTGGTGAACCTCAGAATCCAAGCCTCAACACGCCTGGGGATTTATACCAGGTTCCTTTTCTTTTCTTGGACACCCACACTTCTTCTTTCTGAACTCTGTATGTGTGGCTGTTGAGTGCTCCTTTCCTGAGACCCTGAAATCCTGCAAAACCATTTCTGTTAAATCCCCTGGACCTCTTAGGTCAACCCTGACGATTTAGCAGTACAGCAAAGTCAGGGGGCCAGTAAATTCCTAATTCTGAGTACAGTTCCCCTTGCCAGAACCCTCACTGATCTAGCTTGATGTGAGGTCCCGACACAGTGAACCTCTAGAACTCGGGAGGCTGACTCCCTTGGCCAGAGGGGAGCCCGGCGCGTTGCCTTCTGAGAACCCATAGGAGCAGCGAGCCTTGCCTACTACAGAAACCCGAGGGATGCTTCACACTGAAGCAAAAGCTTTCTAACCTGCTTCTCACGGAGAACACTGTACGACTGAGCGAGACGAAAAAGCGTTCTTCCTCTATGTGTTTATAGTGTCACGAAGGACTAGTGAATGCGCCCGAAGTCATGACAGTTGGTGTCAGGAATTCGTACATGAGACGTGCAATTAGTCTGTCTCCTTTGATGCTTCAAGAGAGCAAGGCCCACGTTCAGCCCACTATGGTGCCCCCGTGCCAAGCACAGTGAACGGCTCATGTCGATGAGCAATAAATATGTGTCAAAGGAATGAACCCATAGGCTAATGAAATAATGACACCAATACGTAATTACGGTTTTGATGAAACTGCAGGGTGTGACGAGAACATGTAAGAAGGGACCTAACCTGTTTCTTTTTTTAATGTTTATTTATTTTTGAGAGAGGGAGAGAGAGAGAGTGCTTGCTCGCACATGAGTTGGGGAGGGGCAGAGAGACGGAGGCACGGAATCCGAAGCAGGCTCCAGGTGCTGAGCTGTCAGCACAGAGCCCGACGCGGGGCTCGAACTTACAAACCATGAGATCATGGCCGGAGCCGAAGTTGGACGCTCAACCGACTGAGCCACCCAGGGGCCCCCCACCCCTGGGCTTGAACTCATGAACCTGAGCCGAAGTTGGGCGCTCAACTGCCTAAGCTACCCTGGCACCCTGTAACCTAACCTGTTTCTGAGGGGCCAGCTGGGCACGGAAACCTGCCTGAGAGGGAACACGGGCCTTAGCGAAGGGAAGATATTTTAGTTCATATGCTCCCCTGAAACTTGGAGCCAGCGGAGGGGAGGGCACGCAACAGCAGGAGGGTAACTGGCCAGGAGCGAGTATGATCCCTGAGAGGACAGAAGCAGTTTCTAAATGAAATGTAATGATCACATCGTGCATTACATGGGGCTCTTGAGGACTAACCAGCACTGCTCTCTCCATAGTTCAGTGTTGGATGCTAAGCTTGGACCCTGGCATTTGTGCATTTTCCTCTGAAACTGTTAGCATCCACTTTCATGCCTGGATGCATCCCTTCTCATCAGCTTTTTTTTTTTTTTTTTAAAGTTTATTTATTTATTTATTTTGAGAGAGCACGCAAGCAGGGGAGGGGCAGAGAGAGAGAGAATCCCAAGCAGGCTTCTTGCTTTCAGAAGCGTCAGCCCCATGTGGGGCTCAAACCCACGAGCCATGAGATCAGGACCTGAGCTGAAACCAAGAGTCAGTAGCTTCACTGTTTGAGCCACCCAGACACGCCCCTTCTTTTTTTTTTTTTATTAATGTTTATGTATATTTGAGAGAAAGAGAGAGACAGTGCATGAGTAGAGGAGGGGCAGAGAGTGCCGGAGACAATCGGAAGCAGGTTCCAGGCTCCGAGCTGTCAGCACAGAGCCCGACGCGGGGCTCGAACCCATGAACCGTGAGATCATGACCTGAGCCGAAGTCGGTCGCTCAACCTGCTGAGCCACCCAGGTGCCCCCAGACGCCCCCCCTTGTAATCTTTTTACTCTGCACACAGTCATCTAGCCACGGAGTGCTTAAGGTAACACACTTTTTACTCCTGAGAGAAATTATGGGCCTTTCAGTACATGGCTGTATGCTAAATGGTTGGATAAGTGTGATATTACTGTATTTTGTTTTACCCTTAATTGTGTGGGTGGGTGTTTGCAATCTTTCATCCCTGGAAATAGCTTTGAACTCCACTGGGTGTTATGCATTCTGCATCATTGTTCGGGTCAATCCCAATTCTCACTCTTAATCTGAGGAAATTCAGACACTAGGAAGATTGACACCAAGGGAAATGTGTGATTGTAGCTGCAATACAACTAGACCTTCCTCGTGTGCAGCACAATTCCAGGGCACTTCTGGCTGCTGCCTTCTGCCTCTCCTAATGTCTATTCTTCTTTTCTTTCCGATTTTCCCATTCTCTTTCTCAGGTATATGTGTATGGGAGATGGAAAGAATCATAAGAAATAGAGGAGAAATAAATTAAAAAATAGGTATTTTCGGGGCTCCTGAGTGACTCAGACGGTTGAGCATCTGACTCTTGATTTCAGCTCAGGTCATGACCCTGGGGTCGTGGGATCGGGCCCCGCATCGGGTTCCATGCTGTCACAGCTCGTGCTCTCTCTTGTGCTCTCTCTGTGTTGACATGGCTTGGGCTCTCTCATTCTCCCTCAAAAGAAAGGAAGAAAGAAAGAAAGAAAGAAAGAAAGAAAGAAAGAAAGAAAGAAAGAAAAAAGAAAAAGAAAGAAAGAAAGAAAGAGAAAGAAAGGAAGAAGGAAAGAAGAAACAGAAAGAAAGAAAGAAAGAAAGAAAGAGAAAGAAAGAAAGAAAGAAGAAAAGAAAGAAATATTTTCAATTCGTCTCCAAATGCCTAGCAGGACTTGGAATGACACATTTCCATGAAAGATCACTAAAATGAATTGGCTAGATTATAGCTAAGGTACAAATACTGTATAGAATCCGACCAAATTTTACATAATAGATTTTTTTCCCTGAAAATAAGGGGGAAATTTGATTTGCCAGTTAAACTATTTTAATTGTGACAACATTGCCTCTCATCTAAAGGACGGGAAGGTATGAGTGGTTCAGGCAAATGGCTGACTGGCTGAACTATGTTTGTGTGTGTGTATATATATATAATATACATATACATATGTATTTTATATATATGGTAATTTTCAGCTCTAACTTTCGCTGATTTTCATCTATAATATTAAATATGGACTTTGTGGGGCATCTGGGTGGCTGAGTCAGTTGAGCGTCTGAGTCTTGACTTCAGCTCAGGTCATGGTCCCACAGTTTATGGGTTCAAGCCCTGCATCGGTCTCCACACTGACAATGTGGAGCCTACTTGGGATTCTCTCTCTCTCTCTCTCTCTCTCTCTCTCTCTCCCTTTCTCTCTCTCTTTCTCTCCCTCTCTGCTCTTCCCCTGCTCATGCATGTGCACACGTGCATACACTCATGCTCTCTCTTTCAAAATAAACAAATATTTTTAAAAATATTAAAAGAAATAAATATGGGATTTGCCAGGATAAACCTGAAATTCCAGAGCATCAAACAGGGACTCGGGAAGGGAAGATGGCATATGGTCTCTGACGTTTGGAGACAAAAGGCGAGTGAGGGGCCATGATGTCTGTGGGTGTGTTTATGTACTTTCCACGCTGGGAGTTGTTCATATTTCCACAAAGGGACAGATCTCCTTTGACCAGACTCCCACTAAAGTCCAACGTAAATACATCTCCTTTATTTAATATGTAAAGATTTTTTTGTTCTTAGAGAACAAAGTGTGCACACAGCCTCATGGTAGGAGAGAAAGCTTATGCCCACTCTCTTGTCCAAACAATTACCAAGCACCATAATTCACCTGAACAATTCTTACCAATAACCAAGCATTCCTGATTGGCCTGTCCTTTCTCCAAAAGCCAAGGCCCCATGATTTTATTTTTATTTAATCTACACTTAATGTCTTTCAAAACATAAAACGTCAGGATTAATAGAATTTGGAGGGAAAGGCATTTGCATGAAAAGATTTTCACTTCCCCTTCAGGCATGACCACCACGATCACCCAGGAGAGGCTTTTACATTCCTTGATTGTTTTGAGTGCTGCTTTCCAAATTGGCACACAATTTTTTTTTTTATTGTTAAGGCCAATGCAGGTTGAAATTGGAGCCTCCCGGGGAATTAATGGTGGCTCTTTGACTGTATAGAATTCTGATTCTAGACTAAAAGGGCATTCATCAGGAAAATGGAAGTTACTTTTTAATTTTTATTTTATTTATTTTTTATTTTTTTTTTTTTTTGGCTGTATCTCAACTTAACGCAACTTTTCTTCCCCCTTCACTTCCTCGGATTTTCTTCCCCTTCACTTTCTCCGCTGCTTTCTCTTGCTTGGGGCTACTGATTATTCTATGTTTCTGCAGCTTGTCCCTTTCTTTATTGGATTCTTGGCGCGGTCTGTCTCCTCCCCTCCCCCCATCTCTGCGTTCCCTTCTTTCAGCCCCCAAAGGCCACCTGGCTAAGAAATGGAGTTCCAAGACCTAAGGGTAGCCACGCGCGGAAGCGGACTGCTGAACCTTTGCCGTGCTCGCTCTTGATTTATGTGTTTAAAAAAAGAAAGAAAGAAAGAAGGAAAGAAAGAAAGAAAGAAAGAAAGAAAGAAATCTCTGAGTTTTTAAAAACAGCAGATCTGGAAATGCTGTTGAGGACAGTCTTCGGCGCTCGCATACTCTTCTAAGGCAGCGTGTGCGATGACTTCACCCCTTTAAAATGTGGCTCTTATGATAGCACTCACACATGCCTGAGGTCGCTCGGAGGAAACGTCCTCTGATAGTCAATAAACAATACAAGCTTTCTCCATCCTCCCATCTCCGGACGCTTCTTGGTCCACATGGTGTGTCTGGAAATGAGCTTCAAGCTTTCATGGCTTCAGGGAGAAGGGCTGAGTCGTGGGATTGTTGCGAGGAAAAAGACAAGGAGCGCGCGCGCGCGCGCGTGCATGTGTGTGTGTGTGTGTGTGTGTGTTTCTTTCTTTTTTTTTTTTTTAATTTTTATTTTAGGAACACGCATCAGCAAACCAGACAGCTGCATGGAGGCACATAGGGCGGCTTCTGTAACTCTGCAGTATTATCAGAGTGTGTGAAGGTTAATTTGCCAGTGGTTGTCAAGTCTGCCAAACAATGCTGAGTGTCTGCTTGGATAACTTTTCTTTCCCATGTATTTCTGGTTGGCTAAGTGCTACTTAGGCAGTTCTGCCAAGCAATAACGGGGGGGGGGGGGGGGGGAGGAACAAACAAATTAAAACGCAGCAATAATTTTGTGCAAATCTTAGTAAGTCAGCCACAAACTCATCCATTTTTTTGTGCGAGTCAGTTTTTGCATGTGCTGTGAGGAAGCGTACGATCCGGGGTAGCCACAACTGCCTAACGAGGTAGAAATGGTGAGATAATACGAAACGACTGCTACTCATAAATGCATGTAGACGTGTCTATTTTTCAGATCTGAAAAAGTCCTGGCTGTATGGAGATTAATCTTATTTTTTAAAGTTTATTTATTTTTGAGAGAGAGACAGAGACAGCGCGCGAGCAGGGGAGGGGCAGAGAGAGAGGGAGACACGGAATCCGAAGCAGGCTCCGGGCTCTGAGCTGTCATCACAGAGCCCGACGCGGGGCTCGAACTCAGGGAACCCCGAGATCATGACCTGAGCCAAAGTCGGATGCTTTACAGACTGAGTCACCCAGTTGCTTCTACATGGTGACTAATTTTAAGTAATGATTCTCGAGGGAAAGACAAAAGCCACTGATAAAATATTGAGTTCTTGCTATGTGCCAAATAAAGGACAAAGTGTTTTGCATGTTTACACTCATTAGAGACCCACAGCAACCCTGTGGGGTAGGTACAATTGCTTCATTTTATTTATTTTTTAAGTTTCTTTTATTTATTTATTTTTTTTTAGTAATCTCTACACCCTATGTGGGACTCAAACTTAGGACCCTAAGATCGAGAGTCACAAGCTCCTCCGACTGAGCCAGGCAGGGGCCCCTGATTGCCTCATTTTAAAGACAGGTAGACTGAGGCTCAGAGAAGTTATGTATCTTGGCCAGGATCACACGGCTAGGAAGCAGCAGAATTGGGATCCCAGTTGATGCCTCTATCGGTGTATACTTTATCTCTTAGATGTCTTGACCACATAGCTCGTGTGTCATTACGTAGCAATTCATCACATCATTCTTTCAATTTTTTCATCTATCAAATTTCTGAAGCAAATACAAGGTAAAAGATTATATATGTCAGGGCTCAAGTTCATGAACTGGCTAATATCACCACAGCCAAGAAATGGATAAACTGTGTCCCAGTTGACACTTCTGTTCTTAACCTTACTGATTTATTGAATGGCTTCTGTCTTCACTGAGGGCTTCTCAATATCAAAAACGCACCCCCTCCCCCGGCCGGCCCCAGCTGGTCAGCAACCTTGAGAACACAGACGTTATGTTTCTCATGGGCCTTGAGTTTTTGACATGTGATTTTGTGCATATACTCAAACTATTGCTGCAAAGTGATCGTTTACTCCCGTTCTCTTACTCATGGGCTGTATTGTCTAAATACTGCCCAGAAAACCCGAGATGCATAGTGATCATTTTGGTTCCTTCCCTTATTAGCTGTAGGACTTAAATTCCTTAACATTATTAGTCTCAGTTTTCTTACCTATAAATTGGAGATAATAAGTACCTAGTTCATAGGTTTTAAAAGTTAAAGGGATAAGGAGAGCCAAGTCATTAGCACATTGGTTGGTAGGTAATAAACACTCAAGATGGGTTATTGGTGGGGAGCCTGGGTGGCTCAGTCAGTTAAGCATGTAACTCTTGATTTTGGTTCAGGTCATGATCTCACAGGTCGTGGATTCGAGCCCCACGTTGGGCTCTACTGACAGCTCGGGAGCCTGCTTGGGATTTTCTGTCTCCCTCTCTCTCTCTGCTCCTCCCCTGCTCTCTCTGTCTCTCAAAATAATAATAATAATAATAATAATAACATAAACATTTAAAAAATAAAAAGGAAATAAAAAGATGACTATTGGTATTAATTTAGCTTCAGCTACTAAAAAGCACAGTTGTTAAAAACCCAGACTTTGGAGTCACTTTGAGTCCCAGCTTCATCATTTGATATCTACAGGCTCTTGGTCCTGTTATTTAACATCTCTAAGTGTCAATTTCTTAAATGCAAAGTGGGACAATAGTGTTATTTTCGTGTTTTGGTATTGAGAGCATTAAATGAGATAATGAACATAAAGGAACCAGTGTGTAATTAGTATTCAATTAGTTCTTTTCCCCTCTTCTTTCTAAATGTACAAGCAATCCCTTTTACAAACTCCTTAAAATTAATGCTGTGCTAAAAAAATTATTGCTGTGCTGACCTTAGGTGAGGACAATGACCACATACTGAATTTTCAAATATTAGATTCAGGAAATTCCAGCACCAACGTAATATACGAATGCTTTGACATACACTAATTTCCTATGAAGATCAAAGAACAGGGACATCGTTAATACCAAGACCTCTAAGACCAAAGAGGAATAATAAAATTCGTAGGGTTATTTCATAATGATTAAGAAATGTAAACATGGGGGCACCTGGGTGGCTCAGTCAGTTAAGAATCTGACTCTTGATCTCGGCTCAGGTCATGATCTCACCATCACAAGATCCTACCGCATGTTGGGCTCTGCGCTGGGTATAGGGCCTGCTTGGGATGCTGTCTCTCCCTCTCCCTCTGCCCCTCCCCGCTGAAAATAAATAAATAAACATTACAAAAAATGTTAATGCGTTTTATTATTTATTTTTGAGACAGAGAGAGACAGAGCGTGAGCAGGGGAGGGGCAGAGAGAGAGAGGGGGAAACAGAGAATCCGAAGCAGGCTCCAGGCTCCAGTCTCCCAACTGTTAGCACAGAGCCCGACGTGGGGTTCGAACTCACGAACCGTGAGATCATGACCTGAGCCAAAGTCAGACACTTAACCGACTGAGCCACCCAGGCGCCCCTAAATAAATAAATAAATATTAAAAAAAAAAAAGAAAAGCAAATATGTCTTGCCTACTCCATAGGGCTATTGGGACAATCAAATAAAATTAAGTATGGAAGAGCATTTGGAAAAGTATGAATGCGTGACAAAGGCTTGGGTCCTTTGTCACCCGTGATTCTGGTTATTTCTGTGGCATTCTTACCTGCTTTTGCTCACAGCACAGGAACCCAACTTTTTAAAATGCAGTATTCAAAGGGAGATGCACTTACCAGGAAAACTTCTCCCTGAGACATTTTAAGACAAAACCGTCACTCTCTTCGATGGATTGGTGGATTCTGACTAGCTGGGCAGAGAGTTTGTATAAAAGATCCTTATTCTTTGGATGAGAGTTGGGTTTTCATTCCTCTCAAACCAGCTGTCCGGGACCGTAGGCTATTATTATCCCTTTAAACCTATCACCTGCTCCAAATGCACTAGGGTTAACCAAAGCTCAGGAAAGCATTTCTCTTGCTCTTGGCTGAAACCAAAACATCCTTTGTGTGAAGGGACAGAAGCAAGAACTATTTCTGCTTCAGCTCAAATGAGGGCTTATAGACTGAGAAGGATCTCAAGGGGGTCTAGGGAAAAGATTATGAAACATATCCCCTCGCAGCCAGGCAGCTGGGGACTAATGCGGGAGATAACTATTTTCTACAGTAGCTGTCTTCTTTCGAGGGGTTCCAGTATTAGATCTGCTACTTGATAGGTGTTTGACCTTGGGTAGACCCCTCCATCCTTCCTAAAGCCCTAGCGTGCTCATCTGTGAAATGGGGAATAACAGCAGGCCCATGGAGTGATGTGATGAGCACGTAATTCACATGCGTAACTTCGCTCCGCGACAGACACGTAGCAAGCGTGCGGAAAAATCTTAACTGATTTTAATCACTCTAGTTATTATCATCATCATCCTCATTATCACTATTATTACATAATTAGGAGGGTCTCAGTTTTGAATTGGGGTTTGTACCTCATTAATCCTCCCAGAAACAAAGATGTTATTAAATATGCCTTTTTCTTACATCGGACCTTGTAGCTCACATCTCTTTAGAGTGCTTTTGGAGGTGTTCCATCGCTGACCCTCCCAAGTCACCCTTTATTGTATCACTAACTAGCACTTATTTGGGGCATGAAGTAATTCACCGTGCTTAGGCACTGCCTGGAGTCAACTAATAAGGGGTTGGATTGGACGACCTCTCGGCTTCCTTCCATCCCTGAGAAATCTATGATTCTATGAGTCAGTGTTCAGGAAAAAAATGAAGGGCTGTTTAGTGATGAGTGACAGTTCTGTCCTAAAAGAACAAAGAACTTACTCACTATGCCAGAAGCCATGTTGAAGATCACAGGATCATGAATTATAACTCCACTACCGTCTGGCAGGACAGGAAAGGAATCTCGTAGACAAATTGTACCGGGAGAGATTATGGATTAAAGGCTCCAATGTTCACGACTTCCAACCAGCCAGCACATAAGACCCTAACAAGTGCCAAAGGCCGCCCCTTTACATTTGCGGGGGGGGGGGGAGGGGGACAGTGAAAACATCCCTCGGAGAGAAGCAGGAGAACAAAATTCTGGCCAACACAGTGTTTCTGAATCTTTCTCCTTTTCTGGCGACAGCTATGATAGAGAGCCTAAGAGACAATAGAAGCCATCATCTGTAAAGTTGTGGCTTTCAAGAAAAAAGCCATAATGATGGAATTTAAATGCTACCCTGTCTTATTCCATTTACCATCAACTGGGGGTTGCCCAGCAGGGGAAATGAGATCATTTCCCTCTGAGTGGCTAGCCAAGCTTGCCCACATTTCTTCTTCTTCCCACATCGTGTTTTAGCAGGCATCAACACGTCAGCTCCTCCTGAAATGTGCCCTTGTTTGCTTGTCAAATGGTAGGAGGAGGGAAAAGGGGCCGGTTTTCGGCTGACACACGGCTCGGCTAGCCTTTGGGGACTGCAGCCCATCAGCTATCCTTCCCAAGGCCGCTGGAAGCATTCCATTTCTTCTTTGCCTTCTTGGTAAACACCCTTTTTCTTGATTCTATTTCCTAGGGAGGCTGGTGACCTGGGGAAGACAGAGGAGGAAAACTGCAAGCACCCTAAGACGTGACGTCGTCTATCATGGGTGACACCAGAAACTTTTGCTACCCCAAACGTTTTAGCTTTCTCAGATTTAATAAACAATTGTCTTTTTTATTTATGTATTTTTTTATTTTGAGAGAGCACGAGCAGGGGAGAGAGAGAGAGAGAGAGAGAGAGAGAGGGAGAGAATCTTAAGCAGGCTCCACACTCATCGTGGAGCCTGACACAGAACTCAATCCCACAACCCTGGGATCATGACCCGAGCCACAATCAAGAGTCAGATGCTCAACCGACCAAGCCACCCAGGCACCCCAACAACTATCTTTTTTTTTTTTTTTAATGTTTATTTTTGAAAGAGGAAGAGGAGTGGCAGAGAGAGGGAGACGGAGGATCTGAAGCAGGCTCCACGCTGACAGCAGAGAGCCCGACGTGGGGCTCGAACTCAGGAACTGCGCACCGATGATCTGAGCCGAAGTCGGATGCTTAACCGACGGAGCCACCCAGGCGCCCCACGACTGTCTTTTTTTGTTTGTTTGTTTTTAATGAATATCACTTTTATTTCTTTGCACACACTGGGCAACTAGTGTGAAAGGCATTTCAAGACCAAAGACTATTATTTCGGGATTGCCCAGTAAACATATTATCTACAGCTTTCTTTCCAGCTGGACACCCTAAGCTGTGCGCTGTCTTTTACGCCTTAGGGTGAGTGGGGAATCTGGAAACAGGTTCAAAGCCCTGAGCCAGTGAACTGAGGCTGTGTTAAGTACAGGCAAATTGGCCACATTGGTATTTTTTTAATATTTATTTACTTATTTATGAGACAGAGAGAGAGAGAGAGCTCGAGCAGGGGAGGGGCAGAGAGAGAGAGGGAGACACAGAATCCGCAGCAGGCTCCGAGCTGTCAGCGCACAGCCCATGGTGGTGCTCGAACTCACGCACCACGAGATCATGACCTAAGCCGAAGTCAGGAGTCAGACGCTTAACCGACTGAGCCACCCGGGTGCCCCACACATTGATTTTTTTGAGCTATCCGGCCCCTTTGGGCCCTTCTGGGATTCAGGAGGAGTGATAGAGTTGAGATGAGAAGCCAGGTTTCTCAACCACTAGTTTGTGTTCTTGCCACGTGACCACCTTGATCCACTAAGATTAGTTTTGCCTACATCACAATATTAACAAGAAGGCAAGTGGAAGGAGGTAAGCGTATCAGAGACCCAAGTGATATGGAAGCAGGCACCATCCAAAGGAAAGAAAAGGACAGCCATGAGTGGGAGGGCAGCCAGAGGCTTTGGAATGCCAGGTCCTTCAGGGGTTCACACAGGGCCAACTTTACCTACTGGACCACGTTCACACTCTCACTCTAGCATCAGAAGCCCTGAGTCAACACTTTGTTTAACCCATGTAATCCTTCTGACTGATGGCTGTAAAAGTAGTATCTCTTACTTAGACATCTCTTGCGAGCCACCAATCCCTATTTACTAGAAATCTTTTTGGCATATCTAATTGTCAACTCAAACCCAAACTCGTCATCTTCCCACCCTCCAAATGCATCCCACCTCCCAAACAATCAAATACACACACAAAACCAAACAAAACTTGGCTCCTCTCACAGTAGCTAGGTTGGAAAACTTAAGATCGTCAATGAGACTTTCTTTATCCTCCCCCTGCCCCTCGAACCCCATATCTGGCCAATCCCCAAGCCCTGTCAAATTTCCCCAGGAAAGGTTTCCTTTATCTGTACTGCTTCTTTGTCCTCACTGCCACGGCTCTCGTCCTGGTCCATATGATCTGGATCACTTCCACATCCGCCTCACTGGTCCCCCTGTCTCCATTCTCACTGCCGTCCAACCCAGCTCTACTTATTCTCATCAGACACATCTTCCCTAGACCCACCTTTCCTCATGCTGGTCTCCGGCTCAAAAGTCTGAAATGATTCTTTACTTCTTCCCATTTTGTGCCAACTTCTTCCCATTTTGAATCTGTCATGTCAAATGGAAGTGGATGTCAGCTTATTCCGTGTTATTCTCAATGACATAACTAGGGCCAGTAGGCTAAAGATATAGGCAGGTTCATTTCAGCCAATCAAAGGAAATCCCTTTATTATTTTTTTTTAACCTTTACTTATTTCTGAGACAGACAGAGACAGAGCATGAACGGAGGAGGGTCAGAGAGAGGGAGACACAGAATCGGAAACAGGCTCCAGGCTCTGAGCCGTCAGCCCAGAGCCCGACGCGGGGCTCGGACTCACGGAGCGCGAGATCGTGACCTGAGCCGAAGTTGGCCGCTTAACCGACCGAGCCACCCAGGCGCCCCAGGAAATCCCTTTAAACAACAAGGGTGATTGCACAACGAAACAGCTTGCTCACGTTCTGAGCTTCCTGCCCCTGGGGAGACGTAGAGTGGGGAACTAGGAATTACCTGTCAAGGATATTGTAAAAAGGATTATTGCATTAAGATGTAGGGAAACACTGCTGACATGAAAGGCGATGATAACTGACCATTTTTGAACACTGGCTCCGTGCCAGTCACTCTCCTTGTTGTTTTCAGACGTGAACTCATTTGTTCTCCTAACAACCCTGTGATTGACAACATCTTTATCCCCGCCTTACAGTTGGCTCCAGCCATTGTGTAGATTCTAGAGTGAAACCACGATTTACGTCTTGTCTCTGTCACTTACCGGATGAGTGATTCTGTATGAAATGTGTAGCCTCTTTTGAACTCGGTCTCCTCGTCTGTACAATGGAGGGAATAATAGTACCCACTTCACTGGGAGGGGCTTTGTGAGGATTATGTTGCAAGATAACATGTATGAAGCGCTACTCGGCACATAGTACGTACTCAGTGTTCGCCGTTCATCTTGTCTGCATTAGATGATGTATTCTTTGTGGAAAACGGCTACATTTCTTCTCTATCCCCCACCTCAACTAGCTCAAACTCGCCATATCGTAAGTCTTCATTCAATGTGTACTTGTGGCCGATGATGTGGTGGTGAGTACTCCCCAAAGTTTCCCCATGATGCTTAGCACCTTGCTTCACCACAAACTGTGCTCCCATCGGCCATCTTTCTCAGTCTACCCAAGATCGGCCTTCCCTCCCTTTTTTCCCTTCTGTGAACTCCACTTTCATTGGCTTCTCTGAAACAGTTAGGTAGCGGGTCATGATGAACCAGGGCCCGTTTCTCTGCCTGCTATTTTGTAAGGCACAGAGGTGCTGGGCCGCCTTCCTCCCACCCCAGGTACTAATGAAACTGTCCTCCCTGACCACCTCGCCAGGTCGCGAAGCGGAATTTCTGTTACACCGATGTTCCGCTACCCTGCGTGCCTCCTTTCCAGACTAACCCTCGGAAGTCCTGTTCACAGCTTGTAGGTCTCAAAGCATTTCCTTCGCAAAGCTCATTGTTCACTTTGTTCGAGAAAGTTGGCTGAGGTAAACTGACAGAGAGAGAACTGTCTGTCGGGAAGCCTGTTTTGTTTTGTTTTTTCTAGAGCCCTTTGATATCCTTCTTATTTTGGTTTATAAGCTTTACATGAAAGGGGTGGGGAGGGGGGGACCCTCCTTTTCAGCATGAATAAATTGGTAGCTGTCCTAGAGAGCATGCTTCTGAAGCCAGGTGCCGCCACTTAGCTTAATGTTTCATGGTGTCACCCAGCAAATTATGAGTTGTTTGAATTGATTTCCTCCAAACAGCTGAGCCACAGCTTTTGTTCTATTGATGTTTGTCTCAATTCCTGACTGTGTGTTGCTTCCAGCCGGAAAAAAAAAAAAAAAAAAAAATCACATGTCTTATAAAGAAATGTCATTAACTCACAGAGCCCCGTCTATAATTAGGAGGTTTGAGGCTATGCTTTTCTCATCCAGTGGAACTACTCTTGATGTTTTAAACTTTCACCAGTTCTTAACTCTTTTCTACCTTCTTTGAATAGACAGACGATGCCACACCGTTAGCCTCGTATCTATAAAACCAGGTTATGGTGAGTTTCAAAAATAAAGATTTACTCTATTATGATCTTTTTGTGTTTTCAAGTGAGCTCTACACCCGGTGTGGGGCTTGAACTCACGACCCCAAGATCGAGAGTCGCGTGTTCTACCGACTGAGCCAGCCAGAAGACCCAAGGTTTATTTTTACGTTAAATCGTGTACCTGTTGACCCAGCACTTAAGTACGTGTCTCAATTAAGCCCTTTAGAAAATAGAAGTGGTGTGGATATCGGCCTGGCTCCCAGTCAGTGAGTTCCTAGTCTTTCTGGGGATTGCAAGACAAACACTTATAAAACAAAAAGAGACCACCCTAAGGTTATAACATGTGCATTACACAGAATATACTCAAATGCTCCCCGAATAATTATGGCCTTTAGAGGTTGCTCTCTCTGCTGGTTAATAGAGGAACTGAGTGAAGTGGGGTCTTTTCCTTCCGTGTTCTGTTCAGGGGCAGGTGGCTAGGGAAGAGCCACAAGGCATGCTCATCTAGGAATCGTACACCAACCCAATGCCCCCATCACACTCCTATCTAGGCAGCGGATCTTAGGAGGATGTGTTTTTCTCCTGTTATTTCATGGGCATGTTTGGCCTTTCCTCAATTGAAGTGTTAAGCTTAGAAATGGGTGTGGGGATAGAGAGAGAAGTAAAATGGTCTCCCTCCACCCACTTTTTGATTGTTTTGTTATTTCCCAGAAAGGCAAGCTTTCCTTCAAAGCGACCTCAAAAGTAACAGTCACGAGCACCACGATACAAACCAGTAGAAAAGAATAACCACGCACGCGTATTTGATAAGCTATCAGCAGGAGTCACGTCAATTACCATTAGTCCTTCCACGCCCTGCACAGCCCTTTTGTTTTTTTTTTTTCAATATATGAAATTTATTGTCAAATTGGTTTCCATACAACACCCAGTGCTCATCCCAAAAGGTGCCCTCCTCAATACCCATCACCCACCCTCCCCTCCCTCCCACCCCCCATCAACCCTCAGTTTGTTCTCAGTTTTTAACAGTCTCTTATGCTTTGGCTCTCTCCCACTCTAACCTCCTTTTTTTTTTTTTCCTTCCCCTCCCCCATGGGTTTCTGTTCAGTTTCTCAGGATCCACATAAGAGTGAAACCATATGGTATCTGTCTTTCTCTGTATGGCTTATTTCACTTAGCATCACACTCTCCAGTTCCATCCACGTTGCTACAAAAGGCCATATTTCATTCTTTCTCATTGCCACGTAGTATTCCATTGTGTATATAAACCACAATTTCTTTATCCATTCATCAGTTGATGGACATTTAGGCTCTTTCCACAATTTGGCTATTGTTGAGAGTGCTGCTATAAACATTGGGGTACAAGTGCCCCTATGCATCAGCACTCCTGTATCCCTTGGGTAAATTCCTAGCAGTGCTATTGCTGGGTCATAGGGTAGGTCTATTTTTAATTTTCTGAGGAACCTCCACACTGCTTTCCAGAGCGGCTGCACCAATTTGCATTCCCACCAACAGTGCAAGAGGGTTCCCGTTTCTCCACATCCTCTCCAGCATCTATAGTCTCCTGATTTTGTTCATTTTGGCCACTCTGACTGGCGTGAGGTGATATCTGAGTGTGGTTTTGATTTGTATTTCCCTGATGAGGAGCGACGTTGAGCATCTTTTCATGTGCCTGTTGGCCATCCGGATGTCTTCTTTAGAGACGTGTCTATTCATGTTTTCTGCCCATTTCTTCACTGGATTATTCGTTTTTCGGGTGTGGAGTTTGGTGAGCTCTTTATAGATTTTGGATACTAGCCCTTTGTCCGATATGTCATTTGCAAATATCTTTTCCCATTCCGTTGGTTGCCTTTTAGTTTTGTTGGTTGTTTCCTTTGCTGCCTGCACAGCCCTTTTGAAGATGAAAACGGGGACTTGAAATTGCTCGTATCTGCTTAACTCAAACATGCACCTAATTTGAGAAAGGGGGCATGCGCCGGCAACTGTTTTCGGGGATTAGCTATGTTATTAAAGTACATTTCTTCCTTTAATGTTTAGTTATTCTTGAGACAGAGCCAGAGCGAGCGAGAGAGAGCATGGGGGAGGGGCAGAGAGAGAGGGAGAGAGAGAATCCCAGGCAGGCTCCTCAGGGTCAGCGCAGAGGGGCTTGATGCCACAAACCACGACATCGCGTGACCGGAGCTGAAGGGAAGCATCAGACGCTTTCCTGGCTGAGCCACCCAGGTGCCCCAGAACACATTTCTGCGTTACTGTGACAGTTAATTTAGTAGCGTTCTCCCTGTCTTCCCAGTTTTAAATAGGCTACAGATGTTTGTCACGTTGAAGGTAATGGCGATGTTAAAAAGCCTCGCCTCCCTGACTTCGGAGACATACTTTCGATTGTCATTTACAATTGCCATCGAGACGGATCGGTCCCGTTTTCAGAAGCGCTGGTATATATGCTGGTACTGGGTGCACCGGGCGGCCGGGGGCTTGTTTGCTTCCAAGTTTACCTTACTCCACAGCAGGGCTGCTAGAGAGTGGCCAGTTTGACTTGCACCTTGCCCCAAAGCCACTCGTGCAGGCACGCCACTGTCATATGCCTGCAGCCCGGTGATTTAAGCATTGCTGGGTTCTCTCACCAAATGCCAGTCCACGCCATACATATCCACGCCGAATCCTCAGCAGACAAGGAGTCTTAGGGGGTGGCAGGAGGACCCGTCAGTGAGGACTGGAATGAGTCAGCAAAGACGGCTTGAAAGACAAGAGGAGGCCTTAAAGCATCAGTGCGATTGGGCTGGAGAGAAGAGATGGGCAGGGCAGTCTGCAAATGGGTGGGAATGGGTCCATGTATTCGCGAATGTAAATGCCCACGTTTGTGGCTCGGATACTGCAGAGCCTTGGGGCTCCCGTCCCTGTTGAAACCGGAGTCAAGCCAAGGAAACTCAAGACTGCGTGTTTTCCGAAGCTGAATTTTAACTTACTCCTAATGAAAAAGACGCAGACAGGAGCGACAGCATTTGCAATAAGGACAACGCCCCAGGTCACTGCTTAAGGTCCTACGGTCTGCGCCCGGCACAAAGGGGTTTTGGGTGGCTGGGCGGGAAGTGGGGAAGTCCCACTGGCACAGGTACTTCCGGAAGCTTGTGTTGAGAGGGGACTCTTTTTCTTTTTCCTCAATTCATCCGCCTACAGGAGGTGCCATTTTGTAATGTGCCAGAGGCTCTAGATATGCCAGTAGTGGCCCTGGCGACACTATAGACCTGTCGAAGATTGCTTTAGAAAAGATTAATGCGGGGGCACCTGGGTGGCTCCGCCGTCAAGCGTCCAACTCTTGATTTCAGCTCAGGTCATGATCTCGTGGTTCGTGGGATCGAGCCCCCTGTGGGGCTCTGTGCTGACAGCAAGGAGCCAACATGAGATTCTCTCTCTCCCTTTGTCTCTCTGCCCCTCCCCCTCTTGCTCGCTCTCTCTCTCTCTCAAAATAAATAAACAAACAAACAAACAAAAAGAAGATTAATTTGCGGGTGCCTGGATGGCTCAGTCAGTGCAACATGAAACTCTTGGCCTCCAGGCTGTGAGTTCAAGTCCCACACTGAGTGTAGAAATTACTTTAACAAACGGAAGGAAGGAAGGAAGGAAGGAAGGAAGGGAGAAAAGATTAATTTTGCCTGCTATGTCTAGGCCAGAAAGTAAACAATCAGTAATCTTTTTCCCTATTAAAACTTTTCTGTAGAAGATACTCTGACTTCGCTGGGCAACACATTTTAGTCTTTTAATATGTTCCCCCTCCTTTCATTCTGTTGGGACTAATAATAACAAGCCTAAAAATCAATAGCTTGTGCCATACTGGTGGAAAAATTAAAGCCAAAATGAAAACTAAGGAACCTCCAACTAGAGTCAATTATGGTTTCGGTAACTCATTTCACATTTAGTAGTTGGACCTCTTAGAGAAGGAAGGAAAACTCAAATGGTACTACTTCTAAGAACTTGTCATGTCATATCCTGTGAAATCCAAGCGATGAAATATTCATTGTTGTAGTAAGACTCAGGAGACGAGATTTCTAGTCTCAGTATTTACTACGTATCCCTCTTGGGCAACTCACTTTCTTTTTCTGTGCCTCAGTTTACTTGCCTGGGTTAGTTCTAATACCCCTTTCCGGCTCCAGAGCTCTCTATTCTATTCTTATACAGAATTCAGTTGATGCCATAAAATAGAACAGAAATCATAATCACTGGGTCTAACTATCCTTCAGTATACATATATACAGTATATTCAACTGTATACAATATGCAAACAGTATACAATATGCAAACTAAATGCATCCCTAGATATTTTTTTTTTCTGGTAGAACAACCTTGAATAAAAGGAATTTTGCTTTACTACTGTCTTCTTATAGCTGAAGGTATGTATCTTGGGCATCACATTTTTAAAGGTCACATTCCCAGACTTGAAAAAAAGGTTGCCCCCAAAAGTAGCCTGGTTTATAGCCTGGTTGCTTAAAAACCCCAGATATTCTGACAATCATATTGGTTGCCCCTTCTGAAGCGTCGGTTACATTATCAGACGTGCAGAATGATAGGCCATTCCCCCTCCTCTCACTATGAAACCTTCAATTATTGGGACACCGGGGTCCTCAGTCGGTTAAGCATCCGACTCTTGACCGTGGCTCAGGTCATGACCTTACGGTTCGTGGGATCGAGCCCCACGTCGAGATCCATGCTGACAGCGTAGAGCCTGTTTGGGATTCTCTCTCTGGCTCGCTCTCTCTGCCCTCCCCTGCTAGCGTTCTCGCTCTCTTGCTCTCTCTCAAAATAAATAAATAAATAAATAACATTTAAAAAAAATCTTCCATGACTGTTTCCCTGCCTTATTCGGGTAGAACTTTCCTCGGGTCAATAGTGTCATTCCTTTGCCAATAAAACCGCGGAAGGGAGAACTAGAAGAAAAGAAGGGAAGGAGGGGGATAACTGCCCCCTCAGACCTCACCGGAGGGCAGAAGAGCCATACATTCCCGCTGCTATTCTGGAGTTTGTTTTTAGCCATACTTCTGACGGTGCCATTAGGCGGTGGGGCTTTGAAGCGTTGTGAATGAGCGACTCTTCAAGTAGTGCATTTTACGCTTATTCCCGACTTGATAAATCATGCTATGGAAAAAAGGTGGCATTGGAGTTTTCTCATAATGAGGCTTAATTGCAGCCCCTGGGGTAGAGTGATAGTAAATGACTTGCTCAAGGTCAAGAAAGGTATGGGCTGTCCAAAGAGAGGCCAGAAATAGAACTGAAGTCTGCTGGCTTTCAGCTTAGTTTAGCATCCAATAAACCACATTCTCTTGCCTCTGCACATTTGATCTCCCGTGGTTTGCCATGGGCACTGATATTAGACAGCCTCCAATCCTCAACAGTCATAAAGCGGTCATTGGTAGTAAAACAGGCTCCACTGGGAACCAAACGCGTGTGTGATTGTCGGTAACAGAACACAACCGTCAAGTTCACGTCGGCAGGAGAGGTAGTCTATCTTTCTCCCTTCCTTGGGCATCTTTCCCTAACAGAGAGCACGGTTTTTCGTTTGTTGCAGTGAAAACACCAAAACAAAACCATGTTTTGAATGAAAACCCCATATTGCCTTTATATTTGTGCCTGCAATTGAGGTAATGAAGTATGGAGTTCATTTGCGAATGTTTTGAATGGCAATGTCTCCTTGACATTCTTTTGGCTGGGAACTCAAATGAACATTCTTTCAAAATAGTCACACTGTTGTAATTGGCAAACCTCTGAGACGGTATCTTGGGAGGGAGACAACATTCAGTTGGAAAGGAATATAAAATTCATAGGCTTGCAACCTGAATTATCCATTTCATTTACCATAGTTTGATGTTAAAACCATCTCCACATGGAAAGACAACATCGTCGGATCTCTAATTGTGAAAAATGTCTATTAATGTTAGACCCTGGAAGGACGTTACAATTTTATTACATCTTTTGTGTGCCTGTATCTTATTACCTGTTTATGCAGACTGTGCCCCATTATTTTTATTACAAGACCACACTTGACTATTTTTAAAATTTCTGTAAAAGCCTTTTGGAGGAAATAATGTGCTTGTTCCCCACAGAAACATGACATACTTCCTGGTTGTGGCTCAGGCTTCAAGTCTATTTAAGGACGCTTGCGTCACTAAATCCTAAAATTGCTGCCTGACTCCAGATCAACTTGAGAGATTTTATTATTTTAAAAAAATTTTTTAACGTCTATTTATTTCTGAGAGAGACAGAGACAGAAGCAGAGAGACAGAGGGAGACAGAGCACGAGCAGGCGGAGGGGCAGAGAGAGAGGGAGACACAGAATCCGAAGCAGGCTCCGGGCTCCCAGCGGTCAGCACAGAGCCCGACGCGGGGCTCGAATTCACGGACCGCGAGATCATGACCTGAGCCGAAGTGAGACGCTCAACCGGCTGAGCCACCCAGGCGCCCCCAAAACAATGTAACTAATTTTTAAACGTTCCTGTAGTTTTCTCTTGCTGATTTGTTAAAGAGTGTGAACTCTTTGTGCAAAATGTCCTTATTCTATTTCCCTGTGATTGAGGCCCCAAATCATTCAGTTGGACTTTCCTAATTTTCTCATTCATATAGGAGGTAATGCTAAGGAAGAAACCCTGTTAATAAATAATTCTCATATTTCTGTTTTGGGAAGACAAGACTTTTCTCTATGACAAATTAATTATAGGGGTGCCTGAGTGGCTCAGTCGGTTAGGTGTCCAACTCCTGATTTTGGCTCAGGTCATGATCCCAGAGTCTTGGGATTGAGCCCTGTGTCAGGCTGAGCGTGGAGCCTGCTTTGGATCCTCTCTCTCCCTCTCTCTGCCTCTCCCGCTCTCTCTCTCTCTCTCTCAAAGTAAATAAACCTAAAAAGAGAAAGAAAAATTAATTATAAACCATACAATGGTGAAACTGAAGGGAACTGTGAGATAATGACCTACTTTCTCGGTACCTATTTTGTGGTTCTTAGGCCTGTCTACCTTGTATTTCAGTCCTTTGAGTACGTACCTTCTGCCTTCCAGACTTATAATCTTCTCAAGGACAGAAATTCACGTCTGGTCCATCTTTCTGTTCCTTAAAGTGTCTCACACCATGCCTGTCATGTATTCGGTAACCATCAAAGATGTGTAAAATGAATGTATCAAATGTACCACCCCTTTGTGTGACAGATGTGGAAATAGATTCACAGCAAGTATTTATATGACTCTAAGATTATATTGCTAATTCCTGGCAAAACCAAGTCTAGGGGCACCTGGGTGGCTCCGTCGGTTAGGCATCCGACTTCAGCTCAGCTCACGATCTCACGGTCCATGAGTTCGAGCCCCGCGTCGGGCTCTGTGCTGACCGCTCGGAGCCTGGAGCCTGCTTTGGATTTTGTGTCTCCCTCCCTCTCTGTTCCTCCCGTGCTCGCACTCTGTCTCTCCCTCAGAAATAAAGATTAAAAAACAAAGTGGAAAAACAAAGGCTAGAACCCTGTTACTCTGATTGCTAAGCCAGTGATTTTTCCATGACATCTTGTTTCCCGGCTTGCTACAAATGAGTATGGAATTTCTCTGAGTGAGCGTAATCCATCATTTGCTTTCAGCTAAACTCCTGTTGACTCCCTGCAGATCCACTGGGAATATACCTACTGTGGGAACCAGTACAAAGAACAAACACGAAGCACAAAGAGAAGGGAGAGTTATTTGTTCCCTCCTAGTATTCTTGTGCAGAATGGATTGTATATTAGTAGTGATAAGACAAATTTAAGCTTAAAGCACGGAAGGCAAGTCAAAGGTTGTAGATGCAACAATTTCATACTAAGATATGAAAGACTGATCACGTGGAAGGTCCTCAAGGAAACTCAAACGATACAAACGGGATCCTATCCTGAGATTTTGGGCAAAATGCCAGAATAAAATAATGAAGTTTAGGAGGGACTTAGCAAAATGGGCTTCTTGATCATCTTATGGAAACCTGGCTGTGTCATGTAGATCCAGGAGTACGCATTTTTTTTTCATTAAAAAAAAATTTTTTTTAATGTTTATTTTTGAGAGAGAGAGACAGAGCGCAAGCAGGGGAGGGGCAGCGAGAGAAGGGGAGACACAGAGAATCCGAAGCAGCGCCAGGCTCCGAGCTGTCAGCACAGAGCCCGAGGCAGGGCTCGAACTCACAGACCGTGAGATCATGACCTGAGCTGAAGTCGGATGCTTCACCGACTGAGCCGCCCAGGTGTCCCAGGAGTATACATTTTCATGCAAATCATGGAAATCAGAGTAGACAGTGGGCCATATTTTTAATGTTCATTTTAGGCCACTCCCTTGCCCAAGTTTCCTTTGTCCCGTTGCCTGACTTCTATCAACAGCTTAACAAGTATTTATTTAGCACCTACTCTATATCATGCAGGAGGTAGGTGGCCGTGTTTTAAATATGAGTAGAATACGGTCTGTGCCCTCAAGGGCTTCACAGTGTGCTATGAAGGACAGGCACCTACACAGGTAAATTCTTAGAAATCTATTGACAGACATTTTACCCAACTTGGGAGGTGGTTCAGGGAAGGCATTCCCAGACTCAAGCGTCGCCAACCTTTTTAAAGGTCTGTAACCCAGGGCCAGTGTGTGCCATCATGACTGCCCTAAGGTATGCAGTCAGGATTTCTAAAATGTACGTCCTGAACACAGGACATAGATGATTCACTTTTGCAAACCACACCGGTCCCTGCAACTTGCTGACAACGATCTCAATGGCGTAGATCACCAAAGCCAGTTAGTTAATTGTTTTTACAACCAAGTGTGGAAGGCTATGCCTTTATTCTCTGTTTCATGGGGTATTTTTTAAGAACCTGGCTCTGGATAAATAGTTCTGTCTGATTCGGGTTGTCTCCAAAAGGCAAAACCGTTCATTTCCATGAATTCTAGCCTTCTTTCCTGACTTTCTATAAACGCTGGCTTTGGTTCATGCAAACTGTACATCCGTCGAAGAATTAAAGAGATGTCGTAGCCTAGTAGAAAAAAAAAAAATCCTGCAAGCCTTCTGATTTGGTGGCTGTCTCCCAGTTAGGTGCAAAATTGTCAGCTGAACTGTGACGATAAGAAGAGCCACGGGTGTTTGGGGAGGCTGCAAAACACACGGGAAACAATCCTCCAGTTTCAAAGTACTCTGCCAGGGACTCTCCCGTTCCAAGGGCAAATAATGTGCGAGCTGCACGTGCACAGAAAGTGCAGTAGTCAAAGCTGCAGCCACCGTAGCCCTGGGGCCCAGGCCAAGCAGACGCTCATCGGGGAATCGATGGTCTGATCTGTGAATAGTCTGCACTATGTGACTGAACCTGTTGAAAGAGAAAGCCAGGAGCGGGCTTACCCCTTCCTGCATCACGCTCACGCAAATTGCCCGCTACTGAAAGATCTCCGTGTGCAAGCGGGTGCTTTGGATGCACAGAGGCACGTAATCAGAGACACGAGCCTTTGGGCCTCCATATTGATAACGGCTGCTTGAACTGTGTTAAGTGCTAACTGGCTGTAATTGGGACCACACACTTACGAATGGAGGTGTTATATGTTTGCCGGTGTCTCCTTTGCACTCCAACCCGGGCTGCTTGTTGCTACCCTGACGCCTCGCTGGCTGGCCGGCGGTCCCATGAGCAGCAAGGGTAAGAGGACTATACCGTGACATGGCTCGGGGGCACCGAAGCAGAGGTCCCTGTACATGAGTGACGGTCCAGACAGCAGGGAGCAAAGCTGCCGGTGGGTGGGCTGAGTCAGGCGGGAACGAAACTCTGCTTTCCCCGCGAGACGTGACGTGCTCCAGAAGCTTCTAGGAGGTTCTGGACACAGTTGCTAGACCCCTCCCTGTCTCCCACCATTCCCTGGCAAAAAAAAATCTCCTTTCTTGCTTTCTGTCCTCAAACTCCTCTCTGTTTCTGTTGACTTCTCTCCTTCTCTTTCCTCTACCCTCTGTTTCTCTATTCTTCCCTCCCCCCTCACACACACCTATATCCGAGGGTCCCCACACACTAATAAGCCTCCAATAAATCTACCGACTTCGAAACCCTGCCCCAAATCCCCAAGCATTACCCATCAGCAAATTCTGGGAAGTGAGTCCTGAGTGTAACCTCTTTTTTTTTTTTTAATGTTTCTTATTTTGAGAGGGAGACAGAGAGAAGTGTGAGCAGGGGAAGGGAAGAGAGAGAGAGAGAGAGAGAGAGAGAGAGAGAGAATCCTAAGCAGGCTCCATGCTGTCAGCAGAGAGCCCAATGAGGGGCTCCCTCTCACGAACCGTTGAGATCATGACCTGACCTAAAATCAAGAGCCAGCCACTTAACTAACTGAGCCACCCAGGCACCCCCCCTGAGTATAACTTCTATAACCAGCCACCAGGCTACTCTGTGCTGTGCATTGAGGCTGTGTCCCCATAGGCCTTCCTAGTACTCTTTTAAAAAAATTTTTTTAACATTTATTTATTTTTTGAGACAGAGAGAGACAGAGCATGAACGGGGGAGGGGCAGAGAGAGAGGGAGACACAGAACCGGAAGCAGGCTCCAGGCTCTGAGCCATCAGCCCAGAGCCCGACGCGGGGCTCGAACCCACCGACCTCGAGATCGTGACCTGAGCCGAAGTCGGACGCTTAACCGACTGAGCCACCCAGGCGCCCCCTTCCTAATACTCTCAAAGGAGCCTCAGTCCCCTGGTAACTCCATCATCATCATCATCACCAGCATCTTCACCATCGTCATCCTTCCTCATGTGCTGAACAGCCTTGAGGTGGAAAAGTTAAAAGAGGAATAATAGCCCTGCACTACGGTGTTTTGACTGTACGTTTCGCTGTATACCAACGCCGACCAGATTTATATGAAATTTCACGGAATAATTTTTTTCCGTGTTTACTTATGTTGAGAGAGACGATGCAAGCGGGGAGAGGCAGAGAGATTAGGAGAGAGAGACGATTCCAAGCGGGCGCCACACTGTCAGCACAGAGCCCGATGGGGGGCTGAAACTCGCACACCGTGAGATCATGACCTGAGCTGAAATCAAGAGTTGGGCACTTAACCGACTGAGCCCCCCAGGCGTCCCTCCACTGATTAAGTTTTAAGAGGAGAGAAAAAGTATTGTGTTTGGTGGTCAAATATCTCTTTGCCCTGTAGTGTTGCCACAGAAAACACCTGAAGCCCCACAGGTCATCAGGATTCATCTGTTAGTCTGGAAAAGGGATTTAGTGCACGGCCATAATGCTTACTGAGGCACAGACATGAAAACCTCAGAAATGGTTAATTCTAGGCACAAGCCATCCTCTATTCATTGCAGCTCAGCAATGACTCAGGGAAAGTGTAATTAACATAATACTATTGCCTCTTACTAGATGTCAGCATTGTTCTTTTTTTTCTCTCTCTTAATTATTTTTATTATTTTTTTCTTTCTTTCTGTTTTTAAATATGAAACTTATAGTCAGCTTGGTTTCCCTACAACACCCAGTGCTCCTCCCAACAGGTGCCCTCCTCCATGCCCATCACCCACCCTTCCCTCCCTCCCACCCCCCATCAACCCTCAGTTTGTTCTCAGTTGTTAAGAGTCTCTTAGGTTTTGGCTCTCTGATGTCAGCATTGTTCTAAGTGGAGTACATACATTAGGTCATTTAATCCCTACAACAACCCTAGGAAATATATAGGAATTTTATCTCCGTCGTCCAGATAAGGAAACTGAGGCATGGAAAATGTAAGTGACTTGCCCAAGGTTATACAGCTAATAATTGGCAGAGGTATTATTCAAACCCTACCAATTGTGTTTAATAAAAAAAAAAAAAAAAAAAAAAAAAGACCGGAGTCTCAGGGCACCTGGGTGGCTCAGTTGGTTACGTGTTTGACTCTTGATTTCGGCTCAGGTCATGATCTCCTGCTTCGCTACCTCGAGCCCCATTTCGGGCTCTGTGCTGACAGCATGGAGCCTACTTGGGATTCTCTCTCCCCCCCACCCCGTCTGCCCCTCCCCTGCTCGTGCTTTGTATCTCCCTGTCTCTCAACAAGCAACAAATGCTAAAAAAAAATTAATTTAAGAATAAAAAATTAAAGTAAAGCAAATGAAAATGAACATGTGGATGCCAGAGACCTATCCCAGACCTACTTTGTTTATGAGGGTAGAGCCTATAAATCTGCATTTGTGAAATGCTTCCCAGGTGATTCTGAGGCACTTGAAAGTTCGAGAAGCAGAACTCCAAACCAACATGGCTTGGTGTAGAAAAGTTACACAGATCAAATGCAGACGTGTGTGAAAGCTATTTAGAGTTTCATAAAAATAACACACATTATTATTATTATTATTATTACGGGTGGGGTCAGGGAGAACAGAGCCGAGGAGGAAGTTCCTTTCTTTTTCCCATCAGAGTCCAGACAATGGATTATAGTTTGGTGGAATTTCAAGGTTCTTTCCAAGTCACAGCCTCCCCCCACCCCCCGCCCCCAGCCCAGCCCCGCCCACCTCCACGCATGCACAGTTTACCGTTAACAGTGAAGAAGCAGGCTCCTGTCTTCCACAATGTTCCTGCAGGTGAAAAACCTATCTGAGCAAGCAAGACACTGAATGCTTCCCCTTACCTAGTCCTTATTATGCCCACATATGTCCTGCTCACTTTCTTTCCTCTTACTTATTAGGGACAAAGGTAATTAAGCAATAGTTACATGCGCATTAGCAGAGATGGAGAAACAAAACACATATTTTTGTGCTCATTCATAACTAGGCTCAGGATGGCGATACCAGCGGTAGTCATCTTAAAAGACGCAGAAAATATCGTGCATTCTTCATGCTTAATGAGTCCAAACATTTCGTTTTCCTTCTCCTACAAAGGGAGGGATCTATTTATTTTCAAGGAGCAGTGCCCTCCTGAGGCCCCCTTCCTTACCTTCCACTCTCTGAAGCTTTAGTCAAAGGATTTCCTAAGGGATTTCAACACTTTGAAGATTCAAATTGGGTCTAGGGTTTTGTCCAAACATCTGGCTTTCAATTTCTGAATGCCTAGGTCATTCCTGCCTCTCGGAAAAGAATGTCTGCCCATTCTTGTCCGGTCCCTGAGTGCTCGATCACAGTGACTTTCTTCCCCTGCTATTTTGACTTTCCGACCGGGAAATGGATTTCATTAACTTCAGCTCGCGGAGCCGAGGCCGGGCCTGGGGTGACCCCAAAAGTCATTCAAACGTTCCATGCAGACGCAGGCAAATGCTGGCCGGGAAATCACAACGCGGAGGCAAAGAAAGAGAGGGAGAGGAGATGAAATCAGGCTTCGACGAGCAGTTGGGCCAGGCCAGCCCCCTGGACGGGAGCCAGCGTTGGTAAAGCAGCAGCGGCCCTGGCCTTCACAGTCAGTCTGGAATGTGCTTCAATGCAGCCCAGACTCCATCCCGTTAGAGGCCTGGCGTTTGATGATTCAGCTGCTTCCCGGCTGCCAGGAGAGATTTGGCCAACTGTTTGAAAAACACTGTCTGCCCCAGACCACACTTGTTTTTCTTCTCTGCCTGTTGTCAGGGGCCTCTTCTGAAATGGAACACCTCAGGAAATCAGACCCAAACTCTGAGGAGTGTATGCTGCTTCTCGCGCCCCCCTTTCCAAAGGCACTTATACCAAAATAGGGATTGTTTGCGGCGGCGTGCTTTCCTAGTGGTGTTGGAAGCCGACAGCGGGTTATCAGGAAATGATCTCTCATTAGATCTCCCTTAGATCAAACGAAAGACATAGGGCGCTAGCGGACTCATCAGACATTAAAGGCACAGCTGAGACCCGCCCTTGCCGAACTCCCTGCACGTCAGTTGGTTTAACGATGCAAGGTAAAGGGTAGTGGAGATGGGCATTTGGGGAAAGAACCGAGCAAGAGACTCAGCTTGTAGGCTGGACTCTTGAACTCTACTGTCGTCGGCTCCTGAGAAGTTGCGTTACCGGCCCAACGGTCTCACAAGGAAGCCGATGCTCAAGGCGGACAAGGCTGGCTCGGGCAGAAATGAACATACGCCTCGGGGTGTGAGCCTAAGCCGTTCCGGAAACACGCTTGTGCTCCAAAGCACTCGTGCATCAAAGCGAATTTCAAGAGCCGCTGGCTCAGTTGTGATCTTGTGCCGGTCGGCCTCGCGTACCATACGTATTGCAAGACGGCGCTCGTTCATCAAGTTAAAATTTACGAGAAATGTTTGCTCGTCTTGTGCAACACTCGCAGAACAATTTCCTCGCGATCCAAGGTTTCACTGTGTTACCTTCAATACAGCTAAGGGTTAAGCGGATGGTCTTTGGAGTCAGACTGCCTCAGCGTTAGCCCAGTGCCATTTCCCAGCTCTGTGAACGTAGGAAATTTTGTTCTCCGTACCTCCCTTTATTTAATCTATAAAATAATAAGTACCGTCTTCATGGGCTTGTGAGATGTACAGGATATATGAGTTGATGCATAGAGTGTTTAGAATATGGCCTCGCATATGAGTAGCCCTCAATGATAGGGTTAGCATTGATGTTATTAAGGCTGGGGAGATGTTCCTGCCAACGCCTCTCAAGTACTATGATAGTTTATGAGGTCGAGCCCCACATGGGGCTCTGTGCTGACAGTGCGAAGCCTGCTTGAGATTCTGTCTCTCTCTCTCTCTCTCTCTCTCTCTCTCTCTTTCTCTCTCCCTCTCTCTCTCTCTCTCTCTCGCTCCTACCCCACTCACGCACGCTCTCTCTCTCTCTCTCTCTCTCTCTCAAAATAAATAAATAAATAAATAAATATTTTAAAAAGTACTGAGGAGGGGCGCCTGGGTGGCTCAGTCGGTTCAGCAGCCGACTGCGGCTCAGATCATGATCTCACCGTCCATGGGTTTGAGCCCCGAGTCGGTCTCTGTGCTGACAGCTCGGAGCCTGGAGCCTGCTTTGAGTTCTGTGTCTCCCTCTCTCCCTGCCCTTCCCCTGTCCACACTGTCTCTCTCTGAAAATGAGTAAACGTTAAAAAAAAATAAACTACAAAATAACTTAGAAAATGACGATGAGGTCTTTGTTAGCTCCTTGCTCAGGGAGGAAGCAGAGTTACCCAAGCAAGAGGAAATCAAAAATGGAATTAACTCCTCCCTCCTCAATCCTTAAATGCTTTATTGGTCTCAATAGTCCCTTGGGCCAGTCAGCTGAAAACGGAAGCAGCTGGAAGCAAAACCAATTGTAAATTGGCAATTACCGAACTCCTGCATTTAATGAAAATGGTTAGTCGTCAGACTTCTGGCCTCCTCAGTGTCTCTCAGTCTACCCTTTATTCCCCTTGAATGGTGAAAACCTGGGCAGGAAGGATAACAAGGGAGAGAACCAAACCCCTGGCCCTGAAAACCTCACCTGTGGCCTGACCTTGACAATGGGCTTGCCTTCCCAAAGAGTGAGACCTTGCTGAGAAAAGACGCCAGGCCAAACAGTTACAATGATTCTGTGTTCTCTGATGCCCCAGCATGTTCCTCAGCTGGGAAACATCATGCTTTAGAAGACAAAAAAAAATGCGATGCCTCCCTTCTCTTCACTTGCTGGGTGAAGACACACAAGGTCCCCTCATCGCCCCTGTTCTTCAGTAAATACGTTGAGTTTCAGCAGGACGGCACTGCTGTAGCTCCATCTTGGGGCATAAAAACAAACTGGATCCAAATCGACAGATTCTCAAAGGATGATTTATTGTGTCCCTGGAGAACTTGTCTACACAGTATGTAACCGGACGCTTTGCCTGAATCTACAGAATGGCACCTGCGAGTTGGAACACCCAACTCACCCTTGGATGTGGAACACCCTTGCTTGTGACTGTGGTTCTGCAAAAATCCGAAGGAATTCTCTCCTTTCTCTTCCTCGATGTCTACTGGGGTTTCAAAGCAGCTTCAAGAGAATTCCTGATGTCTGATAACTTTGACCTCCTCAGGCCCTTCTCGCCGCTCGGTCCCCCCGCCCCCTTCATCGTTAACATCTTCACTGGGTCTAAGAAGATACACAGATCGTTAACCCCTTTTGGAACCCTTTTTGGAAGACTTGGTTCCTACAGGTGCAGTCATTAAGAACCACTTTTTTTTTTTTTCAAGAAGGAAACAGATACAAATATACGCAGGAGCCATTTTCTATTATTATGTAAGAACAGTAAAATACTATAAAGTGGGTTCTCAGCATTTTCACAAAAGCAGCGAACAATACTTGAATAGCGTCTATAAACGACAGCCCACTGGTCTGTAATTCCTAATAGTCATTTATTGGGCACAGCAGAATACAGAACAGACTATTCTGGTGTAGAGATTTCTGTAAGAGCCCGTTCCAAAAACCAGTCTGGGCTGCAAAGTAAAGCTTGCTGGACTGTGGATAAGCGGGTCCTGTTGGCAATGCTTTAAAGAGCAAGGCATCTGAGTAAGGCATCTGGATGGAGGCTTTATAGACATTTAAGCTTGTCCCTGTGGGGTGGGAAAAGAAAAGGAGATGGGCCCTCAAAGCGCTGTGGGTCCAAAACCGTGAGAGTCGACTTGCTCGAGTATGATTAAGCCGCACGTAACTGCCTTATACCACTCCAAATCTGAGCTGCCCTAGAACCCAAGCCCGAACTACCTGTTTTCTGCGTAGCGTATCTCAATGGAAGATCCATTGAGAGAAACAACTCACTGCGTAGGTTTTATATCACAGTATAGTTTAATAATAGAAGATCAGAAGAAATTAAGGTAGTGCTAAGTGGTCTCGTCATCTCCCTAATGGAACAACTCTACCACGGCAGTATTTCTTGCCAGAGTTGTGGCCGGGTATCTCAAGTCAGAAGATCCTTTCCCTGGCAAGTGCTGGAGATACTTAATGCAAATAGGCATATATGATAACCAAGCAAACAAGGGTCCTTTTTTGCACGTATGCCTGATTCAACTTGAGAAGTTTATTTATGTATTTGAGAGAGAGAGAGAGAGAGAGAGCAGGGGAGGGGCAGAGAGAGAGAAAATCCCAAGCAGGCTCTGTGCTGTCAGCACAGAGCCCGACCCGGGGCTCGATCTCACGAACCGTGAGATCATGACCTGAGCTGAAATCAAGAATCGGATGCTTAACTGACTGAGCCACAAAGGCGTCCCTATATCTTTTTTTAAGTTTATTCATTTATTTTTTTAGTAATCTCTACACCCAACGTGGGGCTTGAACCCATAACCCCAAGATCCAGAGTCGCAAGCTCCTCTGACGGAGCCAGCCAGGCGCCCCTGTTTATATCTTTTAAAGCCAGGCCTAGGTCTGAACTGGGCTCTTTTCTGAGTGACATAAATCTTTTCACACGGCAAAGGGACCTTTTCCTCAAAGATGAGTCAAGTGAACTCACTGGTAGTCTATGGGAGCTTCTCAAGATGTCTACCTTACTCTCCCAACGTTCCTTAGAATAGTATGGCCACCTCAATGGTATGGAAGTGTGAATTTCCAATCATTGGAGTGTAAAACGTAATACACTGAAAGGTCAAGGCTTTATTTTATTTTGTTTTGTTTTATTTTTAAGTAGGCTCCACGCCTGGCATTGGGGCTTGAACTTATGACCCTGAGATCAAGACACGAGCTGAGATCAAGAGTTGGACACCTAACTGACTGAGCCACTCAGGCGCCCCTCAAAAGTCAGGACTTTAAAATGTGATCAAATAAGGAGCTCAAATACAATTATTAAACGAGAAAGACAAACATCGTTTATGTAATTCACATGAGGGAGAAGCTAGATTCTTCTGCTTAAGTAGCCAGATGTGATAGAAAGAGAACTAAAAGTAGGAGCAGGAAGGAAAGGAGACATAAATATGATTCATTACATATCCATTATGTTCCATGTCATTTAATTTAACTTCCACACGAAGGCTAATATTTGGCCATATGGCAATTATGCATCGGTATGATCAAGCCAAATCATTTTCAGCAGGTGTTGTTTGGATTGGTCAGTGCCCATGCTCTACCAGTCGTCGAATACTTGGAATGTCACTTAAAACTACACCAAGCCTGGGGCGCCTGGGTGGCGCAGTCGGTTGAGCGTCCGACTTCAGCCAGGTCACGATCTCGCGGTCCGGGAGTTTGAGCCCCGCGTCGGGCTCTGGGCTGATGGCTCAGAGCCTGGAGCCTGTTTCCGATGCTGTGTCTCCCTCTCTCTCTGCCCCTCCCCCGTTCATGCTCTGTCTCTCTCTGTCCCAAAAATAAATAAACGTTGAAAAAAAAAAATTAAAAAAAAAAAAACAAAACTACACCAAGCCTACAAAATAGGTATTATTCCTACAAAGTAGTTAGTTCTGTCTACTTTTCAAAGAAAGTCTCAGAGCAATTAAGTGAGCCTACAAGCAGTGGAGCTATCTGCACATGATCTCCTTTGCCTTTTTTGAATGCCCCTTAAGAGGCATCGTCCTGATTTTACCGATGAGGAAGCTGAGGCTCAGAGAGAGGAAGTGAATGGTCCCCAGGCTGCAGATAAAAGAACAAGAACTCCAATTCAAGCTTAGATCTATCTGCCTTGGAGGTCCGTTTCTTGCATTATGCCACGCTGCCTCCCAAGGTCTTCGTCCTAAATTGCCACTGGACCAGCTCTATGCCCATAGGTAAAATGTTCTGGGTTCCTGGGTCTCAGTGATCTTGAAGTTTCCTTCCAGTCATAGCCATCTATGTAAAAGTGTAAGTCAAGGCCTTTGTTGAAGGATTCAACGCAGCATTTGTGTGAACTCTAATCGTTCTCCTACGGAGAGCGCTCTCCTTAGATGATAGGTCGCCTCAGTTTCCTTGATCAGTTCTCTCTTGTACAAAGAGGAGGAACAGCTCAACAACTCTGGCTGGGTACTTATAATTGTGGCCTGCAGGATCTGAGCATCCTGAAGTTCCCTATCTGACTTCAGTGTCCATGGTGCCCAACATTGCTTCTGAGGGACTTTTCATTATTTTGTACTAGAACCAAATCTTGAGAAGTGTTGTAGTATAGTGCCGTGGAGACCGGATAAGCCTCAACGTCAGAAGACCTGGGTTCCAGTCATGGCTCTTCCATTCTCTAGCTGCACATGCTGAGGTAAGGAGTTGCTTTTCTCTGGGGCGCCTGGCTGGCTTAGTGGGTGGAGTGTGCGACTCTCGATCTTGGGGTTGTGTGTTCAAGCCCCATGTTGGATGCAGAGATGACTTAAAAATAAAAATTTTAAAAATGAATTCCTCTTCTCTTTTTTGCTTTTCTTTTTTTAATTAAGCTCTACATCCAACATGGGACTCAAACTCACAACACTGAGGTCAAGAGCCCCACACTCCACTAACTGAGTCGGCCAGGTGCCCCAAGAATTCCTCTTCTCTTGATCTCGCCTTCTTTACCCCCCATATTGTTATTTTGGGTATCAAATGAGATAATGATGTCAAAGTGATTTTTAAGCTATTTTCCTTTAGAAATGCATTATTGCTTTCAATATTTGACTATTAGAAAAATATCTTAGGGGTTCCCGAGTGGCTCAGTTGGTTGAACATCTGACTCTTGATTTCCGCTTGGGTTGTGATCCCAGGGTTGTGGGATCAAGCCCTGTGTCGGGCTCTGAGCTGAGTGCTGAGCATAGAGCCTGCTGGAGATCCTCTCTCTCTCTCTCTCTCAAATAAAAAAAAGAAAAACATTTAAAATATTTAAAACCCTTATTTCAGTAGTAATATTATTAGAAAAAAGCAGTAAATAAAAGACGGGAGCAGGATTTAGCTGCTCTGGTTGAAGCAAAGGTGGATGTTCTAATTTCCCTGACAATTCTCCTCCTCTTTACCCTCATAAAGTTCTATGAGGCCCTTGCTCATAACCCTAGATTCCCAGAGAAATTCGGTTTGAAAATATGAAAATAACTTATATAATCCACACTCTCATGTTCAGATGGGCCGATGATCCAGAGAGGGAAAAGAATTTGCCTCACGTCCTCCAACTCATAGGAGGGAGAGCTGAGACTAGAAAGCACACAACACATATACAACAATGTACTTGTATATTGGCAAACATACAAGGCAATATATTTCCCTCCTGTACTGGAGATAGGTAAGGATACTGTATCAGATGTAAAGTGTCTGAATTAGGGTAAATACACTAAGTAGGTTGTCCTGATTCTGCTGTTTTGATGTGAAAATATTTGGGCCATAAGAACAAAGAAACAACCTTTCAAGCTTAAATAAAATATTGTCAAGCAGCTGGCCCAATAAATATGTTTTGTCTTTTTTTTCCACTCTACGTCCCCTTTCCCAAGCCTTACCTCATCCCAAACACTCGTTGTATCAAATGGCCGGTCAAAATGGAAATGGGGAAGGAAGGGTTAGGTTCTAGTCTTTTGGAGTCAGTTTCATATTTTACTAATTGTGTTATGAATTTTATCAAAGTAAGGTCAAAGTAATATATGCACACAGTAACAAATCAAGTCTCTCTTCCCATTCCCCCTCCTTAGAAGCAATTTATTTTCCCAGTTTCTATTTGTACTTCCTGAATGGAGCCAAGGCCAGTGTCAAACTACCTTGGATCACTATGTTCGTTATGTGCCGGAGTACAAGGGCTTACAAGCAACAGTTGCTGGCGATATATCACAGTGTTCTTTCTGTTTCTACCTCTCTTTGGTTCCCCAAGATTGAGGTTAAGGCTATGGTCCTCTGTAAGACTGCCAATAGAGCCCCACCTTCAACTTTGAGAAGCAACAGTTGAACCGGACCCCAGACTATCTTATTTATTCTTTGATTCTAGGACTTAGCACATAGCAAGTACTCAATAGTACCTCACAGTAAGTACTTCAACGTTTGTTGAAGATTTAATTAACTAGTCAACCAGCAAGGGTTCTTAAGGAGCCAGTACAACAGCACTGTTGGCGATCACTGGGAGCGACCAAGGCAGTCTACTCATCTATTATTATCCCTGTGGGCCTAAGCAACCAGCCTGTAAGGAAAGACACAGAAACCTGTGCATGGAAGAAAGTCCTGACACTGACCGTGGCTCAATCCGGGAATCAATCCACAAGGAATAGCTGCCCTAACGACACTCGTTTATTGAGTATCTATACTCAATAAATGTTATATCAAATACTTATCTGAGTCCTATTCACAACTCTATGATAGATTATCCCCATCGCTGATGGGGAATACTAGATTCAGAGAAAGAAAGTTAGGGAAGGAAAGGAAAGGAACTCAAACACTTAAATACGGAATCTGATCATATTGAGGGGCAAAAACAACATTAATACTGTTTTTTAAGTGTATTTATTTATTTTTGAGAGAGACAGAGAGAGAGCATGAGCAGGGGAGAGGCAGAGATAGAGGAGGACAGAGGATCCCAAGCGGGCTCTGTGCTGACAGCAGAGAGCCCAATGCAGGGCTCGAATTCACGAACCGTGACATCGTGACCTGAGCCGAAATCAAGAATCAGATGCCTCGCCGACTGAGCCACCCAGGCGCCCCACATTAATACCATTCTTAATCACCGTCCCCACTTCCCACTGCCCTTAGCTTCCCCCCTCCTCCCCTGAAGGCCATCCAGTCTGATCTTCAAGTCAATGCGCTAGAACTGGCTGCCTTCCTGACATAGGACTCCATCCAAAACTACACCCACACAAGCCATGTGTCTACTCCCTCCGGTATCTTATTAAAGGCCATGTTGATGATCCAAACAGAACGGGAAAATTATGTTTGGGGAGAAGATCGTATGCCTGAATATACTTGGCTAGGACAGAACTTGCCGGTCTGTGGATGTTTTCTAAGGCTCCCTCCGGGAGAGGAGTGAATTCTGCTTCCTAAACTCTCAAGACAGAATCTGTAATAAAGCTGCATTTTGTCGCACTTCATACTCTCCAAAGAACTTGTGCAGATGTTACCACACGGAGTTAGGCTGCACATTCAGTATTTATGCATCCTACTATGTGCCAGGTTTTATACTGGGTGTCAGCTTAAGCAAATGAATAAGGTTAATGGCTACCCAGCCTTTCAACCTCAACGCGAACGTCACTTTTCCAGGGAGGACTTTGCCCCCCACCCCACTCTTAGCCTATCCTGCTTTGTATCCATCGTAAGACTTATCACAGTTTAATTACAGAGTTGCTTGTAACTTGTCTCATTTCCCTACCTGCGCTGGAAGCTTCAAAAGGGTTGAGACTTGGGGCGCCTGGCTGGCTCAGTATGTAAAGCGTCTGAGCGGCTATAAGGTCATGATCTCACGGTTTGTGGGTTCAAGCCCAACGTCGGGCTCAGTGCTGACAGCTCAGAGCCTGGAACCTGCTTCAGATTCTGTGTCTCCCTCTCTCTCTGCCCCTCCCCTGCTTGTGCTCTGACTGTCTCTCTCTCTCTCTCAAGAATAAACTTTTTTTTTTTTTTAAAAAGAGGGTTGAGACTTTGTCTTCTTCCCCACTGAATCCTCACACATAGCACAGTGGGGGTAGAGTTCACAGCTGGGAAAGGGACATAGACAAGTACACACATAACCACAGTAATCTAGTGCCGATGCCTTCGGAAAAGGCTGCTTAGAGTAGGGACCTAACTACGGGAGGAACAGAAAAGGTTTCCATGATGGGGTTACACTTAAGAGGAGCGTCGAAAGATTATAAGGAAACAAAGATGGGTGAATACTCCCCAAAAGAGAAAGCGACATAGACAATATCCTCTGCTAGGGAGCCCCTGAGGGATTTTAAATAAGGAAGTAATAAAATCTGCTTGGCCCACTGAAAAGATCTACCTAGTCACAATGGAGAAGGTGGATTGGAAGGGGCCAGAGTGGAGACGGAGAGACTGGCCAAGACACTATAATGAACGTAGGCCACTGCGTCTCAGGTTTTGATTGCGCATAGAAATCACCTAAAGATCTTGTTAACAGGGGCGCCTGGGTGGTTCAGTCGTTTAGGCATCCGACTCTCGGCTTCAGCTCGGGTCACGATCTCGCAGTCTGTGAGTTCGAGCCCCAAGTCGGGCTCCGCGCTGAGAGCGTGGTTGAGATTCTTTCTCCCCCTCTCTCTCTCCCCTCCCCGGCTCGTGTTCTCTCTCAAGAATAAATAGATGAACTTAAAAAAAAAAAAAAAAAGATCTTGTTAACGCGCAGATTGTGTTTTAGTAGGTTTGGAGTGGAGCCTGGGATTCTGCATTTCTATCATGCTGCAGCGTGGCCACAGACTATATTTTGAGTGACAAGGGCCTAGGCTAAGGAAGATGAGACCCTGAACTAGGGAAATCAAAGTGGAGCAAAGAGCTAGCAGCTGATCCTTAGGGAGGGTTAAGGTAGCTCAGATTACATACCTGGGGGGCCTGGTTGGCTCAGTCTGTGGAGCGTCCGACTTCAGTTCAGGTCATGGTCTCACGGTTCATGAGTTCGAGCCCCGCGTCGGGCTCTGTGCTGACAGCGCAGAGCCTGCTTTGGATTCTCTCCCTCTCTCTCTGCCCCCCCCCCCGACTTGTGCACACATGCACACAGGAACACACAAACTGTGAGCTCACGCACACACATGCACTCTCTCTCTCTCAAAAATAAATAAACTTAAAAAAAAAAACATGACATACCTAATTAGCTACTAAAGCGGTGGCCAGGACCCAAACCTGCCAATTTCTCACCCCACTTACTTGGCCACCCAAAAGAAGTGACACAATACGGCTACAAAGCCCTAGTGTTCCAAGTAAAATCGAATGATTCCATGGGGCGCCTGGGTGGCGCAGTCGGTTAAGCGTCCGACTTCAGCCAGGTCACGATCTCGCGGTCCGTGAGTTCGAGCCCCGCGTCGGGCTCTGGGCTGATGGCTCGGAGCCTGGAGCCTGTTTCCGATTCTGTGTCTCCCTCTCTCTCTGCCCCTCCCCCGTTCATGCTCTGTCTCTCTCTGTCCCAAAAAAATAAATAAATGTTGAAAAAAAAATTTTAATTAATGTCAGTTTTAGTTTAAAAAAAAATCGAATGATTCCAAGTAAAATAAAAAAAAAAAAAAAAACAAATTTCGTTCACATTGGTTCCATCTTAAATCTACCCAGCTTAACTATTCCTTCAGCTTTTTGAGCCTGCCACAGTTTGTTTAGCATCAGGCAGAAATACATATACCAAAAAATGATGTATTTAACTCTCTTAGGTTAAAATACAACAGCATTTTGTGGTGTGTTTAGTTAAGAGTACTATGATATCAAGGAGTTATGTCACGGAGTCACTGGGTGCTCCTATCCTGAGTTTGAGCGAAGTGTTTACAAGGGGGGCAGGGGTGGGATCCGACCCAGCTCTCAAAGGGTGGGAAGGATCTAGACAGGCCGAAAGAAACGAGAGACGCATTTGCACGGGTAGAACAGCACAAATAAGATCCAGACGCAGGACAGGGCACTCGGCTGGGTCAGTCGGAGGAGGATGCGACTCTTGATCTAGGGGTCGTGAGTTCGAGCCCCACGTTGGGTGTAGAGGTGACTTAAATAAATAAAACGTGGGAGGGGCGGGGGGTGGAAAGATCCAGAAACAGGAAAATACATAAAGTGCGCCTTCTCCGTACCAGTTGGTTAGGAGAGAAGAATTCCCATTGCAAAATAGAATGCTGCCATTTGAAGAAGTGAGGTGGACGTCGGGCTGGAGGATATGACGTGAGGTGACACCAAAGAGATGAATATCATATCCGTATATCTATCCATCTGTCTGAACGGGCACATGTTTAATGACTATCCCACCGCCGGGGAAAGGAGGGGCTCTCTAGCTATTCTGTTCACACCCTGACCACTGCCCCATCCCCATGCCCAAGAAACATTCGCAAATGCAAGGGCTGTACGTTTAACCATTTCAGGAACTGCTGAACTGCTTTGTGCACCGTATTTCAATCCCACCAGCAAAGTATGAGGGCTCCCATGTGTCCACATCCCCATCAACATGTGCTATCGTCTTTTTTTTTAAGTTTATTTATTTATTTTGAGAGAGAGAGAGCATGTGTGCACATGCACGCGAGACTTGGGGGAAGGGCAGAGGGAGAGGGAGAGAGAGAATCCCAAGCAGGCTCTGCTCTGTTAGCACAGAGCCTGATGCGGGGCTCGAACTCGCGAACCATGAGATCATGACCTGAGCCAAAATCAAGAGTCGGAGGCTCGACTGACTGCGCCGCCCTGGTGCCCCTATCTTTTTGATTATACCCATCCTACTGGCTGTGAAGCAGTGTCTCACTGTGGTTTGGTTTTGCATTTCCCTGCCGGCCGATGATGTGGCATACCTTTCTAGCTGGTTCTTGAAAGCTGACTACAGGCATCTGTTTCAAACCCTGGTGACACAGAGTTACCCTATGGCCCAGCAGTTCTACTCCTGGGTACGTGCACAAGAGCATTCGAAACATGTTCGCACACACACAATTATACGGGAATGTTCACGGTAGCATTATTCATAATAACCAAAAAGTGGAAACCACTCAAATACCCGTCAGCTGATGAACGGATAAACAAAATGCGGTATGCGGTGCACCTGTACCAGGGAATGCTATTCCGCCATAAAGAGGAGTGAAGTACCGATATCTGCTCCGGGATGGATTGATCTTGAAAACATTATGCTCAGTGACAGACGCCAGACACAAAGGTCACAGGATTCCATTTATACGAAATATCCAGAATAGGTAAATCCATAGAAACAGAAAGCAGATTGCTGTTTGCCAGGGGCCAAGGGGAGGGTGAATGGGGAGTAACTGCTTGATGGATGTGGGGTTTCATTTCGGAGTGATGGAAACGTTTTGGCACTTAGATGTATGCCACTGAATCGTTCACTTTAAAACGGTTAATTTCATAGTAATTTCACCTCAAGGCAGACAATAAAGACCCGCGGGAAGCTGGCTTAAGCACACCACTGCCTGAATACTTTGTTCCTCCAAAGTCCGAAAGATCCCACCGCCACCACCGAGGCAATGACTGGCAACTTGAAAGGAAAGGGCGTGAACCCTAAAAGATCGAAGTTCAACAGTATCTCAAGTGTATTCTTCTATATCACCTCTCTGTCCACCTTCCTACTCACATTAATTCTTTAAATTTTTTTAAGTTTATTTAGTTTTGAGAAAGAGAGAGAGGCAGAGAGGGGCGGGGAGAAAGAACATCTCAAGCAGGTTCTGTGCCCTCAGTGTGGAGCCTGATGCGGGGCTCGAACCCACGAACCGCGGATCACGACCCGAGCCAAAATCAAGAGTTGGACGCTTAACCGCCTGACCCACCCAGGGGCCCCCATATTCATTCTTATCGTGCTCCTCACAACAATTTTATATATGGGGAAATTGAGAACTGGGAATAATAGCCAAGATCACACACAGCCAGGAAGTGGCAGAGATGGGATTTCAACTTTGGTCTACCACAGCCCGTGCTCTTGTACTCAAATGGAAGCTGAGGATAGCCATGGGAGCGGTACATAGCCATTTGCCTTGGGTACCCCCAGTCCCAGGGGAGACCTCCATGGTGAGTATGTCTGCTTGCTGGTGGCCTTAGTCCTTCTGAAAAACTATAGGGCTGTAGGGTTGCTTAGCTATAAGAAATAATATGGCCAGGGGCACCTGGGTGGCTCGGTCAGGTAAGTGTCCAGCACTTGATTTAGGCTCAGGTCTTGATCTCACGGTTCATGAGATCGAGCCCCACATTGGGCTCTGAGGCTGTTAGCTCAGAGCCTGCTTGGGTTTCTCTCTCTCTCTCTCTCTCTCTCTCTCTCTGTCTCCCTTTCTCTGCCCCTCCCCAGCTTGCTGTCTTTCTCTCTCTCATAGTAAATACATAAACTTTAAACAATAAATAAATAAATAATGATACGGCCAAGACCATGGGACTTCTGACCCGAGGCTTCCTTTGGCCTCATTTTCAGAAAATGCAAAGAGGAACTTAAATATTTCAGGGTTCTGTAGGGAGCTGAGATATGTACTGCTTTCAGGGCCCTGAAAGGCCATCTTTTCTAAAGACCTCACCAGATAATTGAAACTTCCACAAGAGAAGCGACTTGCCTAGGATCACACAGTTGGTGAAGTCAAGAACCAAGACTAGGTGACGAAGTAACTGGGAGAAGTTTCTCCTCATCCTCAGCCTCTCCGTTTCCCACTCTTTGCTTTCTGGTATATTCCTTATTTACAAATTACCTATAATGATATTTTACCAACTTGTTATTTATTGCTGGAATATTTTATTTGTTAATTTTTAAAATATATATATATATATATTTAATGTTTATTTATTTTCAGAGAGAGAGAGCGCAAACAGGGGAGGAGCAGAGAGAGAGAGGGAGAGAGAGAGAACCCCAAGCAGGCTCTGCGTCCTCAGCACAGAGCCCAACGCGCGACTCCAACCAACGAACCTCAAGATTACGACCTGAGCCGAAATCAAGAGTCGAATGCTTAGCCAACTGAGTCACCCAGCCGCCACTATTGCTCGGGTATCTTAAAGCCAGTCCTAGACAGCAAAGGTATATATTCTTAAAGAAAAGCAGAATGGTATAGCAAAACACAAATAAACATAAAGCTACACTGGGCTGAAGGTAGGAGGCTTACGCCTTGTTTAGCTCTCAATAGCCAACTTGTTTAAGCCCTTCGTCTCAGACCTCTTTCCCTAAGAAAGAAAAAACAACAGGGGCACCTGGGTGGCTCAGGCGGTTCAGCATCCGACTTGGGCTCAGGTCATGATGTTGCTGTTCGTGAGTTCGAGCCCCACATCGGGCTCTCTCCTGTCAGAACAGAGCCTGCTTCACCGATCCTCTGTTCCCCCCTCTCTCCACCTCTCCCCCTCCCCAAATAAATAAACATTTAAAAAAAAAAAAAAACCAGACAGGGTGGCTGGTGGCTCAGTCAGTAGAGCTTGAGACTCTTGATTGGGGGGTTGTAAATTCAAGCCCTACGTTGGGTGTAGAGATTACTTAAGAATAAAATCCTTAAAAAAAAAACCAAAGAGATAAATAAACAACCTGAAGATCATCTGTCTGAGTCAAACTGAGAAATCTGTGTTAGGCTGTTTTTTAGAAATACCCATTTTCTGAAGTATCCAAACATTCCACAGCTTGTTTAGTCTCTTTCTTCTTCCCTTCCCTTCCCCTCCCTTCCCCTCCCTTCCCCTCTCCTCCCCTCTTCTCCTCTCCTCTCCTCTCCTCTCCCTCCTTCCATTTTGTTTATGGAGGTTTGCCGTTTTGTGGAAGGCTGTATTTTAGAAGTTTTATGCTGCCATCTGCTGGGTGAGGAGGCAGCACTCAGCTGGAGCAAGGAAATCTTTCTGCCAGACTCACACAGCAAACAACAGGAAACCCACGCAACTGAAGGCACCAGACGCAAAACCCAAAAAGCAACTTAATACTTTTATGGCTCATTAGTTTACTCACAATGTATTATTTCTGACATGAGCGAAATGTGATTATTTCTGAAAATTTGTAAAATCTGGAAAAGTAGTAACACCAACTTCCTGTAGTTCCCACATTCTAAAAGATGATGGTGCATTTTCTTCCCAATCTTTAATACATTTTTTTTTTTTTTGCAATACTCTTTCGGTCAACAAAGGTTTACTAGCACCTTCTATATACTAGGCACTTTGTTAGGCACTGGAGATTAAAACAGTGAAGAAAAAAGGCACCTGGGTAGCTCCGTCAGTTAAGCGTCCCCGACTTCAGCTCAGGTCACGATCTCACAGCTTGTGAGTTCGAGCCCCGCGTCGGGCTCTGTGCTGACAGCTCGGAGCCCGGAGCCTGCTTCAGATTCTGTGTCTCCCTCTCTCCCTGCCCCTAACCCACTCGCATTCTGTCTCTGTCTCTCTCAAAAATAGGTACCCATTAAAAAAAAGAAAAAGCAAGCATGATGAGGGGGCAGAGTGATTGCAGTGCTGTTTTAGATAGGGTGGTCATGGAAGGTTCCTCTGAGGTGGTGGGAAAGCGGTATTTGAGCTTCTCAAATGATCAGAGGGAGGGAGCCACGCCAATGTCTGGAGGAAGAGTCTTGTAGGGCGAAAAGTATCCTAGGCTGTGTTCGAGGCGTAAGAAGGAAGCTGGTGTGGCTGGAAAGGTACGTGGTGGGGGGAAATTGGAAGGAAAAAAGATTAGAGAGCAAAGCCAGGGATCAAATCACAAAGGGGCCAAGTCACGTACAGATAACTCTGTACCCCGTTTAAACCCATTTAACATAGCAGAGCTGTAGCTTGAAGGATGGGCAGGATCCAACAAGGAAGCCCAAGAACCTCCCAGAAAGAGTCCTCCAACCTGCACTCGTATCCACTGGATAGCGTTTCAGAGTGGAAGCGGAGAGGAGGGGAGAGAGTGCAGGTACGGACATATGTAGAAAGTAACAAGCAGAGGGGCGCCTGGGTGGCTCAGTCCTTTAAGCGTCTATCCATCTCGGCTCAGGTCGTGATCTCACAGTTCATGAGTTTGAGCCCCGCGTTGGGCTCTGCGCTGACAGCGTGGAGTCTGCTTGGGATTCTCCCTCTCTCACTCTGCCCCTCCCCACCTCTCTCTCTCCCTCTCAAAATAACTAACTAAACTTAAAAAGAAAGTAGTAAGCAGAAAGATCAAAACAGAAGAGAGGGAGATGGGGTAGGCTCTATAGTTTCTACCTGGTTGCGGGTAGGAATTTTAGTTACCACTAAGGAGCAGCGTATTGTACAATCTGACAATTGAGCACGCATCACACAGATTGCTGAAGCCCACGCCCGGAGTTTCAGATTCAGTAGGTCTGGGGGTGAGGCTGGAGAGTTTGCAACTTCCTGAGTGATGCTGACCACGCTGGTCTGAAGATCTCACTTCAAAAATTAATGCTATGGGGGCACCTGGGCGGCTCCGTCCGTTAAGCGACCAACTCTTGATTTCAGCTCAAGACAGGATCCCAGGGTTCATGCGATCCAGCCCCGTGTCCTGCTTGGCATTGTCTTTCCCTCCCTCTCTGCCCCTCCTCTACTCATACTCTGTCTCTCAAAATAAATAACTAAATAAACAAACATTAAAAAATCAGTGCTATGATTGTTGCCAAATGAGGCAAACATGGAAAGTTCAGCCTGTCTCTTGGTTCATGTACTGAAAAATACCCAGAGTGTTTATCTCTTGGAATGGACCAAACCGGTTGTTTATGCTCCTGTACTCCTAACGTTATTCAAGGTAGAGAGGGAGAGATGTGTGAATTATATGGCTGCTGTTCAATACAGAAAAGAGACCATTTTGGAGCTGGGAAGGTATTACAAAGTCCGTTGACTTACGCCGTTTCTTTTCACCCGGTATTATCCATCAGCAAGCAAGACACTGAAAACAGTACATCTATCCCACATTCTCTGTTGATGAGAGTATGGGAAAACAAGGCTTTTCATATTCTGTACAGCGATTTATTAATATGTGTAACATTCTAAATAAGTACTCTTTAATCCAGCAATTCTACTTCTAGAAAATGGTCGTATGGAACAAATTGGAGATCTGCTGCAAAGATCTAGCTCCATGGATGGTCATCACAAGTTTCATTTACAAAAACTCAAACTAGATGCAGCCCGAATGTCTAGCAATGGGAAACTGGATACCTACTGCGGAAAGAAAGCTTTGCTATGGAAGAAGTCTTTGTGTCAACAAAATACATATGGAGGTAGAGATCACAGTTGTTATGCATGCGGGTTTTTACGGTATTTTGTGTTTTCTAAAATTTCTTCAAGGAACGTGTATTGGTTTTGTGATCTGAAGAAACATCCTCTCCCAAATCACTTGCTGCAAATTACGGTATGAAGCTTCATGCACGTCATCATTCTCCATATTCAAGGTTAGACCCTCGGAGCAAAGCTACCACAAAAGGTAGAGACCTTGGGGGGCGCCTGGGTGGCTCAGTCGGTTAAGCGTCCGACTTCGGCTCAGGTCACGATCTCGTGGTATGTGAGTTTGAGCCCCGCGTCGGGCTCTGTGCTGACTGCTCAGAGCCTGGAGCCTGTTTCAGATTCTGTGCCTCCCTCTCTCTCTGACCCTCCCCCGTTCATGCTCTATCTCTGTCTCAAAAATGAATAAACGTTAAAAAAAAAAAAAATGTAGAGACCTTGGGTCAAACTGATGATGGCTTTGCTTTTCAACTCAATGGTTCAACCATTTGTTAATTTGGTTCAGAAAACAATGGTATAAATGAGTCAGACTAGAATCCAACTATTCTTATATTTCTATATTGCATTTCATTTTCTTTGCACAAATAAATGTGAGGGCAAGATTTATTAAATGAGGCTGAAAGTCTTATGGAAGTAGGAAATACTAATAAACCACTATTTTTAGTGTATTATAACAACAGGCTTAGCTGGACACAGTTGACATCCAAATTACACTTCGATAGTCTGTGTGTATCATTATTCAGGATCATCGGTACTTTGGACCCCAAATATCAATGGAAAGACAAAAAGCCACATTTGTATTTAAACTTTATTACCTTAATACATTCACAGCAAATTATAGTAGAACAATTTGAAATTCTTATAAGTTCATATCAAAAGCAAAAGCATAATTTCCCAGAAAAAGTGAAAAGGTTTGGATACCAATTTATCTTTTTCATGAAGAGTACAGTTCAATCTTACTAACTTTTGAGGCAGAGAATATTTTATCATCAAAGATGCTCATCAATAATCTTGCTCTACTGTTGAAATACAATCTATTTAGGATTCCCATGTGGGTTCTTGAACTCAAAGAACAACTTAAAATCAAAGCAACAAAAAATAAAAAAGAAAAGAAATATATTCTCTACCATTGAAGACAAGTCATTCTGAAAACCTAGCTGTCTTCCTAACATGTCTCATTCTAAATCATCTTTCCTACTTCTTACTCATTTCTCCGTTCTTTTATGCACACAAAGTAAACATTTTTTTTCTCTTATGTAAACATTGTTGACAGGTTACTTGCATCAAAGCGTACTTAAGAAAAGATACATTAACAAGAGAAGCAAAAAGGTAAATACTGAAAGCATATGTCTATCGTCTAGCATAAACTCGCTACAATATCCTTGTTAACAGCGAAACTTTAAGAGGAAAGGACTTTTTGGTCTTCAGAATTGACAACGGATTCTGGCGTTTTCTTCGTTGTCAGCTTAGAGAATCTTTCATTTAGTGAAAGTTTAGTCTGTGAAGGAAAGAAAAGCTATGGCTTTAGTGGTTTAGCAATATTTAAAAACACTCACGAAACTTGATTGTTAAAGTAGACAGGGGGTGGTTGGAGGAGACTGCGAGCGACCAGAGACAAGATCGTGAGTTTGAAGAAACTATACAGCACTCTGCTCTGCGACCCTAAAAGCATGAGAGACTTTGCCTGCTCTGAGGTAGACCACCAAGGCCACCTCTTGGGTTCTTACAGGCTAAATAGTATCATCAAACGGCTTTAATTGAAGAGGTAATGAAGAAAGCAATTACTCATAGAGTAAGTGGGTAAGCTTCCACAGGATGAGGGTCAGGCTTGCTTCTATGCAGTGGAGACTGAATGCCTTCACTGTGCCCAGGAATTTGGTAATCTGCCTTGTGAAGACACCCCGGGGGCTAAGTGACTTCCAAGTGGTATTATTAGTCTATAACCAGCTGGAATACCTCGAAGATCTCCCAAGACTTAACTTCCAGTTTCGTCCTTGTACAGACGGTCACTGAGCCTACGTTTCTTTCTCCATTTTCAAGCAATACCCTTTTAACACCACCCCGAAACCTAAATCAGAAGCCAGACTGATACTGCTCTGAGGCATAGGCAGTCTAGCCATTACTATATATTGCCCATTTTCTAATTCTGAGTCATATATGCTTTTATGCAGAACACAATTAATCAGAATATGAGTGGAACAGGGTCCTCTGGTTAATTTCACCTGTTGCTAACATTATACATTAGCATTTTTGTTTTTGTTTTTGCTGTAGTATATAGTTTGGTAAACACATTATCTCCTTGGAAAGGTGCCTCGACCATCTTGAGCCTTAAGGCCACTACAGATGTGAACACACAGTAGACTGAACTAAATCCGTATCTGACTTGAAGTTCACCTTGAGAATGAATAATTGAGGTCAGCTTGTTTTCTTGACCTTTGTGTCCTTAGCAAAAGAAGTGAAATACAGGGAAGAAATTTCTTGTGTATCAAAGGGCTCCGGACAGGCTTTGTTTAACTACTTTTTTTCCCTATACATAACAGATAATCCTTATATATATTTAAACTACGCATGGATTCTTTAACATCTCACGGGCGAAGCTTATGGTGCTATTCTATTACATTTACCTGATGACCAGTTGCTTGAAAGTTGAATATCGGGCTTATTTCTTTGGGCTCCTGCAGAGAACTATTGGTTGAAGTATTTTTATTTCTTAGGTGTAAAGCTTTAGCATCACATCTCGTGTATCTGTCAATTAAGTATAATATTTAATAAAAATGTATTTGACGGGCACAATTAGATGAGCAACTTTGGGCCATTCAACTTAACCTCTCTAGGTCTCATTTCCACCAGCTGCATAATGAAGACGTTTTACTCAAGAATCTTCAAAGTTCCTTTTAGCATTAAGGTTCCAAGTATTGAATTGAGGAATCTTTGCATAGCATCCAAGAAGATCACTTGTATGCATTAAGCTAGCCTTTTTTTATATTGTTTCTTCAAAACCACAAGACGAGTTTTTCTACTCAAATGCCAAAGCAGCTTTGCTATTATTTCAGTATGGTCATACCTAGAAGCATTTTGGAACAAAAGTAGCCACAGCCTCTATATATAAAGAAAATGGATTAGTAGGTGCCTTGGGCTGCAGTGGGGAGGGAGGTAAGGGAGTTAAGAGGGAGTGACTAGGGGCGCCTGGGTGGCTCAGTCGGTTAAGCGGCCGACTTCACCTCAGGTCATGATCTCGCGCTCCGTGAGTTCAAGCCCCGCGTCGGGCTGTGTGCTGACAGCTCAGAGCCTGGAGCCTGTTTCAGATTCTGTGTCTCCCTCTCTCTGACCCTCCCCTGTTCATGCTCTGTCTCTCTCTGTCTCAAAAATAAACGTTAAAAAAAAAATTTTTTTTTAAAAAGAGGGAGTGACTACTAATGGGTACAAGGAGTTTCTTTAGGGGCTAATGAAAATGTTCTATAATTAGATTATTGGGATGGTGACATACTCTGTTAATATACCACAAGCCACTGAGTTGTATACTTTAAGTGGGTGAGCTTTATGGTATGAAAATTATACCTCAATAAAGTTGTTATTTAAAAAGTAGCTGGGGGTGCCTGGGTGGCTCAGTCGGTTAAGCGTCCAGCTCCCGGTTTTGGCTCAGGTCATGATCTCACGGTTCAGTTTGTGAGTTCCAGTCCCCCATCGGGCTCTCTGCTGACAGCACTGAGCCTGCCTGGGATTCTCTCTCTCTCTCCCCCACTCTGCCCCTCTCCTGCCTGTGTGTGCTCTGTCTCTCAAAATTAAAATAAACTTTAAAAAACAATTTTTTTTAAGTAGCTGGAACATGTGGATACACAGAAATTAATAGAAGCAGCAGCCTGGCTATCTCAAGAGTAGCCACCCTCTGTAAGAAGCAGAGAATAACTAAAGCCTAACTGCTAGGGGATTATCTTGATATTATCAGTTAAGTTGGGGGAGTCAGTGGTTTTAAAATAAGTCAGGTGATTTTTTTCACTGTTGCTCTTTTTTCTTGGTTATAAATATTGTTCCTGCTGGGACCCAACGGGACCAAAAACAGTGTTTGACTTGGAAAAAAGAGAGTGCGGGGCGCCTGGGTGGCTCAGTCGGTTAAGCGTCCGACTTCGGCTCAGGTCACGATCTCGCGGTCCGTGAGTTCGAGCCCCGCGTCGGGCTCTGTGCTGACAGCTCAGAGCCTGGAGCCTGTTTCAGATTCTGTGTCTCCCTCTCTCTCTGGCTCTCCCCCGTTCATGCTCTGTCTCTGTCTCAAAAATAAATAAACGTTAAAAAAAATTCAAAAAAAAAAAAAGATAAAAGAGAGAGTGCTCTGAGTAATTAAATAGATATTAGTTTCCTAATTAACTTTTAGTCACATGTTCTCTTTCCTTTTCCTTAACATTCCACAGAACGTGTAAATGTTTTTTTTATTTACTGAACACAATATATCCCATTGCTAATTTTAAAAGCACGTAAGTGTAACATTCTAAATGCGGCAGGCAGAATTCCAAAAATAATCCCCAAAGAATTGCACCAGAACTGCGACTGTGATGAGACAGCACATCCATGAATATATTACTTTATCTGGCAAAAGAGACCTTGTAGATGTAATTCAAGTTACAAGTCAATGGACTTTATTCATTTATTTTTTAGTTAACTCAATGGACTTTTAAAATAAGGAGATTATCCTGGTTTATCTGGGTTGGCCTAATCTAATCACGTGATAAAAGCAAAAGAGGGGGCAAAGAGTAAGAAGGAGGGGCACTTGGCTGGCTCACTCGGTAGAGCATGACTCTGGATCTTGGGGTTGTGAGTTCAAGCCCCACGTTGGGTATAGAAATCACTTAAAAATAAAAATCTTGAAAGAAAGAAAGAAAGAAAGAAAGAAAGAAAGAAAGAAAGAAAGAAAGAAAAGAAAGAAAAGAAAGAAAGAAGAAGAAAGAAAGAAAAGAAAGAAAGAAAGAAAGAAGAAAGAAAGAAAGAAAGAAAGAAGAAAGAAAGAAAGAAAAGAAAGAAAGAAAGAAAGAAGAAAGAAAGAAAGAAAGAAAGAAAGAAAGAAAGAAAGAAAGAAAGAAAGAAAGAAAGAAAGAAAGAAAGAAAGAAAGAAAGAAAGAAAGAAGGACATGACATGCTGTTGCTGGTTGGTAGATGGAGGGGCCGCATGCAAGGGAATTCAGGCTCCCTCTAGAAGCAGAGTGACCCCTGACAGCCAGGAAGGAAACAGAAAACCTCATTCCCACAACCTCAAGGAACAACTGGAAGGAGGTTGGAAGCAGATTCTTCCCCAGAGCCTCCAGATAGGAGTACATCCCAGGGCCAGCAACTTGATTTCAGCCCCATAAGGCCCTAGGTGGAAAACCAGCCCAGCACCCCTGGACGTCTGAGCTACAGAATTCTGAGATCACAAATGAGTGTGGTTTTCAACGGTTTGTGGTCATTTGGTTAGGCAACAACAGAAAACTAATAAGCTAGGCTTTTAAAGAACTTAACTTTGTCTTTACTTGCACTTGTGGAGAGACAATATACAAGAGCAGAAGGCCCACGGCTTTGTAGCCACGCAAACCAAATTCGAATCAATTACTCAAAATCTGAATTACGTTATTAGTCGTATTGCTTCAAGGAAGTTAATATACTGTCTGGAGCTTATTTTATTCATCTGTAACATGGACATGTTCGTACCTACCTCACAGGATTGCTGGGGATTAAATTATATCACAAACGTAAAAGTGCTAAGCACAGGGCCTAGCACATAATCGGCACTCCGTAAATACTATCTATTATCATGAATCTGCTCCGACGTCCACAGCTCTTTGAGCCCTTCCGCAGATGCTCTTGGTTAGGCCCATTTTAAAGGTGTATAACAGGACTCCTTCTTTCATGGCTGTAGTTCTGAAGGGTTACACAAACGCTCCTGACAATTTCACCTGGCAAAGCCCTGCATGCTTGAAACCAAGATCATCTGGAACACTGAAATTTACTTAGCATGTCGGGTATATATTATAAGGGGCAGGGGGGTTTAATTTTCAGATTAAATAATGAAAATTCTTCATGGTACCGAATTCTTCAGTCTTCAGGTGACAATTCCTGCACGCGTTAAGTAGAAAGGATATAACACCAAGACATGTGTATTCGCCATAGGAAAACGAAGCCGGGACATCTCAGACATAACCGTAAAAATCAAGCCTGGCTGTTTTAATCACGAATTTTCTGGTTCGATATTGGGATTATCAAACAGATTGGCATGGATTGTTCAGGATCATTCTAGAAGCCTCTCCCTGTAAGCTACCTGTATTTATCTTTGTTTCATTTTTTCCCCTAAGAAGAGTTAAATTTATTGTACCGATGTCTATCTGCAATTACCTTTCACGTCTTCGATCGCTTTCGTGGGATCTGCGGCCATTTTCTGGTGATATCTAAATGGGGAAAGTGAAGACAAATCATGCAGAAGCCGTCCTTACTCAACACCAGATGCTTATTTTTTTATTTATTTTAAATTGACTGACATTTTCAGTGACAATATTCTTGTTGCTTGATCCTCCATCTAACATTCAACTTCAGATTTTTCTCCCCTATTCACAGATGCAAGAATGTCAAAGCCAGTGGGTCCTTAGAGATCAAGCAGTCCAACCCCCTCACATAACAAGTTAGGAAATGGGGATTTGGAAAAGTCAAATGCCACAGTACTGGCCTGGATCTAGGGGAAAGATAATAATTGTAGATAAAATCCACAAAGCGTGTCCTTATAACCTTTACAGAATAAGCCTGTAATATTGATTGTATTGAAGATAGGGGGTGCCTGGCTGGCTCAGTCAATAGAACGTGCAAGTCTTGATCTTGGGGTTGTGAGTTCAAGCCCCATGTTGGGTGTAGAGATTACTTAAAAAATTTTTTTTGAAAGATAGCTAAAACCAGACAAAAACCCCACTAAAAAGGAGAATTACAGGCCCATATCCCTGATGAAGCTGGATGCAAAAATTCTCAGCAATATGCTAGCAAATCGAATTCAACAGCACATTAAAAGAATGATTCAATATGGTCAAGTGGGATTTATTCCCGGGCTGCAGGGCTGGTCCAATATTTGCAAATCAATCAACCCAATATACCACATTAATAAAAGAAAAGATAACCATATGATCCTTTTAATAGGTGTGGAAAGAAGCATTTGACAAAATAAGGCATCCTTTCTTGATAAAAACCCTCAAGGAAGTAGGGATAGAAGGAACATGCCTCAACATCACCAAAGTCATATATGAGAGGCCCATAACTAATATCATCCCCAATGGGGAAAAACTGAGAACTTTCCCTGTAAGATCAGGAACATGACAGGAATGTCCACTCTCACCACTGTTATTCAACACAGTGTTGGAAGTCCTAGCCTCAGCAATCAGACAACAAAAAGAAATAAAAGACATCCAAATCGGGAAGAAAGAAATCGAACTTTCACTCTTCACAGATGACATGACACTCTCACATGGAAAACCCGAAAGACTCCACCAAAAAACTGGTAGAACTGATACATGAATTCAGCAGTCACAGGATATAAAATCAATGTACAGAGATCAGCTGCATTCCTATACACCGATAATGAAGCAGCAGAAAGAGACATCAAGGAATCGATTCCATTTACAATTGCACCCAAAACCAAAAGCTACTTAGGAGTAAACCTAACCAGAGAGGTAAAATATCTGTACACTGAAAACTATAGAAAGCTTATGAAAGAAATTGAAGGAGACACAAAGAAATGAAAAAACATCCCATGCTCATGGATCAGAAGAATAAATATTGTTAAAATGTCGATACTACCCAAAGCAATCTACACATTCAATGCAATCCCAATCAAAATACCAACAGCATTCTTCACAGAGCTAGAACAGTCCTAAAATTTGTATGGAACCAGAAAAGACCCCGAACAGCCAAAGCAATCCCAAATAAGAAAACCAAAGCTGGAGGCATCACAATTCCGGACTTCAAGCTGTATCACAAAGTTGTAATCATCAAGACAGTATGGAACGGGCACAAAGACAGACACATAGATCAATGGAGTAGAAGAGAGAACCCAGAAATGGACCCACAAATATATGGCCAACTAATCTTCCACAAAGCAGGAAAGAGTATCCAACAGAAAAAACCCCGTCTCTTCAGCAAATGGTGCTGGGAACACTGGATAGTGAGATGCAGAAGAATGAACAGGTACCACTTTCTTAAACCATACGCAAAAATAAACTCAATACGGATGTAAGACCTAAAACCTACAGGAGAAAACAGGCAGCAACCTCTCTGACCTTGGCCACAGCAACTTCTTACTTGACATGTCTCTGGAGGCAAGGGAAATGAAAGCAAAAATGAGCTACTGGGACCGCATCAAGATAAAAACTTCTGCACAGTGAAGGAAACAATCAACAAAACTAAAAGGCAACCAATGGAATGGGAGAAGATATTTGCAAATGACATATCAGATAAAGGGTTTGTATCCAAAATCTATAAAGAACTTACCAAACTCAACACCCAAAAAACAAATAATCCAGTGAAGAAATGGGCAAAAGACCCAGACAGACACTTCTCCAAAGAAGACATCCAGATGGCTAACAGACAGGAAAAGATGCTCAACATCACTCATCATCAGGGAAATACAAATCAAAACCACAATGAGATACCACCTCACACCTGTCAGAATGGCGAACTAACGACTCAGGAAACAACAGATGTTGGCAAGGATGCAGAGAAAGAGGAACTCTTTTGCCCTGCTGGTGGGAATGCAAAGTGGTGCAGCCACTCTGAAAAACAATATGGGGGCTCCTTAAAAAATTAAAAATAGAACTTCCCTATGACCCAGCAATTGCACTACTAGGTATCTATCCAAAGGATATAAAAATGCCGATTTGAAGGGGCATATATATCCCGTATATAGCAGCACTATCAACAATATCCAAATTGTGGAAAGAGCCCAAATGTCCATCGACTGATGAATGGCTAAAGAAAAAAATATACATATATACACACACACATATATATATGTACGTATACATACATACATACATACATACAATGGAATACTACTTGGCGATGAAAAAGAATGAACTCTTGCCATCTGCAACAACGTGGAATTAACAGGAGTGTTCCAAGTGAAATAAGTCAGTCAAAGAAAGACAAATATCATATGATTTCACTCTTATGTGGAATTTGAGAAACACAACAGATGAACGTAGAGGAAGGGAAGGAAAAATAAGATAAAACACAGAGGGAGGCAAACCATAAAAGGCTCTTAAATACAGAGAACTGAGGGTTGCTGGAGGGAAGGTGGGTGGGGGGATGGGCTAAATGGGTGGTGGGCATTTAAGAAGGGCACTTGTTGGGATGAGCACTCGATGTTATATGTAAGTGATGAATCGCTAAATTCTACTTCTGAAACAAACAAAAGAACAAAAAACAGCTGAGATGGAGAATTGTATCATCCTAATAATTTTAGAAAGTCTTACCTGTATCCCGGTCAGACATTTCATGTGTAAGTTAGGATTTTTTCCAATAGTTACCTTAAATCCCTTATCCGTGTAATTACTTTGTAAGTGACAACATAGTTTACACCTACATGCGGTCAATGAAACAAACCAAAGCATGATGAAAACATTCCATTCAAACATGAATTGGTCCAGATCACTCCATAACTGAACTGGTTTCAGTGCAGCCGCTTATATGTAACCGGTGTTTCGTGATCCAACTGTTTTTATATCAAATTGTAACCACAATTACAGTTCGCAAGCAGATTTGGTACTAACAGCCTTACAAACAATATAATAGCAGCCAAAAAGCCCATCGAGCCAGTAGACTATAAAAGCACCATAACAGGGGCTCCTGCATGGTTCAGTCAGTTAAGCATCTGACTTTGGCTTGGGTCGTGATCTCATGGTTCGTGAGTTCGAGCCACACATCAGGATCTCTGCTGTCAGCGCAGAGCCCGCTTCAGATCCTCGGTCCCCCTGTCTCTCTGCCCTTCCCTTGCTTGCTCTCTTTCTCTCTCAAAAATAAATAAAAACTTTTTTTTTTTAAAGCACCATCACACATGTAGTTATTCTTCAAAGTTAATGGGTACAGATCAAATATCCTCTTATCGGAAAGTTCGTGTTTAGGTTGGAAGCACATATTAGTGTTTACACGTAAATATGCCAGGGAAGACAGCCCTGAATTCGATACGGATGCGTGTCTAATGGCAATGACTCCAGGAGTTAAACAGAGTCTCACATAGGCTCACCCATGTTCTACCAGCAACGCCAGTTAATGGGGTCTTTGCCAAGAACTAAAGAAGGATAAGGATGCCTCGAGAATGAAGCTATGGTTTATATGCAAACCAGTCGCAATCACAGCAGATTAGTCCGGAGCTTAACTAGGTATAGAGAAGCCAAAGTAGAAGACAGAAGAATAGGAGGAAATGGGGGGAAAGGAACAGGAATTAGAACTTGAAACTATTGTAAAAAAGGGATTTGAGCTAAATGTGATTATTTCTGAAAATAAATTGATCAATGCCAGTTCCTTCCTTAAGGTCTTTCCATACATACTTCTACACTGCCCTCGATATAAAATCCATACTCCAGCGTGGCACGCAGGCCCTCGGTGATCTGGCTCCTGACAGCCTACCTCTTCACGCTCACCTCTCAACAGCTCTGCCCACACACTTTCCACTTCAGCTCAGTGATTTTTCAAACTAACGTTTCAAAGTGGTAGAAAACCCGGGTGCCTGGGGTGGCTCAGTCCGTTAAGCGGCCGACTTCGGCTCAGGTCATGATCTCGCGGTCCGTGAGTTCGAGCCCTGCGTCGGGCTCTGTGCGGACAGCTCGGAGCCTGGAGCCTGCTTCAGATTCTGTGTCTCCCTCTCTCTCTCCCTCTGCCCCTGCCCCGCTCTCGCTCTGTCTCTCTCAAAAATCAATAACGATTAAAAAATAATCTTTAAAAACAAAAAAAATAAAGTGGTAGAAAACCTAGTTCTAACAAAATCTTAATTTGGTATCCCAATATGCAAAATCCTGAAAAGCAAAAAGTGCCTTCGTTGGCCCCTAAGGCACCTCTTCAAAACCCCTAGACCTCTGCAGTACAGAGTTAGAAAACTACTGCAGTCTGGTCAAACCAAGCTAATTGCAGTTCACCAAACATGCCGTGCTTTCTTTCACTTCTGTACCATTAATTTTTTTTCTAGGGGACTGGGGAGAGAGGCAGAGAGAGAATCCCAACTAGGTTCCATGCTCAGCGTAGAGCCAGATGTGGGGCTCAATCCCACAACCTGAGCCCCACACTGGGAACATGACCTGAGCCGAAATCAAGAGTCAGACACTCCACCGACTGAGCCATCCAGGTGCCCCACTTCTGTAACTTTAATCATGTTGTTTCCTCTGATCGGAATGCCTTTCCCATCATTTCTGCTTTGCTTACTTTTACTCAGCCTTTAGGATTCAACTCAAACACTCTCTCCCCTCCTATAATTTCCTTAGCTGGTTTGTACCTTGCGCCCACCTCTAAGTATTTTTGCTATGCTTCTCTGTCTCTGTCTCTGTGTGTGTCTGTCTCTCTCCCTCCCTCACTCTTTCCTTCTCTCTCTTCCCTCCTTCCTTCTCTCTTTTCTCCCTTTGTTTCCTTCATTTTCTTTCTTTCTTTCTCAAGTACATAGCACATTTCTGAAATGTAATGAGAGCTCAAAAGTGTCAAATAAAGAAATGAAATACTACAAAGAGAAAGAAAGGACCAAGAAGGGGACATTGAATTTGACAACAAAGAAGTACTAAAAATCTTTTGACAGCAAAATTCGTTAGAAAGGTAGGAACTCAGGTCAGATTCAAGAAATGAATGGGCAAACAGAAACACTTACGAGGTTGTAGCTGTATCCATGTGGAAGCCTGTTAGAGATTTTGGTCCTATTTTAAAAATATTCATATTTGCCCCTATATTCTCAAGGGGAATTTTTACGTCCGGGAGTTCGAGCCCCGCGTCAGGCTCTGGGCTGATGGCTCGGAGCCTGGAGCCTGTTTCCGATTCTGTGTCTCCCTCTCTCTCTGCCCCTCCCCCGTTCATGCTCTGTCTCTCTCTGTCCCAAAAATAAATAAATGTTGAAAATAAATAAATAAATAAATACTTAGGTCAAACACGTGAGCTCTGTAATAAAGATGGACGTTTCCAGCAAAATAGGTTTAATTGGCTCAGTCAATATACAGCATTTCTTGCAACTGTTACTCACAGCACTCCAATAAGTAAGTAAGTAATAAAATAAAGACGATGCCCTGGGGATTCAAGGACTGTAAAAGAATGTTTAAGGTAACGTATGCTACTGGGGTGTCTGGGTAGCTCAGTTCAGTGGAGCATGTGACTCTTGATCTCAGGGTCATGAATTCAAGTCCCACGTTGGGTGTGGAGCCTACTTAAAAATAAATAAATAAATACTACGAGTAAGTTTCATTTGTAACCCAACTCATTTTTGTCTAATGCCCGCTTCGAAGCTAAATTAAATAATATAAGGTAGAAATGCGGGTAACGGAAGGGAAGGGGGAACCTTTTGCAAGCACCTGTACTGCAAGGCTGGAAACATGCAGACACGGTTGACATACAAGGTTTCTTCCTACACTGATGTTGGTAGACAGGTTTTACCACATATTACAGTAATCATCTAGTCAGTCAGGGAAAGAAAAATATCGCATGACTTCACTCATATGAGGACTTCAAGACAGAGAACAGATGAACATAAGGGAAGGGGAACAAAAACAATACAAAAACAGGGAGGGGGACAAAACAGAAGAGACTCCTAAATATGGAGAACAAACTGAGGGTTCCTGGAGGGGTGGTGGGAGGGGGGATGGGCTACATGGCTAAGGGGCATTAAGGAATCTACTCCTGAAATCACTGTTGCACTGTATGCTAACTAATTTGGATATAAGTTAAAAAAATAAAATTAATAAAGAGTAAAATAAATAACTAAATACTAACTAAATAAAGTAATCATCAATATAAGCAGATGCCAAGACTAACTACTAGAAGAAAAATGGCTACAAAAAAGAAAGCCGGTTCAAATGAAAACGGCATAAGAAAATCTACATAGAATCTGTGCTATAAAATCGCAAAGGCTGATACTTACCCTTCGATTCCTGTTCATTTGATCATGTCTTCGATACACCTGTTTCTGGAAGTGTTCACGCCTTCTTTTCATTGTTAAAAACCTGACACAAATCATAAACGGTGATATTTTAAAACAACAACCTTTTATACTGAGTGAAATTATGTAAAATGTTATGTCTTCAAGCAATATTGTTTTATTATACATATTTAAACATCTGATTGAAGACCGAATGCTAGATGCGATTAGAATACAGAATAGTGTTTCGCTAAGTGATTTTCAGCTTAGCGGTGCATTTTTATTCACCGCATGCATAGCAAAGATCAGAAGTTAACCAGGCAATTGAATATTTCTATTTAAATTTTTATTTCAGAGTAACGTCAGCAAGACAGCATTTACAGACTCAGTGTTTTGTTTCCTCGAAATTCATACGCTAAAGACCTAACCCCCAATGCGACAGTACCTGGAGGAGGGGTCTTTTGGGAAGTAATTAGGCTCAGGTGAGGTCATGAGGATGGGGTCCCCATGATGGGATTTTGTGTCCTTATAAGAAGAGGAAGAGCCCAGAGTTTGCTCTCTCTCCACCATGTTAGAACACAGAGACAAGGTGGCTAGACAGGAAGAGAGCTCTCACCAGAACCCAACCATGCTGGCACCCTGATGTCAGACTTCCAGGCTCCAGAACTGTGAGAAATAGATTTCTGTTGTTTAGAGTACCCAATCTGTGGTATTTTGTCATGGCAGCCCAAGCTGAGGAAGACAACAGCAGACTAGGAAGCTATAGGCCCCTTTTTGCCTAAGATACACACTCTATTAAAAATAACATATAGGGGCGCCTGGGTGGCGCAGTCGGTTAAGCATCCGACTTCAGCTCAGGTCATGATCTCAAAATTCATGAGTTCAAGCCCTGCGTCAGGCTCTACGCTGACAGCTCGGAGTGGAGCCCGGAGCCTGCTTCGGATTCTGTGTCTCCCTCTCTCTCTGTCCTTCCCCCACTCACACTCTGTCTCTCTCCCTCTCAAAAATAAACGTTAACAAAAAAATTTTTTTAGTAAAAAATCAATAAATAAAACCAACATATAGACTAGACTACCTCTGTAAGAACTCCAGGGACCAGCTGAGAAACTACAGCACTCTGGCTATTGTAAAACCAAGAAGGGATTCCAGTGAATGGGGGAGGAATGTTCCCCGCGTTTACTGCACCTATTTTTGTCCCTCCCCCTATGCAATGAGCATAGAGCAACCGCGAGGAAACCCCTGGACTAGGGCTCCACCCTTGGGATGGAAACTAAAGAGGAGACCATGTATCCAATGTTCTGGTTTCTCTGGGGGCTGCCTGAGGGGCTAGTTTTTTTGTTTCACCAGACTCAGAGCATTAATGAGACCAAGGCCAGAGTTTGGAAGCTACTGAAAACAGAGGCAAGCAGCATATCAGAGCTGCAGTTCTGCAGGCAGCTGCCAAGGGGAACAAGAGGTTATAAAAGGTTTGAGAGGTGCTAGAACTCCCCAGACAGTAGATTTCCCCTGCGCGAAGCCAGAACGTAAAGACTGGGAAAAGTGTTTGTTTTTTCAAATGCGCAAATCCCGGCAAAAATTATAAGACGCACAAAGAATCAGAGACTTGGTCCAATCAACCAAAATACAGCTACAGAAATCAACCTTAAAGGAATGCAGATCTATGAGCTACCTGACAAAGAATTGAAAATAATGATCATAAAGATGCTCAACGAGCTAAAAGAGAACACAGATACACAACCAGAGGAAATCAGGAAGATGATGCGTGAACAAAATAGGATTATCAGCAAGGAGATAGAACCTATAAAAAAAGAACGAAATAAACTCTGGAGCTGAAAAATACAATAGCTGAAACGAAAAATTCATTAGAGGGGTTCGACAGAAGATTGGATTAGGCAGAAAAAAGAATCAGCAAACTTGAAGAGGTCATTTGAAATCATTTCAAGGTCATTTGAAATCACTGAGTTGGAGAAGCCAGAATAAAAATGAACAAAGAAAAATGAAGAGAGCCTAAGGGATTTATGGTATATTATCAAGCAGGCCAATACATGCATCATGGGAATCTCCGAAGGGGACGGAGGAGCAGAGAGGGTATTTGAAGAAATAGAAGCAACCCAAATGTCCATCAATAGATAAATAAAGTATATACACACAATGGAATATCGTTCAGCTTTCGAAAGGAAGGAAATCCTGTCACAGGCTACAAACATAGATGAACCTTGAGAATATTATGCTAAGTGAAATAAGCCACTCACAAAAACAAAAACAAAAAGGAACACTACATGATTCCACTTACAGGAAGGATCTAGAGTAGTCAAATTCACAGAAACAGAAAGGAAAATGGGAAGTTATTAACAGGTATAGACTTTCAGTTTTGTGAGACGAAGACGTTCTATAGGTCTGTTTCACAGCACTGTGAACATACTTAACATCACTGAAGCGTAAACCCGAAAATGATGAAGATGGTCATTTTATGTGGCTTTTTACAATTTTTTTAAATAAAAAACCCAAAATTCATAAACTTGTAAGATGTTTCCAGTTGGTCTAGACCTTGAGGCACGTAGCCCAAATTTCTCCTTGCACTGATTAGGGAACTGAGATCCAGAAATATTAAGTAATTTGCCCAATGCCCTTAGTGACAGAATTGGGACATAAAGCCATGTTTTCATATTCTTATGTTGTCTCTACTCACTCCAAGAAGGGCCGTTTCCTTAAAACTCACGGACCAGATTCTCACTGGCATCATCTTCCAAGAAGTAAGAAAAATACTAACAATTGAGTAACAAACGAGGCTAGGGAATAGTGAAGAATCTGGGAACAAAAATCGGGAAATCAAGTAATTAGTCTGAAAAGACTTCTGTTTTTCAGAGTGATGCATAGTAAGTTAGGGATTTTAGACTCAAAGATCTGATCTGTCAATCATCATCAGGTTTGAATCTGTTTCAAGAATGACTTGGAATGGTGGAGTCGTAATAAGATGTCAGTGATCACTCTGTAGTTGGAGTTTAAATGGCAAGCACTCTGAAACTAAAAGGCTCATATCCTCTGAAGCTGTTATCTGTATTTAGAAAAGCTTTCATCAGGTGGACAGCCCAGCTCATGTAAAGATAGGTGCACTCTGCCATTCGCTTCATGGAAATTACTTAGTGGAGGGTACAAAAGACAGTTTTTGTTCTGCACGCTTCTCTATTTACGTATCACTTCAGCCAAGAAAGAAGGCATCTGTCTATGGATATAATTAACCACATCAGAAAAGTACTGAAAGCTGAAATCTGGTATTTTTGGAGTGTCACAAATCCAAACCCACATCCTGCTTACGATAAATTCTGTTTAGAGTTTTTGAGAATCATATTGGTTTTTTCAGAATTGAAACTCGTTATTGCGAGTCTCCATAAATAAATAATATTCTGAATAGGCTCTCATTCTTTATTCCAGAGATTTGCACAACTACCTTTTATCCAAACCACACTGGGCTTGTACGTTGGTGACGTATTTAAGGCAGGAGTGTACTAAACACTTCTGGTTTGTCTTTATCTTCTGGTGAAGTTGGCCTGAGGGGAAAATTTCACGTGAGGGCATGAAATTACTAAAGTCTTCATTTCATACTTGGTGCAGAAGCCAACTCCAGGTCTGAAGAGTATTATTACACCTAACTGGTCAACTCATGTATAGTATTAGAATGGAAGATGATGGAGTTGAAGAATTAATCTCCAAGGGATCAATTATAAGAGTACACGAATTTTCTGTACTTTATACGTTCTTTTATAACAGTTCTGCATTTGATAACTTTAATGTTAACCAAGCAAATACTCTTATTTGTGCTGAGAATACAAGAAATTGTAATAACAGAAAATAAAGGAGAAACAACTGAACAGAATTGTGCATTAAATTTTAAAATGGACAGTGACAGAAATAATGTCATCGTAAATGGAACTGCAGCACCTCGGTGGAAGTATTATGCCACTTGACAGACAAAAATGACCATATAAAATAAAGCAAAACATAAAAATCTTGAAGACGCGCAGAAATATTAATTGCCTACCATCAATGTGAAGCGTATTTTAATTTTTATAGCAAATTATTCGTGTACTGTTAATGTAAGTAGGATGAGGCCGTTAGCATTAAAATAGTGCCTACATCAGTCATTGTCTATATACACAATAACCTATCCCTACGTTTTGGGGGGAAAATGTAGCTGAAACTAGCAATTCTGTGCAGTTGTTAATATGTGCTAAAATATCTGACTAGACATTTATGGGCAATGAAAGCTGAAGGCAATCACTGAGAAGTTTGAACTGAAAACAAACTTTTACTCAATTACCTAATCATACTACAAGCGTCTTGTCGTTTTTAAAACTCAAATAATTTGCAATACTATTAAATTTCTCTCTCTCTCTCTCTTTTTTTTTTTTTTTTGCTAGGGCAGACAGACCTAACCTATCCGTTGTATGAGGCAAGTAAATGCACATGATCTATTCTAAATGTATTCAGAAGGTGAGTGTTGCATCTATGCACAGAACAGCATCCTCTCCTATGGTCTGATTCAAGAAAAGCAGAAAACTTCAGCTACCCAAAGACACGCCTATCATTTGTATGCCGAGGACTCTCTGAAGACTTTTCGAGAAGGAGACAGAGAAGGAAAGATAGAAATTCATTATCAGAGATTATATTATCAATGTAGCATAGTCTGTTGTTACATTAGCTAGCCTAGAAACCGGACAGTTTCAAAGGGAATGGGACACCAAGTCAATGTATTTTGATTGTTGGGAAGGCTCAGTAGGAAGGGCTGAGTACATGGGGCTCTGCCAGGGAAAGCCCACCTAGATGAAACAAGTTAATGAGGGCACATTGGGAATCTGGATGATACTAGAGATGAGCAAGTTGAAAGAATATTGATGCCATGTATACGTTACCTCCATTCTATTAATACCTTAGTCCCAATGCAACATCTATTACAAAAACATATTCACCCGTTAAAATATAGATATATAAAGTACATTTCCATATTACTCTACACATTATACTAACGATTAAATATTTATTATGTCTTTACCTGTCAAATTCAGACTCAAATTTGGGTGATGTTTTGAATCTTTCTACTGGTGAGTATCTTCGATATCTCCCTGATTGGCCATGATATCTCCCTGGTAGGAGATGAGATCTCTCTGAGGAGAAATAAGATCTCTCTGATGGGACAGGAGATCTCCCTGATGGGAAATGAAATCTCCCTGACGGGACAGGAGATCTCCTTGACGGGAAATAAGATCTCCCTGACAGGAAAGGAGATGTCCCTGATGAGACAGATCCCCCTGACCAAACAGGAGATCTCCCTGATGGGAAATAGCTCCCTGATGAGACAGGAGATCTTCCCGATGGGAAATAAGATCTCCCTGACAGGAAAGGAGATCTCCTTGATGGGAAAGGAGATCTCTCTGACGGGACAGGAGATCTCCTTGACGGGAAATAAGATCTCCCTGACAGGAAAGGAGATCTCCTTGACGGGAAATAGGATCTCCCTGACGGGAAAGGAGATCTTCCTGATGGGAAATGGTATCTCCCTGATGGGACAGGAGATCTCTCTGATGGGACAGGAGATCTCCCTGACGGGAAAGGAGATCTTCCTGATGGGAAATGGTATCTCCCTGATGGGACAGGAGATCTCCCTGATGGGACAGGAGATCTCCCTGATGGGACAGGAGATCTCCCTGATGGGACATATCTCCCTGAGGAGACAGGATATCTCCTGGATGGGACAGGAGATCTCCCTGATGAGAAATGAGATCTCCCTGATGGGATATGAGATCTCTCTGAATGATCACGAGACCTCTCTGAGTGACCATGATATCTCTCAGTGTGGCCACGAGATCTCTTTGATCGGCTAGGAGATCTTTCTGGGTAGCCATGAGATCTTTTTATTTGGGCATGAGATCTCTCTGGCTTGTCATGAGCGCTCTCTAATCGGGCATGAGATCTCTCTGGCTGGTCGTGAGCTCTCTCTGATCGGGCACAAGATGTCTCTGGCTGATCACGAGCTTTCTCTAATTGGCCACGAGATCTTTCTGTTTGGGCCCAAGATCTCTCTGACTGGTCACACGATGTCTCAGATTGCTCATCAGAACTCTCTGACTGGCCACGAGATCTCTCCGACTGGCCAGGAGAACTCTCTGACTGATCACAAGAACTCTCCGACTGGCTTTGAGATCTTTCTGAATGATCTTGGTTTTCTGACGATTGGCCTGGAGATGTTTCCAATTGTTGCTGACTCTCTTCCGACAGGCTCCCACTCCTCTCTGTTTGGGAGCTGGAATTGTCATTGCACTTCTCCTGCAAAAAATCACAATTTTGCAAGACAAACATAATACTGTTTTGTCAAAGCCATTTCTACGGACAATTTTTTTTTTTTTTTAAGAATTTCAGTGCTCCTACTTTTATAAACAGTTTTCAGAACTAATTTGCAGAGAAAACTCAGAGCCCATGTCACTGGCACAAAGAATATCACGCGTATAAAAGTTTAATAGAATTAGGGACACCTGGGTAGCTCAGTTGGTTAAGCATCTAACTTCAGGTCACAATCTCATGGTTTGTGAGTTCGAGCCCCACGTGAGGCTCTGTGCTGACAGCTCAGAGCCTGGGCCCTGCTTCGGATTCTGCGTCTCCTTCTCTCTCTGCCCCTCTGCCGCTCACACTTTGTCTCTCTCACTGTGTCTCAAAAATAAATAAGTATTTTTAATAAAAATATAAAAGTCGAATAAAATGTTTTAAATATAGGGGCGCCTGGGTGGTTCAGTCAGTTAAGTGTCCAACTCTTGATTTCAGCTCAGGAAATGCTCTCACTATCGTGAGATCGAGCCCTGCATCAGGCTCTGCACTGAACGTGGAGCCTGCTTGGGATTCTCTCTCTGCCTCTCCCTCTGCCCCTCTCCCGTGCTCGCTCTCTCTCTCTCTCTCAAAACAAACAAACAAAAAAAAAATGTTTTACATATAGAAAATTTGTTACTTTGCAAATCTGGATATATTCCAAGGTGTTTTATGTAAAGAAACAGATTCTGTGACTTTACAGCTGAAGAGAGACAGAATATTTAATATTTTGTAGGACAAATCCCTCGAACCAAAGGAAAGTATTCAAAATCGTTCTATTTATTCCTCACTTGCTTGGGCTCATGAAAAAGAAACTCTCTCTTCAACATAAATTAATACTTACTTCTAGAGAGAAAGACAAATACGTGAGGGGAAAGGTAGCAACAAAGAAAGCAGAAGGTTGACTTAATACCGTTCCATAAATGAATTGGCCTGGCAACAAGTCAGCCTTTCTGCCTTTTCCATTTTTAAAACAAAAGGGCAGCAGAATGAACCAGCCACGTGGAAATAATGAAACCTTTCACAAATCTCTACGATGTTATATAAATGCAAGAGGATGAAACCATATGGACCGCGCTGAGAAATCAAGCTTTCCACTAGGAAATATTGCCTGGCAAACAAAACATGCCCTAGATGCGCCATTATGACTTTCTAACAGAACACGAGCGGAAGCTGAGAGCAGCTGTTAAAAGACAGGAAAGTACTGATATAAAGAATATTATTCACATAAAACTTAAGTAAAATGAAAAATATGACAGGGGACCCCAGGTGGCTCCAGTCGGTGAAGTGTCTGACTCTTGGGTTTCAGCTCAGATCACGAGCTCACGGTTCTTGAGTTCAAGCCCCATATCGGGCTGTGCGCTGACGGTGCGGAGCTTGCTTGGAATTTCTCTTTCTCTTTCTCTGCCTCTACCTGGCTTGCTCTCCCTCCCTTAAAAACTAAATCAACATAACAATTTTAAAAAACAGCTCTTCACTCTCACTTAAAAAAGGAAAAAAAAAAAGACAAATTTGTTACTCTGCGAAAGCACAAAACCATACTTACTCTCCAGCCTTTCTACCATAAAACAGAAGGAGACTGGGTAAAATGCAGAGGTACCTCTTCCCTTTTCTAAGCGATTAGTGTTGGCAGCATAGAGACGGCAGGAAGGATTGAGACCCATCTCCTAAAGACCCACATGCAGCAAATACTTCCAAAGGAGCCTGCACGATTTTTAGAAATGTTTTCATCCACTTGGCTATGACAAATTTCCCCCCTTCAAAAATGAAACGCACGTTCGTTTTCTTATAAACAACAGGTACTATCAACAAAAATTCTGCAGAATACATACAATTGTATTCCACTGGTATCGAGACTAAATCTTGTGCGGTATAAAACCAGGTTATTAGAATTTCAACACATGATTGAAAACTATAATTGTTATTCAATTAATCGGTGAAATAATCGTGCTTAAATTTTAATATATTTCTTGACCTCAGAGTACTTTTTTTTTCTGGTGAGTTCTGCTATAATGACGGTCTCAAAAGTCTCAAAAGTATGAGAGATAGAAAGGTGCCTTAGGGGCACTTGGGGGACTCGGTTGGGCGTCAGACTCTTGATTTCAGCTCAAGTCACGATTTCACGGTTTGTGAGTCCGAGCCCCGCATCTGGCTCTGTGCTGACAGTGCGGAACCTGCTTGGGATTCTCTGTCTCCCTCTCTCTCTGCCTCTCTGTCTCCCTCTCTCTCTGCCTCTCTGTCTCTCTCTCTCTCTCCCTTTCAAAAGTAAATAAATAAGCATTAAAAAACAGGCTTTAAATTTGAAAATACTGAGAATTTTTGGATCACTATATTCTGCACCTGAAATTAATATAACACCGTTGTTAACTATACTGGTATTAAAATTAAAAAAAAAAAAAAGGCAGGGTGGGGGGCGCCTTCGTGGCTCAGTCGGTTAAGCGTTCGACTTCGGCTCAGGTCATGATCTCATGGTTCATGAATCTGAGCCCCAAGTCGGGCTCTGTGCTGACAGCTCGGAGCCTGGAGCCTGCTTCAAGTTCTGGCTCCCTCTCTCTCTGCCCCTCCCCCGCCCCTGCTCACACTCTGTCTCTTTCTCTCTCAAAAATAAATAAACATTAAAAAAAGAAGTAAATACTGTTTTACAATAATTCTCAGTTCATTTATGCACCTCAGACATTAGCAGATATAAACTCATATCCTTCTTTCCAAACGTTATGAAAAAACTCCTCACCCTACAGATTTATAGGTCACTTGTTAAACCAAACTGTCTCAAGTCCTCCCAATTAGAATGATCACAATATACAACGTACACATTAGAACATATATTGCAACTTGCCTGGCACTAAATTCTTTTATCTTTTTCTCCTATCCCCACATATAATATTTGAAGCAGGCTTGCTCTAATATCTTGCATAGCACCTGCACAGGGTGGACATTTAATCAGTATTTGCTAAATCAATTTAAATTAACCCTTTATTTGAAAATGCAACATGATGCCCTCCAAAAAAGGAAAAGACTGGTGTTTATGTAATCTGACCCAAAATGGTTTAATTTCCCAGAACCACCATGCTTTTTACTAAATGGCCACATAATGCCTTAAGAAGAATCTGCCTAGAGGCCCAGCCGAAAGAGTGGCATGAATGTTAGCTTATGAATCTGGAGATGAGGATCTCGCAAACTCTTGTCCAGTGACTGGCTCACTTACACAAGTTCAGAGGTGATGAATTTGTACAACTATAGTATGCCCCACCAGTTGGACCCAGAGTGTATTTCATATCCTGTATCATCTGACTTCTCGGTTTTTTTTTTTTTTTTTTTGTAAGTAGAGTTTTTCATTTCTTTTCAGGTTTTTATTTATTTTCGACAAAAAGAGAGAGCGAGAGCATGCATGAGCTGGGGAGGGGAAGAGACAGAGGGAGACAGGATCCGAATGGGGTTCTGCGCTGGCAGGAGAGAGCTTGATGTGGGGCTCAAACTCACAAACTCAGCCGAAGTCGGACGCTTAACCTACTGAACCACCCAGGCCAGGTGCCCGACTTCTAGTTTTTATGATTCATTCACAAGTCTACTAAAGCTGTTTTATACTATACCCAAAGATCAAAGACTCTAGATGAGGGCAAAAATGAGAATGATTATGCAAGACAAGTCACAAAACCAATCATCTACTTTGGCGTTTTGTAAATTCAAAATTTCTCGCAATGACTGAAAATAGCAAAAATTAAGTGTTTATTAAAAGTTACGGAGGACAAAAATCAATGAACAAATATTGGGTTTCAATTATGTTCAAGGCGCCATGAGGGAGTACTATGAAACAATCTCTGCTCTCAATGGAACTGAAAATAATCTTTAATATTAAGAATGATATTAAATTTAGGACCGTTTATATTGGTTAATTCTCAGCATTTACATTTACCTGATTATCTACAGGCTGCTCGTTTGAAGTGCTTTGTTCAGACTTGAACTCAGAAGATTCTTGGCAAGGTTTTTTCATCTTGATTTCCTTCGTCAACGTTGTTTGTGAATTGTGAGAGTCCTTGAAAAATGATTATTTTCTGTATTTTCAGTCAGTAAATTCAACATACTGTTCAGAAGTATTATCTGCAATCTCACTGTTTCAAGGCTATGCCCTGGGTTTTGCAAAACGTGACATTTCATTAGTGTGATATCATCTGAGAGTCTCACTGAATTCTAGAACAGTCTTTGCCCTACTGTTCCTATTTGCGTATCTTAATATACTAGTCTTCGTTGTATGCAATACCTCAAATTTGTTTTCATATGACAACAAAGTTGGGGCATGGTATCTGAAATTAACTGCAAGAATACCCTAACTAGAAGAAGGAGAGATGGAAAAAAAACTATCTGCTTTGTATTAACCATACGAATATTCGCCTCAGTTGTCTGCTGTGCTTTGGGTGTAAAGACAGGTGCAGAAACAAAGAATATGGATCTCCAAAAGGCTCACAAAGATCAATTTTACATTTAGTTAGAAACAGGAGAATGGGCTACCTCCCCATTCTTAGCAGATTGGTTCCTGTAATAACCACCATCCCTCCTTTTCTCAGAACCCATTAAGCCACTGAAAGTTTCAGACAAGGACCGTAATGACGCTGGGTAGGAACTGGTGGGGGCTTAGAGCATGCACACTGTCAGGATGGTTCCAGGCTGCTGACTAAACCATGGAGATCCGTAACCGCTGAACAGACTTCTCTACAATGGCAATCTGCAGCACGTTCTTATTAAAATATGCACACTGCACTAACCGATGGGATTGGCAATACAAAAAGAAGACTTTTTTCATGCTCTTCTGTACTCTGCTGTACGAGCGTTCATTTTTTTCAAAATCTGGATGCCATGGTGCTCAGGTTACTAACCATGCCTTTATGCCTCCTGTGTTACCTCCCCAAAGCAGAACGGGACCAACAAGCCAGGCTTGTGAACTGGCGCAAAATATTTCTTATTCTCCTCGTGCTCTCCCTTAAGGAAGTAACACATAGGAATTAAAATTTTGTTTTCATTTGTCATGGCATACATTCTTACCGAACCAACATGCCTATTATTTTCAAGAAAAATCAAACTAGCAGCATAAGGCAATTTTAGAATACGTCCCAAGCTTGTGAATTGGCTTACCTAGTTATTCACAAATATTTCAGACTCTTCACAATGTTTTGAGTTTTAGTAAACTTTTACCTTTCTGCTGGGGACATCTACGAGCATTTGATGGCTGTCTTGAAGTTGGGCTCCTTTTCTCATCGCTCTCTTTCCCTTTCTTGCTTGATTCACTGTTTACATCTTCTACCTTATTAAGCGTTATAGTGTCATCTGTGTTAGAAAATACAAAAAAAAATGAAGACAGTAGAAAAAGCCGAAGTACAACGTGTCTCAAGTGAATAATCTATATTCTACCTCATCATACGTTAGAACACTGTAAAAACTGGAAGCCCTAAAACATGACACCTGTATAATACGGAACTTGTAAAACCATAACAAAGATCAAACAACGCAGACATTTTAGAGTCAGTTTCCTGAAACAACAAAGAGAAAGATTCCCGTTAAACAGATTTACAGTAACATCATTTATGCCAAAATAAAATTCCTTCACAGTGACGTAGCCTAAAGGGGAAATCATTTAAATGAATGATTTTACCAAGTGTTGTTTTAGCTTGAGAGAAACACAGAGCAGTAGAGTCATTCCTGATTAAATGTCAGTGCTAGACAATTAGTTACATTCATTTTTGTGACTTGTAAGAAAGGAAATAATAGTGATGGACGTTCACAGGAAACACCAAAGAGGCAAGGAACCAGGATTAGCATAAATAGCAGGGAGCAATCAGACTTTACCTTGTAGTCAGGCATGTTCTTAACGCTCTCAGATAGACAGCACTTACATGGCACGATTTGAAGGATGAGAGACACATACAACCTGCCTTAAAATCTCTCTCCTGATATCTGCGATGGGAAGATTTAAAAGTTGGATGTTCTATCAATGGATGCAAGCTTACTTAGGTCAAGTTATCTTTGGAAATGGGCACAAGCTGGGGCACCTGGGTGCCTCAGTCGGTTAAATGTCTGACTCTTGGGGCGCCTGGGTGGCTCAGCTGATTGAGCGTCTGACTTCAGTTCAGGTCATGATCTCGCGGTCCTGGGTTCGAGCCCCATGTCAGGCTCTGTGCTGACAGCTCAGAGCCTGGAACCTGCTTTAGATTCTGTGTCGCCCCCGCCCGTCTCTCCACCCCACCCCTGCTTGTGCTCTGTCTCTGTCTGTCTTTCAAAAATGAATAAACATTAAAAAAAAAAAAACTCAACGATCGAGTATCATTTCTTGACAAACGGGTTTTAAGCCCTGGTTCTGTCTGCCTGTCAGGAACCAATGGTTGTTAACGTCTCGCAAAGACATAGCCTTTAATTTTCGGTTCCTTGTATTCCTTCTGCATTCTCTTACCTTCTTCTTTTTTTTCCCCTCCGTTCTTTCCCCTGTATTCTACATTTAAAGTCTGTACAGATCTCTGGGCAGAGTTTTTTTCTCATTACAGAGTAAGCGAGTGCACGAATCAAAACATCTTAGAGGACACCGCAGGAAGAGTTTTTCATCTCCAACCTCTCGCCCTCATCAGCCCTAAAATGGCTGCTACCCAGCTCTCAGGGACCCAGTGCAATGGGTGACTTCCTAAACAGGAGAGCAAAACTTCAGAGAGGAGAAAGGGAAGAGCAAGCTCCTTCCTGAGTCAGAGGTACGTTTCACAATGACACGAGAGAGTGCTCCGGGGCCAGTCTGCCTAGTGGCACTCCTGGACAATTCTCAGTGACTTAATTTTTCCTGGACAATTCTCAGTGACTTAATTTTTCCTGACCTCCCAGTCACCAAAACTAATGGCAAGCTCGGTCTTAGAGTCACAGAAGGATTAAACAAGGCAGAAAATGTCTTGGGGCGCCTGGGTGGCTCAGTCAGTTGAGCATCCGACTTCGGCTCGGGTCGCGGTCTGTGGGTTCGAGCCCCGCGTCTATCTCTGTGCTGACAGCTTGGAGCCTGGAGCCTGTTTCAGATTCTGTGTCTCCCTCTCCCCGCTCCTGTGCCTTGACACTCTCTCTCTCTCTCTCTCTCAAAAATAATGAATAAAAAAAAAATTTTAGTATCTTAAAAACTGAACAAGCATTTGTTGAGTGTCTCATGTATGTCAGGTCCTACAACCCGGTGCCCCTAAAAAGCATAATTATATTCCTTTGTATTTTAGAACGTGTTGAAATCACTATTTTACTCTTTGTGAACATTTAAAATGTACTCTGGTTTTTGTAGACACTGTCCTGTCATTTTTTAAATACTTAAAATACTAGAAACCTCAAAACACGTGACTTAGGTTCCCCTCCATTTCTGACGGACTTTGTATATGCTTCCAGAACACTGAACGCAACACAGAACTGCACATCTGTACTTAGCTGTCGCTGCAACTGAATCATGAGCCACTCGAGAGGAGGCCACTGTTCGTCAGGGTACCCAGTGCCCAGCCCAGGGCTCAATACAGAATGGATGCTTTATAAACGTTTATGGATCTGGGACCCAATGCATCTAGCAAGCAGAAAGTAGTGGTTTTTCTCTGACACTACAGTACTTTTGCCTTAGTCTCCTGTAGACCGAGCAGCGCTGTGGCCAGTTCCAATTCTGGTCATATTTTTGCGTGACCTGAGCCAGCCAGGCGCCCCATATTTTTGCCTTTTATTTCTTAATTTTTTTTTAAATGTTTATTCATTTTCGAAAGACAGAGGGAGACACAGCACACGCAGGGGAGGGGCAGAGAGAGAGGGGGACACAGAATCCGAAGCAGGCTCCGGGCTGTCAGCACAGGGCCCGACGCGGGGCTCGAACTCACAGACCGTGAGACCATGACCTGAGCTGAAGATGGACGCCCAACCGACTGAGATACCCGGGCGCCCTGCCTTTTATTTCTAAGAAAACACTATAATACGTTCTGAAAATGTTTACTGGGACAAGGACAAAAATAAATTTGTACAGCCTTGTCCTATTTTATCACATCTTCTTACAATGAAAGTAGTAATCTTGCATTCAGTATACATGATACAGATAATATAAAATTATATATAATATGTGAATGATATAAGTAACATAAAATTTTTCTTTTTTTAATTTATTTATTTTGAGAGACAGTAAGTGCGAGCAGGGGAGGGACAGAGAGTGAACGAGAGAGACAATCAGTAGCAGTTTCCGTGCACTGTCAGCTGGGAGCCCTGTGTGGGGCTCGATCTCACGAACCGTGAGCCCGTGACCTGAGCTGAACACGAGAGTCCGCAGCTTAACCGAGTGAGCCACTCAGGTGCCCCCAAATTGCTTTTCTAAGATACATGTGCAGCTATCCAAAGACAAGTATGCATTGTTAAGAGTAACATTTTCACCTTAATAAAATCATGGGGAAATGTACTAGAAAAGTATGGATCTCTCGTCAACTCATAGAAGCAACATGTATTTGCTCCCTCGTGATGTATTTTTCTTGGCTTTGAACTGGAAGGGCCTTTCATGACTAACCAGTTTTGCCTGTTCCCCGTCTGTCTGAAATGGTATAAATACGGATCTGGGGAACCAACGTTTAAGAGTATAAGACAGCGAAATCAACAGCGAAAAAAGCACAGGAAGCATTAGGTTTGATTTCAGTGCTATTGATTCTCCTTGGCTCTGGAATTTCCTCCCCATTCAGGCTCCGGGTGACAGGGCAGAGCCTAGGCTAAGGCAAATGAAGCACTCACCTCACGCGTAATGTTTAGGACGCTCCAAAAAAAAAAAAAAAAAAAACCTTCAGTATTTATAACACAATATTTTTAAAAATAAAAATTAATGCGGGCGGGGGTGGGAGAGCTCAGTTGGTAAAACATTCGACTCTCGATCTCGGGGTTGTGAGTTTGAGCCCCACACTGGGTGTAGAGATTACTTAAAAATAAAATCTTAAAAATGTTGTTTTTTTTTTTAATTTTTTTTTCAACGTTTATTTATTTTTGGGACCGAGAGAGACAGAGCATGAACGGGGGAGGGGCAGAGAGAGAGGGAGACACAGGCTCCAGGCTCCGAGCCATCATCAGCCCAGAGCCCAACGCGGGGCTCGAACTCCCGGACCGCGAGATCGTGACCTGGCTGAAGTCAGACGCTTAACCGACTGCGCCACCCAGGCGCCCCAAAAATGTTTTTTTTTAAATCAACAAAAGAACAATCCCTGATGAATAAAATATCAACAACAGAAACCAGATCAGACCGTGTGGGTGCAACCTTGCCCCACTTACTTCATTCCAGTTACTTTCCTTACAGAAATACACGACCAGCCAGAGGGCTGAAGTTTGTCCATTTGATTTTTTAAAATATTTCATTAAAAATATCATCTCAATCGTCAAATTTGTATTGCCTCCCTAAATTTTGCACCTTTGGCAAGGGCCTCACTTGTCTCACCATAGTCCCAGCCCTGCCCAGCGACCCAGTATTCTTTTTTAACAGTCATTTTAGGGATGTCTGGGTGGCTCAGTCACTTGAGCATCCAACTCTTGATTTCGGCTCAGGTCCCAGTCCCAGCATGGTGGGATCGAGCCCCACATCAGACTCCACACTCAGTGTGGAGCCTGCTAACGATTCTTTCTCTCTCTCTCTCTCCCATCAAAAAATAAAATAAATAAAAGTTACTTTAACGCCACAAAATATTTCAGAACTCACAGTGGAGCCTGTGGCGGAGGGCAAGAAGCCAGACTCTGCAGTCTGGAATCCACACGGATTACGTCTTAGAAGAGTAAAGCTTACCGATACCCATCATTAAACAGATTGTTAAAAACACTTTAAAGGAAAAAAAGCAAGAAAATGTCTTAGGTACTATTCTGGGCCATTCCCCCTCAGGGGTAATGGGGGGATGGCAGGGAATAGGAAATTTCCTCAACCTTATAAAAAGCATCCAGGAAAAACCCACAGCTAAAATGATGATTGACGGTGAAAGACTGAAAACCTTCCCCCTAAGATCAGAAACGAGTCAAGAATGTCCACTCTTAGCACATGTATTTAACATTTCATTGGCAATTCTAGCCAGGAGAATTAGTCCAGAAAAAGAAATCAAAGGCAACCAGATTTGAAGGAAAGAAGTGGAAATATCTATATTCTCAGATGTCATTATCTTACATAAAGAAAATCTTAAAGATACACACACACACACACACACACACACACACACACAAATTAGAGGCAATAAACAAGCTTGGCAAAAGTGTGGAACAGAAGATCCATACACAAAAGTAAACCCTATTTCTATACACCAGCAATGAACTATTCAAATATGAATTTTTTTTTCCAAATATGAAATCAAGAAAGCAATTCTAGGGGCTCCTGGGTGGCTCAGTCAGTTAAGCTGACTGCAGCTCAGGTCATGATCTTACGGTTCATTGGTTCTAGCCCCGCATCGGGTTCTGTTTGGACAACTCAGAGCCTGGAGCCTGTTTCAGGTTCTGTGTCTCTCTCTGCCCCTCCCCTGCTCGCATGCTGTCTCAGTCTCAAAAATAAACATTTTAAAAAAATTAAAAAAAAAAAAAAAGAAAGCAATTCTACCAAGACTATCCAATAGAGGAAACAATAGTCTTTTTTTTTTTACCAAATGATGTTAGAGGACCTGTACATGCAAAAGAATGAAGTTGGATCTTAGCTCAACCATTTGCAAAAAAAGCAACTCAAAATGGGTCAAAGATGTAAATGTAAAAGACCAACCCGGAAAACTCTTAGAGGAAAACCTAGAGGTAAATCGTCATAATTTCTTATCTATGATACCAAATCATGAACCACAAAAGAAAAAAACAAACTGGACTTCATCCAAAGTAAAAATTCTTGTGCTTCAAAGGACACCATCAAGAAAGTAAAAAGCCAACCCAGAATACAGGAGAAGATATTTATGAATTGTATACCTGAGAGGGGTCTAGTGGCCACAATATGTTAAAAAAAAAAAACCAAACTATTACGCCAATAAAAAGGCAAACAATCCTCTTTCATTTCAGAAGTCTACTCCGCCGGCTCCCTGCCACTTACAAGATCCTCCCTGACTGATCGTTTGTCGTTCTCGGCATTTCTAACAATTGCCCTCACAGCTGCTCCCGGTCTCAGATTTTAGATCTGAACCCCTGCTCCTTCCTCATTTCTGAAGTCCCCCCTACCTCCCCACTTATAATAAGGTCACCTCTCCCCCGCGCTGTGCCTTTCCATTTCAAAGTTTCACCCTCACTGCGCCCCAGCCCCCCACTTCTAGGATCTTCCATCCCTGCTCTACTTCTTCCGTTTCTAAGGTCTTTTGCTTCGCTCCAACCCCACTTCTAACGTGGGCTTTTCTTACTCCTCCCACCCCACTAAGGTCCCCCCGCTTTCCTTGCTCCGCTTTCCTCTCTTTTTCTGGAAGCCTGGGTCTCTTTTCTCCTCCTCTACCCCACTCATCTCTAAATCCCCCCCACGACGTGTTCTGCTCCTCCCACGTCTAACATTCGCCTCTCCTGCTCTTCTCCACGCGCATGGCTGTCCCCTCTACTAATAAGGCATGCCCTCCCTATCCTTACCCACCTCGTTTTTTTGGCACTCTCTCCTCCCCTGCTTCTCCCGCCCCCCCCCCCCCCCGCGCTGCAATCCCTGCGCTGCATCTACCCTCCCCCTTCCCCCACCCCACCACTCCCCCATACCTCCCCCCTTCCCCCACCCCTCCCCCTCCCCCTGACCCATTCCCCCCTCCCCCTTCCCCACCTCTCCCCTCCCCACCCTTTCCCCTCCCCCCCCCTTCCTCCTCCTAATCCCCACCCCCCGCCCCCCGATCCCCGTACCTCACCCGACCTGCCGCCATTTTTAAGTTTAGCGGTCCCTGCTCAGCTCTCCCAACTTCATTTACGAAGTCCGCCCGTCTCCCCCTCCCCTTCCCCATTTCCAAAGCGTGAAGAGTTCTGAGGTTAGGAGGTTCGAGGGTGCCAATAGAGAGGAAAGGTGCAAGCGAAGAAACAAAAAACAAGCAAGAAACAAGCAAGCGAATACACCACCCCTTTTCTTGCTGCCCATTATCACTCTTCGAAAACTAGTCCCTAGAACCCAGTGATTTGCGACAGGCTCTCGGACTTCCAGGAGCATGTGGCCCCACATACGAAGTGGGCAGGTAGCTAGCTATCCACCCCTAAGAGAACAAAATATATGGAGACGGCTGGCTTTTTTATTTCCCTCAGCCTGAACCTTTGCAGCAATCGTGCCACACACAATTTCTGTCAGCTTCCGCCAACTTCCCACCTATTGGCTCTGTATAAAATGGGAGCAGAAAGGTCTGGGCTTGACCCAACGTACTTTACTTGGGGGCCTGGAACGGAGCTTTACCCAACTGGGGACCCGGAATGGGGCTTTACCCACTTGGGGGCCCGGAAGGGCCCACAGAGCACTAGCCTCGTCTCGCCCAGCGGCGTGTGCCTCATGGCGCCCACCACTCGAGGTCTTCTGTCCGAAACCAGTGAGCCCTGACTAGTTGGGGCTGGGGGCTGGGGTCTACATACCTAAAGCAAGAAAAGCCCTCTTTCCCCCATTGTCAGGTTCTTCCACCACAATTCCAGAAAGCGTTGGGTTGAAAATCGAAGCCATCTTCACAGCGTAACTGCACACGGCTCTCAGCTAGTCTTACGTAGCGAGTGCGCCCCCTCCCTGCTCCGTAGGGTTCTGGCGAAACTTGTCACCCAATCACAGTCCTTTCCGTCACTGTTGCTAAGGCTCAGGGGGTGGAGCTTAGCAATTACCACGCCTTCCCCCACAGATCTCTGGACGGGATCTTGGCTCATAACGACAACAACAAAAAAAGACCCTCGCTTTTTTTTTCCCGATCTTTCTAAGAACCGTCTCTTGTCTTGTGCGTCCACCGTCCTGTCAGGAACAACTCTTTTTCTTCTGTGACACCTTGACCTTCGCTTTTCAGAACTCAGAAAAACCCATTTGTCCTCTTTGCTGTTGGCATTCTTGGTGAAGAAAACGTTATGTTCTTGACGTGATAGGGTCGCCGCTTCCCTCAAATCTGAAGAGCTACCACAAATTTAGCAGTTAGGATCCATCCACAGGCTTGCAGTACCACATACCTTTTTTTTTTTTTTCAACGTTTTTTATTTATTTTTGCGACAGAGAGAGACAGAGCATGAACGGGGGAGGGGCAGAGAGAGAGGGAGACACAGAATCGGAAACAGGCTCCAGACTCCGAGCCATCAGCCCAGAACCCCACACGGGGCTCGAACTCACGAGCCGCGAGATCGTGACCTGACGGAAGTCGGACGCTCAACCGACTGCGCCACCCAGGCGCCCCAACCACATACCTTTTCATGACTTCCCTAAAGATGTGGCCGTGAGGGGCGCCTGGGTGGCGCAGTCGGTTAAGTGTCCGACTTCCGTCAGGTCACGATCTCGCGGTCCGGTCCGTGGGTTCGAGCCCCGCATCGGGCTCTGGGCTGATGGCTCAGAGCCTGGAGCCTATTTCCAATTCTGTGTCTCCCTCTCTCTCTGCCCCTTGCCCGTTCATGCTCTGTCTCTCTCTGTCCCAAAAATAAATAAAACGTTGAAAAAAAAATTAAAAAAAAAAAAAGATGTGGCCGTGACATGTCTTAAGAAAAAAAAATGTAACTATTCTTCTTATCACCTCAATACTGCTCGGTATACACTATTTTTAAGTGTGGGAAGAATCCGGGGTGTCACTGGTTCTTCAGAGGAAATAAAAATAAAATTAATACATTTTGAGAGCTGAAAACGTGCTCAAGCTGTCACAGAAATCACAATATAAATATCTGGGTTCCTTACTATATTAGTCTCTGAGGATACAGGTATCTATAAAATATATGTGAGACCTACAGAAGAAAATCACCTAAGGTATCCAGAAAAATTCATTTAAGACTTGAAAAGATAGGGAATAATTCTAAGGGTGGAAAGGGTATTTCCTGACAGGGGACACTGTGCTCCCAACACTCTGAAAAGGTCAAGTCACTTCATGTGGTGAGGTACTGAAAGACGAATCTGAAGAGATCAGCAGAAGATAGATTATGGAGAGATTTGTATGCAAACGGTTTGGAGCATTTTTTAAATTTTTTCTGAAAAATATTTATTTTTGAGAGACAGAGAGAGAGAGAGATTGCGAGCAGGGGAGGAACAGAGAGAGAGGGAGACACAGAATCCAAAGCAGGCTCCAGGCTCTGAGCTGTCAGCGCAGGGCCGGACGCAGGGCTGGAACCCACCAACCGTGAGCCCATGACCTGAGCCGAAGTCGGTTGCTCAGCTGAGCCACGCAGGTGCCCCTGGAGCATTTTTAAATATCGGATTTATTGCATTATAGAATAAGAAGGGAGGAGGACCAAAGACAGGCTCCCAAGGAAATTACAAAGGAAATTGAGTAGAAAGTGTCAGAGAGCTATGGGAAGAACTAGCAAAGAAGCATCCAGGAAATAAAGGGAAAATTCTAAGAGGGACCTAGTGGTCCACCAAGTCAAGGATTGCTGAATGATCAAGTTAGCTAAGAACCGGAGAAGTCATTAAATTGAGTAATTAAGAGCTCGTTGGTTGTTTTCCTAACCTTCAGCAGACTTTTAACAGGCCACAAGTTGAAGACTGATCAATTAATTATTTTTTATTTAATGAACACTTATAACATTTGCTATCTGCCAGGCACTGTTCTAAGAGCTTTACAAATATTCATTTGTTTAAACCTCTGGGCACCTGGGTGGCTCAGTCAGTTAAGCGTCTAACTCTTGGTATCAGCTCAGGTCAGGAACTCATGGTTTGTGAGCCCTGCATTGGGCTCTGGGCTGACAGTGCAGAGCCTGCTTGGGATTCTATCTCTCTGGCTCTCTTTGCCCCTCCCCTGCTTGCATGTGCACACATGCATGTTCTCTCTCAAAAATAAATGAATGAACTTAGAATAAAAAACGAGAGAGAGAGAGAGAAGCACCTGAGTGGCTCAGTCAGTTAAGCGTCTGACTTCGGCTCAGGTCATGATCTCATGGTTCATGAGTTGGAGCCCCGCATGGGGCTCTGTGCTGACAGCTAGGAGCCTGGAGCCTGCTTCGGATTCTGTGTGTCCCTCTCTCTCTGCCTCTCAGCCACTCACGCTCTGTTCTCTCTCTCTCTCTCTCTCTCTCTCTCTCTGTCTCTCTCTCAAAAATAAACATAAAAAATGTTTCTTTAAATCAATTGTAGAACATTTGGGTATCTTTTAGTCAAGGATCTTTTGATGGGAAACAACAGAAGTCTACTCCCACTAGGTTGAACAAAAAGGAAGATTTATTAGAAGAATCCAGGGAAGGTCAACAGTGTGAACTTTAGTTTACCCTCCCAAAAGAGCAGAACTGGTTAATTTATTTGATACACCAGCAGGATTTGATGTAGTTGATTACTTTTTCGTCCTTGAAATGCTTTGTTCTCTTGACTCCTAAGATAACATTCCCTCCTGGGTTTCTTTTACCTTACCGGCTGCACCATTTATGTTTTCTTTTCTGGCTCCTCCTCATCCTGACCTCTAAACCATTGATGCTCAGACTTTAGCATACATTTGAATCACCTTACTAAAACACAGCTTGCTGGGCTCTACCCCCAGAGATGCTGATTTCAGTAGGTCAGGAATTGGGAAGAAAAATGTGTATTTCTAGCAAGTTCCCATGTGATGCTGATGTTGCCGGTGTAGGGACCATGCTTTGAGAAGCAATGCTTTAAACACAGGAGCCAAAGCCCAGTCCTTAGAGAGTTTCTGTATTTACGTATATACTGCCTCAATGATCGCATCCAGTCTCCCGACTTTCAAAAGCAGCTGTACAGAGATGACTCCTAAATTCGAATCTCTAGCTCAGACCTCTCCATTGAAAGTTTGTGTAACTGATATACCTACTCAACATATCTACTCAGATATACAATGGTCATCATGATCTTAAGTTTTCAAGACCAGATGCTTAAAAAAAAAAAAGTGTATTTATTTTGAGAGAGAGAGAGAGAACAGGCACATGTACTAGAGCAGGGGAGGGGCAGAGAGAGAGAGAGGGAGAGAGAGAATCCCAAGCAGGCTCTGTGCTGTCAGCTTACAGAACCCAGTGTGAGGCTTGATCTCATGAACAGTGAGATCATGACCTGAGTTGAAATCACGACTCAGACGCTGAACTGACTGAGCCAGCCAGGCACCCCAGGACCAAAATCAAATCTTCCCTCACAAAACCTGCTCTTCCTATGTTCTGTCTCATTTCTGTAAATGGCAACTCCATCATTCTTTTTCTTTTTTCCAAGTTTTTATTTAAATTCCAGTTAGTTAACCTACAGTGTAATATTAGCTTCAGGTGTAGAATTAAGTGACTCATCACTTACGTGTTACACCTGGTGCTCATCACAATAAGTGCCCTACTTAATCCCCATCACCCATTTCATCCATTCCCCCCCCCCGCCCCCCCCCAGCAACCCTCTGTTTGGTCTCTATAGTTAAGAGTCTGTTTCATGGTTTGAATGGCAATTCTATTCGTCTATTTGCTCGGGACAAAGGATTTGAAGTCATTCTTGACTTTTTTTCTCCTATCATGCCCTATATCCAATCCATCTGCAAATTCTGTGAGTTCTACCTTCAAAATATATCCAGAATCTCATCATCGCTCACCACATCGACCATGACCATCTTGATTCAAGCCATCATCATTTCTTGCCTCCATTATTGAAATAGCTTCCTAACTAATCTTCCTACTTCTGTCATGGTTCTTATGTTCATTCCCCACACAGAAGCTAAAATGAGTCTTTTAAAACATTAGTCAGCTGCTCAGCAAATGAAGTCCCTTCCTATTTTTTTGCGAAACTCTCAGCATTAGAATCTTTTTTTAAATAATTTATTGATTTTTTAATTTATATCCACGTTAGTATATAGTGCAACAATGATTTCAGGAGTAGATTCCTTAATGCCCCTTACCCTTTTAGCCCATCTCCCCTCCCACAACCCCTCCAGCAACCCTCTGTTTGTTCTCTATATTTAACAGTCTCTTATGTTCTGTCCCCCTCCCTGTCTATATTTTATTTTTGCTTCCCTTCCCTTATGTTCATCTGTTTTGTATCTTAAATTCCTCATATGAGTGAAGTCATATGATATTCGTCTTTCTATGAATGACTAATTTCACTTAGCATAATACCCTCTAGTTCCATCCACATAGTTGCAAATGGCAAGATTTCATTCTTTTTGATTGCTGAGTAATATACTCCATTGTATATAGATACCACATCTTCTTTATCCATTCATCCACTGATGGACATTTGGGCTCTTTCAATACTTTGGCTATTGTCGATAGGTCTGCAATAAACATTGGGGTGCATGTGCCCCTTTGAAACAGCACACCTGGGGGCGCCTGGGTGGCTCAGTTGGTTAAGCGTCCAACTTCGGCTCAGGTCATGATCTTGCGGTCCGTGAGTTCGAGTCCCACGTCGGGCTCTGTGCTGACGGCTCAGAGTCTAGAGCCTGTTTCAGATTCTGTGTCTCCCTCTCTCTCTGACCCTCCCCCCATTCATGCTCTGTCTTTCTCTGTCTCAAAAATAAATAAACATTAAAAAAAAATTTTTTAAAGAAACAGCACACCTGTATCCCTTGGATAGTGCAATTGCTGGGTCATAGGGTAGTTCTATTTTTAATGTTTTGAGGAACCTCCATACTGTTTTCCAGAAAGAGAGCCTCTTTCTCTGCATCCTCGCCAACATCTGTTGTTGCCTGAGTTGTTAATGTTAACCATTCTGACAGGTGTGAGGTGGTATCTCATTGTGATTTTGATTTGTATTTCCCTGATGATGAGTGATGTGGAGCATCTTTTCATGGGTTGGTTGGCCATCTGGATGTCTGCTCTGGAGAAGTGTCTATTCATGTCTTTTGCCCATTCCTTGACTGGATTATTTGTTTTTTGGGTGTTGAGTTTGATAAGTTCTTTATAGATTTTGGATACTAACCCTTTATCTGATATGTCATTTGCAAATATCTTCTCCCATTCCGTTGGTTACCTTTTAGCTTTGCTGATTGTTTCCTTTGGTGTGCAGAAGCTTTTTATCTTGATGAGGTCCCAAAAATTCATTTTTGCTTTTGTTTCCCTTGACTCTTGAATAAGAAGTTGCTGCAGCTGAGGTCTGTCATAGACTCTAAGTCTAAAGTTCTCTTTTGGCCAGCAAAAGAGCGGACACAGGATTAAAGCAAGAGATGGCTAATGTCCAGGAGAAGACAAGAGCCCCGTATAAGGGTCCTTGTCCCATATTTATTCAGATCAGAAGGCTTACAAATTTGATGGGATGGGTGTGCACAAAGAGACAAAGAAACAGTGAACATTAACTTGTGGACGTGAAGGAAAGGGGGGTTTTGAAGATATACGGTGTCTGGGGTTTGGGTCAATATAAAACAAAATCCTGGAGCCGGGCAAATGGGCAGATAGCTGTTAATGGCAGACATGAGGCAGCACCTCTGTTTATCTTAGCTAGCCTAGGGGATGAGACAGATAGGGGGAATAACCTCAGGGTTAATAAGGCACCTTTTCTTTTGTTAACCATCTCTTCTCTTTGGGCTGCTTCGCCTGCAGCTCAGTGGTCCATAGTCCAATTCACCAGTTTACCTAACCTGGCCCTATCCTCCTGTGCAAGCAGCTTTTCTGCTATAGTACTAAATTGGGGATGCTTCCACCCTGAACATCTAATCTTGTTTATTTCATATTCCTATGTATTGGGCACCTTTGTGCCTGTTCCTTTTCTGGGCCTTTGCCTCTTCCTCTCTATTCTGCACCCCCTCTCTAGTTTGGGGTGCCGTCGCACCTCCCTATTCCTGGCACCTTTGTACCTCGCTATTCTTGGGGTGCTTTTTCCACCCCCATATTCTTGGGGTGCCAATCTGGTTTATCCAAACTTGGTTGTGAGTATTTTATGACTTTGTAAGTCTTTATGCCTTGTTAACCCATTGGTGTAAGCCCCAGGGGATTCCTAAGCTTATCCCCCACAGAGGTCAAAGAGGTTTTTGCCTGCTTTCTCCTCGAGGATTTTGATGGCTTCCTGTCTTACGTTTAGGTCTTTCACCCATTTTGAGTTTATTTTTGTGTACGGTGTAAGAAAGTGGTCCAGGTTCATTTTTCTGCGTGTTCCTGTCCTGTGTTCCCAGCACCATTTGCTGAAGAAACTGTTTTTTTCCTCCCACTGGACATTCTTTCCTGCTTTGTCAAAGATTAGTTGGCCGTACGTTTGTGGGTCCAGTTCTGGGTTCTCTGTTCCGTTCCACTGATCTGAGTGTCTGTTTTTGTGCCAGTACCATACTGTCTTGATGATTACAGCTTTGTGACACAGCTTGAAGTCCGGGATTGTGATGCCTCCAGCTTTGAGCTTTTCTTTTTCAGGATTGCTTTGGCTATTTGGGGTCTTTTCTGGTTTCATACAAATTCTAGGATTGTTTGCTCTAGCTCTGTGAAGAATGCCGGTGTTATTTTGACAGGGATTGTTCAGCATTAGGATCTTATTGGGAGGCAGAGCCTGTCTCCAATTACAAACCAAGAAAATTTCCGAGAAACTGAGTGGAAACATATGACCTAGACTTGGCCTGCATGGAAGCTGGTATTAGTACAACACAGAAGCAGGGACAGTGTCACATTCATTCTGGCCACAATAAGTCAATCTCTAGGGGCATCAGTGGCAGTGCTGTGTTTCCAGCAGCAGTGTATGGCACTCATCAGATTAATTCTGAGGTACGATTTTAGTTACAACTCTGAATTTCTTTTTTTATTAAATTTCTTTTTAATGTTTATTTTTGAGAGCAACAGAGAGACAGAACATGAGCAGCAGAGGGGAAGGGGTAGAGTGAGAGGGAGACACAGAATCCGAAGCAGGCTCCAGGCTCTGAGCTGTCAGCACAGAGCCTGACATGAGTCTCGAACTCACAGACCGTGAGATCATGACTGGAGCCGAAGTCGGACGCTTAACCGACTGAGCCACCCAGGCGCCCCAGCAATTCTGGATTTCTAACTATTCTTGGTTCCTGTCTTTTTTTCTTGAACCTGGTTCTCTAGAGTCTTTAGCTTTCTTGAGCTACCCAACTGACTTTCAGTAAATTCCTTCCATTCTTAAGACAACCAGAGTCAGTCCCATTCGACTAAGAACGCTGTTCCTGCTGGCGTCAGTTGAACATCCAGTATAAGAGAAATAATACATTGAATTTTGCTTTAGTATTGGCCACCATATATTAACTGACAAACTAGAATGAAACAAAGGAACTCAACTAAATTTGCGGGGAGATTTAAATCATGTCCTGTGAAGCATGATTGAAGAGATTGTACACGTTTCGTCTGTAGAAATATCAGGGGACCATAACTGTTTTCAAATAATCCTAGGAAGAGGGAGGAAAGTTATCACTTTGTGCAGCACTAGAGGGCAGTACTAGCCCAAGTTACAGGAAAATTGATTTCCGCGTACTATATATACAGAGACACTCCAATAAGTAAACCACAACAGTGGGACAAAACTACAACAGTAAGATAAACCGCCTTGAATTGAGGTATTGACACTGGAAGCATTGAAGCGGAAGCTAATGTGTTACATTAATTAATGTGTTCAATGTGTTACAATCAGTGATCTCTGAGGTTCCTTCTAAGTCTGAGGCTATTGGAAAAACAAACACATGGTGACCTCTGGCCAATTATTGCAGTCATATGATTTAGAGACCATTGATCAGTCCCTCAGATTTTTAAAATAATGGGTAGAGGGGCGCCTGGGTGGCTCAGTCGGTTAAGCATCCAACTTCGGCTCAGGTCATGATCTCACGGTTCGTGGGTTCAAGCCCCGCGTGGGGCTCTGTGCTGACGGCTCGGAGCCTGGAGCCTGGAGCCTGTTTCAGATTCTGTGTCTCCCTCTCTCTCTCTGACCCTCCCCCGTTCATGCTCTGTCTCTCTCTGTCTCAAAAAATAAATAAACGTTAAAAAAAATAATAACAGGTAGAGATGATACTAGAAGAAAAAATAGGTAATCATTCCCACCTAGAGAAGTGAGAGCAACATAGGTTTTATGTACCTAGAATGGAGATTAAGCACTATACTTTAGAACAAAATTAGGTATTAATTTACATATACTTAACTATTCTTTCTTAGGCAAATTTCTCTGGCAGAGTACCATAACAATTAATTTATTTATTTTTTAAATGTATTTATTTATTTGAGCAGGGGGGGTGGTGCAGGCAGAGAGAGAGGGAGACAGAGAATCTCAAGCAGGCTCCAAGATGTCAGGGCAAATCCCGAAGTGGCGTTGAACTCACAAGTCGTGAGATCGTGACCTGAGTGGAGATCAAGATTCTGATGTTAAACTGACTAAGCCACCCAGGCGCCCCACAAATTATTTTGATTTAAAAGTTAAGTGCTTTATGGAAAGAGTTCTGTTATAATGTTTTCTTTTTTAGACTTTATTATCAAGTAATCTCTACACCCAATGTAAGGCTTGAACTCACAACCCTGAGATCGAGAGTTGCATGCTCTTCCAACTAAGTCAGCCAGGCACCCCTGTTATAGTGTTCTTAACAGATAATTTTGAGAATGCAATGATTCCTATCACTTGTGTTAAACAAGTTACATTCCTGGCATGGGGCACCTGAGTGGCTCAGTCAGTTAAGTGGTTAAGCGTCCAACTCTTGATCTCAGCGCAGGTCACGATCTCATGGCTCATGAGATTGAGCCGGGCTCTGTGCTAACAGAGCAGAGACTGCTTGGGATTCTCTCTCTCCCTCTTTCTCTGTCCCTCCCTTGCTCGCTTGCTCTCTCTCAAAATAAATAAATAAAATTTTTAAAAAGACTATATTCTTGGAAAAGGCTGAAACTCCAATTAGATTAGGTATTAAGTCTCAAGTTTGGTGATGTGGGACCTAGCATCAGTGACTCCATTTTGGGCAGGTTGTCTCTTTTTTAACCATCTTCAGCCCCTTTGATCAAACTCTTAGCTAAGCTGAGAGATGTGACCAAATTTTAAGGTTTTAGTGCCACTTCCAGCCGCCTCTCAAGTTCTCCCAGTTTTTGTTGATTCTTTGCGCGGTACTCACAGGTCATGACGATTTTGCTGACTCTGATATTCACAGGTCACAACAGCAGGCTCACAATTTTTTAGTGGGTGATTTTCTTTATTCTTTTCCTGGCATTCCAGTTTTAGGGACGTCATTTTTGGGGGGTAGTTAGCGGCTGCAAACATGCATTTAAATGTTTGAGAGAGTATAGCACACCAAGGAGATGACTATGATTATTACAAGTGAGATAATTACCGATGTCTGGAGTTCCCTTCAAGCCATGGTCTCCAGGCCCCAAACCAATTAAAATCAAATAAGTCAAAGAAAGACCACATTGAAGGAGTCACCTTTTAAAGCCAAGTGGCTTGCTCAGTGAGCTTATGTAACTGAGTTCCAACTTCCCCAGAAGTGTTAATCCAGGTACAAGAGGTAGCATTGGCCACAGCACAAACACCTCCTTGTGCAGCTAAAACATAATCAAAGGTTATCCCTACCCACAAGAACAATTTTGGCCAGAGGGTCTAAGGATTTTTGTCAGACAGCTGTTGCGTTAGCAACAGATTCTGTAATATTTTCAAGAATTAAGGAGAGGTTCCTGATCACAGCCTTATGTACATTTATTCCTAAACAGGGAAGTTGGGACCCACCAAAGGGAGCTAATTTTCAGTCTGCCTCTGGTACAGACGTGGGGGTAAGTAAAATGTTAGGGTCTATAGACGACACAAGTGGTTTTATTCTCTCTCTCCTTTTTTTAATGTTTATTTTTGAGAGAGAGAGAGAAAGAGTATGAGCTGGGGAGTGGCAGAGGGAGACAAGGACAGAGGATCCAAAACGAGCTCTGTGCTGACAGCAGAGAGCCTGGTTCGGGCTTCAAACTCATGAACCCTGAGATCATGACCTGAGCCGAGGTCAAGAGACACTTAACCGCTTAACGGACTGAGCCACCCAGGCACCTCCAGCTGGTTTCCTTCTGATTACCTTTGCTTGTTTTCTTTTCTCTGTATAGAGCCCAGACCCAAGGTTCCCTGCATTTGGAGTTGTTAACTAGAGATGGGGGAATGGATCCCCAGGTTAGAAAGTGTGACCCAAGAGTGAAAGGGCGGAGTTTGTTCTAGAGAAACTGAAGCAGGGGCATCGTGCAAGCCCAACAAAGGTTGTTCGGAGGTTGGATTACCCTTTTTAGCAACTGCCTGGGAGCAACAGATGATGGCATTATCTTTTCAGGCCAACGACACTCTAAAGGAAAGAATGAGAGAAAAAGAACAGTTGCATGTTTACTTAAAGTATGCAGTCTTGATCTAGGGTCTTGGGAGGGAGCAGCCTGCCTTGAGGTCAGCTACTTCTTCTGTTAGCCAATTTGATTTCGAAGCCTCGGGCTGTGTGGAGGACCAGCTATCAGGTGAAGACTCCTTTAGCTGTGAAATACATATCCAGGGTTCAAGTCCCTGAAATTCAGCTCCCATCCGGTCAGTGGGGAAGACCTGGTCTAGTCTTTTCCAAGGAGATTAAAGGGCAGTCTTTGTTCTGAGCGATTCCAAACTCGCAGGATGGGAGAAAATGGGAAATGTTAGTCTGAAAATTTGTAGCCAGATATTTGAGGAAACCAGAAGAATTCAGGACCCAGTTCTGTTATAGGTCTATAACAAAACCCTAAGGCAATTAATAGGATTAGAATCTAATATTAAAAAGGTGCTAGCATAATTCTTCTTAATACAATTACCCCCCTTTTTTTCGCCAAAGATAATTTGTTTGCACTAAATATGCTATGATTATTTACACAAGTGCGGCAAGAATAGTGATCGACCATGTGAGCTCTTTTTAAGACTGCTTTGCTGAAACCTCATAGGCAAGGTACCAGGCCGATTTTTCCAAAGGGCATATTGGTTTCATAAAGTTAACCTTAGTTTTTTTTTAAACTCTCTGGTCATTTTTGAGTCTGCACACATCTCTGTCCAATATGGCATTTCAAAAAAATATGACATTTCAGTCAACGCCTTGGTAATATAAGCAATGTTTCTTTTTAAAAAAATTTTTTTTTTCAACGTTTATTTATTTTTGGGACAGAGACAGAGCATGAACGGGGGAGGGGCAGAGAGAGAGGGAGACACAGAATCGGAAACAGGCTCCAGGCTCCGAGCCACCAGCCCAGAGCCCGACGCGGGGCTCGAACTCACGGACCGCGAGATCGTGACCTGGCTGAAGTCGGACGCTTAACCGACTGCGCCACCCAGGTGCCCCTTATAAGCAATGTTTCTAATTGTGTCTTGTTACAAGGAAAACAGATTCTTATTGAACTTATGTAAATGACTATTTTTGCCATAAAAAGACCCAGGAATCTCTGGATTTTGGAGGAATCATGTAAGAGAAAAAGGACATGTGTCATCATTGTTTACAAAGGTCTACTTTTATTTCTGGAATACTTATATACCTATACAAATACAACATAAAGAAAACATTTGTTTTAATTTCAGTATAGTTAACATGCAGTGTTATGTTAGTTTCAGGTGTACAATATAATGATTCAACAATTCTGTACATTACTCAGTGCTCATCATGGTAAGTGTGCTCTTAATCCCCATCACCTATTTCCCCCATCCCCCCACCCTTCTGCCCTCTGGTAACCATCTGTTGTTCTCTGTAGTTAAGAGTCTGGTTTTTGGTTCATCTCTTTTCTATTCTTTGATTTTTTTTTTTTGTTTGTTTCTTAAATTCCATATATGAGTGAAATCATATGGTATTTGGCTTTTTGTTTCTGACTTATTTTATTTAACATGATGCCCTCTAGTGCCACCCATGTTGTTGCAAATGGCAAGATCGAATTCCTTTTCGTGGCTGAGTAATATTCCACGGCATGTATGTATATACACCACTTCCTTATCCATTCATCTGTCAATGAACACTTGAGCTGCTTCTGTATGTTAGCGATATAAATATTGATGCAAGAAACATAAGGGTATATACGTCTTTTCAAATTAGTGTGTTTTTTGTTTTCTTTGGGTAAATACCCAGAAGTGGAATTGCTGTTTTTAATTTTTTAAATGGTGTTTTCCACAGTGGTTGCACCAATTTGCATTCCTACCAATAGTATATGAGTGTTCCCTTTTCTCCACGTCTTTGTCAACACTTGTTCCTTGTGTTTTTGATTTTACTCATTCTGACTGGTGTGAGGTGATATCCCATTGTGATTTTGATTCACGTTTTTTTTAGACAGATTATTTGTTTTCTTGGTGTTCAGTTGTGTGAATTCTTTATATATTTTGGATATTAAGTGTTTATTGAATATATCATTTGCAAATATCTTCTCCCATTCAGTATGTTGCCTTTTTTTTTAATGGTTTCTGTTGCTATGCAAAGATTTTTATTTTATATATATATATATATATATACATACATATTTTTAGTCATCTCTACACCCAACATGGGAATCAAACTCATGACCCTGAGATCAAGAGTTAGATGTTTTACCCACTGAACCAGCCAGATGCCCCTCTATGAATTTCTTTTTTACATTCAGATTTTGTCCTGTTTTTACTTTTTCCCATTCTGACATAGCCAGCTTCACTTTAGGACAAATTAAATTTCTTTTTCTTCAACAAAATGCATCTCATACCTTTTCTTACTGAAAATACAGATTCTACTTTCCTTGAACACAGAGGTGCTTCCCCTATAATTTCTAGTAGCTTTAATTTACATATATTTATATGTAAATATATTTTACCTGCGTTGAAATTAAATGAAATACTTTAAATTACATATATTAAAATTTTTAATCCTTAAAAGCCTTATTTTCTACTGAAAATTAAGATGTGAACAATTCTGGACTATCTCTTACACTAGCATTCTGTGGCTTGACAAATATAGAAATACTTTTTGTAATTTGTAGAAATACATGCTTTCTCATAGTACATTTTTCAGTATGGCACAAAACATGTTTACTAATGCGCCCAAATATCACTAGTTCCTCTGTAAAGGAAGCCAAAAGTGGATAAATCTATTTTTAGTAATGTTTCAGTATTTTATTTTATTTGGAGATGACCTAGATATTCAATATATTTGTTCTAACTCATCATTTAACCTAACTTGCCCAAACTTTAACTTTTGAGTATCCAAAAGATTTTGGGAACTCTTTGCTGGAAAGTTCACCTAGAAACTCTTATGCATTTATGTCCATTTAAAGCATTTGCTCTTGATAATGATGTTTAGATTACTTATGAGAGCGTTATTACACGTTAGACAAAGTCATTCAATATTCCCCGCTGTTTTTCTGACTGACAAATTTTGTAACAGAGGAAACATCTACTTATGAGGTTAGGAAAGCCAGGTGTAATAAAAGTTGTATGTCTGTATTGCATTCATTTAATGTTGACAACTCTACGGACAGCCCATTTTGTTTAAAACACCAACTTAAAGTAGCTTTTCTTCACTGAAGATTGTCTTAGGCCATGTGAACTTGAAAAGAAACCCAAAACCTTTGGCTCAGTTTTCCTAGTTTTAAGACCTTTTTGTAATGTTTACTCATTTTTGAGGGAGAGACAGAGAGATAGAGAGAGACAGAGACAGAGCATGAACAGGGGAGGGGCAGAGAGAGAGGGAGACACAGAATCCGAAGCAGGATCCAGGCTCCGAGCTGTCGGCACAGAGCCCGACATGGGGCCCAAACCCACAAACTGTGAAATCATGACCTGAGCCGAAGCTGGCGCTTAACCAACTGAGCCCCTCAGGCACCCCCAGTTTCCCTATTTTTAAGAGCTCTAGGAATCCTTCCACAAAGGCTTTAGAAAGCTTTATTTTTCCTCTCGTTACATAGTTTTGTTTTAGTTGAGGGGAGAGGGCCTAATAAAAAAAAATTCCTATCAGGTTCTGAATATCAGCTTCCAATTTAGCCAACTGCTAAAAATAAAATAAAATAAAATAAAATAAAATAAAATAAAATAAAATAAAATAAAATAAAATAAAATCTCTTTCAATATCTCATCAGTTTCCAGCTGGGACGAACAGTAAATATTTCTGGCAGTATTTAACAATCCCTTGGACTCAGATATTTAGAAAGAGGATGCAAAAGATATTTTGTTTTCCTTTCTCTACTGGGTTCTACTGATAAAGATCTGGGACAGCCAAGTCTGGTAAGCATTCTCACCCTTAGCCAGTTTTCACTAGCTTCCCCAGGATCCCATCTATAGGCCAAGAGGGGTTTAGAGTGTAGCTCCAGTATCTACTAGAATTCACCAAGGTTTCTCATTAATTTTTAGTTTGTAGTTTAAGAGAATAATGTCGCATTTTACCAGAAAATTCCTGAGTCTCATCCACGCTAGAAGGGGCCCATATGAAGTCCCTTCTTTGAGGGTACAGTTAGAGCCCCACATCGGGCTTACTGCTGTCAGCCTGTCAGCACAGAGCCCGCTTCAGATCCTCTGTCCGCCTGCCTTTGCCCCTCCCCTGCTTGTACTCTCCCAAAAATGAATAAATATTTTCTAAAAAAAAAAAAAAAAAAAAAATAGTGGGCGTACCTAATTTGAACATTCCTCAAAATGGTCTCTGTAATTCCCCCTAATGGCTGGAAGTGGTTAGGTAGGAACCCAGCCACAAGGAGAATTTCGCCCACATTTTGGTCCAGTCATATCTAGCCACAAATAGGGTACAACTCACATTTCTGTCTAGCCATATTTTGGAACCGTCAGCCTCGCAGTTACCAAGCCCAGTTCTCAGGACACAAACACTTAGCAAGATTTTGCCATCTTCGTAGCTATCTATAGCTTCTGGAACCGTAGTTCTTAGATATACCTAGTCTTGGGGAGGTATGCTGGAAGGTGGTGTCCTTAATTCTTTTGCTTTTAATAATCTCATTTTTTTTTTTTTTGGCTAAGTTTTTGGGTCTCTTGGAGCCAACCTAATACCTAAGAGGGATGTGCCCCTGGATTGGGAATTATGTGGAATTTTACAATGTACTTTGTTGCCCGGAAATTCTCGTAAAGTTGGCGGGTGACCTAGTGCCCATCTAACTGTTTTGTAACCGACTTATCTAACATGGGAGTCTTTGAGTTAGGTGCCAGGCATTCTGTCAGCTTCTAACTGCTTGACCCATGCTGTCTAATTTTGTAGCTCCTTTTATTGGCCTCCAAGATTCCCATTAGCAATAGCCGTTACTTAAAACAAGGCCTCTCACCGTACCCTGTTCAGTGTAAATTGAGCTAAGTCTGGTTCCAAACCCAGTCTGGTTTGTAAGTTGGGCCCAGTCTGATCCTGGACCAAATCCAGATTTCAAGTTGGGCTTGGCTCAACTCAACACCCAATCTGGTAACCACAATCAGTTCCCAGCCTGAAGTTTGGGAGAGTAGGGAGAGCGTTCAGGGAGGGATTCCATTCACATGGGGGAACTGTGGAAAGTCACTTAGATCGGGAGCTCCATGCAAAGAGAACAGAGCTCAGAACCAAGAAGAACTTACCCATGGCCCTCAGAAATAGCAAGAAAGGAAACTCAAAAGGGTTTTCAGGTATCATACCTTTGACTCTCATTGTCTCTGAAGTTGTTGGAAGTCTCCTTCAGCCCTGGCTGCCACGAAACCTGTTAAACAACAAAACTCAACTAAGTAAATTTAAAGATAAAATTGGTTTATTCAACAATACACGAATCAGGCAGTATCCCATCTAGCAAATAGAAAGGAGGTCTGAAGGACTGTAGAAAAAGAAAGGTTTTTTAAAGGCAGAAAGGGGGGGGATAATTGGCAGTTTATTAGCAAAGAGTGCATTGTTTCAGGCAAGGTTGCCTTCCAAAGAGGGATGGGAGGTTTGTATCAGGCAAATTTATTCACTAGTGCTGACCGGGGAATTCCAGATTGATTGGTTAAAGGTTACATTCCCAGGAGAGGCTGAAACTGCAATTAGATTAGGTAGTAAGTCTTGGTTTGCTGACATGAGGCTTAGCATCAGTGACTCCATTTGGGATTGGTTATCTTGTAGCCAGGGCATAGGGATGCAAAAGCACCTAGTTTTGGGGACCCTACACAGACTGACACTGACAAAATCCAAAGGCAGAAAAACGAGCGGTGGTGAAACCAGAAAGGATTTTATTTCAGTGAGACCAACACTGGGAAGACGGTGGACTAACCTCTCAAAACTGTCTCCCAAGGGCTGAAAATACCTCTAGATTTATATAAAGAAAATGTGGGACAAAGGTTGGTGGGTACAGGCAGGTGGGCAGTAAAGGTCAGGTCAATCGTTGTCTTGGGGGCAATCATGAGTGGGGTCTTGCTGACTTAGGGCAGTCCTCAGAGCTGGAGGGGGTAGTTTTGGTTCCCATCAGGTGATGCTATGCCCACAGGGTCTTTCGCCTGTGTTAGAGACTAGCTGGAAGGAAGAACTTAATCAATTAGAAAGTTTGAGGACATAATGGAGGTGATCCTCTGTCAATTCCTTTTTTACCACCAGGTTATGTCTTTTAGAACACAGTGTAATTTATTGTTTGGTAGGTAATTAGTTGATCCTTGAGTAACTAAAAGTATGTTTCAGCAATATTTAAGGCAAGCTTAAGTTTCTTCTTCTTAAAAAGACAAAGTTTAAAAATTCATTTGGGGCACCTGGCTGGCGCAGTTGGTAGAGCAATGCGACTCTTGATATCAAGGTTGTGAGTTCGAGCCCCATGTTGGGTGTAGAGATTAATTGAAATCTTAAAAATATTGTTTACTTAAATTATCAGTTTCATTCACATATTTGTAGACACAAAAAAAGGAAAGAAAAAGGAAAGAAAAGAGAAGAAGAATAACCAAATTTTCGAAAATTACTCTAAACATTTTGTATATTTCTTTCTAGCTATACTTTCTTTTTTTAAATGCTTATCAATTTATTTTGAGAAAGAGAGGGAGAGCTCGTGTGTGCCCGTGTGCAAGTGGGGAAGGGGCAGAGAGAGAGAGGAAGAGAGAGAATCTCAAGCAGGCTCAGGACCATGAGCCAAAATCAAGAGGTTTAACTGACTTAGCCATCCACGCGCCCCTAGCTATACTTTCTGTGTAAAAACTTTTGCGTAGTTAAAAGTTACATGGTTAAAAAAATATGTGTGTGTATACATATACATATACATATACATATACATATCATATACATATACATATACATGAATATATATGTTATAGGGGCCAAGTACAGGCTGCCCCAGGAAGGGCTACTTTGAAATGAAGATTATTTTGAGTTAGAAGCAATCAAAACCCAGCAGATTCAGGAAAAGCTCTTTACCACCCCCTCAACTGCCTAAATTTACATTGAAAAGGAGAGCCTGTACCAGAAAGAGAGCTATTAAAAGAGATTCCTCTTTACCTAAGAAACTTATTTGCATAAGAGAACACCCTTTGTTTTCCAAACCTCTCCACTCACCTTCTTCCTGTCTTCTTCCCCTGTTTATCCCCAGAACCCTAAGCCTCACCTTAGCTCAGGATGTCATAGAAATCTCCTGTTGCCTGACTTGTCTTTGGCAATTCATGTTTCTATGGATTTCTTGTACATACAAAACTAAATTTTTTTTTTAATTTTTTTTTCAACGTTTATTTATTTTTGGGACAGAGAGAGACAGAGCATGAACGGGGGAGGGGCAGAGAGAGAGGGAGACACAGAATCGGAAACAGGCTCCAGGCTCTGAGCCATCAGCCCAGATCCTGACTCGGGGCTCGAACTCACGGACCGCAAGATCGTGACCTGGCTGAAGTCGGACGCTTAACCGACTGCGCCACCCAGGCGCCCCCATACAAAACTAAATTTTATTTTCTCCTGTTAATCCGTCTCATGTCAATTTAATTCTTAGTCCAGTTACAAGGACTATATATATATACATATATATGTTTATACATATATATGTTTATATACATGTTTATATATATATAGTTATAGTTATATAGTTACGTATATTGATAGGGAAAAATCTGTTATAAGATGGCCGACAGGATTGATAGGGTAATTCCAGTCCTGCCTGACTGAAGACTCCCCTTCTGGGTTCTTCTTCCTTGCTTGCCGCTGGCTCCAAATTACGACTAATGAGGAATGCGGAAGTAACAGACTATAAATTGTCCCCTCTGCTTATGCTCTGGGCTCAGACCTCTGGAGAATGATCTCTTTTGAGCCCACCAGTGTAAAACAAATCTCCTGCCTTCCAAGATCTCCAAGTGCCTCTTGGTTCTTCTGCTGGCTGATCCAGACCAGTTTCCATAATAATATAATTATTAGGTACATAAGATTATTATATATAGTTATATATATATATATATATAAAATTATATACTCATGTTTGTTATATATAAAATTATTGCATTATACATTTAGCATATTTTGTCATGTAAATATGTTTCCAGTGTAAGTTTTCTAACAAGACTTTCTTTTTTTTTAATTTTTTATTGTTTATTTATTTATTTTGAGATGGAGAGAGAGAGCATGAGCAGGGGAGGGGCAGAAAAAGAGGGAGAGAGGGAATCCCAAGCAGTCTCTGATGTCAGCACAGAGCCCGACACAGGGCTCCATCCCACAAGCTGTGAGATCAAGACCTGGGCTGAAACCAAGAGTCAGATGCCTAATGGAATGAGCCACCCAGGTGCCCCTTTTAAATGATCATTTATTCATTCTTCTCAGAAAGCTCTACACTTAAGGTGGGGCTTGAACTCACAACCCCGAGCTCAAGAGTCACATGCTGTACCTACTTAGCCAGGCAGCCCCCGGCAGAGACTTTCATTAGAGGTTAATATTTCTTTTCTTTTTATTATTTCTTTTTATTTTATTATTATTTTTTTTAGAATGGGAGGAGAGGGGCAAAAGGAGAGAGAGAGAGAGAGAGAGAGAGAGAGAGAGAGAGAATCCCAAGCAGGCTCCACCCTCAGCACCAAGCCTGATGTAGGGCTGGATCCCACAACCTGGGAATCATGACCCAAGTTGAAATTAAGAGTGGGACAATCAACCAACTGAGCCACCCATGACCGCTAAAAGTTAATATTTCTAACACGATTACTAATTATACTGTGAGATTATTTCAAAAAACACTTTCTTCTAAGTACTCTTTTTTGCGGTATAGCCAAATATATTCCCAAATATTTAGCAGTATGAGTATACAATCATGTAAGGAGAGGGTCACTTAACTTTTAAAGAAAATAATAGAATTTTTACACTGCACTCTGAAATTGTATCAGAGCTTGTGTTCATATTTATCAAAATTGTACAGAGAGTATCTTCCTGGAGAGTAAATAATCTGTTATTTCCTGTTATGTTGCAATTCTAGATTGCGAGCCTGGTTAATGGTAGATAGCAAATACAATAGACATAAATGAGGAAAACATTTAATACCTAGAAGGTTTTTTTTTTTTTTCCTGTTCCAGTTTCTTACTTTTTCTGACATTCCACTGAGGGCATGAGGGCATTAGTGGTAGGGGAATTTAAACTCTAAAATACAAAAGAAATGAAATAATTTCTGTAAAAATGTTATAAATTTATACAAGCAGAAGTTGCAAAGGAAGAGAACTCAACCTCTGCAGCTGTGCTAATGTTTTTCACACAACTGAATTGAATGTAACATATACTGAAATTTGCAAAGGAAATTGGTGGGGGGTGGATTTCATCCAAATTCCACTTGACATTTTCAAATGTCAGTTGCACTTTTTTGAAATTGCCTTTCAGAATGTTGTGTATCACTATCTTGAACTCAAAATATTAAGCATGGCAGGAATGTCTTTGAGGCTAAATACAAAACAAAGGATTTATTCATTCGCTCATTTAACATTTGCTGACTACTATTATCTCCCATGTACTTGATTAGATTATATCGTGCAAAGAAAGCTGAAACACAGTAGGGAGAGAGACAGGTACAATATCATAATAGTGATGGTGAATTGTGACAAATGATATAATAGACTAACGAGCATTGTGCTATGCCATCACAATTAGAAACACATATATGCATTGCACGCCTGGGTGGCTCAGTCCGTTAAGCATCCGACTCTTGATTCGGGCTCAGGTCATGATCTCACAGTTGGTGAGTTCAGGCCCCACGTTGGGTTCTGTGCTGACAGCATGGAGCCTGCTTGAGATTCTCATTCTCCCTCCCTGTGCCCCTCCCCTGCTCATGCTCTGTCTCTCTCTGTCTCAAAATAAATAAATAAATAAACATTAAAAACCAGAAAGAAACACATATGCATTTAACAACAGAGCCCCCAAATAGTTGAAACAAAAATTGATGAAACTCAAGTGAGAAATAGACAATTCAACAGTAACAATTGGAGGTTTCAACACCACACTTTCAGTAATTGATATAATGTACAATTTAAATGAATGAATTCTATGGCATGTGAATCATATCTCAACACATCTATTTTTTTTTAAGATCTGGAAGGGCTAGGGCTCCTGGGTGGCTCCATTGGTTAAATGTCCAACTGTCCGACTCTTGCTTTCTGCTCAGGTAATGATCTCATGGTTCACGGAACGTAGCCCTGTGTTGGGCTCTGTGCTGACAGCATGGAACCTGGTTGGGATTCTCTCTCCTTCTCTTTCTGCCCCTCCCCCACTCTCTCTTTCGTGTGTGTGCGCGCGCGCGCGCGCGCGCTCTCTCTCTCTTTCCCTCTCTCTTTCTCAAAATAAATAAATATTAAAGAAAACAAAGATGTAGAGGGGTGCCTGGGTGGCTCAATTGGTTGAGCGTCCGACTTCGGCTCAGGTCACGATCTCGCGGTCTGTGAGTTCGAGCCCCACGTCGGGCTCTGGGCTGACGGCTCAGAGCCTGGAGCCTGCTTCCGATTCTGTGTCTCCCTCTCTCTCTGCCCCTCCCCTGTTCATGGTCTGTCTCTCTCTGTCTCAAAAATAAATAAACATTAAAAATAAATTTAAAAAATAAATAAATAAAATTAAAAAGAAAAAAAAGAAAAGAAAGATGTGGAAGGGCTTTGGTAGGAAAGATTTCATAGGGCAAATGAGCATCTAAAAATAACTCAGCATTTCTGATTTTCTAAAAGAATATTATCACACACTTAAAAAAAATTTTTTTTTATATTGAGAGAGACACAGAGTGGGAGCAGGGAGAGAGAGGGAGAGAGAAAAATCCCAAGCGGGCTCCCTGCTGTCAACGCAGAGCCCAACCCACAAACTGTGAGATCATGACCTAAGCCAAAACCCAGAGTTGGACCCTTAACCACCTGAGCCATCTAGGTGCCCTTCACACACATTTTTAAAATGACAGAGGTAGGGGCGCCTGGATGGCTCAGTCGGTTGCGCGTCTGACTTTGGCTTAGGTCACGATCTCGCCATTCCCAAAATTTCTCAAAAGTAAACAATAAGAAAAGTATAAAAAATAAAGTAGGAAAAGGGTCCTTGGCTGGGTCTGAAAGTTAGACTGCAAAGACAGATTAACAGGAGAAAAGCATACAAATTTATTTAACGTAAATCTCACATTATACAGGAGTCTTTGTAAGGAAATGAAGACCCAAAGAAGCAGTTAGACGCGTATTTTATGCTACAATTTTTTTAAATATGTAGGCATTTTAAATTATTTTCTATTACTTTTTTTTTATTTTTGAGAGGCGGAGAGAGACAGAACATGAGCTGGGAAGGGGCGGAGAGACAGATGGAGACACAGAATCGGAAGCAGGCTCCAGGCTCTGAGCCCTCAGCACAGAGCCCGACGCAGGGCTCGAACCCACGGAACGTGAGATCATGACTGAGCTGAAGTCGGATGCTCCACGTACCGAGCCACCCAGACGCCCCTATTTTATGCTACATTTGATGAGAAGTGGACAGTCATGGAAGAATATGTTAACGAATAGGTAGTATGAAAAGGTACATTGAGGCATATTAAAATTTGAAAAGTTTCTTTGAGCATTTGTCTTTTTGAATCAGGCAGCACCAAACCAGGAGTGGTTAAGAGTGTTCTGCTGACCAAGACCAGGGGAAATACATACAGAGAAATCACGGAAGGGAAAAAAAAAAAGGAAATCATTTGATGGTCTCTAGCAGAAAGCCTACTTGGCTGTTTGCGATTGGTTGCCCTTAGCATTTTGATTTCATAACCTCGAGGCAGTTAAAGGCTTAGATTGTGGTTTGCTTAGGTACACGGGGCAAGCGGTAGACCCACCTGAGTCTAACAGTTTCCTTGTTTCATTAATTTAATAGGACATGATTATAGTAGAGTGGGGGAAATTTAGAGAGGCCTGGTAGAATTCTTCTTGGTGTCCCTTTATCTTCTAAGACAAGGAAGGTCCTTTCCACTGGGTGTAGACAAGGCATATCTCACGGGAGGGTTTTATGCCCTGTTTGGGGTGGAGGCAGGGTGAGTCCAGAGTGAGCTTCCTGCTTCTGTTTTCAAACTCCTTCAGCTGAAAATATTCCATTTGTCAAGATTCCACATTTTGGGGTAACTTTTCGGAATCCCAACAGTTAGGAATATTCATTTACCAATCCAAGTTTTCAAAATAACATCTTTGTAAACTAGTTAGAACATATAACACGTTTCAAGCCAGTACTGTTTTTAAAATATACTTTTCTGGGAGGGGAGGGTGGGTGATGGGTACTGAGGAGGGCACCTTTTGGGATGAGCACTGGGTGTTGTATAGAAACCAATTTGACGGTAAATTTCATATATTGAAATAAAATAAAATAAAATAAAATAAAATAAAATAAAATATACTTTTCTTTGCCAACATGTCTCATGCTATTTTTTTTTTTTGCATAATTAACGTAATGGAATATCCTGGGTGCAGAATAGCAAAAATAAGGTTTCATAAGTTACGTTATATTTCATTTTATTCGATCCAATTTGTATTGCAAACTACAGATTTTAGGGGTTCCTGAGTGGCTTGGTCCGTAGGACACGCGAATCTTGATCTCAGGGTTGTAAGTTCAAGCCCCATGTTGGGTGTAGAGATTACTGAAAAATAAAATCTCGGAAAAAAAAGAACACTACAGATTTTAAACATTAATTTTCAGCACATCTCCTTTGTCCATTCATCTACTGATGGACACTTAGGTTGCTTCCATATCTTGGCAATTGTAAATAATGCTGCAATAAACATAGGAATGAATGTATCTTTTCAAATTCGTGTTTTCATTTGTCTTGGGCAGATACCTACAAGGTGAATTACTGGATTTCATGGTACTTCAATTTTCAATTTTTGTGAGGAGCCTCTGTACTGCTTTCTATAGTTTCAAGAGCCTCTGTACTGCTTTCTATAGTCCCAAGCAGGTTCTGCACTGTCATTGCAGAGCCTGACGTGGGGCCCAAACCCACAAACTGAGAGATCATGACCTGAGTCAAAACCAAGAGTCAGACGTTCAACCAACTGAGCCACCCAGGTTTCTTGTCTTATTTTTTTTAAGTCCATTTGTTTATTTTGAGAGAGAGAGGGAGAGAGGGGCAGGGAGAGAGAGAAAATCCCAAGCAGGCTCCGCACTGTCAGCACGGAGCCCGAAGTGGGGCACAAACTCACGAATCTCGAAATCATGACCTGAGCTGAAGTCAGAGGCTTAACTGACTGAGCCACCCAGGAGCCACTTTTGTCTTTTTGATATTAGTTGTGCTGACAAGTGTGAGGTGATATCTCATTGTGGTTCTGATTTGCATTTCTCTGATGATTAGTGATGTTGAGCATCTTTTCATATGTCTGTTGACCATTTATATGTCTTTGGAAAAATGCATATAAAAAAGAATGGAATCTTGCCATTTGTGACAACATGGGTGCGGACCTAGAAGGTATTATGCTAAGTAAGATAAGTCAGACAGAGAAAGGCAAATATAATACGATTTCACTTATATGTGGAATCCAAAAAACAAATGAACACCCAGCAACAAGAGGAAACAACCTCATAAATATGGAGAACAAACTAGTAGTTGCCAGAGGAGAATGCGGTATGGAGATGGGTGAAATAGGTGAAGGGGATTAAGAGGTACAAACTTACAGTCATAAATTAAATAAGTCACAGGAAAGAAAAGTACAGTATAAGGAATATAGTCAATAATATTTTAATAACTGTGTGGTGATAGATGGTAAGTATACTTATGATAAGCATATCATAACGTACATAATTGTCAAATCACTATTTGGACACTGGAAACGAAATATGTCAAGTATACTTCAATTAAAAATTAAAAAGAATTTCGGGGCGCCTGGGTGGCTGGGTCGGTTAAGCGTCCCACTTCGGCTCAGGTCATGATCTCACGGTTCGTGGGTTCCAGCCCCACGTCGGGCTCTGTGCTGACAGCTCAGAGCCTGGAACCTGCTTCGGATTCTGTGTCTCTCTCTCTCTCTGCCCCTCCCTTGCTCACGCGCTGTCTCTCTCTGTCTCTCAAAATTAAATAAATGTAAAAAAAAATTTTTTTAATATTTCATAAAAATTAAAAAGAATTTTGAAGTCTAATATTTACTTATTTATTTATAAAAATTTTAATTTTTAGAAAATGACACTCCCCAGGGACATACTTACAAGTTGTTTTTCTTTATTTAAAAAATTCATTGAGAGAAAGAATGAACTATGGCCTTTTGTAGCAACGTGAATGGAACTGGAGAGTGTGATGCTAAGTGAAATAAGCCATACAGAGAAAGACAGATACCATATGGTTTCACTCTTATGTGGATCCTGAGAAACTTAACAGAAGTCCATGGGGGAGGGAAAGAAAAAAAAAAAGAGGTTAGAGAGGGAGAGAGGCAAAGCATAAGAGACTCTTAAAAACTGAGAACAAACTGAGGGTTGATGGGGGGTGGGAGGGATGGGAGGGTGGGTGATGGGTACTGAGGAGGGCACCTGTTGGGATGAGCACTGGGTGTTGTATGGAAACCAATTTGACAATAAATTTCATATTAAAAAAAATTCATTGAAATCGTGCAGACAATTTAACTAAGTTACCATTATTTCAATCAGATGTATTAGTTTTATTACTTCAATCTTATATTGGAAAAAATAATTTATTCAATTTATTCCTTTTGGCATTATCCGTTTTCATAATGGCAAAGGAGCATTTACTTTCATTTTATTTAAAAATTCTTATTTATTGGGGCGCCTGGGTGGCTCAGGCGGTTGAGCATCCGGCTTCGGCTCAGGTCATGATCTCACGGTCTGTGAGTTCGAGCCCCGCGTCGGGCTCTGTGCTGACAGCTGGGAGCCTGGAGCCTGCTTCGGATTCTGCGTCTCCCTCTCTCTCTCTCTCTCTCTCTCTGCCCTTCCCCCGCTCATGCTCTGTCTCTCTCTCTCTCTCTGTCAAAAATAAGTAAACATTAAAAAAAATTTTTTTTTAATGCTTATTGATTTATTTCGAGAGAGAGTGTATGCATGGAGCACATAAGCAGGGGAGGGGCAGAGAGACAGAGGGAGAGAGAATAACAAGCAGGTTCCACTCTGTGAGCACAGAACCCGTCATAGGGCTTGAACTCACCAACCGTGAGACCGTGACCTGGCCAGACATCAAGAGTTGGCCGCCTAACCGACTGAGCCACCCAGGGGCCCCCAGGGTGGATATTTTAAAAGAGGGATTCTCGGGGACCCCTGGCTGGCTCAGTTGGTAAAGCATGCCACGCTGGATCTTGGGGTCACGAGTTCAAGCCCTTACGTAAAAAAAAAAAAAAAATGAGAGATCTTCGTCATCATATGTAGAGATGGGCACAAGGTCACGCATGCATCTTAAGGAAAAATGCCTATACATACATTGTGTGTTATGTAAATGAAGCTTGTGCCCCTCCTTGGGTGGAGATTTTAGTATTGTAAGGATGTAAAGGTAATTGTCATTCGTTCTAGAGGTCACTCCATGGTCCATCTGAGCAGGTGCAAGTCACGGTGGGGAGGGGGGCGGAGTGGGGGAGTGGAGGGAGGTTTTTAGTCATACTGGTCAGGGCCTGTTGGAGTTCTTGTCAGGGCAGTTGCTATCGCTTGAGGTGGGTTTTCATTTGCCTGAGTTAAGAGGTAATTTGTCAAAGCAGAACTTCAGGAAAGAATGTGGGACCAAGGTTGGCGAGTACAAGTACGGGGGCAGTAAAGGCCAGGTCTTGGGGTCTAGCTGGTGACACTAGGAACATGAAAAAGCAATTCTGGGGGTGCCTGGGTGGCTGAGTCGGTTAGGCGTCCGACTTCGGCTCAGGTCATGATCTCGCGGTCCGTGAGTTCGAGCCCCGCGTCGGGCTCTGTGCTGACAGCTCGGGGCCTGGAGCCTGCTTCGGATTCCGTGTCTCCCTCTCTCTCTGCCCCTCCCCCGTTCATGCTCTGTCTCTCTCTGTCTCAAAAATAAATAAACATTTTTTAAAAAAATTAAAAAAAAAAAAGAAAAAGCAATTCTGCCTCAAGTGTTGCTACTGGTCACTGATGTGGGAAACAAAGACAGAGGAAAATGGTAGATAAAATTAAATTTCTTTGTAACCTGCAGCCCACTGACAAATACTTGAGGCTGGCAGACTAGAACATTCCTCCGGGAACTCCCTACTGTCTTAATGCTCTGCTAGAGGGAAACACCACTTAAGCTTGACAATAGCTAGGCCTCAGGGATCCTGGGAGTCTTCTTTAACACATGAAAATCCTTCAGAAATTTCCCCTTTTCCTCCCCCCACTCCCAAGTATATAGCCAGTCTCTCCTCACAATCCTGGGGCAGCTCTTCCTGCCCACGGGTCCTGTTCCGGGTTTTAATAAAACCACCTTTTTGCGCCAAAGATGTGTCAAGAATTCTTTCTTGGCTACCGGCTCCCAACCCCCACCCCCCCCATTTTGCCACATGAGTTTGGCACCTTCACATGAGGTTAAGCTCTCTCATCTGGACTCCGAACCCCAACACTTCAAACCACAACCATTTGGCGTCCTTGCGTGGGGCTTTGAGTCTTTTCGTGTGGACCCTGAGCCTCATGCAAACGTGGTGAGTACTTCCTCTCTCCCTCTACTCTCATTTCAGGGGCTTTTCGAGGAGTACAGTCTTAATTGGGACACTTTCGTGTCCATTGCTCAGGCTGCAATCCTCTAGCCGGTGGCTATTCTACGGGGAGGACAAAGCTTGCCTTTTGGCTGGAAGTTAGTCAGGAGGGAGCATAAGGCAAGGTGACAGGCCGCAACCCGCCCCCCCCCCCCCCAGGTGGGATCCGGGTGATGTTCCTCTCCTGGTGGCCCAAGAACAAAGGAAAGGGGAAAAAACAGAGGGTTAACTGATAAGGATCAAAGTCCTGCGGGACCTAAGTCTCCATCACCCCTCCACAGCGATGTGGGAAACAAAGGCAGAAGGAAATGGCAGGTGGAACTCAATTTCCTTATAACCTGCAGCCCGTTGGCAAATACTTGAGGCTGGCCGAGTAAAACGTTTCTCTGGGAACTTACTGTCTTAATGCTAATTGAGGCTTTGCTAGAGGGAAAAACAACCTTCCCTTGACAATAGCTAGGCCTCCGCCATCCTGGGAGTCTTCTTTAGCATATGAAAATCTCACTGGAAACTTCCCGTGGACCTTACCTCCCCCCAACTCCATAGTATACAACCAGTGTCTCTTCATGGTGCCCGGGCAGCTCTTCCTGCCCACGGGGTCCTGTCCCGGTGCTTCATTAAAATCACCTTTTTGCACCAAAGACGTCTTCAAGAATTCTTTCTGGGCCGTCGGCTCTGGACCCCATGAACCCCCCTATCACCCCCAAAAACCTCACCAGTTAGCACCCTGTCTGGAATGGTAATAAGAGCTAGAAACTTGAGGCCCTCTCTTCATCTCTGCCCTTATATAAAGTTGTCTGTCTTGGGCAAGGGACAGCCAACTAAGTCACCAGGAGAGCAGCCAAACCGAAGGCCCCCTTGTGAGGTATCCCACTCATTGGTCGATTGGGATCTCCGCATCTCTGGTCTAGCTGCTTCCGGCTGCCAGACCTCTGTCCAGAGCTGGTTGAAACCAGTACCGGACTGAAGGAAAACCTAAGTGGAAGTGAAGACGACACGTGTTGGAAACGTCACTTAGACCATGCTGCATTTTTATCTTTCCTGTTTCCCGCTAATGTCTTCTACTAACTACTTCAACTACAGGATGGGGTAATTTCACCTTGTAAAACTTTTCCAGCATTTTCCATGGGTTAAAAATGGCAGGTTCTTCACGGCCTTCTCAGCAAGGCAAACTCGGTCCGTGTGTGGGCACCCATTGTAGTCGGGAATGCAATGGGGAAGCCGGGGGAGGGCCGGCCTCCCTCCTTTATGGCAAGCAGTAATCATAGCGGTTTTGTTCCAGGGACACCTCGGGTTGCTTTTGATGGGGTTCTTCAGCAAACGGCTAAAGAAAGAATTCTTGAGACGTCTTTGGTACAAAAAGGTGATTTGATTAAAGCACGGGGACAGGACCCCTGGGCAGAAAGGGTTGCTCTGGGGTTGTGAGGCGTGACTGATTATATACTTTCAAGTTAATGGGGGTTAGGGATTAGGGATTTCTTTTTAAAAAAAATTAAAAAAAAATTTTTTTTAACGTTGATTTATTTTTGAGACAGAGAGAGACAGAGCATGAACGGGGGAGGGTCAGAGAGAGGGAGACACAGAATCCAAAACAGGCTCCAGGCTCCGAGCTGTCAGCACAGAGCCCGACGCGGGGCTCGAACTCACGAACTGCGAGATCGTGACCTGAGCCGAAGTCAGACGCTTAACCGACTGAGCCACCCAGGCGCCCCCCAAAAAATTTTTTTAATCTTTATTTTTGAGAGAGAGACAGAGCGTGAGCGGGGGAGGGGCAGAGAGAGAGGGAGACACAGAATCTGAAGCAGGCTCCAGGCCCTGAGCTGTCAGCACAGAGCCCGATGTGGGGGGCTCCAACCCACGAACTGTGAGATCACGACCCGGGCCGAAATTGGATGGATCACGACCTGAGCCGAGATTGGATGCTTAGATGCTTAACCGACTGAGCCACCCAGGTGCCCCGAGGGATTAGGGATTTCAATGGGGGTTAGGGATTTCAAACTCTAAGGAATTTGAAAGCAAGGCTTTTAGGACCTTGAAGGGCTAGCTACTGTTAAGGTTACTTTTAGTCTTTAATAAAACAAAAACATTAATGCAGTAAGGCAGACACGAGATGCCTGAGGAAGGTCACACACTGCGTGTTTCAGGTGTCTATCAGTGGGCTGCAAGCTGTGCGGAGATTTAATTTCAGCTACATTGCTCTTGCCTTTGTTTCCCTCATCATTTCCCCCCCCTGAACAACGCTGACCAAGTCTTTAAGGTTTTTGAAGGTGGAAAGTCTCATCTTCTGTACCTTCTTCTTGTTGAAAAGGGGCGTAGGGATGTTCCTACGTATGGGCCAAGGTTGGTCAGTTGAGAATTTAATAGGAGTTAGGAAAGCCTGAGGCAGCTGTATCTAGAGTTGATAACGAGTAACAAAGGATCATCTGTTGACTTGCATTTAGGGCCCTGAAAGAGTCTTGGCACCAGATAGAGAAATGTGGGAGAAAACAGCAAAACATGATTAAAATAACAAAAAGAAGCTCAAATAAGAGTCCTTCCATAGTCAACAAATAGCTTTCTTTGGTCCAGGAATTTAACCAATTAGTAAAGGAAAAAGAGGGATCATTCAAAGCTCCAATTTGAGCATTTGTCAGAAATCCAGAAATATTTTGATGATGATCTGGAATGTATACCCAGCATTCTGTTTTTATGAGAGCTCAAGTTCCGCCTTGTGCAGCAGCTAAAACATCTAATGCCATTTTATTTTGTAGAGCTGTTCTATGCATTTGAGTTATTTTAGTGTTTAGTAATATAATGTTATTTTGAGAGTCATTTAAGGCCTTGATTGCATGGTAGGAGGTGTTAACCATCATATAGACTCTGTTTTGCTTAGTAAGCAATCAGGTACTTAATATGAGGCACTTTAAAGAAACAAGAAGGGGCGCCTGGGTGGCGCAGTCGGTTAAGCGTCCGACTTCAGCCGGGTCACGATCTCGAGGTCCGGGAGTTCGAGCCCCGCGTCAGGCTCTGGGCTGATGGCTCAGAGCCTGGAGCCTGTTTCCCATTCTGTGTCTCCCTCTCTCTCTGCCCCTCCCCCGTTCATGCTCTGTCTCTCTCTGTCCCCAAAATAAATAAACGTTGAAAAAAAAAATTTAAAGAAACAAGAAAAATATGGGTTAATGGTTAGAGCAAAATTATAAATTGAGTGTCTGAGTCTCAAACACAGCCAGTGAGAAGATTTCTAGATGTCAGGCTTGAAGCATCCTCAGAGGGAGTGGGAACAGGTAGCGGGAATCAGATGGGTTTTTCTGGCTTGTAACTCAAATGTCTGTGGCGATCCTTTGGAATGGCTCGTAGAGCACCAGGCACAAAGGTTGTCTTTACATGAGATTCATGACAATTTCTCTGAAGTTTATCTCAAGTTGTCTAGTGTAGGCAAACAGCAAACATTTAATGACAATCAGATCTAGAATTTAACATCCATAAAGGTGCATTGTTGAAACATAATCTTTCTCTTTAATAACCCTCTATTTCCAGAGATAGCCAAATTAAGGCTAGTCCGTTTGTAGAACAAGTCCAGTTTTAACAAACTCAGCTTGATTATTGACATAAGCTCGGCAAGAACAGCGATCGGTCATACAGATCTTGTAAAATTTGCTTTGCTGTAACTTTTCAGAAGGAATCTCTAGATCGAACTTTTAGTAGCTTCTCCAGGCCAGAAGCTAAGTCAAGTACTTGCCATCAGACAGGACTGCAATACCTTTAGATTTGGGCGAGTTCCTTCCACGAGATATCCTGAGGTTCCTGCACCTGCCAGGAAGTGACACTTTTTACTCACCTGGTAAGGCTGCTGGGAACCCTGTAAACAAGGTATCAGGCCAACATTTCCAAGGGGCCTTATAGGCTCCAGGTTTCATAAAGTCAACCTTAGTTTCTTAAAAATGTCTGGTCATATCTGAGTCTATGTGTGTCTCTCAAATAGGACGTTCCAGTCAAAGCCTTGGGAAAATAACTAGTATTTCCATTGATGTCCTGTTTCAAGAACAGACTCTTACTGAACTTGTGCAAATAACTTCAATTGCCATGAAAGAAAGAATACTCACTGAGAGCGTTTGAATTTCAGAGGGTTCAGGTAGAGAGAAAAGTTAAACGCTTCAGTTTGTTCACAAATGAATACTTTGTCTGTCACATTTCTATATATCATGGATATTTGAAGAGAACGTTTCCTTAATCTGGAACAACAAACATTAGAGAACCAGCAATATTTCCAACAAGAGTCACAAAAGCTATGATCTTCTTCCTTAATTTACTTAGTCCCATGTCACTAATTCTTGTGCAGTTTGAATGCAGCTTTTTAGTTCAGGAAATTTTTTACCCATTTGTTTTACGATCTTAAAGTTGTCAAATTCCTGTATTTGTCCCAAAAGTCCTTTTTATAAATCTCCTTGAAGATGAAACACATTTTATAAGAGCATCAGGACAATAACTATAAATGACAAAAGACTCAAAAATGGACATGATTAACAATCCGATATGAGAGTTCTTATGATGCAATTGACAAGGAAATTCAGTTATTTCTGTGACACATAACCCTTCGATAATTAGAAGGCTAAGTAACGACCTTATACCAAAATGTTACACTTTAACTTTATACTAAAACGTTAGCAATTCCATATATATATATATATATATATATATATATATATATATTTGAATAGTTATAGCCTTTACCCAAGCAATACAACCTAAGGTTTACCATTATTTGTTTGACAGGGCTTTCCAAGTAACATACCAAATAAAAAGGCCCAATTGTTCAAAAAGATTTCATTTACAATTTAAATCCCGGGAAGTTTGTTAAAACCTTAGAAAGTTATAAAGCACATCCTAAATAGGATTACAGATCATTAGAAACCTTAATTATTTATTTATTTAACCTAGGTGGCAATAAGAGATTCTAAAGGCAAATATGTAGGGTTATGTAGTTGTTAGCAAAACCTAGCTCCTTTAACATTGAGAAGTTTTAACTAAGCAATCAAAGGCTTGATAAAGACAAAACATAAAGTTTTGGTTTTCCCACAGACAGAAGAGAAAAGACCTTTGTTTACATTTTTTTTTTTTTTTTATCAAGAGCAGATTAACAATCCAAGAAAACTTTGTCTTTTGAACAGAGAGAAAAGCAGAATTTCAATCTTACACCAGTGTATTTAGAAACAAATTTTTTTAAGGTTTATTCATTTTTGAGAGACAGAGAGATACAGAGCAGAAGCAGGGGAAGGGCAGAGAAAGAGACGGAGACACAGAATCCGAAGCAGGATCCAGGCTCCAAGCTGTCAGCACAGAGTCTAATGTGGGGCTCAAACCCATATACTGTGAGATCATGACCTGAGCTGAAGTCAGACGCTTAACCAACTGAGCCACCCAGGGGCCCCACCTGTATATTTTTAAAATCCACTCATTTCAACCTTGGTCCATCTTAACCACGCATAAAATTCCTTTCCAAAGATTTCCCTTCACAAACCTTCTACAACTTTCCTTTGCATTCAGATATTGTCCCAAGGCATTTCTCTCCAAACAACTAGTCTCATTTAGGACAACATTACTTTCTTTTACCTTCAATGAAAATGTATTTCCATTCCTTGTATCTTTCTTACATATCTCTTACTTTTCTACATACAGTATTCCTTTCCTTATTTTCATCAGTCTTAATTACATTTAGCAGAATTTCAACTCTTAGAAACCTTAGTCTCTAGTGAAAACCCAGTAGTAACCAATTGTGAGCTGTGACACCAGAATTTTTTAGATGGCAAATTTATGAATCAATTAAGCACAAAGCAGGTTTTCCAACCGATCCAAATATCCTTACTTTCTCTACAATAAGTCAAAAGTACAAACTTATGTCTAGTAATTAATGCTTGAGTAATTAATTTAACGTCTTATCCTATTTGGAAAAGACCTAAATGTCCAATGAATTTAATTTAAATTTATCATTCAAACAAAACGTTCATGTTTCAGGTTACCAAAGACTTCGAAAGCTATCTTAACAATGACCCATAAAAACTCTTGAGACAGAATTAGCCATCATTTTAAGTCATCTTTTTGTTACCGAATTGCAGTAGAGATATTCACGAGCTTATCTGATCATCAGTAAACCTAGGTAGACAAGGTTTTATATTTAATGCCAATAGCTCTAAATATATGTCTACATTAATTAAACCAACAAACTTAAATTAGTTCAAATACCAAATATGTTCCACTTGGGTCCACTTTAAAAGGCAATCACTTTGTTCACCATCGCGAATTTTTACCTGGGGCCCCAGTGGGGGGGGTGGTCCGTAGTGGACGGTGTAAGTCCAAGGGGGTGTTCTTCACTCCTTGACAGAGAAGGCAGGAGGAGGGACTGATGGTGGCAGAGGCATGGAAGATGTAGGCCGCTCCCAAGACGGTGCTAGATGCAGGAGGAGGGGCAGGAGGAGACAGAAGAGGTGAGGTAACTCCAGGAAGGCTGGAGGTGGATAAAAGCCCAGAGGACAGAGAAAGAAATCTCGCCGTCCTAAAGCCCATCAGCTTCGACAGATGAGCAGATTTTTTTTTCCCCACCCACAAGCAGAAGTGGGCAGTCCGTGTGGGGCCAGAGAAGACAGGGGACTTCCCCCAGACACAAGGAGTTTCGGGATAGCTGCTTGGGAATAGTCCATAAAGTCTCCTTCCCAAGGTAGACTAACCAGAGGCAATAGGCTCCAATTTTAATAGTCATTAACCCAGGGAATGAATGAGGGAGAAGCCCCCACATACAGCTAGAGGAACCTGAGTCTATTAGGAAGGAGGAGGGGCGAGAGAGAGTGTCGGAGTCCCCTTCATCAGGGCCTGTGTTTGCTCCAGCAACGTGGGTTTATTCGGAGGAGGCCTGTTTAGAGAATCATCCAATATATCAGGAGGGAGTTTAGCAGCCTGGTTAGTGGCCAAACACATTCTGCGAGAGGCCCCCGGTTTTGGACCCTGATTTAGGACCATGAAAGCCTAGACATAGGGTACTTCAGTCCATTTGCCCTGTTTCTTGCAGAAGAGATCTAACTGATAGATTATATTAAGATTTAATGGCCCCTTAACGGGCCATTTTTTGTCATCTCCTAAGGAGTATTGAGGCCAGGCAGTATTACAAAGTATCAGTTTTTTCTTTCTTAGATCTTGCAGTCCAAATTGATTCCAGTGGGTTAAAAGGCATCCCCAGGGAAGGCCGTTGGGGACTGAAGAAGATCCTATGTTCCTAGAAACATAGAGAAGGTTCATTACCAAAAATCCCCCTGACTCCCGGGTGGCACCCACACATGATATGTCAGAGCTTCCTGGTGTCAAAGCAACTGGAGGTGTCCCCCAAACAAAATTGCTATGATCACTGACCAGCCACTGAGGGCCCCGGAGAAGGCATGCTAGAGACCCGCCGCTTCCCCATTGCATCCTGGGCTACAAATGGGTGCCTGGCGTGTGGTCCGAAATACCGTGCCTTGAAAGCCATGCCATAAAAGTGCTGTAAAAGTCCATACCTTAGTTTACCTTGTCTTGAGGAGCATGCCATGAAGGTCATGCCTTAGTTTCCTTGAAGGCTGTGCCATTTTTACCCATGGAAAACACTAGAAAACTTTTATAAAGGGTATTCCCCAATTCTGTAGTTTCAGTAGTAGGAAGAGGACATTGACAGAAAACAGTAAAGATAGAAATTCATCATGATCTAAGTGACATTCTAACACATGTAGTCTTTATAGCCAACTTCCATAGGAAATGGTCCCCAGTTGAGTTTTAATTCAATCAGGTACTGGTTTTGGCCTGCTCCCAGTGGAAATTTCTCGGCCAGAGGTGGCTAGACCAGGGATGTGGAGGGGATCACATTAGACCAACGAGGAGGAAACTGCAACACAGGAGTCTTAAGATTGGCAGCTTTCGTGGTGATTTAGGTGGCTGTCCGGTGCCCAAGACAGACAACTTGGTATAGGGACAGGAATAAAGAGAAGGCATCGAGTTTCTGGGTCTTACTGTCATTCCCACGAGGGTACTAACTTCCAGCCAAAAGGCCGGCTTTCTCCTCCCCGTCGAGTAGCCACGGGGGAGAGGACTGCAGTCTGAGCAATTGACATGAAAGTGTTCCGATAGGACCATCCTCCTCGTAAAGCCCCTGAAATGAGAGTGAAGGAAGAAAAGAGAAAGTACTCACCAGGTTTGCATCGGCTCAGAGTCCACACGAAAAGACTCAAAGCCCCACCTAAGGCACCAAAATGATGCGGTTCTTGAGCAAACAGCTAAGAAAGAATTCTTGAGACGTCTTTGGTACAAAAGGTGATTTGATTAAAGCACGGGAACAGGACCCCTGGGCAGAAAGAGCTGCCCTGGGGTTGTGAGGAGTGACTGATTATATACTTTTAAGTTAGTCGGGGTGAGGGAGAGCGGAAGTCTGTAAGGAATTTGAAAGCAAGGCTTTAAGGACCTTGAGGTGCTCGCTACTGTTAAGATAAGGTTACTTTTCGTCTCTAATAAAACAAAAACATTGAGGAAGTAAGGCAGCCATGAGTTCCTTGAGCAAGGTCACACTGCATGTTTCAGGTGTCCGTCAGTGGGCTGCAAGCTGAAAGGAAATTTAATTTCAGTCGCATTTCTCTTGCCTTTGTTTCCCTCATCAGCTTTGACACCAGCAACCTCTCGCGTGTCAAATATCCTGCGTGTGGGACACTGCCCAGGAGTCGGGGGGATTTTTGGTAATGGAACTTCTCTCTTCAGTTCCCAAGGACTCTCCCAGGGACTTGGCCTTTGGGATGCCTTTTGACCCACTGGAAACAGTTCGGGTTGCCAAATCTGACAGGACTGATCTTCTGTAACACTGCATGGCCTTCGTAGGGTCGTCAGTTGGAACTCTCCTCGAGGAAACCGGGCAAATGGACGGAGGTACCCTCGGTTCAGGTCTCCATGGCTCTAAATCACGACCCGGACCTAAGGGCTTCTTGCAGAATGTGTTTGGCCAGTAAACCTCCTCCTGATCTATTGGCTGATAATGGTCTAAATAGGCCTCCTCCAAAGAAACCCAGGTTGCTGGAGGAAACAAAGGCCATCCCTGACGAAGGGGACAAGATCTCTGACTCTCACTGTTCTCCCATTCGGGCCCAGGTTACTCTAGTCGTATGTGGGGGCTCCTCCCTTATCCATTTCCCGGGCTAATGGCTATAATTGGAGCCAACTGTGGTTAGTCTACCTTGGGACAGAGCCTTTAAGGAGTAATGCCAAGCAGCCGCCAAAACTCCTTTTGTTTGGGGGAAACGCCCTGTCCTCTCTGGCCTGATATGGACAGCATATTTCCACTTTGGTAAGGAAAAAAACCAAACATGGCGTCTGCTCATCTGTCTGAACTGACAAAGCTTAGAACCAGGAGCTCTCTTTCTCTGCCATCTGGTGGCACCTCACCCCTTCTGCCTCCTCCTATGCCACCCTAGGTGCCTCTGGCACCATTGGCTCCTCCTCCTCCCCTTGCTGTTGAGGAGTGAAGAGCACCCCCCACCTTGGACCACCCACTTCAGATTTCCCTAGCAGTGTCCCCGGTAAAAACTGACATTGGGCAACAAATTGATTGACTTTTAAGTGGATGCAGGTGGAATATATTCAGCGTTAAAATTAATTTAAGCTTTTGGCTTAATTAAAAAATAGAGGGGCGCCTGGGTGGCTCAGTCGGTTGAGCGTCCGACTTCAGCTCAGGTCATGATCTTGCGGTCCGTGAGTTCGAGCCCCGCATCAGGCTCTGGGCTGATGGCTCGGAGCCTGGAGCCTGCTTCCGATTCTGTGTCTCCCTCTCTCTCTGTCCCTCCCCCATTCATGCTCTGTCTCTCTCTGTCTCAAAAATAAATAAACGTTAAAAAAAAATTTAAAAAAAATAGAGTCATCAGGGCACCTGGGTGGTTCAGTCAGTTGAGCATCCAACTTCAGCTCAGGTCACAATCTCATGGTTCATGAGTTCGAGCCCCCATATCGGGCTCTCTGCTGTCAGTGTGGAGCCCACTTTGGATCCTTTGTCTCCCTCTCTCTCTGCCCCTCCCCTGCTCTTGCACGCACTCTCTCTCTCTCTCTCTCTCTCTCTCTCAAAAATAAATAAGCATTTAAAAGCTAGAGTTATCAGCATTAAATATGAAACTTTTTATTCTCTCTGGGTTTACTGAAGGTCAAATAAGCTCATGTTATTTCTGTTGCTATGTGTCAGCAAAAAGATGACTTAAAATGGTTAAGTCTGTTTCAAAGTTTTCATGGGTAATTTTCAAGGTAGTCTTCAAAGTCTTTGATAACTTGAAACTTTAAAGTTTTGCTTGGATGATAAATTGGATTGAATTCATTGGACATCTAGGACTTTTGCAAGTGAGATAAAATACCAAAATGTTGATTGCTAAACATTTGGTTTATCTGCTTTTGACTTCTTACTGAAAGAAACTAACGATATTTGGGTCTGTGGGAAAGCATGCTTTGTGCTTAAATATATCCATTAATTTGCCATCCAAAGAATTCTGGTGTCACCATTCACAATTGGTTACTACTTAGTTTTCACTGGAGACTGATGTTCCTAAGAGTTCAAAATGCTGCTAAATGTAACTAAGACCGATGGAAATAAGGGAAGCAACTTTAAATTAAAAAGCTGTACGAGGTTTATAAAGGGAAATCTTTGGAAAGGAATTTCATGTGTGGTCAGGACAGACTAAGGTTAAAATAAGTGAATTTTAAAAGTATACTGATAAAAGATTGAAATTCTGCTTTCTCGCTGTTCAGAAGACAAAAATTTTTTTGTTGGTTTATGCTTGACAAGAAATTATAAACAACGTTTTTTTTTTTTTTTTCTTTTGTCTGCCCAGAACATCAAAGTTTCTCGTTTAGTCTTTATCACGTCTTTGATTACTTGGTTAAAACTTCTCGATGTTAAAGGAGCTAAGTTTTGTTAACAGCTATATAAACCCTACCTATTTGCCTTGGGAATCTCTTATTGCCACCTTGGTTCAATAAATAATTAGCTTTTGTAATGATCTGTAATCCTATTTAGGCAGGTGCTTTACAACTTTCTGAGGCTTTTCAACAAACTTCCCAAGATTTAAATTGTAAATGAAGTCTTTTTTGACCAATTAGGCTTTTTTATTTGGTATGTTTGCTCTGAAAGCACTGTCAAACAAATAACGATAAACCTTAGGTTGTATTGCTTGGGTAAATGTTATAACTGTTCAAATATAAATATGCAATTCCTGAAGTTTCAATACGTTTTGGTAAATAAGGTCATCACTTAACATTCTGATTATTAAAGTATTACGTGTGACAGAAATAATTGAATTTCCTTGTCAATTGCATCATAATGAAATCTCCCATCAGATTGTTAACAATGCCCATCTCTGAGATTTTTGTCATGTATAGTTAATTGTTCTGATGCTCTTACAAAACGTGTTTCATCTTCAAAGAGATTTATCAAAAGGACTTTTAGAACACATACAGGTACTTGACTTCTTTAAGATCATAAAATTAGAATGCATAAAAATTTCTACAACTAACTACAAGCTGCATTCAAACTGAACAAGAATTAGTAATATGGGACTAAGTAAATTAAGGAAGAAGAGCATAGTGTTTGTGACTTTTGTTTGAAACATTGCTGGTTCTCTAATGTTTACTCTTCCAGATTTTTTTTACGTTTATTTCTTATTTATTTATTTATTTATTTTTAATTTTTTTTTTCAACGTTTATTTATTTTTGGGACAGAAAGAGACAGAGCATGAACGGGGGAGGGGCAGACAGAGAGGGAGACACAGAATCGGAAACAGGCTCCAGGCTCTGAGCCATCAGCCCAGAGCCTGACGCGGGGCTCGAACTCCCGGACCGCGAGATCGTGACCTGGCTGAAGTCGGACGCTTAACCGGCTGCGCCACCCAGGCGCCCCTCTTATTTATTTTTGAAAAAGATACAGAGAGCAAGTTGGGGGGGGGGGCAGAGAGAGAAGGAAACAGAATCCGAAACAAGCTCCATACTGTCAGCGCAGAGCCCAATGTGGGGCTCAAACTCACAAACCCTGAGATCATGACGTGAGCCAAAATCAAGAGCCAGAGGCTTAACCAACTGAGCCACCCAGGGGCCCCTCTTCCTCCAGATTAAGGAAATTTTCTCTTAAGATATCTATGACTTACAGAAATAAGATAAAGTATTCCTCTGTGAACGAATTGAAGTGTTTAAATTTTCTCTCTACCCGAACCCTCTGAAATTCAAACTCTTGTTGAGTGTTCTTTCTTTTGTGGCAATCATGGGCATTTGCATAAATTCAATAAGAATCTGTTCTCCTTGTAACAGGACACCATTGGAAATACTGGTTATTTTACCAAGGCTTTGACTGGAATGTCCTATTTGAGAGACACGCATCGACAGATATGACTAGACAGCTTTAAGGAACTAAGATTGACTTCAGGAAACATGGAGCCATAAAGCCCCTTGGAAATGGTTGGCCTGTTACCTTGATTACAGAGTTCCCAGTAGCCTTACCAGGTGAGTAAAGAATGTCACTTCCTGGCAGGTGCAGGAACCTTAGGATGTTTGGGGACCTCAAGAAGAGGAATACACCCAAATCTACAGGTATTACAGGCATGTTGGATGGCAAGTATTATAAAAGTTCCAGCAAAGCAAATTTTAGGAGACTTCTATAATCAATCACAATTATTGCTAAGCTTATGTAAATAATTAGGCTAAGTTTGTTAAAATCGTTTTACAAATGAATTAGTCTTTGGCTATCTCTGGAAATGAGGCTTATTACAGAGAGGAAAATCATGTTTCAATAACGCATCTTTGTAGATAAAGACAATAGTGCTTTGTTAAATTATTCACTTGCGGCCGGGTTAATTCATAAATGTCTAAATGAATATGCAAACCATATCCTCCCTAAACCCGATCTGGCAGTTACTAAAAACCTACCCCATATAAACCCAGGAGACTGGGTTTATTTAAAGACTTGAAAGCCTAATACAGGGCGCCTGGGTGGCTCAGTCGGTTGGGCATCCGACTTCAGCTCAGGTCATGATCTCACAGCCCGTGAGTTCAAGCCCCGCTTCGGGCTCTGTGCTGGCAGCTCAGAGCCTGGAGCCCACTTCGGATTCTGTGTCTCCCTCTCTCCCTCTGCCCCCTCGCTGCTTGTGTTCTGTCTCTCTTTGTATCAAAAATAGAATAAAACATTTTTTTAAAAATTAAAAAAAAAAAAAAGAAGGAAAGTCTAATACAGTAGGGGACTTATCTCCAAAATGGAAAGGCCCCTACCGCATCATACCATTTCCTCCCACTGCAGTAAAATTAGAACGACGTTCGTCACGGACTCATATATCAAGAATTAAACCTGTACCTTCCTCGCAGGAATCTAACATGCCAGCTGACGTGCCGTATTATTCCTGTGAACCTGTGGAAGATCTCAAATTTCTCTTCAAACGGCAATAAAGGGCTGGAGGAAAGTTTTAGTTAAGTATCAAAGGTCTTTGTACTCGGGCTTCTTTTCCTTCTTTTGTCATCTTTTCTTGTACGTCTCCCTGCCTGGTGCCAATAGTCCTTCCCTGCCATAACTTCTAGCTGATAGATGATCTTTTCTACTCAAGGAGGTTCATATATGTTGGGTTGGCTGTCTCTGCCTTTGATAGCTCCTATATATGTATGGTTTGCCAACTGACCAACGCTGACCCATTCATAGGTAGGGACATCTCCACGCCCCTGCAAACTTAAAGATTTAAGGGTCAAAACTGCTCAGGGGGAACTGATGTGGGAAACAAAGGCAGAGGGAAATGGTAGATCAAATTAAGTTTCTTTATAACGTGCAGCCCATTGATAAATACTTGAGGCTGGCAGACTAGAACATTCCTCCAGGAACTCCCCACCGTCTAAATGTTAATGCTCTGCTGGAGGGAAACGCAACTTTAGCTTGACAATAGCCAGGCCTCCGGTATCCTGAGACTCTTCTTTAACTTATGAAAATCTCACTGGAAACTTCCCCTGGACTTTACCTTATGTAATCAGTATCTCCTCACAAGCCCAGGGTGGCTCTTCCTGCCCATGGGTCTTGTCCCTGTGCTTTAATAAAACCACCTTTGTGCACTGAAGATGTCTCAAGAATTCTTCCTTGGCCATTGGCTCCCAACCCCAACATTTCCACATCAGTAACCATCACATTTGCCATTTTAGTATTTTTAACGGTGTTTTGTGTTTGTAAAAGAAGTGACGTTTTGGTAAAAAAAAAAAAAAGTTTAAATTAATCTTCCACAAAATGGAGCCATTCTGAATATTATTAATTGCATTACAAAATAATGTAATTATGCACTACAAAGTGAAGGCAAGTTTAAGAAATTATGTCTTTTAGGTGCGTTTGGATAATACGAGTCTACAATTCTTTCCTGGCCTAAATCGTTGTTTTTTAAACTCATTTTCTTCTGGATCTTTCTTTTGCTCTATACCAAGTAGGCCCAGCTCCAAAATAGAAATAATAATTCTTTTTTTTTTTTTTTAATTTTTTTTTTCAACGTTTTTATTTATTTTTGGGACAGAGAGAGACAGAGCATGAACGGGGGAGGGGCAGAGAGAGAGGGAGACACAGAATTGGAAACAGGCTCCAGGCTCCGAGCCATCAGCCCAGAGCCTGACGCGGGGCTCGAACTCACAGACCGCGAGATCGTGACCTGGCTGAAGTCGGATGCTTAACTGACTGCGCCACCCAGGCGCCCCGAAATAATAATTCTTAAAAAGGATAGAATTTTAGGGGCGCCTGGGTGGCTCAGTTGGTTACACTTCCGACTTCGGCTGGGGTTATGATTTCGCGGTTCATGAGTTCGAGCCCCACATCGGAATCTCTGCTATCAGTGCAGAAACCACTACGGGTCCTGTCTCCCTTTCTCTCTGTCCCTCCTCCTCTCTCTCTCTCTCTCTCTCTCAGAAACAAATAAACATTTACCAAAAAAAAAAAAAAAAAGGATAGAAGTGGAGAAGAGCCCTGAGTAGAATCCAGTCCAACCATGTTAGTTTAGAGGTAAAGACACTTAACTCCAGCGAGGTTAGCTTTTTGTCTCACACAACACAGGTGGGAATTGGCAGAGGAAAACTAAAGAATTAGTTTTCTGAGTCGCATTACCTATCAGGGAAACCATGGCAGAGGAAGGCGGTGGGATATTTTATTGTCATTTTTTTGGTTGTCAGAACACACCTAGAGCATCTTAAAATGTAGAAACTTAAGCAGTTTACATTTGCGATGAGAATTTTGCTACCATTTTGAAATACCTACCCTCGGGGAAATGGGAGGTGAAAACAAATGTATCCAAAAAATGCAACTGGGCAAATAATCAAGTGCACTTGTTGTCTTTCTGGCCCCTTGCATTTTATCCTGCGGCCTTAAAAATCTACTTTTCATAATTGTATTGGCTACATCGATTCACGGCCATGATAAGGCTTTCCATGAACACCATGCTTCACATGTTCTCATCTGTTTAAAGCACAGTGCCTCTGCTCCCCAACCCGCAGCCTTTTTTTTTTTTTTTCTCATCAGGATCGCACGTTCGTGTGTTTCGTTATTGAAGCTCAGACAGAGAGAAGAGATGTAATTGAGGTCCGTCCTAGAGAAGAGCTCAGAAAAATATGCATTTCCTTTTTTTTTTTTTTTTTTTTTTTTTTTTTTGGTCCCTCATCTTTCCCCTGCAAGGAATGGGGATAGTTTGTGGCACACAGTCTGATACACAGCTGGTGAATTGTTTAGCTCTCCGCGTGTAGCCTGACCTGTACCGACAACCGGAGCTGGGGCCGGGGCACAGAGCTCCTGTCGTAGCTGCGTGCCGGAAATGCACAAAGCTGAGAAAAAGGATAAAAATGTCCAAGTATCGAATATTGAAATTCTTTTCTGTCAATCGGCTTCATACATGGGAAATCTTACATTTTCTTTATCTACTTAACGACCACTTCCAACTGATTCATCGGGGGTGTTTGCTGTCTTCCACTTGGAATAAAAAATGAAGCACTGGGTGTTATATATGTGATGCATCACTGGAATCTACTCCTGGGGCCGAGACGACACGGTGTGTTAACGAACTTGAGAATAAAAAAAAAAAAAAAAAAAAAAAAAAAAAAAAAAAAAAAAAAAGACAACTGCTAAAACAGCCTTGACATTAAAAAAAAAAAGACAAGCCCAATATGATAAAGTTCAGATTTATAAAATCTGAAACAATCAAACAAAAATGAAGCATCACAATAAACCTGTTATCAGAGATTTTTACTTCTCCTTGTTAACAACACAGCAAACGAACACACAAATTCACCTTCTATTTCTAGGCCACTGGAGAGTGATCGTTGTTCAAAATGATAATCCAAAAATGTACCACATGGTCAAGCATGAAAGAAGCTCTTTTGGTTTTTTATTAATCTAATTCAGTTGAATTTGGTTTTATTAATTCAACCACGAGAAACAATATTCTTTAGAATATTTTTATTAAGCAAAAATGTGAACAAAAATAAATTTACCTACGTTTCATCAGAAAATTGATTCAGTCCTGACATCCTATTTCCTGGGCATTTCCGTTCAGGCTTCATAATTTAGTATCTAGCCCCAAAGTCACCTTTGAGACATGGCATTTTAAAAATCTCATTCCTGGGGCGCCTGGGTGTCTCAGTCAGTTGGGCGTCCGACTTCGGCTCAGGTCATGATCTCACAGTTCATGGGTTCGAGCCCCGCGTGGGGCTCTGTGCTGACAGCTCAGAGCCTGGAACCTGTTTCAGATTCTGTCTCTCTGCCCCTCCCCAGTTCATGCTCTGCCTCTGTCTCCAGAATAAATAAACATCAAAGAAAAAATTTTTTTTAATTTCATTCCTAAAAATTTCAAAGAAACATATTTTTTCTTAGTAGGAAAAACATTTTCAATTCTTCCCTATTTCTCGGCTGTGATATCAAATACCGACGTTTTTGGATAAAATAATGCATTCAGTAAGAGATCTACACCCCTCATTAATGACTGCTTCATTTTCTGGCCTGAATCCTGTTTGTTGCTCTCCTGTATTCAGTTTTCTTAGGAATATATGAGCTCTTTGTTAAGAACCTTCTGCAAATGAATAGCAGGGAACATTTTGTAGTCTCTCTACTATTATACAAAATGCCACATAATAATAATCACAATTATCTTCCTCCTTTCATTAAACATTCCACTAAGTCTATTCAGGCTCAAGTACTTTTGTTAAGTAACATTCACCATTTGTTCTCATTTTTAATACAAAAAGGGTTGGCCATAATTGCAGCCTTGCGTACCAAACCGATGTTTTATAAGAGATGCACCATCTTTGGGTTTTCGGGTTTCCGGGTTTCCGATCGTGGAAACCAGTGAAAAATAAAGGAACTGCACCACATTTAAAAAATCAATACCTTCACGGAGATTTCCTTTATAAATGTAAATTGCCCTTACAAAAGGGTAACTTCTACTCTGTTGGTAGAGCTTCTGCTGTGTCTGCTCTTTCTCAAAATAATCAGCTCAAAATAATCCTTATGTCAAAGAGGCACCTTTTGGGGTGATATATTCTGCTACACTTCACTACCTTGGTTCAGTTTGTTTTGTTTTTGTGACTAAGATGGGAAGCCATTTGTAGGGTTTTGAACCGAGGAGAGAGGTGGTGATTTGACTTCTATTTTAAATATGAATCACCCTGGGGCGCCTGGGTGGCTCAGTGGTTTAAGCATCGGACGCTAGGTTTTGGGTCAGGTTTGTGAGTTCGAGCCCAGCGTCGGGCTCTGTAGTGTGTCAGTGCAGAGCCTGCTTGGGATTCTCTCTGTCTCTGCCCCTTGTTCTCTCTCTCTCTCTCAAAATAAATGAATAAACTTAAAAAATATTTTAAATATGAATCACTCTGGCTGCTGGGTTGAGAAAAGATTTTAGGGGACAGGAATGGAGGCAGAAAGTAAGGAGAAGCGGTCTGCGATTGCAATAATCCAGGTGAGAGATGATGGTGATTTGGAACAGTGCAAAGTGGTTGGATTCGGAGTATATTTTGAAGAAGCAAAACTGGCTGTAGAATGTAAGAGAAATAAACATGTCAAAGATTGCCAAATGCTCTACACATTTTGAAGTTGTTCCTCACTTGAAATATTAGAAACATTTCTAAAAAGTTATGCCTATAGCTCACTGACATTTGAAATCTGTAAGAGTTATTTATTATTTACAAGAAACACACAGTGAATCTGTAAGAAAAAGACTTTAAATAATTTATTCACTCCCTGATTTCTGTTTCTGGTGTTATTTGTTTACATGAGAAGTGAGGGAGATGATTCATTTCCAGAAACACCTATTAAAAGCTGTGCTATCTAGGGGTGCCTGGGTGGCTCAGTTCGTTAAGTGTCCGACTTTGGCTTAGGTCATGATCTAACAGTTCGTGAGTTCGAGCCCTGCATTGGGCTCTGTGCAGACAGCTCAGAGCCTGGATCCTGCTTCAGATTCCCTGTCTCCCTGTCTCTGCCCTCCCTCCCTTGCTCACACTCCGTTTCTGTCTCTCTCTCTCAAAAAGAAACATTGAGTTTTTTTTTTTTAAAGTTGTGCTATCTAGTTAACAGTAGGTTTACAACCTAATGGAAAAATATATGAATCCCCCCACCCCCATAATGGAGTCCCAAACCCTTGGACACTTCTCTTCCTGATTCCTCCCTCCAGTTTTGCGGGCTTATTTTCCCAGGCTTTGCCATGAGCATGTGCCAAAGAACAAAGGAGGGACTGAAAGTCTCTGCATCACCTTAGGGAATGCACATTTGATCCAATCAGACTACTTTTTGCCTTACATGGGCAAATGCAATGTCTGGGTAAGGCTGTAACCTCTGTGGTACTCAGCCAATGAGGAATCAGGGGAGGGACTTCTTGCTAGGAGATAAATTGCCTGCTGTAACTGCCCCGGGTGTGCCTGTCCATCAGACATCTGCTCTTGCAAGAACGTTGACTAAAGCCTTGCTTCACTGTGCTCCCAGTCTCCGCGTCCCTCCTTTGATTGGGTCAGTGGACTTATTTCTCAGAGTTTATATATGTCGTTGAAGGGGCACCTGGCTGGCTCAGTCTGTGGAAGATGTGACTCTTGGTCTCAGGGTCGTGAGTTCGAGCCCCATATTGGGAGTAGAGATTACTATATATATATATATATATATATATACACACACACACATATATATATGTATACATATATGTATGTATACATATATATGTATATATACATGTATATGTATATATATACACATATACACATACACACACATATACATATATACATATATATGTATATGTATACATATACATATGTATATATGTATATGTATATATGTATATGTGTATGTATATGTATATGTATATATACATATATGTATATATGTATACATATATATGTATGCATATATATGTATGTATACATATATATATATGTCATTGAATTTTCTCAAATCAGGATATACCCCATTTTTCATCAAATGCAAGATCCAGTTATTTTTCTCTAGCTTTACTGAGGTATGATGGACCAAAATTGTATATATTTAGGTTGTACAATGTGGTTTTTAAAAAGATAATACAACCCGATGATTTAATATACATATACACTGTGAAGTGGTTACCACAATGATGTTAACTGATACATCCATCACTTCATAGAGTTATCATTTTTTTGTCTGTGTGGCGAGAATACTTAATTAAGATCTGTTTACTTATCAAATTTCTGGTATACAGTGTGGTATTGTTAACTAGAGTCACCATAGTGTACATTAGATCTTGAAACCATTCATCGTGTAAGTGGAAATTTGTAGCCTTTGACTCACATCTTCCTATATCCCCCACTCCCCAGACTCTGGCATCCACCGTTCCACTGTCTGGTTCCACGAGTTCAACTTTTTAAAGTTCCAGATGTAAGTAAGATCGTAGGATATTTGTCTTTGTGTGTCAGACTTAACTTTACTTCGCATAATGCCCTCCAGCTTCACCCATGCAGTAGCATAAGTCAGAATTTCCTTCTTTTCGTAACGTTGAATGATATTCCATTTTTTACATAGATCACACTTTCATGATCTCTTCCTCCATTGACAAACATTTAGGTTCTGTTCAGGTCTTGGCTATTGTGAATAATTCTTTAGTGAATGTGGGGGTGTAGATATCTCTTAGAGATTTTTAAAAAAAAAATTTTAAGTTTATTTATGAAAAAAACATTTTTTTCTAATGTTTCTTTATTTTGGAGACAGAGAAAGACAGAGCATGAACGGGGGAGGGGCAGAGAGAGGGAGACACAGAATCTGAAACATGCTCCAGGCTCCGAGCTGTCTGCACAGAGCCCGACGCGGGGCTCGAACTCACGGACTGTGAGATCGTGACCCGAGCCGCTTAACTGATTGAGCCACCCAGGCACCCCGTTGTTTATTTATTTTGGAGAGAGAGACAAAGAGAGAGAGAGACAGAGCATGAGTGGGGGAGGGGCAGAGAGACAGGGACACAGAATCCTAAGCAGGCTCCAGGCCCTGAGCTGTCAGCACAGAGCCGCACGCAGGGCTTGAACTCCTCGTGAGATCATGACCTGAGCCAAAGTCGGACGTAACTGACTGAGCCACTCACGCACCCCATCTTTCAGATGGTGATTTTATTTCCTTTGGATATAACCCAGATGGGGGATTGCTAGATCATATGGTAGTTTTCTTGTTAAGGTTTTGAGGAACTTCCTTACTGCTTTCATAATGGCTGTACCAATGTAAGGTGCCTTTTCTTTTTTTTTTTTGAAGTTTATTTATTTTTTTACAGAGAGAGCACGAGTGGGGGAGGGGCAGAGGGAGAGGGGGAGACAGAGAGAATCCCAAACAGGCTCCATACTGTCAGCGCAGAGCCCAATGCGGGACTTGAACTCACAAACCATGATCATGACCCAAGCTGAAATCAAAAGTTGGAGGCTTAACCCACTGAGCCACCCAGGTGCTGGAGTGTAAGGTACTAATTTCTTCAATACGTTTTGAAAATAAGGAATATTTTTCTTTTTGTAAATTAAAAAAAATTTTTTTTTACTGTTTATTTATTTTTGAAAGAGAGACAGAGCTTGAGCAGGAGAGGGGCAGAGAGAGAGGGAGGCACAGAATCCGAGGCAGGCTCCGGGCTCTGACCTGTCAGCACAGAGCTCGATGTGGGGCTGGAACCCATGAACTGTGAGATCATGACCTGAGCCGAAGTTGGACCCTTAACCGACTGAGCCACCCAGGCGCCCCAAGAATATTTTTCTCGAATGGAGTTATAGAAGTCTGTTCCCAACAGCAGAGCATCAATTCAAGCATATCCACGTTTTCCGTAAGGTGGCACAGAGGGAGTCTAGCTGGCTGCTTAGCATGTCTATTCATGGTGGCGGGAGGAGGGAGAACCACAATGCATTACAGCCTCTACTTATCGGGGGCTTGAGGGGTAATGTTCACAGTGAAATATGTGATAGATAAAAGTCTCTTTTGGTATAAAGGAAGCATAAAGGATTGAATTATCTTAATGGCTAGGGTAATCCAGTTATAAAATCAGATGCATCCACTGCTTTTATAGGGATAGGGCTGTAAAGAAAAACCGCGATGAATCACGGGAATCTACCCCCGAGACCAAGAGCACACTCTTATACACCGTATGCTAGCTAACTTGACAATAAATTATATTAAAATAAAGAAAAATAAATAAAAGAAAAATAAAGAAAAACTGAATGGCACCAGAGAAATGGACATATGGCTACACACTGACTCTCTTACTTTATTATATCTCTTTATCAATTATCACAACTTTTGTCCATTTTAATTTTTCCTCATGAGAGACATGTTTTACGTGGCCTTGATTATAGCTCATTGTTACATTTTAACTTGACACCGTCTTTTAAATGGGGTGTTTCCGACTTAAGAACCCCCTAGTCCAATTATAAACATACTCAGAAATCACCTCTTACGTGGGTTATTTTCCTGAAAATATTTTCCCAGGCGATTAATTTTATCCATTTGGTTTTGATTCTTTTATTTTTATTTTTTTAATGTTTATTTTTTTTTAGAGAGAGAGAGAGACAGAGTGTGAGCAGAGGAGGGGCAGAGAGAGAGGGAGACACAGAATCTGAAGCAGGCTCCAGGCTCTGAGCTGTCAGCACAGAGAGCCTGATGCGGGGCTCAAACTCACGAACTGCGAGATCATGACCTGAGCCGAAGTCAGAGGCTTCACTGACTGAGCCACCCAGGCACCCCAAGGAGATATCTATTTTTAAAAAATATAGAATGCAGGGAGGCCCAGTGGCTCAGTCGGTGAAGCCTCTGACTTTTGATCTAGGCTCAGGTCATGATCTAAAGATTTGTGAGATCGATCCCCGCACCTGGTTGTGTGCTGATGGCTCGGAGCCTGCTTGGGATTTTGTCTCTCCTTCTCTCTGCAACTCCCCCGTTTGTGCTCTCTCTCTCTCTCTCTCAAAGTAAATAAATAAATTAAAAAAAAAGAAATATATATATATACTAAATATAAAATACTTATATAATAAGTACTATACTATATATAAATATATACTAAATATATATTATATATATAAAAAAGCATATATACTTTTTTTAAGTTTATATATACATATATATATATAGAAAGAGAGAGAGAGAGAGAGAATGCATTTCAAACCACTAAAAGATTAACATTTTGTATTCTTAATTTCAATTTCAGCTAAATACATCCCGAGTTCCTGCCAGGTTTTACTCACACTAAGGTATATTCAAAAGCTGTTTCTCTGGGATTAGTCACATCTCACTGACTTCACTCACTGATTAACAGGCCGGGTAAAGGTCAGTTGCTTTCAAGCAGACCAATGAAGTATTTCCATGCATTTAACCAATTTCTCAAATTGTAATATGAAACCTGTCAAGGAAGGGTTATAGGTGGGAACCAAGACAGATTTCTTTAGTTTCAACCCACTACATTAAATTTCGCCTTACTTCAATTTTAGTTAGCTTCTTAATGCTGAAAGAATAACCAAAAAAATGTTAGGAGTTTTGGAGTTGGAAATAGTCACTTTAGGGGTGACTGGCTGGCTCAGTCGGTAGAGCATGAGACTCTTGGTATCGGGGTTGTGAGTTTGAGCCCCACGTTGGGTGTAGAGAACACTTAAAAAAAATAAAAAATTAAAGGGGTGCCTGGGTGGCTCAGTCAGTGAAGTATACTACTTCAGCTTAGGTCATGATCTCACAGTCCGTGAGTTCGAGCCCCTCGTCGGGCTCTGTGCTGACAGCTCGGAGCCTGGAGCCTGCTTCCGATTCTGTGTCTCCCTCTCTCTCTGCCCCTCCCCCGTTCATGCTCTGTCTCTCTCTCTCTCTCAAGATAAATAAACATTACATAAAAAAATATAAAATAAAATGAAATAAAGAACACAAACAAAAAAGCCAGTTGAGGACATTAATAGAAGTTCTCCTATTCCTTTAATAACATTTCTATGATTACAGCTTATATATACATTTTGTATTTTGTGAGCCTATTTTTTAAGACAATGTTTCTGAAGCCTTCATTTTTATATTAAGAAAACATTTCTGAAGGCTTTATTTTTATTTTATTTTTTTTAAGGAAACAGGAGACTAGATTTCCAAATACGCTCCTGTTTTTACCTTTTCTATATTACAAAGCTATATACTTTGTAATACTTGAAAAATCATTTTGCTGTGGACTTTAAAAATTGGCTAGTTTTTATATACGGATTCGGCTGATAATATGTTCCTAAAGGTATAGAATGGTTTAAATTTGTTTTGAAGTTCAGAAACTGAACATTACCTACGGACTGTGGCTGACCCATTATATTTTAATGTGCAAGCCTTTTAATGATAAATTTCCAAACCACTCTAGGGGAGTTACCATGGACACTAAGAGGCACTCCACTGCCAAATCAGATGGATAGGAAAATGGTTCTTTTAATACATTTCAGGTATCTGTAGACTTCCAGAACTGGTTCTGTCACAAATAAATGGGACTTCGCTTGAATTTATCAGAGATTTTCTGACAGCGTTTCAGCGACACATTTTTGTGTTTCTCTCTTCTGCGCTCTACCTCAGTCTATATTTTATCTTTGTGAAAGACCTTAGAGTGAAGACACAAGATCATTTCCTGAATGTTAGTTAGCTTTGACAATAAGGCCTGTGTTCAGGATTGGACCGGCAGATGAGGGAAGGAGAGATTTGCTTAGTCTGTCTCCTCTACAGGGAGAGCTACCAAATCTTGGGGAGACATCTTTCCGCCTATAACCTTTCATTTGGTAAGTGTCATCCTGCATGCGTTCTTGTTGTTGTGTTTTTGTGATTGTTGCTATACCTACTCTAAAATAATGAATTTACAATCTATTTATGCTCTTGGGAGGATCTTCTTTGATAGGATTTACAATGTCATCCAGTTGATAGACTTATGAAGCCGGTTCTACTCTGAAAAGGTTTGGCATGTGGAGGGAATATCTAAAATCTCTTTTAATAAAATGTTATCAAGTGAGTTTGGGGCAAAATAGGGTTGGCTCTCTCCTGATTACACAACAATTAGACATTTTTATGTATCATCAACTACGTCGGAAACATAATTAGATAAATTTACATTCACGTATTACAATGTTGCTTCCGTAAGAGTGTTCTCAACCTGATCTCTGGTGTTGACCTGACCAAGGGACAGTCAAAAATGTCTATGTTTTCCTCATTCTAGTCATTTACTTTTACCTTCAGACAATTTAATTTTTTTCCCCAAACTTTTATTGGTATTAGGCCTACACAAATTCACATCCATTTCTATCCACCACCCCGTGGTCTCTTCTTAGAGGTTAAGCCATTAAATATACATAATCCGGGGAAGTGTTATATAACATTATTCTTTGTCTCACCACACCAATTACCTTTATTTAGGTCACTTGTTCAGAATTTCACCTACATTGGCAAGACTTTTGTTTGTTTTCCTCTCTACAGCAAATGCCCAACAGATACATTAGGAAAATAGGCAGACAGCTGGTAAACAGAACCATTCCCTGCCTCAGGGCTGAGAAAGCAATTCGCCAAATCCATCTTTCCCTAGTTTGATTCACATCATCACTATTTGCAAATCTTCTGCTTTTGTTCTTTACGGATTTGAGCATCCCTAGTGTATACAAGTAGCTGAAACCAAACTTGCACTTCACCAGTTTCGGTATTAGTTGAAAGGGTTCTCTTTTACTAATGTCTAAGGCATGGTTTCTTGGTTTGGATTGATTCATCTTCCTTTTATTTTTATTTTGTTTTTATAAAGTTTTTAAAAAAAATGTTTGTTTTTGAGAGAGAGAGAGAGAGAGAGAGAGAGAGGAGGAGGGGCAGAGAGAGGGGGACAAAGGATCCTAAGCGGACACTCTCAGCAGGGGGCCATGAGGGGCTCAAACTCAGGAAATGGAGGTCATGACCTGAACCGATGTCCTATGCTCAATGGACTGAGCCACACAGACGCCCCTTTTCCTTTTATTTTTAATTACATCATATAACTCCCATTTAAAAGATTATTATGGGGCGCCTGGCTGGCTCCTGACCTCAGGGTTGTGAGTTTGAGCCCCATGTTGGATGTAGAGATTATTTAAAAATAAAATCTTTTAAAAAATAGATAAAGAAAAAGAGAAGATAATTATTATAAAGACTGTAAACAATGTATTTCCTAATATGCTGAATCATGAATTTTCAGCATCAGTCTTAATATAATATTAGAATTTTCAAAATAAAATTGCTATTAATTTTTTTGGTTTGGATGAAGTCAGAATCACAGTTATGGAAATACAATACCCAGTTACGGAAATCTTTACCAGGTGTTGAGGAAACTGGCAATCTCATGCAAAAGAGGAGAAAAGCCAGGGCCAGCCGTGTCCAGCCATGACTGTAAATTACATTAGACTAGGGTGATAAGGTGATGTTCCAGAGTCAAGAGCAGCAAGACATCATGATGGCAGTGACAACCATAATTCCTGGACCCTCACTATGTTTCGGGCTTTATATTTGTAACGTAGTTCTCCCTTTCAATACTAATGACAACAATGGGATAGGTATGTGCCCAAATCCACATTTTATGGATTTGTTATTCAATCAACAAATATTAACAGAGTAATAATAATGTACCAGGCCCTGGGGCTGTCATAGTAAACAAGATTCTTGTCTTCATGGAGCTTGTGATCTGGTGGTCATGAGCCACTTACCTGAGTCTTAGAGAGGTTGCATAAGTAACTCAAGATCAGTCTGTGTGGCTGCGTATCCACACATTTACCTTCTACTTTATATGAATGATGGCGGTGAGGTAGTAATCAGAAAGTAGGTAATAGTCATAGGAAACATTGTGCCAGAGATCAAAGCCAGCTGGGCACTAGGTAAGCAAGTAGGGTTCCAGAACATTATTGCTGAAAGTCAGAGCAAGAGACTGTTCTGTGTACTAAGGAAATGATCAGAAAACCAAGTAGTCAAATGGGACAATGAGTGTATTTAAAAAAAAAAAAAATGTTTTTAATCTTTATTTATTTTTGAGAGAGAGAGAGAGTCAAAGTGCAAGCAGGGGAGGAACAGAGAAAGAAGGAGACACAGAATCTGAAGCAGGCTCCAGGCTCCGGGCTATCAGCACAGAGCCTGAGGTGGGGCTTAAACTCGCAAACTGCAAGTTCATGGCCTGAGCTGAAGTCGGACACTTAACCGACTGAGCCACCCTGGCTCCCCAACAGAGAGTGCCTTTTAATGTATACCAAACCATTATTAGAGTTCAGTGGTTCACAACTGGAGATAAAAAACAATACAAATGCATGAATAAAAAAATCTGGACATTCTCAGTGCTCCTTGTAGGCTGTTTTCTCTCTCTCTTTTTTAATGTTTATTTCGGAGAGAGAGAGAGACAGAGTGTGAGCAGGTGAGGGGCAGAGACAGAAGGAGACACAGAATCCGAAACAGGCTCCAGGCTCTGAACTGTCAGCACAGGGCCTGGAGGCAGAGCTCCAACTCACCAACTGTGAGATCATGACTTGAGCTGAAGTCGAGCGCTTAACCAACTAAGCCACCCAGGCGCTCTGTCTCTCTCTCTCTCTCTCTCTCTCTCTCTCTCTCTCTCTCTCTCTCTTTTAATCTTTATTTTAAGTAGGCTCCACACCCAGCATGGGGCTTGAACTCACAACCCTGAGATCGTGTTCTGCCAACTGAGCCAGCCAGGTGTCCTGGCTCTTTGTTCTCTCATCTGTAGCTTGTTAGTTTTCATAGGGATTTCTCCTAGACCTTCTCACTTACTATACTCTCCCTGGGTGATTCTGTCTATTTCATGTGGTTTCAAAAGCTGATGACTTTCAAACCTAATCTCTGGCTCAGATCCCTCTCCTTCTTCAACATATGCAATTGCCTATTTTCTATCTTTATGTGGATACCTTATAGGCTGCTCAAATTCTCCATGTTCCAAACTGACCTCATCGTGTCCACCTTCTCTGCATAGAACCTATGGCCCTTATTTCTCTGTCTCACTGAGCAATGCTACCATCCATTCAGCTGCTCAAGCCATAAACCTAAGAACTGTCCTTGGTTCCTGCTTCTCCTTAACCCTTACATCCAATCATCAACTCCTATCAAAGATAACTTATAGGGGCGCCTGGGTGGCTCAGTCAGTTAAACGGCCAACTTCGGCTCAGGTCATGATCTCGAGGTCCGTGAGTTCGAGCCCCGCGTCGGGCTCTGTGCTGACAGCTCAGAGCCTGGAGCCTGTTTCAGATTCTGTGTCTTCCTCTCCCTGACCCTCCCCCATTCATGCTTTGTCTCTCTCTGTCTCAAAAATAAATAAACGTTAAAAAAAATAAAAAGATAACTTATAATCTTTCTCAAATAATTCACATCTCTTCATCTCCAATATCTTCTCACTGGTCTAAGCAATGTTGTCTTTCTTCCAAACTACTGAAGAAAGCCTTTTGTAACTGGTGTCCAGGCCTTTAGTCTTGCCTGCTCTCCAATATTTTCTGGGCACTAAAAAATATTTTTTGGTAAGCTAAAAATTTGATCCTATTATTTTCTTTCTTAAAACCCTTCAATGGTTCCACATTGCCTTTTGGGATAAAATCCAAAGTCTTTATTATGATCTACATGGCCCAGAGAGATTTGGACCCCCTAGACTATTTTAGTCTCATTCAGATTTGGACCCCATATACCGTTTCAGTGCCAGTGCCCCCTGGCACTTTTATTCTAGCCATTCTGAATAGCCTTCATTTCCCTGAGTGGGTTTGCTATCTTTTGCCTCCTGCCCTTTGCATAGGCTCTTCTGTCTCTGTGCCTCGTTAACTCCTGCCAATTGTTGAGCTCTTAGCTTAGATATTATGTCCTCCAGAGAGCATTCCCGGACTCCCAAATCCAGTGAGGTGCACCTTCTTTATGTTCCCTTAACACTTTGTATTTCCTCCATCACAGAACTTACTGCTCTGTAATTGTACCTTTATCCTGTTTTCTGACTACACTGTACATTCCATGAAGGCAGGAACATTGCTGCCTGTTGACCATTGTATCTCTACAAACTAACACAGTGTTCAATTCATACTAGTTGCTCACAAGCAAAAGCTAAATAAAGGAAAGATCAAAGAGGGGCACGCGGCTGGCTCGGTCAGTTAAGCTTCTGTATCCAGCTCTTGATTTCAGCTCAGGTCATGATCTCATGGTTCATGGGATCTAGCCCAGCATCAGGGTCTGCACTGACAGCAAGGAACCTGCTTGGGATTCTCTATCTCTCCCTCTCTCTCTGCCCCTCCCCTGCTTACTCTCTCTTCCTCAAAATAAATAAATAAACTTAAAAAAAAAAAAGAGGAGGGGCGCCTGGGTGGCTCAGTCGGTTGAGCGTCCGACTTCGGCTCAGGTCATGATCGCACAGTTCGTGGGTTCGAGCCCCGCGTCGGGCTCTGTGCTGACAACTGGGAGCCTGGATCCTGCTTCGGATTCTGTGTCTCCCTCTCTCTCTGCCCTTCCCCCATTCACACGCTGTCTCTGTGTCTCTCAAAAATGAATAAACGTTAAAAATTTTTTTTAAAAAATAAAAATTAAAAAAAATTAAAAAATAAAAAAAGGAAAGATCAAAGAAATCAGCATTATCAATTTTGGAGGCCATGGCATAATCTCTCTAGTTTGAAGCTTTTTGCATAAATTTATCAAGTGCATGAGTTAGAAGGGGTTCAAGAAATCACTTTGTTCAACTTCCCACTCAATGTAAAAACTGTACGACATCGTGCCTTAAAGACAGCCCTTTATCCCCTCTATATGAACAGTTCTAGAGGTGAAGAACACACTGATTTTCAAGAAAGTTACTCCTATTGATGACTAATTGTTTTTTTTTTTAATTTTCCTCATTGTAAGCACTTCCCTATTACAGCTTCCATCCATAGTTAAAGTTCTGCCTTCTTGAGCAACTCAAAATTAATCTTTTCCTTTTTCCATATAAGAACGCTTCCAAGAAGATGAAGGTCATTATTATGTACTTTCTAAACCATTAATTTTCAAGATTTAATGTACAACAGAATTGCCTGGGGAACATGCAAAAAATGTAGATCTCCTGGTCCTATCCCCAGAGACTCTGATTCAATAAGTCTGGGATTGAGCTCAGGAATCTGAAATTTTAACAAGTATCCCAGAGAATTCTGATACGGATAGTCCATAGACTACTTGTCAAGAGACACTGCCTAGGAAAATGTATTTTTAAAAATTTCCAATAAATGGTGTTTGTAAGACTTGGTCTTCAAAGTCACTAGGTATTTGTGTCTATTCTCTTCAAGTGTAGCCCCCATGCTAGAACCAAATATTCAGGTATATTTTTAAATTTTTTTTTACACTTATTTATTTTTGAGAGAGAGAAAGAGAGAGCGGGGGAAGGGCAGAGAGAGAGGGAGCCACAGAATCCGAAGCAGGCGCCAGGCTCCGAGCTCTCAGCACAGAGCCCGACGCGGGGCTCGAACCCACGAACTGTGAGATCACGACCTGAGCCGAAGTCGGACGCCCAACCGACTGAGCCTCCCGGGCGCCCCGGGTGTATTTTGATTAATTAGAAGTGGAGCGAAGATATTATCTCCATTAACCTGCTTTCTGTACCTTCTGAAACTGTTCACGTGTCACATTATTGACTGTGGTTTTGTTGTTAGCTAAAACCCGTTAGGGCGGGAATGGATTACAGGGAATGGATAACCTGAAGGTCACAGATGAGAAAGAAAGAGAAAGGGGCACCTGGATGGCTCGGCCGGTCAAGCGTCTGCATCTGGCTCTCGATTTCAACTCGGGTCATGATCTTACGGTTCGTGGGATCGAACCCCGCGTTGGGCTCCGCGCTGACAGTGAGGCGCTGGCTTGGGATTCGCTCTCCCTCTCTGCACCTCCTCTGCTCACTCTCTTTCCGTCAAAAACAAACACGTAAACGTTAACAAAAAATGACAGAGGGAATAGGTGAGACGACAGTAGATAAAGGCATGTCCTGAAGAGGGGCAGCCATATATAGTATCCCGCTAAAGGTGGCACACTGACTTCTGGGTAAGTCCACTTCCCCTGAGCCCCTGAGATGTCCCCCTGCCAGCCTTTTGCGGGAACTGCTGCCCCCGGTCACCTCCTGATCCTCTCTCTGGAGTCTCAGCAGATTAACAATCTGCTTTACGTCTTATTAGAAAGCTGTCCTTCTTGTCCAGCTGCCCAACCTCTTAACCCACAATAAGGATCACTATTCTGTAAGCAGCCCTGCCACATCAGAAGGAACTGGAACCTTGGCACACTTCTTCGGAAACATTTTTGATATCTCACAGACTACCGAGGGTACCTTGGCATATTTGTAAAAGATGATCTAAAACTCTAAATATAGCTATGAGCACAATTCTCCCACATGCATACAATTTGAATAGGTCTGGCAAGATGCTTTTAAGCTCATAAAAGTGTCATAGAATGTTATGAATTGGCTTTACATGCTTCAGTACACCCGGTGTACAGATTAGCACTTTCTGTTATGACACCCAGGCTCTGTGCTCTCTACTCCAAACAGCAGGAGAAATTTATGAGCCAGAAAACCTTTCTCGGATTTGGCCTTAGGGCAGTAAGCGGTGGAATTTAGCTGCTCACAAGGCTGGAGTCTGAGGCTCCCAGAAATCCAGGGGGGGAACCGTCACATTGGGTGAAATTAGTTGTTAGCGTCTTCAGATAGAACTGGAAGTCTGAAAGGGACTTGGGGTTGCAAGCAACAAAACTTTGAAACATGGCAGCTTTGTGGAGAATGCAAGGATAGGGCCATGATCTCAACTATGATGTGAAGAGAGGCGAGTTTAGAATGTGAGTCTGAGAAAAAAAAGATCTTTCTTTCTTTTTTTTTTTTACATTTATTTATTTTTGAGCTACAGAGAGAGACAAAGCGCGAGCGGGAGCAGAGAGAGAGGGAGACACAGAATCCGAAGCAGGCTCCAGGCTCTGAGCTGTCAGCGCAGAGCCTGAGGCGGGGCTCGAGCCCACGAATCGTGAGATCATGACCTGAGCTGAAGTCGGAAGCCCAACCGACTGAGCCACCCAGGCGCCCCCAAAAGATCTTTCTACTGCAGAGGTTAGGATGAAGTGATTTCAATTCTCACATGCATATATGCATACCTCAAAAAGAGTTGGGACCAGACTCTTTTAATTTTTGAAAATTTGTTTTGAGAGAGAGAGCAAGGGCGAGTGGGGGAGACGGGCAGAGGGAGAGAGAGAATCTCCAACAGGCTCCAGGCTCAGCGTGGAGCCCACTGTGGGGCTCGATCCTATGACCCTGGGATCACGACCTGAACTGACATCAAGAGTTGGATGCTCAACCGACTGAGCCACCCAGGTGCCCCTGGACCAGAACTCGGTAATAACCAATTAGAGAAAAGCCCAGAACGTATTGAGAACAAAGTGAGCCGGAGGGGAGCCAGCTGATGAGAAGTTGAATAAAGGCTTTTTGGAAAAGCGATGCCTCAACTGAATCCTGAAAGATGAGTAGGCATTACCCAGAGGAAAGAGTTCGGGGAGTTCAACTCAGTCAAGGGGAGCGGCATGGTATGTGGCAGGAAATGTAGGTAACCGAGGAGGACTAGACCAGAGCATGAAGTACAAAGCCAGTGAGTGGTGAGAGATGAAGCTGGAAAGATAGGCAAGAGGCAAATCATGAAAGGCCCTGTATGCTACGCTAAGGCTGCTGGTAAGTGACCATTTTGGTAAGGTGCTCTGGCTGCAGTGTAGAGAATGGAAAGGACCAGAGAGAGGCAAGACCAGAAGGAGGGCGACTAGTTAGGAGGCTGCTATAATAGCTCAGGATGTTGTGACTAGGGTCTGAACGAAGAGGAAGCACTGGGGATGGCAGGAAGGGAATGGGTTTGAGTCTGAGAGAGACTGTTCAGACAGAGTTGTGTTGTCCTCGTTTTGTGTTGATCCACGCCTTAGTTTGACCCTGAGGTCAAAGTGGTGGATGTGGTGGCAGTAGAGAGAGGGTATGAAAATCATTCTGAAAACGTCCTTTGCAAAAGAAACATATTCTCTTCTCTGCTCAGCTTGCAAGGGTAACCATTTGCCGACGATTGGTCGCTTAGCCTATCGTGGAGGGTTAATAACTAATGTGGTTCAGCCTGCTCTGGGCAATTGTGCAATGGGAATAAAGCAAGCTAGGGTCAGAGCAGGGGAGAAAGGTTCTGCCAGCTGTCTCTTTTCCTCTCTCCAAATGCCCAAATACCCTCTGCGCAATCCCACAAAAAAAGAAACTTTCTGGGCCAGAAATCTGTTTATTTTACAAAGGAAGAGTCCGGAAGAGGTATGGAATGCATTTGACAATGATATTGACTTCAGTACGTACAGGAACAGTCAGAAGAAATAACTAGAATAAATGTTAAATTATTAGGACAATTATCACAGAAATTAAGTTTAAAACACTACAGGAAGTTTTAGGGGCACCTGGCTAGCTCAGTCGACAGAGCATGCAACTCTTGATCTCAGGGTTGTGAGTTCAAGCCCCAAGTTGGGTGTGGGGCCTGCTTTAAAAATAATACTAAGGAAAGTTTTAAAAATTATAGTCCAAAAGTTTAAAAAATTATAGTTCAATATATCCATTTAAAAATGAATCTTGTGGGGTGCCTGGCTGGCTCAGCCCTTGGAGCATGCGACGCTTTTTTTTTTTTTAAATGTTTATTTATGTTGAGAGAGAGAGAAAGAGAGAGAGAGAGAGAGAGAGAGAGAGAGAGAGAGAGATTGAGAGAATGGGGGAGGGGTAGAGACAGAGGGAGCAGAGAATCCGAGGCAGGCTCCACACTGCCCCTCAGAGCCAGATTTGGGGCTTGAACCCACCAACCTTGAGATCACAACCTGAGCCAAAGTTGGACGTTTCACCAACCGAGCCACTCAGGAGCCTTAAGTATGGGACTCTTGATCTCAGTGTTATGAGTTCAAGCCCCGTGCTGGACACAGGGCTTACTTAAAAAATAAATGAAAAAAATAAAAATGAATCTTGTTGTAAAAAGAAAACACAACAGAATAAACAGAATAAGCAGTATATCAGATTATGAAGTGTGGTTACACTAAAGCCATCATATAAAGCATGTTAATAAAACTGAACTCAGAATGCTTAATACTGAATAAATTAATCAGGAAGAGTTAGATGATAGATTATGCTTGAACAAGAATAGAAAAGATCCCAGGCTTAGATTATATAAATGTGACTATGTAATTATTCTTAACTATGGATGTGAAAGGAGACTTAAATATTAGATCAACACTAGATATCAATCAAATATCAAGGAAACAAGGAATAGAACGAATGATGTGATGGAAATAAATGTCTAATAGGTCTCCAAGTCTTGTTGAGTCCTCCTATAAAATCTCTCTTAAATTTGTCTCCTAAACATTTCTGACACCACTACCTTAGTCTTCCAGAATAGTTAAATCTCCTCTATACCAATTTTTTCCTGTTTAAACTCATCCAGTGTAATGATATCATATCCTCGTTGAGAAATTTGTCTAATAAATCCAACCAAAACATCTCTTTCTGACCTGAAGATCTTTTATAATCTAGTTCCATGCTACCTATGCAAGCTTATCTTTCATTCATTCCAACGTGCCCCCTATGGTCAGGCCATGCTGCGGCCTGTTCCTAAAACACGACATGCTCTGTTCTGTCTCTGTCCCTTCCTGAGGTGTAATACTCTATCTGCTCTGTCTGCCCCACTGTCCTTCATGGCTCAGATCAAATTCCAACCCTGCCATGAAGAGTTCCTTAACTTTCTTAGTTCTTTGATTTCCCATTACGATTATAAATGGAAACATATACCCTATAGATAATTTAACTATTATTTAACAGTGTATTATATGCAAGTCTTACTTCTTCAGCTACATTGTAAACTCATCAAGGGGATATAATTCAATATTACTTCAATTATCCCAATTGGGTCCAGGCCATTTTCATTCTAACATTTTCACTGATTTTGCTACAGTACATATTTGAACTCTAAGAACATGTTGATTTCTTTCTTTCCTTTCCTTTCCTTTCCTTTCCTTTCCTTTCTTTTTCCTTCCTCCCTCCCTCCCTCCTTCCCTCCCTCCCTCTTTTTCTTTCTTTCTTTCTTTCTTTCTTTCTTTCTTTCTTTCTTTCTTTCTTTCTTTCTTTCTTTCTAGTAGGCTCCACGCCCAACATGGGGCTTGAACTCACAACCTTGAGATCAACAGTCACTCTCTCCACTGGACCGAGCCAGCCAGGCACCCCAAACATGTTGATTTCTTACTTGTATGTACAAACATTTGATTCAGAATTACATTTCACTGACTGTTTTTGTTGAGAAAGCATATTAAGAGTGAATTCAATGAACCCAGTTTAAATCTTTGATCAATTTTCTATTAAATGCTATTAAAACATTTTAATATTTTTTGTATTTTTATTTTACTGAAACTTTAATCTTAAGCACTTTTTCCCATGTTCATTTTACAATGAATATTTATCAATTTTCACACTTTTATAGAGACATAATTGACATACAATGAAGTACACATAATGAAAGTGTGCAATTTGATAAGTTTGGACATATGTACACACTCATGCAGCCATCACCATGATGAACTTGGTGAATATACCATTCTCTCGTTCTGTGCTTTCTCTTTTCATTCCCTCAACAAGAATCTTTGTCTTTCAAAGAGCAGAGATTTATAATCTAGATAAGGTCAAATTTGTTAATTTTTTAATGGATTGTGTTATTGGTGTCACGTTTAAGACATCTTTCCCTAAAATCAAGGCCACAAATATTTCCTCCTATGTTTTATTTCAAGTTTTAGGTTTTACATTTAGGTCTGTGATTCACTGTTGGTTAGCGTTTATATGTGATGTGAGGTATGGATCTATGTTTGTCTTTTTTGCATATGAATATTTTTTATTTATTTATTTTTTTAAGTTTATTTTTGAGGGAGGGAGAGAGACAGATGCAAGTGGGGGAGGGGCAGAGAGGGAGGGACAGAGAGAATCCCAAGCAGGCTCTGCACTGTCAGCACAGAGCCTGATGTGGGTCTCAAACCCAGGAACTTCGATATTATGACCTGAGTGAAGTCAGATGCTTAACTGAATGAGCCACCCACGTGCCCCCGCATATGAATATTTAATTGTGCTAGCAGCATTTGTTGGAACTGTCTTGTTTTCCACTTATTTGCCTTTATAACATTGTCAAACGTCATTTGTCCGTATATATGAGTTTATTTCTGGACTTTCTATTCTGTGCCATTAATCTATTTCTCTGTTTTTTGTTTTTTTTTTAATTTTCTTTTTTTTGAACGTTTATTTATTTTGGGGACAGAGAGAGACAGAGCATGAACAGGGGAGGGGCAGAGAGAGAGGGAGACACAGAATCGGAAACAGGCTCCAGGCTCTGAGCCATCAGCCCAGAGCCTGACGCGGGGCTCGAACTCACGGACTGCGAGATCGTGACCTGGCTGAAGTCGGACGCTTAACCGACTGCGCCACCCAGGCGCCCCTATTTCTCTGTTTTTAAACGAGTACCACACTGCCTTGATTAGTGTAGCTTTGTCTTGAATTTTGTTCTTCTTTTTCCAAATTGTGATTACTATTCTAGATCCTTTGCATCTTCGTATGAATTCGAGAATTGGCTTGCCAATTTCTACAAAAATGCCTTCTGAGGCTTTGGGGAGAATTGACATCATAACAGTATTGTCTTCCAACCCTTGGAGTTGATATGTATCCGTTTATGACATATTTAATTTGTTTTAGCAGTAGTTTGCAGTTTTCTGTGTACAGGTCTTTCACATCTTTGTCAGATTTCCTATTCTGCAACTGTGTCAAACTCATTTATTTGTTCTTGTAGCTGTTTTGTAGACTCCATTGGATTTTCTGCATTGATGATCATATCATCTACGAATAAAGACTCTTTCCAATCCAGATGCTTATCTGCCTCAAACTCTCCCTCTCTCTCTCCCTCCCTTCCTCCCTCTCTTCCTCCTTTCTTCCCTTCCAGCTTGTCTCCCACCCTCCTACCTTCCTGTCCTCTTTTCTCTCTCTCCTTCTCTTCTTTCTTCCTTCCTTTCTTTCTTTCTCTCTCTCTCTCCTCTTTCTTTCTTTCTTTCTTTCTTTCTTTCTTTCTTTCTTTCTTTTTTGAGAAAGAGAGAGAGTGCACATGAGCAGGGGAGGGACAGAAGGAGAGGGAGAGAGAGAATCTCAAGTAGGCTCCGTGCCCAGTGCTGAGCCAGACATGGGACTAGGGGCTCCATCTCACCACTGAGATCATGACCTGAGTCAAAATCAAGAATCAGGCTCAACTGACTGAGCCACCCAGGCCTGCCTCTTTCCTTTCCTTTCCTTCCCTTCCCTTCCCTTCCCTTCCCTTCCCTTCCCTTCCCTTCCCTTTCCCTTTCCCTTTCCTTTCCTTCTTTTCTCTTTTCTTTTCTTCTCTTTTCTCTTTTCTTCTCTTCTTTCTCCTTTCCTCTCTTTTCCTCTCCTCTCCTCTCTTCTCTTCTTTTCTTTTCTTTCCTTCCTTTGCTGTCTTACTCTGTCTAGAAATTTCAGTACAATGTTCAATGAGTTGGTGAGAGTGGGCATCCTTTTCTTGTTCCTGATCTTAGAAAGAAAGCCTTCTTTCACCATCAAGTTTATTGTTAGTTGTAGGTGTTTCATAGATTTTCTTTATTCCAGTCGAGGAAGTTTCTGGAAATTCTCTCAAAGCAATAAAATCGAGCATTTGCAGGTCTTACTTCATTTGTGTCTCATACCTCATGTATTACTTTTTTTTGTTGACCGATATTCAGTGTCTTGAAAACCATAGTTTCATATACTTTGTTCAAGTTTTTGGCTATTTCAGGTAGGACAATAAATCTGGTGTCTTTAGGCTATGTTGGCTTTAAGCAGAAGAACTAAGACTCTTTTCTCTTTTTTGCCATATATAATATAGTAAAGATATTTAAAAAAACTGAACATTCCTAGTACTGGCAAAATAATCTTACTTATATTGTTTTGACAATGTAAATAGGTACAACGTTTTGGGAAGCAACTTGTCAATATTTATTAAGAGACTTAAAATACTTCTACCCTAAGATTAAGTAACTGAGTTTCTTGGAATCTAGTGTAAGGAAAAAATGCATAAGAAAAGCACTTTATTAGTAATAATCTTAATAGCAAGGTTATGCATAATAAAGGAATATTGGTAAGAACCTAACATGCAATAACAGATGTACAGATCAAGCAGTATATGGTTATATAATATAGAGAAATATATAATATGCAGTATATAGTTATATCTGTAAAGAGGGGTGCCTGGCTGGATCAGTCAGAAAAGCATGCAACTCTTGATCTGGGGGCTGTGAGTTCAAGCCCCACATTGGATGTGGAGATTACTTAAATAAATAAATTAACATTTAAAATAATATCTGTAAAGAGTATATAATAATAAAAATGCTTATATCAATTTATAAAATAAATAAATACTATAGATATTTATATGTATCATAACTAATAAATAAAATAAAAATTTATGCCTACAGGAAAACCTGGAATCAAATGTATAAAAATATTATCACCAAATACATACCTTTGGTTGTCTTTGTGAACCAGGGCTAGGGGTAAATTTTCTTAATAATAATAATAATAAAACCTTTAACAAATCTGTTGTGATAATCTTGGGTTTATAGGATTTCAAAAGAGAAGACAGTCAATATAAGTCCATATAAGAAAGTTGGTTGATTTGAAAATTGATGGAAATTGTTAATGAGTAAACTTAATGATTTTATATAAATTAACCAGGCAGTACTTAGCAACTGGTAGTAACTGTTACATGGAGATAACTTTGAAGGACTTAAGTAGCCAAAATTTTTTGGACTGAGAAGAGACACTAATGCAGATATTTTTCTGCCAGAAGTTACAGTGGTTAAGAACTTAGGGTTAGGGGCACCTAGTGGCTCAGTCGGTTAAGCGTCCGACTTCAGCTCAGGTCACGATCTCGCGGTCCGTGAGTTCGAGCCCCGCGTCGGGCTCTGTGCTGACAGCTCAGAGCCTGGAGCCTGTTTCGGATTCTGTGTCTCCCTCTCTCTCTGCCCCTCCCGGACTCACGCTCTGTCTCTCTCAAAAATAAAATAAAACATTTCAAAAAAATTTTTAAAAAAGTGAACCTAGGGTTAGGAGTCAATCATATTCCTGTTCAAATGTTTGCTTTGCCACTTTGCAACTGAAACCTTGAACAAGTTACTTAATTTCTCTGAACCAGTTTCCTCACTTATAAAATGGGGATAATTTGGGCGCCTGGGTGGCTCAGTCGGTTAAATGGCAGACTTCAGCTCGGGTCAAGATCTCACAGTTCGTGAGTTTGAACCCCATGTCAGGCTTGCTGCTGTTAGTGCAGACCCCACTCTGGAGCATGCTTCAGAGCCTGCCGTCTCCCTCTCTCTGCCCCACCCCCTCTCTCTGCCCCTCCCCCTGCTCGTGTGCTCTTTGTCTCTCTCTCTCTCTCTCAACAATAAATAAGTAAGTAAATACAATGGGTTTAATAATAATGTCTACTCCACAGGACCCTTGTGCAATTAAGAGAGATCATTTACTAGGTATTACTAGCAAGCAGAGTATGTTTTTAAAAAAAATTTTTTTTTCAACGTTTATTTATTTTTGGGACAGAGAGAGACAGAGCATGAACGGGGGAGGGGCAGAGAGAGAGGGAGACACAGAATCGGAAACAGGCTCCAGGCTCTGAGCCATCAGCCCAGAGCCTGACGCGGGGCTCGAACTCACGGACTGCGAGATCGTGACCTGGCTGAAGTCGGACGCTTAACCGACTGCGCCACCCAGGCGCCCCTAGCAGAGTATGTTAATGATAATGGCAATTATACTAGCAAAGGTTCTTTGAGGACTTACTATGTGCTAGATACTCTTCTAGATGCTCTACATGTATTAAATAATTCTAATCCTCACAGTATCCCTGTAAGGTAGGTGGGATTATCATACCTGTTTTTCAGATAAGAAAAAGGGGACACAAAGAAGCTAAGGTACTTGCCCAAGACCACATAATTATTATTAATTAAAATTTTTTTTGTTAACATTTATTTATTTCCAAGAGACCGAGAGAGACACGGTGTGAGGGGGGAGGTGCAGAGAGAACCAACTGAGCCACCCAGCTGAGTCACCCGGGCGCCCTTAGGTAATTACTAAGTTGTAGAGGAATAGAAGCAGAAAGGCCAGTGTGAGGAGACTACAATAGAGAAAATAATGACTTGAACGAAGTTTACGGTGGTAGAGACGATGTTAGTATTCACGTAGTATGGTGCATTTATGGTTTTGCCAACCTATCAAAAGGCTATTGTTTATGACCGATAGGAGAAGCCATTGCCAGCTCAGAAAATCTTATTTCATTATTATTATTATTATTATTATTGTTATTTAGCTAAGAAAATTTTAAAGGCCTCTGGAACTGTATGTCTGTATCCTAAAAAAAAAAAAAAGTTTTAATCTAAGTAGAAGTATTTAAGGTGAAGAATTTATTAAGGAGTGTTCAACTTGCACAAAATAGAGAAGTCAATGAAGCCATCAAGGATAACCTAGTTGTTTATTCAGTAGTACCTTAGAATTATCTACTCCGTTATTGAATGACTATGGCTAGCTGTTTCAATAAAGATACCTTTACAACTACAAAAGAGTGGGAAAGTGTGTTAGTTTTCTACATTAACTATTCGTGTTAAAGACAGGAAGTGTAAAACATGAGGTCATCGCAACCAATATATTTTCTCCTACTTTGTGGAATCATACCATAATTGTAGACAAAGTACTTAAGCAGAAATAAATAGCTCTTGAGGGTTAGCATTGCCAACCTAAACCTATAATGTTAGTGAAAACTGAAATTTCTGACTGCCTCACCAAAACGAGACACATCTAAAATAACTTGCAATATTTGATCATACCCTCTCTTGTTCAGGGAACACAGCTTTGACCCTTCCTTCTGACAACTTACAAGTAGGCTAACTGGGGTCATGATTATGGCAGTGGCCAAGAAGAAATAGTCTTGGTGCCACATGGAGAGGAAAAACTGGAGTTTAGGGTCATTTGTGACCCAGTTATCACTTTAGAGTTTTAGGTTTATCAGATTTTAATTAATCTTTTAAGTAATCTCTGCACCCAATGTGGAGCTCGAACTCATAACCCTGACTGAAGTCAAGAGTCACATTGTCTACCAACCAAGCGAGCCAGGCAACCCTAGAAATTTAGGTTTGTAGACTTAATCTTTAAGAGGAATTTTGGGGTGCCTGGGTGGCTCCGTCGGTTAAGCGTCCAACTCTTGATATCAGCTCAAGTCATGATTTCACAATCATGAGATTGAGGCCTGCATTGGGCTACACAGTGAGCATGGAGTCTGCTTGGGATTCTCTCTCCCTTTCTCTGTGCCCCTCCCCCACTCTCTCATGCACGCACATGTGCTCTCTCTCGCTCTCTCTCAAAATAAATAAACTAAAAAAAAAAAAATAAAAGGATTTTCATCATCAAACCAAACCCCCCGCCCCCAACAAAAAAGCAAAAAACCCTTGTAGTTTGGGTATACCGTCACCAGGTGATACCTCAGTCACAGTCCCACAGAGATTTATGTCCTACATTTACGTGATCGAGAGAGAGGGAACCAAAAAACATAAACCCGTAAACCAACCACTCTTCACATGAAATAAATGCTATGTACAATAATGAAGATTTGGACCCCCTCGCCCCCATTTTTTTTTAATGTTTATTTATTGTTGAGAGAGAGACAGACAGAGCATGAGTCGGGGAGGGGCAGAAAGAGAGGGAGACACAGAATCTGAAGCAGGCTCCAGGCTCTGAGCTGTCAGCAAAGAGCCTGACATGGGGCTGGAACCCACGAACTATGGGATCATGTCCTGAGCCGAAGTCGGACGCTCAACCGACTGAGCCACCCAGGCACTCTTGAACCAAAAAATTTTTTGAGCCAAATTTTAAGGTAAACAAATATAATTAGGCTTTCGTAGATGTGTAGATGTCCAACTTGATTCTTCATCATTTCATCATAACCTTTTTTTTTTTAAGTAATCTCCATGCCCATCGTGGGGCTTAAACTCATGATCTGGAAATCACCACCTAATGCTGCACCGACTGAGACAGTGACCCAGCCAGGCGCCCCACAAGCCTCATTTTATACACAGATTTTGGGCCAAATGTTTCTATCTTATTCTATTTAAGGACATAAAGAATCTAAACACTGCTGGCATTTATATTTTCTCCTGAGGTTTTAATCTAGCTTGATATCATAATTCCTTTAATATGCTTTACTGAAATGCCACTAATGTCTGTTTTTCTCTATCACAGGTATGGCCTGCTTATAGGTAGCATGATTGTTGCCTAGGTTTTCCTATTAGGAATTTGGATTTTGCTCAAAAAGGCCCTGCTTCATCATTCTCTTTCACATAGTGCAAGAAGAAGAAGAAAATTATACAAGACAAGATTACCCAAAAGGCATATGGCATGTTTCCATGTTTATATATAAAGAGGAGACTTTCCAATGTAATACTAAAGAAGACTAAAAAAAGAAAAATCTTCCTCAACCTTATGTTTTCTAATTACAGTTTTAATAATCTAGTTGATGCTTTATATACTTTCTTTCGGCCAAGCTAAAGTAGCAAAATTCTGTGCTCTATGCTCTGTATCTTTTACATGCTCCTCTAATAAGAAAGCTCTTCAGGATGTTTCACAGACTTGTGTCGCTTACACAAAACAAAATAAAACAAAACAAGCAAATATATATATACATGTGTGTGTATATATATATATATATACAGAAAAATATATATACAAAAAAATATATATATGGGCTTTTTATTTTTATTTATTTATTTTTTAATTTTTTTGTAATCTTATTATCTTTTAAAATAATGTATTGTCAAATTGGCTTTCATAAAACACCCAGTGCTCATCCCATCAAGTGCCCTCCTCAATGCCCATTGCCTATTTTCCCCTCTCCACCCCCACCCCGCATCCACCTTCAGTTTGTTCTCTGTATTTAAGAGTCTCTTGTGGTTTGCCTCCTTCCCTCTCTGTTTGTGTTGGTTTTTTATTTTTGAGTAAACTCTACCCCCAATGTGGGGCTCGAACTCACAATTCCAAGATCAAGATCAAGAGTCACATGCTCTATTCACTGAGCTGCATTTTAAGGTATATTTTTGAGAAGGATTTGGAACAGATATTTAAACTTTTTTTTTTTTTTTTTTTTTTAAGAGGGAGAGAAAGCGAGGGGCACCTGGGTGGCTCAGTCGGTTAAGTGTCTGGCTTTTGGTTTCAGCTCAGGTCATGAACTCAGTTTTGTGGGTTTGAGTCCCACATCCGGCTCTGTGCTGGCCTCGTGGAACCTGCTTGGGATTCTTCCTCTCTCTCTGCCTCTCCCCTGCTCAGGCTCTCTCTGTCTCTCTCAAAATAAATAAATAAACTTAAAAAAAATATAAGAGAGAATGAGTGGGTGGGGGAGAGGAGCAGAGGGAGAGAGAAAGACTCTGAACCAGGCTCCATGCTTAGCACAGAAGTCGATGTGGGGCTCGATCTCACGACCCTGGGATCATGACTTGAGCTGAAATCAAGAGTTGGGCCACCCAGGCACCCCTGGGACAGATATTTAAATGGATTTCATGATATCAGGTTAACATACTAGAAACCTAGAGGTCAAAATCTGGAATTGCATTAGAGACATTAAACAGGAATTGGAATCAGGTTAAGGGATCATAGTGGTGACACAAAAGTTAGGAGAGGCAGAAATTTGGAGTGAGTTAACAAGGATATAACTTCAACAGCAGCACAGAGGAAAATGTCTGTTAGTGCTGGTGGCACAATAATACAGAAGAATTTAAGAATTGCCATGCTGGTAATTCATGGTTCACTCAATTCAGTGTTCTATTGGCAAAGTGAACCTAGAAAAAAGATAATAATAACCTTTATAATATGGTAGGTGTTTTATGTAATTTTCTCATGTAATCCTCACTACAATCCTATGAAACAGCTAATAATGTTATGATTTCTGGTCCTTAGATGAGGAGTCCGAAGCTTGAGAGGTAAGACTTGTCTATCTCATACCTTGTAAGTGTCATAGCAGGGATTCTGACCACGACAGAATAAAATAGTGCTTGTTGATGTCGACACTGAAGATTAGGTATGCAATAGCTTCTTTTAAGTAAGAATGATCACTGATACATTTGTCAAAATCTCTTTTGAGTTAATAAATATTAACTTTGGGATTAGAGAGTTTGTCAAGATCGGTTAAAGCGGTGCAAAGGGTTAGCTGCAAGGGTAGAAGCAGGGACAGAGAGGCAAAGGAGGATCAAGGATGTTGTAAATAGTGTGCTATAAATTATGCTGAAATAAGTTAACGTATAGTCTTCTGAAAGTCCCATACCAGAACAGGGATTTTGGAAGGGACTAAAGATCACGTTACTAGAGAGAGGAGGACCAAGTGAGTTTCCCCTTTCCCCATGTTGCCAATCATTTTAAGTGCACTTCTCAGGGCTTTCTCTAATTCAAGAGTTGTGCTGAGATTGGAGTGAGCAGAACTGCACATCTCGTTCTAGCTGCAGCTGTGAAGTAGTTCAGTACAGATATATTAATGGCTTTTCCAGGGGTGCCTGGCTGGCTCAGTCAGTAGAGCGCGTGACCCTGGATCTTGGGGCTAAAAGTTTGAGCCCCGTGTTGGGTGTAGAGATTACTTAAAACTAAAATCTTAAAAAATGTATCTTTGTTGATTTAAAAAATAGGTTGTTTTTTAAAAAAACTTTTTTAAACGTTTATTTATTTTTGAGAGAGAGAGACAGAGTGTGAGCGGGGGAGGGCCAGCAAAAGGGAGACACAGAATCCGAAGCAGGCTCCAGGCTCTGAGCTCTCAGCACAGAGCCCAACGTGGGTCTCGAACCACGAACAGTGAGAACATGACCTGAACTAAAGCCGGACGCCTAACCGACTGAGCCACCCAGGCACCCCCAAAATAGGTTTTTTTAGGGCTTCTGATATGTATCTTGATGATACCCACCATTTCTTATTTTCCCTGAATTTGTTTATTTATTTATTTAAAAAAAAATTTTTTTTCAACGTTTATTTATTTTTGGGACAGAGAGAGACAGAGCATGAACGGGGGAAGGGCAGAGAGAGAGGGAGACACAGAATCAGAAACAGGCTCCAGGCTCTGAGCCATCAGCCCAGAGCCCGACGCGGGGCTCAAACTCACAGACGGCAAGATCGTGACCTGGCTGAAGTCGGCCGCTTAACCGACTGTGCCACCCAGGCGCCCCTATTTATTTATTTTAAATAAGCCTTATGCCCCAGGCAGGCTTGAATTCACAACCCCCAGATCAAGAGTCACATGCTCTCCCAATAGAGCCAGCTAGCCCCCTGCACCCCCTTCCCCTGAAATTAGCATGTAATTGACCTGATGTTTTCAGGGAACAAACTGCAGAGACTCACAGGGCTTTTTCTTGGCTTCTGACCAAGATTAAAAAAAAATTCATACTATAGTTTGGTCCATTTAATCCCCAGGTTCGTTGACTTGCTCTAGATCATGAGATAAAACATATCTCACTTTTGATTCATTTACAGACTGGTTAAGAACATCCTGTAGTCTATCGCAATAACCTTGTTCTCTAATAGAAGAATTTGGAGTTTTGAACTGTGCCTTTCCTTCTCCATATTGTTTGGAGATGTTGAGTAACTGCCAATTTGTTTGGAATAGCAGTGACTCTAAACGGGCCTGGAATTTCAGAAGGTCCCTTTAGACTTCTCTTGAATACAATCACATTTGTCATTTGCCAGTGCTTTATTTGATAGAGGCTGCATATTTTGTTCAAAATCCCTTGTTTTCCTTCTGTAATCTTTGATATGTGTCATCTAGTCCTGGTGATTTATCAACATTTGTTTTCTTTTTTTTTTTTAAGTTTATTTATTTATTTTGAGAGAGACAGACCTCAAGCTGGGAAGGGGCAGAGAGAGAGAGAGACAGAGAGAGAGAGAAAGAGAGAGAATCCCAAGCAGACTCTGCAGTCGGTGCGGAGCCGGATGTGGGGCTCAAACTCAGGAATCCCTGAGGACCACCACCTGAGGAGAAATCAAGAGTCAGACACTAACTGACTGAGCCGCCCACGTGTCCCTATCAACATTTGTTTTCTAAGTTTGGCTTGGATAATGCTGACTATTGACTGCAATTTAACCAATGGCAAACATGTCCATATCAGAAATAACACTGAAGTGGTAATCATTGTAAAATATTCTCTAGTGTAGACTGATACAAAAAAAAAAAAAAAAATCATGCAACATGTCAAGTATCTCTTTGCCCACAATTATCAACAAATTAACTGATTTCTCCCTTGGCTCCTGTATTTGTATATTCCTTGTTATTTAGTTTTCTTTTTTGAGAGGGGCAAGGATATAATAAAGAGATTAACAGTTACTGAGTACCTAATGCTATACTATTACTTGCAGAGAAGAGTTGCTGGAACAGCGTAATAGCTCATAAGTAACCTTATTTATTCCCAGAACAATCCTATGTAAAGCACAGACTGTTTTATCTCATCCATAAAATGGAAGAATAATAGGGCTTATTTTACAGGATCGTTATGAGGGCTGAATGGCTTTGTATATGTAACGGAATGAGACCAGTTCCTGGTAAATAGTAAGCACTACTTTAAATTTTCTTCTCCTTGTTCTTCTTGTTGTCATTTTTTAGTGTCATTTTGCGGAAACTGAAGTACAGAGATTTTAAGTCACTTTTCTGAGTATTCCAGAGGCAGCTAAGTGGTTGGAACGAATTTCTAAGTTTCATATTCTTTCCTCTAAACCTTCTCTCTCCTGTTAAATTAATGAAACAAGGAGGCCATCAGACTGAGGTGGCTCTAGTGTTAAGGCGACTTACTTAAGCAAACCAGAATTTAAGTCTATAAATGCCTCAAGGTTATGAAATCAAAATGCTAAGGACAACCAATCACAAACAGCCAAGGAAGTTTTAAGTCATAGCCAATCAGATAATTTCCCTTTTCTGCTTCTGCATTTTTTCTACTTGTCTTTCCCCTGGCTCCTGTTGGCCGAGCTACTTCTGGTTTGGTACTCTGCCTAATTTAAGTCGATGAGTGCTCAGATCAACTCTAAACATTTTAGAGTATGCCTCAGTTTACCTTTTAACACTCCTTATGGCCTTGATATTTGTGTGAAAGAGCTCTGGAATGTGTTATTTTGTCCGATTGTCTGGTATATCTAGCCAACTTTGCAGGCTTCCTGCTTTTTGTACTTAGACTCTCTTTTAATTCTTTGAAAGATAGTTCTTTTTTAAGAATTAATTTTTATTTATTTTTGAGAGAGAGAGAGAGAGAGAGAGAGAGAGAGAGAGAATGAGCGAGCACGAGTGGGGGAGGGGCAGAGAGCGAGGGAGACACAGAATCCAAAGTAGGCTCCAGGCTCTGAGCTGTCAGCATAGAGCCTGATGCAGATCTTGAGCCCATGAACCGTGAGACCATGACTTGAGCCGAAGTCAGATGCTTAAGTGACTGAACCACCCAGGTGCCCCAAAAGATTATTTTACTTCTAAATTTGGTTGTACATGGCCATTTTCACTTGATGGGTATCCTGATCCTGAAGACCTATTTTTCCTGGAGTCCAATACATTGTTTTAAATAATGTCAAAATTCTTATTGGCTAATTATTAAAAGAGTTCCTTTCCTAATCTTTTCTCTGACTAATGACTTTACTTTCTCCTCCTACCCTTCTTGATTCTGGAAGTTCTCAATTAATACTTGATTTGAATTGTGATATAAAGATGAGCTATAAGGTACAGCATCCCTTTTGGACACCAGTGGGTTTAAATAATTTGATTTCACTTGCTAATTCATCGTAGGGTCTGATTCTCAGTTGTCTTCCTTCTGTGGGTCATGCATATGGCAAATGTAATTTCTGACAACATAATTTTAATTAGCCTGTATGGCCACAAAGCAATTTAGACAAGTTGTTAATTTCTCCTGCATTTTTCCCCAAAGTAGAGCCAATGGCAGATAAGCTTTTGTGGAGATAGCTCTAAGAAAATGAGATTGTTAGCAGATTGCTCAAATTGAAATGCATGTAAAAGAGATGCATTGGATATTCAAATTAATGATAACCGAATATGTCCAAGCATTCTGATAGTTTTTTTTTTTTTTTTGGTAACTTTACTGACTCTTCGTGAAAAAGACTTGAATACTCTGAGTGCAGGTAGAGAGGTAACAGTGGCCTGAATGATTGGGTTCAGGTTCTAAGAATGACCTCCTAAAATCCAAGATTGATTAGCTTGTTATCTTCAAGTGTTAAACCTACAGAATTCCACCTAAAACCAAAACCTTCATTCCAAAAATAAACTTTCAGGTTGTTTAACGATCAAAGAGTTTTCCATCAGCCATACTGACATGATGAGAAGAAACCTGAGATATTTTGGAGATCTTGGCACAACTTCAAAGAGTGATAGAACAGCATGCAGAGAACTTTTCCAAGTTTTGGAAGGCAGCAGTTTGGCTGGGACCCACACATACTTGAAAACATTTAAAAAGTCGTTTCCTATTTTGGAAGTCTAAATTATATGGCAAAATTCATATATGCTTAAAACTCAATTCTGCATCAGTTTTCCTCCCCAAATGCCCCTCCGCCGTTTCTCTCCGTGTCAACACTGGTAAACAATTCCTGAGGCATGTGCGGTAAGCGTTTCAATAAGGTGGCTGATAGCCCTTCTGAATGCTGTTTCAATATATTCTGAAACGAATCCCTTTCACCCCTATCTGATATATTTGCCTTTGTTTTGCAGAGGGAGAAAGGTGAAGCAATTTCCAGATTTGGAGACCCACTGCTAACTGACCTGTGTTTAAGCTGGTGTCGCTTCGCAAGATTTTGGTACCCAAAGCAGCGGAACCGAGATTTAGCATCCTTCCTCTGAGCACACATTTCTTAAAGCAAGCGTTCTGCACGTTTGAACACCGTCTCTTCTCTACCCAACACCTCCTCCCAGCCCGCCCCCTGGTTCCTTCCCACCCTCAACCTCGCCCCCCCCAGCCGCCACCCCCCCAGCCTGCGCATGCGTCCTAAGAATCCCCTACACTCGCGGCACAAGCTGAGAGTATTGTCGGGGGCTATTCTCTCTCCAGGAACATGGCGGCGAGTCAGGGAGGTGGTGTTAACAGTGGGGGCGGCGGTTGTGGTGGAGGTGGAAGTAGCGGTGGCGGTGGCGCAGCCGGAGGGGGAGGTGGCGGAGCCGGAGGGGGAGGCGGCGGCGGCGGCGGCGGGACCCTGGTGGTGCCCATCCCGGTACCGACTCTCTTCGGTCAGCCGTTCCCCAACGGGCCGCAGTGGAACCCGGGGAGCCTGCAGCCTCAGCACACGGTGAGGAGCCTGGACCGGGCCCTGGAGGAGGCGGGCAACTCCGGCATCCTGAGCCTCAGCGGTAGGAAACTCCGAGACTTCCCCGGCAGCGGCTACGACCTGACGGACACCACCCAAGCAGGTGACAGGACGGGGTGGGGGGCGGGGAGGGGAAGCTGGGCTCGGATGGAGGAGGTGGGGGGGAGTAGGTGGCTGCGTGGCTGCGTTGTTGGACTCTGCTGGTCTGGGCGGGTTCGCGGGGGCGGCGAGACTGACAAAGTCGGAGCAGCCTGTTCTCCTGAATGTGAGGGGGAGAGGAGGGAATGGTGGCGGGTGTGTGTGTGTGTGTGTGTGTGTGTGTGTGTGCGTGCGCGCGCGCGCGCGCGTGCGTGTGTGCTGATTGAAGGATGTATGGAAACCGGGCGGGATGTGAGGGGTGAAAGAGCATTATTGTTAAAGCGACTTTGTCCAGTAAGGAGTAGGGAGGGAGGTATTGACACCTTCCTTAATGCACTTCTTCCAACTCTCCTGGATGTTCCCATCTTTCCCCGGACGGGTTAAAAAAAAAAAAAAGACAATACATAAAATCACAATTGCTACATATTCTTTAAAGGCATACGTGCCTGTAAGAACGGCATATTCCTTTTCGTAGTACAGCGACAGCAGCATTGCCACGGTTTTCTTGTGTTCTTATTTTGTGTGTGTATGTGTGTGAATCATCCGAGAATATTCTTGCCTTCTTGTCACGTATGCCTGTAAAGACTGAGATTTTTCATTTTCCTGGTGTTGAGAAGGTAGTGGTGGTTAAATTAGTATTTGCTGCAGCGGCAAATGAAATCATCAATCACTAACGTGTCCGGTTACTAGGGGAAAGGATCCTTCTTTTGAGTTATGTTAAGAGTCCTAATTTTTATAGCAGCAATAGCCAAAACATTGAAGGGCATTTTTGAGAGACAGAATGAACTCTGTTCTTCAGGGAGTTGTGGGCTAATGGCTTATCATTTTGGTTGAGAAATTGGCTATTGTAATGTTCTTCGTACCCTCTCTGGTACTCTTTGTTGTGGATGGCATTTTTTGTTATGAACATACTCTCTTTCCCCTCTGTCTTATAAATCAGCGCTGATTGTTTTAAATGTGTTTTGGTTTCATGAAGGGTTTTTTGCTTTTCATAATCTTTACATTTGTTAGCTATTTTTATTTGCTTTGCTGAAAGAGATCATGGGTAAAATTATTTGAATAGATGTAGTAATTTTGAAACAGTACAGCAAGTAAATTCGCCCATAATGAGAAGTAATAAAAGGCCTCTTATTTTTGGAGTAACACTATTTCAGTGTGTTCAGTTTCTGGATATTAAATTTAGATATGTGTTTGGAGGAGGGTGCAGAGAGGAGGAAAACCTAAAATTGAAGCCTTCCGCCCAGTGTTCTCTTAGGAATTACCCTAAGAACTATGAATGCGTAATCGATCGCTGATTCTGTATTTTGGAAAGCATGTTTGAGTATTTACTCCTTCACTCTGAACACATTTCATAAACAATATGTTCACATAATTATGAATATATTGGCAAAATATTATAGTACTTGGTATGTTCTTCAAAGGCTTCGAGAAAAATGGTTTCAGACTGCATCATTATAAGGCTACACTGTTTTGCTCATTGTGCTTTATAACCTGTAAAGGATCTGTCTGTAGGACAAAGTTGGAGCATCCTGGCTTGGCGTTCAGGGCTTTCACTGTCTGCTCCAGTTTATTGTTGCAACCTTATTACCCCAAACACTCCTACATAGAACCCTCTGTTCCGACCAAGTCAACTCCCTGTTCCTCAAATGTATTTAATGAATTTTCTGCCTCATGTTTGTTGAAGGTCACCCACATGCTTGGGATTTCTTCCTTTACTCCACCTATTTAGTTTTGTTCAAGCCCCAGCTTTTCCAAGAACTTGTCTGTGACTCCCTGAGTCCATAGCAGTCTCCCTGTTTTTGAGTCTTTATGGTACTTACTACCTTTACCACATAGTTGTTAGTGCTGGCCTTAGTTTCTTTTTATGTTTGTGTCATGTGGTGCCTGAGAAGATGGGGAGCTACTTAAAGGCAGGGGATAGGTCATTTCCTTGTTTCGTCTTCTCTTTATATATTGCTTATATTGTACTTGATAATATTTTTCATACGCATCAGTATCATCTTGTGTGCTTATACTCTTTAGCTTTTAAGCCTTCAGTTGGTTTTCTTGAGGCGAGCTTTTAACACAAAGCAGAACCGTATTTGTCGTTGGCAAGCATTCATTTGTCATAAACTTTATTGGTGTCTACTGTAAGACAGAGGGTTTGAGATAATTCCACCTCATTGTACTGTTTTTTTTCAGTCGAATGCGTGTTCCTTGTGGGAACCCTTCCAGATTTAAATGAGAAATTTGTGAGTGACTCATTTCCATTCATTTTTGACAAAATTCAGTCATGAACTATTTAGGGGCAATATTTTTGTAGGTTAGGGGACTACTATTCATTATGTATAAATGAAGGTGAGTACACTGAAACTGAAGAAGAATAGAGCACATTTGAGATGATACATACACACATACACACGCTCATACATACACATATGTATACATAAAGTATCCTCTGTTTGATGAAAACAGTTCTGTTTGTTGGTATTGTTACACTTAAAATGACTCTCAGTGGGATAATGTTTCAGAACCAAACTCATTAGTTAGGCAAGCATATCATGGTTTATTGGATTGGGAGGAGACTGGAGGAAGGGAAAATAGGTAGGAAGGTATTCTGTTAATCTAGGTGTGAGGTGGTGAGAATCTGGGGGTAAAACTAAGTTGGATAAGAAGGGAAAAGTGATAAATTTCAAAGGAAGCAGGGAAGGCTTTTTGCATCATTTTGCTGTTTCTCACATATACATCCACAAGACAAGATAGACCTGTGGTTCTTCACCTGGGCTGCACGTTAAAATCGCAAGGGAGTGTTTTTTAAAAACACTGGGCCCCACCCCAGACCAATTAAATCAGAATCTCAGGGGCCAAGAGGCTCGTTTTTTGTTTTGTTTTTAAAGTCTTCCCAGATGATCCTAAAGTGTAGTCAGGGCTGAGAAAGTCTAAAATAGCTCATTTTTAAGGTACTCAAGAAATACTGTTTAAGTGAATGAGAACATGGATAAGAATGTAGTGACTAAACCGAAGTCACTTGTCAAGAGGGTCAAAATCAAAATTAGGAGCTATGTATTCAAGATCTAGTTCAGTATTCTTTTCATTTTATTTTATTAGTTTTTAGATACCTAGGAATAAACTTTTCTTAATGTTTATTTATTTACTTGGAGGGGCAGAGAGTGCGAGGGAATGAGTGGGGGAGGGGCAGAGAGAGAGAGAGAGAGAGAGAGAGAGAGAGAGAGTCTCAAACAGGCTCCATCCCTGCTGTCAGCGCCGAGCTGCCTCAGGGCTTGATCTCACCTTGAGATCAGGACCAGAGCCGAAATCCTGAGCCGAAATCAAATCAAGAGTCTGATGCTTATATATGATTGAGCCACCCAGGCGCCCCTCAGTATTATTTTTATTAGACTTGGTGAAGCAGAGACACATTTTTTTTTCCATTATATCATGCCTCTAATGAGTAGAAACTTACAAGAAGCTATAGTTTCTTCAGTTTATATTTGCACTGGTTTATATTTAATACTGTTCAATAACTTTGCGTTAAGAAAATAGTGCCCCCAAAACACGTAGCAGCAAAATCTTGTTTTCTCTATTAATAGTCTTGCTGTGAGGGAAGATGGATAGTTGGTAGCTATTGACCAAGTTTGTTTTTGATGTTTCATTACCTTTTTTGCATTTCTGGTGTGTGTTCTTCACCTGGCCCTGCCCGCCTGCTCTCCTTGTTTCTTTTCCCCTCTTTAGCTCACTCCCCTTCTTCTGCTCTGATGTAGCCCAAAGCTAACTAATTATGCAGCCTTTTCAGGAGATGAATATTTAAAAGGGAGAGTTTGCTAATTTACTTGAATCTTCAATTGGTGGTTTGTGCTCCTGACCTTTTTGAATATGTCTGCCTTTGAGATTCTTCTTGGTTCAAGTCCTCGTCTATATAAAGACATAAAAACAGGGATGAGAAAGCTGGTAATCCATTTCAGGAAAGTAGCTGACTCTTGTTGTAATGTCTTGTCTTCCACGGTCTATAGGTAGACTTGGCGAGGCAAAGGGAAGTTACCTAGAACTTTTTCGTCTCTGTGGATACTGTGATAATTTGTTGACCTTAAGAGAGCTTGAAAATTATTTAATAGCCACCCAAACAAATCTTGAAGCTTTTCATCTTTGACTTTGTCACCAATGCTACAAATAAGTCTCAGCCTACTTGCAGCTGCTCCCTCTGCTTCTTCCTACCCCTTTATGTCCATAAACAATAGGTCTGTGAAACAGAGTTAGGAATTCTTACACGCATCAGATCGTGCTGTGTCCTGGTTAATCACATGTTTTCCTGTAAACCTGGAGTCAACTGTACTATTTCCTACATGTGCTGGTTCACCCCTTCAACTGCGGGGCATATGGTGCATTGTATCAGGTTGTACAATGGAGCCAGATAAACTTTGCAGCATCTGATTGTAGATGAAGGTCCTCTCAGTGCATCCAGTGGAATGGACCTGTGATTGTGATTTTGTGGACTGATTCAGCTATCTACTTTGCTTTATGTAATAAGCGTCTTCCTGGAAAATTGGACGTGAAGCACATTTTTGACAGTTAACTCATCGTTTACTTGCTCTAGATTGAATTTCAGTTGCTGGACCTTGCAGCGATTTATTTTATTCAGTGATGAATTCTTCTACAGCATAAATAGGTGCCCCTAATTGCTCTCTTTTGTAAGTTCACATTTTAAAATAAAATGTCATCTTAAATTGGAGGGTATGTTCATCATGAAAATATTACCATTTATATAGTTCTTTATAAATTTCTAAGCGCTTTCATGTACATTATACTATTGTATCCTAATAATAACCCTGTGAGCTCGGCAGGGTATACATAGTAATTACTCCTTGTTGTTGTGAGAGGTTAAGTGATTTGCCCAAAGCGAAATGGCCAGCGTATGACAAAGTGTGGGTCAGAGCCTAGGTTTTCCGCCGGTAGCACTCACCATTACAGTGTTATTTCCATCGTGACACATTCTGCCTTTATAATAAAACTCTCGTTCAACTAAACACTATACTAATAGAGTATTTATTCTGGAGAATGCTTACCTAACTTCATAGGTCATATAATTTTCGCTCGTGGCGCAGTGTGTTTTGTTCTGTGTGGCGTGATAGTTGCATAGCTTGTCGCCATGCTTCTCTTTCTGACGGTTTTAGAAGAGATTCATTAAGAAAGCCTTTATTGGGGCGCCTGGGTGGCGCAGTCGGTTAAGCGTCCGACTTCAGCCAGGTCACGATCTCGCGGTCCGTGAGTTCGAGCACCGCGTCGGGCTCTGGGCTGATGGCTCAGAGCCTGGAGCCTGTTTCAGATTCTGTGTCTCCCTCTCTGTCTGCCCCTCCCCCGTTCATGCTCTGTCTCTCTCTGTCCCAAAAATAAATAAACGTTGAAAAAAAAAAAAAAAAAGAAAGCCTTTATTGATCTCCAACTTTGGAAACATGACTAGCCAGTACAAAAGAAAAAGACATGGTTCTTGTCCTTGAAGGGTTTGTAACATAGTAGTTGAATGTGTACAGGAATATGTGTGACAATTATAAAAGAATAGGTGTGCCTGGCTGGCTTAGCTGGAGCTCCATGTTAGGTGTAGAGATTACTAATAAATAAATAAATAAATAAATAAATAAACAAACAAACTTAAAAAAGAAACTTACTAAAATATTCATAAAAAGGAAAAGACATGAGAATATTCGAAATTGTATGCTTTTATAAAATCTACAAATAAGTGATGTGAAACTGTGTCATAAGGCTTCCTTTTAGTGGGAGTGAAGTTAGTTTGAGAAAGCTTCCTTTAAAGTTAGATGTATGCTGAATCTTGATCAACAATCAGCATGGGATCAAGTTATGGTTAGGTAGGAGGGGCAGTTGCAGAATTTCAGGGGAAAAACTGTTATGAACACAGAGTTGAGAATAGACACTGCGTGTTAAGGGCAGATGTTAACCGAAGGTTTACTCTGTATTTTCGCAAACATACTAAGAGGCTGAGAGGAGGAAACTGGTGGAGAGTTCGGTGTTAAAATGCAAGAGGAGGAGGAGAGAGGACCTTTATTTGAGGGCGAGGGAAGCAAGAACAGGGTGGGGAGCTGTTAGCCAAGGATGGGAGAAGTAGCCTGACTAAGGTGCAAGTGAAGTTAGATGCCTGGGGACGCTAATGTCTTAACTTTTAATCGTAAAGAACTGAGGCAGTGTCATCAGGGAAAAGGTTGATGAGCGTAGGAAAAGGTATTCAGTAGAGCATAGTGCTTTAAGGAATCAATTTGGAGAAGAAGCCACAGTTTAGAATTAGGACTGTGTGGTAAGCAGCTAAATTAGTAGCTTTTGGAAAATATGAGCTTATCATATTTTATGAAAAAATATATATACTCTGTGGCAGGTAAAAGAACAGAAGTGGTTGATCGGGATATTTTGGAATTGGATTTATAGGGACACTTTTCTTAAAGTTTAAAATTTAATACTTGGATTTAGATTATCTGTAATACAAACCCTGAAGCATTTATTTGTCATCAAAGCATAAAGTGGGACAAGATCCAGAAGCGTACGGACAAAATAAAAGATGATGCTAGGAATACTTTTCACAAATAAAATATATTTCACCAATGGAAATAATTGAAGACTTGCAGCTTATTGATTCCCTGGTACATAGTATTTGTTTAATTTCCAAGGCACTGTGAAACTGTGCAGAAGGGCATATCATTCTCCTAGACCATCCCAACAGCTCACTCTAAGGGATGCTTAAACTGTGTGATACCCACCCTTTATTCTACAAAGTTTTTTATTTTTTTAATTTTAATTTTAATTTTTTTGATGTTTTATTTATTTTTGAGAGAGACAGAGACAGAACGCGAGTGAGTTGGGGCAGAGAGAGAGGGAGGCACAGAATCTGAAGCAGGCCGCAGGCTCTGAGCTGTCAGCACAGAGCCCGACGCGGGGCTCAAACTCACGAGCTGTGAGATCACGACCTGAGCCGAAGTCGGACGCTCAACCGACCGAGCCGCCCAGGCGCCCCCAAAGTTTTTCATCATGACCTAGAGGGGAAATCTTTTAGTTCTCTCTGTTTTGTTACACTCTGGTATATTTGGGTACTTCTTGAATCATTTTAATACTCTGGAAAGTTTCAGAAAGTTTTGTCTGCTTCCCTTTATAGAAAGGAACACCTTACATTCCAGGGAACCATTTAATATAATAAAAGCTGTACCAGTCAGTTTTATTTTATTTTTTAAAAATGTTTATTTATTTATTTTGAGAGAGAAATAGAGGGAGTATGAGCAGGGGAGGGGCAGCGAAGGAGAGAGAGAGAGAGACAGAGAGACAGAGAGAGAGAGAGAGAGAGTGTGTGTATCCCAGGGAGGCTCTGTGCTGTCAGTGCAGAGCTGGACACAGGGCTCGAACTCACGAACTGTGAGATCATGACCTGAACTGAAATCAAGAGCCAGACGCTTTAACTGACTGAGCCACTCAGATGCCCCTGTACAAGACAGTTTTATAATTGTAATTTAAGTTTATGTTTAGTCTCACTTAAAAACTAGTGCACTCAAGTCTTCTAAAGGTCAAGTTTTAAATTTTAATCTTTACATTTCTCTTGTTTCAAATAAATTGTAAGTTGGTAGCATTCCACTTACAGAATATCAGTGTCCTCTAATGGGTAAACAATGGCTGTTTTCTAATGTATTTTTTGATACGAAAAATTTTAAAAGTTGTTTTTTTCCAAGTAAGGACGTAAATCTAATTTTATGTACTCTTGTATGATTTTTGACAGAGATTTTTGTCACTTTACCTTTAAATTGATCACTTCAGTCTTTTTCAGTAGAATTTTATGCATAATATTAGGGATTCAAGATGACAAAAGACAGAAATAATTAACTGCAGCATAAACTTTTATTTGAACTCTACGGAGACTAACCAGTTCTAGAACATTTGTGAATTTGGATTGCATTCAAAAATCACTTCATTAGATGGTTATGCCCCAAAGAGGCTCTAGAATGCACAGCCTAGAATTCTTCCTTTCTCTCTTTTTTTTAATCTTTATTTTGAGAGACAGAGAGAGACAGAGCATGAGCGGGGGAGGGGCAGAGGGAGAGGGAGACACAGAATCTGAATCTCTCCAGGCACAGAGCCCGACGTGGGGCTCGAACTCACGAAACGTGAGATCATGACCTGAGCCGAAGTCGGACACTTAACCGACTGAGCCACCCAGGCACCCCTAGAATTCTTCCTCTCTTAAAAAAGTAATTACAATATGTAAATCCTTAATACTTTGAGCTATTTGGTTGGGGATGTCTGTGTCAGTGGGAAATCAGTTGCTTTTAGGGGTACCTGCCTGGCTCACTCACAAGAGCATGTGACTTTTCATTTTGGGGTCAGAGTTCGATCCCCATGTTTGGTGTAGTTAAATAAATAAAATAAATAAATAAAAACTTAAAAAGAAATCAATTACTTTTAAAGATATTTATAAATTAAAAATAGTAAATTGGACATAGATAACTTTTTTTTAAGTTTATTTATTTATTTTAAGAGAGAGAGAGAGAGCTCAAGCCAGAGTGAGGCAGAGAGAGAGGGAGAGAGAGAATCTCAAGCAGGCTCTGTGCTGTCAGCGTAGAGCCTGATGCAGGACTTGAACTCACAAACTGTGAGATGACCTGAGCTGAAATCAAGAGCCAGATGCTCAATCAACTGAGCTACCCAGGCACCCTATGAACATAGATAACTTAACCTGCCTTAATATGTAAGAATGGATTTGTCATGGGGTACCTGGGTGGCTCAGTCAGTTAAGTGCAGACTTTGGCTCAGCTCATGATCTTGTGATTTGTGAGTTCGCGCCCCGTGTCGGGCTCTGTGCTGACAGCTTGGAGCCTGGAGCCTGCTTCCGATTCCGTGTCTCCCTCTCTCTCTTCCCATCCCCTGCTTGCACTCTGTATCTCTCTCTCTCAAAAATAAATGAACTTTAAAAAAATAACATTTGTTTATTTTTTTATTTAAAAAAAATTTTTAAGTTTATTTTTTGAGAAAGAGCACACAAGTGAGGGAGGGGGGCAGAGAGAGGGAGAGAGGGAATTCAAAGCAGGCTGTCAGCACAGAGCCCAATGCGGCGCTCGAACCCAAACTGAGACATCGTGACCTGAGCCAAAACCAAGAGTTGGACACCCAAGCAACTGAGCCACCCAGGTGCCCCAAAGGAACATTTGTTTAAGAAAAAAAAGAATGGGGTTTTCATATCTGTTTTACCTATATAGACAAGATTGTAAAGTTGCTGCCTTAAAGGAATTTATGATTTCACAGTGCTATGAAATAAATACTTATTTGTACTCACGTATCTATTGTATAGGCTAGATCAATTGTTCTCAACCAGGGAAGATTTGCCCTAGAGTATATTTAGTAATATCTGGAGATGTTTTGATTGCCACAACTTTGGAATGCTACTGACATCTAGTGGGTAGAGGCCTGGAATCCCCTAAGGATCCTGTAGTGTGTAGAGAGGGCTGCCACAGTGCAAGTTCAAAGAGGGAGAGGTGACATCTGATTGCATTGGTAGAACATCAGAGAGGGCTTTATAGAGGATATTGGAGGTAGGGGAAAGGATCAGATTCTATAGTTACTCATGAAGAGGGAAACTACATAAATATTGACATCTTGGAGTCTCTTCAAACTCAAAATATATTTAAAAAATCAGCTCCTGGGGTGCCTGTGTGGCTCAGTTGGTTAGGCCTCTGACTCTTGATTTCGGCTCAGGTCAGGATCTCATGGTTCGTGAGATCAAGCCCTGCTATTGGCACAGATCCCGCTTGGGATTCTCTCTCTCCCTCTTTTTCTGCCTCTACCTCCCTCGTGTGCGCGTTCTCTCTCCAAATAAATAAATAAACTTAAAAAAATAAGTTAAAAAACCAGCTCTTGCTATTGACCTTAGACCCCCTGGTCACCCAGACCATAAACTTGGGAATGATTTTCGACTCTTCCCTTTCCCTTCTATATCTAGTTAGGAACTAAGGCCTGTTGGGCATAGCCCTTTGAATAGCTTTCAGATCTCTTTCCTTCCTGTCTATTTTCGCTGCTATTGTTGTAATTCAGGTCCTCCTCCCCTCACCTTTAACTGGACTTATCAGCAGTTTTCCTGAATGATCTCTCTCTGCCTGCTATATGCTTCAAATCCAATTCTTCACACTGTAGCCACAGCACTCTTTCTAATATGCAGATCTGATTGTCACTCGTAGCTGCTAACACACCTTGGAGCCAGTAGGCTGGCTCCGTAACAATACCTTGCTTATTCTTTGTCTTGAATATTTAAAAAAACGTTTAAAAAAGCTAACGCATACACTATGCTCTATATGACTGGTAATTTTTGTGTTACTTAATATTTATCTTTCATTGTGTGACTATACTATACTATACTCTATTCACTTTCTCTCTGATGGCCATTTGGGTCGTTGCCACGTTTTTGCTCTTGTGAACAGTGCTGCTGTAAGTATTATTATGTCTCCTGTGGTGCACGTGCAAGAATTTCTCTTGCGTATACACTTGGTAGTGGAATTTCGGGGTTATGTGGCATGCCAGCGTTCGACTTGAGAGACTGCCAGATTGGTGTAAAATTTACATTTCTTTTGGGGCTCCTGGGTTGCTCAGTTGGTTGAGCACCCAGACTCATGATTCAGCTCAGGTCATGATGCCAGGGTCCTGGGATTGAGCACTGTGTCGGTCTCCACGCTGAACGAGGAACCTGCTTAGCATTCCCTATTCTCTCCCTCGCTCCTCTGCCCCTCTCCCCTGTGCATGTGTTCTCTCTCTCTCTCTGAAATGAAAAAAAAAATTACATTTCCTTCATCATGTATGAGAGAGCCTACGAATCCAGATCTCCAGCACATAATGTTGTCAGATCTACACCTTTTGACCAAATGAGTTTAAAATGGTGTTTCAGTGAAGTGTTTCTTGGTATACATTTTTCTGATCACGAGTGATGTTAACATACCTTCAAATGTCTTTTTGGCCATAGCTGTTTCCTGTACTGTGAAATAACTTTTTGTGTATTTTGCCCCATTTCTATTGGTTGTTTGTCCTTTTCTTTTCTTTTTTTTTTTTTTTAATTTTTTTTTTCAACGTTTATTTATTTTTGGGACAGAGAGAGACAGAGCATGAGCAGGGGAGGGGCAGAGAGAGAGGGAGACACAGAATCGGAAACAGGCTCCAGGCTCTGAGCCATCAGCCCAGAGCCCGACGCGGGGCTCGAACTCACGGACCGTGAGATCGTGACCTGGCTGAAGTCGGACGCTTAACCAACTGCGCCACCCAGGCGCCCCTGTTTGTCCTTTTCTTATAGAATTCTATGAGTTAAAAAAAGTATTCCTTACACTACTCATTTGTCAACTTTGCATATTGTGAATATTTTTTCCTAGTTTATCACTTGTCTTTTTGCTACTTTTTTAAATTGTTTTTTTTTTAATTTTTAAAAAACATTTGCTTATTTATTTATTTTGAGAGACAGAGAGAAACAGAACACAAGCCGGAGAGGGGCAGAGAGAGAGGGAGACACGGAATCCAAAGCAGGCTCCAGGCTCTGGGCTGTCAGCACAGAGCCCGACGCAGGGCTTCAACTCATGGACCGCGAGATCATGACCTGAGCTGAAGTCAGACGCTTAACTGACTGAGCCACCCAGGCGCCCCTCTTTTTGCTTTTTAAGAAGTCTTTTCATGAGCAAATGTTCAAAATTTGAATACAGTCAACTTTGTCCGTGCTTTATAGTTATTGCTTTTTGCATCTTGTTTTAAGAATGTGTGAAATATATTCATCTACCTTTTTTACTAAGAGTTTTAAAGGGTTGTTTTGGATGTTTAAGTTCCTAATCAATATGGAATTGATTTTTATATAATAGAATGAGGTCCAGTTTCATATTTTAAGACACAGATCTTTTTTTCCAGATCTATCTCTGCTTACTCCTTTTCTTTTTAACATTTTCTTGAGTTATAAGTCACATAACAAAAATTCACCCATTTAAAGTATATAGATAGTATAGGGGCACCTGGATGGCTCAGTTGGTTGAGGGTCTCTTTTTTGTTTGTTTGTTTGTTTTTTAGTTTATTTATTCTTAGAGAGAGAGAGAGAGAGAGCACAGCAGGGGACAAGAAGAGAGAGGGAGACACAGAATCTGAAGCAGGCTCCAGGCTCTGAGCTGTGGGGCTCAAACCCAGGAACCGTGAGATCATGACCTGAGCCGAAGTCTGACGCTTAACCAACTGAGCCACCCAGGCACCCTGAGCGTCCGACTCTCCATTTCAGCTCAGGTCATGATCCCAGGGTCATGGGGTTGAGCCCCGCATTGGGCTCTATGCTGAGCAAGGAGCCTGCTTAAGATTCTCTCTCTCCCTCTCCCTCCACCCCTCCACCACCCCTGCATGCACGTGTGTGTGCCTGCAAGCTCTCTTAAATTAAAAAAAACAGAATAAAAAAAAATAAAGTGTATAGTTTATTGATTATTAGTTCTGCACCCATCACTACAGTGTAATTTTCGAATATTTCCATTGTGTTCCCCCAAAACCCCATAGCTATAAGCAGTCCCTCCCCATTACCCTCTCATTCCCCTCATCCAGACTTGGTTAACCGCTAATCTCTTTTCTGTCTCTATAGAATTAGCCCATTCTGGACATTTCATATAGATTGATTCATAAAGTATCTGGCCTTTTGTGACAGATTTATTTACCATAATGTTTTCAAAGTTCGTTTATGTTGTAGCATGTATCAGTACTTCATTCCTTTTTAAATCTGAATAATATTCCATGGTACATTTTATTTATCCATTCATCAATTGATAGACAATTGGATTGTTTCCACTCTGGCTGTTTATTATAAATAATACTGCTGTGAACACTGATGTACAAGTTTTTGTGTAGATGTCTCTTGTCACTTTTTTGTGTATATAGGTAGGTGTGGAATTCCTGAATCCCGTGGTAATTCTATGTTTAACAATCCGAGGAAATGTTAAATTGTTTCCAAAGTGCTAGCACCACCATTTTACATCGTGAGGATTCTAATTTCTCCACCTCCTGGACAACATTTGTTATTAGCTGTATTTTTGTTGACAGCCATCTTAGGGTGTGAAGTATAATCTCCTCATGGTTTTGATTTGCATTTCCCTAATAACTGATGATGTTAAGCATCTCATGTGTATATCTTCCTAATGGAAATATCTCTTCAGACTTTTTGCCCGTTTTCTAATTGGGCTGTCTTATCTTTACTGAGTTATAAGAGTTTTTATTTTTTTAATTCCGTACATAAATCCCTTCACAGATATATGGTTTGCAAATATTTGTTTCCTATTCTGTGGGATCTCTACTTTGAAACACAAAATTTTGAAATTTTGACAAAGCACATTTTGTCTATTTTTAGTTATGTTACTTGTGCTTTTGGTGCCATACCTGAGAAACCATTGCCTAACCCAGGGTTATGAAGGCTTACCCTTATGTTTTTGTTTGAATTTCAGAGCTTTAGCTTTTACATTTAGGTGTATTGTCCATTTTTAGTTTTTTGTGTATGGTGTGAGATCAGGGTCCACCTTTATCCTTTTGCATGTGGATATTTGGTTGTGCTAGCACCGTTTCTCGATAATAGATTTCTTTCCTCATCCACTTGTCTTGTCACCTTTGTTGAAAATCAGTTGATTGTCTGGACTCTCAATTCTACTCCATTGATCTTTATTTCTGTTATATATATATATATATATATATATATATATATTTATTTCTGTCCTTATCCCAGTACCACACTCTCTTGATTTCTGTAGCTGTGTAGTGAGCTGTGTCTGAAGTTTTATAACCAGGAGGTGTGAGTCTTCCAGCATTGTTCTTTTCCAAGATTGCTTTGGCCGCTCTGAGACCCTTGCCTTCTTGTATAAATTTTAGGATCAGCCTGTCCATTTCTTTAGAAAATGCAAGTTGGGATTTTGATAGGAATTGTGTTGAATTTCTAGATCACTTTAGGGGAGTTTTACTGTCTTAATATTAGATTGTCCAACCTGTGAATATTCATGTCTGTAAAAATTTAAAAAAAAATTTTTCCTAAAACGTTCATTTATTTTTGAGAGAAAGACACACGGCATGAGTAGGGGAGGGGCCGAGAGAGAGGGAGACACAGAATCCCAAGTGAGCTCCAGGCTCTGAGCTGTCAGTACAGCTTGAACTCACAAACCACAAGATCATGACCTGAGCTGAATTCGGACCCTTAACCGACTGAGCCACCCGGGTGTCTCAAATGTTCATGTCTTTTGACTTATTTATAGTTTTCATTTCTTTCAACATTTTATAATTTTCCTAAGTTTTTATTTTTTTTTTGATTTTACTGTAAATAGAATTTTTCTTTTTTAAAGTTTACTTGTCATAGAATATTAGATTAGTTTCAATTCTACAGTGTACTGATTTGACGTTAATAAACATTACAAAATGATTACCATGATGTGTAGTTATCATCTATCACCCTACAAAGTTATTACAATACTATTGACTATATTCCCTATGCCACACTTTACATTCCCGTAACTTATTTATTTCATAACTGGAAATTTGTTCCTCTTAATCCCCATCACCTATTCTGCCCATCCCTCCTCCCACCACCAGTTTGTTCTCTGTGTTTATGTTTGTTTTATTTGTTTTGTTTTTTAGATTCCAAATATAAGTGAAATCACAAGGTATTTATCTTTTTCTGCTGACTTATTTCACTTACCATAATACCATCTGGTTTCATCCAAATTGTTTCATATGGCAAGATTTTTTTTATGGCTGAGTAAATATGGACATTTTTTCTTAATTTTGTTCTGGGGATACTCATTGCTAGTGCATAGAAATATAATTGGTTTTTATATACTGACCTTTTATCTTGCAACCTTGCTGAACTAGTGTCTTCATTCTAATAGTTTTTTAATGGATCAGTAGGTTTTTCTGTATACAAGATCATGTCATCTACAAATAGAAACGTTTTACTTCTTTTTTTTTTTTTTTTTTTTTTTTTTTTTTTTAATCTGGATGCTTTTTACTTGTTTCTGACTTAATTGTCCTGGCTAGAACTTCTGGTAGTACAATGTTGAGTAGAAATGGTGAGAGTGGAAATTCTTGCCTTGTTCCTGAATTTAAGAGGAATGCAGTCAGTCTTTCACCATTGAATATGGTGTTAGCTCTGTTTTTTTCATAGATGCCCTTTATTAAGTTGAAGAAAGTGCCTTTTATACCGAAGTTTTTGAAAAATTTTTTAAATCACAGTAGGGTGTTGGATTTTTCAGATGCTTTTTCTGTGTCTGTTGAGATGATCACGTGGGTTTTGTCTTTTACTGCATTAATATGGTATACTTACTTTGATTGTTTTTTGTCTATTATATCCCCCTTGCATTCCTGGCTTACTGCTCTTCATGTTAGTCTTTTTTTTTTTTTTTTAATATTTATTTATTTTTGAAAGAGAGAGAGACAGAGTGAATGGGGGAGGGGCAGAGAGAGAGGGAGACACAGAACCGGAAGCTGGCTTGGATCTGTCAGCACAGAGCCCAACATGGGGCTTGAACTCACAAACCGTGAGGTCATGACCTGAGGTGAAGTCAGTCGCTTAACCGACCGAGCCACCCAGGCACCCCTCAAGTTAGTCTTATGCTGCCCCCAGACTCCACAGTGCAGTCTCCCAAACTACATGCTGTTCCTTGATGGTATCATGCACTTTTTTTTTTTTTTCTTTTTAAGTTTATTTTGAGAAAGACAGAGCACGAGCGGGGGAGGGGAAGAGAAAGAGGGAGAATGAGAATCCCAAGCAGGCTCCACGCTGCTAGCACATTAGCCCGGTGTGGGGCTCAAAGTCACGAAACTGAGATTGTGACCTGAGCTGAAACCAAGAGCTGGACACTTAACTGACTGAGCCACCCTGGTGCCCCATATCATGAGCTTCTAGGTTTCCATGTTTTTACCACCTACTGTTAAATGTCCTTCTCCTTCTTTTCTACCTTGTGAATTCCTATCGATCTTTTGTATCCCAGATCAGGTCTTTATTTGTTTCCTGTCCTCTCATCTTCCACATATCGTGATTACTCTATACTTCTGTTATAACAGGTGTGATCCTTTATTGCAATTAATGTATTTCCTTTGTTGTAGCATTCACCATCAATTTAGTAACTTTTCTGGAAAGAAAACTTCCACAATAAGCACACACGTGGATTTCAGAAATGTTAACATTAGAAGAAAACGGGCATTATAAAATCAAAGAAATATGGTATTTGTTTACATTTCCTTTTACTGATTTTGGAGTTATTTGAATGTAGTTACTTTGCTGCCACTCCAGCACTAAAGTAGAGTGTGTGGTGCATAGTAGGTGTTTAACACATTTGTTCAATTAAGCATACTTCTTACCCTGAATGCCTTTTCAGTTCTCCCATAATTTGTCTATTTCTTTTTCCTCTATATTTCCCACTACTCATCTGTGTACCCTGTTCTCCAGTCAGATTGGACTTCTCATTGTCTCCCTGATGTTGTTTTAATTATGTTGTTATTGAGGTACCTGGGTAGCTCAGTTGGTTAAGTGTCCGACTTCGGCTTGGGTCATGATCTCGCAGTTCGTGAGTTCAAGCCCCGTGTCAGGCTCTGTGCTGACGGCTCAGAGCCTGGAGCCTGCTTCAGATTCTGTGTCTCCCTCTCTCTCTGCCCCTCCTCCAGTCACGCTGTCTCTCTTTCAAAAATAAACATTAAAAAAAATAATAATTGCTTTGTTATTATTTAAAAAAATGAAAAACTATTAGAAGAAAAGAAATACGTTTATTTTTTATTTTAGTTTTTGAAAGTAGGCTCCATGCCCAGCGTTGGGCTTGAACTCACGACCCTAAGATCATGAGTTGTGTGCTCTACCGGCTGAGCCAGCCAGTCACTACAAAAATAAGTTTATTATTGCTTCAAATGCAGAAATATGATTATTTAATTTTTAACTATTGCACATTAGCTATAGTTTTTTTTAAAGTTTATTTCTTTGTGTTTTTAATAACCTCCAGACCTAGTGTGGGGCTTGAACTCATGATCCTGAGATCAAGAGTCATGCTCTTCTAAAAAAAAAAAGTGTATTTATTTTATCTATAGTTTTTGTATATTGTTATATTGTAGCATGGGATGTGTTTTTATTTTATAATAATTGACAGCTTTTATTTATTTGTTTGTTTGTTTGTTTGTTTATAGACTGTATGACCAACATAGGGCTTGAACCCACGATCCCGAGATCAAGAGTTGCATGTTCTACCAAATGAGCCAGCCAGGTGCTCCACAGAATAGTTGACTACTTTTAAATATTTAGGTTAACTAATTAAATTGATTTTTGAAAACTGTGGTAGACTCTAAGTCTAAAGTTCTCTTTTGGTCAGCAAAAGAGGGGGATGCAGGATTAAAGTGAGAGATGGCTGATGTCTGGAAAAAGACAAGAGCCCCAAATAAGGGTCCTTGCCCTGTATTTATTCAGATCAGAAGGCTTACAAACGTGATGGGCGTGCACAAAGAGACAAAGGAACAGTGAACATTAACTTGGGGACATGAGGGAAAAGGGGGGTTTTGAAGATATACGGTGTTTGGGGTTTGGGTCAGTTACAAAACAAAATCCTGGCGCGGGGCAGATGGGCAGATGGTTGTTGAGGGCAGACAGGAGGCGCTGTGCTTGTTTATCTTAGCTAGCCTAGGGGATGAGACAGATAGGGGGAATAACCTCAGGGTTAACAAGGCACCTTTTCTTTTGTTAACCATCTCCACTGTGGGCTGCTTCGCCTGCAGCACAGCAATCCATAGTCCAGTTTATCAGTTTACCTAACTTGGCCCTTCCCTCCTGTGAAAGCAGCTTTTCTGCTATAGTACTAAATTGGGGGGCATTTTGGCCCCGCACGCCTGATCTGGTTTACGTCGTATACCTTTGTATTGGGAACCTTTGCGCCCGTTCCTATTTTGGGTTTTTGCCCCTCCCTCTCTATTCTGGGGGCTCTGCATCCCCTCTCTATTTTGGGGTGCCTTTACACCTCCCTATTCTTAGTGTGCCAATCTGGTTTACCCAAACTCGGGTGTGAGCATCCTATGGCTTTGTATTTCTTTGTGCCTTGTTAACCCATTGGTGTAAGCCCGGGGGATTCCTAAGCCCAGCCCCCACAGAAAATACTGAATTATAAAATGTTTTGAGGATTATTATGTTGGTTTAACAAATTCTGTTTTGAAAATTACATTGGTAGATGAAGTCCCGTAAAAATTGGGAGATAAATGCACATTTTATGATTAGATTTAGCAGTTTTCTTGGTAGTATAGCTCTAAATTGTTTAAAACTATATTTTTTGCATGTCTTGGTCCAGTACTCTGTCCTTACATGATTCGTCTGTCGTCCTCCATTTGCCTTAGGCAAAGCTAAGGTCTACACTTCCGAGTTGCAAAGTTTATCATCCTCAGTAGGATCAGAGCTTAAAGGCCCTCATAAACAACTCTTTATATGTTCAGTGCTTCTCTTGTAAAAAGCCTCATCACCTCATCGTTGAATTTTCTCAACATTTATCTGTGTAATGTTGCCATAAAAGTCTTCCCATTATAGTCTGTTGTACAGTCTTCTTCCAAATTGTTCTTCCTGAGTCTTCCTTATGCCAGTGTTCATTGAAGAAAAATTTTTATAACATTTTTTATGACGGCCTAATAGTCTATTGTATGAATGGACCGTATTTTATTTAACCATCTTCTACTGTTAGAATTTTAAGTGACTATTTAATGTGAGTAGACAGCCAGGTGCAATTGTATTTTTGGCTTTAAATTGCTTGCCCCGAGAGGAATTTAAATGCTTTGAGGGCAGATACAAAAATTCCCTATAGTGTTTGGTTCGGTGTTGTGCTTCTCTGCAATGGTTGTCAGATTTCTGGATTTAAAATTGTGGGGAGGTCATGGTATATTGTGGGCACGTCATGGTATATTCTTTTATGTACGGACTTCTTGTTCTTTTTTACTAAAAACTAGTGGAATGGCTCTGCCACGGTACCTTGGTGATCTTGCACGTTTCCTCATAGTCCACATACGCCGGGCTCGACCACGGTCTGACCCATATCTTGGGGGAAGACTCCTCCCCGGTACAGGGCACATAGACAGATGATGTCAGGTCATTTCTCATCCACCTCCCTATCTTGTGGGAGTTTATTATCTTCTTCTCTCATTTTGGGACGCTGGACATCCAGGTATAGCTGTGAGCATAAAAGTGCAGAGCTGCAATCCAGTCTAGAATTGACGTCTCCAGAACGGGCGGCCCACTGTGCCTGTGGTCTGTCACTTGGTCCCTCCCTCCAGTTTGGTTGTGTCCTGTAGGACTTGAGACGTGGGGGACTGATAGTGTTCCTACGATGCTTTCTCTGTTAGCAATAAAGTGCCTGTGAATTCACTCGGTCTTACTGGTAGCTGCCAGTGTGCTGCTCTGTAGGCGTTGCTTGACCACTTACCACGAACGGATGGAGTCTTCTTTGGCCTGGTTTGTGGAATTTGTCATTACTTTGTGATTAATGTGCTGTAACTTGCTTTTAATTTCCGCATCCAGGGGCGCCTGGGTGGCTCAGTCGGTTGAGCGTCCGACTTCGGCTCAGGTCATGATCTCACGGTCCGTGGGTTCGAGCCCCACATCAGGCTCTGTGCTGATGGCTCAGAGCCTGGAACCTGCATCAGATTCTGTCTCCCTCTCTCTCTGACCCTCCCCCGTTCATGCTCTGTCTCTCTCTGTCTCAAAAACAAAAAACAAACAAAAAAAAAACATTAAAAAAAATATCAGCATCTGATATTTTAGTGCTTTGTTGTGAAACAACTCAAGTAAGCATGATCTTTGCTCTCTAAATACAGTACTTTTTCTTTTTTTTTTTTTTAATTTTTTTTCAACGTTTTTTATTTATTTTTTGGGACAGAGAGAGACAGAGCATGAATGGGGGAGGGGCAGAGAGAGAGGGAGACACAGAATCAGAAACAGGCTCCAGGCTCCCAGCCATCAGCCCAGAGCCTGACGCGGGGCTCGAACTCACGGACCGCGAGATCGTGACCTGGCTGAAGTCGGACGCTTAACTGACTGCACCACCCAGGCGCCCCCAGTACTTTTTCTTAAAGAGCACAGTATACTGCCTGTAAAATTCCTCATAATCTGGATTCATCAAAGATGAAGCAGTTAGTTTTATTTAGGATGGTTTTGTATCTATTTAGCTTGCTCTTGGATTTGTTGTTGTTGTTGTTTTTAACCCTCCTCAAAGACTACTTTTTTTAAAAAAGATAATTCATTAGCCATTCTTTTGACACTTGATCTTAATCAAAAGGCTGAGAAGCGGTCATTAGCCTCTTTTTTTTTAAGTTTATTTATTTATTTTGAGAGAGACAGAGTGTGAACAGGGGAAGGGCAGAGAGAGGGAAAGAGGGAGAATCCCAAGTAGGCCCCGCATGGTCAGTGAGCAGTGCCCGACATGGGGCTCGAACCGGTGAAACAGTGAGATCATGACCTGAGCTGAAATCAGGAGTTGGTCCACTTACGGGGCACATGGGTGGCTCGGTCAGTTGAGCCTCTGCCTCTTGATTTTGGCTCAGGTCATGGTCTCGTGGTTCATGAGTTTGAGCCCTGCATCTGGTTGCATGTTGGCGGTGTGGAGTCTGCTTGGGATTCTCTCTCTCTCCCTTTCTCTCTCTCTGTCCCCACCCCTGATCTCTCTTTCTCTCAAAATAAAAAGATTAAAAAAAATTAACAAAGAGTCAGATGCCTAACTGACTGAGCCACCCAGGTGCCCTTAGGACTACTTTTTTTTTTAAGTTCATTTATTTATTTTGAGAGAGAAAGTGCAAGTCGGGGGGGGGGGGGCAGAGAGAGAGAGAATCCCAAGCTGGCTCTGCATTGTCAGCACGCAGCCTGTTGCCAGGCTTGAACCCATGAACCGTGAGATCACAACCTGAGCCGAAGTCAGACGCTTAACCAGCTAAGCCACCCAGGTGTCCCCCCCACCACCACCCCAGGACTGCTTGTTGAAAGTAAGCTCTACTTTATGAGTACTTTTTGAGCCCAATGTGGGGCTCAAACTCATGACCCTTTTTAGATCAAGAGTCACATGCTCTACCTACTGAGCCAGCTAGGTGACCTCCCCCACCTCTTTTTTTAAAGAACTACTTTTGTTTTGGAATCCAAAGCCTACTATTCTGGGGAGTCCATTTGATGCAGACTGTTCTCTTATTACATTAGATTTTTCTTTTCTCATGCAGTAGGAAGCTACTAAGCTGTCTAAATTAAGACAAATAAAAAGTATACTGTATAAACGTATCCTATCTCTCTGTCTCTCAAAATAAATACACTTAAAAAAAAAGAAAAGGATTGACATGAGAGCATGATCTTGCCATTAAAAGTTGCATACTTTCCTGGTAATTTAATAAATTATGATGTTTAGTAGAGTCAGTATAACATGACTCAGCGTCATGTTATAGATGATAACATGTGATAGATGCTTTGTAGGAGGTTGTGGTAGCAGGACCAAGTTGTGTCCCATCAAAAGAGAAGATTATATATAATACCAACTTACAAAGCCTGTAACTGTCTGCACATACCATTTTAATGAGTGGGATGTATATGGTTAGAATTCAGTTTACCTTGTGTAGTCAGTCGAATACCTTTAAAATAGTATAATGTTGTGTTTTTCTTATAACAGAAACGTTTATTTATTGTAGAAAACCTGGAAAATAAAAGCATAGGGAAGAAAATACAAAATACTCCGCATTCCACCAACCTTGAATAAATATTAACATTTTGGTATATTTACTTCATACTCCCACACTCCCTACCTTTATATGTGTATGAAAGAGTGTATAAAAGGTACTTTCTAAAAATGTACCTTTTTAAAGGAAACGGCTCATACTGTGTATACAGCTTGATATTTAAAATGCTCTAGTTATTTTGTGAGTATTCTTATTTTCGTATTAAGGAATTAAATTAATTAAAATTAAATTAATTAAATTTAATTAAAATTAAATTAATTAAATTAAATTTAATTAAAATTAAAATTTTAAAGGCTGCAAGATCTTCTACTTTAAGTATATACCATATTTTACTTAGCCTTTACCTACTGTTGGACATTTAAGTTGTTTCTAATTTTCTACTGTTTTAAATAATCCTTAAATGTACATAATTTCCTTTTTTTTAATTAAAAGGTTTTTTTAAGTTTATTTATTTTGAGAGAGTGCAGGGGAGGGGCAGAGAGAGAGGGGGACAGAGGATCCAAAGCGGGCTCTGTGCTGACCACAGACGGCCCCATGCAGGCTTGAACTCAAGAAATGTGAGATCATGACCTGATCCGAAGTTGGATGCTTAACCGACTGAGCCACTCAGGTGCTGCCAATGTACATAATTTCTTATGTATCTTTATTTGGTTTCCAAAATTGCTAGAGGTTGATTTCTTGGATCAATGGGTATGAACATTTTTTGGGACCTTGATTCATATTGTCAAATTGCCTTCTAGACAGGTTATCTCATTTTGAAATCCCATCAGTGGTGTATGGAAATGCCTTGCCAATACTGAGCGATACCTTTAAAAACCTTTAAATTTGATGAGTGAGTTATAGTATCTTATTCTTTGCATTTCTTTTGATTGACAGTGAGGTTGAACATATTTTCATGGGCATCTTGGTCATTGATAATTTTTCATTTTTGATTCTGTTTATGTCTTTGGCCCAGGTTTTACCTATGAGCTATTGGGATGTGTGTATACATATATATACATATACACACACACACACATATATATATATATGTGTGTGTGTGTGTGTGTGTATGTATATATATATATATATATACATTGCTTTTTTTTTTTACTTCAGTTTTCCTTTCTTGTTATGTCACTAAATCTAGAAATCTTTTCATTTTTGAATTATTCCCTTATTTAATGCTTTGAAAGTCCTTCCCCATTCTAATAGTGACTGTTCACTACAGTGTTTTTCTGGGTTTTTTTCTGGTTCATTTTTATCTTTTTCCTCCATCTGGAATTTATTTTAGTAAAAGTTATATGATGAGGCTATAACATTTGTCTTTTGAAAATAAAGGTTTTCCAAGAACCATTTAATAAATAATACTGCATAGATTCATAATGCCAAATGTACAGTAGAATAAGTCTTCATAAGGTTTGAAGTATAGTGTCATTTTTAAACATTACTTTGATGTTGGAGTGTCATTGCACGGTTAATTAGTCGTTATTTCTTGGCGAAACTAAAACACTTCGCAGGATTTCCTACAGATAACTGCATGGAGCTGCCCCCTCCTTTTTTTTTTTTTTTTTTTAAATAAAGTCTCATACTTCCACGTGGCCTAATAGTTGTATGACTCACAGTCCTTTTCTCACTGAGCATGCATGTAATCTACCCTCTGGTTAGCAGCTGTGGTTTCTCCTTGTAGCATCTGTTTTTGTTTGCACCCTTACTTCTCAAAGTGCCTGTGCTCAAAAAGAGCTTTCCAGTGTTGGTTGCTGTAGGCCAGTGAGGTCTGCCTGTTATTGTTTCTCATAATTGTTGGCTTTAAAGCATTTTTCCTTCATTTTTTTTCACATATCTACTTGACCCCCCTTTTTCTTCTCTCCACTGTACTAACGGTTAGCAATTTAACTCACCACGGAGCTTAGAAATTCTGTTACCCATACGTCTTACTCATTCAACAAGGCTTCAGAGTTTTAGATGGACTTTCCATTATCTTGTCCCGAATGACAGCCCAACACCCTTCTAGGGAATACTGAATCAAGAAATCACCTGTCTTTGCAGAGGGCATCTGTTGAAAGCAGATGCCAGAGCCACGGGGTTGTCATTTCCCATCAGGCTCCAACATCAGAGTCTCTGATACTTCAAAGACACTCTCCATTCTTGCATCAACAGACAGCTGTGATGCCTCCTGGTTTCTTGTTGCTTTTGTTTTTAGTCCTGACATTTCTTCTAGATGGAAAATAGGTAAGGAAGCATTCATATTTGAGAGCATATTAATGAGATTTTACATACTGTGCTTACATTTGAGTAATACCAGTTACCAAAGGGCACAGAAAATTTAATTTTAAAATTTTCATATTAGGATACATGCTTTTGGGTTGGTTGATTTTTATCCACACCGTAAAGACATAGACTTCTGGTACATATTTTCCATGTCATAAGAACTGAATATAATGATCAATTTCTATCATTTTATTTTGTATCTTTATTAGCATATATATATCACTAGGTGCAAGTTGGTAATTTTCCCTTCATTTCTATTGTTTCTTGGGATTTTAGGTTTTTCATAGAAGATTCACTCCTTTCCAATATCTCTGAGTGAGTGAGGAATAGTAAATAAGTGACTTTGGCGATGTTTTATAGGTAGTAATCAGTAGAATCAGAATATTCAGATCCAGTTTAGTGCTCAGCTGCTAAATAGTGGCTACCTTTCCCTTTTCATGCTGTCCGTCTTTGTGTGAACTTTGAGATATACTCCACGAATGATATAGTACTGGTCTCACCACAACAGCTTTATAAAAATTACAATTTTAGTAGAACTAAGTGGGTGTGATTCTTTTTGCATAGCTTCTTTCAGTGAGTTGTTATTATCTAAGTAGATTATATTTGGTGCTAGAGTGAAACAATAATTGGGATTACTTAGGGTTGGTGTCTGATTGGGCTTTTTACCTACCTTAACACCTAGTGCCTAATTCATAGTGCTTAAGAGAATTTTGTTTGAATGAATGAGTCCAGTCAGAATGCTGCCCAGGAAATAAAGAGAATGGGGCTTAGAAGGTGAGGATCAGGATTTGCCTGCCTCTATCACAGACAGTAAGTGCAGGACGACAGCGAACTTGAGAATTAAGGTAATTGTTTTACCTTGTATAGTCTCTGTGGTGAGGCTGCAACTTCAAATCCCTGCTTGATAAGGAATGTACATGGTACTATTGGGAGATAATTTTCCATGGGCTTCATGTTTCTGCACAGCTTGTGAGTGAGGCACTAACTGCTCTTTGTTCAGGACTGTCTTTTGGAAAAATGAGATAGTTTCTCTCTGCAGAGCAAAGGACAGTTGTGCTTAATGTCTAGTATGAAGATAATGCCTCCCTTTGAACAAAGTGCATGCATGCTTACTGTCTATTATAAAAGATTTGGTTCTCCCAGCTCAGAGTTCCTCTCCTATAACACGATATACTATGTGGGTAAGCATTCATCTGTACTTATCTGTGTTGCCCTGGTGGGATTTGGGAGGCAAGGAGAACTGATAAAAATATGCTGCTTCTGCCACCTGTGAGTAATAAAGTCCTTTGTCTCACAGGAACCTCCTACCTTCATCCAGCATCCATACAACTATGTTAGGCTAACTCGTTGGCTTGCAAGTAGGATAAAGTCTCAGATTCTTCAGAGTTTTTGACAGGTACTCAACTGACTGGTTTTGCCTATAAGATGTTACTTACCTTTTGAAGAAACTTGTTTCATTTTCTTTAATCCTTGTTCGTTGGATTGGTTAAAAATACTGAAAAATTAGTAGAGTCCACTCTTCAAGGAGCCAAGAAAGCTGTGTGTTGGCTCAGACCAAACACTTCTGAATTGGTAAATTAGGAACAGCTGAGAGCTTTATAAAGGTGTTCATTATTTTCTTAATTAAAAATTGGATTGAACTAAGATTTACACACTGCTTCCTATTGCAAGAAGTAACCTAACCTATGAATGTGGCTAGGAGATTGAGAATTTCTCTGACCCTGCTTTCTGATTCCAGTGGAAGAGAATATTTGAAATCTGGGACATGAGGTCATAATAGTGTGTTGAAGGAGTGGAATCCACACATAGAATGTGGGCTTTGAAGTCCCATCTGAGTTTGGAACCCTGGTGCTGTCGGTTATTACTAGTTTTTTAACATTGGGCATGACATTCAATCTGTTTTTGATTCATACATATAATGTGGAATAATAGCTACCTTACAAGGCTGTTATGAGGATTAAACATAATTATGCAAGGCCTCTAGTATTCTGATCTAGCATATGCAGGGTGTGTGTGTGTCAGAGAGAGAGACAGAGACAGAGAGAGACAGAGAGAGAGAGAGAGAGAGAGAGAGAGAAATAGTCACCCCAGTTCCACTTAGGTTATTGTTGGTGTGAATTTTGAGTTCTCATTTCAAATTATTTCTCCACTTAATCCTCATGTTTCTTTAAAAAAAATTTTTTTTTATTAAGTAAACTCTGCCCCCAACGTGGGGCTCAAACCTATGACTCCCGAGATCAAGAGTCACATGCTCTGCTGACCGAGCCAGCCAGGTGCCCTCCTCATGTTTCTTTAAGCAGAAAATTCTATGATGATATCTCTGTTAATGATGAGGGTGTGTTCCAACAACATGCTTCATTATTAGATATTTTTCCAGAGGTAGAAATGTGTCAGATTTTCAGATACTATCTAGGATTCTTTTAATAAGAGGGGCTATAGTAATCTATATTATTAAATATCACCTAAAGAAGACTCACGCATCTTCGTTTAAATTTCAACAATTTGTGACAAAAACCGTACACTCTTTTGTACATGGAATAAGATCAAACTATAATTAGTATAATTACTATGGTATAATAGTATAATTTCTGAAAGCCGTTTTCTATACCTTGGCAGGAATGCCAGCCGGTGGGCCAGGAATGGCACTGGCTGGCATATGGACCCATCTGTGGCTCTTGTGGCTGCAGCTTGGGGGACAGCAAACAGATTTCCATTCCATCTGACTCCTTTCCTTCCTTCCCCTGGCTTCCTTGACCTCTGAAGCCCAAGAGTGATACAGGACATAATTTAGATCAGATTATGTAAAATGACCTGTTAACATCTCTAAAAGGCTCCTCGCAGTTTTACCGGGAGAGGTTTGAAAGAAGGCAGGAAACAGTACACAGCAGTCTGTCTGCTGTTGAGTTGTTGCCAGTACTGCTTGGTAATGATTTATGATTAACACCAAGACAAAAGAAAAATAATTCAGTGGTTATAAAGGTGCTTATCTCCAAGGACACTAATTAACTGAGATATCACCTTCCTGCTTAAGGAAGAAAAAATGTGCAGCTATTTCATTTAAAAAAGAAAAATCGCAGGCATTCTCTCATTACTTCTGATAAACTATTTTGATGAGGAGTGTGTTAGTTTCCTGTGTCTGCTGTAACAAATTACCACAAACTTGGTGGTTTAAAAACGGCAGAAGCTTATTATTTTTTTTTTTTTTACAGTTCTGGAGGCCAGAATAGGAAATGAGTCTTATGGGGCTAAAATCAAGATTTCAGCAGTGCTGTTCGCCCTCCAGAGGCTCTACAGGAGAATTCTTTCCTTGCCTCTTGCAGCTTCTGGCGGCTGCTGGCATTCTTTGGCTGCATCGCTCCAATTCTCTCTCCATCTTCACACGGCTTTCTCCTCTTATGTGTGTGTCCAACCTCCCGGTGCCTTCCTCCTATCAGGATGCCTGTGGGGGAAGTTAGGGCCCACCTGGACAATCCAGGTTAGTCTCCTCAGTGCAAGACTCTTAATTATATCTGCACGATGTTACCGCCTAAGCGTTCACAGCAATTAGGGCCTGGTGTCTTGGAGGGCCACCATTCAACTCACTTCAGGAAGATACGGAACGAATTTTAGTTTTCTTTTGTGTGTGTGGGGGGGAAAGCAGGAACATCTTTATAATTATCTTTTCCCAAGTCCCGTTTACCCCCAAAGAAGGCAGGCTTTATAAGGCTGTTGTGAGATGAACGTCCCCATAAGGAATAAATTAACACTTTGTTTTCTCATCTTTGGATGGAACCGTATTAAATACGATACCAATTCTGCATGTGTTTCTTGAGTATGTTCGTTACCAGTCATGTTAGTCTAGGTGCCCAACTGTACGTGTTAATTAAGTGATTTTGAATGTTGTAAAGATTCTTTTATGTTTTCATTGTACGTCGCAAGATGAAAAATTTAGAAGTTAGAATTTTATCCATTGTATCTATCTAAAAGTCCATTTGTACTTTTTTGAAGGAAAATGTGAGCTGCTGTTAGTGTGTGATATTTCAAGAAATTGAGATACAGATTGTTTTGTGTTATTCCCTATCTTTCTTTCCTTGGTCGTATTTTTTTCTTTTGACATTGTTATTCTGTTTACCGAATTCCTAGAAAGGATGTTTATAGAGATTTAAAATCTGAAAAACCCTAGAACAAGATATTCTTAATTAAGGGCTTGATAATGGCTTGAGTTTTAATTTTGAGTTTATTATGCTTTGATTTCACTCAATTAAATTAGAATAATTAATTGTAATTTTAAGTGGTGTTTACTAAGCAAGTATATTAGCTCATCCAGAAAATAGGTTATTATTGCAAATTTAATTAAATTCCCTAAGGGAACTCTCAATATTACTTGGTAATTTAACTAAATAATCCTTTTTTTTAGAGGGGAAAGAACATAAAGCCTCACACAATAATATGTAACTTATTAAAATAATGTGTTCATAGTATTTAAATTATTTTATTAAAATCATTGTTTTCATTAATACTGATATTTTGGCTTTTTTATATTGTCAGGAAATAAATGTACACTCATTTTGTTTCTCTTATGTTTGGGGCTACAGTTACGCATCAGACCAACAGTTAGCTTGTCTGCTGATAAAACAAATCAAGAATAGGATTATGATTGCTTTTACCTTGTAGCTGAACAAATAGTAATTTTGATATTTTTTTCCTGTCACTTTTTAGAGCACTCTTTCTCTTGACCATTATTTTTAGTCTTCTCTGCTTGCTTTCCCCGCCCCCCCCCTCTACTCAGCTTGTAAATATTGGCTATCCTGATGGCCCATTCTTGAGCTTTTTCCAACTCAGTACTCTGATGTTTGGTGATGTCTTCCATTTCTATGATTTTATAGTACTGACCACGTTCCCACCACTTTCAGTTTTATATATCCATCCCAGACCTCATTTCTGAGATCTATAATCATCTGACTAACTCCTCCATTGGCTCTCTTTCAGATATCTCACATTATACAAATATGAAATAGAATCTTCGATTCTAACCTCTGCCTCAAAAAACAAAATAAAACTTCCACCAGCAGAAAACCAAAAATCCTGTTCTACCTCCACCTCTTTTATTAAGTAGCATCATTTTTAGTTGCTTAGGCCAGAGTCCTGGATGCCATCCTTGATTCTTGCCTCTTATGTATCCCACATAGACAATCACTTGCCCAATCCCTGTTAAGTACTAATGCCAAGATATATTTCAAATTCTACCTAATTTTCTTATCCTTATTCTTGCAATCTTAATTGAAGCTTCCATCATCTAGCTCTAGGAGCACTGTATTATTTATGGGTATATAATACTTATACAGAATAATGAACCAGGCAAAGTTTGTTTTTAGGATTTAAAATTAATTGTAAACAGTAATTTTCAACTCCTGGGATTCTGAAGTTACAAGAGCAAGAGGTAGAACCCTAAATGTAAAAGAAACATCCTAAACTAAAGAAATAATGAATTCATTTGTCCTCCATGATGCTTGGGTATCCAGAGGAAGTAAGCCAGGATATTGAGAAACTTCTGTTTCAAGTTCAGATTTTGGTTTCTAGTAATTCTGTCTATCCTTTTATTTAGTCATTCAGAATCTTACGGTTGTAGGAAGAAGTTTCCAAATTAATCCTCAAATAATCATAACTAATGTTTTCTTTTGCCTATTATAAAATTTTACATTAGGTGAGTACGTGTTTATACACACACAAACATATATTAATACATGTATATTAATATTCCAAATAGGAATCTACTGTATTGCTAAGTAAGTGGGTCTCATTCTTCGGAGTGAGGAAGTTGAGCATTGATAGGAGGCTGTTCTTCTCATGAGGGCAGATCGCATGCTAAATGATACATGGTGGGTGAAGGTACACTATCGATGTTCTCCCTGACACAGATAAATAATATTCTTATGTTTTTAACCAAATAAGTATAATGAATTAATGTAAGCAAAGTGAACTTCTCTGATGAGGTAGCAGTGGTTCTCAACACGTGTAGGGGGGTTTGAACCCCAGGGGACATTTTTTGGCTGCCATGATTAGATGGTATTAATGGCATCTTATGGATCGATGGCAGGGATGCTGCTAAATATCCTATAACACCCAGGATAGCCTCACACAACAAATCGTCATGCCCCCTAAAAGGTCAGTAGTGCTTCACTTAAGAAACGCTTTTAGGGTATTTTTTTTCAACCTGCCACATGATGTCCTAAGTTTTTTTCAAAATGCCATTTAACAAACCTTTAAAGGAGGTGTAATGGTTATAATAATTCCACGATTTTATTTTTGTGAAAATTGAAATGAATGGAAGTATATTTGTGTGTATGGGGAATAATTTAGGAGAGGAAGGAATCAAGAATGAATACCAGGTGTCTGGCTTGTGCAACTCAACAGGAGGATGTTGGTGACATTACCTGAGATAAGAGAAACAGATGTGAGGAAGAAGATCTTCAGTTCGGATTTTTACAGAATCTGTACAGATTTTGTAGAATTTGAGGTGCTTGAGAGTTATCAAGAGAAGTTCTGACGATCAGAACATAGGTGTTGAGACAGAGCTTTAATTTGAAACTTGTCGGTATATAAAGATTATTTTGGCCCTGGGACTGGGTGGAATCATCTGCTACAGTGTATCTTAAGATGGAGAGAATATCTTGTCACAGCTCTTAGGAACATCGACGTTTACAATACAGACAGGGGAAAATCTAGCAAGAGACTAATAAGTAGCCAGAGAGATGATAAGAAGTGATGCAGAAATGTAGGCTTCTAAGCCCAGAGACGGGAAATGTTTCCAGGTGGATGAGTCATTAGTGATATGGAGGCTGTTGGTGACCTTGATGAGCATGAAAGTGGAATAGAAACAAAATTACAGTGGGTTGAGAAATGCATGGTAAGTAAGAAATTTAGATGTGTTGTAGATTTATGTAAGTTTGGCTGTGAAGGAGGAAGAGGTGGAGGAGGATGTGGGATCAGCGGAGGACGTTTTGTGTTTTTGAAAGGATCGGAGAGAATTCTTCATTGGTATTTTGAAAGATAAATTTTAAAGCTATCAAAGCGTATCAAGTACAATTTGTTAATAAATAAGCTTTAAATGAGTATGTTTCTACATGGGTTTTTTTTTTGCCTTTTTGGATAATATTTTATAATATTGTATGTATGTACGTATGTATGTATGTGAGCTCTACACCCAACTGGGGCTTGAACTCACAATCTTGAGATCAAGAGTCGCATGCTGTACCGACTGAGCCAGCCAGGAGCCCCATATTTTATGATATTTTAAGTAGTTGCTTAGGTTCTAAGTGATTCAGCAAGTATGAAAATAATTCTGTTAATTGTTAATAGATACAGGTTTATGTTTGATACTCAAATATTACTTTTCTTTTTCAGATCTTTCGAGAAACCGTTTTACAGAAATTCCTTCTGATGTTTGGTTATTTGCACCTCTTGAAACATTAAATTTATATCATAATTGCATCAAAACCATTCCTGAAGCTATTAAAAACCTGCAGATGTTAACATACCTTAACATTAGGTAAGGAAACCTTTTTTTCTTTTTTTGTGGATTTTGTTTTTTATTGCAGTTCTAACCCTTTCCAGTAACAAAGGATTGTGTTTGGTTTGGCTGTGTAACCCATATTTATTTCAGCAGTGTCTTACTTATATTTGTTATGTGTTCACATTACTTTATAGGTTTTTGGTCTTGTTCTTGAGAGTATTGCTTCTCAACGTTTAACCTGCACAGGAGCCACCTGGGGATTAAAACATCTGATTATCTGCATATCTAGCGAGCCCCCTGGTAATGCCAATGCCTGCTGGTCCTTATCCCTTTGGGTAGCAAGGCTTTAGAGCAGAAGTATTTTTCTGAAACCATAGCACCACACTACAGATTTATTTATATGCATCCTCAGAGTGAAACATTATTATTATTATTATTATTTTTAAGTTTATTCTTTATTTTGAGAGAGAGAGAGAGCAAGCGCAAGCAGGGGAGGGGCAGAGAGAGAGGGGGACAGAATCCCAAGCTCAAAGCCGGATGAGGGGCCTGAACTCACGAACCATGAGATCATGACCTGAGCCGAAACCAAGAGTTGGGCACTTAACTGACTGAGCCACCCAGACGGCCCTTAAAGTGAGCCATTATGAAGAAACAGTTCTTGAGCTCTGTTTTTCACACTCTTGTGAGTTCTTGTTGCCACTTTAAGGATGGATGGATTGGGATGGGAGCGTTGGAATGCTAGGAAGTAGATAACAGTTGATGTTAATAATGCTTACTGTGTGCCAGACATTACAAATATGTTATCCATGTTACATCATCTCCTCAGCAGCATTTTGAGAAAGGTACTATTATTATCCCTGCATTACGGATGAGAAACTGAAGTGCAGAGGGAAACTGTATGCCCAAAGTCACACACACACACACACACACACACACACACACACACACAGCAAGTGGTAGAGCCAAGATTCAGATCAAAGCAGTATGACTGTAGAACTCTCTTTCTTAGCTGTTACCCTCTATTTATACCAGTCACCATTCGATAAGTATAAGAAAAAGATTGTCCTGTCAAATGAGTGACATTGAATGGAAACTGGTATGTTGTGACTTATGCTTAAGATCATTTTCGGGGAGCCTTTGTGACATGCGTGGCTCTTGATCTCGGGGTTGTGGGCTTGAGCCCCATGTTGGGTGTAGACATTATTAAAAAAAATCAAGTCTTCAAAAAAAGTAAAATCATTTTCTTGCGTTCCTTTTTTTTAGTTGTAAGGGTCATTTGTTCCCCCTCCTTAACAAAATGACCTGTCTAAATTCCCATATAGGGAAGTGGGAAATACTAATACATATAAATAAAATGCTCCTTCCTCGCTGCGATGTATTAATCCTTCTGTGTGTCTCCCTCAGTGACGTCATCTAGCAGTACTTAACTATTTTAGCTGAAACTTTATACTTGAAAATGTGTGAGAGGAAATTCCTTTCATAGATGTAGTCATTTGGGTTGCTCTTTTCTAATTCTCTAATATCTCCTTGGCCTGGCTTGGGGGAGAGGTTTGAGGCAAGTAAGGCCTTAGTTTAAGTTTTGTCTCTGTTTTTGTTTCAGTTTGCTCTTTTATGGAAAAAAGTAAACTTGTCAAAAATTGAATTTCTATTTGAATAGAAATGTATGGTAATCTTAAAATAGTTTCACTAAAACTTTCTCTGATTCTTTGCTGTTTTGATCTCTAAAAGTCACCTCCCGATTTTTGTGTATAGTCACAAACAGTTTTGAACAAACTTTATTGAAATAACATTAGTCCTTGTTTCTGATTTCTTTTGTCTCTAAAACATGGCAAAAAAGTGAAGATTAACAACTTAGTAGCTGTGTATAAAGAAATTCGACTCTTGGGGCGCCTGGGTGGCGCAGTCGGTTAAGCGTCCGACTTCAGCCAGGTCACGATCTCGCGGTCCGTGAGTTCGAGCCCCGCGTCAGGCTCTGGGCTGATGGCTCGGAGCCTGGAGCCTGTTTCCGATTCTGTGTCTCCCTCTCTCTCTGCCCCTCCCCCATTCATGCTCTGTCTCTCTCTGTCCCAAAAATAAATAAACGTTGAAAAAAAAAAATTAAAAAAAAAAAGAAATTCGACTCTGGAGAAAGCTGACTGCTAACTCAATGAACCTTCTTAAAGGAGGAGAATAGGCTTTTTTTTTTTTTTTTTTTTTAAATAAGCTCTAGGCCCAGCGTGGGGCTTGAACTCACAACCCTGAGATCAAGAATCGCATGCTCTACCCACTGAGCCAGCCAGGTGCTCCCCCCCCCCCAAAATAGACCAATTTTTAACTTTTTTTGGTCTGGGGAAGGTTAGAATGAGTTTGTATGTGCTGTTATTTTCCTCACTTACTTTGTTTTTTATTTTGGTGAAAATACCTTGAGAAACTTGTAAGATGCTTTTTCAGCTCTCTCTTCCTGTGTGCTCTTCCCTTTTTTAGAAGAATTCTGTAGGAAGATCCTTGTGTGCTCCACAAGGGCACCTTCCCAAGGATTCTATTTGATCCTGAAAGCGTCAAGAATTGTAACAAGCTCCTGGCATATTTGACATTCCAGCAGCCTGGCCAGGATTGCTGGTCTAGGGGTATTGTCTATTTTTTTAAGTCTGTTCCTTGTGATTAAAGCCAATCTAGTATTTCTGGATGTCCTCTGCAGGCATAACATGGGGAGGGAGAGGTCCTGATGTTCTTTCTTGGGCTGCCACTGGGTTTTTGTTGCTGTGTACGTTCCGCACAATGCTAGGTACAGGTCTATCACTGCCACTTTGAAAAACAGGAAAAATAATAGCTTATTTTTATGAATACTTGTTAGTGTGTAAATGTAATGGTATACTTTATATATTTTTTTTTTAAATTTTTTTTTTCAACGTTTATTTATTTTTTGGGGGACAGAGAGAGACAGAGCATGAACAGGGGAGGGGCAGAGAGAGAGGGAGACACAGAATCAGAAACAGGCTCCAGGCTCCGAGCCATCAGCCCAGAGCCTGACGCGGGGCTCGAACTCCCGGACCGCGAGATCGTGACCTGGCTGAAGTCGGACGCTTAACCGACTGCGCCACCCAGGCGCCCCACTTTATATTTTTTTTAGTAGGGGGATTGTCTTAGTCTGTTTGGGCTGCTCTGACGGGATGCCATGTACTGGGTGCCTTGTAAACAACAGAAACTTATTTTTCACATTTCTGGAGGTGGGAAGTCCAAGGTCAAGGCACCGGCAGATTTGGTGTCTGGTGAGGACCTGCTTCCTGATTTCATAAACAGCCGTCGTCTAGCTGTCCCCACTTGGCAGAGGGAGCAAGGGAGCTCTCTGAGGTATTTTCTTTATAAGGGCACTAAACCCGTTCATGGGGGCTCCACCCGTATGACCCGATCACCTCCCAAAGGCCCTACTTCCAGAGGCCATTACATGAGGGATTAGGTTTCAACATTATAATTTTGTGGGGAACACAAACATTGAATCTATAGCAGGGATCATTTGGGTGTGCATTGGTATGTGAATTTGACCCACCGTATGTACGTTGAGGGGAAGGACCCCAGAGCCTTACTGCCCGGATTTGAATCCTGGCTCTCCTATTTCCCAGCTGTGTGACTTGGAGCAGTTTGCTTAATCTCTTTTTGACTGATTCTTCGTCTGTAAAATGGGCATCGTGATATTCTCTCTCTTCCTAAAGCAGGTTGTTGTGAGGGTTAGCGAAGTTAACTCATGGGAGGTACTCCGACCGTGGCCCGACACGTAGTATGTACTCGATAAATGCGAGTTGTTGCTGTATTTAGGTTAGTTGTTGCTAATGTTAGTTGTGCTATATCCACAGAGATAGGAATGTTCTGTCAGCTTTGATCCGAGATAACGGTGTGGGTGGGCCCTTATCCCATAAACTCATAAGAAAAGGGAATGGATTAGGGTTACTACATGTTTTTGAACATGTAGCCCCAGTCATTCTTTTATAAACATTTTAACATGGTGGCATGTGCAAACTTATCCTTGGGACTTTTCCTTAGGTAAAGGTATGGAGGTATTGAATGCGGTGAAATGAGACCAGAGAGCAAGGTTCTGGCATTTTCTAGCGCAGAAGAATGATTCTGGGTTTTGAGACCTGATGGCATGTAAGACAGTATCATAGGTGACAACACAGGCTTTGCAGTCTTTTGTGACTGGGCAAGTCACTTAACACAGTTGTAACCTTTGTTTTCTTATTTGTGTAATAGAGATAGTACTGCTAACCTGCCTTACGGGGTTAATGTGAGTATTAAAGGAGATACTACATTTAAGGCTTTTAGTATGATACAGAGTAAGCACTCATTAAATGATAGTTATTATTTGGTGAAGCTTTTTATTTACTTTTCAGGTGATTTGTTCTTTTTCAACAGAGCAGAAATTTCAGACATATCTCATAATGAGACTCTCTTATTCTTTTCAGTCGAAATCTTTTGTCAACATTGCCAAAATACCTATTTGACCTTCCCCTTAAAGTTTTGGTCGTCAGTAATAATAAACTGGTATCCATTCCAGAAGAAATTGGGAAGTTAAAAGACTTAATGGAATTGGTGAGTAAAACAGTTGTGTTGGTCGTGTATAATAATGTATTGTGTGTAATATGCATAACATGTATTTTGGAAGATTGCTTTTCATGGAATTTCAGTGTAATTTTTTTTAAAGAATAACTTGGTATGTGTCTGTGTTCACCGTAGTAAAATTTTGAGATCCCATTGCTTATGTCTGATTTTAGCTCACAGCCACATTAAGAGCCTGGCTGTTTCTCAGTCCTAGTGAGGTCAGAAGGTTTGCTTATAAGCTTTGAGAAATGCTTTTCAAACCAGTAAGCATTTGTCTGTGCATTTTGGGGGCAGTAAAGGTCTTTGACCGGGGCTGCTATGAAAGCCGCAGAGAAAGGGAATAAAGGAAGAGAGTGTAATGCCTGCAAAGTAGAATGAATAAAATAGCTCTCGCGCTTCTATATTCTCATGTGATTTTACAACACTTTTGGGACCAAGATAGAAAGAGGCCATCGTGTACAACTGATTGTAGAAATAAAGGAATAAAGTAATTACCTTGTACAGGACATTTTAGGTATTAAAGGACATTGAACTTTGAGAGAAACATAATTATCTCCTCAAAACATTGGCCCGTTTTCTCATCTTTCTGTTACTTTCTGGAGGGGCCAAGGGCAGGCCAGGATGGGCACTTTGGCATGCTTCTTTTGAGTTAAAAGCAATCCATCCAACAGATTTAGGAAAAGTTCTTTAGTCCCCCACCTCAACTGTCTAAATTTACAGTGGAAAGGAGAGCCTGTACCAGGATAGGCACTATTAACAGAGGTTCCTCTTTGCCTAAGAAAGTTATTTGAATAATCCAGCACACTTTGTTTTCCAAACATGTCCTCTCACCTTCCTGCTAATAATGCTCTTCCTCCTTTGTATCCCCAGACTCTTACCCCTCTCCTTAGCTCAGGATGTCATATAAGCCTCTTCTTGCCTGTCTTGGGAATTTCATGTTGGTATGGATTCTCCGTACTTAAGAAACGGGATTTCATTTTCTCCTGTTAATTTGTCTCATGTCAGTTTGATTCTTAGTCTGTCTAGAAGGACTTTGAAAGGCATTTCTTTCTCGCCAATGCTTCCACCTCACACAGTATATAGCTTGCTGTTTATTTCTATTTTTTGTTCTGTCTGGAGTAATGCTTTCCTGATATATGGACATTTTAAAAGTATTCTTTTTTTTTTTTAATTTTTTTTCAACGTTTATTTATTTTTTGGGACAGAGAGAGACAGAGCATGAACGGGGGAGGGGCAGAGAGAGAGGGAGACACAGAATCGGAAACAGGCTCCAGGCTCTGAGCCATCAGCCATCAGCCCAGAGCCTGACGCGGGGCTCGAACTCACGGACCGTGAGATCGTGACCTGGCTGAAGTCGGACGCTTAACCGACTGCGCCACCCAGGTGCCCCTTAAAAGTATTCTTAAGTATTGGGGTGCCTTGGTGGCTCAGCTGGTTAAGCATCTGACTCTTGATTTTGGCTCGGGTCATGATCTCACCATTTGTGGGGTTGAGCTCCACTTCAGGCTCTGCACTGACAGCACGGAGACTGCTTGGGATTCTCTCTCTCCCTCTCTCTCTCTCTGGCCCTCCCCCCCTCGTACTCTGTCTTGCCCTCTCTCTTTCTCTCTCTCAAAATAAATAAACGTTAAAAAAAAACGAAAGTATTCTTAAGTATGACTTTATTATGTGTGGAGGGCCAAAAGTTTTTTTTTGAGAAACTTATCCATGATTCTTCAGTGGCAAATTAGTGTGCAAATAGAATGTTATGAACAGACGTTTCAGGAACATCATCCTTTTATTTCTTTTGTCCAGTAATGAATACCTGCATGTGCAATTATAACACAAGGAGATTGCCTTGAACTTAGTCCTGTTATGTTTTAGAACCATAGAATTTTAACCACTTGCTAGCATAGGAATCCCCAACACATCTAGTTGTACGTTTTCAGTGGTGGATAAATCTTGTGTGTGTGTGTCACCGAGGCATCCTTTATTCTCTTTTGCAAAACTCCTATTTGTTATTTTTATTATTTTGAACTAAAATACACGCCCCCTACCACTTTTATCCATTGGTCCTGGGACTACCATGTGAAAAAGTATAGATAATGACAACTTTTCTTCCCTTCAAGTATTTGTAATATGTCATGTGTTTACTCTCCCATTTCACCAAACTCTAAGGCCTATTTTTCTGTAGTTTAAACATCTTTATTACTTTTACTCCTTTCTATATTTTCTGTATTTCTGTTCTTCATTACTTTTTATTTTTAGCTATTTAAAATTTTTTTTTTTTTAACATTTATATATTGTTGAGAGACCGAGCATAAGCAAGGGAGGGGCAGAGAGAGAGGGAGACACAGAATATGAATCAGGCTCCAGGCTCCGAGCTGTCAGCACAGAGCCCGATGTGGGGCTCAAACCCATGAACCGTGAGATCATGACCTGAGCCGAAGTGGGACACTTAACCGACTGAGCCACCCAGGTGCCTCACTATTTTTTGCTATTTTTATCCTGAAAATGTTTCCCTTTATTGAGGTCCCTTTTAACATTATACTCACAAATGAACAGAAGGTTCTAGATGTGATTTAACAAATTCATAGTAAAAAGGGGACCAATATTTAGCTTGACCCAGACACTATTAATATTTCTTTTAAGTGTATTTATTTTGAGGGAGAGAGAAAGAGAGAGTGTAGTGAGTGAGGGAGGGGCAGAGAGAGAGGGAGACAGAGAAAATCCCAGACAGGCTCCACGCTGTCAGCGCAGAGCCTGAGGTGAGGCTCAAACTCATGGACCTTGAGATCATGACCTGAGCTGAAGTCAAGAATTGGACGGTTAACTGACTGAGCCACCCAGGTGCCCCTAGATATTTAATATTTCTAAAGATTTTATAAATATTATACTTTAAGATTCTGTGGCTGTGTAATTTCTTTTTTTTTTTTTTTGTCATTTAGTTTTGGCCCTATGTTCTAAATTATATTACATGAGGTGGTTTTGGGATAGATAAAATTTTAAGAATATTTAGGATTTTTAGAATTATTCTAGTATTTTTAGTTATTAAATAGAATATTTTAAAGCTACTAAAGATTGTATTTTACTAGACACTATAAAAATATCATGCTTTTATTTAAATTCTTGAAATCAGTAACAGTGGATAGATAGCATTAAGATGGCTAATTGATAATGGTAAATCACGTAATGAATTTGTGGGTATTACCTGTCATTGGAGTATTTCCCGTGACACTATTCCGCAAGAATGTGGTGGCCAACTATAGTGCGATTCTATAATTAGAAACCTAGGAAATCTTCTCAAGTCTCCAATCCCGGCAGAGTATTTTGTAGAGTACCTATTGGTGAGTGGGTCAGTTTTTTGTGTTTGGGTTTATTTCTTCTGGGCGGCTATCAAATTTCAATGGATTTTTTTATATAGAACTCTCCAGTATTGGATACTTTTTGCAGGAAGCAATAGTATTAATTTAAAGGACGTTTTCTCCAAATTTGATTATCTTTCATTTGGATAATAGCCTATTCTCACCGTAGCAGCAAAGGTCCTGTCAAAATAGAAGTCAGATCATGTCATACCTCTGTTTATAAGTTTTTGGTTCCTGCCCACACCTCTCTGAGTAAAGGCCTAAGTTGTACCCCTCCCCCCAGTTTAGTCTCCTGCTTGCCCGCTTTCTTCTAGTGACACTGAATTTCTTACTGTTCTTTAGTACAAGTCAGGCATGTTTTGCTCACGAGCCTTTTTACATTTATTGTCCCTTCTTTTTTTCCTTAAGTTCCTTCTTTTTTGCCTTTCTTATATATTGGCATGGCTCATACTTTCAGCTCTGACAAGACTGCTCAAATACCAGCTTCTCCATGAGACAATCTAAATTCAGCACTTAGAACCTGGTTTAGCAAATAGTATTTGATGAATAGATATTGTTGAATGAAGGTGCCTTAGGTATAGTTTGAAAGAAGTATGTAGGGTACATTTTTTCTTTTTTTTAAAGTTTATTTATTTATTTTGAAATACAGCGAGAGCACGAGCGTGTGAGGGGCAGAGAGAGAGAATCCCAAGCAGGCTCGGGTGCTGTCAGCACGGAGCCTGACTTGGGGCTTGATCTCACGAATCGTAAGATCGTGACTTGAGCCAAAATCAGGAGTCAGGCACTTGACCAACTGAGCCATCCAGGTGTTGCGGGATACATTTTTCCAATCGTCTTAGCTCTATTGGATTTTTCCCTACGTGGCTTCAGTATTCAGAATTTACCCTCTTGCCTTTTTAATTTTTGATAAAACTGGATATACGTGCCACTCTGTTCCCTTCAAGCTAATATCATTTCCAGTGAAAGCTGGAAATTGGAAGAAGTTGCAGAAGAATGTGAATTTCATTTGCCGTGTGTCTGGAATGATTGCTGCATGAGCTCACGCTGCAGATTTTTCTTTGAGGGGAGGAAGAGGAGAGCACAGTTACTTTCAGCTGTCTCCTGTGATGGGAAAGTGGTGTCATTTACCTTTAAATCAGGAACTTGCATTTTAGTTTAACCTTGAGACATTTCTGATTCAGATCTCCTGGAAAGTCTTTGCGTTATGATGTGAGCCACAAGATTTTGAGCTTGTAACCCCTCATATTTTGTGTCCCGTTGAGAAAGAGGTTTAAATTGATTCTGACCGTAGCCTTTGGTTCTCCAGCTCACGTCTGTAAATCCTTGACTTTCTCAGCTTCTGTCCAACAGAGTAATTCAAAACTACCATAATTGACAGATTATCAAAGTGATTGATCGTTGTTTTTTATTTTACCTCTGAATGAGGAGTGCCTGGATTATCCTTACTTCTGGTTTTGGCTGGTGAGAGTAGTCTTCAGCTGCGATTTTCAAAAGGCTGAATTATGTAGTCCTAAGTTATTATTCACAGTTTTGCACGGAAAAATTTAACTGTGCCACCTTGACTTTATGATGAAACATTAATAGAAATCTGCCAGATAATCCATTTTCAGAGAAACAACATTTGAGGTAGCTTTTGCTATTAGCCATGTGCTTTAATTTGAAAATGGAAATATGTCTGTATTTCTCAGTTAGTTTGTGATCATTTTATTTTCTTATTTTCCTTAGGATATCAGCTGCAATGAGATTCAGGTCCTTCCCCAACAAATGGGAAAATTACATTCACTTAGAGAGCTCAATATCAGAAGAAATAATCTTCACGTGTTGCCAGATGGTAAGATGTTCATTCTTTTTACTGAAATGAACAAGAGAGCAACTATATGCAATTTAATTTTATTATTTTTCATTTCTGAACAGAATTAGGAGATCTTCCCTTAGTCAAGCTGGATTTCTCCTGTAATAAAGTGACCGAAATTCCAGTTTGTTACAGGAAGCTGCATCATTTGCAAGTAATGATTTTGGATAATAATCCATTGCAAGTACCACCAGCACAGGTTTGTAATAAAAATAACAGTACGTGTTCCTTCTATTTTTCTTCATAATTATCCATCAGATTGCTAAATCAGAAAGCATCAGAATTAGGAGTCCATTCGTTGTTGAGGCCTTCTTGGCCAAAGGAGTTTTTCTGCGAAGTGACTTTTTCACTTTGGTAGGAGTTTTAGTTTCGCTTCTGGAGCACAGAATTTAGAATGCCCAGATGCGTAATTCTGTTTGTCAGCGTTCCTTTAAAAACATAGACTGTGGAGGGTCTCTGCCTCTATCCTACTCGGGTATGTATCTACTTGACTTTTTGTTGTATGATTGATTGGAACGCATTCTCAACACTGATAGATGGAATCCTAACAGAAAGAACAAGATACAAGTGGAAAAGAATTAATTCAGCCTTTTAGTTTGAGGATTCAATCCATATGGAATCTACTAAAATGACAGTAAAGGAATGTACCAAGATATAAACCCATAATAAGGCCAGAGAATGAGAGGGAAGAGGGCAGCAGGGGAGGGATGGCAACAGAATTTTGGAACATGGAAGATAGATGAAATAGTGGGAACTGGGGTCTTTACTTACACTGGCACGAGAGGATCTGGCTGAGGAGGCACGTGGCAGTGAGATGCCAGCAGGCGCTCTGCTCCAGAAGAAGGGTTGCCTTTTTCTTTCTACAAAGGTAACATTCCACTCATTCCAAAGAGGATGCTTTCTCTAATTCAAGTGAGGGCTGCCTGGTGTCCTGGTAGTAGCTGCCTTAGCAGCGCAGGGGAAAGCTGGAACTTGGGTCTGCTATGGGAGAGGGCAACACGAAGAAGGTTGATTTACTTGCTGTGTTAGACCTGGGAATGGCTTGGTACTGGAGCAGAGCTGTAACTGAATAGAAGGATGAAAGACTGGAACTGTGAAAGTCTGTAGAATGTCTGAGGCAGTGCCGTCCAGCAGAACTTTGTCAGCTACAGGAATGTTCTGTGATTTGTGCTGTCCTGAATTGTTTTTAAAGTTTATTTATTTTTGAGAGAGAGCGAGAGAGAGAGAGAGAGAGAGCGAGCGAGCGAGCTAGCGTGGAAGGGGCAGAGAGAGAGGGAGACAGAATCCAGAGAAGGCTCCAGGCTCTGAGCTGTCAGCACAGAGCCTGACGTGGGGCTCAAACTCATGAACCGTGAGATCATGACCTGAGCCAAAGCCAGACTCTTAACCGACTGAGCCACCCAGGCGCCCCCTAAGGAGCCTAAATTTAAATTTAATCTTATCTTGATTAATTTTAGATGAAATAGCTTCATGTGACTAGTGTGACTGCCATATCGGACACTACAGGTCTTAAGATTTACACCCTCGGGGGCGCCTGGGTGGCTCAGTTGGTTAAGCAGCCGACTTCGGCTCAGGTCACGATCTCGCACTCCGTGAGTTCGAGCCCCGCATCCGACTCTGTGCTGACAGCTCAGAGCCTGGAGCCTGTTTCAGATTCTGTGTCTCCCTCTCTCTCTGACCCTCCCCCGTTCATGCTCTGTCTCTCCCTGTCTCAAAAATAAATAAACGTTAAAAAAAAAAATTAAAAAAAAAAAAAAAAAGATTTACACCCTCGGATTCTTGCCCTTAGCTCTGTAGTCGCATGCCTAGCCCTCACTTGCCTTAGCAAAAGCCTGGGGTTTATTCTACGGCGTAGGTAGATTCTCTCAGATTCTCTTCCATAACTCAGCAGCCAAATGTGTATCACTCTTGGCCTCAGCAGAATATTTTCTTGTCATAATACTGTATTTTGATTTAATGAGAGATTGTGACATAGGAGTAATAATAGCAGAGATATTTCTAGTGCTTACTGTGTTCCAGGCACTATCGAAATGCTTTACATGCATTAAATTATTTGATTCTTACAGTAACCCTGTAAAATAGGTACTATTATATCTCATCTCATACATGAGGAAACAGAAGCATAGAAGTTACGGGACTTACTTATTCAGTGCCACATAGCTAGCGTGGGTACAGCTGGTTCCAAAGCAAGGCAGTCTGACTGCAGGGTCTGTGCTCTAACCACTAGGCTATACTTCTGAAGGAGGAAACAAATTGATGGGGATCGAAGATGGGAGGATGGTATGGTGGCGGTGATGATATGTGATAGTGGTGGGCAGTGGTAATGTAAGAAATCTGAGTCCTCATTTTCCTTAGTAAGACCTCAATAAATAACATCTATAGCTAAGAAGTAAAACAGAACCATATTACTGATATATATGAAGGTAAATAGCAGAAAACCGCTCGAAAGAGTTGGTATGTGGGGACTAAGTCTTGGAGATTGAAAGGAGTGAAATGGGGGATTAATTTTTCGTTACCACTTTTGTAATTCTCTTTGATTTTAAATTATGTATGTGAATTACTGCAATAAAAAAATTACAGAAGAAAAGAATTCACCGGTATTTAATTTGGTAATGAAAGATGATTGTTTTTTTGGTTTATACAGATAATGGGATATATTTTAATTGGTAATTATTTATATTCTAATAGCTCAGAGTTTTTCCTTTTAAATGAAGTTTTTCAGTGGTCAGGTCTTGTATCTGTTACAATTATCTAAGAAACATTCTTTATGCCTGGAATGATAATTACTGTTTCATGTACTTTTCTTACTGGTTTTTTTGTTTGTTTGTTTCTTACTGTTTTCTTTGTTGATTATTTTTTGCGTGTTTGTAGGTTATGTAAGACCATCCATAAAACAAAGCATGGTTTTTAAGATTTCACTTTCTAAGTAATCTCTACACCCGATGTGGGGCTTGATCTCACAACCCCGAGATCAAGAGTCCCATGCTCCACCGACTGAACCAGCCAGTCCTTCCAAAACATTTTTGAATAAGTTATAAAAAACTGTTTTTATTTTTTATTTGTCTTCATTTTTTAAAATGTGTGTGTGTGTGTGTGTGTGTGTGTGAGAGAGAGAGAGAGAGAGAGAGAGAGAGACAACGCACAGGAGAGGAGGAGGGGCAGAGCGAGAGAATCCCAAACGGGCTCCACGCCAACAGCGCAGATCCAAACGTGGGGCTCGTACTCATAAACCATGGGATCATGACCTGAGCGGAAACGAAGGTTGGAGGCTTAACTGACTGAGCCACCCAGGCTCCCCTAAAAATTTTTTTAAAGTAAGCTCTCTACACAATGTGGGGCTTGAACTCAGGACCCCGAGATCAAGAGTGGCACGCTTTACTGACTGACCAGCCAGGCACCCCATGATGACAGTTTTTGAGAAATATTTATTTGATATTATTCATGGTGACTGAAGTTAACTTACCGTTTTCTTACTGCTCATTGTCTTTTTTATGTAAAATACTTTCTTTCACATAGTATTTTAGCCCCCATTGTTCCTCTTCTCCACCACCAACGAAAGTAACTTTTCAGGACAATATTTTAGTTGAATTGACCATTTGAAAAATTATTTTATTCTAACTGGCCTGCTATCACACCTTTCAACAAATGCATTTTTCCTATATTTATATTATTTTGATTAACTTTATTCCAGTGTTTGGACCAAACAACTTTGTGGTTCTGATAAGATTATTTTAAAGAATTACATGGGTTATTATTTTTTTTCTGTTCTCATCACTACAGTGAATATATTTCTTCTCCCTTTTTTCTAATAAAAACAACTTTTGTGAGGGGCGTCTGGGTGGCTCAGTCGGTGAAGCATCCAACTTCGGCTCGGGTCATGATCTCGAGGTTTGAGTTTGAGTCCTGCATCGGCTCTGTGCTGACAGCTTGGAGCCTAGAGCCTGCTTTGGATTCTGTGTCTCTCTCTCTGCCCCTTCCCCTCTCTCTCTCTCTCTCTCTCAAAATAAACATTAATAAAATAAAATAAGCAACTTTTGTGAATTATAGATTTTATATTATTTAGTGGTTTGTTGTACTTTTAGCAAGAAAACTTTAGTCACGTACAGAAAAATTAACTTATAACTGGCAGTAGACTTTTAGTTGGTATTGTCAGATTTTTTCATAAAGTGTCAGAAGTACAAATGATTCAGATATGTAAAGTTTCTATTGTGATTGTGAGGTTTCAGCATAATTTAAGATTATTAAAATATATAAATAGGGGCACCTGGGTGGCTCAGTTGGTTAAATGTCCAACTCTTGATTTCAGCTCAGGTCATGATCTCTCAGTTTGGTTAGTTCGAGCCCCACGTCAGGCTCTGTGCTGACCCTGTGGAGCCAGCTAGGGATTATCTGCCTTCCCACTTTGTCTCTCTCTCTGTGCCGCCTCCTCTCGTATTCTGTCTCTCTCAAAGTAAATAAACTTAAAAAAAAAAATATATATATATATATATATACATATAAATAAATTGGTAGGTGACATTAATATTTGGGCCTATATAACTAAATCTACTTTCTCAATTATTTATTGACAGATCTGTTTAAAGGGTAAAGTACACATATTTAAATACTTAAATATCCAAGCATGTTGCAGAATGGATAAGAAACCAGATTCTCTGGATCTTCCCTCACTGAGTAAAAGGATGCCCTCCCAGCCTCTCACAGACAGGTAATGTAATATTCCTAATATTCATACAGTCTCATTTCATGATTGCTGTCTTCTCTGTAGGTAAAAGATACAGATTCATCTTGAGTGTACTGAATATATTTAGGTTGATTGGCCCAGGATTAAAATCAACAACTGACTGAAGTGAAATATCACCATCATAGAATTCTGTGATACGAGAATAAATATGGGATTGTCTCAAAAAACTAAGTATTACTAGTATTTTGGTAGCAAAATGTAAATGTTTGACTTTATATCTCAGAAACACTGATTTCTCAGCCCTCGGCAACTGTTAATTTATTATGATAATCCCTCTATTGTACTAACTAGTATTGTAATAACTAGTAGAATTTGATTTGGGGGTGAGACATTTTAGGGTACCTTTCTCCTTTTCTTCATATTCTTCATGTCTGGATTAAAGACGACTTATCACTGATATTCTGTACGACATTGGTGTTTATCTCCTCGTGAGATTTTGAAATGGTAGATTTGACTATCTGTTTTTGATTCATCCTTTCGGGATGTCTGAAAGATTTTATGAAAATACAATTCCACCAAGTAGTATGGGAGATAATGTGGAATGGGGTGAGACTGCAGAAAGGGAGACTACACTCCTGCCTGAAATGTTTAAAGGTTTGTCATTTTATTTGTGACAAAGTTTAGAGTAATTGGAATGGCAGTATTTAAGTAGTGTTTTTGAATTCCCAAATGGGATGTTTTCTAGAGTATTTCTGTTGCCTCAGTAGAATTAAATATTTACACATTATATTTAATTCCTAAAGATTATTCTGTTTAATATTATGAGTGATAATAAACCAAACAGTTCTATAAAAATTAGGCTTTATTCGTATTGTGATCTCTATTAGTTTGCTTTACGTTTATGTAAAAATGAATTTTCTTTAGTAGTGACACTGATTATATTAATCATTTGTTTATTGTACCAATATCAGTTGAAACAAACACCAAATAGCAGTCAGATGCCTGCTGGCAGGTTCAGGGTATGTTTTGTTGAATGGCCTGTACCTTGGTATCGGCCCTCATGGAGCCCACAGTCTAGTGGAGAAGGAGCCAGCCAGCAAATGAAGCAAAGAAACCTAATACACATGCACACATACGACTTCAAATTGTGGCAAGGGCTACAAAGGAGAGGAACACGTTTCAGGAGTGTGGTCAGGGAGTGTCGCTTTGGGAAGGTGAGGTTTTAAGTCAAGACTTGAAAGGAGAAAAGCTAGCTGCGTAAAGACTAAGGGAGGAGCATTTCAGGCAGAAAGCACGACACGCGCTAAGACCTGAAGTTAGGAAGAAACTTGGTGTGTTAAAGAAACTGAAAGGCCAGCACGGTCGGAGCAGAGTGGCTGAAGAAAAAGACGTCCGAGTTGATTTTGGAGAAGTAGTCAGGCCTCAAGTCACGTGGGGGCTTTGGGGGCTGTGGTGTGCAGAGTTTGAATTTTACTTACAGTGCAGTGGGAAGTCAGCAGACAGTTATGAGCCGCGGAAGAACATGATCTGGTTTATATTTAAACAGCTATTTTGGCTTTTGAAAGGAGCATAGATTGGAAGTAAACAAACGTAGAAGCACAGGGACTAGTTAGGTTGTTGAAGTACTGCCAAGAGATCAAGGGGTCTGGAATAGGGTGGGTGCGGTGGAGACGAAAAGGAGTGGAAAGAACGGAGATATATTTTAGAGATGGTCTCTAGCACTGGTGTCCAATAGAAGTGGAATATAAGCCACATGTGTAATTTTACATTTTCTTGTAATCCATTAAAAAAAAAAAAAAAAGCAAAAACGGGGCACCTGGGTAGGCTCAGTCAGTTAAGCGTCCGACTCTTGATTTCGGCTCAGGTCATGATCTCACGGTTTGTGAGATCCAGCCCCTCTTGGGATTCTCTCTCCCCCTCTGTCTCTCTCTGTCTGACTCTCTCTCTCTCTCTCAAGATAAATACACATAAAAAAAAAAGTAAAACTGAAACAGGTGAAATTAATTTTAATGTTACTGAACCCAGGATATCCAAAACCCGCAATTACATGTTTCAACATGTAATCCCTATAAAAAATGTAAGGTTTTTCATTCTTTTTCTGTTACATCATTGAAATCTGGTGTGTGTTTTTCATTTATAGCACGTTTGAGTTTAGACTAGCCATATGTCCAGTGCTCAACAGCCATATGATGGTTAGTGGCTACTATATAGGATAGTACAAGTCAATTGAATCTACTTATGAAGCGACTCTTAGGCGTGCTGATTTTCTACTCACAGGCTGTTTTGAACTACTTAGAAAATTCCTGTGTGCACTTTCCACCTCTACGCTTATGCCTTTGTCTCTTTGATTCTTACTACCTAGAATAGCCTTCTGTGCCTTGGCGATTTTGTAAAGTATTTATTCTACACAGATAAGCATTACAGTGGTTAGGTATATCAACTTTTGCAGTCAGGCATAATATACCCATGAAACCCTTCTCTGACTCTTGATAACTTCATGTCCTTGTGTCATAATGTCTGTAGCCCTCAGTGTTCTTACATTTGTAAAAAGGGAAATAATCATATGGATGCTGTCGGGATTAAATTAAATAATGTATATAGAGCACTTAACACGCCTTACCCATAACAGTTCCTCAACTAATAGCTTATTGTTATCATTGTCAACTATCACAGATATGCATAGATTTTAGTATAGTACACGGATGTATTATTGTGCAGTGGCGTCAGGTGGATTTTGCTTCTAATCATGGTTTAACCTCTTAATTCTTCTTTTGCCTGCATAAGTTGTTTACTGTCTCTGAGCCTATTTCTTTGTTTAAAATGTTAACAATACCCACTTCAAAAGCTTGTTGTGAGAATTAAATGTGTACTCGGCAACTAGTTCAAGACATGATATTCAGTACGGGTTCTGTTTTTCCCCCCTGGGAGGGTAACTTTTAGAAGTTCTGTTCTCATTTATGAAAAGAAATGATGCATGAATTGCAGAATGTAAGGATTATAAACAAAATATGATGTGTACCTGGCACAGAAGCTAATAAGGACACTCCATAAATGCTAGCAATGATTGCCTCTCTTCATCCTTCTAGACTAAGCTCCAAAGCCACTTTCTTGGGTGAGGCCCTTCCTAACCTTACCAAGGAGAATTAATTGGTCACTCTTTTCTCATGTTACTTGATAGATTTACCTTTGTCATAGTCTTCAAAATATATAAACACACTTCCCCTCTGGGCTGAGAGCCCTTTGAGGCCAAACATTTGTTTAATTCATCTCCTATCTTTTCAGGCATTCAGCATAGTGTCTGACACTTGGTAATTGCTCACCTGAGTTTGTTTAATTTTTTATACATACATAGTTTTAAATCTTTATGTTCCTTTATTGGAGCAAGATTCCTGACCCGTATACACTGATGTAGTACTTACTAAACATGACCTGTGCAGAAATTATACATGCTATCCATCTAGACAGGTTTTCATTACCCTTTGCCTATCGATGGAATCGTTCCATTTATAAAGTTTCATGCATCAGAAAACTTTGAATTTGACCTGGCTATCCACGAATTCCTCTCTGAAAAAGTTAAGTGGCATTTAATTTTAGCTATCATCCTTTACAGCATGAAAAAGCTTATGCATTAGGTAGCTTCCCAAAATGTTAGTCTGCGCACAATGGCATTTAGCGGAGCCGAGCCGGTCATTCTCACCCAGATTCACACAGACAGGCCTCGCTTGAGAGCTGTGCGCGAAATAGCTAGTACTTTGAGACGAAAGTACTCCTGAGTTCACCGCCAGCACAGACTTCTCTTGAGAGTCTGTCTTCTCGGCCACATCTCATAGTGCCAATGAAGACAGGCCAGCAACCGCCCTTCGTGTAATTCGGCATTAGAGCACCAGGTCTGTCTGACCGCGGTGGCAGGCACTGTGATTATATCCAGGTAAATAAAGGCCCATTTTTAAAAACGCCAATTTGGGATACAAATCAAGGGCACAGCATAATCAGAACTGACTTTTGAGCAATCTGGTACCCCAACTGAGGTGGAAGATTTCAGAAGCTGATGGCAAATCGTACCCATTAATTCAAATCCCTTTCTCAGTCCACACAAGCCCCGAGGTCACCCGGCAAAGTGCATGTCAAAAAATACGGAGTCAGGGTGACCAAGTTTGACAATACATTATATGACTCAAACTTGGAAAGTCATAATGAAATACATCTGTTCTGAGAGAAAAGCATCAAATCCTTTTTGTAGAAATTTAGTTTTATTGTAACAAAGCAACTTGTACACGTTTAACGTTTAAAACTGAGCATCATCTTTCCAATGAAAGAAAAAGATATTTAAAAATAAACAAGAACAAAATTCCAAGAGAATGTCAATTCTAAATAAGATCCTACGGGTTCTGCCGACTCTCCTGGCAAGTGGCAGGGCTCAAATCATCATCAGGAGAGAATTTTGTTGTAAGAGTGTCATCTTCAGCTGCAAGGATGTCTGTTAAACATCACAATTATAAACCTGCCAGAGCAGAAGCCATGTGGTCAAAATGCCCGCTCAACCCACCCAAACATCTCACCCTTTGCTGACCTTCTCTAATCCTATTTTTAAAAGTTTTCTTTTTTTTTTTTTAAACAAGAGAAAGTAGACAGATAATGGTGGTAAATGCTAACTGTCCATATTCAGAGACACAGTGTACTACTCTCTGAGCCCAGTATACAGAGAAAGGAGGGAAAAAGCTAGAATTCTATGCGCTACTACACAGGGGCCTAAACACCCTCCAGCTTCCAGCAGAGCTAAGGGAGCAGAACGTTTGTCTTTTTTTTTCCCCACAGAACATGGCAGTGCCGATTCCATAAAGTTTTTGTTGAGAGGAAATTTTTAAAGGGATAAAAATGAATTTGGAACAGAAAGGGGTAGAGATTCTTTTCCCAGTGTATTCTGCTCAACGTATTCCCCCTCCCCCCCCCCCCCCAATAAGTAGAGAACCATGGCATAAAGGGAGAGAAAAGAGACTTCAAAACATAAGGCAAACGAGGGGCGCCTGTGTGGCTCAGTCCAACTTGGGCTCGGGTCGTGATCTCACGGTTTGTGGGTTGGAGCCCCGCATCCGGCTCTGCGCCGACAGCTTGGAGACTGGAGCCTGCTTCGGGTTCTGCGTCTCCCCCTCTCTCCGCCTGTGGCTCTCACGCTGCGTGTGTCTCTGGCTCTCTCTCTGAAAAACAAACAAACATTTTTAAAAAAATGAAGTACACAAAAAACAGGGCAAATGAGCACAAGAGGAGGAGAAGGGCGGGGGGTGGGGGGGGATGGGGGTGGGGAAGACTGTAAGTTGCTCCCAGAGACTGGAGAAAACTGAAAAAGGAAGGTTGGCATCCATCCGCGTTCCATTAGTCACCTTTGTCGTCATCCGGCTCGCCTTTCTCCCCCTTGTCATCATCTTCACCTTCTTCTTCCTCTTCCTTCTTCTCTTCTTCTCCTTCTCCTTTCCCTTCCCCTTCTTCTTCTTCCTCTTCCTCTTCTTCTTCTTCCTCTTCTTCTTCTTCCTCTTCTTCTTCTTCCTCCTCTTCTTCATCATCATCATCCGTATCAGGAAGCAAGTAGTACTGCAGTGGATTTGGCCAAATATCATCTTTGATGAGCTCGCCTAACTCATCCACGTCTGCATCAGGATGGTTAGTGAACCAGGCGAAAAAGCTCTCAGGTTCTTCATACTTTCTCTTCCTGCTGCCCGTGTTCGGTGCCTGAGTTGAACGTTTCGTCAGATCCTTTCCAGATTTCCATAGGATTTCGGTGGACTTCAAAGATGCATCACCACTCTCATTCACGTGAAATTCCTTGGAGAGAACTTCATTTTCGAAGTAAGGGTTTTCATCAAAATATAAATCTATTTTGTAACCTGACTGGATATCTTCAAATTCTGCCACTTCCACTCTTGTCAGATAATGCAGCGCCGCTTCATCCTCCTCCCCAAGCAGCGCAGACACTTGTGGATGGTTGACGAATGTTGTTACCCAAAAATTTGGGATTTTGGCGATCGCTTCCGACCTCTTCTGAAAAAACGGTTGGCGGAGTTTGTTGTATTTCTCTTCGATTTTCAGGATCTCCTCGCTGGCTTGTTCATTAAGTTTGTCGATTTCACCCTGTATTTCATCTATATGTTCAATCGCTTCTTGCTGTTCTTTTTCTGCGGTCTCGCCGGACCCGTCGTGGTTGGAGTTGAGCTTTTTACCGAGTTCGGCCGCCGGCGCCCACATGGTGCTGCTCCGCGGTCGCGGTCACGGTCGCAGGGAACAGGAGAGAAGGGAAGGCGAAGGGGGCAGGCAGCGGCTTCCCCTCACGCCTCACGCCACACGGGTCACACGCGCGGGCGCTCGCTCGTTCGCTCTATGCGACCTCCCGGCGTTCAGCCGCCTCCTCCCGGCGCGCGGCCGCTCGCTCTGCCTCGTGGCTCACGAGTGCGCTTCCTGACGACGTCACGGCCTGATGATGGGGGGGCGGAGGGGGAGTGGGCGGGGCGTCGCGCGGGCCCCGCCCGGCCTTCTGCGTACGGAGGGGAGGAGGCGGCGCACCTATATTGATACATTCCTGGAAAGTGTACGGATCGGCATTTGGGGAAGAAATAAGAGCATCGTGATTAAGATCAGAGACTTCAGTGTTAGATAATCTTGGGATCACATTTAAGCCGCCATTTGCAAATTGCGTGTCATGGAAAAGTTGTTCAATCCCTCCTGGCCTCAGTTTTCTCATCTGCAGAGTGAGACTGCACCACCAACCTGCTAGAGTTTTCACAAGGCGTGTGTGAGGTATTGTCTTTAAAGCACTTAGCTTAATTCCTGGCACATAATAAATGGTCCGTATGGAGTGTATGCAAGGTTGCGCGTATGTAAATTTGCAAATTAAAGCGAAAAATACCTTGCAACCTGGGCGGCATACTGTTGTGTTGTGTAATTCCGAAATTTTCAAGGACTGCTCTGCCAAAACAATTGTTTATTCAGTGCTTTGCATACTTTTTTTTTTTTTTTTTGCATTTTCTCTTAATTATCGGATGGGCATTATTTATAAAGCGAAAGCGTATTTTTACAGCTAATGAAGAAGAAACTATGAAGTTAAAAACATATTTCAGTGTTCTATGGTAAAATTTGTTAAAGCAATGAGAAAAATAGAAAGGGCTTTCATTAAGAGTATTTTTTAGCAGGACTCTGCTTTTCTGAATCTCTCAGGAGAAGTAATAGTTTATTGTTAACAATTGACACTTTACAACAGAGCACATGAAGGGAAAATATTACATGAGGGATATGAATAAAATATTTTATCAGATGGTTTCTGATACTTTCCCTTCATGTCCTTAAGGATGTTAAACATCAAGAGTATATATTCTGTATTATCTAGGGACATTTTAGGTCAAGTCTGTGTTGATTTAAGAAGAAAACCCTAATTGTCCTTAGAATTTCTATTTCCATAGTATGGAAGATTTTTATCCAAATAAAAATCATGGCCCTGACTCTGGGATTGGAAGTGATAATGGAGAGAAACGATTATCTACAACTGAAGTGAGTCTTTTCTATTGCTAATCTATTTTATTTATAAATTTTGTTAGAGTTTTGAAATACATAGACACTTGTGCACACTTGATTTATTTTGCTTAAAAATACAATCATTATTGCATTTAATGACTTCAGATGAAAAGGACATGCACATTTTTAGAAGCAGAACAGGAAAGCTTAACATACTAATTTTTGGTTTGAGAACTGGAGATGTAAAGCAGATACTCTACGCGTCTTATGTGAAATTAAAATAACCTAATCCTTATTCTATGTTTCAAGTGCCTCATTTGTACTTTGTGCTTATTCCTTTCAGCCATCAGATGACGACACAATCAGCCTTCACTCTCAAGTCTCCGAGTCAAATAGAGAACAGACATCAAGAAATGACAGTCACTCAATTGGAAGCAAACCTGATTCTCAGAAAGGTAATTCATATGGGTGCCTGCTATTTTATTTTAATTTTTTTTAATGTTTATTTGTTTTTGAGAGAGAGAGGGAGAGAGAGAGCATGTGCGCGTAAGTGGGGGAGGGGCAGAGAGAGAGAGACACACACACACACACACACACACACACACACACACACACACACAGAATCTGAAGCAGGCTCCAGGCTCTGAGCTATCAGCACAGAGCCCGACGTGGGGCTCAAACTCACGGACCTCAAGATCATGACCCAAACTGAAGTCGGATGTTAAACTGACTGAGCCACCCAGGCACCCCTATTTTTATTTCATGTGTATTGCCCTTAATCAGAAATGCATTTCGAAAAATTACAATGTCTTTGGCCACCTCTTTTATTGAAAAAATATACTTTTATTCTAAACACTACAGTATGAAAGCATACTGCTTACTATTTATATTTTCTAATAATTACTAATCTATACTTAGACCAGGAGGTGTATGATTTTATTGATCCCAACACAGAAGATGTAGCAGTTCTTGAACAAGGAGATGCACATATTGGATCATATGTCTCTTTCCTTAAGGTAAAGAAAACTTTGAACAAATATTAATAACATACTCTCCTTTATCTCACAAAAGTACACCACACAGATTTAAAATGGTAACTTTCTTTTATGTAAGGGAAAAGAAAAAGGTCCTGAGAAATCTCAGAAAAATGAAGAATTGGGAGATGAAAAAAGGTAAGCATACACGAATCCTCCAATTGAAATGTAACTTATACACGAAACATTTGTCTGCATTCCTCAATTAAACTGAAGATGATAGTAAGCATTTAAGCTCAGTGTAGTATATACATCCCCCCACCACCCTGGCTAAGAAGTGTAATAATTCTATTATTACCGAGGACGACTGTACCTTCACATTCATTGCTTCATTTGAGCTATTAAGCAACTCTTGAAAATAAATGATTTTTTTTTTTTGCATCATTTGGCCAATAAGGATATAGACCTGGAGTTTCAAATGTCTGGAACTGAGATGTTTCAACTCTTTGTCTACTACACTTTCCATTTCATCAGACTGGTTATAGTAATTTTAAGGGTATCTACTTCTGTTTTATGAAAATAATGCACTTGAGATCTTTTCTGTATCATCTTAGGAAATGATGGAGTGTGACCTGCCACATTCAGTCACTCCTTAAAGTTGCTATACAGCTGTAGGAAGGAAGGAAGGAAGGAAGGAAGGAAGGAAGGAAGGAAGGAAGGAACATTTGTCGTATACCTACCATGTACCAGGATCTGTGCTGTGTGCTTTCCCGTGTTTCTTATTTATTTATTTTTAAAGATTTTTATTTTGTTTTAGTAATCTCTATACACAGTGTGGGCCTCGAACTCATGACCCTGAGATCAAGAGTTGCGTGCTCTTGCAACTGAGCCGGCCAGGTGTCCCAAAGATTATTATATAGTTTTTTAAGTTTTATTTATTTAACCCAACATGGGACTCAAACTCATGGCCCTGAGATCAAGAGTTTCGTGCTCTCCCAGCTGAGCCAGCCAGGTGCCCCTCATGTTTCTTACTTAATCTTCACTAAATCTTGCAGGGTTAATGCTATCCCCATTTTTACAGATGAGGAAGATGAAGCTTGGGAGACTCTAAAGTTTCTTGCCTAGAACCACTTAGATGGCGTCCACTAGAACCTACGGTGTGACCCTAGCTGTTTCTGATCTCCAAGCTTTTCTCTTTTCTGTCCATTGTGCTTCCTCCAAATGACCTCATTGGTAACTTTTTAAGCAATCTTGAATTAATCATCTCTGGTACCCCATAAGGAGGTACATTGCTTTGTCTTACACTCTTTATATGTCATTCTTCTCTTACTTTCTCACTTTATCTCCTGAAGATCTTTGCCTAAACTTGAGGGTCACAGTGGCATACAAGATATGGTGAAGATACGGAGTCTTAGGGTTTGATACTGCGTTGTAAATGAAATACCTTTGGGATAAAATCACTGGAGTTTGGAGAACTTATTGAAAAATTCTTTTGTTCTCTTTGATTAAAAATTATGTATTTTAATGAGCATTTTCCTGCAAATTCGCCAGTCTTACTTGGACCTGTTTTGCATTTCCTCTACTTAAACATCTTACATAGAGACTTTTAACGTCACGATGAATAAACTGATAAACTGATAACATTTGATATTTATAAAGACAGGAATATAGGGCTCTGGAGTTCTTATTACACTCAAGACTGGGGAGTATGCGTTGTTAAATTATACATTTCAGAAATTACAAAACGGTAATACAGTTTACTTTGTTAGCCATTTATTAATATCACCAGTATGACACATTTCCTATTGACTAGAGGTTAGGTATGTTTTTATATTCCTTAAATATTCCTTATTTCTTGTTTTAATGTTTCAAGTACAAGGACATTAGGATTTTAGCTTTCAGTTGATATTAAAAACGAACAAATGGTTTCTGCTTCTGGAAGCTGGCATAAAATGTCATCTGCCTTACTTTCTGGATAACCATGTTTGTGTCACCTTTCAGACTTGGGAAAGAACAGTTACTTGCAGAGGAAGAGGATGATGATTTGAAGGAAGTAACTGATTTGAGGAAAATAGCCGCTCAGTTATTGCAGCAAGAGCAGAAGAACAGGTATTTTTTTCAGTAATGAGATTCAAATAGGCAGACGTTATAATCCTCAAATGATTATTCAAAGATTATCAAATGAAGTTTCCAGTAAACAATAGGACCATTTAAGATCTGTGTCAAGGGGCTATTAAAAGACACTAGGAAATACTTAGGAGGGAAGCGTCCAGTTACACCCACAATTAACAAATGGCTTATACCCACATAGTCATTTTATTTAACTACTGTGTAGGTGTCTCTTTTTTAGTCCTGTGTGCTAAATAATAGTAACTGATTTATTTGTTGGTATTCATTTTAGCTCACAATAGCCTTAGAGACGTTATAAGCATTTTTCCCCGTGTCATGTGTGTGTAGTATGCTTTTTATGAGATTCCAGATTACTTGGGATATGCGTAAACTCCTCAGAATTGAATGGACTTACATAATTGTTGATTAAATCAGCATTATGGTTTGAAGGTCACAGGTTCACTTTGGTCTGCTTCTTGGTCAGGGAGGGTTTCTCCCTCTGGCTGGACTTTCTCCAGATACACGTGCCGTTGGCCATAAGAAAGACATTATATGAAGGAGTATGAAATGAATGCGAGTCCCTTTTTAATTACAGAAGTTCTGCGTGCTGCTCAGGGTCAGTTCTTCGTGCATCTGCATGATTTAGTTTAGTTTTGAAATGATAAAGAAGATCTGAGTGGTTTTTTGCTTTGAGAAAATTAAAAGGATAATTTTGGTACATTTATTAGTGTGGGTAACTAATGAGTATTTTGTTTTTCTTAAAGCAATAAATGTTTGTGGCTTACGTGACCGTGTTTTAGGATGTATACTGGCATTTGCTTAGATAGGCTTTGAAGAATAATGGCTGTTAAGACTTAGCAAATTGCAGATGTGTGGTTTTAAGGGCCACTATGTTTTTTAAAATAATTACTAAATATTTTTTGTGCATGTGTGCAGCTACTACATTTATAGAATTAAAAACCATACTAGAAAATATCACTCATCCTTATTCCTTCTATATCTAATGTATCCTCATTCCCAGTTCATGTTTTTCTTTTACCATAACTTTCTATCACCCTTTTCTGTGAAATTTATTTTCTAATCTCTTCCTATGATTCATTTCTAATGGGCCTCTTTTTATACTGGCTACTTGTGAGTGCTAGTGTATGTTTTTCCCCTTCCAGTATAATCCGAGTATTGATCTCCCCCATGGTTTAAGAGGTTTGTTGAAGCAAGCCATCACCTGCTCTGTGTAGCTTAAGAAATAGTTGAGTTTCTATCTTTTGTACCTGGCGGGTGAAATAATTGTATTTATCATTATGAGCAGATAATATTGATTTTGAAAGAACCCACGACAGTATTTCTCTGATTGTGTGAAGAATAGCACCAGAGTACATAATTTTAGATTTTAACATCGTCCTATATATCATTTCTATATTTTCCAGTTTTCTACTACTGTATTAGTTTTTAATCTATTCCTATGGCTTGAATTATTCTTTTTACTATAGAAACAATATCAAATGATGTTTCCTAGGGTTTTTTTGTGTGATAGTTTTGTGATCTGTACAAAATAGCACCTAGCACTGTGCCTTGTACATGGTAGGTACTCAGTAATATTATTAGTTAACTGATTGCTGGAAGATGAGGTAAACAAATGTAAAGCTAATAGGAACTATTAATTTAGTGATGTCCTTTCTAAATAACTTATTTTTTTAGATGTGTGCAAAAGCAATTTATGTCTGATGTTTCTCTTCATCTCCCTTTTCAGATGTTAACACATAGGAGTACAGATTTCTTAAAGATAAACGTTAATATGCAGTGACATTAATGTAATAATTATGTCTAGCTTTGGAAGGCATTAAAATATTTATCATATCTGGTCATAATGTAAGGAGCACATTTTACTTTTGAAATGTATAATTTATAAACAATTTTAATTAGATCCTTGGCCAGTTCTGTTAAATTGATCTCAGAATTTTTTTATGCTAACTCTAGCATTTTCTCCGCTAAATAATCTCTTCCCTTTTTCTAAAGTATGTTGCTATTGCTCACATCTCTTAGGTATAGATAATTAAGATTTTTGTTTACTATTACAATACTTGAATTGGAGTGAGTCCAAGAAAATCAGAAGTAATCTTCTATAAGGATATATCCATCCCTTAGAGGATTTGATGTTATTTACACCTTCTCTGGTTGTAGATTGCTCTTCCATACTGCATTGTAGATTCCAACTTTATTAATAAAGAATCTGAAATGCTATTTAAAATTGCAGATCAACCAGGAGTTATAACATGTCTCTTTAGGTTGTAACACAGTCGTTGCAATGTTTTTGTTTGTTGTTTGTCAAGATTTAAAATAATTTATTTAGAGTAAGGTTACCCTCGCATATCAGGAAGTGCCACCTCGGGCTCCTGTTTTGACTGTATACTACTTAGATGTTCTTTAGCTAGCTACTAGTTGAAGGTAAATGCAGTGGTAGCTCTGAGCTGAAAGAAGCCGTGTGCGCACTCCCAAACGAGAGGCTATTAAAAAGCTGCTTAGGTTGGGTTCAGCGATGATTTTCTTAAAGCAACTTTGCCAGTTGTTTAGTTCCTGCTACTTTTAAAAATGTCTTTTATTCATTACGCATGTTTATACTAATACTAGGTATAAACATGCCTAGTATGTTTATGTGCATAAACATACTATGCAATACCCTAGGAAAATAACAAGAGGGTATTGCACAGAATTAATAGTCAAAAAGAGTGGGAAAGGAGATCGAATAGACTATCAAGTAGATAACTGGTACGTGTTCAAAGTCTGAAGCCTAGTTTTTAGAAGACTGTTTCCTCTCTGAATTGCATAGGTTAAGCTACTTTGTATTGGCAGTTTACTGTTGAGTTTTTAGAAGCTCATCTTTATCCCCCTTATCAAAATACTGGATTATTTCTACTTGTATTTGAGTGTATTGAAGTCCCTCTGAATCAGTGAAGCTGTCCATATTAAAATAGCTATTCTGCAAGTGGTTGAAAAATGTTTTAATTTATTTTTGAGAGAGAGAGAGACAGAGTGTGAGCAGGGGAGGGGCAGAGGGCGAAGGAGACACAGAATCTGAAGCAGGCTCCAGGCTCTGAGCTGTGAGCACAGAGCCTGATGCAGGGCTCAAACTCAAACCATTAGATCATGACCTGAGCTGAAGTCGGATGCTTAATCTACTGAGGCATCCAGGTGCCCCTATTCTTTAAGTTTTCAACATTTGCTGTAATTTGGGAAATTAAAAAAAAATACTATTGTCTTAAAAATTACCTTAATGTTCTACCCTAAATTATTTAGCTAATTCTTCAAATTTCCACCAATCCTTCTTATCTATCTTATTATTAGAGAGGTGGCTACTGTTATTTTTCTTACACAGATTTTCTTATTATGTGGCTTTATAATAAGTTGACATTTAGCTGGCTCCTTAGAATTTGCTTGGTTATCATCATAGAGAAAGGATTACAATATATGTGGGTCTTTTGCAATGAATAGCTTCAGTTGACCGGTTCCCATTGCATGTTCATTCCTCTTAACTTGTATGCTATTTTCTATTATGTCTTTCTTTTTAATAATTATGTTATTTGCTGTTAAGTGTGTCCTGAGAGTTTTCACTTATTGTGGAAAGATGTACTTCTGAGTACTATGTGATACGGCTGAACAAAAAAAAAAAAAAGCAATTTTGAAACGTTCTATTGATGTATAACTAAGGATCATGGAAAGGAAAATCAGATTTTGAGAAGTTCATTACTTTGGTTTGGAATTTTGAAATTATGTACATAACCAATTTCGTGGGATTTTTTTTTTCTGACCATACAAGTAGTCCAGTGTTAACCTCTAGCTTGTTATAACTAATTAAGTAGTTCTCTCAACCCTTGAAATCCATCCATTCTTTCTTTTCTGTTTGCTTTACTAATGACTTCCCTGTCCTCTCCCCCTAATCTTACCCCTTCCGTCTTTTGGTTTGGGTGATGTATGGGAGATGTGAATACAGACGGAGGCCTTTATGTTCTAGAGCATCGTTCAGTGAAAACCTCTTCCAGAGGACCAGAGCAGCAGGGCATGCATCAGGGTGTCTATAGAGTTTGTGGAAGCCTTAAGTGTTAAGGGGCCAGGTGGGTACAGCTGAATTTTATAGTCTTTTACTTAAAACATAGTACTGGTAACTGGATTAGGGAAATGTGTTAATAATCTAGAATAGATATTTAGATAAAGCAGATGTTTATTATTATTATTATTTTTCAATGTTTATTTATTTTTGAGAGAGAGACAGACAGAACATGAGCAGGGGAGGGGCAGAGAGAGGGAGACACAGAATCAGAAGCAGGCCCCAGGCTCTGAGCTGTCAGCACAGAGCCCGACGCGGGACTCGAACTCGTGAACCGGGAGGTCACGACGTGAGCTGAAGTTGGACAGCTTAACTGACTGAGCTACCCAGGTGCCCCAAGCAGAGGTTTATTTTGACCTTTAATATCACAGAGTAAAACATTAAAGATCCACGTACAAACAAACATTTACATAGGAGAATTCTTAAGTGTATGAAATACATTCTATAGGTAAGTAGGTCTCAACTGTTTTTTTCTTTCTCCTCCAGTATGACTCATATGCATCAGTGATCACAATGCTAGTAAGTGTGGTTTGAGGAGAATTCAGAATTTACTGTAGTGAGGGCATAGTAATATGATCCCCCCCCCCGCAATAATTCTGACACTCACCCCTCAGGATAGTTCTCACTGTTATATCTCTTTTTTAAAAATCACTCTTTAAAAAAGTATTTCTTCTTAATAGTCTTGGGTATTTTTTTACCCTGATTCTTCTGCATTTGGGGATTAAGTGCAATTTTAGTTACATGCCCGTACTAAGAAGAATAAAGATGTCATTAATCTCGAAATTCTTTGGTGCAAAGCTACACTCCTTTGCCTGTGTTCCATGTCCTTTGCCTCTCATGTGACTTTCCCCAGGGGAGCTTTAATACATCCAAGCTAGTGAGGAACGCGGGGTCATAGAAATTGGCTTCTTTATGTCAACCATCTTTCTATAGTTACCAACTTATCTTTAGCTTATGATATATTTTAGTAGTTAATATGTAGTTTTAATTTTTAAGTGTTTTCTCCTGTATATTTTGATAGTTGACCTCCAAAAAGTTTTGAATAAAAGATGTATTTTATTCTTTATAAGACTAAACTTTAAAATTGAAAAGTTACATTTATATCTATGGTCACTAGATAAATATTAAGAACTATTAAATATGTTGGTGACTTATGCTAAAGAAATATATTAATTCATTACTTTTGACTTTGAGAATAATATTTAGAATTCTATAAAATTATGGACAAATAGTTCTCTCATATAATGCTTTATCATTCTTTTTCTTTTTTGTTTTCTTCAAATACCATTTCATTTGGGTATTAAAAATGTAATAAACTTGTGTTTTTTTTTTTTTTAAGAATGGAACTTCAACATGGCTTTGCCTTTAGAATTAAGATGTATTTGGCTTTTAGCAAAATAGTCATCTGTTACATCAGTATAACTCGTGTCATTTGCTGTGCTGGGAAAATGAAATCAATCATGATGGTACCTAAACAACCTGCATCTGTTTATCTTCTGTCTCGGCCAAAAGTTAGATACGCAGGGCAATAGCATGGTTAGAAGATCCCCAAACTTAAAGAAAGGGTTTATGAAAGAAGATGCACGGAACAGTCGGTGAGCTTCATTCCCTAGTAATACCCAGTGCGCTTATAGGCATTAGATCGAAATAATATTTAACGTTGTTTTCTAGCAGAGATCTTCACGGACCAGATGCAGTTTATTAGGGAGATCTATTCTGTCGTGTGCAAAAAAAAAAGAATACTTTTCGATGTATTTTGAAATTAATGTATTGCTTTACTTCTAGGATTCTTAACCATTCAACTTCTGTCCCAAGAAACAAACCAAAACAAACTGTGGAATGCGAAAAGAGGTATATAAATATCTTAGTCCTTATATTTAGTATTGTATAATGAAACTTGATTCTCTAACAGTGATGTTCCCATGTGTGGGCTTTAATTGAATAAATGATATAGATTTAATATAACTAGATAATTTAATGGGGAAATGTGTTTACAGCACCAGTTGAATTTACTTTTCATATAAACGGATCCAAAAATGCTTATTTGATCTCTTTTTGTGCTCATACCTGCATTCTGTCTTGGTGATAGAATCGTTTATTCATTTATTAATTCAGCAAACCATTTATTGGATTACTATTACTGCCAGGAATAATGTTTTTCTTCATCATTGTGTTTATTCTCTGTTACTGTTCACTTTTTCGTTTCATTTCAATTGGGTTTTACTAAATTCTTCTACATGAATACAGGGTCTAAGTTAATATATATGAATTCCACAGAATTAGAAGACTTTGAAAGTTTCGATTTATTCTTTATGGCGGTTTGAAAATTTGCATCAGGCTCAACTCCTGGGTCATTCCCCCAGGAGTGTAGAGGTCCAAGGCTAGGGGTAGGCTGAGTATTGAAATACAGAGAGAGCGAACATTTCTTGAATGCTTGTTATATGCAAACTGTTCTGATGTGTTAGATGTCTTCTCTCATTTAATCCTCTTTGTGAAGTTCGTTACTGTTGTTACCCCATTTTGTAGGGGAGAAAACTGAGGCTCAGAAATTACCATAATTTGCTCAAGGTCACACGGCTAGTAAGTGGTACAGTGAAGATCCAAGCCCAGGTTGTCTGGTTCCAGAACCCCTCATCGTAAGATATGGTAACAACATTCAGCTTCCTCGAGGTTCACACATCCCACTGATAACTTTTCGTGGATACCTCACGGTCTAAAGTGAACTTACTTTTTCCCGACGTGACTGCTTCTCATAGGGTTAGCCTGAATGAACGTGTCACTACTTAGTCACCCAAGCCGGCAACTTTGAAATCATCGGAAACTTCTCTCTGTTAGGCACCCCTCCCAATCTAGTCAGTCATCTAGTCAATCACAGAAAATTCTAGCTCCTTAACATCACTTGCATCTATCCCAACCTCTCCATTCCTCGCACGGTGGTGTTGGTTTAGGCCCCATCCTTTTCCTCCTGGATTACTGCAGCAGTCACCAGTCATCTCTTTTCTTCACTTTTGCCTACCTTTAAATTTGTCTTCTGCACTGACGTAAAGAGTGATGGCTCTAAAACCATCTAACTGTGTGCCTCCCATTTATTATTTTCTACTGGTTCTTTATAACTTTCAGGAGAAAGCTGAAAATGTTTGACTTAACCTGTAAGATTGAAGTGAGTTTCTGCCTACCTCAAGAACCTTATCATGTGCTTTCCCACTGGCACCTTTTGCCGTTTGGAAGGGTGCTTTTTCTTCTTTATTCTAGCATGGTTTCATATATCTGTGTTCTATATCCTGGTTTCTCTACTGGGATTGCCCTTCTTTTTTTCACTTGGGCTTTCAGAATTCTGAGTTCAAGTGTGAGATGACATTTTTTTTTAAGTTCGTGTATTGATTTATTTATTTAGAGAGCATGAGCGATCTGGGGAGGGGTAGAAAGAGAGGGAGAGAGAGAATCCCAAGCAGGCCCCATGCCCAGTGCCAAGCCCACCGCGGGGCTTGATCTCACAACTGTGACATCATGACCTGAGCCAAAACCAAGAACCGGACGCTTAACTGACTGAGCCACCCAGGCACCCCTAAGATGACTTTTTATACTCCAGTCTAGAAACATTCCTCTACTCAAATTTCATTAATTGGATTTAACCCACTCCCTCCCTTTTTGAAAACTGATTGTGTTTTCTTACATGTTTGCTCTCGTAAAGTTTGTGTTATCACTTTCCCTGTCACTTCCTTTCATTCCCATCTTAAGCTTCCTCCCCAGGTTCCTAACATTCTCTTGAGAAAGCCCCAGTTACTCAGACCTCAAAATTGTGATGTGTAATCCTGGCCTCTCCTTCATAGAACTGTTACTTCTACTTTCCTCATCTTCAAAACACTCAATATTTTTTTTTCTTTTAATTTTTTTTTAACGTTTTATTTATTTTTGAGACAGAGAGAGACAGAGCATGAACGGGGGAGGGGCAGAGAGAGAGGGAGACACAGAATCCGAAACAGGCCCCAGGCTCTGAGCCATCAGCCCAGAGCCCGACGCGGGGCTGGAACTCATGGACCGCGAGATCGTGACCTGAGCCGAAGTCGGACGCTTGACCGACTGAGCCACCCAGGCGGCCCTCAATATTTTTTTTAAGAACAAAAAATAATTTAAATTTGTTCCTGATTACAAGATTAGTGTAGCTTTTGTGTTGAAAAATTATGAAATTTAGCAAACACATAAATAAACACCACCTATTGTCCATCCCTCTAGAGATGACAAGCTATAGTACTTTGATATTTTGCCCTTGAGGCCCTTTTTTCATCTGTGTGTGCGTGTGTGCACACACCACAGAGTTGTATGACCCGGTGCCTATTGAGCACCTCTACTTAGATGTATAATAGGCATACGAAACTTCATTTTCCAAAACCACACTCTTAATCTCCCTCCTTGTACCTCTTAAACTTGGTTTTCCTGTATTTTTTTTTCCCATTTCTGAAAATGTCAACTCATCCTTGTAGTTACTCAGCTCAAAAACCTCAGAGTCAACCTCGTCACTTTCTTTCACACACCCTATCTAATCCACGAGCAAATCTTGTTGAGGCTACCTTCAGAATATACCCTGAATCCGATCACATCTTGTCACCTCCACACCTACCACCCTAGCCCTGGCCTTCTCTTACTTCATTTATTTTTTTTATTTTTTATTTTAAAAAAAAAATTTTTTTTTTTTCAACGTTTATTTATTTTTGGGACAGAGAGAGACAGAGCATGAACGGGGGAGGGGCAGAGAGAGAGGGAGACACAGAATCGGAAACAGGCTCCAGGCTCCGAGCCGTCAGCCCAGAGCCCGACGCGGGGCTCGAACTCCCGGACCGCGAGATCGTGACCTGGCTGAAGTCGGACGCTCAACCGACTGCGCCACCCAGGCGCCCCTCTTACTTCATTTATTACAGTAGCTTCCTAACAGTTCTCCCGCCCTTGCTTTCCTTTAGCCTGTTTTTCAAAAAAGCATCAGATCGGTATTTTTTCAAATGTAAGTCAGATCACGTCACCCTTCAGAAGTAATTCTTTAATGACTTTCCGTCTCATTGAGAATAAAAACCAGAGCCCTTTGAGGACTCGGAAACCTCTAACATCATCTGGCTCCCTGTTGTCTTCCTCTCTTGCCTCGGTCTTCCTAGTTAGTTAGTTCTTCTCTAGCTCTACTGGCCTCCTTGTTGAATCTCAATATACCAGGCATTTTCCACTCCTTCAAGGCTTTTGCCTCTGCCTGGAATGATTCACCCCCAGGTAACCGTATAAGCCCTATGCTCTGCCGTCAGGTTTCTGTAGCAGCAGCAAGGGGTTCCCTGAACAACTTAAATAAAAGACCATGCCTCTCCCACTTCTGTCTCCTTATCCATATCTCGGGTTTATTTTTCTCCACAGAACCCTCTGACGTTCTGAATTTATACTTTTTTACCATCTGGCATCCTGAATGTGTATTGCTTTATTTGTTCGTTGTTTGTCTTCACTACCCCACCGCCCCCTTGGCACACTTCAGTGTCAGTCAGCTTTATCAGTTGTTAGAGAAGACTATTGAAATCTCCAGCACAAATCGGGGATTTGTCTTTGAAGTCCTATCATTTTTCCTTCATATGTTCTGAGGCTTTTATTAGCTGCATAAATGTTTAGGGCGAGTTTATACGTTGGTCATTATGAAATGGCATTTTTTATATCTCTGGTAATGTTCTTTGCTCTGAAGTCTACTCTTCTGATATTATATAGTCATCTCAGCACATGATACATCTTTCTCCATCCTTTTATTTTTTTTAATTTTTTAAAAATGTTTATTTATTTCTGAGACAGAGACAGAGCATGAGCGGGGGAGGGGCAGAGAGAGAGGGAGACACAGAATCCGAAGCAGGCTCCAGGCTCCGAGCTGTCAGCACAGAGCCCGACGCGGGGCTCGAACTCACAGACCTTGAGATCATGACCTGAGCTGGAGTCGGTCGCTCAACTGACTGAGTCACCCAGGCGCCCCTACCATCCTTTTATTTTTAACCTATTTGTGTTTTTGTGAAGAAAATGGGTTTCTTATAGTTAGCATATGGTGGCACCTTCCTTTTTTATCTAATCTGACAGTCTGAATTTTAATGGCAGCGTTAATATTGCTCATATTTAATGGAATTATTGGTATTAATGGATTTAAATGTATCATCTTGTAATGTGTTTAATTTTTGTCTTATCTGTTCTTTGTAGCCATCTTTCTTCTTTTTCTCTTGTCTTTTAAATTTTATTTGAAAATTCCTCTTTCTCTCCTTCATGGGCTTATTAGCTATAACTCTTTGTTATCATACGTTAGTTATTATTTTGGGGGTTACAGTATAGTATTTGAACATCTCACAGTCTATCTCCCAGTGCTATTATGCCATTTCATACATTGCATGACTTCACAACAGAATCCTATTTCTTCCCTTCTGGCCTCTGTGGTGTTGCGGCTACACATTTGACTTCTATACATGTCATAAGCCCCATAATACATTGTTATACTTTTGCTTTAAATAGTAACTTCTTTAAAGAGATTTAAATAATCAGAATAATGCCTTTTATCCTTACTCCCTTCATCACCATCTCTAGTGCCCCGTGTTCCTTTGTGTTTCCATGTAGTGTCATTTTCTTCGTACTTGAAAGAGATGTTGTACTTGTCATCTCTTGAACTTTGATTTTTACCTATTTTATGTCCATCACGTCTGTACTTAACATGTTTAGTCTTTTCCTCGAGCTTCCTGAACATTACCTGATTGAATTTTTGGTTGAACCGTGAACTTCACCTTCTTGGGTGCTGGATCTTACAGCATTGCTGTAAATATTCTGGAACTTTGTTCTCGGATGTGGTTAAATTACTTGACAACGATTTGATATTTTGGGGACTTGGTTTTTATGACTTGTTACGTGGAATCAGTGTGACATTTAGTCTGGGGCCAGATTTGGCCCCCTAGTGGGGCAAGACTTAGTACTCTGGCTGATGCTCCATCAACTATATGCTTTTCTGGTCTGGCTTGTGGGAACCCGTATTGCTTGTAGTCCTCTGTGAGTCTGAGAACTATTCTGTCGAATCTTTCTGGTGATTCATTCTTTTGCCTAGTATAAGATCGGTGATCAGTACTCAGCTGAAAATTTGAAGATTTTGAAATTTGAAAATTTGAAGAAAATTTGTGAGAGTTCGTAAGTTCTTTCTCTGCGTGTTGCTCTTTTCTTTATTACTTTGTCCTGTTAATTCCATCTACCTCTTTCACTCTGGGTCCCAGCTCGGTTTCCTTAATTCACGGATACCCTTGGGCCGTGCTTTGGTTCCTGGTCTGTGGGCTGAAGCCTGAAGCCTGGAAGCTCTCTTTCTGCAGCAACCTGGCACAGTTGTGGGGTTTGACTTGTTTGTTAGCCATCTGTCCAGGAAAAAAAAAAATGTCTTTTTTTTTTTTTTTTTTTTTTGGCCTTGCCTGATATTCAGGATCTTGGAAGGTAGAATTTTATATATCTTGTCTGTTCTTTTAGTGTTTTTAGTCAGGGAATAAATCTGATCACTGTTACTTCTGTCTTGGCCAGACACAAAGTATAATTCCTACATTTTGTGTGTTTTGTCAATATTTAGTTTGCTTCTTCATATACCTTGTCTGTCCCAATGTTTAAAAACTTCTACTGCCCATATTTTTCATATGCTTGTGATGTTATCTTTATTTATATTTAAATCTTTTAGTCATTAATTTGGTATTTGATAAAAAGTATAAGGTATCTAGTGTTTTTTTTTTCCTCTCTTGCTCCCTCTCTCCTTTTTTCACGCCCTCTCCTCCTCCCCTTCTGTTTTTCTTTCTTTCTGTGTGTATTTTATAATTGGTTAACCAGTTGTCTCAACACTATTTGCTACATAACCTATCATTTCTACGGTGATTGTAAATTTCATATTTTTAAATCAAAAGTTGTTACATTTGTGGTCCTGTACTTGTCTTCCCCTGGAAAATCTGGATCTAGTAGTATTTAATTACTCTAATTTAATAGAATATATGTAATTTCCTAGTAAGGAAGTCCCTTTTATTATATAACTTTTCTCTTCCTGATCATCTGTTCTTCCAAATCAACTTGGAAATTCTTTTATCACATTTCTTTATTTAAAAAAAATTTAATGTTTACTTTTGAGAGAGAGACAGAGACAGAGACAGAGCACAAGCGGGAGAGAGACAGAGAGAGAGAGAAAGGGAGAGGGAGACACAGAATCCGAAGCAAGCTCCAGGCTCTGAGCTGTCAGCACAAAGCCTGTCGCGGGGCTCGAACTTGTGAACCACGAGATCATGACTTGAGCCAAAGTCAGACCCTTAAACCACCGAGCCACCTAAGCGCCCCTATTGCATTTCTAATACAAGCCCCAAAATACTTTCTGGTTTTTTATTATAGTTCATTTCAGGTGTCCATTAATTTGAAGTAAAAGTTACACCTATAATACTTAGTCTTTCTGTCTAAGAACTTTCCAATTATTCAAGTTCCTTACTAGACATTGGTAGTTTTTTTTTTTTTTTCCATGTAGGTCTTATGCATGTTTAAGTTCAGTTTCTTCCATATTTTTGCTTTTCCTTACTTTTATGAATGAGTTTTTTCCTAATATATTTTATAGCTTGTTATAATTGTTACATGAGAAGGCTATTAACTTTTGTATATTTTTTATAACTGGTAACATTCTCTTAGTAAGAATAGATTTTACCTCCTTTGGATAATTATGTTTTCTATAAATTTTGAAAATTTATTTCTTTCTCTCTAATTTTTACATGTTTCTTTTCTAACTGTACTATAGAGAAGTTCTATAACAGTGTTGAATAATAATAGCTCTTGTGGGAATTTTGTTTGTGTATTTTTTCCAAAGGAACTTCTTGTTCAGAGTGGCTACCTAACAACAGCATGTGTGGTTTACTGTTCCCCACAAAAATAGATGAAAAGAATTTCTGCCATAGCCCCTGTGTGTCAGAATGAAGCGTTAGAGGTTCATAATCAGTAATTCAATAGTCAAAAAGAATTGCTCCCCTATTCTCTTTGGCATTTAAACAAAAGACATTTGTATAAAGAAATTACTCGGGTTTTGTTTGTTTGTTTGTTTGTTTGTTTGTTTGTTTTTGGTAATGGTTTAATACAATAAACATTCTGTGTTTTCATTGTTTGTCTAGGTGCCACGTTTCTTTTGGCCTCTAAAAAGTCCTTAGAGGAGTTCTGTGCGTAGGATGATATTAAGTAAACTCGTTTTAATGTTTTTTAAAGGAATATAAGTGATTGGGAACTTAAATGTGTTTTTGTCAGCTAAGTTTTATGTTATTAGTTCAAACCATAGACATGGGTAAATTCTTTAGATTTCTGCTACAAAAAGAGAGAGAGAGACAACTTTATAATGCTCATAATAAATACTTAAGGGTAATTCTAAAGATTTTAATATATTAAGGCATCTTTAATTTTGTAGTGTCTCAGCAGATGAAGTTAATTCACCGTTATCACCTCTCACATGGCAGGTAAGAGGAAAATGAATTACTGTTATATCTAATATTTTGTTCTCATTTATTTAGTTAAAAGAAATTGTCTCATTACAGCCTTTAGAAAATCAGAAGGATCAAATAGATGAACAGCAGTGGCCAGAATCTCAACCTATAATCTGGCAGAGTGAAGAAAGGAGGCGGAGCAAACAGATTAGAAAAGAATATTTCAAGGTACTTTATTGAATTGCAAAATTTACTTTGTAATTATTAGTTTTGATTTTATCAGTTTTGTGTTAATAAGGTAGAATAGAACTCTAGTTACATATAGTAAATATGTTATTTTGTCTTGATTTCCCCCATGCAAGAGTATAGATACTATGATCCAGTTAAATAGGTAAAATTTCAATAATTCAGAATAACTAAGGATGAGTAGATCAGTTTGAATTGTGATTTACCAAATACTTGACAAGAAAGATGAATGGTTGCTATCCTGCTAATTGTAGCAATATGTAGTAACGTTTTAGAAGAATTACTTAGAAAAGGTCTTTAATTAGATTTGTTTCAGTATGTAGTTCACACATATTTGCAATTAGCATTTAACTGTTTCTGTCTAAATAAATGCTGTGTACATGGCTCTTAAAAATGCCTGAAAATGTTTGTCCCTCATTTTTTCTTCTTGCTACCATAGTAGATTTCTTAAGATGATCTTTCATCATAGATAAATTTGGAAAGCTTAGACTATCTGAATTCTCTCAGATTTCTAGTTTAGAAGTGTTTTAATGAAATTTTACTGGGTATACCTTTGTAAGTATTGTAGTATTACTCATTTGTGGTTAAAGTCCGCTATGTTTGTAGATGCCTGTGGAATTAGCATAATATTCAGTACTAATCAGAATCCATTATTGGAATTTCTGACTCAAATGAACAGTGCAGGGAAGCTTCCTGCCCCATGAATAGCAAATTCTGTTGTCTTTGTGTACTTTTCTGTTTCCTGAAGCCTAATTTTTATCTAATAATAATCATTTTATGTAAATGACATTGCTCTATGCTAATGGGTAGGTAATTTGAAGTTTATATCACTAATGGGTAGGATTATATTTCATGTTTTTCTTTGGTAGAGGTGGTTATCTATACACATTGATCTGTTTCCTTATATGGGAGTATAGCATATATGGAAGTAGTATCATATGACCAAAACAGAAACATTACATGTCATAGCAAGTTTCATCTTTCAACAAGTAATTACTGAATCTTTTTATTGCGCTTCATGTTACCTGGTCAGTGTGAGAGGTAATGAAGTAATAAAAGATATAGGGAAAAAAGGAAAAACACTCTAAAGTAGAACCCTGATCAGTAATGGTGTAAGTCTGTTTATCCCATGTCTCTACAGATCTGCAGTTTTGTGTACATTCTGACATTGATTTTAAAGTCTCCTCTTTTAGTTTATAGGATCTCGAACAAAGGCACTTGATAAAATTTGTTAGTAGAGAAAACCTGATGAATGAGTGATGATGTGGGGGAAATTTTGGTATTTCTGGCTAAAGAATGAGATTTTGATATTTATTTGATCTACTAGTAAAGTAAAAGCATATAAATTCTGACAATTTATCAGAACTCTTGCACACCATGTATTAAATGCTTTGCACTGTTCTAAGTACTTTACAAATATCAACTCATTTAATATTCATAACAATCCTGTGAAGTAAGTACCTTATCGTTCCTATTTTACAAATGGAGAAATTAAGGCACAGAGAGGCAAAGTAATATGCTCCACGTCACTTAGCTAATAAGTAGCTGAGTCAGGATTTGAACCCAGAGCCTATGCTATGCTGTCTGTTTATCTACTGTGGATAGCCTAATATCAAATTAAACTTGCAAATCAATACAGTTTCATTGTTTTAAAAAATATTTTATGGTAACCCAACTGAACTTTTTAAAAAAAATTTTAATGTTTCTTTATTTTTGAGAGAGAGAGACAGAGTACGAGCGGAGGAGGGGCAGAGAGAGAGGGAGACAGAGAATCTGAAGCAGGCTCCAGGCTCTAAGCTGTCAGCACAGAGCCTGACGTGGGGCTCAAACCCACAAACCATGAGATCATGACCTGAGCAGAAAGAAGTCAGACATTTAAGACTTACTGAGCCACCCAGGCGCCCCCAACTGAACTTCTCAATAAAGTCTTACTAGAAGCCTCAGTGAGCTCTTAAAAAAGTTCTTTGAGTTAATAGCATCATTTGTTGATAAGGATTTCATTTTTTATGGCTTAAATTATCTCCTGTAATATTTCTCTTTTATAAGTTGCTAAGAGATCAAATGAGATAATATTTGAAATGTCCATTACATTATTATCTTTCAACAAATGTTAATGTCTTCCACTTTAAAATAAAGTGGGTGCAAAGGTAAGTTTTAGTGACTGGGAAATTTTAAGGAGATATGTAGTTCTCCTCAACAGTCAGAAGATGTCAGTGTTAGGACACTGCAAAAAAATGGAATGTCAACAGTTTTTTTCCTAAGATGTAAAAAAAAATATATAAACCCTGAGATAGTTTCTAAGTCAAAACCATTATTCAGAATTGCCAGGATTTTCTTGATTGAAACATCATTGACAGCTATGAAGTGTCTTTATTTAAAAAAACAAAATTTCTTTTAATCACCCATCTCCCAGGAATCAAAAGGGTTATTCATAGGATACAGCACTGCACTTAATCTGGATTTATAGTTCATTCAACATTAAAATGCACTACTCTAGAGATTCATAGCAAAATATCACCAGGCTCACTCAGTGATGGCCCCTTTAGCTTTTCTGTGTTAAGAAACATACAGAGCTTTTGTTGCCACTTTATCCTAAGACATATAAATGGCTAAGCCACAAGGTTTCTTTATGTTCCATGGTAAATTATTAATGGTGTTGTTATTCAGTATATTTATTGAAAGCGTTTGTGTGAATGTTTGTTGTATGTGGATCTCTCCAGTTACTGCTTCCTAGTTGCCAAGACTGAATTTGGGTAGTAAGGTTTTTCAGGTAAGCCCCTGAAAGTAAGTAAAAAATGTTTCAACATACTAGCCAGATTATGTGAACAAGAAGATAAATTGGGTCAGATTATCTGAGTAAGTAAATCACTACAGCAGAGTGATACTGACTAACCCTTCTAGGCTTCCAGGCCATTCTTGTGCAGATTACTACTCTACTAAATCAAATTTAGTGTCCTTATTGCCAAAATAAAGTCACCGCATTTTTCAGAGTAAAAGTATTTCAGGAAATATATTACCTTATTAAAAATCATTTACAAAAAGCAAATGTATTTTACACTTTACAGAAACGTGTTAACCTTTTTAATGAGATACACAACAAAATATGAACATCTGATTTTTTGATAAATTACATTAATATAAATTAGTAGCTTTAATTTCTTCTAAGAATGATAACACATGAATTTCTAAATGCATTTGATGATTGATTTCTAAACAAAGAAGTTATAAAGCATTACAGTAACTGTAACATATCAGTTTTAAGGATGATTTGATTTATCGACATGCCATACATATTTGTCTTCAAAGGTATCTTATTACTGTTGCGCTAAAACATTACAATGACCCTTAAAATACTTATCTGATTGCATAAATATAGTATAATGTTTGAATTTAAAGGCTAACTCCAAGGAAAATATTTTTGTATATTTTCTGTGATCATGGTTAATTTTATACTGGGATGGGGAAGCCAGTTGGGTTTGTGAAATAACCTGATTTGTTCTGAGTTCGAGTTTGTGCACTAGTTACTGTCTCTCCTGTGAAATTAACTTAAATTTCAAAAGTGAATCGACCTTTTTGTTTCTCTGGTTTGTAAACAGGTCTTTATTATATTATTTGAATTTAGATATAGTAAGCTTCAGTTATTCAGACTAATACTAATTGAGGGCAGCTGCGTTGATTCAGTACAAGTTGGACTTCTAGAATATTTTCAAATCTGTGTATATATTAGGTTTGGGGTTTTAGGACCTTCAAATCTGTGCAGTAATGCAAACTAAGTAGTACCTTTCTGTGTTTTCATTAGAAGTATAGTTGAGTAGTAGGTAATATTATTACTATCTGTGTTCTTGACTTCATCATCCTCTGTTTCTTTCCTTTATCAATTATTCACTTCTCTACATCCTTTCTGTCTCTTTACTTTCCATCTTATAAATGTGCTTAGACCTCTACAGTTATCCCTAATTCCCCTTGCAGCTGTTGCCTTATCTTTTTTATTTTAGGGCCAGACTTTCTTGACTCTCTAGTATCAATAACAGAAAGCTTGGACATTTTAAGAATTTTTTTATTTAAACTAATTTTTTAATGTTTATTTATTTATTTTGAGGGGGAGAGAGAGAGAGAAAGAGAGAGAGAGAGAGAATGAATTCCAAGCAGGCTCTGTGCTGTCAGTGCAGAGCCTGACATGGGGCTCGATCTCATGAACCATGAGATCATGACCTGAGTCGAAATCAAGAGTCAGACACTTAACTGACTGAGCTACCCAGACACCCCAAGTTTGGACTTTTAAAAAATGTCAGGCGCCAGGCTTCCCTACTTCTCTAAGTCTTACTACCTTCCACAATTCACTCTTCTCAAGTAGCCATACTGCTACTCTTTGTTTTCTGCACAGACTGAGCTTTTTTATTCCTCTGTGCTTTCCTTCTTCTGAGAATGCCCACTAGCCCTTTTTATTCCTGGCAAACCTTTGCTAATCATTCGGGATTTAGAGATGGAAGTATAGCATAGGGGTTAATATCCTTGGCTTGTCAAATCAAACCACTTTGGTTCCAGTGTTCAACTGGGAGATCAGCTAACTGTGTGACTTTGACAAATTACCTAACCTTGTTAAGCTTAATTTTTTTCTATCCTCAAATGACTCGAATAGTGTCTTCCTTTACAGGATTATTTTCACTAATGAATTACTTAATAATATAAAGTGGTTATTAGAAAAGCACTTGCCACAGAGTATACAGTTAATAAAAATTAGCTTATTATTCACTCAAATGTCATTCTTTTGTTTTAGTTTTAGTTTTTGCAGGAGTCATCTTCTATCGGGTATTCATTCTCAATTAAAATATGAAAGGTTGCAGCAAATTATCAGGGGTGCCTGGCAAAGAAGGTCATGGTCAGGAAGGCAGGAATCCATACTGGGCCTTCTTCAGTGGTACTTGTGTAGCTGCTTATGTTTGAGTGTCCTTGTATGAACGGCAGTAGTTGAAAAGCATGTAAGATGCCAGCGACATAGAAACCCCCACGATGCTCCCTTTCTTCGCATTGACATACTTGTGGTACTGGTAGTAACCTCTTTGAAACCCTCCCAACAGTGCCTTTAGGGGTGAGATCCTGCATCGGTATTCAGCTTGGCAGCGGCTCCGTTTTGACATCCATGCGTTTCTTCTCCGTTATTGCTATGACTGACACCATCTTCAGGTCCTGGGGTCTGCTGTGCAAATGTCACCCTTTTGTTAAAGTAGAATAGGACCAAGAATACATGCTGCCAGTGAGCATTGAGCCTAGAGATGGCAGATAGGTCTGTTCGCACATGCCGGCTGCCTTCAGGGGCTGTCTCTGGAACATCGGGTTGCAAACATATTGACACTATGTCTGAGGTCAGCTTGAAAAAGCACCCTGGTAGGTTAGTGGTGGTTGTCATAAATCACTGGAGAGACAATGGAGGAACTTAGGTCTCGTATTTGTAATCCGTAATCGTGCTCGTTCACCAATCTGTGGTTGAGCTATCAGGTAGGTTATCTCGTTTCCCAAGAGTAGGGAATTAAAGCTGCGTAAGTAAAGGGTGCCATTAAATAAAACATGGGAGTGCCAGGCAAAGAAATTTGCAAGTCGGTTTTCCAATAGGAGAATCCTGAGTTGCAAGTGGTATTTCGAGTGTTTAAAAAAAAATTTTTTTAATGTTTATTTTCGAAAGAGAGAGAGAGAGAGCAGGGTCAGGGCAGGAAGAAAGGGAGGACACAGAATCCGAAGCAGGCTCCAGGCTCCAAGTTGTCAGCACAGAGCCGGACGCCGGGCTCAAACCCACGCTAGATCATGACCTGAGCCGAAGTCGGACACCTAACTGACTGAGCCACCCAGGCGCCCCAATATTTCAAGTGTTGTAATCTGCCACTGATTTACGAGATTATTTGTGGTGAGGAGGACTTAGAAATAAGAACACTAGTGGTTGTCATACTGCATTTCTTCAATTCTTGATTGTAAAAACAAGCACCTTTTCACATAGTAGCATTTTTTATTTTAAGCATATTATCTTTGTGCCTCAGTATAAGATGCAGATAATAGTGTTTACTTGAGGGTGGTTACGATGATTAAATGGGATGATACATGTAAACACACTTCTTTCAGTACTTGGGCTATAGGAAGCAGCAATATTAGCATTAGCTATTATTGCTACTACTGTTATTGTATAGTCAATATAAACACCTAGTATGGTATTTTTTCTTACCTGAAATCAGTAGGCTTCTTAGCAATAGGTTGCATTTTTGGTGAAATTACAGACAAAGTGTGAGATAATGGGGGCCCAGGATAAGTTGGTAGTTGTAAGAATTCAAATGTTTATTTATTTTTGAGAGAGAGAGAGAGAGAGAGAGAGAGAACAAGTGGGGGAGGGGCAGAGAGAGAGGGAGACATGGAATCTGAAGCAGGTTCCAGGCTCTGAGCTGTCAACACAGAGCCCGACGTGGGGCTTGGACCCAAAAACCGTGAGATCATGACCAGAACCAAAGTTGCACACTTAATTGACTGAGCCACCCAGGCACCCTGGTAGTTACAAGAGTTCAGAAGAAGTAAGTCTGAGAGAGATTATGGAAAAAAATGACAATGATGTCTTGGATATGGTGGGTTAAGAAAAAGGGCGAACTTAAGACAACCTTCAGATAGCAAACCTGAATGGATGGGAAATGGATCAGCTCAGGAAAGAAACGTTACTAGATATATAGAACAATGCCTTGCACATAGAAAGCACTGTATGTTAGCTATTAGTAAGCGCCAAGGACTATTTAACTGCTTATATATCTAAACTTGGTATCAGGTAATTTAACAAAAGTATCAGAGAATTTAATAAGATATGAATAAACCTCACATAGCATTTACTAGTAGAGAATTCGTATGTTCAAAGAAAAGTAAAGTATATGTTTTAAATTTTTTTCAGTATAAATCATCAAGGAAGAGTTCAAGTGGCAATGAAAACGATGAGGTGAGAAAAGAGGGTAAAGCAATTCTTTAAAATGTTTACTTTTCATATGTAGTTGGTTCAATGAAAGTAAAATGTAATACATCTGTCAGTTTGTTAGTGATTTAATGCGTGGGTTTTTTCCAATAATACAAACAGAACATCATCATGCAGTTATTGATTTAATTATGTAATTTCCATATATCTTTTACCTCGAACGGAATTTCTGATAGTTCAGTTCTTTCTTTTTAATGTTTATTTATTTTTGAGAGCGAGACAAGTGTGAGAGCAGGGGAGGGGCAGAGAGAGAGAGAGAGGGAGACACAGAATCAGAAGCAGGTTCCAGGCTCTGAGCCGTCAGCACAGAGCCCAACACAGAGCTCGAACCCACGAACCACAAGATCATGACCTGAGCTGAAGTCAGACGCTTAACTGACTGAGCCACCCAGGCGCCCCATCTAATAGTTCGGTTTTAGAATTTTATTAACATTTACCTTTTACATTTTCTCATCTTTTGTCTCCCTAAACCAACCTTGTGGTCAGTTGAGATTCTTTTGGAATTTGTTAATCTTTTTCTGCAAATTCTGTGTACTATTTTAACATTTGAAATTAGATTTCTATGGTTTGTGCCTTATTATAAATTTTTCTACCTCACCATTTTAAGTTATGCAGCAACCTAGCATTTTTGGAATGACACAGTGTCATCACCATAAATACTTCAGCTTTGGGTATTTTTGGTTGAAGGGATTGGTATTAATTTGGTGTTGAGTACTTGGCAGGGCTTCTGAATACTTCAATTTTAAGAAATGGGACCACACAGAAAATGTTTGCTGAACCCTGAGCCAGACGCTCAGCTTGGCTATTGTCCCTGTCCCTTTATATTTTATATCCACTCTGGTCCTGCCTACCTCAATATCTAATCACTTAGCAAGACCTACTTTTTCTTTTTGATACTGAAATGTTTTGTATACATTCCCCACCTGCACTTCTGCTATTTCTGCCCTGACCCAGGCCCTTAACAGTTTCTGCCTGTACCACCACAATAGCGTCCTTGCTCTCATCCCTTTCTCCAGTCCATTTTCCTCCCTGCAGCCACAGTGACTGCTCCAAAGAACACAGAAATGTGAGCAGGTTCTCTCCTTGCTTAGAAACCTTCAATGCGTCCCCGTCACTTAGAAGGTAAATTCTAGGGCCTTCCTGATCAAGCCCCTGTTTATCACACCAGCCTCTGCTCATGATGTGTTCTGCTTTCTCTCGCTTTCGTTGTGCCGTCCAGCAGTATGAACTGCTCACGGGTTTTCTGCCTCATCCTTTCATTTTTGCTCCCGTGCCTTCGTCCTTGTCCTCTCGTCTTGGAATGTTGTTCCCTTCCTTCTGTTTCTGGTAAACACCTACTCAGTTTTTTACTTTCCCAGGAAATTTGCCTTTCTCCGCCACCCCTACCATTTCCCCAAGTGCCCCTCATCTGCGTCTCATAATATGCCAGGCCATGGGTCTGTCATCGTACTGAGAAGGTTGTATTGCCTGTACAAATGAATCTATTTTCCCCCTAGACTGAGAGATCCTTGAGTGGATGATATTTTACTAAGTTTTAATATTCCCACTGGGTAGCACAGTGTCTGACATACAGTAGGTAGTCGGTAATCTTCTGTTAAAGGAAATGATGATGTCCTATGGTATGCATATTCAAGGTTAAATGTTAAGATTTTTCAATTTGGTTGCTAGTGGTCATTAAAAAAACATGGACTATTTACTATTAGTTTAGGCAGGTAAATCTTTTGTATTTATTTCTAAGCCTATAGTAGATACACGTAATTTTCCAGGTAAATGTTCTTATTTGAGGTGATGCAATTTTTGCTTGCCTCCACGTACTTCTCTCAGATTGTCGCGTATTGTTGGCATTTTGAATTAATCCTAATATATGGATCTCTTGTAAGAAATAAAGATTTTCCTCATTTGTGTTACTTAAAGGACATAAATTCACAGGAATATTTGATACGACTAGATAGTGCTTCTGATACCTTAAAGTGCTTATGATTTTATTGATCTAGATTCTGGTTCAGCGGGTCTAGGGTTGGCCTGAGATTCTGCATTTCTAACAGGCTTCCAGAGGGTGCTGATGCTGTTGGTTCACCGACCACACTTTGAGTGGCAAGGTGGTAGATGGTATTTTCTAGATTCTTCCTTTAGCAGTGGATCAGAAGCAATTTTCAGTTTTTCTTTTATATGTCTAAATCATCATTTGTATTTTAATTTCATCTTTCATCTTTTTATTTTTATATTTTAGCAAGACAGTGATAATGCTTATATGTCACCACAATCTCCAGTATCATCTGAGGTACAAGTTCTGTTTTTATGTGTGTTTACATAGGTTTCTTCCTTGTCTCTTCTCTGTAACCTCATCTTTCTTTTTTTTTTTGAAACAATACAATTTATTCACTCATATTAAAAAATCCACAGTAGGTTAATTTGTACAAACCTAGTCTGTAAAAAAATTCTGAGGACACCATCTTTTGTACAAATGTTCATAATCATAATTGGAAAATGCCTGTAGAGCACAGAAAAGACTTCCATTTATAAAATTCTGTGTTTTAGAATTCATCTATATTTTGAAATGAGAAGAGCAACTTTACAGTTTTAAATTTGAAAGAAGTACTTCAGCATTGTGCAATGACCTTTGGTTTTTCTCATAACCACTTAGGTCTGAAAGCAATGCAACAGAAACTTCCTTTTTCCACGAGAAACATCCCTGCGGTGGGTTGTTCCTATCGACAGGAGGGTACACATTTCCTGGCATCTTAGACCTAAGGGCGAGCCTGGGGAAGGAGGGGTGGCTGAAAGGTGGAGTTTGTGAGATCTTACCCAAATACTCTAGTGGTTTGAATGATTGGTTCTTCTAACTTAGTGAGACCTATTGCTTTACAACAAGAGATAAATGAACAATTCTAAGCAGTATCTTTGCTACTTCAGATGACCTTATTTAGTATTATAAAAGTGTGTTGGCATTGGTAAATAAATGATTATGTATTCATTTGGTGAATTCGGAACTTTGTCTAAATGTTTGGGTCATCCATATTCACCATATAACTTTGGTTAATTACAAAGGTAGTGTTTCATTTTATATAGGTGGTGTTAGTTTTTTTAAAAAGCCCGGATCATTTGTCTGTTGTTTTGGGTGAGTTGCATTATAAAACTTTTAAATGGACTTGGATGTTAGTTTTATAAACACATCTCTAAATTATTTGTATGGCAGGTAAAATGGTTTGCATTCTTTTAGAAAGTAATTTAAGTTAGGGTATCGTAAAATTAGTCTTTGTCACTTTTGTTAATCCTTTCTTTTACTTTCAGTTATAAAAATGTAAGCATATAAGTGACTAGTTGCCTGGTTGCTTTATGATTTTATGATCTATGCTCATGGGGAGAGAGTATTAGTGCCAGTTTTCTCAGATAAATTATATTGCTTTTATAATACATTTTGCTTGCATTTGGATAAATGAAATTTGGGGGAATTCATAATACTTTTAACCAAAATAACGAACAAATCGTGAGGCTTGTGGGTGGATAGGGTGATGAATACATGTGGTGGTGGCTCAATTAACATTCAACTTGAACTGCATGTACCATACTGATCAGCAGAAGATTCAGAGAATCACCGAAATTCTGATAACTTCCATTTCATCTGTCAAACAAAATGGTAAAAACATTTAGTATATTGCTATACTATTTATTTTCATTTTCGTTTTTTAAAAAATGTTAAGGAGGCTCCATGCACAACGTCGGGCTTGAACTCATGACCCCGAGATCAAGAGTTGCATGCTCTTCCGACTGGGCCAGCCAGGCGCCCCTAGTTATAGTACTCTACTTTTAACAAAGTGCTTGCCTGTCCACCTGAACCTAGAGCCAGCCCCATGAGCTGAGTATTATCCTCATAATTTTATAGCTGCGGAGACTGGTAACCTTTGCCAACGATCCCAGTCAATAAATGGTAGGGAAGCGACTGAGGGCCTTGCAGTTGTTGCAAGTGTTAAGTAAGCTACTGCTAAAATTGTTTTCTTACAGCTGTACAATTTCCAGAGTACTTTCTTTTAGTCATCTCAGTTAATCTTCACAACAGTCTTCCAGTTTAAATGTGAAGAAGTAGTCACAGAGAAATTAAATGTTTTGCTAAGCTTTCTAACTCCAAGCTCAGACGTTAAAAACATACCACAGTTCTTTCCATAGCACACCTCTAAATGCACTTGGAAACAATGAACCTTAAAATAGAAGAGATGATAATTTGTCATCTGTTGGTATCACCTGTCACTCCCTATTACCGTGAACGTGTAGATTTGCCTCAGATTATCTATTCAATGTCAAGTCCGTAGTAGACACTTAGTAAATGTTGCTGATTTCACTTATTTCTTCATTGCAGCTTACTTCATTTTTTTCGGAGGCTTTAATCTGGTTCTTCATTCAAAAAATACCTATTTATTTTATGTAATTCAATAATTTTTAATTTTCCTTAAACTATGAGAGAGAAGTATTTAAAAGCTTATGCAGTCAGATCAATTAGCAAATATTTGTAGGTCTTTTAAAAGTGAAATGTATCGATTTGAATTGAAATGCAGTTTACCTTTCTGTGCTCCACTAATCATGGAAAAAACCAAATACTTCTAAAATTGAAACGGATACAAATAACTACCTTGGTTATTTGGAAAGAGAAGTGGTTTTATTTATTTATTTTTTTCTTTCTTTTCTTTTCTTTTCTTTTTTTTTCTTTTTTTTTTTTTTTTTTTTAGGAGTATGATAGAACTGATGGTTTTTCACATGGTCCTTTTGGCTTGAAGCCTAGATCAGGTAAATATATATTCTGCAAATAAAATTTATTGGTTATGTATGAAACTAGAGCTTTCCTGCTTAAATGGGATTGATTCCGTAGTTTTAAGTACACATAGATTCTTTCCCCTCTCCTAAAAGTAATTTTCTCTTAACCTTATTTGTCTTTCCAATTCCCATCCCCCATTTCTTTCTTCCTCTTTACCTTCAAGCTCCTGAAACCTCAGCTTTTTGCCTTAGATATACTGCAGTCTTATTTCTACTCTACTGTGACTGCTCTTAGAATGACCACTCTGCCAGCAGACCAAACACTGTTTGAAATTGTAGCACTCCATTATATTGTGGTTTTAAAAAGGGATCTTTTCGCATTTGGCAAGCCCAAAAGAAAATGGATCCATGTTACTTGGCAAGGTATTGAATTATAGTTTTTATTCCTGAATAACTGTATTGACCTTCAAGAATAATTTCCTTTTTCTTTAAAGATAATAACGGCTGATGTATGTTCAATAACAATTTTTAACCTGGATCATAAGTTTCTAATCACATATGTTTAAATAAGAACATGTATGGGTGGTAGAAATTGTTACACTTGTCTTCCCTGTTGCTTTCAGTTATGCACATAAGTAGATTTCAATGATATTCTACAAAAAGTATTTAGAATGTATTGAGTGATGGTGTTTTTTGTAGTTTTGTACTGATTCTTTTTCATCATGCCTCTTTCCCCACTGCTGGTTGCTTCTTCCTGTTAGCCTTGTGATAAGCTAGGAAATGTCTGTTTTTATAGCTTTTAGCCGCTCATCTCGTCAGGAATATGGGGCAGCAGATCCAGGATTTACAATGAGAAGAAAGATGGAACATCTCCGGGAAGAACGAGAGCAAATACGACAACTTCGCAATGTAAGCGAGATTGACCTTACAGATTTGCTTTGTAGAAATGAGTTTAACTTGGAAAATTAGCAAGCTAGATGCATTTTATTTGCAAAGCTTTTTAAAATTTTGGATTATATAATGGTTACTGATACAAATATATAGCATTTATATTTAGATAGAATGTCTGTGATTTATACCCATTTCTTTATAGAATCTCGAATCCAGGTTAAAAGTCATTTTGCCTGATGACATTGGAGCTGCACTGATGGATGGGGTTGTTCTTTGCCATTTAGCCAATCATATAAGGCCACGCTCTGTAGCTAGTATTCACGTGCCATCACCAGCAGTGGTAAGTTTCTTCAGTAATTCTCTAAAGGAAGATAGAGCTTCTCAAAACTGTCTTTAAATAATACACGTCAGTAAATGTAATTTTTAGTTTTGATTAATTTTTGTATAAATGTGCCTGAAAAATACCTTTTTCCCCTTACTTCACAGCCTAAACTGAGCATGGCAAAATGTCGAAGAAATGTAGAAAATTTTCTTGATGCATGTAAAAAGTTGGGTGTCTCACAGGTAACTGTTCTTTTTCTAACAAAATGATCATTTATATATTAACTTATTATGTGCATACGAGGGTTCTTCTTCACAATAGGAACAAATAATGCTTTGTGGACATGAAAATGAATACGTTCTCTTGGTACCTTTTACTGAGTTCCAGCTTTAACTGTAGCAGCTGTCTAATGAATGTTTTAAAGCTGCTTTTAAAGTCATTTATGAAATAGCTACATATATGGAAAAATGCAGTAATCATACGTATCACTGAGAAAACATAACTTAGTGGCTATATTAAAAGTTGATTGTGATGCAGTTGCTGCTTTCATTTCTCCTGCTGAAACACATTTGGACTGCTTTGTAAATCCATGGGTAGACTCTCATCAGAAGATTTGCATTCAGGGTGAACAGCGTTTTAAACTTTAGAATGTCGAATTCTACATATTAGTAACATATTATGACAATTTCTCATGGGACAAACTTTGTCTGAAATTTGTAGAATTTGGCTTATGTTTCAGGTGATAATTGCAGTACTATAAAATTAGCAAAGTAGTATTGTAAATGTATAATGAAAACAAATAATTAAAATACTACTTTTTTAGAAAACATCATAGGCCCAACATCAAGATGATCAGGTGTTGAAAGGACATGGTGTTGTTACCAGATCACAATATAGTTGTGATACTTTTCCCTTTTATTTTCTTTATTTAGTTTTTCAAATATAATTTGTTGTCAAATTTGCTGACATCCTTTTATTTTTAAAAATTCATTTTTATTGAGATATAATTGATCCATAACATTAAGTTTGGTGTGCAGTGTGTTGATTTGATACATTTATATATTGAGTTGTGCTCATTTAGCTCTTTTTACCAGTGTCCTAATAATCTGGTCGACAGATTCCACTTTAATCTCTTTCCTCAAGTGAACAAATATAATTTATATAGAGAGAATCAGTTGAATTACCCTGTAATTTCGAAACTACATGCTGCTGTTCTCTAATTACATCTTTATGCTTGACATGATGTTTTAAAATTTTAATTCTTAAACATTTTTATGTTAGTTCTTCTTTGTTAGACTCTTAATCTCTTATTGAGAAAACAGAAAAATTAGGAAGTTTTGTTTTCTAGTTAGGATTACATTATATATATTTTTCTGTTTTATCATTTTTAAGAGTTTTTTGGGGGGGCATTCTCGATAAACATTTATCGAATGAATGCACATTTTACAGATGAGTAAACTGAGGCACAGGGAGGTTAGAGAACTTGTCCAAGGTCTCATCTTTAGTGCACAGTGGGGGCCAAGCTATGAACCCAGGTGATCTAACTTGAGAACATATCCTCAAGCTTGGATGCTCTCTATTTGTGTTCTTTTATATGAAAGAAAAGACATTGCAACATATTCCAGATACCTTCTTGGTACAGTAGGCAAGAAGCATCAATTAGGAAGGTCTTAACGGAAACTATTCTACTTAGCATAGTCTAATACTCTCTTTCTAGCTTGTTTTAGGAAAGGGTTAGTAACCCACCCATGCTACCACAAGAGGGACTATGGAAGGACCAGTTTTCAACTCCCATTTTCAAACTTCCCAGCTACTGGTATCGGGGAAAGAGTTTTAGCATTAGCTTCTTGTTTTTCCTTGACTTAGAAATTGTAATATAGAGTCCGTTTCTTCATTTAGTGTTTTTTATTTCATTTTCATGTACTTTTGTATTTTTGTATTTTTTTTAGAGAGAGGGTGCAAGTGAGCTAGGGGCAGAGAGAGGGAGAGAGAATCCCATGAGGGGCAGAGAGAGGGAGAGAGAGAGAGAGAAGTGAGGCTCACCCAAAGTTGGGCTCAAGCTCATCCGATGTGAGACTCTAATTCACGAACCATGAGATCATGACCTGAGCCGAAGTCAGATGCCTAACTGACTAAGCCACCCAGGAGCCCCAAGAGATTTTTGTGTTTTAATAGCTTTTTTGAGGTATAATTGACATACAATAAAGTGCATATAGATAAGCTATACAATTAAGTAAGTTTTGACATGCATACACCATGCAATCATCACCATAGTCAAGATAATGAGCATGTTCATGACCCCTAAAACTTTCCGTGTGTCCCTTGGCAATCCTTTTTTCTGTGGGTAACCACTAATCTGCTATCTGTTGTTATAGTTTAGTTTGCATTTTCTGGGGTGCCTGGGTGGCTCAGTCAGTTGAGCATCCGACTTCAGCTCAGGTCATGATCTCACGGTTCGTGGGTTCGAGCCCCGCGTCAGGCTCTGTGCTGGCAGCTCAGAGCCTGGAGCCTGGAGCCTGCTTTGGAGTCTGTGTCTCCTTCTCTCTCTCTGTCCCTCCCCTGCTCATGCTTTGTCTCACTCTGTTTCTCAAAAATAAATAAATGTAAAAAAAATAAAAATAAAAAAATAGTTTGCATTTTCTATCTAGAGTTGTATATAAATGGAATGATAGAATATGTATGATTTTTTTTCTGGCTTTTTTCACTCAGTGTAATTGTTTTAAGACTCATCAGTGATGTTGCATATATAAATAGATCATTCCTTTTTATTGCTGAGTAGTATTTCATTGTGAACCACAGTTTGTTGGTCTTTTGACTTGTTGATGGTCATTTGGATTGTTTCCAGTTTTAGCGACCACTGAGACAAACAAGACTGCTATGAACATTTATACACAAGTCTTTGAATATATACATACATTCTTTAATTTGGGGTAGATACCCAGGAGTAACATGAATGAAACATATGGTAGGTGTGTACTTAACCTTACAGGAAAGTAAAAAACTGTTTCCCAAAGTAGTTGTACCATTTTACATTCCTGTCAACAGTATATGAGAGTTCTAGTTCCTCCATATCCTCAACAGCATTTAATATAGTGTTTTTTTTTCTTTATTTTTTGCCATTGTGATAGGTATGTACCAGTTTGTCAATGTGGTTTTAATCTGCACTTCCCTGAAGGCTAATAATGTTGATCATCTTTTCAAGGGCTTATTTGCCATTGGTATGGCTTCTTTTATGGCGTATTCTATTCTAATCTTCTATTATTTTAGTCTCTTTTTTCAAAGTTTATTTATTTATTTAGAGAGAACGCATGCATGTGTGCACAGGAGAGGGGCAGAGAGAGAGAGAATCCCAAGCAAGCTCTGCACTATCAGTGACAGAGCCTGACGCGGGACTTCATCCCAAGAACCGTGAGATCAAGACTTGGGCCGAGATCGAGTCAGATGCTTACTCAACTGAGCCACCCAGGCACCCCTCTTTTGTCTGTTTTTTAATTGAGCTGTTTTCTTGTCACTGAGTTTGAGATTTCTCTATAAATTTTGAACTAAGTTCTTTACCAGATATGTGATAAACAAATATTGTATCACAAGTCTTTGGCTTATCTTTTCATTCTCATTAGAGTATCTTTTTTTAAGTTTATTTATTTATTTTCATAGAGAGCACGAAGGGGAAGGGCAGAGAGGGAGGGACAGAGAGAGAAGCTCCAGCAGATGCTGCGCTGTCAGCATAGAGCTCAATACAGGGCTTGAACTCAAGAACCATGAGATCATGACCTGAGGCAAAGTCGAGTCAGACGCTTAGCCAAATGAGCCACCCAGGTGCCCCTCATTATAGTATCTTCCAAACAGCACAAGCTTTATATTTTTTGAAGTAAAATTTATCATGTTTAAAAATAGTGCTTTTGGATTTGTATGAAACCACAAACGACCCCGAATAGCCAAAGAAATCCTGAAAAAGAAAAGCAAAGCTGGAGGGGGTCACAAATCCAGACTTCAAGCTGTATTACAAACCTGTAGGGACCAAGACAGTATGGTACTGGCACAAAAACAGACACATAGATCAGTGGAACAGAATAAAAAACCCAGAGATGAATCCACAACTATATGGTCAACTCCTCTTTGACAAAGCAGGAAAGAATATCCATGGTATGTCTTTCGATTTCCTTGTGGTGTCTTCAGTTTCTTTCATCAATGTTTTATAGTTTTTGGAATACAGATCTTTTACCTCTTTGATTTGTTTATTCCTGAGTGTCTCATGGTTTTCGGTAGAATCGTAAATGGGATTGATTCCTTGATTTCTCTTTCTGCTGCTTCATTATTTGTGTATAGAAATGCAACAGATTTCTGTATGTTGGTTTTGTATCCTGCGACTTCACTGAATTTGTGTATCAACTCTAGCAGTCTTTTGGTAGAGTCTTTTGCGTTTTCTACATAGATATCATGTAATGTGCAAATAGTGAAAGTTTGACTTCTTCTTTGCCAATTTGGATGCCTTTTATTTCTTTTTGTTGTCTGATTGCTGAGGCTAGGACTTCCAGTACTATGTTAAATAACAGCAGTGAGAGTGGACAGCCTTGTCTTATTCCTGACTGTAGAGGAAAAGCTCTCCGTTTTTCCCCAGCGAGGATGATACTAGCCATGGGTTTTTCATATATGACCTTTATGATGTTGAGGTACGTTCCCTGGATCCCTACTTTCTCGAGGGTTTTATCATGAATGGATGCTGTAGTTTGTCAAATGCTTTTTCTGTGTCTGTTGAGAGGATCATGTTGGTTCTTATCCTTTCCTTTATGAATGTGGTGTTTCACATTGATTGATTTGTGAATATTGACCAACCCTGGCAACCAGGAAGAAATCCTACTTGATTGTGGAGAATGGTTATTTTAATGTGCTGTTGGATTCGCTTTGCTAGTATTTTGTTGAGAATTTTTGCATCCATGTTCATCAGGGATATTGGGTTGTAGCTCTGTTTCTAATGGGTTTGTCTGGTTTTAGAATCAAGGTAATGCTGTCCTCGTAGAATGAACGTGGCGGTTTTCCTTCCATTTCTATTTTTTGGAACAGTTTGAGAAGAATAGCTATTAATTCTTCTTTAAATGTTTGTTAGATTTCTCCTCTGAAGCCATCTGATACTGGACTTTGTTTGTTGGGAGAGTTTTGATTACTGATTCAATTTCTTTGCTGGTTATTATTAGTCTGTTCAAGTTTTCTATTTCCTCATGTTTCAGTTTTGGTAGTTGATATATTTCTAGGAATTTATTCCAGATTGTATTCCAGAATGTCCAATTTGTTTACATATAATTTTTTATAATTTTCTCTTATAATTCTTTGTATTTCTGTGGTGTTGGTTGTGATTTCTCCCCACTCATTCATGATTTTATTTATTTGGGTCCTTTCTCTTTTCTTTTTGGTAAGTCCAGGTAGGGGTTTATCAATTTTATTAATTTTTTCAAGGAATCAGCTTCTGGTGTCTTTGATCTGTTCTACTGTGGTTTTTTGTTGTTCTTGTTCTTCCTTCTATATCATTTATTTCTGCTCTGATATTTATTATTTCCTATCTACTTGCTTTAGGCTTCATATGTTGTTCTTTTTCTAGCTCCTTTATGTGTAAGGTTAGGCTGTGTATTTGAGATTTTTCTTGCTTCTTGAGGTAGCCCTGTATTGCTGTATACTTCCCTCTTATGATCACTTTTGCTGCATCCCAAATCTTTTGGACCATGTTGTTCATTTTCATTTGTTTCCATGTGTGTTTTTTATTTTTTCTTTAATTTCCTGCTTGACTTATTCATTCTTTAGAATGATATTCTTTATCCTCCCATGTATTTGTGGTATTTTCAAAATTTTTCTTGTGGTTCACTTTCAGTTTCATAGCGTTGGGATCTGAAAATATGCATGGTATGATCTCAATCTTTTTGTACTTGCTGAGCCCTGATTTGTGAACTAATACATGATCTATCCTGGAGAATGTCCCATGTGTGCTTGAGAAGAATGTATATTCTGTTGCTTTTGGATAAAATGTTCTGAATGTATCTGTTAAGTCCATCTGGTCCAGTGTGTCATTCAAAGGCATTGTTCCTTGTTGATTTTCTGTTCAGATGATCTGTCCATTGATATGAGTGGGGTTTTAAAGTCTACCATTATTGTATTATTGTCAATGAGTTCCTTTATGTTTGTTATTAATTGTTTTATATGTTTGGGGTTTCAAGTTGGGGACATAAATATTTACTTGTTAGATCTTGTTGGATAGACAGACTCCTTTATTATGATATAGTGCCCTTCTTCATCTCTTGTTACAATCTTTAGTTTAAAATCTAGTTTGTCTGATATAAGTATTGCTACTCTGGCTTTTTTGTTTTGATGTCCATTTGCATGGTAAATGTTTTTCCCTCTGCTTACTTTCAGTATGCAGCTGTCTATAGGTCCAAAATGGGTCTCTTCTAGGCAGCATATAGATGGGTCTTTTTTTTTTTAATGTTTTATTTATTTTTGAGAGATAGAGACAGAGCACAAGTGGGGGAGGGGTAGAGAGCGAGACACAGAATCCGAAGCAAGCTCCAGGCTCTGAGCTGTCATCATGGAGCCCAACACAGGGTTTGAACCCACGAACTGTAAGATCATGACCTGAGCCAAAGTTGGACACTTACCTGACTGAGCCACCCAAGCGCCCCTTGATGGCTCTTGTTTTTTATGCATCCTGACACCCTGTGTCTTTTGAGTGGAGCATTTCGTCCATTTACATTCAGAGTAATGATAGATATGAATTTAGTGCCATCTTATTACTTGTTTTGTCATTGTTTCTGGAGATTTTCTCTGTTCCTTTCTAATCTTTGTTGCTTTTGGTCTTTCTTTCCCACTCAAAGAGTCCCCTTTAATATTTCTTGCAGGGCTACTTTAGTGGTCACAAACTCTTAATTTTTGTTTGTCTAGGAAACTCTTTTATCTTTCCTTCTTTTCTGATTGATTGCCTTGCTCAATAGAGTATTCTTGGCTGAAGATTTTTCCCATTCAGCACATTGAGTGTATCATTCCACTCCCTTCTAGCCTGCCAAGTTTCTGTAGAGAGATCTGCTGCTAACCTTATTTGTCATCTCTTGTAAGTTAGGGGCTTCTTTTGTCTTCTGCTTTTAGGATTTTTTTCCTTACCTCTGTATTTTGCAAATTAATGATACATTTTGGTGTTGGCCTGTTTCTGTTGATTTTGATGGGAGTTTTCTGTGCCTCCTGGATTTGGAAGTCTATTTCCTTCCCCAGATTAGGGACGCTATAATTTCCTCAAATAAATTTTCTGTCCCCTTTTCTGTCTCTTCTTCTGGGTGTCCTATGATATGAATGTTAACTACACTTCATTAAGCCACCGAGTTCCCTAAGTCTACATTCATGGTCCAAGATTTTTCTTTCCTTCTTTTGATTAGATTCATTATTTCCATAATTTTATCTTATATGTTGTTCATTCCTCTGCTTCTTCCGTCCTTGTGGTCATTACAACCAGTTGGTTTCGAATCTTGGTTATTTCACTTTTCATTTTGGCCTTATCAGTTTTAAGCTCTTTTATTGCTGTGGTAAGTGTCTCCCTGATGTCTTCTATGCTTTTCCCAAGCCCAGCTAGTATCCTTATGATTGTTGTTTTAAATTCTGGATCAGGCGTATTACTTACATCTGTTTTGATTAGATCCCTGGCCATGACTTTTTCTTATTCTTTCTTTTGGGATGAATTCCTTTGTCTTGGCATTTTGTCTAGGTTTCTGTCTTCTTCTGTGTGTTAGGAAAGCCTGTTATGTTCCCTGCTTCTGAGGTTAATGGCTCTATGAATAAGAAATCATAGAACATCCAGGGCCTGACGCTTCAGGAAGTGTCTCTGGCGTATGCTACATGTGCTCTGCTGCCACGTTATGACTGCTGTATCCCATCCGTTAGTCCTCTGTAGAGTTGCTCCTTGCCTGCAGTGGGGAGTGTTTGGACCTTGGCCAGAGCGTGGCTAGTTCTATCTACATGTGCTTTGGTCTGCTTGTTAACAGACCTGATGCTTTTTCCACTAGAGCTGAAGCCTTGCAGATCTTTATGGTCAGTAGATGTGGTTTGTGCAGGGTTTTGTGCTGGTCTTCTGGGGGAGGAGCCTGCTGCATCAGTTCTCAGGGATGTTTGCCTGAGAAAAGCAGTACCAGCACAACGAAGGGTGGCGGGGCTTAGTGAAAGTAATTTTAGCAGCAGGTGTTGGCACTGTGCTGTTGACTGAAGTTAGTCTATGCTGAGGGATGGGAGAGGGAAATGGCACCAACCAGCTCCTTTGTCCCCAGAGAGGGGTTTATGCTCACTGCTGTCAGGGAAGCCCTCCCAGAGGAGCTAATAATTTTCCCTCATGTGTCCTAGGTGTTTTTCAGATTGCTGTTTTCACAATATGTCTGGATTGTTTGCCTGCCTGGAGCAGTGCAGTGCACTTTGGACTCTATCCCAGCCAGGCCCACTGAGTTTAAAACTCTGAACTTTAGGGACCCAGGTATGGCGGGGGGGGGGGGGGGGACCTGTGCCGGTCTTCCTGGGGAGGGTCTTGCTGCACTGGGATTGATGCAGGTTTGACCCAGAAGGGCAGGGGCCAAGTGCGCTAAAGAACCAGTGCCTAGGCTGGCTGCCCTCAGTGGGTGTCTCTGTGTCTATGCTCAGGGGGCAGGGGTGGGAAATGGCGTTCACTGGCTCCTTTGTCCCTGGAGAGGAAACTCCACCTCTCTCAGATGTGCTCCAAGAATGGAGAACTGTCTCTGTCAGTGCATCTCAGGCAGTCCACGCGTCACATGTCTGCCCCCGGGTCACCTGCCTATCACCTCTTACAGGAGCACTGCAGTGCTCTCAGGGCTCTAGACCAGCTGTGCCACAGACCTCTAATACTTCAGTCTTTGAGCCCCGCTGGGTGCGAAAACTCATGAAAATCAGCCTCTCTCCTTTTCCCAGTCAGTAGCTTTGGAGAAGTGTTTTCCTTATGCTACCCCCTGTTGTGCTTCTCTCTCTCTCTCTCTCTCTCTCTCTCTCTCTCTCTCTCTCCCTCTCTTTTCTCCACAACCAGGGCTCCCTCCCCTCTGCAGCACTTTTCTTCCCCAGACCATAGCTCCGTGCCTCCTACCTTCCATGATGTGGCCCCTTCTCTCCCTTTAGTTGTGCAGTTTGTTCTGTCAGTCCTCAAATGGATTTTTTAGGTATTCAGAATGATTTGATGGTTATCTAGGTATGTTCCAGTGATGAGGGAAGCCTAGGGTCCTCCTAGTACTCTACCATCTTAGCTCCTCCCCTAGAATATTTTTATCCTCCCAGAAAGAAACCTCTTACCCATTAGTAGTCTCCCTGTCCATACTCCCCACCCCCAGCACCCCACACTCCATTCTGTTTCTGTGGATTTGCCTATCGTGGACATTACGTATAAATGAAGTCCTACAATATGGGATCTTTTGTGTCTGCTTTTTTCATTTTGTATAATGTTTCCAAGGTTTATCCGTGTTCTTGTGTAAAGTGGTACTTTATTTATTTTTATGGCTGAATATTTTATTGTATGTCTAGGTTACTGGGTCACTAGGTTCTTGGCCTGGATGCAGCAATGAATTAGAGACCTGAGACCAGAATAGGGAGATAGAGTTTATCAAGTAGATAAGTATAGTATACTTTTAAGAGTGAAAGCAGGCCCCTGCCGGAGTAAGAATGGCAATGGACCTGAGAAGCTCTAGCTACATATGATGCATTCTGTTATAATTGTATTTATTTATGTGCTGCATATTCAAGAGTTTTAATGGGCTTTGCTGTGACTTTAAGGTAACCTAAGGTGACAGGGGATAGCACAAGGCAACCTTTTGTGTGCTTGCTCAGTTCTTAGAAGTCCCTTTGTGCCTTTTGAGCCAACTCTGTGGCTAAGCCTTTCCTGCTCTGTTAGCCCTTAGAGGTGGCTCTGAAGGTGTGGCTGTTAACCTTTGGGGGTGCCTCCGAGGGTGTGGCCAGCACCAGTTTATCCCTCCTGGCTGATACCTTCTAACTAACTGACTAACATTTATACCACATTTTGTTTACAGTTCATAAGTTGATGGACGTTTGGGCTGTTTCCACTCATTGTTTATTATGAATAATGCTGCTATGAACACTCATGAACAAATTTTTTTTTTTGAACACTTGTTTCAGCTTTCTTCATTCTATACCTAGGCCCCAAGGACACAGTTGAGGGTGGGAAGGAGGAGGGAGCAGGCAGAGATTCTCAGAGGAGCCGGGGAACGTCACATCATTTACTGTGCTTGGGAGAGGTTCACAGCTGCTGCTTTTCGGTTTCTTGTGGCTGATGCCTGTGTCGCCTCCCCTGCAGCATCCCTGCGCCTGGTCAGCTAGGGACCCAGTCCTGCCATTGCCTCGGGGGAGGGATTGGGCTCTGGGCTCGATGGGGGAGCCTGGGATGCAAAGGCTGGAGGATCCCATTGCCCCACCCCGCACCCAGAGTTCCTCCAGAGCTGAAATGTGGATCTGACCCATTTGCCACCCCTGACTGTTTCTGGACATCCAACACAATCCCCAGCATCCACAGCTGTGCAGCTGGATTGGGGGCCCTCACCCTCTAGGGGAAGTTGACAGTAAGCTAGCATAGCTCACTGGATGTGAGGCACCCACAGCCATTGTGGTTTTAATTAGCATTTCCCTAGTGGCTAATTATGTGGGACACATTTTCATGTGCTTATTGACTATTTGTATACATTCTTTGGAGAAGTGTCTTTTCCAATCCTGTGCCCCTTTATTAATTGGATTATTCACCTTTTTATTAATGAGTTGTGGGTGGTTTTTTTTCTATATTCCAGATAAAAGTACTCTATGAGATATATGCTTTGCAAGTGTTAGCTGTTGTTTTTCTTTATAGATGAACTGTATCAGGTTGAGCAAATTCCTTTCTATTCGTAGATTGTTGAGAGTTCTTATCAGGAACGGATGTTGAGTTCTGTCAAATGCTTTTTCTACAACTACTGAGATGATAACATCCTTTTGCTTTCACAGTATTGTGACTTAATGGTGGTTGATTTTCAGATATTAACTCAAACCTAGATTTCTGGGATAAACCCCTCTTGGTCATCATAGATTTTGTTGTTGTTTTGATATTGTTGAACTCAGTTTGCTAAAATTTTGTTTAGACTTTTTACATCTCTGTTCATGGGGATATTGGTCTTTAGTTTTCTTTTCTTTTAATATCTTTTGCCTGGCTTTAGTGTCATGGTAATATTGACCTTAAGAAATAGGTTAGGAAGTATTCCCTGCCCCTCACTTTTTGTGAAAATTTTGTGTAGAATTGATCTTACTTCCTTTTAAAACATTTGGTCAGATTCTTTAATGAACCCAGCTGGGCCAAAAGTTTTCTTTGCGGAAAGGATTTCAACTACAATTCTAATTTCTTTAATAGATACAAGGCTATTCTGGTTTTCTGTTTCTTCTTGCATGAGCTTTTGGTATACTGTGTGTCAAGGAATTTGTCTATTTCATGTAGTTTGTCAAACTTATTATTATAAAGTTGTTTATAATGTCCCCTTATTATCAGTTTAGTATTTGTAATATCTCTTCTGATGTTACTTCTCTTATTCCTGATGTAGGTAATTTGTGTATTTTCTTTTTTCTGATTAACCTAGCTAGAAGCTTATAAATTTTTAAAAATTTTCTCAGTGAACTAACATTTGGTTTCACTGATTTTTTTTTTTGTCTATTATTTTCTGGTTTTTATTTTATTGCTTTCCTCTCTCAACTTCATATGTTCTTTCTTTCTTCTTGCCATCGGCTTAATTTGTTTGTTCTTTTTCTAGTTCTAAGGTGGAAGCTGAGGTCATTGATTTGAAACCGTTTTTTCTTTTCTAACATTTCAGTGATTATTTGAATAAATAAACACAACATTGGGAAGGCAGCAAATGCTATTGTGAAAATGGAGATAAGAAGATAGTTTTTGAGAATGCTTCTGATAAATGGGATTATTACCAGTAGTGTTTGGTGAATGGTTTATGGGAATAAGGAAGAAAGAAAAGACTATTAGGATTCCGAGGTTTATATTGAGAGAAATTGAATAGTGTATTACTGACGTAGGTACAGAATATAAAAGGACAGTTTAACTTAGTGATGATGTAATTCGGTTGTGGACAGATTGATTTTGATCTGCCTGTTAGACATCCATTTGGCTGTATCATGTTCATATTTGTATCTGGAGCTCAATAGAGAGGTCATGGCAGGAAATAAAGATTTGAAAGTCATCAGCGTGGAGGATATAGTTATTACTGTTTGGGAATAGGGGCCTAGTCTTGCCAAGGCCCCCCATGTTTGAAGAAACAGTGGATTTAGAAAAAAATGTAATGTTTCTAGACTTGTAAGATACTGTGCTCACCAAGTGTATAGTTATGGACCAGATGGGTCCTGTCGATGGTCTGTTTGCCGCCCACACTATCCATTACTAGCTTACTTTCCTGAGATGAATGTGTGTCCCAGCTGAAGCAGTGGACTACCCTGTTTCTTCAGAAATAGCTACCAAATTTATTTAGTTAACCCTTGCAATTTTGATAAGGCTTTCAGAATACCAAAGAGAAGATATAGTACAAAAGAGAAGAGAGTGAAGACAGAACTCTTGAAAACATCAAGAATGCTAGAAGAGGGACAACCTGGCTGGCTGAGTTGGTAGAGCATGTGACTCTTGATCTTGGGGTGGTGAGTTTGAGCCCCACGTCGGGAGTAGAGATTACTTACAAAAAGGAAAGAAGTTAGAAGAGGATCAGCCAAGGCTAATGAAACCTAATGCAAAGCTGCCTTTAAGGTCAAATGACATGTGATGTGCTTACAAGAGGAGGCAGTTGCTACTTCTCAAATTCTAGACCACTGAACTAAGAAGCAACAAAGATCACTAGCAGCTGGAAAGAAGTAACAGTAAGACAAAAAAAAAAGTACTGAGTCATTTCATATATTAGAGACCTCTCTCGTCTCTAATTTTGTAGAGAGGCCAATTTTGTACAGGACTGAAGAGTTCAGTTTGTTTCTTACACGGTCCTTTCTTCAGGTTGAAGAAACTGAGTCTCTGGGTAGTTTTTAGTACCTTTAGTACTTCGTATTGCATGGCCCTTAGATTTCCTGACTGGAAATGGAGTGCTCTTTCTACTCCAGCACAAGAGCTTAGGGAACTTCTAGCATGACTGTCTCACTTTAAAATATTCGCTTATTTATGTGGATCAGATCAACCTCAGATCAGAACAGAGCCCGTAAAATAGAATCCCATACCCTAAAAGTCTATCGAAAGAGCCATTTTAGAATTAGAATTTGTACAAGGAGATGCCACCTGACCGCTGTTAGAATGGCTGTTGTCCAAAAGACAAAATGTTGATGAGGACGTGGAAAAAAGAGAACCCTTGCGTCAGGTTGATGGGAAGGTAAATTGGTGCAGCCACTGTGGCAAACAGTATGCAGGATCCTCAAAAATTAAAAATAGAAATACCATATGATCCAGCAATTCTACTTCGGAGTGTTTATCCAAAGAAAACAAACATACCAATTCAAGGGGATATTCACACCCCTGTGTTCATTGTGGCATTATTTACGATAGCCAGGATATGGAGGCAACCGAAGAGACCGTTGGTGGATGAATGGACACAGATGTGGTATACATACAGCGGAATACTACTCAGCCATAAAAAAGAACGAAATCTTGCCATTTGTGACTTGGATGGACTTTGAGGGAATTACGCTAAACAAAATTAAGTCAGACAGAGAACGACAAATCCTGTATGTTTCCACTTACATGTAGACTCTAAAAAAAACCCAAGTGGACAAACAAAATAAAATGTACATTATAGATACAGAGAAGAGAATGCTGTTCAAATCATTATGTTTTACACTTGAAACTAATATAATGTTACATGGCAATTACACCTCAAGAAGAGAATAAAAAGTTTAGAATTTAATTAAAATTGTGTACTTTCTACTTGAAGTTTTACAGGACACATGTTTTAAAAATCCAGTTCTGACTTGTTCAGGCTTTACTGCACTATTAAAAAACAGATGTTCTGATATCATTTATTTTGTTTTTCAGGAAAGACTCTGTTTGCCTCATCATATTCTGGAAGAGAGAGGTCTTGTGAAAGTTGGTGTCACAGTGCAGGCTCTTCTTGAATTACCTACAACCAAGGCATCTCAGCTTTCTACAGCTTGATGTAACATTTCAAAATTATAAGTGTATAGTTTCATTTATTTGAAGTGATTTAAAAAATCTCCAATTCGTGATAAGAATGTCTAATCAAAATTAATAATTTTATTAGGTCAATCCATAGCTTAAAAAAAATCATGTTAAAACATCAAAGTTAAATTTCGAATTGCCCAAACTTCTTTTGGGGGAAAAACTGGATTAACTTAATAAGAGTTTTTGATAAATTCAAATTCTCTTTTTACTGAGTCAGTTGATAACCTTCATTATTTTTCAAAAACCAGATTGATACTAAATTTAAGATGTGGTTTCAATTTAATAATCACATTAGGTTTACTTTTTTATATCAGAGCATACTAGTAAACACCTGGATGAGGTAATCATTTTTTTACCGATTTAAAACTATTCTATATTTGAGTTATTTAATACACTTCTAATTCTAGTTTATACACAGTTTCTTCAATCTTTGGTCTTAGTTTTCTAGAAAAAAAATGAGTAGAAAATGCAGAACTCTGGCTTTATATTAAATTCTTTTAGTATTATAGGTTAGTGCCAAAATATTTTCAGTTGTACTGTAGACTGTTTACATGTGAAGTGCCTGTGTAATTGATGACTCTTACATAGTCTTAAGCATTTTTGCAATTTCTTTTTATGTATTAATGGAATCAATGGAACTTTAAAATATTTTAGTAGATTTTGTAAGGTCAGTTATACGTGAGGATTTAAATGTGCCTCACACGGTGACATTTGTGGTTTTTTATTTAGTCCATTGCAGTTTTCCTTAAATTGGTTATGTCATGTTGTCAAAAAAAAAAAAACAATGTTAATATGCTTAATTTATGCTATTTAATTTTGCAAAACTTAATCATCTTTTAATATGTATTATTTGAAGAGTATTTTATTTCTGTATTGAAAATGTTACACAAAGCAGTAAGGTTTTTGAGAAGTAGCCAAGTACTCATTATCAAGGACACTTTGATAAAACTGCCAAAGTTTGGATCTGTGTCTGGACTTTCAGTCGGCGTGCTGCCATTAGCTGGGTTGTTTTTTTTTTTTCAGATTCATAGAGCAGCCATTGAAGAATAGGTGTGCATTTGGAATCTGGCCATTTGTGGATCCTGTAAATCTTAGGATCCTCAGTGAACATGATGTTGAATTAAACACAGACCATTCTATAAATATTTTCCTAAGTATGCTATGTTACCTAAAGTCCTTGTTTAGTTTGGAGCTGGGTAAATTTACGTTGGTAGGAGTGCAGGAATTTTTCAAAAACATTACTGTAATAACTCAGTTTGCTATAGAAGAACCTTAGTATAATTACTTTTGTAGTAGCCAAGCAAGTACCATATCTTAAATACGTGATTATTTGCACTTGTTACCTCTTAATATGGATGCAACTTATTAAAAGTGTTGGCCTGGGTATTTCAAAGGGTATATATAAAAGGTAAAAACTAGTGTGCCAAATGGTATAATAAGGGTTGGTTTAGAAACAACTCTACTTTTATTGATCAGTTGGCAATGAAGCCATATAATTACATTTTGGCATTAGAATACACATGTGTTCTTTACATTCCCCAAGTGTGAAATTGGAGCTTTTAAAGAACTAAAGCTTCTTATAACTGTAAGGTTTAAAATTAAATTATTAGTAATTTATTACTTTAAATATTTCAGTTAATTAGTTACTATTTTTCAGTTGGATCTAAAAAAAAACTTCATTGGCATAATCAATCTCCCTAGTGAAAACTTGGGTAATAAAGGTAAGAAATGGCAAATAAAGATCTCAAGTTGTTAGTTTTTATTGTACAAATCTGACAACGTTACAAATCAAGTGACCATTAAGAGCTACAGCAATCATTCATACTGCTTTCATAGTTCGTTCCCATGCGGTAGGATTCGTCTTCTCAGTCAGTCTAGATGTTAATTATTCTACAGGTATTTTCCTGTTTCTCATTGAAATTATAGGCCATTTCCTTATTGCATTTCACTTACTTGTCAGTTATTGCTTTAAAGGGAAAATACACCAGAACCTCACTTACAGCATTCTTCGCCGCAAAGCAAAATTCCATTTAAGATGGGTTCATCTGAGGTTCACATCATGTCAGTCTATTTACTCTAGTGCCAAAAGGCAACACCACCTCTAAGTCAGTTTCTCAGCATAGTCCCCAAGGACACATTTTATCAAGGCTCTGATGTATTTCTTTTAGTAGTTTTTAAAATAAGTGTAAATTTTATTCTAAATGGTTTTTATGGTTATTTTATATTTACTTCATCACTTATTGAATTAAGAATGATTATAATTATTTGAATTGGATTTGTGATTTGAAGGGGTTAAATAAGTCAAGCAAATATTTTATTAGGCCCTAAAAAATGTAGTAGATAGCTACTTCTGCTAAATTTTATTACTGTATGGCACAAGAAAGAAGTGATGTTGGATATGTTAGAATTGAAATAAGGAGTAAAAATGCATTACCATTTGTTTAATAATTATCTTTACAGAATGCTAGTTTATCGACTTTTCTAAGTGAATTTTTTGAAGAATTCAGAAATCTTTGTATTGGTCACAGATCTATCATAATTGATTTTCTGATGCATTTAAAAATAAATGGAACACTAAATGTATATTACCGATGCAAACTGTGGATAAAGTTGAATGAAAAAATTAAAGTCTGAGATTTCTTTTCTCTCTCTTTACTTCTTCTCCCAACATCACAGCATCCATCTTTCCTAGGTATTTGATAGCTTGTGTCTGTATTCTCTACTATGGAAAAATAGACTTCAAGAGGATATTTCATGTAAGTTGCTTAAGAGTTCAGATTCTCTTTACAGTTCCTAAGATACCGTCACAAAATAAATCACCTTTATATAAGTTAGACTCTTTAGATACATAAATGTCAGATAAACTTTTACGTAAAATAAAAGATAGGATAGGTGGTTGTTTATATTGTAGAATTTAGTGTGAGGTATATGATTGAATTACCCTTAAGCAATTTGATAAAAAAAATCTTTCATTTTCAAGTAATTCCAGTTTTTAAAAGCTTCACCTATTTCATTAAAATGACTGTCATTTATTCATAATTATTATTCATCCTACTAGTGGAAGCTTATTCAGGTAAATATTATTATTAAAGGTGATATTGCCCCTGTAACTATAAAGTTACCCTAAAGTCTGAGATTTAAAGATGTGCTTAAGAAGTAAGTAAACAGTGGGGTGCCTGAGTGGCTCAGTTGGTTAAGCATCCGACTTCGGCTCGGGTCATGATCTCACAGTTTGTGAGTTCGAGCCCCTCGTCGGGCTCTGTGCTGACAGCTCAGAGCCTGAAGCCTGCTTTGGATTCTGTGTCTCCTCCTTTCTCTGCCCCTCCCCAACTTGTGCTTTGTCTCTGTCTATCAAAAATAAATAAATGTAAAATTTTTTTTTGAAAAGAAGTAAACATTTAGCATAAGTTGTTAAAAAAGTATCCTAACTTTATCACAGAATTTTGAATTGTCTTTATTTGCTTTAATAAATATTGATGTTATACATAGAGTGGTTCTAAGGTTCTCAGGAACCTGTCTCAGCATCCAGAGTGCTCTAACAGACTGGGTGCCCTTTGATACATTAATGTATATTAAGTTAATTTGGAAATGCCTAGATGTCTTCTCTTCCTTAAGGCATAGTCTTTTTTATTTCTGCATTTTAAAACATGAAAAAAATCCCTGTGCTTATGGTGTTAAAACAGCTTAGATTTTCCACAGAAAGAGGGAGAGAGTGTGTGTGTGAGTGTGTGTGTGTGTGTGTGTGCACACACGCATGCACGTGTTAAGCAAGGCTTCGTCTATTGTAGCCAAGGAGAGTCTTACTGCATTGGAAAATCAGAGTTTTTACAAGCTGTGAGAATTCTGACATCAGTAGTTTAGGATGGGAAGTTGCTGACAATCATTTGAAAGTTACCACAATTTGTAAAAGAGATTCTTTAAAATTCTTTAAATTTTTTCTTTTAAAAAATTTTGAAGAAGCTATTGCAGCCTATTTTCTTTGATTCTTAAATACATAATATTATCCTGCCACTTGAAGATTAAGGAAAGTTAATCATTTTTACTGTATGCCATTAATATTCATCAAGGGTCTACCTAAATAAGCAAAAAATATATTAGGTATGTACATATGTAAATATATAAATAGAAATAGATTTTTCAGATAGCAAGTTGAATTTTCTAGAACTTTGTTCAGATACCTCAGTCACTTCTAATGCAAAGAAATAACAAGTAATGCTGTATAATTTATGAAGTAATAATATTATTCTATAGGACAGTGATTCTGAAACTTTAATATGCATGTGAAGCACCTAGTGACCTTATTAACCAAATACCAGTTGATTCAACAGTTCAGGGGTGGGCTTTCAGATTCTCCATTTCTAACAAGCTCCCAAGTGATGCAGATCTTGCTGGTTGAGTGACCAGTTTTAGTAATAAGGCTTTGTGGTCGTTCAAACTTTATGTCAGTATCAGTTTATTATACAATAGTAGTTCGATATTTTAAGTGATGATTCAAGGTCTTGGTAACAGGTACTTAGCATTTTTTAATAGGTCTCTATTCTGAAATGTGTTCTACTTTATTAAGAACTTTTGGATTTTCTTTTATGGTTTTATTTAATTATTTTCTTAAGTTTTTATATTAATTTCAGTTAGTTAACATACAGTGTTGTATTAGTTTCGGGTGAACAATATAGTGTTTGAACACTTCCATACATCACCTGGTACTCATCACGACAGGTGCATTCCTTAGTCCCCATTGCCTATTTAACCCCTTCCCCACCAACGCTTTCCCCTTCTTTTATGGTTTTAAAAGGTGTGCTTAGGGCGCCTTGGTGGCTCAGTGGATTAAGCCTCCAACTCTTGATCTCGGCTCAGGTCATGATCTCTCAGTTCATGAGATTGAGCTCTGTGCTGACAGTGCAGAGCCTCCTTGGGATTCTCTGTCTCCCTCTGTCTCCGTCTCTCTCAAAATAAATTTAAAAAACTTAAAAAAAAAAAAAGAGATGTGCTTGATGCTCTGATTAATACTATTTTTTAAATTTTCTTTTAAAATCTATTTTAAGCACACATGACCATGTGATTTTAGTCACATGAAGAATAATATAAGTATTTATAAAACTCAAGTTCATATAATGTTAAATTAGCAAATATTAACGCAAAGCATGTTCCTCTTTTGGAATGCTTAGGGAAGAAAACCACACTTACTTTTCATGGTGTTCATGTTAGTCCATTCTCCTCTTGCTAGGCAGAAATTCTTGGTTTCAAGTTGAAAGCATACTTACTCTTTCAGGCTACCATGATGAATACAAAATTTGGGCCCCATACAAATGCATACTTAATTTTAAATATTTATAATTTTTTAATGCTTATTTATTTTTGAGAGAGAGAGAGAGAGAGAGCGCGCGTGCTTAAGTGGGGGAGGGGGCAGAGAGAGAGGAAGATGCAGAATCCGAAGCAGGCTCCAGGCTCTGAGCTGTCAGCACAGAGCCCCCCGCGGGGCTCAAACTCACAAACTGTGAACTCATGACCTGAGCTGAAATCAGACGCTTAACCGACTGAGCCACCCAGGCGCCCCAATTTATGGTTTTTTAATTAGAGTTCACACTTTCAGTTACAGATTACATCCCTTGTGAACAAATGGAAAAAGGTATTTATTTATTTCATTCCTTTTTTAAAGATGTTTATTTATTTATTTTTAGAGACAGAGAATGAGAGCATGAGCAGGAGAGGGGCAGAGAGAGGGAGGGAGAAAGAATCCCAAGCAGGCTCCATGCTGTCAGTGTGGAGCCCAACATGGTGCTTGATCTCACAACTGTGAGATCATGACCTGAGCTGAGATCAAGAATTGGTGGCTTAATCGACTGAGCCACGCAGGTGCCTCTATTTCATTCCTTTTTTTTTTTATGGTAAAGTGAGTTATATTGACTTAAAACATTTGGAATCATTTCACTTATTTTAGTGCCTCCCAAAGCATGTGGTAAATTGTCCATTAAAAATCAAATTAAAATACAAGTTAGCCTGAATTACCAAGGGCAGCTGAATGTCTTCTGGGGCAAGATGACTCATTTACTCTGATGAAAATATGGGAAGGTTTATAATTAAGTATAAAAAGGGAGAGCAGAATCATGTGAAACATTTTACTAGATGCTTTTTTATTAATTGAATTACAAATAATGAAATCTATATACTTTTACTGAAGTTTGTCTCTTATTCATAATCTTTAAAATTAAGATTGAGGGGCACCTGGGTGGCTCAGTCGGTTAAGCGGCCGACTTCAGCTCAGGTCATGATCTCGCGGTCCGTGAGTTCGAGCCCCGCGTCAGGCTCTGTGCTGACCACTCAGAGCCTGGCACTTGTTTCGGATTCTGTGTCTGTCTCTCTCTCTGACCCTCCTCCATTCATGCTCTGTCTCTCTCTGTCTCAAAAATAAATAAACGTTAAAAAAAATTTTTTTTAAATAATAAAATTAAGATTGATTTAGTGTTAGAAATTAGTGTTATGGCGTAACCTAAATTATAAAATCGTACTTAATTGCATATAATCATGGTTATTAGTGAAGAAACAACATCTATGCCGTATACATTTTTTTAAATAAAATGTACAAATATACCAAATGTACAAATGTACCGATATACAAAGTACTGGTATAATTTCTTGTTATTGTGTGCCACCAAAATTTCCAGGTGTTTTATGTAATAAGATAAGAAATAGTTCATGATACACTCCTAGGTATAATCATAAAAAATTTAATTCCATAAAAGCTTTTACAATTTGTGTACTGCTGCTGTTTCATTCTTTATACTAGGAAGCTGAGGCCCAGAATTATAAGACAGAGAGCCCCAAATAAACTCATACCTATATGGTTAATTAATCTATGATAAAAAAGGGAAGAAAGTACAATGGATAAAGGACAGTCTGTCTTCAACAAATGGTTTTGGGAAAACTGGGCAGCAACATGTAGAAGAATGAAACTGGACCACTTTCTTACACCAAACACAAAAGGAAACTCTGAATGCATTAAAGACCTGAATGTGTTACACATAAAACTATAAAACTCCGAAATGAAGAAATAGCTTCTTGGACACCGGCCTTAGCAACATATTTATGAATAGGTCTCCTCAGGCAAGGAAAACAAAAGCAAAACTAAACTATTGTGACAACACCAAAATAAAAGACTTTTCTACAGTGAAGGAAACCATAAAAATGCAACCTACTGACAAGAGAAGACACTTACAAATGTCCAATAAGGGGTTAATATCCGAAATCTGTGAAGAACTTACACAACACTAAAAAAAGCCCTGATAATCCAATTAAAAAATGAGTAGAGATTGATAAATTTTTTTATAGATGATGATACTAACACTTTATCAGACATGTTATTTGCAAATATCCTCCCATTCCAATGTTTGCCTTCTAGTTTGTTGATGGTTTCCTTTGTTGTGCAGAAGCTCTTTATCTTGATGAGGTCCCAATAGTTCATTTTTGCTTTTGTTTCCCTTGCCTCAGGAGATGTGTCTAGTAAGAAGTTGCTATGACCAATGTCAAAGAGATTACTCCCTGTGTTCTCCTCTAGGACTTTGATGGTGTCCTGCCTCACATTTAGGTCTTTCATCCATTTTGAATTTATTTTTGTGTTTGGCATAAGAAAGCGGTCCAGTTTCATTCTTTTGCATGTTGCTGTCCAGTTTTCCCAACACCATTTGTTGAAGAGACTGTCTTTTTTCCATTGGATATTCTTTCCTCCTGCAAAATCTGTAAAGAACTTATCAAAGTTAGGATGCCTGGGTGGCTCAGTCAGTTAAGCATCCAACTTCGGCTCAGGTCATGATCTCGTGGTCCATGAGTGTGGGCCCCATGTCAGGCTCTATGCTGACAACTCGGAGCCTGGATCCTGCTTCAGATTCTGTGTCTCCCTCCCTCCCTCCCTCTCTCTCTCTCTCTCTCTCTCTCACTGCCCTTCCCCACTTGTGCTCTGTCTCTCTCTCAATCTCAAAAATAAATAAACGTTAAAAAAATTGTAAGAACTTATCAAAGTCAACACCCAAAATACAAATAATCCAGTTAAAAAATGGGCAGAAGACGTGCATAGACATTTTTCCAAAGAAAACATACAGATGGCTAACAGATACATGAAAAGATGCTCAACATCACTCATCATCAGGGAAATACAAATCAAAACTACAATGAGGGACGTCTGGGTGGCTCAGTCAGATAAGTGTCTGACTCTTGGTATCGGTTTGTGAGATAGAGCCCCATGTTGGGCTGCATGCTGACAGCACAGAGCATGCTTGGGATTCTCTCTCTCCCTTTCTCTCTGCCCCTCCCCCATGCTCACTCTCTCTTTCTCTCAAAATAAATAAACTAAAAAAAAACTGCAACGAGATATCCCCTCACACCTGTCAGAATGGCTAAAATTAACACAGGAAACAACAGATGTTGGCAAGGATGCAGTTAAAGGGGAATCTTCTTACACTGCTGGTGGGAATGCAAACCGGTGCAGCCACTCTGGAAAATAGGATGGAGATTCCTCAAAAAGTTAAAAGTAGAACTACCCTACGACCCAGTAATTGCACTCCTAGGGATTTATCCAAAGGATATAAAAATGTTGATTTAAAGGGTCACATGCCCCCCAATGTTTATAGCAGCATTATCAACAGTAGCCAAATTATGGAAAGAGCCCAAAGGCTCATTGACTGATGAATGGATAAAGAAGAAGTGGTATATAATATACAATGGAATTCGTACAAGAGGATCACTGTTTCCCTAGGTTTTGGAGATCATTCAGTGCTGCGTTCAGTGAACCGTAAGTGTAATAATTTGTTATGTATTGTGCACAGAGCATAAGACAGACCCTTTAATCCAAAATTCCTTTACTAGCTATGGAACTTTGTGCTAACTTAACCTGTCTATATGGCTAGTACATGGAGTAGATGAAATGGGAATTGTGTAGATTGCCCAGCATAGCTCTTATGTGACGTAGGTTTCCTCCATTTGGATATTAAATGTGCAGATCGCCAAAGATATTTTGTTGAGAAAATTATATCATAATTCAGATGTAAGCTTTCTATTGGTTGGCCACAGGATTGCCTGTAGGTAGGTACCAAACTTCCTTTATGGGTATCGTCTATTTAAAAGTCCAACGGGGCGCCTGGGTGGCTCAGTCGGTTGAGTGTCTGACTTCGGCTCAGGTCATGATCTCACAGCTCGTGAGTTTGAGCCCCGTGTTGGGCTCTGTGCTGACAGCTCGGAGCCTGGAGCCTGCTTCAGATTCTGTGCCTCCCTCTCTCTTTGCCCCAACCCACTCGCATTCTGTCTCTGTCTCTCTCAAAAATATATAAGCATTAAAAAAAATTTTGAAAAAGAAAAAAAAAAGTCTAACAGTTGCTCAGTTGAAATTCCAGGTTTGCACTATAATGCAGACGAGATTGCTTTAAACCAGAAGGTCTGATTATCTCCTTAGCAACAAAGTAACTTTAATATGATTCCTGCCATATTAAATACTTCATTTTGGGGTGGAATGCTTTCTCAGTGGTCCAACTAGAGGTAATGTATACAAATTATAAGTTTTTCAGGAATTTAAGTTCATCCCCACATTTTCTTGGTTAATTTGCTTCACACTTCATTTCATAAGTAGAAATGATCAGTTGAGAACTCCCTAATCTTTCCACTTGCAGATTGAACTACCCTTAAAACTATTGGATTATTCAGGACTCTTACAATGGAAGATGTGTCTTTCCACTTAATCAAAGGCCACCTATTATCTGAAGGGAAAAAACAAACAAACTGTACTTTGCTTTTTTTGTTAGTTAATTTTCTTGCCTCCACTTTGATTGTTACCATCAAGATAAAAACACATGCTATTTGAAAACAATCACAAAACCCCCCACAGTACTCCCAGCAATTGGCTGCTGTTTCTGCTTGCCTACAAACCCAAATCTCTTAGAAGATTCCTTAAGCTGTCTCCACTTCCTCGCCTCCCATTCATCCTTCAGTCCTCTCTATTCTTCCCTACCTCCCCACCTCACTGACAAGGATTGCTCTTGCTAAAATCGCCATGATCTCAGTGTTTCCAGATATGGTCAGTTCTTTATTCTCATCATCTCTTTCGACCTCTCACCAGCTTTCCTCATTGTTGGCCTCTCCCTCCTTTCAACATTGCCCTCTCATATCTTTAGGACACTGTATTCTCCCAGTTGGCCTCCGCATTCCCCTGGCTACTCCTACCCTACTTCTAAATGAGTGGTTCTCAAACTTTAGTAATACACTACGATCACCTTGGAAGCTTCTTAAAATGCAGATTCTTGGGCATTCTCAGAAATTCTGATTTAAGAGCTCTGAATGAAGCCTAAGAACCTATCTTTGACCAGTACTCCCAAAAATTATGATACAGATGGGTCGTAAATCTCGATTTTGAAAACCTTTGCTCTTTAGGTCATTCCTGTGCCTTCTTTCTGTCTACTACTTTCTCTTTTGGAGAACTCCTCCACTTCTAACTATATCAATGCTTCTCAGCCATAGCTACAATATAGAATCACCTAGGGAGCATTTAAAAACTTCCAGTGCCAATTACAGACCACATAGACAAATGCTGGGAATGTAGCTTAGACTGTACTATTATTAAAAGCTTCCCAGGTTATACTCCTTTGCAGCCAGAGTTGAGAAACGCACTATTCTGTAGACTTAGAACTTTTATCTTTGGCTTAACTGTTTTCCTGAGTTTCAAACGAATGTATCCAGTTGCCTACTTAACATCATATTGCAGTATCTCAGACATCTCAATCCTAAAATAGCCAATAACGAACTATCGATTTTGAGGGTTCCTGCGTGGCTCAGTTGGTTACGCGTTCAACTTTAGCTCAGAGTCATGATCTCACGGTTCATTAGTTCGAGCCCCGTGTTGGGCTCTGCACTGACCGTGCAAAGCCTGCTTGAGATTCTCTCTCTCTGTCCCTTCCCCACTCACTCTGTCTCAAAGTAAATAAACATAAAAAAGAACTACTGATTCTGCACCCTGGCCTCAAACACATTCATACCCATAGGAATAAATATTAATATCATCCACTCAGGTGCTCATGATAGGAAACTGGGTGTCATCTTTTTTAACTTTATTTTTCATATTCAAATCATTTGTAAGACTTGTCACTTTTTTTGATGAACCAAATTGAAATTTCATTTGTTTATGGGGCACCTGGGTGGCTCAGTCGCTTAAGCCTCTGATTTCGGTTCAGGTCATGATCTCACAGTTCTTGGGTTCGAGCCCCACGCCGGGCTCTGTACTGACAGCTCAGAGCCTGGAGCCTCCTTCGGATTCTGTGTCTCCCTCTCTCTCTCTCTGCCCCTCCCCTGCTCACACTCTGTCTCTCTCAAAAATAAATAAAACACTTTTTAAAATTTCATTTATTTATTAAAAATTATCTTAGGGGTACCTGGGTGGCTCAGTCGGTTAAGCATCCGACTTCAGCTCAGGCCGTGACCTCATAGGTTGTGGGTTCGAGCCCTGCATTGGGCTCTGTGCTGACAGCTCAGAGCCTGGAACCTGCTTCGGATTCTGTGTCTCCCTTTATCTCTGACCCTCCCCCGATCGTGCTCTCTCTCTTTCTCGCAAAAATAAATAAACATTAAAAAATTTAAAAAATATATTTTAATTTGAATAATTGACACAATTGTGCAATAGTTGCAGATGTATGACATAGTGATGAACGTTTTCTTATTTATTTATTTATTTATTTATTTATTTATGTATGTATGTATGTATTTATTGGAATTGCTGTGGCCGAGGTCAAAGAGGTTGTGGCCTGTGCTCTCCTCTAGGATTTTGATGGTTTCCTGCCTCACATTTAGGTCTTTCATCCATTTTGAGTTTATTTTTGTGTGTGGTGTAAGCACGTGGTCTAGTTTCAACCTTCTGCATGTTGCTGTCCAGTTCTCCCAGCACCATTTGTTGAAGAGACCGTCTTTTTTCCATTGGATACTCTTTCCTGCTTTGTCAAAGATTAGTTAGCCTATAATTATGTTTTTATAAGGACAGATTCTTCAGAAAAGGAAGGATTATTTGTCAAGATGGAGTTTTCAGACCTGCTTGCTTTGGATCACAGGGACAAACTTGGAGGCAGAGACTTTCTTATTGTAACACAATGGCAATATTCATTTATATTCCTTCATACAGAGAGAGGGTTTTTTTCAACACCATGTACTAAGTAATCCATTATTTTTCTTTTGATTTGTGGTGCCATCTTTGTTATTTAAAAAAAATTTTTTTTAATGTTTATTTATTTTTGAGACACAGAGAGACAGAGCATGAACGGGGGAGGGTCAAAGAGAGAGGGAGACACAGAATCTGAAGCAGGCTCCAGGCTCTGAGCTGTCAGCACAGAGCCCGACGTGGGGCTCAAACCCACGGACCGTGAGATCATGACCTGAGCCGAAGTTGGGCGCTCAACTGACTGAGCCACCCAGGCGCCCCGTCTTTGTTATTTTAAATTGTCACATAAACACGTGTCTATCTCTGTGCTTCCTATTTTGTTATATAGGTGCATTTGACTGTTGCAATAGTATTACGGTTTTCTAAAAAGTAAAAAAAAAAAGTTATTATGGCACTTTCTTCACCCTTCTTAAGGTTGACATAACAATGCGTGGACCTTTATTATACTGTGTACATTTTTAGGACATTTATTTACTTTCTTAAAAAAACGAACTAGAATTTTAGTTGAGATTACATAGGATTTAAATATTAATTGGGGATAATTGATGCATTTGTAACAAGTCATTCCAGCCAGGAGTATGGAACGTATGTCTATTTGGCTTTTCTGTGTCTGCTATTACAATTTATCATTTTCTCCATAGAGACCTTTGGCCTTCCTGATTAAGTTAATGCCTGGATATTTTATGATTTTGATGCAATTGCGAATGGTACTTTTGAAATTATATTTTTACTTAGTTATTGCGGACATGGTAAAATGCTCTTTAGTTTGTGTTTGGAAATCTTGCTTAAGTCTTCTTAGTTTCAATGACTTGCTTATGATACTGGTTCTTTAATGTAAATGATCATATCATCTTCAAATAATGATAGCTTTCAGGTCTCCCTCTAAATCCTTAAACCTCTTATTTCTTTGTCACCTTGGCCAGGACCTGCAATGTATGTTTTATACTATGGTGATAGCTGGCTGTTTTGTCCTCATTTTAGTCTTGACAGAAATGAATTCATCTTCTTCCATTAAGGATAATATTTTCTGTACGTTTTTGAACATGCTATCAAGTATTCTAGACTTTTAAACTAGACTTTTAAAAATATTTCTAGACTTTTAAATTTCTAGACTTTTAAAAATAACCATAAGTAGATGTTAGGCTGTATTAAATATTGTTTGCATCAATTGTAATTTAGTCCCATAGTCTGTTTTATGGCAATTGACATTAATAGGCTTTCTGACGTTGACTCAACCTTGCGTTGATGGGATAAATCCTCCTTGATAACGATTGCTTTAATACCTCATATTTCATTTGGCCTGCCCTGATATTACCCCTGTGGTCGCATATACCTGCTCTCATTACTGTAGTACACTAATTGTTTCAAGGAGATGCAGAGTAGAGGCAAAACCAAAACATAAACCTCTTTTTCTTGCCAACTATTCCTTTCACTGCAGCATCTAGGTAACATTGGTACTCGACTTCAACTAGTTCAATTAGTTTTTTGGGCCTGTATTTTCCTCTCTAGTTTCTCTAGAGTTAATTTCATGGAAGAAGTTAGTAATTGTGCTAGTTTTCCATCATTGACAGAATTTTTAGAAGTCTTGCTTACCGGCTGAGCCACTCAGGTGCGGTGCCCCTTAGGTATTTAAAAAAATATCTTTTGTTTAATGTTTTATTTTTGAGAGAGAGAGAGAGACAGAGAGAGAGAGAGAGAGAGAGAGGGCAGGAGAGAGGCAGAGAGAGAGGGAAGCACAGAATCCGAAGCAGGCTTCAGGCTCCAAGCTGTCAGCACAGAGCCCGACGCGGGGCTCGAACTCACAACCCGCGAGATCGTGACCTGAGCTGAAGGCAGGTTGGACCCTCAAACGGCTGAGCCACCCAGGTGCCCCAACCCCTTAGGTATTTTATATATAAACTGCTATTGAGCCAGATTCCCTTCTTCTGTTTTTGTACAGTTTAGTTTTTGAACTTTTATAGTTTTTCTCCATTCATTTTATCTTGTTAGTTGTCAGACATTTCCAAATTGTTTTGGAGTCTTGATTCTGCATTCTAACATATTAGCGGTTACCCCTTCCCAGTTTGATAAGCATACATTTATATCTCCATCTAAATCTGTATAGATTGTGTTTTTCAGTGTTTTATTAATGTATTCTGGTTGAGACCTTCTTCACAATTGATAATAATCGACACTATTAAAGTACTTTATCAACTAGATATAAAGCATTCCAAAATCATCTAGGCCAGTGCTTCCCAAAACTTTAATGTGCACACAGATTGCCTAGGAATCTTGTTAAAATGCAGATTTTGGCTCAGTAGGTCTGGGGAAGAGCATGAGGTTTTGTATTTCTAACAAGCCTTTGTGTCAGGTTGATGCTGGTGGTCCGTGGAACACAGTTTAAATACTGAGGACTCTAAGCACATCTATGAATAACTTTTTCAGGCATAAGATACATTATGAACAGGTTTTTTCCCCCTGATTTCCTTACCTGTTAAGACCAGGGAAAATAAATTCTCCATAAACTGTCGCATGAAGCTGCGTGCTAATCTCTATATGTTGCCGAGGCTCCTGAGAACACTGCTTTGAAGATGCAATTTTTGGTGACAATATTAGTAATGAGTGTTATTTTGGACCAGCAAGGTTTTTGCCAGGTTTTCAACCTAGCGACAAATGAGACCAGAATACTTTGAAACTCTCATTCACTTCTTTCCATCTACTCACCTGCATGTTTCTAGGCTCCTGGCTACGATTGAAATGTGGAGGAATGCTTGATATACAGAGAAGATTGATTAAAAATCATCTAGGTATGGAAACCAATTTGACAATACATTTCATATTAAAATAATAAACATTAAAAATTTTTAAACAAATAAAGAATTTTAATAATTAATTAATGTGAAAAATGATCTGATAAGAGGATGAAAATATTTCACTGAGGAAAGTGACATGGTTAAATGCATTACCCACAAACACAGTTCTTCTTAATTTAAATGGTTACCATAAAAAAAATCATCTAGATAATGGTAAGTAGGTGCTTCTGAATTGTTTCAGGGTACTGATAAACAGTTTCCATTCAGGGCTACTTTTAGTTAGCTTAATTTATTTCAAGTATTTTTTTTTTATGAAATTTATTGACAAATTGGTTTCCATACAACACCCAGTGCTCATCCCAAAAGGTGCCCTCCTCAATACCCATCACCCACCCTCTCCTCCCTCCCACCCCCCATCAACCCTCAGTTTGTTCTCAGTTTTTAACAGTCTCTTATGCTTTGGCTCTCTCCTATTCTAACCTCTTTTTTTTTTTTCCTTCCCCTCCCCCATGGGTTCCTGTTAAGTTTCTCAGGATCCACATAAGAGTGAAACCATATGGTATCTGTCTTTCTCTGTATGGCTTATTTCACTTAGCATCACACTCTCCAGTTCCATCCACGTTGCTACAAAAGGCCATATTTCATTTTTTCTCATTGCCACGTAGTATTCCATTGTGTATATAAACCACAATTTCTTTATCCATTCATCAGTTGATGGACATTTAGGCTCTTTCCATAATTTGGCTATTGTTGAGAGTGCTGCTATGAACATTGGGGTACAAGTGGCCCTATGCATCAGTACTCCTGTATCCCTTGGATAAATTCCTAGCAGTGCTATTGCTGGGTCATAGGGTAGGTCTATTTTTAATTTTCTGAGGAACCTCCACACTGCTTTCCAGAGCGGCTGCACCAATTTGCATTCCCACCAACAGTGCAAGAGGGTTCCCGTTTCTCCACATCCTCTCCAGCATCTATAGTCTCCTGATTTGTTCATTTTGGCCACTCTGACTGGCGTGAGGTGGTACCTGAGTGTGGTTTTGATTTGTATTTCCCTGATAAGGAGCGACGCTGAACATCTTTTCATGTGCCTGTTGGCCATCCGGATGTCTTCTTTAGAGAAGTGTCTATTCATGTTTTCTGCCCATTTCTTCACTGGGTTATTTGTTTTTCGGGTGTGGAGTTTGGTGAGCTCTTTATAGATTTTGGATACTAGCCCTTTGTCCGATATGTCATTTGCGAATATCTTTTCCCATTCCGTTGGTTGCCTTTTAGTTTTGTTGGTTGTTTCCTTTGCTGTGCAGAAGCTTTTTATCTTCATAAGGTCCCAGTAATTCACTTTTGCTTTTAATTCCCTTGCCTTTGGGGATGTGTCGAGTAAGAGATTGCTACGGCTGAGGTCAGAGAGGTCTTTTCCTGCTTTCTCCTCTAAGGTTTTGATGGTTTCCTGTCTCACATTTAGGTCCTTTATCCATTTTGAGTTTATTTTTGTGAATGGTGTGAGAAAGTGGTCTAGTTTCAACCTTCTGCATGTTGCTGTCCAGTTCTCCCAGCACCATTTGTTAAAGAGGCTGTCTTTTTTCCATTGGATGTTCTTTCCTGCTTTGTCAAAGATGAGTTGGCCATACGTTTGTGGGTCTAGTTCTGGGGTTTCTATTCTATTCCATTGGTCTATGTGTCTGTTTTTGTGCCATATTTCAAGTATTTATGAAAAAATATTTGCTAAGAAAAAAATAGAACAAGCAAAATTTTGTCTGGCATGTTAGTAACAGTGCCATCCAAATATCTTACTGAGATGTAAATGTTTAGAATAGTACTTCAAGATAACTGTTTCCTGTGTTCTTATAAATGAAATGCCATGAGAACCACCCACCTCCTGAAAGTTAATTAAGAGTGCTGGGTTAAAATATTTATATATTGCTGAGCTGATAATTAGGAATCTGTAGGTACTAACCAGTCTGAGGGTTTCTGACAAAATTTGTTTTGACAGTTGCATAGGACTTGGGGACAGGAGACGAAATTTGAGATTTCTCAAAGTTGGTGTTCTAAAAGGATAGTGTAACATGAGGCTAGGACTTCAAAAAGTTTTGTGATGTACAAACAAGGACAAGGAAACTTGCCTAGCTTGACTTTGACACTAAGTGAGAAGCCAAGAAAAGTAAAAAATACAAAGATCTCCCATAAGTATAACCTCAAATTAACCATCACCAGCATGGGCTCAGGATTTATTACATGTTTTTGTGCATGTTTTACAAACCTCATGCATAGAATTTAATGAACGTGTACCCAGATTGGTAGTGTTTCCAGCTGACTGAACGGAGCAAAAGCATGTCTCTTGGAGGAGTACATCTTCGACCTCAAATTTCCACACGTAGTGTTCTGTAGAATATTAGCTCACAATAAAATTTCAAAACATCCCACAAAAAAAAAAAAAAAACAAAGGCTCGGCAGAGATAACAGAAAACAGATTTAAGACCGAAAAGACTTTAGACATAGGGTAAAAGACTTACGAAAATGTTTAAAAAATTAAAAATGGAAATGTACAGATTGGGTAAAGGGCAGAAGGCTATAAAAAGGATGAAGCATATTTTTTAAAATAAAATTACCTAGAAATTAAAGTTACAGTAACTAAATTAAAATTTTCTTTTAGCATTTATTCATTTTTGAAAGACAGAGGGAGACGGTGCAAACGGGGGAGGGCTAGACAGAGAGGGAGGCACAGAATCTGAAGCAGGCTCCAAGCTGTCAGCACAGAGCCCCACGTGGGGCTTGAACCCACGGACCATGAGATCATGACCTGAGCCGAAGTCGGCTGCTCAACAGACAGAGCCACCCAGGTGCCCCTATTGTAACTAAATTTAAAGACTTAGTGATCAGATTTTGTAGCATATTGGAAGCAGCTGAAGAGAGAATTAATGAAGAAATTACCTGAAATTCATCCCAATGAGACAAAAGAGAAATTGAGACATGGAAGATAAAAGGGAGAAGGTCTGATCTTAGTGTAATGGTGTTTCCAAAAGGTGAGGTGAAAGAAAGTGGGTGAGAGGAAGAAACATTTGAATACATGAAATCTGAGATTTTGCAAAATGGAAGAAAGACAACAATTCTTAAAGAACACCCATCTCAATTAAAATAAAAAAGAGATCCACACTTACAAACCTTGTGGTAACACATAGAACACCAGAGGAAAAGCAAAAGACAAAACACCTAGAGTGAAAAGAGCTACAAAGCATCAGTGATTAGCTTGATTGCTTATTTCTCTAATATGGCAATGAAAGGTAGAAGGCAGTAGAATAATATCTTCAGTGTCTGATAGAAAGTCATTATCAACTAAGAACTATATACTCAATGAGACCATTTTTTAAAAATTCTTATTTTTGAGGGGTGCCTGGGTGGCTTAGTCGGTTAAGTGTCCAAGTCTGTTTCAGCTCAGGTCATTATCTCATGGTTTGTGAGTTCAAGCCCCACATCGGGTTCCATGCTGACAGTGCAGAGCCTGCTTGAGATTCTCTCTCCCCCTCGCTGCCCCTCCCCCTCTCACTCTCTCTGTCTCTCTGTCTCTCTCTCAAAAATAAATAAATAAACTTAAAAAAATTATAAAAATATTTTTGAGACAGTGCAAGTGGGGGAGGGGCAGAGAGAGAGGGAAAGAGGATCTGAAGCAGGATCTGTGCTGACAGCAGTGAGCCCGATGATGGGGCTCAAACCCACGAACTGCGAGATCATGACCTGAGCTGAAGTCAGATGCTCAACCCACTGAGCCACCCAGGCGCCCCTGTGAGACCATTTTTTTAAAGGCTAGGACAAAGTGATATTTATAGACACGTGACAAGATTATTTGCCACCCATTGAGTCGTGTTGATGAAAATTTTAAAGTAAGTACTTTTTTTTTTTGGAGAAGGAAAATGATCTGAGATCATCCGAGATTTGAGGACAAATGACAAATAAAGGTAGAAGTAAATATATGGGTAAATCAAAACCACCATTGACTGTATTAAGTGGTAAGAACAATGGCTAATTTAAAGAAAATATAATAAAATTAAAATACGAGACTATATTCAAGTAACTTATGAGGAAGGTGTGATTTGAGTTAATGTTCTGTGTTGCTTGTCTTTTCAGGAGGAGGTAAGATGTTGTTTAACTTGAGACTTTAAACATGCATGATAAAATGTCTTAGGAAACCACTAAAAAAGATTAAAGGAAAATATTCTAAAAAAATGTTTTTAATGGTTATTTTTGAGAGGAAGAGAGACAGAGAGAGAGAGAGAGAGAGAGAGAGAGAGAGAGCATGAACAGAGGAGGGGCAGAGAGAGAGGGAGACACAGGATTCAAAGCAGGCTCCAGGCTCTGAGCTGTCAGCCCAGAGCCCGATGCGGGGCTCAAAGCCACGAACCGTGAGATCATGACTGAGCTGATGTTGGATGCTTAACCGATTGAGCCACCCAGGCGCCCCTAAAGAAAAATATTCTAAAATAAAAGGGGGAAATGGCATGAGAAACAAAAGTCAATCAAAATGGAAGGATGATGAGGGAAGCATTTCCACATTGGTGGAGTAGTGACCTCTGAAAATCCACTCCTTCATACAGGAAATGAGAATACTAGCAAAAAAATGTCAGAATTAACTTTTTCACAACCTTCCCTGTGCAGAAACTTTTTATCCTGATGAAGTATCAATGGTTTATTTTTGCTTTTGTTTACCTTGCCCCAGAAGACATATCTAGTAAGAAGTTGCTATGGCCGATGTCAAAGAGGTTACTGCCTGTGTTCTCCTCTAGGATTTTGATGGTCTTCTATCTCACATTTAGATCTTTCATCCATTTTGAATTTATTTTTGTGTGTGGTGTAAGAAAGTGGTCCAGTTTTGTTCTTTTGCATGTTGCTCTCCAGTTTTCCCAACACCACTTGTTGAAGAAACTGTCTTTTTTCCATTGTCCTGCTTTTTCAAAGATGAGTTGACCATATAGTTGTGCGTCTATTTCTGGGTTTTCTATTCTGTTCCATTGCTCTATCTGTCTGCTTTTGTGCCAGTACCATACTGTCTTGGTGATTACAGCTTTGTAATATAGCGTTAAGTCCAGAATTATGGTGCCTCCAGCTTTCCTTTTCTTTTTCAAGATTGTTTTGGTTATTCAGGGTCTTTTGTGGTTCCATACGAATCTTAGGATTGTTTGTTCTAGCTCTGTGAAAATGCTGCTGGTATTTTGATAAGGATTGCATTAAATGTGTAGATTGCTTTGGGTAGTATAGACATTTTAATAATATTTGTTCTTCCAATCTATGAGCATAGAATGTTTTTCCATTTCTTTGTGTGATCTTCAATTTCTTGCATCAGTGTTTTATAGTTTTCAGAATACATATGTTTTGGCTCTTTGGTTAGGTTTATTCCTTAGGTATCTTATGGTTTTTGGTGCAGTAGTAAATGGGATCAATTCCTTGATTTCTCTTTCTGCTGCTTCGTTATTGGTGTATAGAAATGCAACAAATTTCTGTATGTTGATTCTGTATCCTGTGACCTTACTGAATTTGTGTATCAGTTCTAGCAATTTTTTTTTGGTTGAGACTTTTGAGTTTTCCCCATAGAGTATCACATCATCTGCAAATAGTGAAAATTCGACTTCTTCTTTGCCAATTTGGATGCCTTTTATTTCTGTTATCTGATTGCTGAGGCTAGGACTTCCAGTGCCATGTAAAAAACAATGGTGAGAGTAGACATCCCTGTCTTGCCCCTGACCTTAAAGGAAAAGTTCTCAGTTATTACCCATTGAGGATGATCTTGGCTGTGGGTTTTTCATACATGGCCTTTTTGATGCTGAGGTACGTTCCACGTATCCTTAATTTGTTGAGGGTTTTTACCATGAATGGATGTTGTACTTTGTTAAATGCTTTTCCTGCATCAGAATCGGCAAATCTATAGAGAGAGAACATACATTAATAGTTTCTACATTTGACAGGGTCGGGGCAGGGTTGTGGGTGGGTGGGCATGCTAGTGAATCTGAGATTTCTTTTTGGGCTGATAAAAATATTCTAAAATTGACGGTATTAATGTTTGCACAATTCTTTGTCTGTACTAAAATCTGTTCAATTGTTCACTTTAAAAAGGTGGATTGGGGGCGCCTGGGTGGCGCAGTCGGTTAAGCGTCCGACTTCAGCCAGGTCACGATCTCGCGGTCCGTGAGTTTGAGCCCCGCTTCGGGCTCTGGGCTGATGGCTCAGAGCCTGGAGCCTGTTTCTGATTCTGTGTCTCCCTCTCTCTCTGCCCTTCCCCCGTTCATGCTCTGTCTCTCTCTGTCCCAAAAATAAATAAACGTTGAAAAAAAAATTTTTTTAAGGTGGGTTGTACGATATGTGAATCATATCCCAAAGCCGTTATTAAAAAAAAGATAATAAAATACAGAGAAACACAAGACAAAAAATATAAAATAACTTCAGGCAATAAATGTAAATAGAGCTAAATTTCCTGTTAAACACACAGATTGTCAGACTGAATCAATATATTAAAAAGAAAAATACATAAATATATGCTGTTAACAAGGTATGTTGAGAGGTTGAATGTGAAATCATGGTGAAGTTAGCAGCCAAATTATAACAATAAAGAGCTTATATATTATACTGAGACATAATGGGCAATAAGTATGATACATTCGCATTGACAGTTAACCTCAAAATAAAAGTTTCAGCTCATTATGAAGATGTCATAATTCCAAACTTGCATGTACCCAGTATCTTAGCCTTAAAACACATAGAGCAAAATCTATAGATAGAATATAAACAAATAACAAATGTACCATCATAGATATTTTAACATGTCTTTCTCAGTGTTTGATTCATCAAGAAACCAAAAAATGAGTAAGGATAAAAATTATAACAGCACCATGAACATATTTGATTGAATACACTTTTTAGTAAAATCTAACTACATTGCCCCCAGCAAGCCTTAGGCCACAAAACATGGGAGCTGATACTGACAACAGAGGGTTGAAGTGATAGAACATGAAATCTAAATTTGATAGGGAATAAAAGAAAAGATGATGGAGAGTTTATATGGATAAAGCAGATGAGTTTGTGGAATAGTGGTGGAAGAACTGACATCCTGAGATCGGGAGAGTGAGAATCACGAAAGCATTGTCAAATGGCATGGTGACCAAATTTAGTTCAGAGGTAATTAGTGCTGTGTGACTACAAGGTCCAGAGGGTAACCATGGAAATGTCTGCCCCAAATGGGGTGGAAGTCATGGGAGATGAAGACTAAGGTACTCCTGGTCCAGAATGATGGATAGATCATTAACGTAGATTTGAAACACCTTAGGATGTCCAGACATGAGTGGAAAAGAATACTGAACTAACCACGAGTCAAATCTAATGAATGGAGGAACATGAGCAGCGATTGGTAGTTCCACAACCAAAGAAGGTGTGTTTAGATGCCATAAAGCAACGTTTTCCCAGGCAATAAACCAAGGTTTTTACAGATGTGTCCAGCTCTAAAAGAAGTATGAAATGAAGCGGACACTGATCCCATTACTTGATCCAAGGGTCAATTTAATGTTAGAGAAATAGCAGCCTCCACTTGATGGTGTGGGAAGAGAAGTGTTATCAAGAGATTAACCTGTTTAAATTGAGGTTAGAGAAAGTTAAAGTTGGTGAAAGGAGCTTAAATTGTAATACAGTTTGTTGAAATGTAATGGAGGTTTAAAAGACAAAATGGAAAGGCAAGAGATAAAGAGATCAGTGGTAGATTTAGTCAGGGGATAAAGGAACAATAGTTAGAAGGAGAACAGACAGCCGAATGACCTTACATTCTGGGAGCTGATCAAGGATGTGTGGATTAAGCTGCTTGATAGTGATTAGAAATCCTGATGTTTCTCCAGTGGATGGCAGTGAACAGGTGTAGGTCCCTTACACTTCTGAGAGGATTTGAGTCTTTGCTGGATTCAAGGGAGGGAGTTATTATCTGGTTTGAATTCTTGGGGATCTGGCTTATAGCTCTAAAGATTCACAGAGTAGATATGAGATTCCCATTAGCAACCTAGTTTTCATTGCATTGAGTCTTTTGAAGAGTCCAGGCTCGATGTTCTACAGAATGTCCCACATCCTGGATTTATTAGAATGTTTCCTTATGATTAGCTTCAGGTAAAACATCTAGGAAGAAGATCACATGAGTGATGTGTATAATTCCCACAGTATCCAATGAGGAGTCACATCATATCAAGCCATTCCGTTGTTGTCCTCAAGCTTGACCACTTGGTTAATGTGGTAGCCACCAGATCTGTCCATTGCAAAATACTATTTCATCTTTGGTCCAATCAGCCATAGCTTGAGGGTGAACAGGGTCATACGGTATCGACCTTGGCGATACATACTCAGCAGAGATGTGAGACACAGATAATAAGTGAGGACTAGTATACACATATGATCCATGCATGGTATAAATCGATAAGAGCTGGAAGAGAAGGGCTTATAGGAACATAAATGAGGGAGCATTTCTGTGTTTCTAGAGTGGCAGTGGTGGTTGTGGAGGAAATGAAGGGAAAGCTGTGGAGCAAAGGTGATATTTCAGAGTTGGATCTTTGTTTATTGTTTTTTAATGTTTATTTATTTATTTATTTATTTATGAGAAAGAGAGAGCACGCAAGCAGGGGAGGGACAGAGAGAGAGGGAGAGAGAGAATCCCAAGCAGGCTCTGCATTGTCAGCATAGATGCTTAGTCACATCGCAGGGCTCAAACCCATGAACTGTGAGATCACAACCTGAGCCGAAATCAAGAGTCAGATGCTTAACTGACCGAGCCACGCAGGTTCCCAAGAACGTTGGATCTTTAAAGATGAGTTAGAAGTTAGAGAGGGAGGGAGGCAAACCATAAGAGACTCTTAAAAACTGAGGATAAACTGAGGGTTGATGGGGGGGTGGGAGGGAGGGGAAAGTGGGTGATGGGCATTGAGGAAGGCACCTGTTGGGATGAGCACTGGGTGTTGTATGGAAACCAATTTGACAATACATTTCATATTAAAAAAATAATAATTAAAGATGAGTTAGAGTTTTATTAGTGACTGAAGGGGGTGAGGGCATCCCAGGCAGTGAGAATAAGCACGAGAAAAACAAGCTGAAAATAGGGGCCTGAAATTCCATGGTTCATCTGGGAGAAAAGTAAACAAAATAAAAATATAAATACATACATTAAATAAATTACTTAAAAAATAAATATAAAAGTTCATAGTCATTAAAAGAAAAAATACACACATACATACACAAAATAAATCCATCCATCCATCCAGAGTGTTAGCACGTAAGACATATGGAAATGAGTGGTTGGAGATGACGTTAGGAAGGTAGACGAGGGTTAGTTATGAAAGACCCTGAGCTCCATGGTAAGGAATTTAGCCATAGTTCTTTAAGTGGTGAATGTTAATGAAGGAAAGGAATATTCGGATTGACCTTTTAGAGGTATGTGTGGATGACTGTGGCAGATAAGAGGGAAGATTGGCAAGAAGTGTGAGAAAGGTTTTTGTGAGAAATGAGGACACAGACTAGGTCAGTGGTAGTGGAGTTAGAAGACGGAACTGATATGAAGGAGTTTCTAAGGGATGAAATCAACTGTACTTGATGAGTGCCTACATGTGGGTACTGGAGAAGCAAAGACTTCTAGGCTTTCCGACCTGAATCGTATTGATGGTGATGCCATTACCAACAGTATAAAGAAGGTAGTAGGAGAAACAGATTTAGAACAGGAAAGAAATTCTACATGTATTGAATTTCAGTGACCTAAAATAAGTTACAATTTCTTATTGCAATTTCATTTTTCCTCTTTTTTATGAAGCTATTTTTTTTCCATTTTAATTCCGTATTCCTACCTGGATCATAGAGAGTAAACTGGTGTGATATGAACAACATACATTCCAACTAGGCATGATAGAGAGCAAAGATAGAGACCTAAAGGTAACCAGGAAGGAATCGATCAGTTGTTCCCTGGGCTAGACGTTGGCCGTCTGTCTTTGTGATATCTGAACCAATTTGGATTGAAAGTTAAGGGAAGAGCTGTTCTCAGGATTTGTGTACCTGCTCATTGATATGCTTTATGAAGTAACTTGAGCCATTTAATTTTCCAGTCATGTGAGAAAAATCAACCCACAGAATGATGCTCAACTTTTGAAGATTTGCAAGGTTTAATTAAAATATTTCTGTTTCCGTAGAAGCCAGGCATTTGTTGTACTGATCTTAAGTAAGATACATCAAGTATTTTCTTTTTCTTGAATTCCTTTGTTTTTCCGACAAAGCTGTTTTTATTTATGATAACCGATTCCACTGAACTCTTTAATTTCAATCGATGCTAAAAATAAACCCCCTAGAGGAGGGACAATACTGAACAAAGAGAGAAAATAGGCCAACGCTATGACACGGAGCTGCATGCACAGCTGGCTGTGTACTAATAAACAACATCCAAGAAGACTGGGTTCTTAAGAATTTTTCCCAAATGATGGTCATGATCTGTGCCTTCCAAGAATAATACGTGCAGTATTTTAATAAGGGTAGAGAAGGCGTGGGTAACAAGATCTCTATTTTCATCAGCGTTTTCAGGTCATGACACGTAAACAAAGATGTCTGCCTTATACATTCCTGGGAACGTGGAAGAAACCTTTAAGTCCTTTATCAAAAGGTTGATAATTTTGAAAATATTTTTAAACAAGAATAATCCATTTATGACACTTCAAATAAAACTCCAAGATTTCTAGGGTGCATAGGGGCTGCAAGGCGTGGGTGGTGTTGTCCCCTCTGATCCAAAGCAAGTTCTTTCTTTTGGAAATACCACTGCCAATTTCCTCTCTGTGTAATTTAGGTTATATTGTGTAATGGTCAGGGTTTAGAACTCAGTCTTTCCAGATGTATTTTGTTGCAGTGTTCTCTTCCTGAACTGTCTCATTTTTTTCTAGGGTAAAGAGTGTCTGATAGAATTTTGATTCTGAACGTCAACTTGGGGTGAGAAAACAGAGACTGAGGCACTGCGATGGGAAAAAGAGAAAACCATATACCTGTTTGCCTGTACGTCATGTTTTCTTGCTTTTTACTTGGCTTTCTACTCTTGAGTACTTCCTCTATTTTGTGTGAAATTCAAAAATTTCACACTGATTCTTTCTCTTCCAATCTGCTAGATCAACTCTGTCTGGATTAGGAATTAAATGAAGTATAAAACAGAATGAGGAATCTGCAGGAAAGGAAAAAATAGAGGGAACCAGATCTGGAAAGGGACGTCATACAGTTTATGAAGCAAAAAACAAAACAAAACAAAACAAAACAAAACAAAACAACAACACCACTTCCCCTTCTATTATCCTTGTTCAGCCTTTCTCCCCACCTCCATCATCCTTCTTTTTGTTCTTCATCGTCTCCCTGCCTAGCCTGATTTTCCTTTCTATCAGGCTTTGCCCTTTGCTACCTTGTTAGCTACTTCCTTGAAGATTAACGGACATACCTAAAAGTATTATTCTCACAGGCATTTGCCTTTTACGAACAGGCTGCTACAAACGAGAATTAATTCTAGGCCTAAGAATGAATTCCTAATGGTTTGATGGAATTGCCTTCACCATTTGTAGAAGTGTGTGCTTCGTGCCCTACTTCCATACTTCTCCCTTTTGCATCTGCTTCCCTCTCTGACCTCATTCTTCCAGCCACCCCAGTCTCCACCAGGCTTTCTACATGTTCAGTTCCCAGAAAACATTAGTACTTTCACCAGGATAGCGTGATGCATGTATGTATGAGGAGGAGAGTGGACAACACCTAAATGTACACACACGTACAAATGTATGTGGGGACAGGGTTGCAAACTTGACTGAGAGCTACAATTCCAGGCTGTGAGGAAGGAAGACTGTCAATCCAAGCAACAACATAAGAACTTCTCTCACAGGGGTCGCCTGCTTGTTTTCAAGACCACCCTGAGCTTAGATATGGACTGGAAATAAAAGAGAAAAATAAAATATAAACCTTGCCAGTTCATGAGGAAATCATCTCTTTTAGTATGATACTCTACGATCCTTTGGGAAAAGAACAGTTTCTATGAGAAAAAGATACAGATGGGACTATAATAAGTTGGAAGATGTGTAAACACAGTGATCTGGTTGTGAACTGTTTCTCCAAGAGCACACGTGTGAAGATGTTCCCCCGGCCTTCCTTAGTCTTGATTCCCTGTGCATTTGGATATTGTCGTCTTTCTTAGGTCTCTTTAAAAATCAACGGCGGACTGATGGCTGTTTACCCATCTGTGTTCTCCCTTCCTTCCTGTGCACACAGCTAGACTCCATTTCCTAGCTTTTCTTGCAGTTAGGTTAGGCCTTCTAAGTTCTCTTCAATGCAATGGGAGCAGAAATTACAGATGTCAATTCCAGGACGTTTCCACAGAACCTCCACACACGTACTGGCGAGCTTTATTTGCCTCCCCGTAAGAAGGAATGATGGTGACCAAAGCAACATTGGAATCCGTGTGTCTATGCGTTGAAAACAGAGAAGCCATCTGATGACCTGAATACCCGCTCTGGATTGTTACATGAATACGAATTAAGCCTTCGTTGCATTTGAACCATTACATGTATGTGTTTACAGTTTAATCAACCCCATAACATTGTAGGAGGAGCACACTGTATCTCCCACAAAATCTGGCACAATGCTGCATAGGTACTCAAAGAATAATGGTTGACTGCAAGAGCCCCTACACTAGCCCATTCATGAGAGAGCTCCCTGAGGGTATAATTACCATAGAACGCTACCTTGCAAAATTCCCACATCCGTACATAATTTCATTACCTTTTTAAAATTTTATTTTAGACAGAAAGAGAGAGAGTACAAGTGGGGGAGAGGGGCAGAGGGAGAGAGAATCTTAAGCGGGCCCCATGCTCAGTGAAGGAGCTGGACGCGGGGCTCGATCCCACGACCCTGGGGTCATGACCTAAGCCGAAATCAAGAGTTGGATGCTCGACCAACTGAGCCACCCAGGCGCCCCGATAATTTCATTTATTTTAAGTGATAATTGATATTCGGGTATTAAGCACGTACCGAATGCCGTGTTTTAACTCACAAAACGTCCTGGTGAGGAGATGATATTACTTCCATTTAACATATGAGGAAACAAGTTCAGAGAATTAAGCCACTTTCCCAAGACCATTCAGCTTCTAAGTGGCTGAACTGGGATTCAAATTCAAGCCTCTCGGACTTCAAAACCTTTTCCATTATACCATGCTTCCTTAAATATGTGTTAGGTTTAATATACCATGTCGGTTGTTTAGATTTATAATCTTGAGAACATAATATGATTCAGAGCCAAGTATCACTTGGAATTTAGTAAGTCTCTCAATAAAATAATGACACATGAGCTATATAATCTTAGCCAATTAACAGAACCACTTAATTAGTCCGGTAATCAGCTTATGACCACCTTTTACACTCTTTCTCCCTCAGTGATCTTTAAAATTACAGAGTAAATATAGTAAAAGCTCAGCTAGAAGAAATGAAGAGCTGGAAGAGATTGAATCTGAGACAGTATGGCTAAATTTTTTTCTGGTTAGGGATCAGAAAGCAACGGAACACATTTTTCTTTGTAGTCTTTTTTGAAAAAAATCTTTTAAAATTCAGAAATTGAGTCTGTTCAACAGACTGGTGGAGTGGTATCCCAAACTAGAGATGTGCTCTAGGGATTGTTTCAGATGGATATCAGAGTTGAGTATACATATAAGAATGTTTACGCGTTAGGGGCGCCTGGGTGGCGCAGTGGGTTAAACGTCTGACTTCAGCTCAGGTCGCGATCTCGCGGTCCGGGAGTTCGAACCCTGCGTCAGGCTCTGGGTTGACGGCTCGGAGCCTGGAGCCCGCTTCCGATTCTGTGTCTCCCTCTCTCTGACCCTGCCCCATTCATGCTCTGTCTCTCTCTGTCTCAAAAATAAATAAACGGTAAAAAAAAAAATTTAAAAAAAAAGAATGTCTACGCTTTATTAATCAAGAATGATGAGTCTGGTTTGTTATACAAAATAACTGTAAAATAATTTATACAATGTGAAATGTATATAATTACACGCAAACACACACATATAAAAACAATGTTATCACTTGGTATGTTTGACAACAGAGGGTCATATGTGATGTCATATTTATGAGTTGTCTGCAGCAAAAGTATGGAGGAGTGGACAGAAACTTCATTTATTAGTTTAACTTCACCACCTTGCAAGATGTCGCAGTTTGCACGTTCCCAATTAAATTTCTCAGTCACATTACCAAGTTTATTTTTAATAAACTAACCATCATTTTGTGAGACTCCTGCAAAGAACACGGATGATATTACTAATAACGTATGCATAGATGAACAAGAAATTGACAGTATTCTTAGTCAGCCACGCTATTAGTTAATATATGAGACACAAAAACAAATACATACAAAACAAATTCAAAAACCATGATGATCTAATTAGATCTGCTAATTAGATCTGGCTTACAGGGGCGTCTGGGTGGCTCAGTAGGTTAAGCATCCAACTCCGGCTCAGGTCATGATCTCACGGTTCATGAGTTTGAGCCCCACGTCGGGCCCTGTGCTGATGGCTCAAAGCCTGGAGCCTGCTTCGGATTCTGTGTCTCCCTCTCTCTCTCTGCCCCTCTCCCACTCGTGCTCTGTCTCTGTCTCTCTCAAAAGTAAACATTAAAAAAACCCTAAAATGTTGGCCTACACAGTTCAAAGTTAACAGGAAGACTTTGATATATCAATTTATATCCTGTATAGTAGCAGTAAGCGTCACCCTAAATATGTTCCATGCCTTACGACATTAGCTAATTATGACACTACACGTGTATAATTTATAAACAAACACTTCTACTGAGAGGCTATGTTCAAAATAAGAAAATACCATAGAGTTTGTTATCTACAAAGTTGGAATCGCTTCTCGGCCTTTTGGCTAAGATCAAGTGTAGAAAGTTGGGAAACCAACATCTTCACACAATATCTTATCTTACTGTATTGGCAATATTTATTTACATATCTGTTTTCTATACTAAATCTTAATTTCCTTGAGGGGAGAAGGGCTGTGTATTATGTTTGTATCTAGAATATGTAGCTCTTGGTTTTAGAGCGGTAGGTACTCAATTAGTATCTGCTAAATGGAAATCGAAATTTGTCGCCAACATTAAATGACAGCAAGAACTAAAATAGCCTGAATTCTTTTACCACATATAGATAGGTTTTGGCCATCTGATGTTGAAATATGCACTTTTGTGTTTCTCGCCTAGAAAATGGGCTGAATATTTCCTATTCTACCACTGATACTTCTTCTTCTACCTATTTCAGTGGTTTTTTATGAAACTGCATGCAAAAATGAAGATAAATGTTAAAACCACATACAGCTTCGGGGTGCCTGGGTGGCTCAGTCGGTTAAGCATCCAACTCTAGGTTCAGCTCAGGTCATGGTCTCACGGTTTGTGAGTTTGAGCCCTTGGACTCAGCACTGATGGTGCAGAGCCTGCTCGGGGTTCTCTCTCTCTCTCCCTCTCTCTCTCTGCCCCTCCTCTGCATTCCCTCTCTCTCAAAAATAAGTAAAGTGAACTTAGAAACCACAAAACATGTACAGCTCTGATGTGTTCACATTAGTTTTCAAATATCAATTACTTGGGAAGCTTAGTATTATGAAAAACTAAGAAAAGAAAATGGCAGAGGAGAAAAATGTTAACTATGTGTGGAAAATGAAAGCAAATGCCTTTTAACGTGTTTGTGGTTCATAGGTTTGAGCCCCGGGTCGAGTTCTGCACTGACAGTGTGGAGCCTGCTTGGAATTCTCTCTCTCTCCTGCTCTCTCTCTCTCTCTCTGCCCCTCCCTAACTTGTGCTTTCTCTCTCAAAATAAATAAATAAACTCAGAAAGAAAGAGAGAGAGAGAGAGAGAGAGAGAGCGAAGAAATGGAAGTGGAGAGCCCAAAAGAGACATCAGTGGGGCAGCCTCCCTGTTCTGTTTGAGAAGTCATTTTCTGAGAAGGTGAAGGTTTACAGCCGCATGAGAAGGCAAGTCTAATACTTCACTTCCGTTTTGTTAGTTAAGGTAACCAAATACCTTTTTGTGCATGTGTGAGAAAAGGCTAGGCTAAAGCAGGTTCATGAAACCAGGGTAGATGTAGCACCTTGGGAGAAAGGAGTTTGCTGTTAAAATCTCAGGTGTTTAATAGGTGGGGATCCCAGAAACAGGAATAAAAGGAGTGAGGCTTATTTATGTGGAGTGAGGCTGACTTACCCTATCTGATCAAAGTTAAGGTTCATGAGAGATCCAGCTGAGATATTTCCTGATTGTGCTCTGATACCACCTTTCGGTTTTTTTCGTGAACGTTCTTATACTGTCTTCAGTTCCGCACAGACTGCTTGTCCTACCAGCTCACAAATCAGTCCATGGGGGTCTCTTGTATTTTCACGTTCATTCCGCTGTTCTCCTCACTCCTTTTGTTTCTTGCGTGTGTGCCCTTGTCTAAGTGTTTATAAACAACACACGTGATTGTGTATATGAATATATATATATATATATCAATATAAATGAGGAAAAAGTATACCTTCTAAGTGCTGAGTAAATGTTTTGAGATAAGTAAACCAAAACAACATCTAATAATAATTTGCAGTTGGATGAATTATACTGGCTGTTTTCAACTCCGTGATTTAGCTGATGATTGATGCCTTCATTATTATATCAAAATAGCATGTCAGACTCCCAGTCTGTATACTAGCTATCCCTCCTATGGCTTGTTCAACACATTCATTCATTTACAATAATGTATTTATTAAACGCTTAATCTACATCAGGTACTGCTGCAGTTGCTTGGGAGTCATCAGGGAACAGAATAGGGAAAAAAATATCTGCTGCATAGAGCTTACAGTCTAGAGGAGAGAGACAAGCAATAAATGACAAAATGACCAACGATGTAACTAAACAAGTACGTAGTATTGTCTATTAGAAGGAAATTCACGGGGCGCCTGGGTGGCTCAGTCGGTCGAGCGTCCAGCTTTGGCTCAGGTCATGATCTCACGGCTCATGAGTTCGAGCCCCGCGTCAGGCTCTGTGCTGACAGCTCGGAGCCTGAAGCCTGCTTCAGGTTCTGTGTCTCCCTCTCTCTCTGCCCCTCCCCCGCTCATGCTCTGTCTCTCTCTCTCTCAAAAATAAATAAACATTAAAAAAAAAATTTTTTTTTAACAAGAAGGAAATTCGTGCTTTGTAAAATGCAGAAATAATAGCTGTACTAAGGGGGGCTGTGGATTGGTACAGGTTCAAACTCTATATAGAGTGGCTACAGTGTAGGTCTTATTGAGGAGACATTTAAGAACCCAAAGGAGCAAGTCAGGTACTGAACCAGACTGATTTTTTAGGGCCCCTCAAATCTTATTACAAAGGGGATACGTATTCTGCCTCTGTGCAGGGTTGGTCCCAATCATCAGCCACCTCAGGGTTAAATTCAGAGGGCACCATTTCTTTCTCTTGTCGAGAGTCTGACTCAGTAAGAGAGGACAGAAACCTTAGAGAGGCATTAGTTCTCATGCTCTTGTGTAATATATGGGAAGACAACTTCTTATGTTGGCAATACCTTCCTACAGTCTAGGAGTTTTCACATATAAATCATATGGCAATCAGATCATAAAAATGCACCTTGGGATGCACTGTGCAATTCTCCAAAGAATCTAACTTCACAAAATGAAGTGGTCTGGAAATGAAGATGAGTCTGTAGTGTCAGCCAAAATATTTTTCCAGTGACATAAGCACTGGGGAGCCAAGAACCGCATCACCCACTCCAGATTTCTGGCTTCCTCCCAGGAGTCTAAACATTTGTTTCCTGAGAAATACCACTTGAATAATTTCTTGGCTTCTGGACAGGAATACCAACAAAGCTAGAACTGCATTGCCCTTATTTCGTTTTGTGAGCTAGAGTCAGAACTTTTAAATTTTCAAAAATGTGTCTTTGCTTGCACTGTGGTAATACAGCTATAATTTGGATAATCTGGGCAATATTGCTTAATGTTATTCTGGGAGATAAAAATTTCAGGGAAGGAGCAGAATCCATTCTAAAGAGTTTCAGAGTACAAAACATAAAAAGAGAAACTCAAACCCAGGCAGACCTTACCAGAATCCTGAAGAAACAACTAGGTCACATGATATAAGACATGTGCTCTGCGGGGATTGTTGAAGTAATAGTATTCATTAACCCAGCAGAAGAGGAGCCTTGTAGATAATTTAATAATCGTTTTAAAATGTCAGTGACTCAGACACAGAGGAAAGTCAATAAATATTCTCTTTATTCTTAGATGACTAAATAGACTGAAGTAAGGCCATTGGAGATTTGGGGTAGATTTAAGGAGGAATCTTGATTGTGAAACACTGGAAACGGTTCCTAAAGAAAGTGGTGGAATCATCGCTCTAGAGAAGTTTATAAATAGGAAAAAGTCTCATCTGTCTGTGATGGTTTTGACTGTAGCAGCAGACCTAGCCATCCTGAGGTTTCTTCTGTAATATTGCATTTGGTACATCAGCTTTGTTGGAATCATGCTGTCTTTATATAATGTGGGAGTACTGGCACGATTTGCATTTAAACGATTGGTTAAGTAATATTAAAAAAAAAATACGGATCTTCTGTAAACAAATTATAACCTTTAGTAGTTGCCTCTCGTTTCCAAACGTTATGTCATGACAGTCGGAGCACTATCTCAGTACGTTTCTTTCCTCTGTCAGTGATAATTATTTCATGGGTGATGGTTGGTATTAACATTACCCATTTTCTTGAAAAGAGGGGAAATAATGGGAACGATGCCAGTCCCCATACGTTCTGTTACCTTAAGCATTTTGTAAAAGAATACAGGGTGTATTTGAATAGTTTCCTTTCCACAGATATCATCAGGAGGTTACCACATTGAATGTTCTTTTCCTATAACTTCATTTGCTTTTAACCCATATTACTCTCCTTACATAGGCCTTGTAGAGACAATTCACAAGAAGTGGCCGGATCTCCCGCACATTCGGAAGGGTAAGTTTTCATTTTCTTAAAGCTTGCTTTCAAAGAGTGTGTAGGACAAATGCCTTTGTAATAAAACAACATTTATTCTAAACTCTCTTTCAGACAAGTTAGAGTTGGATAGAACTTTGAAGGTCATCCAGCTTATTCTGTGGAGGAAACAGATCCGGAGAAAAGGAAGTTTGTAGCCAGTGGTAACAGTGATAGTCTCAGGACCCAAACTCAGGCCCCCTAACTCAAAGCTTAGTGCTTTTTACAGTACACCTCCCTAAATCTTTCTCTGGGTAGTTATTTGTCTGCTGGTTATTTGGTGGAATGTGTATGTGCATGTCTGTTAGGGCTAACAATCTGTCGGTCCCTGGACGCGTGACAGCCATATGAAAGTGTAGGAGCAGAAGAATTTTCTCTTCTTCCCTTCTAAGGTTCATTGGCTGGTCTAATAATCAAATTGACATAAGGCAGGTTAACAGGAGAATAATACATTTCATGTGTACGGCAGCCCCATAAAAATATGAAGCCCAGAAGGTAGTGAGGTTCTTGAGGCTTCTATAACACGCTGAGCTCAGGAAAGGGCCTGGGGTCCGCAGATCCAAAGGAAAGGCACGCTATTCACAGGAAGGCAGATGAGATATTTGCAAAAAAAAAGGTTGCCCTGTTATGCAGATTAAGTTTCCTGGTAGAAAGTTCTCTCTCTTAATAGCTTTCTTCTTGGTGTAGGCCCCCTTTCCAGTGTAAATTAAGACAGTTGATACGTGAAGTCAGTCAGGCAGAGAAAGACAGATGCCATATGTTTTCACTTATAGGTGGATCCTGAGAAACTTAACAGAAGACCATGGGGGAGAGGAAGAGGAAAAAAAAAAAGTAACAGAGAGGGAGGGAGGCAAACCATAAGAGACTCTTAAGGACTGAGAACAAACTGAGGGTTGATGGGGGTGGGGGAGAGGGGAAAGTGGGTGATGGGCATTGAGGAGGGCACTTGTTGGGATGAGCACTGGGTGTTGTATGGAAGCCAATTTGGCAATAAATTATATATATATATGTGTGTGTGTGTGTGTGTGTGTGTGTGTATATATGAAATTATATATATATATATATATATATGACAGTTGAGTGAGGAGGTAAAGAGCTTCACCTGAATCTCCTGGGTTTTGATTGCCTTTTTTTTTAAGTTTATGTATTTATTTTGAGAGAGAAAGAGAGAGCATGAGCAGGGGAGGGGCAGAGAGAGAGAGAGAGAGAGAGAGAGAATCCCAAACAGGCTCCGCACTGTCCGCGAAGAGCCCGATGCGGGGTTCAGTCCTACAAACCCTGAGATCAAGACCTGAGCCGAAATCAAGAGTCCGATGTTTAACCGACTAAGCCACCCAGGCACCCCTGCCTTTAGCTCAAAATAATCCTCATGCCAAAGTGACATATTTTGGGATGGTAAATTCTGCTCCCCTTCAGTCCAGTCTTTGAAACTTCAAGGAGGAAATTTCATTGTCCAGAAGTTAAGCTGATGGATTGTTATTTTATCTCATTATACAAATCTCAGTGTTGAGAATAAGTCAGTTCAGCTCAACAGTTTTGTCTCATTTCGAGAGGCAGTCTTGCACCTGGGCTCTCAAAGTTAGGCTTATATTGTGTCAGGTAATTAACAAGAGGAATTTCTATGGAAAGAAAAGATAAACAAAGGTAAATGGCTGGAGCAAATTATAAACCCAGTGTTTGAGTCCTGAAAGCTGCCAGTTAAGATTTCTAGATGTTAGGCTCAAAGCATCTTCCGAATGAGTGAGGGCAGGCAGTGGCAATCTGACAGATTTTCTTGGTTTGCAGTTTGAATGTCTTTGATGATGTCATCAGGTGAGCTTTCTGAATGGCGCACACAGCCACAGGCGCAAGGAAGACGGGGTAAACATGAGCTTTTGTGGTGATTTCTCTGAAGTTTAGGTCCAGTCATCTAGCTTCTGTCTGAGGGCTTCAGGAAAAGGGGCGGTTTTAGTTCTCAATGATTCCAAGTCAAAAGGATGAAAAAAAATTGGAAATGTTAGTTTGGAGATTTCTAGCCAGATACTTAAAGAAACTAGAATTCAGGACCCAGTCCGGTTTAAAGGCAAATAATAAAACTTCAAAGAAAATGAACAGAACTAGAATCTTATTCACATGTGTGTACTATAGTTTCTACTGAAAGAAAACTTTTCTGTCTACAATCACCTCCATTTCTACCCCAATGTAATTATAGTGTAACTAATTTGTTAAAATAAGTCTAGTCTTATTAAATTTGGCCTGATTATTTGTAGAAGTACAGCAAGAATAGTGATTTATCACTATAGGCTCTTTTAAATCTGCTTTGCTGGAACTTTCCATAAGGAATCTCAGATTGAACTTTTAAGAGCCTCTTGAGGCTAGAAAGCCAAGCCGAGAACTTGCCATCATACTCCACCTGCAAAGCCTATAGACTTGGGTGAATTCCTCTCTTCTGAGGTCCCCAAAATACCCCGAGGTTCCTGCAGCTGCCAGGAAGTTGACTTTCTTTACTTACCTGGCCAGGCTGTGGGGAACCCTGTAGTCAAGTACCAGGCTGTTTTTCAAAGGGGCTTTATTGGCTCCGTAAAGTCAACCTTGGTTCCTTCGAACTGTCTGGAATATCTGATTCTATGTATATTCTCAAATCTGGCATTCTGGGGCACCAAGGTGGCTTAGTCAGTTGAGCTACCGACTCTTGGTTTAGGTCGTGATCACACAAGTCTTGGATTTGAGCCCAGCACCTAGCTCTGGGAGCTAGGGAGAGCTAGCTCCCAGGAATGCTAGGGAGAGCACTCTCTCTCTCTCTCTCTCTCTCTCTCTCTTTATCTCTCTCTCTCTCTCTCTCTGCCCCCGCCTCTCAAAATAAATAAACAAACTTAAAAAAAAATCTGACATTCCATTCATGGTATTGGTAATATAACCAATGTTTCCAGTTGTGTCCTGTTACAAAGAGAACAGATTCTTATTGAACTTTTGCAAATAAATATATTACCATGAAAGTAAGGCTACTCACTGAGAGTTTGAGAATTCTGGAGGGATCAAGTAGGGAGAAAATCTGTTTTATTTTTGTTTATAAAGGTACACCTTACCAAGTTGCTCTAAGGCTTAGGTACCTTAGGAGAAAAAACATCCTTAAGTCTAGAAAAACAAAACTCTAAAGAGCCAGCAATGTTTCATATAAAAAGTCATAAAAATTATAATTATCATCAGTTCATTCAGTACATGTAATTAATTCTTGTTCTGCTTGAATCCAGTGTTTTCCATTAGTTTTGGAAAATGCTTACCCAGTTCAGTGTTATGATCTAAAAATGATCAGAAATACGTGCTTGCCAAAGACCTTTCCATTAGTTTCCTTGAAGATGAAGCACTTTTGCAGGAAGACTTTTGCAAAACCATCAGAGTAAAACAATAACTGTAAATGACAAAAGACTTAAAAATGACCATGGCGGGGCGCCTGGGTGGCGCAGTCGGTTAAGCGTAGGACTTCAGCCAGGTCACGATCTCGCGGCCCGTGAGTTCGAGCCCCGAGTCAGGCTCTGGGCTGATGGCTCAGAGCCTGGAGCCTGTTTCCGATTCTGTGTCTCCCTCTCTCTGCCCCTCCCCCATTCATGCTCTGTCTCTCTCTGTCCCAAAAATAAATAAATGTTGAAAAAAAAATTAAAAAAAAATGACCATGGCTAAACATCCAATGGGAGTTCATTATAATGCAATTGACAAGGTAATTTTGTTATTTCTGTGACACACATTTTAAGATAATAACTAGAATTATGACTGACTAACATTATACAGGGACATATCAGAATTTTAGAAATTGCATACAATTTCTGGAATATTTATATTAGTAACATCTATCCATACAAATAAAGGTTTAACGTTACTTTTTAATTGACAGTGCTTCCCATGTAACTTAGCATATCAAATAAGCCTAATGAGTTTAACACTTTCCATGTTTGTTTTTGATTTTTTTTTCAATAAGGAGAGAGAATATATCTTTAGAGATATTCCAGAGACTGTCTGGAAAACTCCAAAATTACTTCCAGGTCCAAAGGACTTCATTTAGGATTTGATTTTGGAAAGGTATCAAAAATATCAAAGGGTTTTAGACACTTGGCTGAATAAGATCACAGATTATCATGAAACAATACTTAGTTATCTATTTAACCAAAGTGACAATAAAAGATTTCATAGGCAAATATAGAAGGTCACATAGTTGTGAGCAAAGCCTAGTTCTTTTCATATAAAGAAGATTTTGTTTCCCTACGTATTCAAAGACCCGATGATACAGATAACATGAAGCACAAGAAATGATTTTGATAAAACACAGAATTTTGCTTTCTAGACAGATTACTTGAAAGGTAAAGAAAACCTTTTGCAATCGCTTATCAGGAGCAGACCAATAGTCCAAGAAAACTTTGTCCTTATAACAGATCAAAGAAAATTAAGTTTTCCTTTTACGTAAGTACACTACTGATGTTAAAGCGTAATTTTATAGCATTTATAAGAAATTCATTCAAATTTAGACAATGTGACCACACAAGAGTTGTTTCCCTTATGGTTTCTAGTAGCTTTAATTACACATATTAATTAGAATTCTTAACACCTGGAAACCTTAATTTCAAGTGAAGCAAAGAAGTAAACAGTTATGAACTGTCTGTTATACCAGCATTCCTTAGATTGGGAAATTTATGAATGCATTTCATGATTTCTAGAAACATGTACTTCCTTGTAGTACAGGCTTTCATTGTGGTGCAATTTATGTTTACCAAGAAACTCAAATTTATCTTTAGTTTCCCTGCAATAGGAAGCCAAATTAGGTAAAGTGTTCAGTAATTAGTGTTTCACTTTTTTTTAATGTTTAAAATTAACTAGTTTGTTTGTTTGTTTGTTTATTTATTTATTTATTTATTTATTTATTCTTTAGTAAGCTCTAGACCCAACATGGGGCTTGAACTCATGACCCTGAGATTCAAGAGTCACATGCTCCACCAATTTAGCCAGCCAGACACTCCAATGTTTCACTTTTTTATGTTCTTTGGAAATGATCTCGATATTCAATCAATTTCCATCATTTAACTTTGCAAAACTCTAAAGTTCCAAGTTACCAAAAAAGATTTTGGAAGGTTTCTTACGCACATATTCCATAAAACATAATTATTAATAAAAAAATTCACCTAAAATCTCTTATCCCATTTACATCTATTTAAATTACTTGTTCTTTTATTTCTTTTCTTTTCTTTTCTTTTAATTAATTAATTTTTTTAATGTTTATTTTATTTATTTATTTATTTTTGTTTTTTGAGAAAGAGAGAGACAGAGCACGAGCTGGGGAGGGGCAGAGACAGAGAGGGAGACACAGAATCTGAAACAGGCTGCAGGCTCTGAATGTCAGCACAGAGCCCGATGTGGGGCTTGAACTCGGGAACTGTGAGATCATGACCTGAGCCGAAGTCGGATGCTTAACCGACTGAGCTACCCAGGCAGCCCTTGTTCTTTTATTTTTAAGAAGAGAGAGAGAGAGTGTGTGAGCAGGGGAGAGGGGTAGAGGGGGAGAGAGAGAGAGTGTCAGAGAGGGAGAGAGAGAGAGAAAGAGAATCTTAAGCAGGCTCCACATTCAGCAGGGAGCCTGACGAAGGGCTTGATCTCTGGACCCTGAAATCACCACCTGAGCTGAAATCAAGAGTCACTCAACTGACTGAGCCACCCCGGTGCCCCTAAACCTCTTGTTCTTTTTTTTAAGTTTACTTATTTATTTTGAGAGCGGGAGAGAGTGAGTGTGAGCACACAAGTGAGGGAGGGGTAGAGAGAGAGGGGAGAGAGAATCCCAAGCATGCTCTGTGCTGTCAGCGCAGATCCTGATAAGGGGCTCAATCTCACAAAGAGTGAGCTGAGATCAAGAGTGGGAGGCTTAACCAACTGAGTCACCCAGGTGCCCCTAAATCACTTGTTCTTTTTTTTTTTAAGTTTATTTATTTATTCTGAGAGAGAAGAGAGCACAAACAGAAGAGGGGCAGAGAGAAGGAGAGACAGAATCCCAAGCAGGCTCCACGCCATCAATACAGAGTCCGATGCGGGGCTTGAACTTACAAATTGTGACATCATGACCTGAGCCAAGATCAGGAGTCAAGACACATAACCGACTGAGCCACCCAGGCACCCCAAATCACTTGTTCTTAATAATTATGTTTAGACTACTCATGAAAACTTCATGAGACATTAGATAGTCAGCCATCATCCCAAGCTAGTTTTCTTGCTGACAAATTTTGCAGCAGAGATAACATGAACTTATTTGACTTTTAGTAAACCTAGGTAGAATGCAGTATTATATTTAACACTGATAACTCTAAAGACATGCCTGTTTTAATCAAACCAAAAAGCATAAACTCACTTTTAATTACCAAAAATCACCCTAGATCACATGAACTTGAAAAACATTTGAGTTAGTTTCTGTTATATTTCTGAGAGTTTTGGGAATCCTTAATTCATATAGGTACTTGGGTTTTTTTTTTTAATGTTTATTTATTTTTGAGAGAGAGAGAATGGAGGAGGGGCAGAGAGAGAAGGAGACACAGATTCCGAAACAGGCTCCAGGTTCTGAGCTGTCAACACAGAGCACGACCCGGGGCTCGAACTCACTAACCTTGATATCATGATCTGTGTTAAAGTTGGACGCTTAACTGACTGAGCCACCCAGGCTCCCCAGTACTTGTTTGTTTTTAAGTCAGTTGAATAGAGCTCTTTTACAAAGTAATTTTAGTAATACTATCCAGAAGTAGAAAAAAATCACACATCTACAATGTACATATATAGACACAAACATACAGATATATGCTAATGAAAGCTTATAGCATTTGTTTTAAAATTCTAGCCTTGGGACAAGTATGATAATGCAAAGCTCACTAGTTTGTAAAAGAGAAGTTGGGTCCAAATTTTGTTTTTGCAATTGGAATAAGTTAAGTTCACCTGCTCAGACGGCTGAAGTTTTTTACTAATATTTGTGAAGAAGACATTTACGATTTTTTATTAGCCCAATTTCCAAATAGTTCCTTTTTTCTCCTTCTCTTGAGAAACTTCTCCCTCCCATTTGTATTTTAAAGGATGGCTTTTAGATCCTAGAGATTATGGGGGGATGGGGGAGAAAATCTACATCACAAAGGTACAGGGAAGGTATCCAAGTTTTCTCCAAGAGTTTTGGGGGCATATTTGCCTATTATCAGGGGTATAGGGTAATTATTATTAAAGTTTTTCTTTCTTTCCTTAAGTGCAGGATACTTCTGTTTCTAGTGTCCTGATCCTTTACGATACCTGTAAATATTTTGAGAGGAATAGGTGAGATTTTGGGACTGGTAAGGATGGATGGACTTTAAATTTTTCCTAGAGCTGCATTTCTGGTTTGTCGAGATTTACAAGACAAGGACAGTTGTTTCCAATTCCGTAGAGAATTGAGTTGTGTCCTGAATGGTACCCCAAACACTGATTTACCCTTCCAACTACAGTTTCCTTAATTTGCTTCTTTATATCAGGGATATTTCGAGCTACTATATAAATCAAAAGATTTCTATGTTCTAGACTTTCAGGATTTGATGTAGTATGCCTTTTAAAAAAATCTGTGTAAAGCATTCAGCAAAGGCCTTTGTATGTTCTTCTTTCCAAGTGCACATCTGAACCTTAGGTCAACTCACCTTAGTTGGGGAAGCTTCTACCATTGTTCCTATCAGCCCCCTGAATATCCGCCTTCAGCTGAACCAGTTCCTGGACATTTGAAGGAGGGTCTGGGAGAAATCCTGGCCATCTGTTTTCTCTTGGGGGAGGGGTTTCCCTAGGGGGCCACCTTGCTTGTCTCATAACTATACTATAATCCTAGGTAAGAAGAATAGCCCTTTACAGGCAATCTAGGTGTGAATCTACGTCCGTGGGGTTGTGAATGGCCACTGGCCTTTCCAATTTCTCTCTAAATTTGGTATGATCTTCTGAAGGTGGAGGTAAAAGGGCTTTATAATTTACGGGATCTGCTGATGTCCAGGGGATGTGAATTCTTTGTGGTGAGTGTCTAGGATGCACTCATAAAGGACGTTGCACCGGAAGACCCCAAGCTGGCAGCACCTGATTACAGAGCCCCGGCAAGGAGGAGGAATTGTAAGGAGCAGCTTTTAGTCTGTACGTGAGTAATCTGTATACTCTGGGCCTGGAGATCAGGCTGGAGTGCCCTCTGTAAATCTTACAGAGAGAGGGAAGTCAAACAGGCAGCTGGGAGTTTAAGGGATTTTCGGGGGGAAGCTGGAGGAATTTTGGGATTTCAGGGAATTTGCTGAGGCAATGGAGCTGGATTTTGAGAGGGGGGATTTTAGACCAGGGGCCCAGAGATCCCAAAGCGTCAGGGACAGGGAGTCGGGGATTTTAAAAGTGTAGCTAAGAGGGCAGAGAAGGAATTTACATTAGATGTGGACTTTAAGTTTTGTTCTAAGTCCAATTTCTATTCTTTCATCCTATTAAAGGAGTCCCTAAGGCTAGCTACTCCTTTGAATCTGCTTTTCAACTAGGTCTCTCCACAGGTCCCAATATGACAATCGTTTAGGATGAGAACTCTCCATTTTTTCTTTTCTTTGCAATCTGGCCACTTCAAAGCATCCATCATCTGACAAGTATGATCTATTCATCTCAGTAGTAGGTCAAAACAATAAGTCTTTTTATGGTTGAACCGTGGATGGAAGAGACATTTCCAAAGGAGAGTGAAAAAGATGCAGTCCTCACAATTCAAAAATTTTAGTTCCAAAAAAAGAAAGAAAGAAAGAAAGAAAGAAAGAAGAGACAAAGACACACATTTAGCCATAAACAGGGTGCAACCCACATTTCTGTCCAGCCATATCTTTTAAAACATTTTTTTAAATGTTTATTTACTTTTGAGAGACAGAGTGTGAGTGGGGCAGAAGCAGAGAGAAAGAGGGAGACACAGAATCTGAAACAGGCTCTAGGCTCTGAGCTGTCAGCACAGAGCCCGACGCAGGGCTCGAACTCAGGACCAGTGAGATCATGACCTAGGCTGCAACTGGATGCTTAAACCAACGGAGCCACCCAGGCGCCCCTATCCAGCCATATCTAATTGCAAGTGGGATGTAACCCACATTTTCGTCAGGCCAAATTCTACAACAGAGAAAAAAGAAAATGGTGACTATCTCTGGGAAGAAAGGCATTAATAGAAAACAAATGTTCTCATAACAGACTTTTACAAAAGTTGCTATACTCCATCAGACATTGTGTAAAAGTCTGTTATGAGAGAGAGAGAGAGAGAGAGAGAGAGCAGAGGAGGGGAGAGAGAGGGAGAGAGAGAATCCCAAACAGGCTCCACACATTCAGTGCAGAGCCCGACTTGGGGCTCGAACTCACAAACTGTGAGATCATGACCTGACCCGAAATCAAGAGTGGGTGGCTTAACTGCTGGAGCCACCTAGGCGCCCCTGACATGGTAAGAGTTCTTACCTTCTGCTGGCTTTTGTCATAGGTCCCAGGATCTCACAACTACAGCAGCCCTGGAAAGATAAGTGTCCAGCCACTAAGGATTCCTTTGTGGTCACCAACTATAGGGGTGGAATAATTTTCCTTTCATCCCCTCTAGGTTCTTTGACTGGTCTAATAATCAAATTGACAAAAGGTAGATTAACAGGAGAAAAACAAATGTCCTATGTACGGGAGCCCATAAAAATATAAGACCTAATGGGCAGCCTGGTAATTGAGGCTTGTAAGACATCCTGAGCTAAGGAAAGAAATAGGGGTCCCAGAATACTAAATAAGGAAGGCCATTCACAAGAAAGTGAGAGAGTTTTGGAAAACAAAGGTTGCCATGTTATGCAGATAAGTCTCTTAGGTAAAAAGATAACTCTGTTAATAATTCTCTTCCTGGTTCAGGCTCCCTTTCAAGTGTAAATTTAGGCATCTGATGGGGAGGTAAAAAAGGCTTTTCCTAAATCTGCTGTTTAAAAAAAAATCAACCTAAAATAAATCCTTATACCAAAGAAGCCTATTTCAAAAATAAAATAAACATTAAAAAAAATTTTAAACCATTCCCCCAACCCCTCCCTTCTGGTAACCATCACTTGGTTCTCTACAGTTAAGAGTCTGTTTCCTGGTTTGCTTCTCTCTCCACTTTTTTCTTCCTGTTGCTCATTCGTTTTGTTTTAAATTCCACATAATAAGTGACAGACATCATATGGTATTTGTCTTTCTTTGATTGACTTACTTTACCTAGCATAATACCCTCCAGCTCCATCCATGTCATTGCAAATGGCAAAATTTCATTCTTTTTTTTAATGTTTATTTATTTTTTGAGAGAGAGAGACAGAGTACAAGTGGGAGAGGGGCAGAGAGAGAGGGAGACACGGAATCCAAAGCAGGCTCCAGGCTCTGAGCTGTCAGCACAGAGCCTGACGCGGGGCTCCAACCCATGAATGGCGAGATCATGACCTGAGCTGAGGTCGGACACCCAACCGACTGAGCCACCCAGGTGCCCCAAAGATTTCATTCTTTTTGATGTCTGAGTAATATTCTGATATATATACATATATATATATGTATATATATATATATATATACATACACACACACATACATATATATAATGGATATATATAATATATATTTTTGTGTGTGTATATATACATATATACATATATATATATATATACATATATATATATATATATATACATTCTTTATCCATTCATCAGTTGATGACACTTGGGCTGTTTCCATAATTTGTCTACTGTTGATGATACTGCTATAAACATTGGGATGCATGTATCCCTTTGAATTATTATTTTTGTATTCTCGGGGTAGATACCTAGTAGTGCAATTGCTGGATCCTGGGGTAGTTCTATTTTTAACTTTTTGAGGAACCTTTGTACCGTTTTCCAGAATGGCGTCTCCAGTTTGCATTCACACCAACAATGCAAGAGAGTTCCCCTTTCTCTACATCCTTACCAACACCTGTTGTTTCTTGTTCATTTTAGCCATTCTGACAAGTGTGAGGTGATATCTCATTGTAGTTTTGATTTGCATTTCCCTGCTGATCAGTGATGTTGAGCATCTTTCCATGTCTGTTGGCCATCTGCCTGTCTTCTTTGGAAAAATGTCTATTTGTGTCTTCTGCCCTTTTTAACTTGGATTATTTATTTTTTGAGCGTTGAGTTTGATAAATTCTTTATGTATTTGGGATCCTAACCCTTTATCAGATATGTCATTTGCGAATATCTTCTCCCATTCTGTAGGTTGCCTTTGAGTTTTGTTTATTGTTTTGTTCACTGTGGCTGACCCATTTTTCCAACACCATTTGTCGAAGATACAGTCTTTTTCCCACTGGGTATTCCTTCCTGCTTGGTTAAAGATCAATAGGCCACATAATTTTGGGGTCATTTCTGGGTTTTCTGTTCTGTTCCCTTGATCAATGTGTCTATTTTTGTACCAGTACCATACTGTTTTAATTACTACAGCTTTGTAATATAACTTGAAGTCCAAAATTGGGATGCCTCCAGCATTGCTTTTCTTTTTCAAGATTGCTTTGGCTATTTGCGGTCTTTAGTGGTTCCATACAAATTTTAGAATTGTTCCACCTCTGAAGAATGTCAGTGGTATTTTGGTGGGTATTGCATTAAATGTGTACTTTGCTTTGGGTAGTATAGACATGTTAACAATATTTGTTCTTCGAATCCATGAGCATGGAATATCTTTCCATTTCTTTGTGTCATCTTTGTTTTCATAGTTTTCTGTGTATAGGTTTTTCACCTCTTTGATTAGGCTTATTCCTAGGTACCTTATTATTTTTGGCGCAGTTGTAAACAGGATTGATTCCTTAATTTCTCCTTCTGCTGCTTCATTATTGGTATATAGAAATGCAACTGATTTCTGTATGTTGATTTTGTATCCTGTGACTTTACTGAATTTGGGTATCAGTTCTAGTAGTTCCTTTTTGGTTTTTTTAACGTTTATTTATTTTTGAGAGAGAGAGAGGAGAGAGTGGGAGTGGGAGAGGGACAGAGAAGGAGGGAGACACGGAATCCAAAGCAGACTCCCGGCTCTGAGCTGTCAGCACAGAGTCCGATGCAGGGCTCGAACTCACAGACTGCAAGATTGTGACCTGGGCCAAAGTCAGACGCTCAACTGACTGAGCCACCCAGGCACCTCTGTTCTAATAGTTTTTGTGTTTTCTATATAGAGTATCGTGGCATCTGCAAATAAAGTTTTATTTCTTCCTTCCCAATTTGGATGCCTTTTATTTCTTTTTGTTGTCTGATTGCTGTGGCCAGACCTTCCAGTACTATGTTCAATAAATGTGGTGAAAGTGGACACCCCTGTCTTGTTCCTGACTGTAGAGGAAAAGCTCTTAGTTTTCCCCCATTGAGAATGATATTACCTGTGAGTTTTTCCTAGATGGCCTTTATCATGTTAAAGTATGTTCCCTCTAAACTTTGTTGAGGGTTGTTATCATGAATGGATGTTCTACTTTGTCAAGGGTTTTTATCATGAATGGATGTTATACTTTGTCAAATGCTTTGTCTGCATCTACTGAGATGATCATATGGTTCTTATCCTCTTTTTATTAATGTGATGCATGACACTGATTGATTTATGAGTATCAAACCATCCTTGTAAACCAGGAATTAATCGTACTTGAGCTTGGTGAATGATTTTTTAATGTATTATTAGATTTAGTTTGATAGTATTTTGTTGAAGATGTTTGCATCTAGATTCATCAGAGATATTGGCCTGTACCCTTTTTTTGTGTTGTTTTTATCTTGTTTTGGTATTAGGGTCATGCTGACCTCATAGAATGGACTTGGAGGTTTTCCTTCCATTTCTATTTTTTGGAATAGTTTGGGAAGTATTAACTCTTCTTTAAAAGTTTGGTAGAATTTACCCATGAAGTCATCTCCTCTGGTCTTCTGTTTGTTGAGAGTTTTTTGATTACTGATTCAATTTCTTTGCTGGTTATCAGTCTGTTCATGTTTTCTATTTTTCCCTGTTTCAGTTTGGTAATTTATAGGTGTTTAGGAATTTATCCATTTCTTCCAGGTTGTCCAGTTTGTTGGCATGTATTTTTTTCATAATATTCTCTTATAGCAGTTTGTATTTCTGTGGTGTTGGTTGTTATTTCTCCTCTCTCATTTGTGATTTTATTTATTTGGGTATTTTCCCTTTTTGATAAGTCTGGCTAGAGGTTTCTCAATTTTATTAATTCTTTCAAAGGACCAGCTCCTGGTTTCATTGATCTATTCTATTGTTTATTCTTATTGTTTTTGTTTGTTTGTTTTGTTTTAGTTTCTATACCATTTGTTTCTGCTCTAATGTTTATTATTTCCTTCTTTTTGCTGGCTTTAGGCTCTGTTGGTTGTTCTTTTTTCTAGCTCCTGTAGGTGTAAGGTTAGGGTGTTTATTTGTGATTTCTCTTGCTTCTTGAGGTAGGCCTGTATTGCCTAATTGTGACCTACATACTTCCCTCTTGTGACTGTTTTGGCTGCATCCCAAAGGTTTTGGATGGTTGTGTTTTCGTCTTCATTTGTTTCCATGTATTTTATAAATTTCTTCTTTGATTTCCTGGTTGACCCTTCATTGTGTAGTAGCATGTTATTTAACCTGCATGCATCTGTGGTCTTTCCAGATTTTTTTCTTGTAGTTGATTTCTAGTTCCATAGCTTTGTGGTTAGAAAAGTTGCATGATATGACTTCAATATTCTTGTATTTTTTTTTTAAAAGTAAGCTCTGCACCCTACCTGGGGCTTGAAGTCATGATATCAAGGTGACAAGTCACATGCTCTACTGATTGAGTCAATTAAGGTCTCCTTCTTGTATTTGTTGAGGCCTGCTTTGTGGCCTAATGTGTGATCTGTTCTGAAGAATGTTCCATGTGCACTTGAAAAGAATGTATATTCTCCTGTTTTTGGATGGAATGTTCTGAATGTATCTGTTAAGTCCATCTGGTCCAGTGTGTCATTTCAAGCCATTGCTTCCTTGTTGATTTTCTGTTTAGATGATCTGTCCTTTGATGTAAGTGGGGATGTTAAAGTCCAATACTATTATTGCATTATTATTAATTAATTCCTTTATGTTTGGTATTGCTTTAGTATTTGAGTGCCTTCATGTTGGGTGCATAAATATTTACAATTGTTATATCTTCTTGGTGGATTGTCCCCTTTTTTTATTATATAGTGCCCTTCTTTGTGTCTTGTTACAGTGTTTGTTTTAACATCTAGTTTGTCTGATGTAGGTATTGCTACTCCTGCTTTCTTTTGATATCCATTTGCATGATAAATGTTTTTCCATCCCCTCACTTTCAATCTGCAGATATCTGTAGTTCTAAAATGATTCTTTTTAGGCAGCATATAGATGGGTCTTGTTTTTTTTTTTTTAATCCATTCTGATGCTCTCTGTCTTTTGATTGGAGCATTTAGTCCATTTACATTCATAGTAATTATTGATATGCATGGACTTATTGCCATTCTCTTACTGGTCTTTTGGTTGTTTCTGGAACTTTAATCTTTTCTTGTCTTTCTTTCATGTTTTGCTGATATTCTTTAGTGATATATTTGGATTTCTTTCTCTTTATTCTTTGCATGTTTATTAGTGGTTCTTGATACATGGTTACCATTAGGTTTGTATGTAACCTGTTCTGCATATAGCAGTCTATATTAAGTTGATGGTCTTTACATTTGAACCATTCTTTACTCCTCTCCTCCCCACATTTTAGATCAATGTTCTTATATTTTGTATCCTTTTCTGTGAGTTCCTTGACTGAAGTTTTTACAGAAACATTAATTTTTACTGCTTTTTTGTTTCCTGCCTTTATACTTTTACTTTTGTTCTCTGTTTTCCACTCAGCGAGTCCCCTTGAATATTTCTTTCAGGGCTGGTTTAGTGGTGGAGAACTCCTTTAGTTTTTGTTTGTCCAGGAAACTATCTCTCCTTCTGAATGATAGCTTTGCTGGATAGAGTATTCTTGGCTGTAGGTTTTTCCATTCAGCGCTTTGAATATATCCTGCCACTCCCTTCTTGCTTGGAAAGTTTCTGGTAAGAAATGTGCTGCTAGCCTTATGGGTTTTGTCCTCCTGCCTTTTCTCTCTTTTCTTCTTCTGGGACTCCTATATATGAATGTTTTTATGTTTGATGGAGTCACTGAATTCCCTAAGTCTATTCTCATTTTGCCCAATTCTTTTATTTTTCTCTTTTGTTCATCTTCATTGCTTTCCATTACTTTGTCATCTAGGTCATCAATTCATTCCTTTTCTTCTTCCAGCCTGCTCTTCATTGCATCAAGTCTGTTCTCATTTATTGTTCTCATTTATTGCACTCTTCGTCTCTGATTCTTTCTTTCTTTCTTTATTTGAGAGAGAGACAGAGAGAGAGAGAGAGAGAGAGCAAATGTAAGTGAGTGAGGGCAGAGAGAGAAGGAGAGAGAGAGAATCCCACGAGGGGTATAGAGACAGAGAGACAGAATCCCACACAGGCTCTGCACGATCAGTACAGAGACCGAAGCAGAGCCCCTGAAGTGGGGCTCGAACTTACCCAATGCAGGGTTCAAACTCACAAACCATGAGTTCATGACCTGAGCTGAAGTAATATGCTTAACTGAATGAACCACCCAGGCACCCCTGATACATTTTTTAAAACTCTTTTATCTGTTGTGGTAAGGGTCTCACTGATGTCTTCTGTCCTCAAGTCCAGTGAGTATCCTTATGACCGTTGCTTTAAATTCTCCATCAGTCATGTTACTTATGTCTATTTCACTTAGGTCTGTGGCTGTGACCTTATTTTGTTCTTTCATTTGGGATAAATTTCTTGGTCTTCTCTTTTTGTCTAAGTCTCTGCCTGTTTCTCGGTGTTAGAAAAGCCCTTTATGTCTCCTCTTCCTGAAAGCAATGGCCTTATGGAGAAGAGGTCACGTAGTGCCCAGGGCCTGGTGCTTCAGGGATTGTCTCCAATGCGTCTGTGTGAACTCTGCTGTTGTGTTCCGGCTGCTATACCCTTTAGGTCAGTTGTCTGAAGAGACTCTCCTTGCCTGGGTGGGCGGTGTTTGCTCCCTGGCCTGCATGTGATGAGTTTAACCTAGATATGATCTGGTCTGCTTTGGAAGAGACCCGTCACCACCTCCACTGGAACTGAGGCCCTGCAAATCTCTCTGGTGGGGAAATGCAGCGTGGGCTGGGGTTTGTGCTGGTCTTCTCAGTGAGGGGTCTTGCCCTGCTGGGACTGAGGCAAGTGTGACTGAAAAAGGCAGTTCCCCCAGAGTGCAAGGGGGTGGGGCTTAGTGTAAGCAAGTTAGGCAGCGAGTGTCTGTGCTGTGCTCCTTCCCACAGGTGGTTCTGTGTTTATGTTTAGGGGTGGAGGAGGGAAATGGCACCGGCCAACTCCTGTTAGCTAGAGCTAACTCTCTAGCTCAGGGAAGTAGAGAGATAAAGAGACAATCGTGATGCGTTCTACTTAATTCTATGACAGCAGCAAGAATTTTTCCATATGCGTCTGTGGAAACTCAGGCTATGTGTTTCAGTCACGGGAGGATGTCTGAATGCAGTTTGGAATGATACATGGGAAGATCTCGTTATCTTCTCTTTGGATTATTGAAAGTATTCCCTAGCTGAATTTCTTGCCAACACGCTTGCCTTACTACATTTCGAGGGAGCTCCCAGTTCAAAGGCAACGAAGCATAAGAAATTAATGGTGTCATTGTGGAAATGCCAAATGCGTGGTATGGTTTTCCCGAGAGGTGAAAGGATCCAAGTTGAGAAGATAAGCAGAGGTTAAACCATGAGGTGCCTTGTATACCATGGCCCTGTAGCATTGACATTGGAGAGACAGTAGAATATGCTGCAAGTGGAAGACTAACCCAGGCCAATTTGTATTTTGATCTTGTGACTGCTAAGTGAAGAATGGGTTGGGGGGAGGCTCAGCATGGAGGCAGGAAGCCCAGTTTAGAGGCATCATGAAGAAGACAATGACATGTTCAGCTAGGGCAGTGGTGGAGGGAATAAATGGCTATGGACAGACCTGAGAAGTCGTTGGGAATTCCTGTTGGCACAATTTGGCGTTGGCTTGATTGTGGTGGATGAAATGAAGGGAGAGGACTAGGATTATCTTATCTGGCTTGAGCAACTGGATGGCAGTGCCGTTCTCTGAAATCTGGAACAGAGGAAGAAGACCAGTTCTGGGTGGGCGAGGAAGATGATGAATTCAGACTTGGACATGTTGAGCTTGACTCACCTGTGAAATATCCAGGTGAACATTTCTAATATGAATTTGATATAATGGTATGGAGCTCAGGAGAGTAGTTTGTACTCAGCCTTTTTCTGCCTTAGTAATTTAGCCCTTGATTCCATACTGTCCCGGAGCTGTCCTTTATTTTCTCTCGTTTTCTTGTACTTCCCAGAGGCAGGTGTTATAGACCCACCTGTACCCTTTGCAGTGCTTACCTGCCTTTTGGGCTTGAGTGAGGACTGTGCAAAGGCTTCTGAAGATTTGCGTGGCTACCTCACCACTGAAGTTATTCAGGAAAAAAAAATGACACTTTAGTAATTATTAAAAGGTGCAATGGCTATTTAAGTCTTTATAAATACCTACAGATATCACAAATGAAATTTACATATGTGACCAATTTTACTTGAAAGATTTGTAAGATATTTCCATGGCCCCTTTCCCCTAATTTAAGTTTTCCAACCCTTAGGAAGAAGAGAAAAGAACAGCTTTTCTACGTTGGCTTCCTTACAACCCTTTATTCTATCATCTGAGTCCCTGAGATTTTATAACCCATTCTGGCATACGGAATTGATAAAAAACAGGGAAGGGATCTGGTCATTGTTATTTCATGGTTGGGGTTTGCAATTATTTGTGGATATTGTGTCTTGAGATGCTCTGTGCTTCATGTTTTCCAAGGGGGGGGGTGTTCTTTTGTATCAACAGTAGAACCTAAGGGATTTCTGTTAAGCTATACAGATAATAGTTCCTTTAAAAAAAAAAAAAACGCAGGAGACTCAGGAACAGTTGCCAGGTAGTGAATGAGATCTTTGGTGGTTTAGCAATTTTTCTTTCCCATTTCCTTCCTGTTTGAAACTCTTTCATTATGTTTACCCTCCCTCTCCTAGGATTTTTTGCTTCATTTGTGCATGCATCCACATATTCACGTACTTATTCCTTATACATCATTAAAGTTTATCAGTCCTACTCTTTGTACTTTGCAAAATACTCAAGATAAGAATTAGTCATGCAGTACAATTGTGAAAGACTAACACTGCTTATTTCCCACACAGACCTGTTGAATACTTTATGTAAATACCAATGGGTTTTTTAGAGAAAACAATTCCTGCTTTGGGAGCTTGTCACAAAGGAGCGATGCTAATATTGGGACTTAATAAACCCAGTAGGTGGCAAGGGGAAATATTGGCAAGTAAATGGACAGGCGGAGCTTTAGTCTTCTGATCAACACTTGCCGTCACCTAATTCACACATAGGCCTACTGTGTGCCAGGCACATAGTAAGTGCTTTATACCTATAAATTCGTTTAATTCTCTCACTACAATCCTATGATGTAATAAGCCCTATTACTATCCCCATTTTGAAGATGAGGAAACTAAGGCATAAAGATGTTTAGTACATTTTCCAGGGTCACACAGCTAGTAAATGATGTGGAGATTCAAACCCAGGCAATCTGACTCCAGATTTAATGCTCTTAGACACGATATCGAGATATGGAACTAGTATGATCAATTTAGTATGTATATGTGCATTTCTCATAGCTCCTCTTTATCTTCTAAATATGTGTCATATGTGTATGCTAGAAAGCAGCTCAGAACCAAGGAAAATGGTATGTAACTTGGCTCTCCACATTTAAACACCACACACAACAAGTAATGGGGAATGTACCAAAAAGATCAGCCAAAACTAGCAGTAACAGGAAATCAGTGCAACAATTTGGTGATACAAGAAAGAGGAAGGATTTAAAAAAATATTTAGTTATTCAAATTTCTTTTTTCTTTTCTTTTTTTTTTTAAGTAATCTCTCTGTCCGACTCGGGGCTCGAACTCACAACTCTGAGAGCAAGAAGGGCATGCTCTACCAACTGAACCAGCCAGGTGTTCCAAATTTCTTTTTTATTTCAATATAGTCGACACACAATGTCACGTTAGTTTCGGGTGTACAACATAGTGACTCAACAACTTCATACTTTATGCTACGCTCACCACAAGTGTAGCTATCATCTGTCCCCGTACAACGCTATTGCAATATCATTGACTATATTCCCTATGCTGTACCTTTTATTCCCATGACTTATTCATTCCATAACTGGAAGACAGTATCCCCCCTCTCCTTCAGCCACTTTGACCATTCTCTATTCCCCTTCCCTCTGGCAACCATCAGTTTCTTCTCTGTATTTAGAAGTCTGAATCTACCTTTTGTTTGTTTATTCATTTGTTTTGTTTTTTAGATTCCACATATGAGTGGCATCATATGGTATTTGTCTTTCCTAGTCTGACTTAGTTTACCAGCGGACTACCCTTAAGATCCGTCCATGTTGCCGCAAATGGCAAGATCTCGCGTCTTCTTTATCCATTCATCTATCGAAAGACGCTTAGGTTGCTTCCATATCTTGACTGTTGTAAATAATGTTGCAATGAACATAGGAGTGCACATACCTTTTTGAATTAATGTTTTTGTTTTCTTTGGGTAAATACCGAGTAACAGAATTATCGGATGATAAGGTATTTCTATTTCTAATTTTGTGAAGAACCTCCGTACTGTTTTCCACAGTGGCACGAATTCACATTCCAACCAACAGTGCATGAGCATTCTTTTTCCTCCACATCCTTGCCAATTCTTGATATTTCCTGTCTTTTTGGTTTTGAGCATTCTTTCAAGTATGAGGTGATATCTCATTTGTGGTTTTGACTTGTGTTTCCTTGATGATGAGTGGTGTTGAGCATTTTTTCATGTGTCTGTCAGACCTCTGTATGTCCTCTTTGGAAAAGTGTCTATTCAGGTATTCTGCCCATTTTAATTGAATTATTTGTTTGGGGATGGGTGTTGAATTGTATAAGTTCTTTGTGTATTTTGGATATTAACCCCTTTTCAGATATAAACGGTTGGGACTATAGCAAAATAAAGACCTTTTGCACAGCAAAGGAAACCATCGACAAAACAAAGAGCCTACTGAACACCAAAAAAATATTTTCAATAGCTCAGTGAGGTATCGTTGATATACAAAGAACTGTGCACATTTAATGTGTGCACTTTGCTGAGTTTGGGGGATTTTTTTAAAGGTGTCATTTGAGTACTGAAATTATGCGTCTTTAAACAGCTTCGTCTTCAGAGAAGTATTCAGCTGTTGTCTTCTAGTTGTCACGTGAGCACATTTTTAAATTGGTCTTCAAATGCCTTTGAAAAGGAATGAAGTGTGTTGTCTAGAAGTAAGAAAGTTTCATATTTTAATGTAGAGCCAGGCAATGAAAGGTTCTAGAAAAGTAGATGTAAGGATGTTCTAGAAAATGTAGATGTTCTAGAAAATGTAAGGATGAATTTTACAAAGTGAATAAAAGACCATGTGGCTTTCAGAATGTAGCGTTAGCCTTGCTGAAACTTTGACTATTTAAAACGGCCTAGAATTGGTTAGAAGAATGAGCCTCAATGAGTGCTGACAGGTTACCATGTAAGATAATGCACTTTTGCAATGGAGGATGAAGGACAAAAAGGCGAAAACCAACAAACATGTGATTTAGTGATATTTGCTAATTGTCTCCATCAGTACACGTTCATTTTTCTTTAGTGGCGTGGTAATTCTCTAGAATTCCTCATTTTTGAGTGTTAGAACTACCTATGCCTTAACCCGTTACACAACTCAAACAAATGATCACCGGGCAATCTCATTCAGTCTCAGGGATTTAAATACCATGTGTATACCATTAACTCTCCAATTTTATCTTCAGTACTAAACTCTCCCCTAAGTTCCAGACTCAGGTATCCAACTGTCTATTCTGTGTCTCGATTTGGAAGTTGAATGAGCAGCTCAAGCTTGTCATGTCCAAAACTGAATTCTTTATTCCCATACCATTCCTCCTTTCACAATATATTTAGAATATGGCACTTCTCACCGTCATAGCACATGCTGCCACCATCTCTTGGCTAATTAATTGCAAGAGCTTCCCAAGTCATCTCCCTGCTACCTTTTTGTACTCATGCATTTGATTATTTACCCAGCCAGAGTTATCTTTAAAACATAACGAATTGTATACATTTCCCTGGTCAAAACCCTCCAGGGGCTCCCTGTCCCACTCAGATCAAAAGCCATAGTCTCAAGTAGCCTTCGAGGCACACAAACTGTCCCCTTTACCTCTCTGACCTCTCCTCCAACTTTCTTCCTTGCACACTGTGCTCCCGCAACACAGGGCTCCTAGCAACGACCCACCAGTTACGGCCCGTCTTCAGGGCCATTGCACGAGCTGTTCTGTCTGCCTGAAACGCTCTCAGTTGTGTTCATGACCCCCCTATCCTTTTCTTCAGGTTCTTCCTGTAGAGGTCGTCCTAATCTTCCTGTCTACAAGGGCGTCTTTCCCTCACTTTACCCATCACTATCTAGCATCCTACCCTGCTTGTTTAAACGGCTTCTATCATTATCTAACATATTTTGGCTTGTTTATTTGTCTGTGATCTCTCTCCATTACCGGGATGGCAGTTCAATGAGGGCAGGGATTTGTTCACTCATTGCTGTGTCCCCATTACTTAGCACAAACTCAATAACCATTTGTTGGATAAATAACTGGCTGACTGATTCCATGAGTAACCTAGGGAAAAAGTAGGTCGTCGTCTGAGGAAAGAAAGAAAACGTTTCTTCAAAGATATCCTCCCAATCTATAAAATCACTCACCAAATCATCTCAGTATTAGTGTAAAAGATCCAGCTGTTCTGTTTTTAGGCAATATAGCCCCTTTAAAGTCACATGTTAATATGTGGTGAATACGACCCATAAAATCTGTGGTTTTCTCCTTCATTAAATGTAAAGAATAATAGACGAGATGGCTTGGAAACCTTATTTACTACTCTGCTTAAGCGTTTTAAAACCCATCTGCCTGCCACTAACAGAGTGACAACTTGAGAAAATTAATACGCGTTGTTGACCTTTATTTTTCCTGAAAGTATGATGTGCCCTGGCTGTTAGGAATTTTCTTCTGGTTGTCCGGTCTCCAGCTGGGACTTAACTTCCTAATTTTATTAAGCCTCAATCTGAGGACACACATGTGTACACCCTGGTTTCCTGCTAAAAGTTCATTAACAAGTTTATTATGTGTTTGTTCCCGTCTCAGCATTGTCAGCAGACAAGTCGGGAAAGATCATGATGTTACGGTAAAATTCTATATGATTGTTTCTCTGGATTCTTTTGATTGAAGAACTGTTTACTTTATTATACATTTACATGTTAAAGGGGATAAATGGGGAGAGTTGTTTTGTAACTTGTATTCTTGGGAAAAAATTTAGGTAGAAAAGACTCCTATTTGGAGAATAGCCTAGTCTGTTCTAAGGGATTTATAGAAGAAAGGCTTTTATCATATTTCATTAATTGTTTTCAAAGGATTCAAGTAAATTGAAGAGTGTTTAACACTAAAGAGCAATGTAGATGAGAAAACTGACTCTTATATAGGCTTATAAATGACCTTGATTAGATCATCTCTTCATTCAGGTCCTTGGTTTTCTTGGCTATAACAAGAGGGTGTTAGACTAGAGGTTTTTTTTTTTTAATTTTAAATGATTATTTATTTATTAACATTTATTTATTTTGAGAGACACAGAGCACAAGCAGGTGAGGGGCAGAGAGAGAGAGAGAGAGAGACATACAGAATCCAAAGCGGGCTCCAAGCTCTGAACACAGAGCCTGATGTGGAGCTCGAACCCACGAACCATGAGATCATGACCTGACTAAAGTTGGTCGTTTAACCAACTGAGTCACCCAGCTGCCTCTAGACTAGAGTGTTTAGATTTATTTCAGCATTACTAGTTTCAGTTTCTGTGAACATATGGATCTCAGAGAACAGGAATATCCACTGTCATGATATGATCAATAAATATGTTAGTTTGATAGTTGTTGAATCTGCATAATGGGTACATTTTTATTTCATTTAACTATTTCTACTTTTATATAGGGTTTTTTTTTAATGTTTACTTATTTTGAGAGAAAGGGAGCGCAGGGGAGGGGCAGAGAGAGAGGATTGAGGAGACAGAGAGAATCCTAAGCAGGCTCTGCTCTGTCAGCACAGAGCCCCATGTGAGGCTCAAAACCACAAACTGTGGGATCATGACCTGAGCCTAAACCAAGCGTCGGGAGCTTAACCGACTGAGCCGCCCAGGCGTCCCTATGTGGTTTTGCATATTCTTACACAATAGTAAACTCAGAGATATGATTGATTAACAAAATGCTTGATAACAGATACTACATTCAAACGGGCCTTGTGAAGTCTATTTTCTGGCAATGCTGTTTTCTTCCATCGTTCTCTGAAATATTTACACAAAATAGCAGACCCTCCTGTGATCATTCCAAGGCAGCTTTTTCAGTTTTTAGATAACTGTGCCAAGGTTCAGACCAGATCAAAAAATTTCCCCAGGAACATATTTTCAAGGTAAGCGTTTTTTTTACAAGCATGATATCATTTATATTGATTTGGCTCTCATAACATGTAATTTAGATTAGCTTAATTATCTGTAACTCATTCTTTATTTATTTATTTATTTATTTTTAATTTTTTATTTTTAACGTTTATTAATTTTTGAGACAGAGAGAGACAGAGCATGAACGGGGGAGGGTCAGAGAGAGAGGGAGACACAGAATCTGAAACAGGCTCCAGGCTCTGAGCAGTCAGCACAGAGCCCGACGCGGGGCTCGAACTCACATACCGCGAGATCGTGACCTGAGCTGAAGTCGGTCGCTCAACCGACTGAGCCACCCAGGCGCCCCAGAAAGTGTCTTTTAATGTTAAGCAATCCTGGGTTAAAATCCCTATTTCAGCTGTTTCCTAAATGGGAGATCTTACGAAAGGTTTTGTTTGTTTGTTTGTTTTTACTTTTTTGAACCTCAGTTATCATTTCTATAAAATGAGAATATCAGTGGTAGCGTATACATAATGGGGTCATCGTGCTGACTAAAAAACATGGGTCATCATGAAACATACAGCCTGACAAATTTAAACCAACGGTAGTCAGCTTGTTCTGTCATTATTAGTTTGGTCATTTAGTTCTATGCATTGTTAGAATAAAAGTTATATGTGGAGGAATTAAAAAAAACAAGGGAGGAAATATGGCTGTTTTGGTTACCTTTGCTAGTAACATTCAATACATGTTTATTGAATATATGCTGTATTCCAGGAACTAGTTTCATAGAGGCAAGTAAGGCACACTTCTTACTCTGAAGGAAATTACATCCTAAGGAGAGAAGCAGACATGTGAGAGCTTAGAGTCAGGGCCAAACTTAAAGGCGTGACAGAGTGGACAAATATGCTGTGCTAAGATTCAAAGGGAAGTAAAAATAAACCAAAACCCAAACCCAAAACCTCTGGCCTGTCACGGGGTCTGAAACACCATTAGGATATTTTCCCTTTGGACTTTGGGTTTTTGGATTCCATGTGCAAATGGCTTTGGGAAGAATAACACATTGTTATCACTTGCACTTTTGCTTTTAAAATTTTTAAGTTTATTTATTTATTTCGAGAGAGCTAGAGATAATGAGCAGGGGAGGGGCACACAGTCAGTGCGGAACCCGATGCCGGCCTTGGACTCACGAACCTTGAGATCATGACCTGAGCGGAAACCAAGAGGGGGAGGCTCCCCCGACCGAGCCACCCAGGCGCCCCTCACTTGCACTTTAATGAAGATTTATTTCTATATTATTTCAGATACAAGGTAAGTTGCTACAGGCAAGAGACCTCAAAATACTGTGGCTCAAGCAACAGACCAAAGGAGGTCAGGCAGCACCGCTGCGGGTAATCGAAGGCCCAGGATCCTTCCGCCTTGTTGCTTCGCCGTCTCCTAGTATGTTGACTTTGTGTGGTGACATACGGTTGAATGAAGGGAGAGAAGGAAGAGGGCAAGAGGTTTTCTTGTCAAACCATGAGCCACAGGTTGCACATATGACGGCTGCCTGCGTATCATCGTCCACATTTCTGTCAGATCTTCCTACAAAACCGCAAAGGAGTCTGGGACGTACAGTCTTTGATGGGGAGGCTGTGTCCACAGCTAAAACTCAGGAGTGTCAGTTACGAAAAGGAAGGGTAGGAGAATGGATAGTGAGAAAAATTTGCACTCTCGGCCACAGTGTAGGACACGATTTTATCTTGATAAAGTTTCCTGACATGCCTAGGCCTTTCCAAATAGGTGGGCTATTTGGTGCATAAAGAAACAGTTACAAGGAAGGTTGACTTGTCGGGGGTGTTTTCTGATATCAAGCAATTATCCAGTCTCAGATTCTCTGACACCAGCTGGTATCCTACCATTCAATTCACTTCTGGCATTATACCAGACGTGTATAGTATAGAAGTGTATAGTGTACAGTTGTGTAATTAGATTACACAACTGTACTACATTATACACGGAGTTAGCAAAGACCCCATAGGATAAGGGCCCAGTCCCACAAGACTGTCCCCACCTCAGATGCCAATGGAAAGTCTTAGTGCTTCTGACTAACCAGTTATAAGTTCAGGGGTTCTCGTGACCCCTCTCCCGTTTGATAATTCACGAGAGCAATTCACAGAACTCAGGAAAATACTCTACTTACTATTACAGGTTTATTACAAGGAATACAACTCAGGTGCAACCAAATGGAAAAGATGCTTAGGGCAAGTGGTGTGTGTGTGTGTGTGTGTGTGTGTGTAGGGGTGATGCCTCTTGAGTAGCTTCCATTCTCTCTCCAGGCATGTCCCCTTCCTAGGACCTCCCTGTGTTGTCCAACCTGGAAGGCCCGTGCACCTGGTCGTTTAGGGATTTTTACGGAAGCTTCGTAACTAAGGCATGGACTTGGGTGCCCGGTCTACCTAGATTTTATTTCTCTCGAAGTTTTGACTTCTGGAAAGTAACGTAACCAGTTGAAACTTGAATGATAGCCATTTGCAAAGCTGAAATGGTATCTTCTTAGCTACCTCAGGGGGATAAATGGATAAAATTAAATAATCCGTATGTTGCTGCTAGAGAGGCAAGGGATAGCGCTTGCCTACCTTAGGTCCATCCTGGCTGATTACGTTCATTTGCCATTGGTGATTGAACTCAACTTCCAGTTCCTCTCCCCTTCCAGAACGTTGGGAGGGGGGTGGGACTGAGAGTTCCAACCCTGTAGTCACATGGTTGATGCCTCTGGCAACTGACCCTCAAGCTGAAGCTAATCTGGGGACTCAGCATAAACTCAGGTAGAGTGGAAAGGGGCTCATTATGAATCCAAAAGACACTTCTGTCACTCAGGAATTTCTAAGGGTTTTAGGAGCTCAGTGCCAGGAACTGGAGACAAAGACCAAATATATATATTTTTTTATTATACCACAATTTGACATCAGGAGCAAGAGTGACCCCCCCTCCCAAACCATTTCCACCTGACGATACCCTTTTCATCACAAAGCGGGTAGAATGAGTTGTTCTCTGAGCTCCGTTAGATGCCAGTGATTCTGTCGATCCTGTCATAGTATACTGTTCTGATCACACTGTACTGTAATTATCCAGTAGTTTCTAGCTTCTCTAGCTCCAACTGGTGTTGAGCTACCTGTGACAGTGTCTGACTCACCTTTGTACCCCGAGCATCTAACACAGTGCTTGGCACATTGCTATGCTGTAAACTGTTGCATGAATGTGAGCGAAGGGAAGGCAGTCTAACACTGCTGACCTCTGTGTTGAAGCCTGTTTGGAGTTAATCCGGGGACTGGGCCATGATATTGTTAACTGTATTTCTCAGCTCACGTGGATTTCCTGAGAATCTTGGCTCTGGTATTCTGCCGTTCAATCTATTGTAGTCTGGAGGGGAATTCAGAATTCATCAATTAGTTGGTTTCAGAATAAAAAGCCTGGAATTCAGGGAAAGCAGGCCGTCTAGATTCCTTCTGTCTCACAGAAGGTGTTCTTTATAAGACACCGCTCTTCTGTACAACAAGCCAAGTCTAACAAGTAACTTTTCAGGTTAGTCTTCTGGGGGTGTTACGAGGAAAAAGAAAGCTCTCAGAACATTGTGAGTTTGACATTTGCCTGAACGTTTAAAAACTATTCTCAAATCCAGTAATTTTGTTAAGAACCCTGTGTGTGTGTGTGTGTGTGTGTACGTGTCCATACACACACAATAGTCAGTGGTTACTTTATTTTTATTGTGTGATATTTATTTTATTTGTTTTTGCTTATTTAATGTATTCTAGACTTCCAAAGGAAATAACACTTTGGGGCATTAAATACTGACTCTGCTGATTGCTTCGTTTGAACAGCAGGTCAAGAATACCCGTTTTCCTGTTTTGATGGCCAACAGAATAGGAGTTATTATAGCTTTGCACGGTGAAAGAGATATGATGATCCCGGCCAGCCAACTAGTTTGGCTACTGAGGAACCAGAGAGAATCCTAGCAGCCATATGACTGTGTGTATTTCTCTTGAATTTTTGACTTCTAGAAAGTAGCAACCCTTTGAAACTTGGGTGGTGTTTGGTTGTAAAACTGAAATAGTATCTACTTGGCCATCTCAGAGGGACAATGGAGAAAATAAAGTAATACTCATGTTCCTGCTGGGAAGGCCGGGGAGAGCACTTTCGTACCCTAGGCCTGTCCTAGCTTCACTTCGTGGTATCAGCCTAGGAAGCCTCAGTTCGGACACTAGCCTTGGCCCAGTAAAAACCATTTTTTTTAGCAGGTAGAAGTCGGAAAATGGCCTAGTGGGTGCTCTGCCTCTGGAATTGATTTGGGCCCCTGGGAAACGGTAAGTATCAGGCTTTAGCTTTTGTTTCTTACCCCACCATCTGCTGTGGGCTGTTTAATTGGACTTTGGCTCCCATCTGGAAGCTTAATGCTCTGTGTCTCTGCTGAAATTCGAGCCCAGGCCTAAATCTTTTTGCCTGGTTTCTGTTGGCCCCCTTCCAGAACTGACTGGCCTGCATCACATGTTGGTTTATACTCTCTCTTGATTTTGGGCTAACTTCCAGCTAGGGAGGGACTGCTCCAGTTAGACTTATCCAGCCTCCTTTCTCTGCACCGATGAGGTTTACTCCCCAGTTCTCTTGTTTAGCAGTTGCAACAGGCCTTGTATCTGGGGTAGAGGAATGAGTGTGAAGAGACAAGCACACAATCATCATTGGCAACTTCTATTGATGTCCCTAGAGAGCCATCAAATAGGACTTTCAGTATATTAAAATAAATTGTCTTTGTAATGTCTTTCTCTTCCCACCAAGAAGCAAAGTTTAGCCTAGGCTTTCACTGATTAAGCTATAAAATCAGAGTAGAAGTTCCTGTCTAATGAAATGTAACAGCTGAGGCATGGTGCATGATTGTTTCCAACCGTAGTTTATTTTATTTATTTATTTTTTAAATGTCCAACCGGGGCACCTGGGTGGCTCAATCGGTTGAGCGTCCGACTCTGGGGTTCAGCCCAGGTCATAATCTTGCGGCTCCGTGGGTTCGAGCCCCCCAGCTCTATGCTGACAATGCAAAACCTGTTTGGCATTCTCTCTCTGCCTCTCTCTCTCTGCCCTCCCCAACTGGTGCTGTCTCTGTGTCTTTCAGAGTAAATAAACCTAAAAAAAAATTTTTCCAACTGTCTTTTGTTAACTATATTTAGCTTATGGTTTGCATGTCTATAAATAAATACACTGTATCATTCCAAGGTATGATTATACTTGTATTTCTTGGAATCGTACCTCTCCATTAAAACTATATAGTATAATGAAATGTCTGCAAGGACCAGAAGATTTGGGGAAAACAGGAAGCTTGAGGAAAACTTCATGGAGAGTTTTTTGAATAGAAGATGATAACTAAGTTAATTGGAATTGCAATCACAGGAACAGGAAAGAAGATTTTGAATCATGGTGTTTTTCCTACCATCGTGTCAGCAAATTCTGATTATAAGATTCCTCATGTAGGCCTAATAAATAATTTCTAAAAATATGATTGTGAAAGAGGCAAACTAGCTGTATTCTGAAACAAGGCTCAATTTCTTCCCACCTTCCAATTTCAGTTTAGGGTGAAGCATTAACTATGCAGTGAAGAATAATAATAAAAAAAAAAATCTTCGAGTAAAACATAAAGTTAGTAATGGAAGGAAGGCTGTATCCATGGTCTTAATTCAGACCCCTTGACTTTTATTTGTTTGTTCGCATATTTAGGGTAAAATATATCTTTGGTAACAGAGAGACTGTATCAGGTCTGAACCTGTGTTCCAAACCAAAGAAGACACTTTTTTTTTTTTTTTTAACCAGTGTAATATCAGGTGATATATGGACTGGATTCAGTCTCAATTTACTTGTATTTTGGAATAAATGCCTGACATCCTGTCATATGGTTTAGAAAAGCATCAAAACTGTTCCAGCTTCTTATGGCTTTGCATGGTTCCCGGACATGGAAATTACTCCGCGGAGACTTGAAGGTTGAGGGGCAATTTGGTGGCGATCTGAGTTTTTTTACTTAATTTTATCTGGGCTGAAAGAAAATCCTGTTTGGTTATGTAAGGAAATGTTTGATAAGCTTTCAATGGGAAACACCCATATACATGAGGATGACTGAATTTTAATGCCAACCCCAAGGATGTCAGACCTCATTTGCTCTAACTGCTAATTTTACATTTAAGGCAGTTTTTGCTTGCATTTGAAGGTTAGACTAGATGACCTCTGAGGTTCCATTTAATAAATTGTTTGAAACTGAGACCTAAGGAATTTAAGGAAATTGCCCAGGGTCACCTAGCTGATTGTGGGAGGGAGAGAGCCTAGAGTAGGAAACAGGTTTCCAGACTCTTTGTCCGTTTATGACTCTTTTCATGCTTGAGGTATTTGAAACTCAAAACGGTGAAGTACTTTGGATAGTATACGCTGAGGAAACAGCATAGACCTGGCAGTCACATAATTACCTTTGGATTATCTTTTAATTCCCAATGTGGTGAGTCACATAGTAAAATAACATTGGCATCCTGAAATGCCATAGCAGGAACTAATTAAAAAGGGGAAAAAAAATCACTCTGATGAATTTCGTGATTTCCTCTGAATCTTTTGACACATGTAACCTTGAATGCTGATCTGCTTTGAATGCAAATTTTCTCATGACAGTACATTTGGTAGATAAACCAGAGCTCCTCCTACATAAAGACTTCAGTTCTAAGGTCATTTAAAATCCATGAAGCTAAGAAGCTATTCATTGAGACAGATTTCAGTGGTATTTCAGAAGAATGTGATTATAACTGGACACATTATTCATTCACAGTAAGTCTGGAACTTAAGTTTGGGAGAGGGTGTGTGGGGATGAGAGGTAACTTACTTTAACTAATTAGTTCTTTTTAAATAAATAAATAGTTTTTAAATAAAAAAACTGGGCTCATAAATCTTTTCACGGCAAACATAATTTGACTTGATATATATTGATTTGAGGAAGTGCTGCATTTTTTCGCATGAAGCAAATAGGTGCTGCATAATCAGTATGAATAACATTTTTGCTTTTAGTTAATTTGTAGTTATTTTCTTATTGGCCTTTATCTCCTACAAAAATCATATTGCCTGTAAGCAAACCTGGTCCTTTGGAAATGGTAAGGATAATTGCATTGTAGAGTTAAGAGGTTTTCTGAAATTATTATTTATGTGGGTTTTTTTTTCCCTATAGATGAGAATTCACTACTTTGCAGCAACTTTTCTCTCTTGAGCTCAGAAATAACCACAGAGCTCCTCTAAAAGGAACGACTTAGTATATTTTTATATGATGTTTTGATTTAATTTATGGAACATGTGTATCCTCTGTATGTGATGTTTTCATTTATTTGGATATTATGGTTACATACATACAGTTATGAAAATATAAATTCCAATTTTCACTGCTTTTGGTCTGAAATGAACTAACATCCTATACATTTGATGCTTGTTTTCTTCTGAAAAAATAGTTAACAAGTAAATCTGACCATCACTTTTGCACACTGCACTCTCTTTGGATAGCTCCAGATTCGTGTTCTTTGTTTAATATGTAAGAGGGTATATCAAACCAGGACATGAATACAGGAAATTTACCAGTTGTTTTTGATACAGATTTTATTAAAATATGAAATGTTTTAGAGAGTTTAAGACTTAAGCAAGCTGCATAGAATTATTATTGTTATTATTATTATTATTATTATGAACAGAGAATAATAAACTAAGGACTAAGAGCTTTTCATCTTAGTTTCTTTATCTGTGAAATGAGCCATGTGCCCTGACTATGGCTAATGTAATGAAAGGGAATAGAAATGTTAAAAATGATCATTTAAACAATAGGGTTCAACAAAAGGAGCGGGGGGTGGGGTGGGTTTGCTTGTTCCTTTTTCATGTGTTTTTCAGGGTGTCTTCAAGGAATTGCTGGGAGGTGGCTCCTGGATGTGGAAGAAGGGGAAGGCAACTAGTAACAATTGAGTCATTATGCCCACTATGCTGCAGACATTTACATGTACTATCTCATTTAATCATTTCCTAAACCTTATGGTGGCAAGTATCATTGCCTTCATTTGATAAGATAAGAAAATTGGGGCATAGAGAGCTCTGAAGTGTCTTGCCCAGATCTGTGTGGCTGCAGTCCCTGCCGTTCCCATTATCCCATGCTGTTTCTAGCGTCACTGCTGAAGCAACGCCGAGAAGATACGCTCTTTGGGATTATGTCTTCCATTCTCGCCGTGTAATCAAGCCTTATGCTGGTGAGATGGATAGTGTACAGGGCTGTAGAATAGGTCAGCAAGTGCCTATGGGGTGTGATTTAGGAGACTGTCAACAGGTGCCAGCTCACAAATATTTTCCTCGTTGGCCTGTCTCCGTCCCTTCGCCGGAGATTTTACCGCCAAAGTCATTACTTTGGATGTGGAAGCGTTTTGTTTACTTGTTTTGTTTTTCTTTGCCAGTGGGGACGCTGGGGAGACTTTCAAATGCACATATCCCTAGGCAGGTTCACAGATTGAATCTTTTATCACTTAATACCTCAGCAGGCAGCATGGAGTAGGAGAAAGAACTCAGATTTTGGAGCCAGGAAGACCTGCAACTGAATTCCGTTTCTGGCACATCCTCGCTGTTTAACTGGCACGTGATATTGCATCTTTCAGAGCCTCCCTTTCTTCTTGAGGAAAACAGAGATAATAATGCGTATGCATAGGCCCTTATTCCGGTAACCGTAACATAGGGAACATCGGGTATGGGCTGCCGTAATAGAGTGGGAAGAGCACTGGAAAGGAAGTCAGGAGCCTTGGTGTTCTGCCATATCCGTTTCGTTTATTCAGGTAGATATTTACTGAGCATCTACTATGTGCCATGCACTGTGCTAGGCACTGAGGATACAGCATAAACCGTTTGAAGTCCCTGCCTCCTTAGAGCTTAAGTTCTAGTTCGTTGCTCACCCAACTATACCCGCATCCCGGTCACGTAGCGCAAAATCCATGTGAGCCCTGACCTCTCACTGAGTTTACGGTCTAACCGAGTAGAAGTGAATCCACTTATCCCACAAATTAGTCCAAGATTAAAACCATTATAAGTCTTTAAAGGAAATGCAGTGCCTGTAAAGCCCGTCACAGGGGCTTCATTTCAACGCCTCTGAGCAAGTGACATCTGAGCTGAAACGCGAAGAAGGAAGAGGTACTAAGCAGGTCATCCTTCTGCGTGGTTTTACTGAGAGCCTTCGGGATTTCCCTCAGTTCTCTTACACCCTCTTTGGTGGCTATTGCAAACTTTATCCTCTGTCATTGAGCCTCCTACTCAGCTACAACATATTTATCCTCAGCAGGTAGGCTTGGCTCCCATTTCACGCAGAAAATAAACGCCATCAAGTGTGCCTGAACCTCTGATGCACCCACCCCACTGCCTTTTATAAACACAATCGATTTTTGTCTTCATCCCTGCTTTTGTCCTGTCTCAGAGCCCTCCGTCGGTCCAAATTCCGTCTTTCCACTTTTGTTTTATTTCTTTACTTTTTAATGCTTATTTATTTTTGACAGAGAGAGAGAGAGAGAGAGAGAGCATGAACGGGGGAGGGTCAGAGAGAGAGAGAGAGGGAGCCACAGAAGCCGAAACAGGCTCCAGGCTCCGAGCTGTCACCACACAGCCCGACGCGGGGCTCGAACTCCCGGACCGCGAGATCGTGACCTGAGCCGAAGTCGAACGCTCAACCGACTTCGGGCCCCTCCGCTTTTGTTTTAGATTACATGCTGGCCTCTTGCTTTATTCGGGGATTTCTTTATATAAGTATTCCGTTTCTCTTCTGTCTTTTAGTCTCTTCCTCTGTATGGGTTCTTTATTCAGTGAAGAAAGCAAGCTATCTTTTCTTAACCCTTCCCTGTATAACCAAGACCTATAGAACCTATACAACTAGGCTCCAATAAAAAGCGATTTATACATAGGACTGCCTTTACCAAAGTCACTAACTGCTTCTTATGTCCAAGTACAAGAGGCACATTGCCATTCTTGTCTTACTAACCGCCCCCCCCCCCATCCCTTTTGGCTTCGGAGCACTTGGCTTTTGAATACTTTTTTCCTTGAGATCTCCTACTCCACTAGTCTTCCTCGATGCCACTTGCTGTCAGTCCCCTTTATTACCACCAGTATTAACTCCAGACTCTTTTAACATGGCTCAGAAAACATGCCTGTGTACCTCTTACCCTGCAGCCCAAACAAACCTCTCGTACAGGTCTGGATTCGTTACGATTTCTCACTTCCCTCCTTTGGCTTAATCAATTTCCGTTGAGGAGGAGTCCCTCCTTCATATTCCCTGCGCCGGCAAACACCTACTCCTTATCTATGAGATAGTTGAGGTACTACTTGCTGTAAGGACTCTTACTGGACCGCTACGGAGCAGATTAGGCACCTGTCCTCGGTGCTTCTAGGTGCTTGCCTCTCAGAACGTACCACGCCTTATTATAATCGAAGTTACTGCGAAATTCGTCTGCAATTTCAGTATGGAAGGAATTTCACATTTCTTTTTTTTTTCAATATATGAAATTTATTGTCAATTTGGTTTCCATACAACACCCAGTGCTCATCCCAACAGGTGCCCTCCTCAATACCCATCACCCACCCTCCCCTCCCTCCCACCCCCCATCAACCCTCAGTTTGTTCTCAGTTTAAGAGTCTCTTATGCTTTGGCTCTCTTCCACTCTAACCTCTTTTTTTTTTTTTTTTCCTTCCCGTCCTCCATGGGTTTCTGTTAAGTTTCTCAGGATCCACATAAGAGTGAAACCATATGGTATCTGTCTTTCTCTGTATGGCTTATTTCACTTAGCCTAACATTCTCCAGTTCCATCCACATTGCTACAAAGGGCCATATTTCATTCTTTCTCATTGCCACGTAGTACTCCATTGTGTATATAAACCACAATGTCTTGATCCATTCATCAGTTGATGGACATTTAGGTTCTTTCCATCATTTGGCTATTGTTGAGAGTGCTGCTATAAACATTGGGGTACACGTGCCCCTATGCATCAGCACTCCTGTATCCCTTGAGTAAATTCCTAGCAGTGCTATTGCTGGGTCATAGGGTAGGTCTATTTTTAATTTTCTGAGGAACCTCCACACTGTCTTCCAGAGCGGCTGCACCAGTTTGCATTCCCAGCAACAGTGCAAGAGGGTTCCCGTTTCTCCACATCCTCGCCAGCATCTAAAGTCTCCTGATTTGTTCATTTTAGCCACTCTGACCGGCATAAGGTGGTTATTGTTGAGAGTGCTGCTATTTCAAAGTGTTCTTTAGGCTGCCTTGTATTCAGCATTCTGCCGGGAAAGTAAGATATGCAATTTCAGTTAACATTTGAGCATCCTACTGGGTGACACAAATATTCTGAGGTCTTAGGTCACACCGAAGAGTAGGGAGGCCCTTTTGGTCGTTGATCTTTACTTCTCTGTCAACTCTCTGATATACCATTTTGTCTCCACCGGGGACGGCCCTTTTACGTTTGCTGCTGCTACTGCTTCTAGACAAAGCTTGGGAGACTGGGTCATTGCTGAGATTAGGTCCCCTGGGTCTAGGGCCCAGCCCACTCATTAAAATATCTCTGAACTTTTGCCCCTTCCTAGGCTGCTACCATCCAATGTTGAGCTGTTCCCCCTGCTACTTCTAACCCCTGCCACACGCCTGACTTACTTTTGTCTAAACTATATGTCCCTTTCCCTCCTGAGTGCCCTAAAAGGAAGTTCATCTGTCTTCTTGAGACCTGCATCCGTGCTCCTAAGCATAACCTCTCCCTTGAGCTTGGGTTTTGGCAATACAAAAGCTAGGAAGGTAAGTCTGTGCACAACTTCTGTTTTTAGTCTTGGCAATAGGGGGGGAGGGATCCCCTTAAGCAAGGGAAAGAAGAGGAAAAAAACCTGGTTATCTCCTTGAAATGGGAGGGAGAAGCAAAAAAAAAAAAAAACTTTGAGCAAAACACAGTTACACTTGTCTGTTTCGTTTTCTTTTGCTTTTCTGTCTTTCCTTTTTTTTTTTTAAATTTTTTTTTTTTTTTTCAATGTTTTTATTTTTGGGACAGAGAGAGACAGAGCATGAACGGGGGAGGGGCAGAGAGAGAGGGAGACACAGAATCGGAAACAGGCTCCAGGCTCCGAGCCATCAGCCCAGAGCCCGACGCGGGGCTCGAACTCACGGACCGCGAGATCGTGACCTGGCTGAAGTCGGACGCTTAACCGACTGCGCCACCCAGGCGCCCCATCTTTCCTTTTTTTAAAAAATATTTTTAAATATTTATTTATTTTTGAGAGAGAAAGACAGAGCACGAGCAGGGAGAGGCAGAGAGAGAGGGAGACACAGGATTTGAAGCAGGCCCCAGGCTCAGAGCTGTCAGCACAGAGCCTGATGCAGGGCTCGAACTCACAGACCACGAGGTTGTGACCTGAGCTGAAGTCAGACACTCAACCGACTGAGCCACCCAGGCACCCCTATTTTTATTTTTTAATTCTTTTGATGTTTACTTATTTATATTGGAGACAGAGAGAGTGCAAGAGAGCAAGAGAGCATGCACAAGCAGGGGAAGAGCAGAGAGACAGGGAGACACAGAATCCCAAGCAGGCTCCAGGCTCTGAGCTGTCAGCACAGAGCCGGACGCGGGGCTCGAACTCATGAACCGTGAGATCCTGACCTGAGACCAAGTCAGACGCTTAGGCGGCTGAGCCACCCAGGCGTCCTTCTTCTCGTCTGTTTATGAGTCTCTTCCCGTCATTAAATTGCAAGTGCCTTTGCAGAATTTCATTTCCTAATATTTCAGGAAAGAGTATAGATGTAACTCACAGTCTAGTCTAGGAGAAGGAGTACTCAGAAAGCATACGGAGGGAAGTGCTGCTATCTGAGCTAAATCTCAGTGACGAAGAGGAATCCGTGAGTAGGCTGCATAAAACAGTATTGGTATCAGGGGACCTGCATGGACGAAAGTTTAGAGAGATAAGACAAGACCCTACTTTTTAAGATCTACATGCAGGAAATGACACTTAAAGGCTGGTAAGGTCCACATAATGGAAAGTGTTGATTGCCATGCTAAAGAATTGGTACTTTATTTTATGACAGGCAGTACAACATAGAGGTTGGGGCACAAATTCTGGAATGACTCTTGCCTGGCTTTGGATCTGGCTCCATCACTTATCAGCTACGAGATCCTGTGATAATCATTTACCTTCTCTAGACCTCGGTTGCCTTATTGTTTATTGGTAAAATGGGATGACATCAGGACCTATTTCATATTGCTGTGGTGAGGACTACGTGAATTAATACAGTGAAAAGCTTTCAAAAGCACCGGCACACTGTGAGTCCGTTGAATTGTGAGCTATTATTACAAATTATTCTCTAGGACAACGGGAAGCTAGTGAAGGAGTTTAAATGGACATATTTGTGTTCTGAAAAGGTCACACTGACTACTGCATGGAAAATGACACGAATCTGTCTTGTTAGAAGATGGAAATACATCAGGAGATGTTAAGGGCTAGGATGAGTTGTGGGAATGAAGATGGAGTGATAATGGATGGATCCCCAAGGTATTTAGGGAATGGAATCTTTAAGATATTGTGTGTGTGCGTGTATGAAATGGTGGTTGACGATAAATGAGAAAAAGGAATCTGGAATGACTCTTATGTTTCCATTTAGGACACTGCTCGGAAAGTCATGCTACCATTTGGTACTAGAAATAGAGGAAAGGAAAGAGATGATAAGTTACATTAATGCTTTGAGTATTCCTAGTCCCCGTGTGTATTCATGTTCTTTGAAACAGAGAAAAGTGAATTACGTTGTCCATCAGTGTTTTGAAATCATCTGTGGAAGGATTCTCTGGATATTTTAAGATAATCTGCATAAGTGGGATTCATCACTGTTCCAGGGAAGATATACTTTCTTCTGCTGTTCTTTGATAAGTGCTAGTTTGTTACGTACATAGCTCAAAAACATTATTTCTTTATTTTATTTTATTAAAAAAAATTTTTTTTTCAACATTTATTTATTTTTGGGACAGAGAGAGACAGAGCATGAACGGGGGAGGGGCAGAGAGAGAGGGAGACACAGAATCGGAAACAGGCTCCAGGCTCCGAGCCATCAGCCCAGAGCCTGACGCGGGGCTCGAACTCACGGACCGCGAGATCGTGACCTGGCTGAAGTCGGACGCTCAACCGACTGCGCCACCCAGGCGCCCCTTTATTTTTTTTTTTTTTAGAGAGAAGCGCGCATGTGCAAGTTGGGGAGGGGCAGAGGGTGGTAGAGAATGTTAAGTAGGCTTCACGCTCGGGGTGGAGCCCGACATGGGGCCCGAACTCACAACCGTGAGATCATGACCTGAGCCGAAATCAAGAGTTGGACACTTAACCAACTGCCCCTCAAGAATATTATTGAGAAGAATCCTTTGGTGACCAAAGATGCTAAAGTATCAAGGTCCCATGATAGAGCACTGGTAAGTGTATTTTGGATCAGGAGTCTGTCAGCTTTCCCAAACAAAAGTCTTAAAGCCATAGCGGTTCATTCATTCACTGATTCACCAAACACTTGTTGCCTGCTCTGTGATAGGCCTTGTGTTAATATAAAAGCAGAAGCAGTCCCTCCTGTCACGGGCCTCACAGTTGACCATGAGTGATAGAGAGATGAATATTCCAGGCAGATATGGTGAGAGTGGTGAGAAGTAGTCAGATGCCACAGTATTTAGGACCCTGAGGACCAAGTAAACAATTTTTATCTTTATCCCAAGATAACAAGGAAGCCCTGAAGAATCTTTAGCAGGACAATTGCATAGTCAGATTTGCACTTAGAAAACAGAAGAAAGGCAGTGTGGAAATAGAGCAGGGCCAGAGTAAATTCGAGGAGATGTATTAAGAAGCCATCGTAGGGGCTCCTGGCTGGCTTAGTCTGTAAAAGCGTGAGACTCTTGATCTTGGGGTCATGAGTTCAAGCCCCATGTTGGGCCTAGAAATTACTTTAAGAAATGCTTGTTAGTGTCCATAGGTGATAGTTAAAAGTTGAATATAGATTTTTTTTTTAAAGAAGCTATTGTAACAGTCCAGGCAAATTATGGTGGTGATTTGGACTAGCCTGGGAGGGATATGGATGGGTATGAGGAGTTTCAAGGGAGGTTTGAAAAATGGATTGAATCCGATTGCAGACTGGACATAGGAGATACAGTATCAGGTGTTTAGGGTGACAGTTTCTTTGGTTTCTGGCTTGTACTGTTGAATGGACATCACTGCCAACTAGCTAGTTCGGATGAGAGATAAATGTCTGAAAGCCATTGTCGTATTGATGGTAATGGAAGATGTGGAAATAGATAGTAGATAAAATCACCCAGAGAGAACACATTGTCCGAAGAAATGAGGGCCTCAAAGAACTCTGACGTGAAATATTAGGACACTAGAACGCTCTGGTCAGAAAAGCCAAGGGAGTAGTGTTTCAGGGATGGTGATAAACAGGTGAATGCCACCAAGAGAGAAAGAAGATTGGAATAAAAAGTATTGATTGGATTCAGTAACCAGGAAGTCATTAGTTATTCTAGCGGGACCTGTTTTAAGAGAGTCATGGATTGGTGGCGGGACGAAGGAAGAAACTAGAAGGAAACGGAATGATAAAGAGTGAGTGGGGGTGTGGAGAAAGTACCAAGTATAGACAACTCTTTCTAGAAATTTGGCTGTGAGGAAGGATTGGAGCAGTAGTAGCTGGAGGCAAATATGTGGGCAAGGTAGTTTATGTTTTTTAAGCTTAGGGAGTAAAGAGCATGTTTGAATGCGAATGGGATGTATCTGACTGAGAGGTCTATCTGCACCTACGTTGAAGATATTAAAGAGAGAAGGAAAGCATTGAATTGTAAGGTTCTGATAACGTGGGCAGGGTATGTGTTTTAGCTTAGATGGGTAGGACCTATACTTCGTTTATTATAGCAGGAGGGAAGGAAGAAAGGATGCGGGAAATGTGTGGAATCATGAAGATGACCGAGTTTGCGTCTGACAGCTTAATTTTGTTTTTAAAGAGACCAGGTCATATGCTGAGGTTGTCGTCAGTACTGGAATAAAGTTGAACAGAGACCCGTAATGGTGTTTTTGAGCGGTACTGTGGATTTATTTAAAATGGAATGTTAGGAATTTATCATGAAACTAATCTACTGTGGGACTTCTTCCATCAGCACCCACCTGCGCAGTGACAGGCACAGAGGAAACCTGAGAGTTGAATTCATTCAGATTTGGGATTTTGTTAGGAAGTTACGATAAAAAAGCAGAGAGGCAAGTTCAGTTTTGGGTGTGGAAGCTAATCTAGATCGCATAAAGAAAGGGAGAAAAGGGGGTGCCTGGGTGGCTCGGTCCGTTGAGTGCTCAGGTCATGATCTCACGGTCCATGAGTTCGAGCCCCGTGTCGGGCTCTGTGCTGACAGCTCAGAGCCCGGAGCCTGCTTCGGATTCTGTGTCTCCCTCTCTCTCTCTGCCCCTCCCCCGCTCGCACTCTGTCTGTCTGTCTCTCTCTCTCTCTCAAAGATAGAGAAATAAACATTAAAAAAATTAAAAAAAAAAAGAAAGGAGAAGAGGCAAAATCTGACGGATGAATTTGGAAAAAAGCAGTCAAGTCTTCGCAAAGCAGAAAAATGATCAGAGTGGCAGTACTTAAAAACATAAGCTCAAAAGAAATGGAATTATGGGAAAATCATTGTATTTCTCTGGCCTCTATTTTCTCATTTATATACAAGCCATGGTAGAAGCCAAGTGTGTGTGTGTGTGTGTGTGTGTGTGTGTATGCGTGTGTGTAAATTTGTACACATATCTCATTGCCTTTTGGTAGTAAGTATCGATAGAATCAGGTCGGCCTCGTTGCTCCCAAAGAGCATCCCACCCACTTCTAAGGAATGAAGTGGAATTGGGGGGGTCGGAGGTATTAGTCATTCTAACTTTCCCTTGGATGCTCAGGCAAAGGAAGACAAAGCCATGTTTTAAAAGGCGCGATTCTATTACAGGTACTTTTTCTTTTCCCTAGGCACGTTTGGCTTTGCTCACCCAGCAGCGATTAATCTCGGATTGTGGAATCAGCCTTGTGCTTCGTCTAGCACTTTTGCAGGAAGAACAGCGCACGCTGTTGATAGAGCTGGTACTGATTTATCGAGAGGCCGCTTGAACTCCAGGGCATCTTGATAACAACCAAAGCATGTGGGATGAACTGTCAATATCTGGAAAAGGGGAAGTTACATGTGATTAAAACTATGTGAGTGCTTCAGCAGAATCTCCAGAGGGCCTTGGAGAGTCCTCGACGACTTAGATCCTCTTGTGGATGACTGTGTGTGTGTGTGTGTGTGTGTGTGTGTTTGGTGAAAAGTTTCTGCTGTGGCGTTTTGTGGCTGTAATATTTGCAAGTGGGGTGGTTCAGCATGTTCTCCCCTCCCCTGCCCAAAGTATCTGTTTGGAGGCTTCAGTCAAAGGAAGTGCGGCATAAGCTTAATTGTGGCCCTTTACAGGAACGAGCTTCTGACTCAGGCTACGTAGAAAATGAGGGGTTGGACTGTAATAATGCAAAGTTCTTTTATTTCTTGGAAATTTGTGCTTGAAGGGTTATGAACTTTTAAAGTATTTTAATACACAATGCTAAATACTTCTCTAGTTAGGTTATGGGTTTTGCTTAAATAAGAAAGTGGTTTATTTTGCTCTCACATGACTGTCTTGAGGTAGCTAATCCAAGGCTGCAGAAAGAATATGCAGCTTTATTGCATGAGGTCAAGAGCCCTGGGCTACTCTGAACTTGTTGTTCTGCCACACCTAGGGTGTTTCCCTCATCTACTTGTTCAAAGGTGGCTCACTGCCAAGACCATATTCTAAGCAGCAGAATGGGGAAAGGAGAAAAGGGCCATTCTCGGGGGTCGCCGGGGTGGCTCAGTCGGTTGAGCGTCCGACTTCGGCTCGGGTCATGATCTCACTGTTTGTGAGTTCGAGCCCCGTATGGGGCTCTGTGCTGTCAGCTCAGAGCCTGGAGCCTGCTTCGGATTCTGTGTCTCCCTCTCTCTGTCCCTCCCTCACTCACGCTCTGTCTCTCAAAAAATGAATAAACGTTAAAAAAAAAGTAATGAAAAGGTCCATTCTTTTTATTTTATTTTATTTTTTTATTTGTTTGCTATTTATTTGTTTGTTTGTTTGAGACAGAGAATGAGAGAGAGAGAGAGAGAGAGAGAGAGAGAAGGGGCAAAGGGAAAGAGAGAGAATCTTAAGCAGGCTCCACACTCCACGCAGAGCCCGACACAGGGCTTCATCTCCCATCTATGACCTCAGATCATGACCTAAGCCAAAATCAAGACACTTAGCTAAAACACTTAGCAGACTGAACCACCCAGGCGCTCCAAGGACCATCCTTTCTAAAGGCATGACCCAGAGATTGGAGATAACACTTCCGTTTATATCTTTTGGGTCAGAACTTAAGCACGTCATGTAGCTGAAAAGATGTTCAGAAATGTTGGTCTTCATTTTGTGTAGACACAAACTGCGTGAAAAATTCTCTGTGCTCTGCCTGTTCATCCCTCTCCCTCACTCCAACCCCTGGCAACCTTTGGTCATTTTATTATCTTCATGCTTTTGCCTTTTCCAGAATGTCATATAGCTGGAAGCATATAGTATGTAGCCTTTTCAGATTGGCTTCTTTCACTAGGTAATAGGTGTTTAAAGCTCCTCCATGTCTTTTAAAAAAATTTTTTTAATGTTTATTCATTTTTGAGAGAGAGAGAGAGAGAGAGAGAGTGAGTGGGGAAGGGGCAGAAAGAGGAGGCAGGCTCCAGGTTCCTATCTGTCAGCACAGAGCACGATGCGGGACTCGAACCCACGAACCATGAGATCATGACCCGAACTGAACTCAAGAGTTGGATACTTAACCAACTGAGCCACCCAAGAGCCCCCCCCCATGTCTTTTCATGGCTTGATAACTCATTTCTTTTTAGCACTGAATAATATTCCATTGTCTGTCTGGATGTACTATAATTTATGGATCTATTCACTTCCTGAAAGACATCTTGAGTTGCTTCCAAGTGTTGGCAATCGTGAATGAAACTGCTAAACACATCCACGCTCAGATTTTTGTGTAGACGTAGCTTTTGACTTCTTTGGGTAAATACCAACAAGCACGATTGCTAGGTGGTATCGTAAGAATATATTTAGCTTATGGGGCGCCTGGGTGGCGCAGTCGGTTAAGCGTCCGACTTCAGCCAGGTCACGATCTCGCGGTCTGTGAGTTCGAGCCCCGTGTCAGGCTCTGGGCTGATGGCTCAGAGCCTGGAGCCTGTTTCCGATTCTGTGTCTCCCTCTCTCTCTGCCCCTCCCCCGTTCATGCTCTGTCTCTCTCTGTCCCAAAAATAAATAAACGTTGAAAAAAAAAATTAAAAAAAAAAAAAAAGAATATATTTAGCTTTGAAGAATTCACCACACTGTCTTCCAAAGTGGCTGTACTGTTTCGCATTCCCACCAGCGATGAATGATCGTTCCTGTCGCTTCACATCCCCTTTATCATTTGTTGTTGTTGGTGTTCCAGATTTTGGCCACTCTACTCGGAGTGTAGTGAGTAACTGTGTTTCTGACTGCTCCTTGAGTAGGCTCGAGCGTAGGGAACAGTGCGTTTTGCTTGTTTTCGTATCTGTAGCCTTGAGTGCAAAATGGATGCTCAGGAAATGTCTGGGAAGTGAAGATCTGGATGGATGCCTATGACCGTGTCCGCATCCATACAGCCATCAGACAGATTAGAAAAATAGAGACTCGGAGATTCCGTTTTGATGAGAAGACTCTAAAGTCACTTAGGAAACGTGGTCTAACCCAGGTTCAAAAGCAGCTATCGAAAACAGTGAGAGGGGCGCCTGAGTGGGTCCGTCAGGTAAGCGCCTGACTCTTGATTTCGGCTCAAGTCATGATCTCGTGATTTGTGAGTTTGAGCCCTGTGTCCGGCTCGGCACTGACAGCGTGGAGCCTGCTTGAGATTCTCTCTCTCTGCCCCTCCTCCACTCACGCTCTCTCTGTCTCAAAATGAAAAGCAAAGCAAAACAAAACAAAAAAAAACAGTGAGAAAGTGGGTAGGTAGGTAGATCTATCACTTAGGATTATGAAGTGGATTTAGTTAGAGCTTTTAAGCAGATGATTATAAAGAACCAGTTGTCTTAAAATAGGAAATTCATTTTTAGGAAGGGTAATAAGTCCACTGGAAAGCAATCTCTGCCTGCATACAAGTACAAAAATAACTCTTTTTTTGTCATATGCAGTTGAAAAATTTTTTTAACGTTTTTTCATTTTTGAGAGAGAGAGAGAGAGAGGGAGAGAGACATGGAGCATGAGTGGGAGAGGGGCAGAGAGAGAGGGAAAAAACAGAATCGGAAGCGGGCTCGAGGCTCTGAGCTGTCAGCACAGAGTCTGACCCGGGGCTCAAACTCACAGACCAAGAGATCATGACCTGAGCCAAAGTCGGACACTTAACCGACTGAGCCACCCAGGCGCCCCTGTCATAAGCACTTTTAAAAAGTAAGCTTACAAGGTTCCAAAACCGGTTTAATCTTCAAGTGACCATGGGAAGTATTATTCTGAAGCTGAAGAGCTAATGAAAGTGTATGGAGAAGAGAGAATGTTCCGGTGTTTTAAAAATGAAAGGCAGGAAAAATAAAAGAAGATAAAAACAGAGAGGGAGGCAAACCATAAGAGACTCTTAACTATAGAGAACAAACTGAGGGTTGACGGAGGGGAGGGGGGTGGGGGATGGGCGAGATGGGGGATGGGCATTAAGGAGGACACTTGTTGGGATGAGCACTGGGTGTCCTAGGTAAGTGACGAATCAGTACAGTCTCCTGAAACCCAATAGTACATCATATGTTAACTACCTTGAATTTAAGTAAAAATCTGGAAAAAAAAAAATGGAGCACCTGTGTCCCTTTATAGCAAACTCCTCAGCAGAGTTTGCTATATCTATATCTATATAGATATATATAGATCTATATATCTATATATATCTATATCTATATATATATATATCTATATATATATCTATACTCATGGTTTCCATTTGCCCATCTATCCTTTTGTGAACCCACTTTAATCTGAGAGTTGCTCCAGATACTCCACTTTTTCCCTTATCAGGGTCCCCAGTTATTTCCCATTTTCCCAATCGATTAGACCATTCTCAGGCCTCATCTTATTTGTCCTGTCAGCAGCTTTTGACATTGTCTATCACTCTATCCTTGAACCATTTTCTTTACATGGTTTCTGGGGCACCAAAAACTCTAGAGGTTTTCCGCTTACCTCCCTGGCCTCGCCTTAGTCTCCCTTGTTGGTATATCCTCATTGTTTGACCTCTGTATATTAGAGTGTCCCAGATCTCAGGCCTTGGTTCTCTTTTCTTTATTTCATCCACTTTATAGTATACCCTAGAGGACTTCAATTGTTCACGTGGCTTTAATACTATCTATATACTGGTGACTGTCAAATATATATCTGTAGCTCTGGTCCTTCCCTGAATTTCCAGAGTCAGATGTCCAACCGCCTATTCATCTTCTCCCCTTGGGTGTTGAGTTAGGCAGCTTAAACTGAACCATCCAAAGCTGAACTCTTGTCCGTCATCCCCAGGCCCCATCAACAATGATCCCGTTGCCCATGACAAAAATAGAGGCATCGTCCGCTGATACTCTACACTCAGTCCATCGGTAGATCCCATCAGGGTCTCCACTGCCTTCAGCTTGATCCATGTCACCATCAGCTCTAACCTGCATTATTGCTCCTACCTCTTCCTTCCGTACAGAGCAGCCTGTGAAAATGTAAGTTACATCATGTGACCATACTCACGACCGTGCAACTGCCTCCCCCTCTACTGAAATAAATGGGAAATTCGGTACCATGGTCTGCCTATCTTTATGAGATCATTTAACCTTTTCTCTTTTCTGTCCTACTGGGCTTGCTATTTCTAGAACTGCGAAGCTGATTCCCACCTCAGGGCTTTCGATTGTGCTATTCCTTCTGCCTGGAAGATTCTTCTCCTGTGTCTTTACCTGATTCATTTCCTCACTTCATGGAAGTCCTTCATGCCACTTTTTCAGGGAGGCATTCCTCATTACTCTCTTTCAAATTATCCTGCTTTATTTTTCTTGATAGAAATTGTAACGATCTGCTATGTTTATCGTCTGTCTCCCACACCAGAAAGTTAGTTCCAAAAGGGCAGGTGTTTTTGTCTCATTCCCTGTTGTATCCCTCGTGCCTGGGAGATTGCCTGGCATGTGGTAGGCTTCCAAAACGAATTGGTAAATAATGAACACACAATAGAAATATTTATATGTTTTCGTTAACATTCTTCTCTATAATTAATGGTACTATACACGGTATGATATTGTATTTTCATGTATTTACAATCGAAGCCTCATGAACACGAAGGAACATACTGGTAGAATAATCTTGAAGTCGCATAAAACCTGCTATTATTGTACAATTGTACATTTTGTATTCTGTTTCTACTTAATTCGAGGGGGTGGGGCACACTCTATTATTTACTTTTGAAATTGTTACGCGAAGTGAATGTTTTGAGTACACAGTGTTTGCTTGCTGACACGTATTTGGGAGCATCTGGGAATGAGAAGGGTGTTGAACAAAAGAGATTGTTTTCCTAGTTCCTGAGAAGTGGTGCCTTTCAAGATAACTGCTTTGCTCTACAGTATGACTTCACTTGAATAGCATGTAAGGTATATTTCATAATAGCAATTTGACCAGTTCTAAAAAGTGGATGAAGTGGGGGAGTTTTTTAAAGGGTTGCAAAAGCCTGTTGGTGGTTTGGTGGGTGGGATTATGAACTAATAAAGCTCTGATCAGCTCAGATGAGGGACTAATTCTGAAATGTGTAAACTGCTTCATGAATTAACACTGTGAACCTGGCAGGTGCCGTTGTAGCTCAAAACCGAATTCACTGGTTTTGAGGGTGCTTTAGGAAACTTGTTAGCTGGATGAACTCAGGATGTCTTATAGGAAACCATCTAAAAAAAGAACGGGGTTGGGGGGGGATCCCTGGGTGGCTCCGTTGATTAAGTGTCTGACTTTGGCTCAGGTCATGATCTCACGGTCCGTGGGTTCGAGCCCCGCGTCGGGCTCTGTGCTGACAGCTCAGAGCCCGGAGCCTGCTTCCGATTCTGCGTCTCCCTCTGTCTCTGCCCCTCCCCCAACTCACGCTCGGTCTCTTTCTCTCTCTCTCTCTCTCAAAAATAAATAAACATTGAAAAAAATGTAACAGAAAAATGAGGGAGTAAGATGACTGACCTATGTTTTACAAGATTCATTGAACATATTGCATAAATATCAATATGCAGTGTCATGTTATACAGAAACAGTTGTTAAAGTGATATTTGTTGAAGAGAGATCCTACCTCTCCTTCCTTGGTCTACAGTGATTGTTGTCATTCAGCATGTGTCTAACGTTTCTGTGTGTTTCTGCGGGAAATGAATCACACTTGACGAGTGGCAAGAACGATGAATCTGTCTGAAGAGCAGATTATTTGCCAGTTATTATCTAAATCAGATTTGACTCACCACTCATTCCTATGTGACTGTACTGTTACCGAGCCGTGTATTTGTATTGATCTCAGCGTGTTGTCAGGCCTCGGGGTCTGGCCGGTTCCAGAGGTGCTGATTATGATGCTGAGTCATGGCCATATGCCAGAAGCTATGAATAGACCTTTGTCCATGTTGGATAGTCTCCTTGAAAGAAGATTCGTTATTCAGGAAGCTAGTGCTTTTGAGTCACATCCTGAAACCATGGATGGATACGCAGCGGATTAACTGATATGAGAGGAAATTGGTCCCTCCACGTTTCTCTAGACACTTGAAATAATGTGAATGGAAGGTTTCAAGTTTTATAACGCTGATTTTTTTCAGTCTGACGGCAACATAAATAACATGGCCATACTTTTTTGTACGTGTTTTTTTTTTTTTTTAAGAAGTCATCTGAGGGGCATTGTCAAACTCCATGCATTATTTTCTAATCAATAGGTATTTGTCTCTGTAACGTGGTTGCTGCCTTGACAAACGAAACGACGACCTGCAGTCCATTTCATATGCTTTGGAATAATCTTTCTGTATTTCTTTGTCAAGGTAGGAAAGGAACTTTTCTACAAAGCCATATTATGCGAGTGACTGCCTTCTCAGCCTTGCCACATTTTTCTGTCCCTTACTTCTTTTCCCTTGCCTTTCAACACAGATTCGTACCAGCCGGTGGGACCTCTCTAAGCCCCAGTTTTACTGATTGTAAATATTTAATACCAACCTTATACACCTGCAGGGGTGTTGAAATAATTCCGTACATTCTTTGTAAGCTGTGAAAAGAGAGGCGAATGCCTGAAATTAATTATTATGAAGACACGTATCAGTAAACGCAACTGACGTATGAACAGGGGTGGGGGAAGTTGGTGGTTAATAATAAGTGTCTACTTACCAACAGGTGGACGGGTCAATTTTGCTGAATTAGTAGGGGCAAATGTGTAGGGTTGCAACAAGTTATTTTCAAATTTTTGACTAGTAGCCAGGTGCTCAGAAGCATACAGAGCATGCTCAGAGCATACATTCACATACATTGTCTCATTTAATCTTCAGCCCAAGTCTTCCAGGCTGCATCCTCACCTCCACTTTATAGACGGAAATTGAATTAGAATTTCCCTCCAAGAGCATTAGTGGTCGAGGCAGGGCCGAAATGCAGTTTGATACACCATTGTGCCTTTTAATATAACAGGTTCCTCAGCTACGTATCTATTTGTTTATCCAAAGATCAATTAGTCCTGTCAGCTTTTACATACAATGCTGTGATTCTGAATTTGTTTTAGTTGCTTTTTGCCCCGCCCATAACCTCCCCCATCTTGTGACTTGTAGAATCTGTATTCTGGCCTGCTGGCAATTTCAGGAGCACCTATCTATTTTTTTTTTTTTCCAGTGTGCTTGATTATAAGACAGGAAGGGAAGTATTAGAGATTCTAATTAATGTCTCCAAAGTGGAGAAGAGAAAAAAAAGAAGACCTGTGATAATTGCCTATGATAACTCATTTCTTGAGAAACCAGATAATTGGTAAGTACCTGGAGTTTCTCCAGTTATTCCAAGATTATCCCAGCCAGCTCCTAGAACAAGGGGATTATGAAGCACGGCTTTGAAGAGATGGGAAGTGAGGCCGAAAACAGGAAATAGTTTAGGCGTGCCATTCCAAAGGAGATTCGCAGTGGGAAATAGTTTAGGCAGTAACGTTGTGTGAAACTGAGTGGGTAGAAACAGGAAGCTGCCATCCACGCTGATCTTAGGAACGGAAAATGCCTAGCATACCGGTTATCATCAGGGGCTTTTGGTACTAGACTGGATTCAGATCCAAGCTTCACCATTTTCGGTCTCTGTGGCTCGCAGGGAATTGTTTAATTTCTCTGTGTCCCAGCGTCTAGTCTTTAAAATGGGAAAGAAAAGAGTACATCCATCCAATGCTGACTATGAGTATTCTATGATATCATGTATGTAGAATGCTTAGCACAAGGCGGTGCCCGGGATGCTGTGAATGCTGAATAAATAGAAGGATTGTTGCTCTCATAAATACTGCGACATGTCACTTGCGCCTTGTATCTTCGACAAGGTTTACCTGGAATAGTATGCGGCAGAGCAAAGGTGCTCAGTGAAAGGTGGTTGGAGTATTACTCTGCCAAAAATGTTGTAATGGTAAAACTGTGTGGGGGGTTGATGGTTTGACCAAGGTTCAGGGGAGGCTTCTGGTAAGATGGGTAGGTGTAGGACAGCCTCCTTATAAAAAAGAAAATTTATTTTCGAGTCAGTGAGAAGGGCTCATGAGAGCTGGTTTTCAGGCCTAGCTCTGCCACCGACAAGGTGTGTGAGTTTGGACAATTCACCTTTCTCCCGTGGTATTTCCTCCTTTTTATTTTTTTATTATTATTATTTTTTAATAGCTTTCTTTTTTTTTTAATTTTTTTTTTCAACGTTTATTTATTTTGGGGACAGAGAGAGACAGAGCATAAACGGGGGAGGGGCAGAGAGAGAAGGAGACGCAGAATCGGAAACAGGCTCCAGGCTCCGAGCCATCAGCCCGGAGCCGGACGCGGGGCTCGAACTCCCGGACCGCGAGATCGTGACCTGGCTGAAGTCGGACGCCTAACCGACTGCGCCACCCAGGCGCCCCTATTTCCTCCTTTTTAAAAAACGAGTTGAGACGAGATGCGTGGCTGCTAACTGTGGGCTGGGAGTGGAGAGTATATCAGAAACGATTTTTAAACTTTGTGTGTCTGCATCTTCATCCCCCATCTTCCCTTTGTCCTCAGGTCCCTTCCTCGCTTGTGAAAAATTCTGTCTTTCCTGGTAACCACATAGTATATAAAGTACCTCACTACACAAGCGGCAATCTTGTAACCCGGAAGCCAAGCAAAGAGTTGTCTTCATGTTCATTTGTGTGAGAAAGTCTGAGTGGGACCGTAACTGTAAATGCATTGGGCTGATCTAGGAAGTGCTATTTAATAGCCTGAGTCAAATTTCAGCAGCCTATAAAAAGGGTAGGGGCAAAGAGAGAAGGGACAGAGGATCTGAAGCCAGCTCTGCACTGACAGCAGAGAGCCTGATGCGAGGCTTGAGCTCACGAACCATGAGATCATGACCTGAGCCCAAATCAAGAGTCGGACACTTCACTGACTGAGCCACCCAGGCTCCCCCAAACGAGGGATTTTTAACCCTTGCCGTTTGTACTTCACATGACCCCGGGCTATGAAATACGTAAGGACAGACTGATTCGGGGGAGAGAACTTTAAGACGTCTCTGGGAGCAGTTTAAGGGGGGGTCTGATCGTCGTAGTCCTTATTGGTAATAGGAAAGGATTTCCCTTCGTCAGACCGATTGCTGCCTTGGATGCAAAAGTAACCAGTGTGTTCACCTCAATCCATGAGAGCAGCTCTGTGGAAGGTCTGTTGACCAGACCTACCTACTACGTATAGGTGCTTCAGAGGACAGCGGAGGGTTTGCACGTGGGGAAGGGGGAGTTGAAGAGAGAGGTTTATCGGACCCCAGGAAGAGAAATACTGTTCTGTTATGCTTTTATGAGACCTAGCAAAAATAGCATGGTATTGTGATTCAGCCCCGCTAGCTAATTGAAGGAAGACTTAAATACCGGAGTCCCCGAGGAAAAGCGTTCATGATCGTCAAACTTGTGGGATCCAGCATAAGAGGGTGGAAACACACTGGATTAGGAATCATAGTTCTGTCCTACCTCAGCCCTGCTACTAACTTGCTCTGTAATCTTGAGCAAGTCTGAGTTTTACTTCCCAATATGTAAACGTGACTGGGCTAATGTCTCCAATATACATGCTGGCTTTAATAGTTTGGTCCCAAGATTCTATGATGTAATAATGGAAACTTACCAACATTAGAACATTACAGATCGGCCAGGTAGGTTGAAGAGGGTGGTACAGGAGAGAGGGTCTCTCCTACTTGGTGAATTTATACCGGAGGAAAAAAAAGATAATCCCTGAATGTTGGAATAGTGATCTTTACTCCTTAACTTCCTGTGAAATTGTTGGTTCCAGGAATATAGACGCAAGGAGAGGTACAGAGCTGGGAGTAGCGATTTTTCTTTGAAAGGAGAGTGGTTTTTGATCAAGTAGGTATGTGGAGACACGAATCCGTTAAATTCTGATCAATCGATATCCTTCAAGAAAGTAAAGATTGTTAGGTTGTATTCTATGACAGTGAAGTGTTGTTTTAAGAAGGGTGAAAAGTGAGATTTGCCTTTTAGAGAGGTCATTCTTGCTGTGCGTGGTATGGAGAATGGTTTGGAGGCAGGAAAGACTGGATGATGAGATCCTGACGATAAGATCCTCATCGTGGAAGGGGCAGTGATAATGGAGAGGCTATATGGGAGAGGGAGGAGTTGAGAAAAATGCCCAGGTTTCTGGTCGGGGCAACTGTGAAGATGTTTCCAGGAAAGAGTAGAGGACAGTGATTTAATATTTATGAAGAAATGGAGCAAAGAGGTATCCGAGGCTTTGGTGTAGTCTCTATGCTTTCTTAGCTGTCAGATAACTTTCAAACACTTTTTAAATCTCAAAAAAGAGTATATGTATCAGTGTATTTTCTTTGTTGCTAGGAGAGAGGATTGCTATAGAGATCGATGATCTCATAATTCCCACTGTGAGCCAGTGACACTCTGGTGGGTCTGGCTCAGTCAGTCTTCAGGCTGAAGGCTATTTGAAGTCATCTTATCCTGGCTCTAGCATGCCACGTACGGGAAGGTCTCCTTAGGTGGGGTGGGTATGAAGGGATATGGGGGGTTTGGGGTACATTTGTTTTGCCTTTTTCATACTCTTGTAGAAAAACGAGACTAGAATCCCTCCTTTCCAGTTTTTCGGTTCCAAACTTGATTTTTTTTTGGTTTCCATGTTCAAAGGGGCAGTTTTTCCCAATCCTGGGAGAAAGCGCACAGGAGTTTCCGAATGCATTTTTAATTACATTGAGTCATTTGGTTGTTTGAAGTAAGACAAAGTTAAAATGTTGTATTTTTCCTTCTCAGAGTGGCTATTTCAAGGTATTGAATCTTGGAGAAATGGCTTTCGTTCATTTGGACATCCTATGCTTCTATAGCCTACTCATTTGCACAGCATTTAGTTCTGTGTCTTCAAATGCTGAGATAAAAGGTAAAGCAACAACGGAGTAGTTTTAAAATTTGGGGTATTAACTGTCTTTTCTTTTCTTTTTTTTTTTCTTTTTAAAAAAAAATTTTTTTTAATGTTTATTTATTTTTAAGACACAGAGAGACAGAGCACGAACGGGGGAGGGGCAGAGAGAGAGGGAGACACAGAATCGGAAGCAGGCTCCAGGCCGTCAGCCCAGAGCCAGACGCGGGGCTCGAACTCACGGACCGCGAGATCGTGACCTGAGCGGACGTCGGACGCTTAACCGACTGAGCCACCCAGGCGCCCCTTAACTGTCTTTTCATCCTACCCTGTTAAAATGCGTAATAAGTAGATGGGTTGTTACTGGAAATATTTCAGGAAGTCCATACACAAAAGATGTTCCCACTAGCCAGCCTCACATATGAGGTAACTAATGATAACGAACACTTTGCAGAGTGAAAGCCAAGCTAAAAGACACTTTCCATACCTTTTTGTATAGTCTTCTAAGAAATAAGATGCCTCATTGCCTGTTACTCAGCTAACTGGAAAACTTTCTTTATTTGCTATCCTTAACTTTTAAGGCAATTAGATAAATACAAAAAATATACAGAGACTCAAGTAAAAGTTAAAAATGACCACAGAACTGCTAAATCATGTCTACTGAATTTTTCTTATTGCAGAAGGTAATCAGAGCAATGTATTTCACAAAGATTTCTACCCGTAAGAGTTGAAGCAGTGGGATTGTCATTTCAACCTCAGTAGAAGACCTTCTTTTTTGGTACACGGGCGTCCCAATATCAAAGTATAATTTGTGCCACAGTTTTTTTTTGTGGGTTCTTCACCTCAATAAGTATTAAGAAATCCAGCATTAAAATAAATGGGCCGAAATGAATTTATTAGCAGAAAGGCAACATGAGGGTGGCACTATAGTGCTATTAGATTTGCTAGTAATAGAAAAGTTTATAGAATTGTTTGTTTGCTTCTTATCTTTTAAATTAAAAAATTTTTTTTTTACATTTATTCACCTTTGAGAGACAGAGAGAGACAGAGCGTGAGTGGGGGAGGAGCAGAGAGAGAGGGAGACACCTAATCCGAAAAAGTCTCCAGGCTCCGAGCTGTCAGCACAGAGCCCGATGTGGGACCCGAACTCACTGACCGTGAGATCATGACCTGAGCCTAAGTCTGACGCTCAACGGACTGAGCCACCCAGGCGCCCCTTAAAATTTTTTTTAATGTTTATTTATTTTTGAGAGAGAGACAGAGAGAGAGAGAGAGAGAGAGAGCATGAGCGGGGGAGGGGGCGACAGAGAGAGGGAAACACAGAATCCAGGCGCCCCTGTTTGTTTGCTTTTTTTTTTTTTTTTAATTTTTTTTTAACATTTATTTATTTTTGAGACAGAGAGAGACAGAGCATGAACGGGAGAGGGGCAGAGAGGGAGACACAGAATCGGAAGCAGGCTCCAGGCTCTGAGCCATCAGCCCAGAGCCTGACATGGGGCTCGAACTCACGGACCGCGAGATCGTGACCTGGCTGAAGTCGGACGCTTAACCGACTGAGCCACCCACGCGCCCCTGTTTGTTTGCTTTTTAAGTCACCAGATGGGGGCGCCTGGGTGGCTCAGTCAGTTAAGCGTCAGACTTCGGCTCAGGTCATGATCTGACGGTTCGTGAGTTCGAGCCCCGTGTCTGGCTCTGTGCTGACAGCTTGCAACTTGGAACCTGGAGCCTGCTTCGGATTCTGTGTCTCCCTCTCTCTCTGCCCCTTCCCCACCGGCGCTCTGTCTCTCTCTGTCTCTCAAAAATGAATAAACATTAAAAAGCTTTTTTTTTTTAAATCACTAGATGGAGGAGCTATTGCCTTGCACTGTTCCTTACCTCCCCCACCCCCAAATAAAACAGGCTTTTTCCTAATGCCACTCTGCTCAGCTGCCTGACAGTTTTTCTTAAGTCCGTCCAGAGAATGGTCCTGGTTGGCCATACTCTAGGAATAGCTCTGAACTTTAGTTAGCTAGAGGGTTCAGTTAACCAGAATTGAACAACAAGATCTGCTTGTTAATAATTCTTCAGGCATTTAGCCATAGTAGTCATATTTTACGTTTTCTATCCCTTTTGCCAGGATGTTATATGTATATAATAAACACTGAATTAATACTGATTGGCTCTTGCTATTAGGTTTACATAATCAAGTGCTCCCATCCTAGGGCAAATTCTGGTCTACATAACCACAGAGATAACTCCATGTTGAATTTCTTGTATCTATGAAAACTTAGTACCGCGCTAGGCAAAGTCATGTTTGCATATAGCAGTAATCTAGACTTTTTAACAGCTTTATTGATATGATTTACATAACATAAAACCCAGCCTTTTAAAGAATACTGTTCAGGGGCGCCTGGGTGACTCAGTCGGTTGAGCATCCGACTTCCGCTCGGGTCGTGAACTCGCTGCTTCATGAGTTCGAGCCCCGCGTCGGGCTCTGCGCTGACCGCTCAGAGCCTGGAGCCTGCTTCTGATTCTGTGTCTCCCTCTCTCTCTGTCTCTCCCCCGCTCATGCTCTGTCTCTCTCTGTCTCAAACATAAAGATAAACATTAAAAAAAATTTTAAAGCGTACCGTTCAGTGGTCTGTAGCATATCCACAGAGTTGTGTAACAGCCCCAACTCCTCAGTTCCAGAATATTTGTTTCTCCAAAAAAAAAAAAAAAAAAAAAAAAAATCAAATCTTTAATCAGCAGTCATCTGTTATTCTTCCCTTCCTCCAGCCCCCGGCAACCACGAATTGACTTTTGTCTCAATGGATTTGCCTCTTCTGGGTATTTCATGTAAATTGGTCTCATGTGATCTTTTGTGACTGGCGTCTTTCATTTAGCTTAATGTTTTTGAGGTTCTTGCATGCTGTAGCTTGTATCACGACCTCACTCTTCCTTACGGCTGATGATATTCCATTGTATCGATGTACTACAGTTTAGTTCTCCATTCACCAGCCGATGGACATAGGGAAGTAATCTAGACTTAGCAATTTTTGTCGTAAGAGACAGGACAAAAAAGTAAAAATGTTTTATGGATTTTCTTTCAGTTAATCCTCCTCAGGATTTTGAGATAGTAGACCCAGGATACTTAGGTTATCTCTGTTTGCAATGGCAACCTCCACTGTTTCTGGATAAGTTTGAGGAATGCACAGTAGAATATGAATTAAAATACCGAAACATTGATAGTGAAGACTGGAAGGTAAGTAAAGCACACACTTGCGATATCTTGCAATAGCAGTGCGATTATTAGGAGCTTTCTTGTGATTTTTAATGTCCCTGTCCATTCTAATTCCTGTCTCTCCGTAACTACTATTAAGAAATAAGAAGGTGCCATGCCCGCTGCTATCTCCTGCGTCCTGCCACATCTATTTGCATCCTCCCCAGTATTAAGACTACCATTAGAAGTCCAGGGGAAACAAAATACGTGATCCCACCCATGGAATATGGACTTGAATAATACACATTTTATTGTATTTTCCAGTTACTTATATGCTTCTATATGGGTCTTATGTATGCTACTGGACTGTGAGCTTTCTCTTTGTAAAAATTAAGCCTCATTTATCTTTGTACTGGCCCCATAGAACACGGCACAGTCCTTTGCATATATTATAGTAAGTGTTCAGTGAACATTTATTGGCTTATTAACTACATAGTCAAGCATGCTCAAAGATTTTTGTTTTGCGAAGCATACTGTTACCTTCCCAATTCAGCTAGGCAGTTTCAAGAGACCATTCAAATCAAACATTTATGGAGGATCCTTTTGTACCACGCACTTGGCTACGTATCGGGAGCACAAGGATAAATGACATGATTGTAGTCCAGTTGCCTCTCAGATTTCACTGTATATGATTCCTGAAGTGTTCATGTGATATTTGAAATGTGATAAGTCATCTGTCATGTAATATGCATATGGTATCTGAAAATTCTCTTGATTTCAACTTCATTATAGGTCAGGTTCCTGCTGTAGAGTCTCTTTTTCAGAATTTTTGGGGGTTATTTTGAATAATATATTAAGATTCAAATGATCTCACCGCATGATATAATATGCACAGATGAGCTCTGCCAGGATTGTATCTAGGGCTTTGTATCAGATAATCATGAGGAATTTCTTAGACACTCAGAACCGCCCCCCCCCCCCCCCCCCCCCGTGACTTCTTAGCCGTAATAATGTGGCTCACGATGCTGTCTCTGCTTATAAGCTTGACTTTGTCTCATCTTCTTATCAAACAGACCATCATTACCAAGAATCTACATTACAACGACGGGTTTGATCTTAACAAAGGCGTTGAAGCAAAGATACACACGCTTCTGCCCCCGCACTGCACAAATGGATCAGAAGTTCAAAGTTTATGGTCAGAAGCTACTTACTGGAAATCACCACAAGGTTAAAACAAAGCTCTCCTTTCATATTGAATACTGCCAGAACAATCCATATGGGAAATAAGGCCCCTTAACTCTTATATATCAGACTGTATGTAGAAGTGAATGTGTGGCAACAAATAGAATTCTTTTTAGGAGTGGGTGACTGGCCTTTTTGAATCCTTTACATCAGCAAACCCATCTTGTTAGGTTAATATAGTTCCCAGTTTGGGAGTCATATTAGTAAATATGCATGTGAGTGTTTACTCAACTGCTCAGAGCATCATAGAATTATTCATTTAGTGCTTTTGCCTATGCTTACGCTAGTATCATTAAATGAGCCCTCAAAGGGTTTTGATTTTGCATGCCCCACTTAGGATGAAGTGATTTCTAACAACTTCCTTTTGGTATAGTTCTGATTATGTTGACTGCTAAATGAAAAGGAGGGGTCAAAAGAAATGAGTTAAAATTGCATAGTGACTTCCCAAATGAGTCATCACCGTGCCTTTCAAGCATTGACAGTTCATTCATTCCTTAGGAAGTCAGGAAACCAAGATTCAGGAAATGGATTGTGTGTATTACAACTGGCAATATTTACTCTGTTCCTGGAAACCTGGTCTGGGTGTCCATTTTCATACCAGTTATCAATTGTTTTACTGGTAAGTATTTTTATAATAAGAATCCCATATTAAGAAAATATCTATAAAAACGAATCTGCTCTATGAGTAGTATTTTCGGTAACATCGAACCCTGCGTTCTGACACTCCTTTTTAAGGTCGCACATCTCTTCCTGTCCTATTCGTTCTGCACGCTGTAGCCAGATTTATCTTCCTATCTTCCTATTTTCATATGCCACTCTTTTGCTCCAAAACTTCGAGTGGCTACTCATTAACTCCCGGATAAAAATCTAAGGTGGCGTTCAAATTTCTGCCTCTCTGTATCACTGCTTTCCCAACATGACCTTTTCCTGTCACCAGTGTGAATGTTCCACCCCATTTAGACCCCTCTCTACATTTTTTTTCTCACCCGTGTTACGATCTTTTATGCCTCTGTGTGCATTGCTATCTGGAATGTCCTCTGGCTTTCTCACCAACTCTTATCTGTCTTTCAAAGCCCATCTGGCATTCCATTTCATTAACCCTTTATTGATCATATCAACTTCTGTTCAGTTTTTCTCTGAACTATTACATATTATAGCTCTCAATTACTTGTCTGGATGGCATTTCAATTTTTGTCACGTATGGTGCGCTTTGTCTCCTCCCTTAAATTAAAAAATACTTTTTTAATGTTTTATTTATTTTTGAGAGAGAGAGAGAGAGCACGAGGAGGGGAAGGGTGAATGAGAGAGGGACACAGAATTGGAAGCAGGCTCCAGGCTCTGAGCTGTCAGCACAGAGCCTGATGCAGGGCTTGATCTCACAAACCATGAGACCGTGACCTGAGCTGAAGTCAGGTGCTTTACCGACAGAGCCATCCAGGCGCCCCTGCTCCCTTAAATTTTTAAGAGATTGGTGGGCAGGAACTGTTTCTTACATTTCTCTTAACTATCTCTGCTGTGCTATGGCCCATAGTAGATTATCACAAAATATTCATTAAATGAATGAAACAAATGATGAGAGTATTCGTACACTGATAAGTATGTATTGGAATTTATGCATTTATTAAATAACAGTAAAAAGCAAGAGAGGACAAAGTGTAACTCTTTGTGAGTTTCAGGCCCAAGTTATATTGGCTTTTTTCTTTAGAAAAATGATAATATGTTAAGTGATAGGTATAAGCTATTAAGCATCCTGAGAACTGGGTTCTAATCCCTGCTCTGGCATCATTTAACTTAGTGGTCTTGGGCAAGCAGTCTTCCCTTTTTGGGGGGGTCTCAGTTTTTTCATCTGGAATCAGAGGGGTCAATTTCTACGGTCTAATTTGTTTTTTCATTAATTCAACAAATATAAAGAAGTTGTTAAATGCCAGCACTGTTCTAGATAAAAAGGCTGAAAGTGTGAGTAAGCAAAGACCCTGCCCTCTTCCGCATTATCCGCATTTTACTAGTGAGGGAGAAATACTGGAAAATAAGGGTACCAGCAGGCTTCCCGCGGGCACAACATAAATCTGGGTCAAGTCAAGCCTAAAACTCAAGTCTCCCAAACTCTAATCAGGTGAACTAATCAAGTAGTTAGTTCCGTCCAAAGTAAATACTTGGCTAGTTGAAAAGGCAAGTTTCAGCTTATTATAGAATGCTCATATTTTCTTTCCTTTCTCTACAGCCAGTATATCGCTATGAGCTATTGTATGAAAAAATAAAGTATATTTTCACTATCATAAAACGTTCTCCCCCACCATGAAAATAAGTAACAACTTGGGGTAACAAACAAACAACAGCAACAAACTAAATACTTGGCATAAAGTGAATTCAGTAGAGTCTGGATATTTGAAATCAGCACCTTACCAACTGCTAGATTGACTTAATCTCAAAAGGGATTTTGACTGCTTTTACAGATGTCACATTTTGCATTGCAAGCTGTTCTGTAGGAAAATAAACCAGGCATTTGTTGCTTTGAAAATCAGTAGGGAAATCCCCCCTAATTCCTGTTAGCCTTATTACTGGAAAGAGGTTAACTTTCAACGATATGGCAACATTTCTTGGCTGAGAGGATGGGAAATTAGATATTTACTTGCCAGACAGCTCTTCTTTCTCTTTTGGTGATTAAAAACATTTGTAAACATATTTATTTATTTGTTTTTGAGAGAAGGCTTAAGTAGAGGAGGGGCAGAGAGAGAGAGAGAGAGAGAGAGACAGACAGAATGTGAAGCAGGCTCCAGGCTCTGCACTTTGAGGGCAGAGCCTGACACGGGGCTCAAACTCACGAACCATGAGATCATGACCTGAACTGAAGTCGGATGCTTAACCGACTGAGCCACCCAGGCGCCCCTCTTCTTTTTCATTTTGACCCCTCTGTTGACTTTGCTGAGGTTTATCTCTTGATGTGCATTGTCTCCTCAAAGGAATTTCATTCATTTTATTAAATATAACAGTATTTTGTAAGTCTGCTTTTAAATCTGCTTTCTTCTAATATAAGTTCTCCGGTACAATAGAAAAAAGGCAGTATCGTCCAGGATTATGTACGTCAACTCCAGGTTTTTAAAATAGAAATCTTACTCTTTGATTCACAAATCCCGTGGGCAAGTCAACATAACCTAAGTGCGTGAGTAAGAATCCTTGCCTTATCTTTGAGATTTTGTTAAAACCCCCACCAGATTGTAATCTCTGCGAAATTATGGACTATGCCTGCTTTCCTTACTATTGTATCCCTAGCGTATGACATAGGATTTGTCATAGAGTTGGTGCTCGATCAATATGGCATGTCATTACATGACTTTATTATTCACTTGGTATCTTAAGATAATTGAAAATTGAATACCACAATACTGTAAGATACTGGAAAACACAGTTCTCAACAATACTTCTTTTACAGGTATGACGGCTTGGACCATGCCACACAGTGTCCTGATTACATCAAGGTTGATGGACAAAATATTGGATGCAGGTTTCCCCATTTGGAGGCATCAGACTATAAAGATTTCTACATCTGTGTTAATGGATCATCAGACTCTCATCCTATCAGACCCAGCTATTTTATTTTTCAGCTTCAAAATATAGGTGAGTTAAACAACTTTAAAATGTTTCTAGCTTGGTCCATTTACAACCACATGGCAGAGAAAAGATGGAGACAGAGATATAGGGAAACTTATGGAAATGCAAAGCCAGAAAAAGGAGGGCCAAATCGAGCCTATGAAGAACCTCTTATGAAATATAGAAGTACAGGGATAAGGAATTGAATGAAGAATAATTTTTTTAGAATTTTTATTTCAAATTTAGTGTATTTCCCGGCTTCCAAAAGTCGGTCTCCTGTACAGTATTTTCGTCTAGTGTTAATGATGGAGGATTTCACACGTCAGTAGGCAAATAGTTGTATATTCTGAGTCTGAATTCCTAGTTCTGACAGTTACGAGAATGACAGGTTCTAGAGTTAGTCATGCCTGGCTATGAATCTTGGATTTACCACTTTCTAGCTGTATGACTTTGGGCAAGTTACTTTTAGCATCTGTTTCAATCTCCTTATCGGTAAAATCAGGATAATAGAGGACACTTCATAGGTTTATTGTGAGACATGAGTGAGTTTACCCCTGGTTCAGCGCCTGACACATCATACGCTCTAAATAAGAGTTAGCTATTAATGAAAACAGTAGCAGTAATGGTTGTGGTAGTTGTTTCTAATGCTACCAAATGGAAAAAATGACTGTAATGCTTTGGATCGTCTAACTTTTCTCTTGGACTTTAATATTTGCCAATATGCGACTTATCAAAAAATTAGTTTCCAAAAGAGCCACGTTTCTCAATACATTGGTCTTGGTTGGCAAGCAGGTTTGATATGAATTCACATTATAGAGATTGGTCTTGAGCCACTTGATTTATCTTAGAGGCTTCCGTCACTAGGTGTCCCTAGCTTTTGATACGAGCGACCGCTCAACTTAGTAACCTCCATGTTGAAACGGTTTCCTTTCGCTTTTCAGTTAAACCTTTGCCGCCAGACTACCTTAGTCTTACTGTGAAGAACTCAGAGGAAGTTAACCTGAAATGGAGCATGCCTCAAGGGCCCATTCCGGCAAAATGCTTTATTTATGAAATTGAATTCACCGAAGATGATACAACTTGGGTGGTATGAACATTGCGTTTATTTGTGAAAATCAGAAACGTAGCCTTTATTTACTTATTTACTTATTTATTTATTTAGAGGGAGCGAGAGCACGAGTTGGGGAGGGGCAGAAGGAGAAGGAGAGAGAGAATCCTAAGCAGGCTCCGCCCCCCCAGTGCAGAGCCCATCTCAGGGCTCATTCACAACTGTGAGATCATGACCTGAGCTGAAAGCAAGAGTCGGACGCTTAACTGACTGCGCCACCCGGTCACCCTGCCCTTTATTTTTTTGATTTTATTTTGATAAGCGTAGCCCTTTGCACAAAACAGCAAACATGTGAACCCATAGGAGGTTCACAGAGGAGGTTGCTAGCCACACGAGGAATAGAATATGACATGTGTCTTGATTTTCTGAAAACCGTATAATTTGGCGGACAAAAGAAAGATGTTTGCTTGCTGTCTGAAAGCATGATCAGTCATACCAATTTTATTTTATTTATTTATTTTTTTTCAATATATGAAATTTATTGTCAGATTGGTTTGCATACAACACCCAGGGCTCTTCCCAACAGGTGCCCTCCTCAATACCCATCACCCACCCTCCCCTCCCTCCCACCCCCCATCAACCCTCAGTTTGTTCTCAGTTCTTAAGAGTCTCTGATGCTTTGGCTCTCTCCCACTCTAACCTCTTTTTTTTTTTTTCCTTCCCCTCCCCCATGGGTTTCTGTTAAGTTTCTCAGGATCCACCGAAGAGTGAAAACATATGGTATCTGTCTTTCTCTATAAGTCATACCAATTTGAAAGCTCTATTAGGGTTTCAGAGATAATCGAGTCACTTGTTTCCAATATCGTGCCAATAAATCAAAATTGCCGAAGGCAGTTGTGGGGTGGGTTATGAGAAGGCCTTAGGTGAAATGAAAACAAAACAAAAAAACACACATATAAAAACCACTTCTTGAGGAACAAGCATCAGGTCAGAGGTAGACCCTGGCAGGGCTGTCTGAATTGCTTGCTGTGCAGAAGAGGGGCTAACCGGGAAAACAGGCAGTGGTTGCAAGACCAATCACCCCCGGCACCAACGAGGTGATGCTGCCTTCAGCCCCACGTCGTCATGTTAATTTCATTCATTGGTTTCCAACTCAGAGAGTGGTGGAGACCGAAAGGGAGTCATTAGTTCTAATCAGTTCGTTGCATATACAGATGAATTGATTTACGTGTCCCAAGGAAGCGGACTGACTTACAATCAAATCACGCAGCTCTTCCCGGTCGACTACATGATGCCGGGTTCCCAAGAAAAGTTACAACAAAAGACAAGCTCTTATGTTGGATGAGGAACACTGTTCAGCCCTTTGAACTGCCGAAACGGAAGTAATTTCCTCAGCGATTTGTTTCTTCCTTTGAGATCGTCCAGCCATGTGTATTCTCATATCGGAAGAAGTAATTTCACGCGAAGCCCTGAGCTCTGTCACACACGTTGTATGGCAGTTAACCAAAATAAGAGTCAGGAGGGGGAAAGAAAACTTGATGTGTATGAACTCTGTAGTTTCCATAGAGATAACATTCACATGATGGACTCTCTTTTTGCTAACTCAGTGTGTGTAGCATTTTCCAGTTGATGGAACCTGAGAAACTTGACACGAATCTGAATACTGGCTCTCAGAAACACCAATGCTATCTAGGCATTTTGCCCTGTCGCACATGCCCTTCACTACAGGTGATTCATTATCCCTGTAGAAAAAATTTAAATTAGAGGTAAGGAAGGGGGGAAAATGAAAAAAGAAAAAAAAAACCCACCGTAGGGAGAGATAATCAGTGTTAAGATTCTGGTATGTACCCTTCCAGTCATTTGACGCGTATGTTTTACGGAACAAAATCCACGATGAAAGAGACAGATCAAATGGGATCTATCTAGCGGCAATCAGATCCGATGATGGCGTCTTATTTTTACTTGGCTTTCAGACTACCACCGTCGAAAATGAGATACGCATCGCAAGAATATCAAATGAAAGCCAACAATTGTGCTTTTTGGTAAGAAGCAAAGTCAACATCTATTGTTCGGATGATGGAATCTGGAGTGAGTGGAGTGATGAACAGTGCTGGAAAGGTAGGAGAGTAAGAGCAGTGACTACGTGACTGCAGCTCTTTGCTAGCGAGTTAATTTTCTTATGGTCTATTTTGTAATCGTGGAAATCAAAATGCTCTTGCATATAGTCTATAAACAGAGAAGATAAACGAGCAAGCACCTCAAACATCGGCTTACGGAAAAATCTCATATTCAGTTTTAACTGGGAGTAAACTAGTTTAAGAGTCTTGTCATAGCTCTCTCAGCAATATTCTTGTGTTTCTGACCGTCACTAAAGAAAATATGCTAGTTCCTTCTGGGGGAAGCCTATTTTTTTTAAAAAAAAATAATATTTATTTATTTTTGAGAGAGAGAGACAAAGTGTGAGCAGGGGAGGAGCAGAGAGAGAGGGAGACACAGAATCCGAAGCAGGCTCCAGGCCCCGAGCTGTCAGAGCAGAGCCCGACGAGGGGCTCGAACTCACGAACTGTGAGATCGTGACCTGAGTTGAAATCAAGAGTACGCTTGTTTTTGAGTGTCTAGTGCCTGATGAGGATTTTTCCGATTAATATGTCATCATTGGTAAAAGCATATGTCATTCACCTCCACTTCTGACTTAAAGTGACTTATGATAAAAAAGACATATTCAAATTAAATAACAAGATAAGCTAAAAAGCCTCGAGACTGGCACAAGATGTTATCGTGTTTGACAGTATACTAGCTTTATCAACAGAAGTTACTAACAATTGTCGAAAGGTGAAGGAAATTAACTCAGCATCGCTCTTTTAGATATATAGCTGTGTAAATACATGTATAGATGTAGATACAGACAGATACTGGCATCTATCAATCATTCATATTTTTATATTGTACCATTATAATAGAGTCCCTGTTAGATTGTTATCTCCCCTATCATATTGATATCATTGTTCTCTTTCATTCATCAAATCTTTATAAAGCACCTAATATGTGTCAGATTTTTTCAGGCTTTTGACATATAGCAGTAAAAACCCCTGTCCTTACAGAATTGATATTTTGTTCTCATATTGACTAGAGAGAAGCAATGAAGAAGCCAACTGTATCATATAATTACTAAGGGCTATGAAGAAAAAACAGGTAGAAAGGGAGAACTCAATTAACCGAGAGATGTGTGGAATCAGAAAGAACACGTACGGGTTCCGTTACTCATTTTTGTCACTGGCATAAGACATCTGGAGACTGTGGAACTGACATTGAGAAAATCATGTCCTGAATTATATCTTATCCTTAGTCAATGCATAGTTTAAAGTGGGTATGGTGAGTTTTTAGTCGCATCCTCAAAATAATACATCCTTTAATGTGTATTCTATACAATCTTAGTGCAATATTGATGACCCATCAACTCCGGGAGGGGTCCATACGGGAACCCTGCTTCAAGGATAGATGTAAGGGCATTCGAGTTGATGTTGAAGAAGTTGCATAGGGCCTTTGTAAAGTCTGTATAAAACTTTTAAGCAAAGGCCTTCTTTCTGAGTGTACAGTTTAACCTTGGACCGATTCACCTTTGTTGCCAGGTGGCGGGGGGAGAAGCCTCTCCTGTAGCTTCTGTCAGCCCCTGAACATTGGCCTTCAGCTGATCATTTGTGGGAAGGCCTAAGGGAAATTCTGGCCATCTGTTTCCTCTGGGGTGAGGGGTGTGGTTTTCTCAGGGAGCCATGGGATTTGTCTTTTAACTGCAAGATACCTATGGGTAGGAAGAACACCCCTTGGGATCTAATAAGGTCCTCGTGAGTGGGAGGGTGAATGGCCACGAATCTTTCCAGCTCCTCTCTAAAATGGTATGATCCTCATAAAGTGGAGGTGAAGAGGCTTTATAATTTCAAAGATGTGCTTCTGTTCACGGGACATGAATTCTTTGTGGCGGGGGTCCAGGATATACCTGAAAAGGACTTCGTATAGGAATACCTGAAGCCCTGGAAAGTAGGAGGAGTTATAAGGGATAGCCAAGTGAGCCCCACCACCCTTCTTGGGTGCTTCTGCTAAAATCACTTCCTAGCTTTCAGCATTTATACAGGTCACCTGTATACCCTGGGACTGGAGATCAGGCCAGAGTGCTCTCTGTAAATGTTATAGGAAAAGCGAAGCTAAGATAGGCAGACGGAGCTGGATTTTGAAAAGGGGAATTTACACTGGATGTTGACTTTAATGTTTGTTTTGATTTATGTTCCTTCATCTCCTTAAGGGAGTCCCTAAGGCTAGCCATTATATTCCTTTGTGTCCCATTTTTAGTTTAGTTTTTCCACAGACATCAATAGGACGAGTGGTCTCTAAAAAAAAAATGTCAATCTAGGAGTCCGATTCAAAAGATCCATTGTCTGGCCATTGATAAGTAGGACCTATTAATCTGAATAGTGACTCAAACCAGTACGTTTCTCTAGGCTTAACCACAGACACAAGAGATATCCCAGAGGAGAGTGCAAAAGATGCAGCCCTCACAAGATCCAGCATAAGAAAACAAAGACCTTTATCATCAACGTTTTTTTTTTTTTTTGGGACAGAGAGAGACAGAACATGAACGGGGGAGGGGCAGAGAGAGAGGGAGACACAGAATCGGAAACAGGCTCCAGGCTCCGAGCCATCAGCCCAGAGCCTGACGCGGGGCTCGAACTCCCGGACCGCGAGATCGTGACCTGGCTGAAGTCGGACGCTTAACCGACTGCGCCACCCAGGCGCCCCCAAAGACCTTTATCATCACAGTGAGACAATGAAGGTTGAGGTGACAAACGGCCCCTTATGGACTGGGACCCCTTCTGCCAAAATTCCCCTGAGAGCTGGCAGGGTCAGACAAAGAAACCTCACTGTAGACCTAGTTGAGCCCAAGTTTTGGTTTGTAAGTTGGACCCAGTCCTGACTACGGTCAGCTCAGAGCCACAGCCTGCTTGTCCATCTGCCAAATGCACACTGGTACATGCCCCCTTTGGTTAGCAGAACATTCTCACTGGTCATAAAGCCAAACTCTCAAGGCCTGGAAAATGGCAAAGGGGAACAGGAAAAGGATCAACAAAAAACACAAGCACTAATACCAAATCTTTACCAAAGGTACTATACCCAAGGAGCTAGTTCCATAAATATTTTCTCCTGCCAATCTAAATTTAGAAAAAGAAAAGGACTCTCCCCGCTCTTGCTCTCATCAGATCCTGCAGGCAGAGATCCAGGAGACTGACATGCTAAGAATTCTTACCGGCCACTTAAAGATTAGCCTGCTGAATAAGCTAACTGTTGTGGAGGAAAAATGTTCCTTCTACTCTTCTAGGTTCTTTGGCTGCTCTAGTAATTAAATCAACATTAAACAGATTAACAATAAAACAAATCAATTTTTTCTGAGCGGCGGGGGTTGGGGGGGGTGCAGAGAAAGACGGAGAGAGAGAATCCCAAGCAGGCTCCTTGCTGTCAATGCAGAGCCTGACGTGAGGCTCGAACTCACAAACTGTGAGATCATGACCTGAGCCGAAATCAAGAGCTGGACTCTGAACCAACTGAGCTACCCAGGTGGCCCCCAAAAGACAAATTTAATTTCATAGGTATAGGAGCCCCATAGAAATGTGGGACCCAAGGGCAAGTAGGGCAGTTGAGGCTTATATGCCATCATGAGCCAAGCAATGGGATCAGGGCCTGGGACTTCAAAGGCGGAGGAGAGTAATTCACAGCATAACAAGAAGAGATGTTTGGTACAGTAGTACCCCCCTTACCCATAAGAGATACATTCTTTTTTTATTTTTATTTATTTATTTATTTTTTTAAATTTTTTTTTCAACGTTTTTTTATTTTTATTTTTGGGACAGAGAGAGACAGAGCATGAACGGGGGAGGGGCAGAGAGAGAGGGAGACACAGAATCGGAAACAGGCTCCAGGCTCTGAGCCATCAGCCCAGAGCCCGACGCGGGGCTCGAACTCCCGGACCGCGAGATCGTGACCTGGCTGAAGTCGGACGCTTAACCGACTGCGCCACCCAGGCGCCCCAAAGAGATACATTCTAAGACCCCCTGTGGATGCCTAAAACCATGGAGCGTACTGAACCCTATATGAACTGTTTTTTCCTATATAATCTATGATAAAGTTTATGAATTAGCCACAGTAAGAGATTAACAGCAATAACAAAATAGGACAGCTGTAACAATACACGGACTATAATAATGGGGTATTTCAAAATACCTTATACTGTACTCACTCTTCTTCTTGGGATGGTGTGAAATGAATGCAAAAATGCCTAAGTGATGAGATGAACTGAGATAAATGATGTAGGCGTTATGGCATAGCATCAGGCTACTGTTGACCCGATGATACCTCAGAAGGAGGGATCATCTGTTTCTGGACTGCAGCTAACCACGGGTAAAATCAAAACCATGGACAAGGACAGGGGGTTGAGGCACTACTGTAATGAGATGTTTTGCCCTTTCACAGTGATAGGTTATTCAAATAGAGGTTGGCTCTCGTAATAGCTCTCTCTCAGAGCCAGCCCCCCCTATCTAAATTCGTTTATGTAGTTAAGGGAGAGGTAAATGTTTTTCTTGAGTCTGGTGGGTCTTGATTGCTTTCAGCTCAAAATAATCCCCATGCCAAAGTGGCATATTTTCTGGTGATGTAGTCCGCTTTCCGTCACCAGCTCTTGCTGGCTACGGCATTATATGATACAATATAAACCTTTGACGTATTAAGAGTTAAGGGATAGGGGCGCCTGGGTGGCTCAGTCGGTTGCGCGTCCGACTTCGGCTCAGGTCATGATCTCGCGGTCCGTGAGTTCGAGCCCCGCGTCCGGCTCTGTGCTGACAGCTCAGAGCCTGGAGCCTGTTTCAGATGCTGTGTCTCCCTCCCTCTCTGACCTGCCCCCATTCATGCTCTCTGTCTCAAAAATGAATAAACATTAAAAAAAAAATAAAAAAAAAAGAGTTAAGGGATACACAAGACCTGTTTCTGTAATCACTTAGCTAATATGTTATCCTTTTTTGATGAAATTTTCTCAGGTCAAATTTTAAACAAAATCCTCTCAGAAAAGAAGAATTGAGCTTTGGGGAGTTGTTTTGCTGAGTGAAATGAAGGGATGTTACAGTATAGTGAAGTGATTGTTCTTTATAAAAAGTGCACAAATGAAAGGAATGCTATACACAGATAGAACCGTGGTATCTATCCACCAGGAAATAAGGCAGAAGTTGCCAACTTTAAGGCATTTCTTCACTAGTTAGTGGTTTATAAAATAATTAACTTTGAAAAATAACTGTAAACTCTAACTGAGCCTCTTTTCTTGTGATTTTTAATCCCAGATGACATATGGAAGGAAACCTTGGTATTTTTCTTGACACCATTTGCTTTTGTCTCATTGTTTGTTTTGTTAGTAACTTGTCTGCTTTTGTACAAGCAAAAAGCTGTACTGAAAACGGTAAGTTGTGTAACATAATGTTTAGCCTGAGATAGTAGATAGCCTTTCAGACTGATTGACAGTTGACTTCTGGGAGAGAATGTGGCAACCTAAGTGTAGACAGTGGCTTTAAAACTCAGGGAATAGTGACCTGTAGCTGACAAGCAAGAGTCAAGCTTTTAGTTTGGACCCACTGCTATTTAATATCATTCAGCGTTTCTTCTCTGTGGTCCACAGACCGCATGGACATTTAGTCTGCATTTAGAACTGATGGACCTATATTTTATAATGTTTCCTGTACACCGTGGGTGTACAATTGATGTTGTATGGATTATGATGATTGTCTGCAGAAAATACAATAATTTAAAAACTCAACACTACTAGGCTAAATTTGGCGGTAGGTTTACTTTTGTTGAAATATAGGAACAATGGCTCAGAACATGAAACACTGTTTACTTCTAGATTAGGGAACAATACGAGGAAAGAGTTACAGGAGAAAGGCAGGATTGGGAGGAAGAAAAGAGTTTCTTAAACTGGATGGAGACTGAAATAGATTACTAGTCTGTCGCAGGCCGATTTCACAAAAATTGAAAAAAAAGTTGCCCACCCTCAAGGAGTTCATACTCTAGTTGGGGGAGAATAGACTCCATAAAAAATATAACCTGCACTGTGAGTTGTTTTTAGATGATTCCTATTTGAGTTGTACGGAGACTATTATAGAATTTCAGAAGATGAAGGTCACTACGGGTTGGTGGGCTTTAAGGAGAAATTGTGACTTGGAGAAAAATCTCTTAATGCCAAGTCTTTTAAAGATAAAGGGAAATTTGAATGTGTATGAAATATTTCACTTTATTTCTCTGCTGAATGCTTTTTTTAAATCTGTTTCTCTGAGGTACTAGTCTGAATTCAAATAGTTTATGTTATTAATGACTATTTGTTAGTAACGGAGTTCTCCCTTAATTTCAGATCTTTCAGAGGAAAAAAGAAGTCTTTTCTCATCAAGACACATTCTGTTGACTGAATAGCTTTCAGTCTTATGGCCAAATGTTCAACGAGTCTTATTAAATGGAATGTTTTCTCCAAAAAATTTAATAAATCTACCTTAAAAGCATTGTTGTATTTAAGTAACTTTAGAATACTCAAATCCTGCAGTACATTTCCTGGATTCTATTAATAGGTTTTTTCCTATTAATCCCTGGTCAGAGCGATACACATAGATAAGTCAAGGGTTGGGTCAGATCTACTCACTGATATATTAATAAAACAATGTGATTTTATCACTTGTACTAAGCCAGAGATATTATTAAATCTTGGAAGATGAGATTCTAATTTTAAAAAAATTTAATTTTTTAATGTTTATTTTTGAGAGATAGAGAGAGAGCGCAAGCAAGAGAGGGGCAGCGAGAGGGAGACAAAGAATCTAAAGCAGGTTCCAGGCTCCGAACTGTTAGCACAGAGCCCGACGTGGGGCTCGAGCTCACAAAGCGTGAGACTATGACCTGAGCTGAAGTCGGACACTTAACCAACTGAGCCACCAGCACTCTTCTAATTTTTTTTTTAATTGTACTTGTGATGAATGTATTCATCATAAGTAAGATTGTTTGGCTTTAAGAGTAACCTGTGGAGGGGTGCCTGGGTGGCTCAGCCGATTAAGCCTCCGACTTCGGCTCAGGTCATGATCTCGCGGTCCGTGAGTTCGAGCCCCGCGTCGGGCTCTGCGCTGACAGCTCAGAGCCTGGAGCCTGTTTTGGATTCTGTGTCCCCCTCTCTCTCTGACCCTCCCCTGTTCATGCTCTGTCTCTGTCTCAAAAATAAATAAATGTTAAAAAAAAAAGAGTAACCTGTGGAGTGGATGAATAAGAAGCAAGAAGTTTTCAACACATTCATAGTCTAAATGTGTGCTTTACATTTCGCGAAAGAGGTAGAAAGAATGCAATGCATAAAAGGCTGAAAATAATGAAACAAACAGAAAGATCAGATTTGAAAAGTTCAGATGTCACAAATATGCAGTAAAAGCTTCAGAGTTTCCTGTGCTAGTTGGCAGAGAGCATTTCCTAGTTGCTGACGGTGTGATTCTTTTTTCTTTTTTTTTTTTTAAGTTCAGGCACTAAAAGGCAGAAGCCTTTGAAATCACTCAGAGGTGTTTTAAAAGTACATCCACCTTTCAGACTAATTGACAGTTGACTTCTGGGAGAGAATGTGGCAACCTAAGTGTAGACAGTGGCTTTAACACTTAGGGAATAATGACCTATAGTTGACGAGCAAGAGTCAAGCTTTTAGTATCATTCAGCGTTTCTTCTCTGTGGTCCACAGACCAATAGAGTGGGCATCTCCCGGGAGCTTATTAGAAATGCAGAATCTCAGACCTTAACCCAAATCTGCTCAACTGGCAATCTGCATTTTAAGAACATCTCCAGGTGGTTCATTTGCACATTCAATTTGAAAAGCACTGATATATAGGAGCATTTTAGAATGAAAGAGATTAAAATAATGTAATGGAGAGGTAGGCTTTGACTCTTATTGGTAGTGACCATTTCTCTCTAACTGCCTCTTGTCATCTCGTCATAGGATACATCACTTCCCTAAGTAGACCTATCCTTGCTAAACATTAAAACCCCCATGGTAATAGGAATTCAGATGTAATATGATTAGCAAATTATTAAATTCTCAATGAGTTTTGAAGAAGGAGTCCCATATTTTATGTTTCCCTGTGCCCTGTTAATTATATATCCACTCCTGATAGCCAGCATCAGTTCTGATTAGTCTGCTCGGGCTGTACCATAAACACATCCATATCCCAGTTCATGACTATGATTTCTCTCCAAGAGGGGTTGGCCACCAGCATTACTTATCCTTCCCAGTTCTGTGTTGCAGAAGCTCTGTTCCTGGCAAGGCACGTTTGAGGCTCCCTCCCTCCACCTACCTCCCACTCCCAGGCACAGCAAGCTGAGATTACTGAAGATTCCAGTAATCTTCACCCCAGCTTCCATGGAAGGCAGAGGTCCTATGCTCGGAGGGACAAACCAAGAAGACAAGGGATACCCCTCCCCTTCCTGCCCCCAAGTCTGGAGTTTTGCATGCGAGGGGTTCTACTGCAAGAGTAAAGGTTCCTGCCCCCATCTCCGGAGCAGTAGCAAAGAGGTTCACATAGGGGGAGGGTCAGGCCATAAGAACAGGGAGCTCAGTAGCTCTCCCTAAAGGGGCCGACTTTATTGGGAACAGAGACTGGAAAAGTCTGTTTAAGGATAGAGCTACATAGGAGTAACATTTCTATCTCTCACTGTCATTAAGCTGCTATAAATTTGAAGTAGATCTGATGTACACTGAAAGCTCTAGTGTAACCAGGAGAATAAATTTGAAAAATAGTGAACAATCCTTAAAGTCACTGAAATACTACACTGAAAATACTCACTTACAAATGAAGGCAATAAAGAAAACATGAGTGGGGCGCCTGGGTGGCTCAGTCGGTTGAGCGTCCGACTTCGGCTCAGGTCATGAGCTCGCGGTCCGTGAGTTCGAGCCCCGCGTCGGGCTCCATGCTGACAGCTCGGAGCCTGGAGCCTGTTTCCGATTCCGTGTCTCCCTCTCTCTCTGTCCCTCCCCTGCTCATGCACTGTCTCTCTCTGTCAAAAATAAATAAACATTAAAAAAAAATTTTTTAAAAAAAGAAAAAATGAGAAAATAACATGAGTCACAGGAAAAGCAAAAAGTAAAATGGCATGGGGCGCCTGGGTGGCGCAGTCGGTTAAGCGTCCGACTTCAGCCAGGTCACGATCTCGCGGTCCGTGAGTTCGAGCCCCGTGTCAGGCTCTGGGCTGATGGCTCAGAGCCTGGAGCCTGTTTCCGATTCTGTGTCTCCCTCTCTCTCTGCCCCTGCCCCGTTCATGCTCTGTCTCTCTCTGTCCCAAAAATAAATAAAAACGTTGAAAAAAAATTAAAAAAAATTATTTAAAAAATAAAAAAAAAAGTAAAATGGCAGTGATAACAACTGTTGTAGCAACAACGTTGTGAATTAATTAATCAAAAAGCAGACATTTTGAGACTGGGTTTTAAAAAAAAGATCCAACAAGGGGCGCCTGGGTGGCTCAGTCGGTTAAGCATCCGACTTCAGCTCCGGTCATGACCTCGCGGTCTGTGAGTTCCAGCCCCGCGTCGGGGCTCTGGGCTGACAGCTCAGAGCCTGGAGCCTGCTTCGGATTCCGTGTCTCCTTCTCTCTCTGGCCCTCCCCCTGCTCATGCTCCGTCTCTCTGTCTCTCAAAAATAAACAAACGTTAAAAAATGTTTTAAAAAAGATCCAACGATATACTATTAACGGGAGACAGATTTTAGATTTAAAGATACGGACAGGGTTTTAAGTGAAATGACTGAAAAAGATATACCACAGAATTGGCTATACTAATATCAAACAGAAGGAATTTGAATTTTAAAATGTGACTAACGGACAAAGACCTTTTATAATGATAAAAGAGTGACTCCATGAGGAATCCATATCAATTGTATATGCACCTAAGAAGACTGTCCAAAATTACATGGAGAAAAAAATGGATAGAATTGGAGAAATAGACAACTCAATAATAATAGTTAGACTTCAATAAGTCACTTTCAGTAATAGAACAAGTGGGCAGCAGATCAACTAGGACACATAGAACTTGAACATCATACAGGCGAGCTAGACCTAACAGATCTCTAAAGAACAACTTATGCAACATTATCCAGGATATGACATACACCAAAACTAAACAAAAGGAAGGAGGTGCTTGAGCTTCATTGGTGGATATTGCCAACCAAAGATGAAGGGAATTTCAGGTAGGGAACTTATATGTGAATTATGGGGTATAGAGAAATAATTTACAAGTTGATAGTTTTTTTCCCAGGAAGTTACCCAATAATTGCATCACAATTTATTGAACCAACTATTTTCTCCCAATGTGAAGTGACCCTTTCCACCTTTGCCATATATTTAATGTGTGTGTGTGTGTGTGTGTGTGTGTATCTTAGTCTGTTCAGGCTGCCCTAACTGTAGCAGGATTCTCACACAGAGTCGTGACACCGAGGCTTTTCTTTCCAGGAAGCAACTTTATTCGTGCCGGCACCGCTCAGTTGGGTTGGTACCTGAAGAACTGAGCCCCGACCGCCACGTGGCATAGTTTTCTTAAATACATTTCCTATTTCTTTGTCTCCCATATACGGTGACACGCAAACATGCAGTCTGATTCAGTGGTCTCATCTTACGAGGTCGCGAGGGATGTTGTCACATGCACATATAGCCAGGTTGCCTTGGCGTTTTGTTTTGTTTTATTTCGTTTTCTCTTCTTAGGGAGGGGACCCTCCCACATAACAAAATACCACACATAGTTCTGCAAGCTAGAGGTCCAGGATTAGGGCCAAGTGAGGGCTCTCTTCCAGGTTGCAGACTTCACTTACATGCTTACATGGTGAAAGGGACTAGCGAGTTCCTTTGGATCTCTTTTACAAGGGCATTAATCCCAATCATGAGGGCTCCGCTCTTCCGACCTAAGCATCTCCTAAAGGTCCCACCTCATAGCATCGCACTGAGCATTAGGATTTCAACATTAATTGGGGGGAGGGGACAAAAATATTCCGACAAACTACTGTGTATGTGTGTGAATGTGTGGTTGAGTTTATTTTTGGACTTTCTTTTCTTTCCCAGTGAACTAAGTCTACTCATGTACACCGGTACTAATCATGCCCAGTGCTTCTATTTAATTATGTCGCCTAAGATTATGCGTTAATATCCACTAAGGACAATCGTCCTGTCTCATCAGTCTTCTTTTTCAGAAACTTCCTGACTCTCCTTACGTCTTTGTGTTTCACTATATGTTTTGGAATTAGCTTGCTTTATTGTCCTCAATCATATTGGTGTTTTTATTGAGATCACATAATTACAAACTAATTAGGGGAGAATTGTTAACTTTACAAGATGGAATTTTCCTGTCCAAGAAAATGGATACCTTTCCGTTTTGTCAGTTAATATATTGTATTTTTCAGTAGCATTACAAAATTATCTTTTTTTTTTAAGTTTATTTATTTTGAGAGAGAGAGAGAGAGGGAGAGAACCAGTGGGGGAGGGGCAGAGAGGGGGGTTAAGAGATCCGAAGCAGGCTCTGTGCTGACAGCAAAGAGCCCGATGTGGGACTTGAAGTCATGAACCATGACGTCATGACCTGAGCCAAAGTTGGATGCTTAACCTACTGAGCCACCCGGGTGCCCCATCTTCTTTCTTTTTAAAATGTATTTATTTTGAGAGAGAGAGGAGAGAGACCAAGAGCAGGGGAGGAACAGAGAGAGAGGAAGAGAGAGAATCCCCAGTAGGCTTCACACTGTCAGTGCAGAGCCCGACGTGGGGCTCAAACTCACGAACCATGAAATCATCACCTGAGCCAAAATAGAGTCAGAGGCTTAACCGACTGAGTCGCCCAGGTGCCCCCCAAATTGTCTTCAAATAGATGTTGCATGTTTCCTGTTAAATTTATTTCTTTTATTCTTTTTATATTTATTTGGCTTTTTAAGTTATTATTTTAATTCCATTAACATACAGTTTTATATTAGTTTTAGGTGTACAATATAGTGTTTCAACAGTTCCATACATCACTCTATGCGCATCACAAGCGCACTCCTTAACCCTGTCACCTATTTAACCCATCCCCTCCCATCTTCCTTCTGGTAATCATCAATTTGTTCTCTATAATTAAGAGTCTATTTCTTCATTTCTCTCTCTCTCTCTCTCTCTCTCTCTCTCTCTCTCTTTTTTCTCATAGTCCATTTGTTTTGTTTCTCATATTCCACATATGAGTGCAATCATATAGTATTTGTATTTCTCTGACTTACTTATTTCACTTATTCTCTCGCTCCATCCACATCATTGCAAGTGGCAGATGTCTTTCTTTTTTATGGCTGGATAATATTCCATTGTATATAAATGCCACCTTTTCTTTACCATTCATCTATTGATGGACACATGGGCTGCTTCCATATCCTGGCTCTTGTAAATAATGTTGCTACAAATATAGAGGTGCTTGTATCCCTTTGAATTAGTGTTGTTTTATTATTTGGGTAAATACCTAGTAGTGCAATTGCTGGATTGTAGGGTAGTTCTCTTTCTAACTTTTTGAAGAACCTCCATAGTGTTTTCCTGAGTGGCTGCACCAGTTTTCATTCCCACCAACAGTGCAAGACGATTCTCCTTTGTCCACATCGTCACCAACATCTATTGTTTCTTGTGTTGTTGATTTTAGCCATGAAGGTAGGTGTGAGGTAATATGCCATTGTAGTTTTGATTTGTATTTCACTGATGATAAGTGAGGTTAAACATCTTTCCGTGTGTCTGTTGGCCATCTGGATGTCTTCCTGGGAGAAATGTCTGTTCATGTCTTCTGCCCATTTTTAAGTGGATTATTTGTTTTGCGGGTGTTCAGTTGTATAATTCTTTATGTATTTTGGATATGAACCTTTTATTAGATATGTCATTTGTAAATATCTTCTCCCACTCCGTAGGTTGCCTTCAGTTTTGTTGATTGTTTCCCTTGCTGTGCAGATGCTTTTCATTTTGCTAAGGTCCCAGTAGTTTATTTTGACTTTTGTTTCCCTTGCCATAGGAGACATATCTAGAAAGAAGTTGCTACAGCCAATGTCAAAGAGGTTACTGCTTGTGTTCCTTTCTAGGATTTTTATGGTTTCAGGTCTATTTAGGTCTTTTATCCATTTTGAATTTACTTTTATGTAGGGTGTAAGAAAGTGGCCTGGTTTCTTTCTTTTGCATCTTGCTGTCTAGTTTTCCCAGCACCATTTGTTGAAGAGACTGTCCTTTTCCCATTGGATATTCCTTCTTACTTTGTTGAAGATTAATTGACCATATAATTTTGGGGTCATTTCTGGGTTTCTTGTTCTGTCCCATTGATCCATGTGTCTATTTTTGTGCCAGTACCATACTGTTTTAATTACTACAGCTTTGTGATTTAACTTGAAGTCCAGACTTGTGATACTTCCAGCTTTGCCATTCTTTTTCAAGATTGCTTTGGCTATTTGGGGTCTTTGTGGTTCCATGCAAATTTTAGGATTTTTTCTTCCAGCTGTGTGAAGAATGCTGTTGGTAGTTTGAAAGGGATTGCATTAAATGAGTAGATTGCCTTGGGTAGTATAGACATGTTAGCAATATTTGTTCTTCGAATCCATGAGCATGGAATGTCTTTCGATTTCTTTGTGTCATCTTCAACTTCTTTCATCTTGTTTTATTGTCTTAAGAGTACAGGTCTTTCACCTCTTTGGTTAGGTTTTTCCTAGTTATCTTATTTTTAATGCCATTGCAAATGGGATTGTTTCCTTAATTTCTCATTCTGCTGCTTCTTATTGGTGCATAGAAATGCAACAGATTTCTGTACATTGTTTTTGTATCCTGTGACTTTACTGAATTTGTTTCTCAGTTATAGCAGTATTTTGGTGAAGTCTTTCAGGTTTTCTATATAGAGTATCAAGTCTTCTGCCTTCCTTGCTAATTTGGATGCCTTTTATTTCTTTTTGTTGTCTCATTACTATGGCTAGGGGACTTCCAGTACTATGTTGAATAAAAGTGGTGAAAATGGATAGCCTTGTCCTTTTCTGGACCTTAGGAGAAATGTTCCCAGTGTTCCCCATTAAGGATCATGGTAGCTGTGGGTTTTTCACATATGGCCTTTATTATGTTAATGTATGTTCCCTCTAAACCTGCTTTATTGAGGGTTTTTATCATGAATGGATGTTGCCCTTTGGCAAATGCTTTTTTTAAGTGTATTTTATTTATTTTGAGAGAGAGAGAGAGAGACAGGGAGAGAAAGAGAGAGAAAGAGAGAAAGTGGGGGAGGGAGAGAGAGAAGGAGACAGAGAATCACAAACATACTCCGCGCTGACAGTGTGGAGCCTGATATGGGGCTTGAACTCATGAACCACAAGATCATGACCTGAGCCAAAATCAAGAGTTGAACACTTAACCGACTGAGCCACCCAGGCGCCCCCTGTCAAATGCTTTTTATGCATCTATTGAAATGATCATATGGTTTCTCTTATTGATGCGATGATCAGTTGATTGATTTGTGAATATTGAACCACCCTTGCAATGCAGGAATAAATCCTTGTTGATCATGGTGGATTATTTTTTTTAATGTATTGTTGGATTAGGTTTGCTAGTATTTTGCTGAGGATGTTTGCATTTACGTTCATCAGGGATATTGGCCTGTAGTTCACTTTTTTAGTGAGATCTTTATCTGGTTTTGGTACCTGGGTCATGCTGGCCCCCTAGAATGAATTTGGAAGTTTTCCTTCCTTTTCTATATTTTCGGAATAGTTTGAGAATAACGGGTATTAACTCTTCTTTAAATGCTTGGTAGAATTCACCTGTAAAGCCATCCAGCCCTGGACTTTTGTTTTTGTGAGTTTTTTGATTGCTAATTCAATTTCTTTGCTGGTTATCAGTCTGTTCACATTTTCTATTTCTTCTTGTTTCAGTTTTGTCAGTTGATATGTTTCTAGGAATGTATCCATTTCTTCCAGGCTCTCCAATTTGTTGCCATATAATTTTTCATAATATTCTCTTATAATTGTTTATATTTCTGTGGTGCTGGTTGTTATTTCTCCTCTCTCATTTGTGATTTTATTTATATGGGTCAAATTTCTCTTTTTGCTAAGTCTGACTAGAGGATTATCAATTTTATTATTTTTTTCAAAGAATGAGCTTCTGGTTTCATCGATCTGTTCTATTGATTTTTGTTTTGTTTTGTTTGTTAGTTTCTACATAATTTATTTCTGCTCTAATCTTTATTATTTCCTTCCTTCTGCTGGTTTGGGGTTTTGTTTGTTCTTCTTTCTAGCTCCTTTAGGTGTTAGGTTAGGTTGTTTATTTGAGATTATTCTCCCTTCATGAGGTAGGCCTGTGTTACTATAAACTTCTCTCTTAGAACCATTTTTGCCACATCCCAAACGTTTTGGGACTGTTGTGTTTTCATTTTCATTTGTTTCCATGTATTTTTTATTTCTTCTTTGATTTCATGGTTGGCCCATTTATTTTTTAGTAGCATGTTATTTAACCTCCATGTATTTGTGATCTTTCCAAAGTTTTTCTTGTGGTTGATTCAGTTTCATTGCATTGTCATCAGAAAAGATAAATGGTATCCATCTTCTTGAATTTGTTGAGACTTGTTTTGTGGGCTAATATGTGATCTATTCTGGACAATGTTCTGTGTGTACTTGAAAATAATGTGTGTTCTGCTGTTTTAGAATGGAATGTTCTGAATATATCTATTAAATCCATCTGTTCCAGTGTGTCATTCAAAGCCATTGTTTCCTTGTTGATTTTCTATTTAGATGATCTATCCATTGATGCAAATGGGGTGTTAAAGTCCCCTACTATTATTTTGTTATTATCAGTTATTTCCTTTATGTTTGTTATTAACTGTTTTATGTATTTGGGTGCTTCGATGTTAGGTACATACATATTTACAATGGTTGTATCTTCTTGTTGCGTTGTGTCCTTTGTTATCATATAGTGTTCTTTGTCTCTTGTTACGGTTTTGTTTAAAAGTCTATTTTTTCTGATATAAGCATTGGTACCCTGGCTTTCTTTTGACATCCACTGCATGATGGATGTTTCTCCATCCCCTCACTTTCAATCTGCAGGTGTCTTTAGGTCTTAAATGAGTCTCTTGTAGGCATCATATAAATGGGTCTTTTTTTTTTTAATCCATTCTGACACCCTGTGTCTTTTGATTGGAGAGTTTAGTCCATTTACATTCAGAGTAATTACTGATATATATTTATTGTCATCTTATTATTTGTTTTGTAGTTGTTTCTGAAGATTCTGATCCTTTCTTGTCTTTCATGGTTTGCTGATTTTCTTTCGTGATGTATTTGGATTTCTTTCTCTTTATTCTTTGCATATTTATTAGTGGGTTTTGATATATGGTTACCATTAGGTTTGTATATAACCTCTTCTGCATATAGCAGTCTATATTAAGTTGATGGTCATTTATGTTTGAACCCATTCTTGGCTCCTGTCCTCCCAACATTTTCGGTATGTGTTTTTACATTTTATATCCTTTTATGTTGGGAGTTCCTTGACTTATTTTTTTACAGAAATATTCATTTTAACTGCTTTTGTGTTTTCTGCCTTTATACTGTCCCTTTCAGTGTCTCCTTTTCACTCAGGGTCCCCTTTAATATTCTTCGCCAAGTTTGTTTAGTGGTCACAAACTCCTTTAGTTTTTGTTTGTCTGGAAACTCTTTATCTCTCCTTCTATTCTGAAGGATAGCCTTGCTTGAGAGAGTATTCTTGGCTGCAGATTTTTCCCATTTATCACCTGGAATGTATATAATGCCACTCCCTTCTGGCTTGGAAAGTTTTTGCTGAAAATCCTTTGCTGGCCTTGTGAAATTTCGCCTGTAAGTTACCATCTTCTTTTGTCTTGCTGCTTTTAAATGTTTTTGTTTCGCACTGTATTTTCCCAATTTGATTACAATTATCTTTGTGCGGATCCGCTTGTTAATTTTGATGGGAGTTCTCTGTGCCACCTGGATCTGGATATTTGTTTCCTTCCTCAGATTAGGGAAATTTTCAGCTATGATTTCTTCAAAATAACTTTCTGCCCCCTTTTCTCTTGTTCTGGAACTCCTATAATACAGAAGTTATTACATTTGATGAAGTCATTGGTTTTCCTAAACCAATTCTTGTTTTTTGCATCATTATTTTTTTAATGTTTATTTGAGAGAGAGAGAGAGAGAGAGAGAGAGAGAAAGTGCATGTGCTCAAGTGGGGGAGGGGTAGAGGGGGGGGAGGATAGAGGATCTGACCAGGCTCTGGGCTGACAGCAGAGAGCCAGACGTGGAGCTCGAAATCACAAACCGTGAGATCATGACCTAAGCCAAAGTCAGATGCTTAACTGACTGAGCCACCCAGGTGCCCCTGTATAATTCTTTTTCATCTCTTTTGTTCAGCTTGGTGACTTTCCATTACTCTGTCTTCTAGGTCATTAATTCATTCCTCCTGTTCATTCCATCAAGTATGTTTCTCATTTCATTTGTTGAACCCTTTATCTCTGCTATGTTATTCCTTATTTCTGTGTTAAGAGTCTCATTCTTGTGTTCTACTCTTTTTTTCAAGTCCAGTGAGTACCTTTATGATCATTGCTTTAAATTCTTTATCAGGCATGTTATTTATCTGTTTCACTTAAATCTCTGGCCATGGCCTTTTCCTGTTCTTTCATTTGGAATAAATTTCTCTGTCTTCCCATTTTTTTGTGTCTCTGTGCCTGTGTCTGTGTGTTAGGAAAGTCAGCTATACATCCTGTTCTTGAAGGCAATGGCCTTATAAAGAAGTCTTGTAGTGCCCTGTCGTGTAGTATCCCTTATTCCCCAGGGCCTGGTGCTTCTAGAAAGTGTCTCTAATGTGTGTTGCATGTGCTCCGTTGTTGTTTTGGCTGGTTTATCCTTCAGGCCAGTTGTCTGCAGAGGTTCTCTTTGCTTATTTTGGGCAGTGTTTGGTCCCTGGGTTGAATGTGGTGGGTTTTAACTAGGTGTGCTCTGGTCTGTGAAATAAGACCCGTCACCACTGCCACTAGAACCAAGGCTCTGCAGAACTCCCACACGGTATGACACGGTGTGAGCAGCAGTATGGGTAGTCTTCTAGGGGAGGGGGCCTGCTTCACTGGTACTGAGGGAAGCATGGCTGAGTGGGGCTGTTGCCCTGGAGCGTGAGTAGGTGGGGTTTGGTATAAGCAAATTAGGTAGCAAGTTTGGGTGCTGTGCTGCTTTCCCACAGTGGCCCTGTGCTTACCCTGAGGGGCCAGGGAAGGAAATGGTGCTGGCCAGTTCTTTTTTTCCTGGAAGGGTCTCCCTGTGAATGCTGTCTCTCTGGGGCACGCTCTGAGATGAGCAAATAACCTCCCTACTGCGTACCTCAGGCACTCTTCAGTTCATTGTTTCCATGCTGTATGTCCCCGGGTTGTTTGCCTGCCTTCTCTCTAAGAGCAGCACAGTGCCCCCCCCCCCAGCCTCGATTGTAACCAAGCCCACCGACCTTTAAGATCCCAGTCTCTAAGCCCTGCTGGTTGCAAGAACTCTCAAAATTGGGCCCATCTCACTTTCCATGCCAATTGATATGGGGATTTGCTTTCCCGCGTGGTCCCCTCTGTGCTTGTCCGTCTCTGGCCGTTCTCTGCAACGGTGACTCGCCACTGCAGTGACCACAATCATTTGTCTCACAAACCTCATCTCCACACTTCTTGCCTTCTCCCATGTGTCTTCATCTCTACCCTCTGCTGTGGAGTTCTGCCAGTTTTCAGGTCAATTTCTGGGGTACTTAGGATGATCTGATAGCTATCGAGTTATATTCATGGAACAAGGGAAGCCTAGGGTGTTCCCAACCCACCATCATCTTCTAACCCGTCCAGTGCAAAATGCACCAGGGCATCGTAGCAGAGCCGGGGGAGCACGGTGGGGTCTGCTACTCGCTGCCCACCACCCACATGTAGGCCCAAACTGCAGCCCATGACCAGCGGTGTGATGCACAGCAGCAACCCTGGTAAATTTCTTTCTTTTTTTTTAATTTTTGAAGTTTATTTATTAACCTTTTAATGTTTTATGTTTATTTTTGAGAGAGAGAGAGAGAGTGAGAGCATGAGACGGGGAGGGGCAGAGAAAGAGGGAGACCCAGAATCCGAAGCAGGCTCCGGGCTCCGAGCTGTCGGCACAGAGCCCTACGCGGGGCTCGAACCTGCCGACCGGGAGATCATGAACGGAGCCGAAGTCCGACTCCCAACTGATTGAGCCACCCAGGTGCCCCTTAAGTGTGTTTATTAATTTTGAGAGAGAGAGAGAGAGAGAGAGAGAGAACACAAGCAGGGGAGGGGAAGAGAGAAGGAGAGACAGAATACCAAGCAGGCCCCACACCATCAGCACAGAGCCCCGTGTGGGCCCCGAACACATGAACCATGAGAGCCACCTAGGCACCCGCTGTTTCATTTATTTCTAAGTAGTTATTTTTATAACTATTGTAAATGGTGTCTTTATTTCATTACAAATGTAACCGGTTTTTAGTATATAGGAACGCTGTTTCCTTTATATATTGTTTTTCTCTAGCCATCTTTCTCGTATCTCGTAAAGTAGAATTTTCTCTGTGAGTCTCCAGATACATGACAATATCATCAACAAATAATGCGTATAGTACCTCCATCACTCTACTTTTAAAAAATAAACTGTTAGAATATCTGAAATAGTTTGATATTCACAAAACATGCAAAGATACTACGGAGAGTCCCCATTATTGTTAACTAAAGTCCATACTTCATTCAGATTTCCTTCGTTTTTACCCAGTGCCCTGTTTCTGTTCCAGGAACCCAACCAGGATACCACATGGCATTTAACAATCATGTCTCCTCGGACTCCTCTTGGCTATGACAATTTACTTATTTGTGATGACCTTGGCAGTTTTGAGGAATACTAGTCAGGTATTTATAGACTTTCCCTCAACTAGGGATCGTTTTCTCATGATTAGATCGAGGCTATGTATGTTTGATGAAGACCACAGGAGTGAAGTGCCATTTTCATCACATTATGTTAAGGATGTGTCTTATCAACATAACTTGCCCCTGTTGTTCTTGACCTTGCCCCCTCGGCTGAGGGAGCGTTTCTCAAGTTTTTCTACTGTAAAATTACTCTTTTTCTCTCTTTCCATATTTTATTCTCTGGAAGGAAGGCACTATTTAGAGCCCACACTTAAGGAATAGAGAGTTATACTCCACCTCCTTAAGAGCAGAGTCATCTACATAAATTATTTAGAGTTCTTCTGCATGGGAGATTGATCTATTTTTTTCGTATTTATTGATTTATTTAATCACTTATGTCTGTATGGACTTACCAGTACTTCTTTTATACTTTGGATTTCAATCCAATATCGTCATATTTATTTTGTTGCTCGTATTGTTACTGCTTTGGCGATTGGGAGCTCTTTCCTGCCTCCCTTTGACATACCCCCACATTGCGGGGTTTTATTTTTTAGCACTTCCTTACTTTTGGCATTGTAAGACCTTCTACGCCCTTGTTCTTTCTTCTCTGAGCCCTAGAAGGAGTCATTTCTCCAAAGGACCTGTTTTTTTTTTTTATTATTGGAAATTGGTATTAGAAACCAAGATCCAGGCACAAGACGTGCTTATTGCTAACCAAGTAGTTTCTTTTCGACTTCTGAGTTGTCATGTCTTTTGGGTCTTTTCAGCTAATAGAGCAAAGAAATATATGTGTGTATACTCATATCTTATCATCATATCATATACCCGTATTATATTAGCGTATATACACACATATATAAGTATTTCTATATGTAACCATCTGTATCCGTAAAAGTTAAATGCCAATTTATACCAACATATCCAGCAGTAATCCATTGCCACATAAACGAATCATTCTAGCCTTCTCCCCTTGCTTATCTATAACCTCCCACTCCATCAGTGAGAAACCTGTCTTCTGCCATCTGCCATCGATTTAATTGTTGAATTTAAGTATACATGTATAGTGGCATCAGGGTTGCAAAGAACATCATCGACGAGAGTAGAGTGCTTTTTTCCTTTTGCCTTTAGTCTTAGAGACTCTACTTGGTCCCACAGTTACTTAGGTCAGTGCTACTTTCCCCCACCCCTTTCTTACCATGTGATCCGGCCATCATGCGCCTACGTATTTAATCAACTGATTTAAAAGCTTATGCCTACATAAAAACCTGCACATAATTTTATAGCAGCCTTATTCGTAATCATACACACACACACCTGGAAGCAACTGAGGAGTTTTTCAATAGCTCACTAGAAAACAATTAAAATCAAATTAAAAAAAGATTTAGGGTTTATTTATTTTTGAGAGAGAGGCAGAGTGTGAGTAGGGGAGGGTCAGAGACAGAGGGAGACACAGAATCAGAAGCAGGCTCCAGGCTCCGAGCTGTCAGCACAGAGTCCGACGCAGGGCTCGAACTCACAAACCGCGAGATCGTGACCTGAGCCGAAGTTGGACGCTTAACCGACTGAGCCACCCAGGAACCCCTAAAATCAAATTTTAAAAAAGCATACTGGAGTTAATTTATCTAAAAAAAAAAGCCACAGAAGACTGTCGTATATCAACATAATGGAATATTATTCTGCAGGATAAAGAAATGAGCTATCAGACCATGAGGAGAGATGGATATGTAACTTGAGTGCATATCACTAAGTGAGATAAGCTCGTCTGCAAAAAGCTATACCTGATGTCAGTTATGTGACATTCTGGAAAAGGTAAAACTATGGAGCAAAAATACCAGTGGTTGCTAGGGGTCCCGAGGGAAGGGGTAAGAGTTGAATAGCTGCCGCCTAGACGATATTTTAGGGCAGTGAACTGTTCCGTATGATGTTGTTGTGGTGTATACGTGGCACCATGCATTTGTCAAAACCCACGGAACTTCACAGCGCCAAGAGTGAACATCGATGTACGCAACTGAAAGAAAATCATTGAGACATCAGGGATGGAATGCAGAATTTGACTAAGCAATCCAACGATATCACAGACGTGTGCAACAGCATGACCGAAGGAGGTTATACTCTGTAGTGATGCCCACGAAAATGAGAACCCTTTGAAGCGCAGATCGATTTCCCCAGTTGTAAATTGTATTTTGTGGTTAGTGTTAAAAAGGATACTTTGGGGGACACCTGGGTGGCTCTGTCGGTTAAGCATCTGACTTGGGCTCAGGTCATGACGTCACAGTTCACGAGTTGGAGCCCCGCAGAGCCCGCTTCAGACCCTCTGTCCCCTCTTCTCTCTGCCCCTCCTCCGTCTCAAAAATAAATAAGCATTAAAAAAAAAAAAGGATCATTTGGATTAATAAAACACCTCCATGTGCTCTGTGGAACTTTGGCCCACTGGATGTTAGTAAGTGTTCCATGGAAAAAGGATTCTGGGGTCAAACAGTGGGGGAAATTCTGGGTTAAGACTTGGCAGAGCCTCTATTTTACTATGTGTTGTGACTCTTAGATCATAGCATTCAGCAGTTTTCAGACTTGTTTCGTTGGGAAACCACTCTTTTTGATATCACAGCTATTTTTTCTAGCTTTATTAAGATATCATTGGCATGTGTGAGTTTGAGGCATACAACGTGTTGATTTGATACAGTTATGCATTGCAAAATGATTACCACCATAATGTTACCATTCGCTTATCACCACCCCCGCCACGTCACATAGTCGCCCCCCCCTTTTTTTGTAATTAATTATAACCACCATATCGCGCATTAGGTTCCCAGAACCTACTCATCTTACAACGAAGTTTGCACCCTTGGCCAGCATTTACCCATTTCCCCCAGCTTCCCATCCCCAGCCCCTGGCAACCAGCATTCTACTCTGCATCCGTGAGTTGTGTTTTTTTAGATTCCGCGTATAAGTAGACAAGCATTTACATCTCCCAGGAGAGTATTTCAGAGACAAAACAGTTTGGGCCATGTTGAAAATATCAGCGGTATCTTCTGCCTGCCTGAAGGGGGAGGTGATGCTAACTCCGAGGACTGGAATATCACTCAGGAGGAGGTAGGCATTAAAGGAGAGCATCTGTGTATCTTGGGCTCACGGAGGTTTAGATTTGTTTACTGCTTACTGAACCAAAATCTGTGACTCAGTCTTATGCTGAACAAGTAACAAGTTGTCCTTCAGAGTCTTTAGAGATGGGAAAAAGATGTTTAGAAGTAAGATGACAGCTAGTACTTAAGACAATACTGATAGTGGAGTTCTTACACCTGCTTCAAGCGCTGCCCGGCCAATAACTGATGGGACTGTGGACCGAGTGAAGGGATGTTCCCAGACAGAAGATGGGGTGGGTCGGTGCTAAGGACATGATCTGAGGGGGAGTGTGAAAGCAACCATCTCCAGTCCCCTTCTACATTCTGGTTTACACTTGATCTCAGCCAAAAGGCCGAGAAGCGATTACATTCTGGTTTAAAACCACAGGGGCGCCTGGGTGGCTCGGTCTGTTAAGCGTCTGACTTCGGCTCAGGTCATGATCTCACGGTGTGTGGGTTCGAGCTCCGCGTCGAGCTCTGTGCTGACAGCTCAGAGCCCGGAGCCTGCTTGGGATTCTGTGTCTCCCTCTTGCTCCCCCTAGCCCCGCACCCCCCCCCCCCACTCGTGCTCTGTCTCTCTCTGGCTCTCAGAAATAAATAAATGTTAAAAAAAAATGTAAAAAGAAGTGGAGAATTAGAAGTCCCTGAGCAGGGACAGCTCAGGATCAGAGATCCTGTGACTTCGTGTTGGAGAGAAAAAGGGGTGAAGGGTGAGAAATGTGGCCAAGATAAAGGCATAGTTTTTGGTAATAGATATATAATCCTGGTAGGAAGGAACTCAGGCACTCAGCCCTTCTATTCTCTCTGGATGTAAAGAAACAAGGATTATGGGAGGCAAAGAGAAAAACAAGAATGTGACAAAGTGACTATGACAAAGTTATTGGCCAAGGAAAAAATCACTTTATAAAGTCTTTAGAGTTCAGAGTATTTTGAAACACTGAGCACATACTATAGAAAAGGTGTTTTTTTTCCCCCATAGATTACGAGATTGGGTTGTGATGGGGGAATTGTGCCAGAGGTGGGTTTCTGGTATTCCATCCAAATCAAGGGCTGAAGTTAGGATTAATTAACATCTCGGATGCCCAAATTCCAAATGGGAATCTTTTACTTGTCTCAAAAGATGTGAAATTACATCCTTCCCCGCCACCCCCCCCCCCGCCCCCAACACAGGTTGTAGATGGTGTCTGAGCCAATTTACTGCTTGAGGACTGTTGCTTTACGAATATTCAAAGAGAAAGGGGAACACATAGCTCTGTCTAGCGACAGAGATAACCTAACCTCCTAAGAATACAATAGAACGAGAAGAGGGACGCGTGGAGGGAGAAACCAAAACTGGGAAGCTTAAGCGTAACAGAAGAGGGTGTAGAAGACGAGGCCCACTGGCTGTGAGAAGTAAGACTTGGAAAGATTGAACAAGGGAGGATTTTTGAAGAAAACTGTTTATGTAGAAGGCAAAGAATTTCTGAGCCCTGTTTCACAGTTGGCACAGGGCCAAAAATAGATGGTCTGTGTGGATCCTGCCAGCACGTGGATTATACTGTTCCATGAATAAAGGTACCGATACCGAGGTTCAGAGCGGTTACGAAACTTGTTCAAGGTCAATAGCTAGGAAGTGAAGGAGCCAAGATTTGACCTCTGTTCTATAATGTCCCAATACCTATGATCTTAACCTTTAAAATAGACTCCCTCCCTTTTTGTTTTAAGTGCTTTTATCACTTTATGATCTCAGACCCTAACCTTTATTTTTACTTTTTGTTTTAATTTTTTAATGGTTATTTATTTTTGAAAGAGAGGCGGAGTGCAAGTGGGGAGGGGGCGGGGGGGGGGGGGGACACAGAATCCGAAGCGGGCTCCAGGCTCTGAGCTGTCAGCACAGAGCCCGACGCGGGGCTCAGACCCACCAACCGTGAGATCATGACCTGAGCGGAAGTCAGACGCTTAACTGATGAGCCACCGAGGCGCCCCTCAGACCCTACCCTCTTCAGACCCTCTGTCTCCTCTTCTCTCTGCCCTCCTCGGCCAGAGTGTAGGGGATTCCTTTGTTCTTCCTCCTTTCACAGCAGCTTTGCGGAAGGGAAACAGAGTGTGACCTTCTCTGGAATAAACTTCGGAGAGCTGCCTGTCAAATGTATGGCTTCTGACTTTCGACTGAAGAGCCGAACAGGGTAAAATGCTCACCGCGGATGGAATATCACAATTTAAAAGCATCTGGCAGGAGACTAACCTTCAAACGCCGTTTCCTTGCTCAAAACACTTTTTAAATGGCTTCTTTTCCCTCCTGAATAGAACATGTGAAAACACTTCCTACATTTTCCTCTCAAGCTCCCGTCTTTGCCTTTGTGGCTCCCACCTTTGCCTCCCTCTTCTTCCCTGAAATTTTCAAAGCAACGTTACGAGCCTTTGGTGCTTCAAAGACCCATTGAAAGCCGGTGCCTTTCTGAGGTGTTTTCTGCCGGAGTTAGTGAGCTAAGTTTAAACGCACGGTTATCAAGAGCTACCTGAGAGCCCAGTCCTCAATTCGGTGGCAAGGGTCTCTGGTAGGGATTATCTGCTGGAGCTGGTAGTAAATACTGTACCTGAAACTGCAGAGTCTTCTGCCTTCCACAAGCTTCCACAACTGAGTGACTGGAATCATCTGTCGCTGGTCAATTAGCCAGGAAACTGTGAAGAGACCAAGTCTCCACCTTCTTTTAGAATTCCAGAACCAGCATCACTGTGCCCCTTTGACGTGCCAGAATCATTTGGGCACTGCCTCTCCTCAGAAGTCTGAGGCCCCAACTGGGCATCGTGTTGCCTTAGTGCTCCATTTTTGTTTTCCCAATCTTCTACTTCCTGTTTACCCAATTCCTTGCATTAGACTCAGTGTTGAAATACCTAATGCAGTTTCTATTTTTCTATGGAAGTATTTTTTTTTTTCTTCCCAGTGTTTGATGGATAGATTGAGTCAGTCAGGAGCTTTGTTGCATTTCCCATAATTTGCAAGAGTTTTGACACGGACCCAAATCCTAAGCAACAAAATAGGCCAAGGGGCCAAAAGGGCAAAAAATTTTTTGTAAGCCCTTCATTGCCTTCATGTAATGTAATCGTCTGCAACTGGTCTTCAAGGAAGAGAAACACATGGAGGTCGGTTGCGGGTATGTTTGAGTCCGTTCACAGCTTCATGACCTATATGCCGGATTTCTATATGTGTCAGGGGATTACAGGCATGCTGAGATAGTAATCCATTCAAATATCCCACTCCCCTGGCCAGTCTTTTCTGGCTACAAGGAACCTCATTCATTTCCCTTCCTTTTTTTCCTTAAGGTTATTTATTTATTTTGAGAGAGAGGATGAGAGAGAGCATGCGTGTGTGCTCAAGCAGGGGACGGGCAGAGAGAGGGGGAGAGAGAGAGAATCCCAAGTGGGCTCTATGCCGTGAGCACAGAGCCCATCACGGGGCTTGAACCTACAAACCATGAGATCGTGACCTGAGCCAAGATCAAGAGTCAGATGCTCAACTGACTGAGCCACCCAGGTGTCCCCATTTACCTTTTTTTTTTTTTATACTGCAAATATATTAACACTTCCTTCCTAGGTGAGCATGGACCAGAAATGATTGGGAAGAATCATGGTCTATTCTATTGGTCTATTGGTCTATTGCATTTCCTGCAGACTTTCCTAAAACCTCTAAGTTTAGTGTTCCCCAAAGTACATGCTGTGGAATAATGGTTCCTTGTGAGGTTCGCAGGTGTCGCAAGGGGGGAAAGATGTTCTGTGGCCAAACTAATTTGGAAAGTTCTGGGTTAAACTGCAGACTAACCATGGGTCTCAATTTACCCGGGACATACTTGCTGTCTTAGTGTAATTATTAACAACATCCCCTTTGGCACTCAGAAGTGGCCTGGTTTGGGTGATTAATTGCAGGTCACCCTATCTTTGAGAGACAGAGCTTATGAAGCATTTCCAACATTTAATTGTCCATGGAACTTTTTTTTTTCTCAAAGAGTGTCTTACACGCTCCGTGGAATATATTTAGGACACATTGTATTTGGGTCTATTTGATCTTCATGACTAAGTATCTTGCAGCAGAGTAAAGGGTATTTAGTTTCATGAGGCCCATCCCCCGGCTTCTGAGCAGAACAGAGGAAATGTGACCTTGTAATCCACAAGCTTAGTCCCGGATGGGCTTCCATGGCTTGGTCTGAAGTCAACTGAGATGTTAGGAGGTAGGGAACTTGATGTTACAGCTGTTTTGTTTAGGGTAATTCCCCATTCTTTCTATGTTCTTGCAATTAAAGAATGGAACCACCTCAGGAGGACAGAGGAAAAAAGATCCCTGTACTTCCCATATGATCTCTATTCCCTAGATTTCCCTCCTTCACCGTGGGGCTGACCCCAGTGCCATTCTGAAATTCCATTGCCTCAGCTCCCAGATGACCATCAACCCATCTCTGTGAAGGTGTTAGTGCATAAAAACTTGAAGCAATGAGCCTCATAGATATCATGAACGACTGTCTCCTTTTGAAATCTCAGACCCATGGAGCTCCATGGGGAATGGGGAACTACTCGCTGGTTTACGTTATCACGTTCTAATGGCATAGATTGTGGTTAAACACACAGATTTAGAATCGAATCTAGATCCGAATCCTCTGATAATGTTACCTTTTGGTAGATTTGTTTGAAGGTTAAATGATGTAATCATATACACTGTTGGGCACAGTTCCAAGTATATTTATAGTAAGTGCTATTTCACAGGTAACTAAAAGTATGAGAAAATACATAGGAAAGAGTGAGATTTTGCATTCATACAGACCTGGATTTGAAATCTGGTTTTGATCACAAACTGCCTCACCATGGGCAGTTTACTTCATCTCTGTAAGGATTACTCATCCGTCAAAATGGGATATTAACAGTATCTTATGGGATTTTGTATTGTATGAGGTAATGCATGTAGTTTATTTTTTTTGAAGTTTTTAAATTTTTTTTTAATCTTTATTTATTTTTGAGAGAGAGAGGGAAAGAGAGAGCAAGGGAGAGGCAGAGAAAGAGGGAGACAAGGAATCCAAACCGGGCTCCGGGCTCTGAGCAGTTAGCACACAGCCCAAAGTGGGGCTCCAACTCACGAGCCGTGAGATCATGACCTGAACCGAAGTCAGACGCTTAACCAACTGAGCCACCCAGGCACCCCAATGGATGTGGTTTCTAGCACAGTGCTGGGATATAGAAAGTACTACCTTATTAGTATCATTTTTGTTTCTATGACTATTTATGCTTCTAGTATGATTATAATTTTTTAAAATATTTTTTAATGTTTATTTATTTTTGAGAGAGAGAGACGAGAGAGAGAGAGAGAGAGAGAGAGAAAGCGGGGGAGGGGCAGAGAAAGAAGGAGACACAGAATCTGAAGCAGGCTCCAGGCCCTGAGCTGTTAGCACAGAGCCCAATGCGGGGCTCGAATGCACAAGCCGTGAGATCATGACCTAGCCAAAATCAGACACCTAACTGACTGAGCCACCCAAGCACCCCTATAATTTGTGCTTCTTTAGGAACTTCAAGATGACAAGGAATTTAAGGTACCAGAGAATAGTTGTATGACACTGGAGTTATGTAGGTCCGATGGCAGTTAAATGGGACAAGGGCTCTAATATAGTGGGCCACTGTCCTTGAAATAATTCCTTGTAAAATGAACGCTGTTCAGGTAGACTGGTCATGAAAATCACTGCACTGCAGCCATTTCAGGATCTTCAAAGTTATAGCAAAGAGCTTCTTCTTCTTTTTTTTTTTTTTAATTTTCTTTTTTAACGTTTATTTATTTTTGAGACAGAGAGAGACAGAGCATGAACGGGGGAGGGTCAGAGAGAGAGGGAGACACAGAATCCGATGCAGGCTCCAGGCTCTGAGCTGTCAGCACAGAGCCCAACTCGGGGCTCGAACCCACGGACCGTGAGATCATGGCCCCAGCCGAAGTCGGACGCCCAACCGACTGAGCCACCCAGGCGCCGCGCAAAGAGCTTCTTCAATATAAGTCCCGAGGTAAGGGTAATTGAGCCAATTTCTTGGTGGATAATTGATTCTAAAGCAATGAGTTAGAATAAATTACGAAGCAAAACTCAAACTTTTCATTTTGTCAATTAGAACACTATGAACTTAAACACAACTTAAAAATAAAGTGTTCTCATCGAATCTGCTCTCTTACGGAAATAGCACGTGTGAATTTCCTCATCAGCTCTATTCTTGGTGGCCTCAACTGCAATACTCACTGACTTTGACAAGTTACGTTACTGCGTCTGAGTCAGCTGGACCCTTTTGGTGAGTGAATTGTTTCACCTCAATCTCTGGATGATTTCGTTGTCAGAATCTCTCTTTAGACCCTGGAGATTAACCATTCAACCCTCAGAACAAAGGCCACACTGGTGAAGAAAGTGGAAATTCAACACCAGAACAATTTGAGCACAATATCAACTTCCTTCTGGGAGAAAGTGTGGACTTCTCCTCTGCATGATTTTCCTGCAATACGAATCTGATTCTACCGTTCTCCTGCTTGAATCTGTCAGTGAGCTGCCCCTCATTCGTTCTTCAGTGTGTTGCTTATCTCTGAGTGCACACTCTCCCTCACCGCCCTTCTCCCTTGTTCCTCCTCCTCCCCCAAGTGCCTGTTCTCTCTTTCAGCCATGCTCAACCATGGCTAGTCCCTTAGCCACGGCCCCATCTCTCATACCTCTAGTCCTTACAATCTATTACCATCTCTGCCCGGAATACACTTCAATTACTCCTGCTTTGGCTTGCCCGGCTGACCGCTATTTGTTCGTTGCGGGTCTAAATGTGATTTCCCCCAGAAAGCCTTATGTAAAAAAGAGGCTGTGTTCCCTTTACGTATATTCTTATTGTCAGTGTTTTGCAAACTTTTAAAATCCAAATGTACTTTAGGTGAACAATCATGTCATATTCTCTTTGTGACTTAAAATATGAAACATTGTTAGGGATCCTTTCTTTCTAAATAAAAAAAGTATACTTTAACATTTAATACGCTTTAAAAATATGCCTTTAGGGGCGCCCGGGTGGCTCGGTCCGTTAAGCGTCCGACTTGAGCTCAGGCCATGATCTCGCGGTTCGTGAGTTCGAGCCCCGCGTCGGGCTCTGTGCTGACAGCTCGGAGCCTGGAGCCCGCTTCGGATTCTGTGTCCCCCCCTCTCTCTGCCCCTTCCCCGCTCATGCTCTGTGTGTGTCTCTCTTTCAAAAATAAATAAACATTAAATAAATGTATAAAAATATGCCTTCCTGATCCCCTTCAACACCCTGCCAATCTGGTTAAAAATCACTTCTATAGGTAGTAAAATCTTCCTTAAAGAAGGTGTGAAGGAGAATGTCAAGAAATCAATTTGCGGTTATGTTTGCAACGTTATCCTTCCCCAGGGATTTGGAGACACTGAATGCAGAACAGAAGAATGGTCCAGACTTGTGAGCCGCTGTGATACCTGAGTTGTAGTCCTGAATCTGCAACTAAGTAGTTTTGTTGACTCGAGCATTTTGCCAAGTTTTCTGGGTCTTTCTGTCCTTGTCTTCAACATGGAAAGAGTTAACTAGGTTAGTGTCTCTTGTAGTATATTTGAGATGCACTCTTATTGTGCTAGGTGTTACTAAAAAGTTTAGTTGCTGTTAGATATATGTGAGACATAGTTAAGCAACGTTAAATAGGTATTTTTCAGTCAAGATCCTGTAACATGCTAATGCCTTCTAGAGTCCTCTAGAAGGGACTTTTGACTGAAGTTTTTATTTTGTGTTTGATTTTTACATACATTACCCATGAAATCCTCCTGATTCAGAATCTTTTGTAGAACTCGTATTCTGTGTAATGCAGCTGGAAAAATGATCTCTTGTGGCCTTTCCTATTCTGGACATATTTTGATCCTTTAATGAAACTGACATCCATGTCTGACTCATTGATAATATGAATACTGACACATCCTATCGAGCAGCTGGTGTATAATTTTCATGGTTCAATTTTCTTCTGCTTTTTCAAATGACTCAACATTTCTGGAATGCAAAATATAGAAGAGGGTGACTAGCTTCAACTAGTTGCTTTTCTATATACAAGAGGCTTTGGGGCATTCTGTGTTTGTCTTTAGTTATGCAATCGCAGGGATCATGATGAGAAACATTCTGGAGAAAATATCTTGGGAAACCACCTACGAAATATGGAAACTTTGACAATGCACACAAGCTCTTATTGCCTAAGAAACACCGTGTGTTCCTTTTTCTAGACTAGCTAGGACAGAACAAAATGGAACAGACTTTCCTCTGAAACAGGGAGCTTCTTGTCACCAGAAGTATACTGTTTGAAGGATTACAGCTGAGTTAGTTCATGAAATGCCAGCAGCGTGAAAGAAGAACTTCTAGCATTGGAGGCGGAATCAGACCAGATTACCCTTGGGAGGATCTCTTCCAGATCTAAGACTGGTCTGCAGTGGCACAGTCCTCTTGGTCAGAATTGTGGTTGCACCCTTAAAAATCTCTTTTCTGATGGTTAGTCTCCAGAGATCCAATTTAGAAGTGAACAAACAGTATTCAGGAAAGGTGTCCCATGGATTTTTTTCTTTCAGTTATTAATAGGGCTTTATTCTTCCCTTAATCGTTCCCTTTGAAAGCCTAGAAATTCAGAGCCTGAAGGAATGGATGGTCAAGACTGGACAGTGGAAAACATGACTTGGATGAGGAGGGTGGTGTTATAGATAGATGTGTGAGTATCACTTCATGGATCTGACAGAGACAAGAAACAAAAACAAAAACAAAAAACCCTGGGCAATGGTTAGGGAAGGAAAACTACTGGTGTGCCAAATCGAGGGAAAAATAAAATATCTTTCCTGAAACTCTCTCCTCTCTTGTGTCCTAGAGATACAAGGAACACATACCAAGGTAAGGGGGAAGATAAAGTTAATAGGATATAGTCCCTGTCCTCAAGTAGTTATCTGCTCGGCGGAGTAGACAATAAAATAAGCAGTTATGATCCTATGTAAAATTAGACCATAGAATTTTGGAAATAAGGAATAGGTGCTATGGGAATGCTTCCCTTAAGAAATTAAGAAATTACTTAATTTCTTTTCTTTCTTTCTTTTTTTTTTTAATGTTTATTTATCTTTGAGAGACAGAGAGAGGCAGAGCACGAGTGGGGGAGGGACAGGGAGAGAGGGAGACACAGAATCTGAAACAGGCTCCAGGCTCCGAGCTGTCAGCCCAGAGCCCGATGCGGGACTCGAACCCACGGACTGTGAGATCACGACCTGAGCCGAAGCCGGACGCTTAACCGACTGAACCACCCAGGCGCCCCAAGAAATTACTTCTTATTTCTTAAATTAAGAAATTACTTAATTTCTTAATTTAAGAAATTATTTCCTATTCTAAGGTCCTATAAATATTCTTTAATATTCCCTTTTAGAAGGGTTAATGTTTTCTCTTTCACATTTAAGGCTTTAATCCATCTCAAATTAAACGTGTATAATGTATAAATGTAATAAAGGCCCTCCGTTTCATTTTTTCTAACTGGGTAGCCAATTTATCTTATTGAGCCATCTTTCCCTTCCCCACTGATTTACATTGAGCCGTGACAAGTATTATTTCCATAGGTGAATAAGTGTCTCTGATCTCCCTATTTTGTTCCATTGATTGCTGTCTCTTTCCGGGTCAAAACCACACCGTCTTTATTTCGATAGTATTGTAATCAGTCTCGAGATCTGCTAGGGCAAATTTTCATACCTTATCTCCCAGCCCCCTCCTCCTCTCCTTCCTCCTTTTTTCTCCTCCCCCTCCTCCTCTCCTTCACTTCCTCTTTGCTGCTCTTTAGGAGTATCTTAGCTATTCTTGTCTCTTTTCTGTTACATATACATTTTAGAATCAGTGTGCCAAGTTCCTTGAAAAATTCTCTTGGGGTTTTTAGTAGAATATCATTGAATCTATATAGGAATTTTGGCAGAACTAATATAGGTATAACGTCAAGACTTATATCCCCAGATGTATTTCTTCATTTACTTGGATCTTCTTGATTATTTTTCAAAAACTTGTCTAGATAGATAGATAGATCTTTCACAACTTTATTAGCTTTATTCCTATGCGCCTTAATATTTTGCTGTTGAAAGGAGTTTTAAAATGTAAATTTTCTGTTTGCTACTGGTATATAAAATTGATTTTTGTGTGTTGATTTTTACATTCACGGACTTTGCTAAATGATTGTTATTTCTATTAAGGTGTAGATTCTTTGCATTTTCTCTATAAATAATCATATCTTCTATGAATGTACTCGTTAAGGTAAAAGTTGATCTTCTGACAAAGACAGCCATAAATCTCAGTGTCTTAACTCAAGAGTAGTTTGTTGTTTACATAGAGTTCAACGTGCATTTTGGGGTCTTACTCTTTCATTTGGTGACTCAAGGACACAAACATCTTTCCTGTTGATGCTTTACATAGTGGTTACCAGCACTATTATTTTTCCTTTCTTAACCTTTATGTTTCTTTCTCTTGCCTTTATGCTCCAACTAGTTAACTACAGCACACAGTTAAATGGAAACAATAAAAATGTCTATCATTGTTTTCTTCTTGATTTTAAAGGAAGTGCATCTAACCTTGAACTATTAAGAATTATACTTACTGTATTTTTTTCAGTTGCTACCCTTTAACAGGTTAGCAAAATTCCATATTATTCCTTATTGGTAAGATCTCATTTTTTTTATTTTGAGTTTTATTAAAAAATTATCTACTGAGATTGCTATGTATATTTGCTTTTTAATGTGTTAAAAGTTGAATTACACTTATGGCTTTGGTAATGTTAAACAAGCCTTCTCTTCTTGGGATCAACCTAACATTAATAAAGTATTATTATTTTTACATGCTACTGGTTTCTGTTTGCTTTTTTTAAGGATCTTTGCATCTATGGTTTATGGGTAAGACTTGTCTATAAATTCCCTTATTCATACTGTTATTTTCAAATAAAAAATAAAGGAAAACTGTGTGGTTTACCTTCTGGTCTCTGGAAGGTTTTAGATAATATTTGAATAATTGGTTCCTTGAAAAGGTGGTATAACACACCTGTAAATCATCTAACTAGAGTTTACTTGTGAGAAGAATTTAAACTACTATTGTAAGTCTTTAGAAATTATGAATTATTCAGTCTTTCTGTATCATCATTAGTCAGTTTTAGTAGGCTATATTTTTCTAGGTAATAGACCATTCAATCTACAATATCAAGATTTTGGCATAAAGTTGTTCACACTCCTCTTTTATGTTTTACGTCACTGCTGTTTGTATAGATATGCACATCTTCGATTATTTTATTATTTTATTTTATTTTTTTCATCTTCAATTATTTTAAAACAATTTTTAAATATCTCAAACCCTTGGGGTGCCTGGGTGGCTCAGTCGGTTAAGCGGCCGACTTCGGCTCAGGTCATGATCTCGCGTTCCGTGAGTTCAAGCCCCGCGTCGGGCTCTGTGCTGACAGCTCGGAGCCTGGAGCCTGTTTCGGATTCTGTGTCTCCCTCTCTCTGACCCTCCCCCGTTCATGCTCTGTCTCTCTCTGTCTCAAAAATAAATAAACATTAAAAAAAAGTTAAAAAAAAAAGAATATCTCAAACCCTTAAGTTGTATTAAGATACATATTTTTTTTAGGGTTTACGCACACCCATTCAAAGGGTACAATTCAATGTTTCTTAGTATATTTACACAGTGTGTAACCATCATATAATCTAATTTTAGAACATTTTCATCACTCCAAAAATAACCTTGTACCTATTAGCAGTCACTCCCCATTCTCTCTTCAACTTTTCTTTCAGCCCCAGGCAACCATTAATCTATGTTCTGTCTCTATAGGTGTACCTATCACAGACATTTCATAGAAATGGAATCATCTAACAAGTGGCCTTCTGTATCTGGCTTCCTTCACTTTGTATAATGTTTTCAAGGTTCATTTGTGTCACGGCATGAATCAGTATTTCACTCCTTCATGTTGGCAAGGTTTGGCAAGGATTGGCAAGGTTGGCAAGGATTCCATTGTATGAATATACCAGATTTTGTTTATTCATTCATCAGTAAATGGACATTTGCATTGTTTCCGCTGTGTCTTTAGTGTGAATAACGACGCTATGAACATTTATCAACGTTTTCATTTAAAAGTTTTTTAATGTTTATTTATTTTTGAGGGAGAGACAGAGCAAGCACGGGAGGAACCGCGAGAGAGGGAGACACAGACTCCGAAGCAGGCTCCAGGCTCTGAGCTGTCAGCACAGAGCCCCGTGCGGGTCTCGAACCCACCAACCGGGAGATCATGACCTGAGCTGAAGTCACACGCTCAACCCGCTGAGCCACCCAGGCACCTCCGTCCTTTTGATTCGAGCCATCCTAGTGGTTGTGGAGAGCTATTTCATTGTAGTTTTGATTTGTTTTTCCCTAACAGCTAATGATTTTGAACATCTCTTCCAGCGCTTGCTGGCCATTTGCGTTATCTTCTTTAGAGAAATGTCTATTTGAGTCTTTTGCTTATTTCAAAACTGAGATATTAATCATTTTATGATGCAGTTGTGAGTGCTCTTTACATATTCCAGTGTACACACAGGAGAATTAAAAATAGGTGTTCAAACAAAAACTTACAAGGTGCATGATTTGTAAATTTTGGCCCATGATATGGGGTGTCCTTTCACTTTCTTGATAGTCTTTTGAAATGCAATTTTTATGTTGATGAAGTCAAAGCATCAATCACTTAGCACTTGTAATTTCAGTGTCATATCTAAGGTCATGAAGATTCACTCCAGTGTTTTCTATTGCGATTTTTATAATTGTAGCTCTTACATTTAGATCCATGATTGATTCTGAGTTAATTTTTATACGTGCTGGTTGAACTTCATCCTTTAAAATTTTTTTTTTAACATTTATTTGTTTTTTGAGAGACAGAAAGAGAGTGTGAGTGAGGGAGGGGCAGAGAGAGAGGGACACCTAGCATCCAAAGCAGGCTCCAGGCTCCGAGCTGCCGGCACAGGGCCCCTACACGGGGCTTGAACTCACGAACCATGAGATCATGACCTGAGCCCAAGTCAGATGCTTAACCGATTGAGCCACCCAGGCGCCCTTGAACTTCATCCTTTTGTATGTTGACATCCATTTGTTCCGGCATCATTTGTTGACAAGAGTATTCTTTCCCCCATTGAATTATTTTGACTCCTATGTTGAAATCCAGTTGACCGGAAATATAAGGTTTATTTCTGTACTCCCAGTTCTGTTCCATGGATCTGTATGTCTATCCCTATGCCAGGACCACATTATTTGGATTTGTGCAGGTTTATAGCAAATTTCAAAATCAGGAAGTGTGAGTCCTCCTACTCTCTTTTTGAAGTTTGCTAATTCTTGCTTTTGCCAGCTCAAATCTGCTGTTGCCCCTTTAAATAATTTGTCATTTAAGTTATTGTACTTTTCAACCCCTAAATTTCTTTCGATGCTTTTTTTAAAAATAATCCCTATCTCGGGGCGCCTGGGTGGCGCAGTCGGTTAAGCGTCCGACTTCAGCCAGGTCACGATCTCGCGGTCCGGGAGTTCGAGCCCCGCGTCAGGCTCTGGGCTGATGGCTCGGAGCCTGGAGCCTGTTTCCGATTCTGTGTCTCCCTCTCTCTCTGCCCCTCCCCCGTTCATGCTCTGTCTCTCTCTGTCCCAAAAATAAATAAACGTTGAAAAAAAAAATTTAAAAAAAAAAAAAATAATCCCTATCTCATTATCGATAGTCTTTATTTGGTGAGATAATAGTCACATACTTTTTTCTTTAGTTTTTCATTTTTTAAAAATGTTTATTTACCTTTGAGAGAGATAGAGAGACACAGTGCAAGCAGGGGAGGGGCAGAGAGAGAGGGAGACACAGAATCCGAAGCAGGATCCAGGCTCTGAGCCATCAGCACAGAGCCCGAAGCAGGGCTCGAACCCACGAACCACGAGATCATGATCTGAGCCGAAGTCGGATGCTTAACTGACGGAGCCACCCAGGCACCCCTCTTTAGTTTTTAAAACATGGTTTTCCTTACTTCTTTGGTCACACTTAAAATAGCTGAGTCAAAGTTTTTGTCTGGTAAGTTCAATGTTTAGCTTCCTCAGGGATAGTGTCTATGATTTCTTTTCTTCCTATGTATGTGCTATACTTTCCTGTTTCTTGATATGTCTCATAATTTTTTTCAAAATTTGACATTTTAATTAATATAATGCATCGACTCTGGAAATCATATTCTTGCCGCTGCCTAGTGTTCGTTTTTGTCGTTACTTTATGTTATTGCTGATGGTTTCCCAGATATTTTAGTGAATTAATTCTGTCAAGCCTTTGTTTTTTTGTTGCGCTTAGCCCCCGGAAGGTCGGTGTGCTTAGCTAACTTGAAAGCTGATAAATCAATAGAAATTTCCTCAAACACCTAGAACCAAGCAGTCTCCTAATATTTGCTGGAGAGTTTGTGCGTGTGTGTGTGCGTGTGTGTGCGTGTGTGTGTGTGTGTGTGTGTGTGTGTGTGTGTGTGTGTTGGGGTATATCTCCAACACTCAGCCTGGTAATTGACACCTCAGCCTGAGCCTTTACTTCTTGCTTGTGCAGAGCTTCCAGGTCAACCAGACAGAAGTTTAGGTCTCTGGATATGTGCATAGTCAGTCCTACACATGCTCGTGACATTCCGGATTCCCATGGTTGTGTCCGCTTTTCAAATCCCCTATGGTTACCTCATTCCCCAGCTTTTCATATTCAGGTTTTTGGTTAGACTATCATTTGCCCCACCTCTTAACCAACCTCTTCAGGAAGCTTCAAACAACTACCTCCAAATGATTTCAGCAAAATTCCCCCGGGGGAAAAGGTTTTTTTTTTTGCATTAGGTAAGCTCTGAGTCAAGTCAAATGAAAATTGCCTGATATTGTGGTGTTCTGGGGAACTACCAGTTGTGTAAAGCGATAACACATCTGTGAGAATGAGGTCATGAGGAACCTCCAAACCTGTTCTGCCCCTGTCTCGGCCGGAAAGCTGCAGATTTCCACCGATGTTAGTTTCCAAGGGTCTCACAGAGGTTGAGAGGGGGGACTGGAACAGTGCCGGTCAACACACCCTAAAACTCATCGTTCTTATCAGGATTTCTTGAATAAATTCTCCCTGGATTGCTGCAAGCCTTTAGTTAATTTGCAGAGTTCTAAAAATATTGACTCTGACCATCTGTTGCCAGTTTTCTAACCGCTTTCACAGAGGAGAGAATTTTTTGTTAGGTCATCCCGCCGCTTTTTTTTTTTTTTTTGGCAACTATTTCCTCCCACATTGTGTCTCTGTCTTTTTCATGTTTAATTATGTCTTTGATGAACAGGTATGATTACCCTTTTTCTCTTTCAAGACCCATTTTTATTCACTCAAAGGGAATACTTCATTGCCGATTAAATCGCATGTGATATCAGAATTTTATTATTTAGTTTTATGGTCTTTAGTACTTTTTGTTTGCTTAAAAATAAACTTGAAACATAAACTGGTTTTCGCTGTTGGTGGGGATGCAAACTGGTGCAGCCACTGTGGAAAACAGTATGGAAGTTTCTCAAAAAGTTAAAAATAGAACTACCCTACGAACCAGTAATCACACCACTGGGTATTTACCCCCAAACTACAAAAACACTAATTCGGAGGAACACATGTACCCCTATGCTGATTGCAGCATTGTTTACCATAGGCAAATTATGGAAGCAGCCTGTGTCTATCGATAGATGAATGGATAAAGAAGATATGGTATAATATTTATAGCATGCATATTGTGATATATATCGGCATAATATATGTATATACCATGTATATTATAATATATAGAGAGATTACCATGCACATTATGGTATTTATATATGCATATATATATACACACATGGTATATTATATATATTTATATATATATATATAGGAATATTATTCAGCCATAAAAAAGAATGAAATCTTGCCATCTGCGACAACGTGGATGAAACCAGAGAGTATAATGATAAGTAAAATAAGTCAATTGGAGAAAGACAAATACCATATGATTTTATTCATATGTGGAATCTGAGAAACAAAACAACAAGCAAAGAAAGAGAAAGAGAGAGAGAGAGCGAAACCAAGATTCTTAACTATAGACAACAAACCCATGGTTACCAGAGGGGAAGTGGGTAGGGGGATGGGCGAAATAGGTGAAGAGTCACTTATCGTGATGAGCACTGAGTAATATCTAGACTTGCTGAATTACTATATTGTACACTTGAAACTTACATAACACCGTATGTTCACTGTACTGGAATTACAATGAAAAAACTTAATACAAAACAAAAATAAATAAAAATAAACCAGCTCTATCTTCTTTAGCAATTTTTGTTTGTTTAAAAATAAACCTCATTGAAGTTTAATTCACATAAAATAAAATGCATCCATGTACAATGTACATTTAGATAAGGCTTGAAAATATTTCCACCCATGTAAATACCATCACAATTATAGTATGGAATATTTTCATTATCCCAAGAATTTCCCTCCTGACCATTTGTACTCAAACTCCTTTCTCCACCACTCGCCCTCGGCATCCACTCATTTTTTCCTGTCCCTCTAGTTTTACAAGTTGTTGAACAAGTTGTCTTCTAAGTCTGATCACTTTCACTTAGCTGAATGGTTTTGAGATTCATCCATGTAGTTGCATGCATAAGTAGTTTGTCCCTTTTTATTTTTAAGTACTCTTCCATTGGATGTATAATACTGGATGTACAATATTTTCTGTATCCATTCATTGATTAATAGACATTTGTTTCCTGCATCAGGCTATTAGGGATAAAGTTGCAATGAACGTAAATTCATACGCAATTATTTGTGTGAAGGTAGGTTTTCTTTTCTCCTAAATAATTATCTGGGAGTAGATTTTTGGATCACATGGTAAATGTATGTTTAACTTTATGAAAACATGCAGTCTTTTTTCCAAAGTGTTTGTAACATTTAACATTCCCACCAGCAATATATGAATTCCAGTGAATCTGCATAAACACCCACACTTGTAATTGTTAGTCTTTATTATTTTTCGTATTCTTTTTTTTTTTTTAATTTTTTTTCCAACTTTTTATTTATTTTTGGGACAGAGAGAGACAGAGCATGAACGGGGGAGGGGCAGAGAGAGAGGGAGACACAGAATCGGAAACAGGCTCCAGGCTCCGAGCCATCAGCCCAGAGCCCGACGCGGGGCTCGAACTCACCGACCGCGAGATCGTGACCTGGCTGAAGTCGGACGCTTAACCGACTGCGCCACCCAGGCGCCCCTATTTTTCGTATTCTGATGTTTGTGTAATGGTAAGTCATTTTTTTTTTATTCTGTACTTCCATTATTAGTAATGAGGTTGAGGAGTTTTTAATATTTTTTTCATCTATAATTGTTTTGTAAAAAGCTTCTTGAAGTCTCTGCCTAATATTATAATGGGTTGTCTGTCGTTTCTTCTTGATTTTTTTGAATTCTTTATACCTTATGGATATGAATTGTTTCCAAGTTATGTGCTGCAAATTATCTTTTACCGCACTGTGACTTGCTTTTTTAGTCAGTTGTGATATCAATGAATGGATGTCCTTAATTTTAATGTGGTTTATCAATCACTTCCTTTTTGGGTAATCTTTAAGTGTCCTTGTTTAAAAAAAAACTTTACTGTGGTGTTTATTTGTTTTTGAGAGACAGAGAGACAGAGTGAGAGCGGGGGAGGGGCAAAGAGAGAGGGAAACAGAATCTGAAGCTGGTTCTAGGCTCTGAGTTGTCAGCAGAGAGCCCGACATGGGGCTCGAACCCACAAACCATGAAATCATGACCTGAGCTGAAGTCTGACGCTTAACCGACTGAGTCACCCAAGCGCCCCTTTAAGTGTCCTTTTTAAGAAAGCTTGTCTTACCCAAACGTGACCAAGATATTTTCAATGTTAGCCCCTCTATAAACTTTATTTTTTTAATGTTTATATTTACATCTGCAGTCTACCCAGAATTGATTTGAGTATCTAATGAAGCCAATTTTCTCTCTTTCTCATGTGGATATTCAATTGATCTAATGTCATTTGTTGAAAAACAAAGTATTTTCCTCACTTTTCAGTAGTATCGTTGTTATAATCAAGTGTTTGAATTATCGTGAATCTATTCTGGACTCTCTGTTCTGCTGGTCTAATTTGCTACCCTTGTGCAATAACACATTATCTTAATTACTGCAGTTTTGGGGCACCTGGGTGGCTCAGTCGGTTAAGCGTCCGACTTCGGCTCAGGTCATGATCTTGCGGTCCGTGAGTTCGAGCCCCGCGTCGGGCTCTGTGCAGACAGCTCAGAGCTTGGAGCCTGTTTTGGATTCTGTGTCTCCCTCTCTCTCTGCCCCTCCCCTGCTCATGCTGTCTCTCTCTCTCTGTCTCAGAAATAAATAAACGTTAAAAAAAATTTTAAAAAATACTGTAGTTTTTTGAGTTTTGATATCTGGTTGTCTAAGTCCTCTGGCTTGGTACTGCTTCTTCCACAAAATTTTCTGTATAACATCCGACTTCGGTTCAGGTCATGATCTCGCCCTTCGTGGGTTCGAGCCCCGTGTCAGGCTCCATGCTGACAGCTCAGAGCCTGGAGCCCGCTTTGGATTCTGTGTCTCCCTCTCTGCTCCTTCCCCACTCACACTCTGTCTCTCTCTCTCTCTCTCTCTCTTTCTCTCTCAAAAATAAATAAACACTAAAAAATATTTAAAACATTGATTTTTTTGGTATACATCTGTGATATAAGACCTCAAATTCAGCCCAAATATCATGTGCTGCCTTGACTTCTGGTAAAACTGGAAAGGTCTCTGACGGACTAACTGCCAAGTTCTCCTCCCCATTCTGCCTCTGCAGGTAAGTTCCTCTAGCTAAAATATCCTCCTCATCAAGGGGACCAGGCGTAGTTTCTGCTTATCCTGAAGGAATGAGCTTCAGTCCTCTGACAGCTCACAGAATTATTCAAACAAGCCAAATACGTTCTCCCCCGGACACCAAGGTCATCCCATCCTCTTAATACTACAAAGCCTCCCACAGATCTTGGTCGTTCACTCTGTTCCTGCGTGGTATGTAGTCCCTCCTCCCTTGGGATGTGAGTATATATGACTAATAAACTCTACTGATCTCTTCTGTGCACTGTCTTCATGTGTTGCCGGCCCCATAAGCCTAGAGCAGGAATCCCTCCTCATCAACACGGTGAATAGGAGATGATTAAAACACCTGCATTTCTGTTAAACTCACTTGTACTTTACTTGAATATTCTTTGAATTTTCCGAAAACAAAATCATACGTTTGAAAGTAACGTCGGTTTTTATTTCTCCCTTTTGAGTTCTTGTACTTGTTATTTATTTTTTCCTGCTTTATTGAACTGGCTAGGACTTCCAGTACAATGTTGAGTATAAGTAGAGATTGTGGACTTTTTTGGTCTTTCCCAAAGTGAGAAGGAAAGTTTCTACATTTCATTCCTACATTTTTCATTTATGGTAGCTATTTTGCTTTGCTTTGTTTTGTTTTGTAGACACCATTTATCAGAATAAGAATGTTTTCTTCTATTTCTAGTTTTCTAAGAGTTTTCACCATAAATGTTAAGTGAATCTTCTTAGGTACTTTTTCTGCATCTATTGAGATGTTTTTTTTTTTTTTCTCCTTTGCTCTTTTAATATAGTGGATTACATTGATTGATTTCTCATGTTCAACCAATCTTGTATTCCTGGATCAAACTTAACTTGGTTATTTATTTATTTTTCTAATTTAGAATTTTTGTTACTGTGTCAATGAGTGAGTTAAACTTTCTCATTATGAAATACAACTTTTTATATCATATCTAATGATGACTTTTACTTTAAAACCTACTTTTTGTGATATTAATTTATTTAATGGCAGCTTTCTTTTGATTAATGTTTGCCTGCTATATTTTTTATTCCAGCTTTTTACTTTTACCTTTACATTTATTTATTATTTTTAAATTTTTTTTAATGCTTATTTTTGAGAGGGGGAGACAGACAGAACGTGACTGGGGGAGGGGCAGAGAGAGAGGGAGACACAGAATCGGAAGCAGGCTCCAGGCTCCGAGCTGTCAGCGCAGAGCCCGACGCGGGGCTTGAACTCACAGACTGTGAGATCATGACCTGAGCCGAAGTCAGACGCTTAACCGACGGAGCCACCCGGGAGCCCCTTACCTTTATATTTAAAGTGGGTTTTCAAAAAGCAACATGTAGTTGTTGGAAATAATTATATTTTAATTGTAGCATTTGGTCCATTTTTGTGAGATGTATTTACCAATATATTTTAGCTTAAGTTTAATACCTTGCTGTTTGCCCTCTCTTTGTGCCACTATTTTACGTCCTCCTTTCTCTTTTGCTGTCTTCTGTATTAATTATTTTTTTTTAAATTTTTTCTTTCAACGTTTATTTATTTTTGGGACAGAGAGAGACAGAGCATGAACGGGCAAGGGGCAGAGAGAGAGGGAGACACAGAATCGGAAACGGGCTCCAGGCTCCGAGCCGTCAGCCCAGAGCCCGACGTGGGGCTCGAACTCCCGGACCGCGAGATCGTGACCTGGCTGCAGTCGGACGCTTAACCGACTGCGCCACCCAGGCGCCCCTGTATTAATTATTTTTATTGTACGTCTTTATATTAACTTTACTTAAAAATATGTTTTTAGTCCTCCACATTCTCCTCTTTAATATCTTTAATTTTATATTTTGCACTATGTACAATAAAGAAAATTTGTAACAAACAAAAAGAACTTTAGTCAAATTCCCTTTCCTCCTCCAGCTTTATTGGATAGTTTAAAATTACGTTTCTATTTTCTAGGATATCAGTTGCTTTTTCCATATGACTTTTAAAAACTGATTACAGCAAAGGAAACAGTTGTTTAAGTGATATAGTACATAAAAATAACATCTTGGTTTCTGTGAAAATGCATTTTTCTGCCATTCTTGAATGACTCCAAATTATGCTAGCTCTGAGAGTAGATGTGTTCTAAACCTTGGCCATCATGGGGTGCCTGGGTGGTTCAGTCGGTTAAGCATCTGACTTCGACGCAGGTCATGATCTCAGGGTTCGTGGGTTCGAGCCCCGCATCGGGCTCCGTGCTGACAGCTCAGAGCTTGGAGCCTGCTTTGGATCCTGTGTCTCTCTCTCTGCCCCTCCCCAGCTCACACTCTGTCTCTCTTTCTCTCTCAAAAATAAACATTAAAAAAAGGAATCTAAACCTTTGCCATCACCTTATGTATATCCAGCATCAACACTGTGATGAAATCATTACTGTTTAGGAGTTCACCTCAATTTTTCTCGCACAGCCATTAACGCACATTTGTCTTTTTCGTTGTTGTTCATTTCCCTTCGACTGTATGTTCTATGTAGGGCTTGATACAGACAGTGCTTGATGTTATTTAATAGTTACTGAGGTCAGACAATCCAAGGCCATTATTATGCTAAAATTTAAGTTGTTTATGGAAACTTAAAGACACTTCCAGAATTGGTTTTACTTCCTACATGGGAACATATCCAAGAGACCCAGGGCAGACTTACTGGTCGGATTCAGCTCCTCCTATTCACCAACCCCTATTCACTAGTGTTCACTTTGTTCTTCAACAAAGCATGATACGTGACATCTCTACCAAACTAGACATGAACTTTACACAGCAAGGAAAGGTCACTGACCTGGGAGTATCCTCTATCTGCCAATCTTTGGCCAGGGAAGAGGGCTCAGAGAAAATAATACAGCCATTAATCAGAACAAGGAGGGGCAACAAAAGAAAAGAATTAAGCCAGGGCTTCACTTGCGCATTTCTCTACAAGATGCCTTGACTCACCACAGCAGTAATAATTGACTTCACTTGCCTTGCGGCGATTGACCGTTACGTGACCGTGACCGGTTTCACCAAAGGTGTAGTATTTCACTTCGGTGCAGTCTTTCTGACTGTGTTCAAATTCTCCACAAGAGTGGCACTTCTGCTCATCCGCATGGTCACAGTCATGAGCCAGATGGGCTGGTTTGCCACAGTTGTAGCAGCACTGTTCTCACTCTCTCTTGGGCTCTCTGCCGTCCTTGGCCATGGGGCCACCTCTGCTTCAGTTAGCAGGCAACCTCCTGAGGATCCCAGTCCTTGGCAAGATGACCAGACTCACCACAGTGATAACAGATGTCTGGAAGAGATGAGAAACCAAACGGGAAACCTCTAACTGAGGTAAAACCACCTCTACCATGGGTTTTCATTCCACAACCATGGCTTCCAATAGTTAGCCCCCCCCCCCCCCACCGCCCCCCGGGCCCAATGGCCAGATCTTCCACACTTTGAGTAGTTATTGCTTCTCAAGGCTGCAGTTAGATCTTTGGCCCATCTGAGTGGGCCTTCGCTGGAAGCGACTCGGACGCAGGCCCAGGGAAAGTGGTTCACAAGGTAGTGGCTGTTTATTTTTAGGGTCCTTGCGCGTCTGCGCCTATACTTAAATATTCTTGTAATGTTCATGGTAGCTACCATAAATATCTTCATGTGTATTCCGGACATCAAAGTACTATAAATTAGTACTTTTCCCTCTTCCTGGAAAATTTAATGACCATAGAAACTTTATTTATTTATTAAAAAAAAAATTTTTTTTTAACATTTATTTATTTTTGAGACAGAGAGAGACAGAGCATGAGCAGGGGAGGGTCAGAGAGAGAGGGAGACACAGAATCCGAAGCAGGCTCCAGGCTCTGGGCTGTCAGCACAGAGCCCGAGGCGGGGCTCAAACTCACGGACCGCGAGGTCGTGACCTGAGCCAAAGTTGGACGCCCAACCGGCTGAGCCACCCAGGTGCCCCAAGACCATAGAAATTTTAAACTTCATTTGCTTTCTTTTTATTTTATATATTACCTTTGTCTCTGCATTTTTAAACCACTCAATACATTATTATTAAGAGTAAGCAGTACTGGGGCGCCTGGGTGGCTCAGTCGGTTAAGCATCTGACTTTGGCTCAGGTCATGATCTCCCGGTTGGTGAGTTCAAGCCCCACGTCGGATTCTGTTCTGACAGTGTGGAGCCTGCATCGGATTCTCTCTCCCTCTCTCTGCTTCTACCCCACTCATGCTCTCTGTCTCAAAAAATAAACTTAAGAAAATAACAATCAGTACTAGTTTTTGTGAAGTCACATATTTACCGTTTTGTTGCTCTTTGTTTTTTCCTCTATCTTCAAATCTGTTCTCATTTTCTTTCTCCTTGAATGTGATCCTTTAGTAATTTTTCAACTGTGTGACTGCTGTTGGCAAATTTTCTCAGGTTTTTTTTTTTTTTTTTTTTTTTGGTCTAAAACTGTTTTTCCTGGGGCACCTGAGTGGCTCAGTAGGTTAAGCGTCTGACTCTTAATTTTAGCTCAGGTCATGATCTCAGTGTTTGTGACATTGAGCCCCAGGTTGGACTCCACACTGACAGTGGGGAGCCTGCTTGGGATTCTCTCTCTCTTCTCTGCCCCTCCTCCTGCTTGCACTTACTCTCTCTCTTCTCTCTCAAGATGAATAGATCAACCTTTTTTTTAAAAAAATGTCTTTCCTTCTCAATTGGTATTTTTGTTATGTAGAGAGCTATAGTCTGGTCATTTTCTTTCTTTTAGTAACTTAAAATTATGCCAGTGTTTTCTGGCTTCCATTTTTCATTTAAGAAATCAATTTTCATATAGCAATACAGGCTTACCCCAAGAAGCAAGAAAAATCTCAAGCAAGTAACCTAATCTTTCACCTGTTTGTTGTCAAATATTTCTTTCAGTCTGTGCCAGCTGTGTGACCTCAGGAATGTTACTTAAACTTTCTGTGCCTTGGTTTCCTCAGCTACAATATGGGGGTAGTATTAGTACCTATTCCGTATGATTGTTGTGAGAATTTAATGAGATAATCAATGTAAATCACTTAAACAATTCTTGACAAATAAAAGGTACTAAATATTTCTTTATTTGTGTATCTCCTTGTAACTAGTGAAAAATTTTGTACATACATATATCAGAATCCCCATGGAATTCGAATCCTTTTCCCTAAAGTATACGCTTTTGTGGATAAAACAACGTCTTACGTGGAAGCTGCATTTTCCAAATAGTGATAAAAAGCAAGACTTAATGTGTTCTTGAGGGTGGGTTTCTAATTACTGGCACTTGATCATTTCTTAACCACCAAATGTCATTTCTTAAGAAGGATTGCCCTTTAGATTACAGATTTATTTCATTCCTACTTTTCTTCGGTGCAGTCTTTCTGACTGTGTTCAAATTCTCCACAAGAATGGCACTTCTGTTCATCCACATGGTCACAGTCATGAGCCAGATGGGCTGGTTTGCACAGTTGCAGCAGCACTGGTACAAAGCCCCGTGTCGGGCTCTGCGCCGACAGCTCGGAGCCTGGAGTCTGTTTCCGATTCTCTGTCTCCCTCTCTCTCTGCCCCTCCCCTGCTTACTCTCTCCCTCTCTGTCTCTCTCAAAAATAATAAACATTAAAAAAAATTAAAATACCCTGTTCGAGGGAATAACATACCATGCCTTATGGTATTCTTTTTAATTCTCATACTCAAAAAAATTTTAATAACAAATTTATGTCAAAGCATGATACTAAGGCCTATGATCATATGAGATCAACTTAAAGCTAAAACATCAAAGTGTAAGTTCTCCCTTCCTTTGGCCATCTACTAGTGCAAATACCCATTTCTTCCAGATGTTTTTCATTTATTAAAAAAAGATTTTTTAATGTTTATTTATTTGCGTGTGTATGTGAGAGAGAGAGAGACAGACAGACAGAGTGTGAGTGGGGGAGGGGCAGAGAGAGAGGGAGACACGGAATTGGAAGCAGGCTCCAGGCTGTCAACACCGAGCCCGACGAAGGGCTCGAACCCATGAACCGTGAGATCGTGACCTGAGCCGAAGCTGGACATTTAACCAACTGAGCCACCCAGGCACCCCTCTTTCAGATGTTTGTGAATGTGGTTTTGTTTTTCAGTTGACAATTTCCAAGAACAGCTGCCATCTTGACGTTAAACACAGCAATAGATTTTGTTCAAACCTTGGAAAAGAGGCAAGATGCATGATGATGGTGGCAGTGTGCTTTTATCAGTGAAGCAATTAAGACATGAGACTATTAGAGGGGACTATTAATTTTGCTATTTAATGCTTTCACGTTAGCTTTTTCAAAACAGAGGTAACTTCTTATCTTGCACTGAGATATTATACAGGGCATTTCAAATGCTCTGCAAAGACTAAAGCACTTAGAGAAATGCCAATCATTATTAGATGTCACCCTCTTGGAAACTACTTCCCTTGCTTTTTTATTTGCCTCCCTCATAGTTTTAATATTTCATGGATATGAGTTTTCATGTGATAGAGAAAAGACCCGGGGTGTGCCTTGTAAAACACTAGTGTTAAGCCTGCAATTTTGTTTAAAATTGCATTCAAAGGATAGAATTGTTGCTTTTTGATACGCTCATAGACAATGTTCTTTGGAATTGCTTTACTTGTCAAATTTTCTTCAAATAAATATCATGTACATAAAAAATAAGATGTAAATGTAAAATAAAGACAGTAAAGTCATTCAATGTAGTTGGACATGAAAATCCTATAAACCGAGCTTGTTTTATATCTGACTACCACTGGGTGTCAGCAATGTATGACTTTCAATTGACGATCTCTAAATAAAGTAGAATTGAGGTTTCTTTTTGTCTTAGTATTTGACTTCATATTTGTTTTCATGTGAAGTTGTGTTAATTTATTTTTTTTTATTATTATTTTTAAAATTTGCACCCGAGTGAGTTAGCATAGAGTGCAATAATGATTTCAGGAGTAGATTCCAGTGATTCATCCCCTACATATAACACCCGGTACTCATCCCCAGTGTCCTCCTTAATTCCCCTTGCCCATTTAGCCCACCCCCCCACCCACCACCCTTCCAGCAACTCTCAGTTTGTTCTCTATATTTAAAAGTCTCTTATGCTTTGCCCCCTCCCAGTTTTTATATTATTTTTGCTTCCCTGCCCTTATGTTCATCTGTTTTGTATCTTAAAGTCCTCATATGAGTGAAGTCATGTGATATTTGTCTTTCTCTGGCTAATTTCGCTTAGCATAATATATTCCAGTTCCATCCACTTTGCAAATGGCAAGATTTCATTCTTTTTGACTGCCGAGTAATACTCCATTGTATATATACACCACCTCTTCTTTATCCATTCATCCATCGATGGACATTTGGGCCCTTTCCATACTTTGGCTATTGTTGATAGCGCTGCTATAAACATGGGGGTGCACGTGTCCCTATGTATCAGTATTCCTGTATCCTCTGGATAAATACCTAGTAGTGCAATTGCTGGGTTGTAGGGTAATTCTATTTTGAATTTTTTGAGGAACTTCCCTACTGTTTTCCAGCATTCCTACTTCACCAGTTAGCTTTCCCACCAACAGTGAGAGTTCCCCTTTCTCTACATAGTCACCAACACCTGCTGTTTCTTGTGTTGATTATAGCCATTCTGACAGGTGTGGGGTGATATGTCATTGTAGTTGTGATTTGCATTTCCCTGCCGATCAGTGATGTTGAGCATCCTCTCGTGTGTCTGTTGGCCATCTGGATGTCTTCTTTGGAGAAATGCCTATTCATGCCTCCTGCCGTTACCATCACTTAATTGGATTATTAAGTGTTTTTGGCGTTTAGTTTTATAAGTTCTTTTTATATTTTGGATACTGCCGGAGTCCAGCTCCAGCAGGTCCGGGGGTTCCCGAAGGATGAACGGCATCGGCAAAAAAGTGAAAAAAAAAAAAAGAAACAAAAATAAAAACGGACACAGACAACAGCAGTGTGTGGAACTGGCCGCTTTATTGCGGCAAACGTGGCATTATATTTGTTAGCAATTTCCTTGTAGCATGCGACATCTATGTTTTCTAGCATTATCTAATTCTAAAAATGTTCCTGTGTGTAATCACCCTTTAAGGAATAACATGGTTATTTTCTCATAACGTTCCCTCCTGCCCTTTGCTTATTGATTAATTTCTTACATTATTTTCATTATGTATCTACATTTATCTATAATCTATAAAGCATTTGCTTTGTTGTTTTCATGAAAAGGCATCTATCTCTCAACACCTCAAGTGGAGCAGTTACAGGGACATGACTTCTTAGCTGTTTCCCTGAACCATTTGTGGTTTGAGGAACAAAAGTGTTCGCCTCGGTCCGAGGTGCCAGGAGGGGGCCAAGAGGGCCTTAGGAGCCCACGCCTGATGCATTCTCAGAGAGACAATGCACCTAGGAAATGATGAACCATTCTGTACCTTAACCAACTAGGTTCAATCATCATCTGGAATGCCTCCTGGGGGCCAAGTGGGTCTAGGGGTTGGAGTAACTTGTGCTCATAGATACACTCCTTTGTTGCCGGAGTGGGGCTTTCAAATCCATTTATTCCTCCTTTGCTGGCAAACGTGTGAGGCTATCCTTCCTTCAGGTAGAGGAGTCTTTATAGGGGGTGGCAAGGGCTAGATGCAGGGCCGCACAGTTTCCTTGCGGAACCTTATTTCCTTCCCCAATGGTTCTTTTCCCAGGGGGCCTGTCGCGGGCAATTCCCCAACGGACAATTCCCCAGTTACTTTTATTAAGGCCAAATTACATAAAAGAGGGAGTACGAGAAGCTTCACTGTTGATGGGCCTCCCTGCAGTCCTGATCCATCCACCGCCCGGGCCCTGCCCTCAGGCTGGTTGGATCGCTTGGCTTCCTGCAGGATACTAACCCTTTATCAGATATGTCATTTGTAAGCATCTTCTCCCATTCCTTTGGTTGCCTTTTCATTTTGTGAATTGTTTCTTTTGCTTTTCATTTCATTATCAAGCTTTTCATTTTGATAAGGTCCCAATAGTTTACTTTTACTTTTGTTTCCATTGCCTCAGAGAGATGTTGCTATGACCAATGTCAAAGACATTACTGCCTGTGTTCTCGTCTAGGATTTAGATCGCTTCGGGTCTCCCATTTAGCTATTTCATCCATTTTGAATTTATTTCTGTGTATGGTGCAAGAAAGTGGTCCAGTTTCTTTCTTTTGCCTGTTGCTGTCTAGTTTTCCCAACCGCATTTGTTGAAGAGACTGTCTTTTTTTCCATTGGATAGTCTTTCCTGCTTTATCAAAGATTACTTGATCATATAGTTGTGGGCTCATATCTGGGTTTTCTATTCTGTTCCATTGATCTCTGTGTCTATGTCTGTGCCAGTACCATACTGTTTTGATCACTATAGCTTTGTAATATAACCTGAAGTCTGGAATTGTGATGCCTTCTGCTTTGGTTTTATTTTTCAAGGTTCTTTGGTTATTTGGGATCTTTTGTGGTTCCACACAAATTTTAGGATTGTTTTTGTAGCTCTATGAAAAGGGCTGTTGGTGTTTTGCTAGGGATTGCATTAAATGTGTAGATTGCTTTGAGTAGTATAGACATGTTAACAATATTTATTCTTCCAATCCATGAACATGGAATGTCTTTCCATTTCTTTGTGTCGTCTTTAATGTCTTTCATCAGTATTTTATAGTTTTCAGAGTACAGATCTTTTGCCTCTTTGGTTAGGCTTATTCCTAGGAATCTTAGCATTGAGAACTCCCCAGATTTGACTGAAATGCACTTATCTCACATCCAAGAGGCTCAATGAACTCAAAGAGAATAAAGTCAAAAAGTCATACCTCAACACATCATAATTAAACTGCTGAAAATCAAAGACGGTGAAACTTGAAAGTGGTAAGAGAAAACTGACTTATCACATGCAAGGGATCTTCAATAAGATTAACAGTGGATTTCTCTTCAGAAACCATGGAGGCTTAGCTGGAAGTCAGATGACTTAATCAGAGTGCTGAAAGAAGAAATTGTTGATTAAGAATCATAAATATGGCAAAACTGTGCTTCAAAAATGAAAGAGAAATTAAGGCATTCTTACATAAAAACTGAGAGAGTCCCTTGGACACCTTCCCTACAGGAAATAATAGATAGGTCCAGTATAGATAGGTTTGGTATCTTCCGAGGCCTTTCTTCTTGGCTTACAGATGGGCATCTTCAAACCACGTTCTCACATGGTCTCACATGGTCTCTCTGTGTGTGAGCAGGTCTGATGTTTCTCCGTGTGTCCAAATCTCCGCTACTTAAAAGGACACCAGTCAGATTGAAATAGGGGCCACCCTAATGGTCTCATTTTTAACTTCATCACCTCTTTAGAGGCCCTATTTTCAAATACTGCTCACATTCAGAGGAACGGGGGGATCAGAGCTTCCACATATGAATTTTGGAGGGACCCGATTCGGTCCCTAACAGACAGGATTAACTAAAGCTCATGTGCTATTTTAGATGGGATCCTGGAAAAGAAGAACATTAGGTAAAAAATAAGGAAATATGAACAAAGTATGCACTTTAGTTAATAACGATGTGTCAGTACTGATTCATTAATTGTAACAAAAGTACCATCCTGACTTAAGATATTAATTGTAGCGGAAACTGGGTGGGAGTTTGGGAAATGCTGTAGTTTTTCTAATCCTTAGTTTTCTCGTTTGTAAAATGGGAATACTAACAGTGCCGTCTATATTATAAGTTATGTTGAACTGAAAACGGATAATGCAGGTGTAGACGCTTTGTAGTGTGTGCATCATGATACATGCAGATGTATTTTTTTAAGTGAACGTTTCATTTTACAACAGCTATAGATTTACAGAAAAATTGCAAATAGAATACAGTGCTCCAGTATACCCACACCCAGTTTCCCTACTATTAACATCTCACATCAGTTTGTTACTTTGTTACTAGTAATGAACCAATATTGGCATATGATTATTATTATTAAAATCCATAATTTATTTAGATCTCCTTGGTTTTTACCTAATAGCCCTTTTTCTGTTCCAGGATCCCATCTAGAATGCCGCATTACATTTTGTTATCATGTCTGCTTAAGCTCCTCTTGGCTGTGGTCTTTTAAAAATAATTGTTTTTAAGGTTTATTCATTTCTCAGAGACACAGAGACAGAGTGTGAGTGGGGGAGGGGCAGAGAGAAAGAGGGAGACACAGAATCTGAAACAGGCTCCAGGCTCTGAACTGTCAGCACAAAGCCCGATGCGGGGCTTGAACTCATGGACCGCGAGATCATGACCTGAGACCAAGTCGGACGCTTAACCAACTGAGCCATCCAGGTACCCCGGCTGTGGTCATTTTAATGTGGTGGTAAGAAATTTTCGGCATATGTGCAGATATACCTTTCTTTTGACACTAACATCTTGGAACTAAAACAGCATATTCTGAGGACTTTTACAGACTGTCTGAGATACTCTGGAGCCTTATTTCTCAAGTCAGAAACCTGAGGAGACGCTTCTGAATCATAAATCCCTGGACCTCAAATAGCCCTAGTAAGTGAGTATCTCCTGTGCTGAGTGATTTGGGTGGGGCCCAGAAGGCCAGGTTTATTATCTACTCACTTCCTTACACAAATTCCCTAAGGGATTATGAGACCATTGATCCAGCGCAAGTTTGTAAACAGACATTTGATAGTCACTCCTCTGGACCATTTCATTTGTTTCTCTCTTTGTTAATACCTGAATGGCCCAGAGAGATCTGTTCGAGCATGTGGTTTGCCTCTATTGACATTAAGATTCTTGCTGGGTGGGCGGCTGGGGGGCTCAGTTGGTTAAGCTTCCGACTCTTGATTTCGGCTCAGGTCGTGATCTCGCGGTTCAAGAGATTGAGCCCTGCATAGGCCTCTGTGCTGACAGTGTGGAGTGAGCTTGGGATTCTCTCTCTCCTCTCTCTGGGCATCTCCCTTCATTCTTTCTCTCTCTTAAAATAAATACACTTTGAAAAAAGACTCTTGTTAGATAAAAGATGAAACTAGGTAATTCATTCAGCATCTATGAACTAAACCTCCATCAATGCTTACATAAGGGGGTATCCGTCCACATAACAAAGAAATAATTCAGTCTTCCAAATAAGATCAAAAAGACACATGGGGGCGCTTGGGTGGCTCAGTCCATTAAGCGTCTGACTTCGGCTCAGGTCATGATCTCACGGTTTGTGAGTTCAAGCCCCGCGTCAGGCTCTGTGCTGATGGCTCAGAGCCTGAAGCCTGCTTCGGATTCTGTGTCTCCCTCTCTCTCTGTCCCTCCCATGTTTGCATTCTCTCTCTCTCTCTCTCTCTCTCTCCCAGAAAAAATACACATTAAAAAAAATTTAAAGAAACCACATGGGATTCAAATCCTGAATTTTGACCAGTGTTATCAGACAGAAAGGCTTTTTCATTCAACAATAGTAGATAAGGCTACAGGAAAAAAAAACAAAAACGTCTTCTGTAGTGAGCAAGATGTTGTAGCATAGAGCCAAGAAAATAAAATAATGTTCAGGCAAGTTCCTAACCCACTGAATGCCAGACGATAAACACTGATGAGCTGTCTATCCAAATTACTCTCCAGACAAAATGAGATGTGTGTCAAATAGACTTTGGCAAGTACAAACACATAAGACAAGCCTTTCTAAACCACAGGCCTCAGGGAACTTCATCCTCAGGTCCGTCACAATCATTTCTTTTTGGGAAGTCATGGGAGTTTGTATTTGGGATTATAGTAATTTGAGCACCAGTGTAATTCCCCCAAAGGACCTAGCCAAGAAAATAAGTTCTCTGACACATTATATTGCAATTCTTTCTTTTCTTTCTTTCTCTCTCTCCTCTCACATTCGGTTTTCACATTAAACATTCTAGTGGCAATTTATTAATACACAATTGTGAAGAGAACTTGTCAATGTTGGAATAATCTGAGAATGCTCCCGAGGCCACTGTCTTCCCCGTATCAAGCATCCTAGAAATCAAATCAATAAGTAGAATACCTTTAGGGGTGCCTGGGTGCCACAGTCGGTGAAGCGTCCGACTCTGGCTCAGGTCATGATCTCACTGTTCACGGGTTCAAGCCCCACATCGGGCTCCGTGCTGACAGCTGGGAGCCTGGAGCCTGCTTCGGATTCTGTGTCTCCCTCTCTCCTCTGCCCCTCCCCGTTTGCACTCTGTCTCCCTCTCCCTCTCAAAAATAAATAAACATTAAAACATTTTTTTCTTTAAAGTAGACCACTGATCCGTAAACATGATCTGAGAACTAGCCAGGTTATGGAAAAGTTCGATGACTTCTCCACTTCCCATGTGGGAGTACAAGTACCCATTAATTGGAGTGTTTGCCTTGGTCTGTGTGCTGATCTATTACTTATTTGCCCTGGAATCCATTTCCTTCCTCTCTTCTGCATCAGAACAGCCCTTCTTAGGTATCTTTGCCCTTTCCTTTCTTAGCAGGTTGGGCAAACGTGAGGCACTGGGATATTGGAGGGTGTGAGGAGGCAGGAAGACCAGGTTATTTTCCCTCTTCTCGGTACTTCCCCTGGCATCTCTAACAATGGCTGATTCTCCTGCCTGGCTTCGATCCTTGTCTACGATCCCAGCTCTAGTCTTGTTTCTAGGTACTACAGTACTCACCCAGCTTCTGGGCTCTGTTAATAATTCCTATTCTTTGTCACCCCTCCATGGGGAGGCATGACTTTCTGTCGTCTCTACTCCCTGAGTGTTCTCGCCTTTTTCTGTTTGGTTTCTCGGTGTGTCCGTCTTCTAACAAAGGCCAGTATTAGATTCTCTCTTTTGGAAGGATCCAGAATCTTTTTTCCTGGTTGAACTGTACGTGATATAGTCAGCCTGTGTCCTGGATGATGCTAGAAAGACACTAAAAAATTATTTCTCTCCAGACAATTATTAATAATAATGAAAAGTTTGACTCAATAGTTGAAGAAGTCGTACAGGAATACGCACAAAAGTTAGGATAGATGCAGAAGTACGTACACTGAAGAATAATATGAGAAAATTTTAGGAAACAGCCTAACCATTTATCAATTGGGAAGTGCTTAAATAAATTATGGCTTGTTCATACTCTGGAATACCATGAAGACATTTAAAAAAATGCGATTGGGGCACCAGGGTGGTCAGGTGGTTGAGCATCCGACTCTCAGTTTCAGCTCAGGTCGTGATCTCACATTTTGTGACTTCAAGCCCCACAGCAGGCTCTAAGCTGACAGCATAGAGCCTGCTTGGGTTTCTCTCTCCCTCTCTCTTTGCTTCTCCCCCACTTGTGCTGTCTCTGTCTCTCTCAAAATCAGTAAATAAATTTTTTTAAAAAAATTTTAAAAAATGTATGGGATTTATTTATAGGTCCTGATGTGTAGAGCTCTCTAGAATTTTGTGCACAACGAAAGCAAAAGCAGAAATCTACCTATTTTTAAAAACGGGTGTATGCGTTTGTATATAAATATATGTGTATTTGCATATGTATATTTCATATATGCATATGTGTGTATATAGGTGTAACCATATGTATATGAAAAACATTCAAATAAAGTGCTTGATTCCCTCACCTCTAACCTGCTTCCCCTTAGTGTTCCTCACCTCGGTAAAATGCACCACTATTCAGTCAACAAATCAAACTTGGATTTATTCTCGTCTCTTCTCTCTCTTGCACCTGATATTCAATCTGGGGGAAAACCCTGTCGAAAGTGCCTTTATTTAAAGCCTTTTAAAACTGTTTACTTATTTTGAGAGCCAGAGAGAACAGGGGAGGGGCAGAGAGAGGATCCCATGCAGGCTCCGTGCTGTCAGCACAGACCCTGATGCGGGGCTTGAACTCACAAACCATGAGATCATGACCTGAGCCGAAATGGAGTCAGATGCTTAACTGACTGAGCCACCGAGGGGCCCCTATTGCTGTGCTGACACAAACTGTGAGATCGTGACCTGAGCTGAAATCAAGAGTCAGAAGTTATCCTCTTTTTAAATGTTTATTTATTTATTTTGAGAGAGAGAGAGAGCAAGCAGGGGAGAGGCAGAGGGAGAGGGAGAGAATGCCAAACAGGCTCCATGCTCAGTGCAGAGACCTATGTGGGGCTTGATCTCATGACCTGAGCTGAAATCAAGAGTTGGACACTCAACTGATTGATCCACCCATGTGTCCTGGAGTTGTCTCTTCTTTTTTTATTGTACATTTATTTTTGAGGGAGAGATAGCAAGAGAGAGAGAGAGCATTTACAAGTGGGGGAGGGGCAGAGAGCTAGGGGGATAGAGCCAGAGACAACTGGAAGCACTGAGCTGTCAGCACAGAGCCCAATGTAAAGCTCGAACCCATGAACCATGAGATCATGACCTGAGTTGAGGTTGGACACTCAACCAAGTGAGCCACCCAGGTGCCCCCTGGATTTGCCTTTTAAAAGATATCTGGAATCCAACCACTTCTCACCATCATTGGACTATTATAAACCAGTTAACTGGCATCCCTTTGCCCAGAAACCTTTGCCCCTTCACACCGAAACCAGAATCATCCTTTAAAAACAAACCGTTCTGGTCATTTCCATGTTCAAAGACTTCAAATTCAAGTCCCTCCGTGGTCTAAAGAATGGCTACTCGTCTAAACTTTTCTTCTAACATGTCTCCTTATCCAATCTGATCTAAGCACACTGACCTCTTGGTGGTCACCCAAATAAACCCCACATGCTCCCGCCTCAGGGCTTCTGTACTTCTTGTCCCCACTGGCTGAAATGTGAATAGGATGCACGCCTTCACTTTGTTTTGGTCTCTGCTAAAATACTATCGTGCCAGAGAAAACACTCCTGACGCTTCCATCTAAAATACATATCAGGACAGTCATTTGTTTTGTTCCTCTGCCTTCCGCACTAGGATGAAAGGTCTATGCAGGCAGGGGCTCTTTTGCTTTTCCATGTATATCTTATGTATTTAATATAGTCATGGATCAGTATGAACGGATACCTAGACGTGCTTTGTATTCACACGCGTAACATCCTGAAAGAAGACCTGCCATATTGTTTTCCGCTTGTCCTTAGAAAGTGGAGGTGGGGTAGGGATGGCTTAAGAACGATCATTTTCATTAATTAATTAATTAATTTATTTCTTCATTCATTCATTTCTTTAAATGTTTATTTATTCATTTTGAGAGGGAGAGAGAAAGAGGGGGAGGAAGGGAGCGGGAAACAGAGAGAGGAAGAGAGAGAATCCCAAGCAGGCTTCACGTTGTCATCACAGAGCCTGCCTCCAGGCTCGATCTCTGGACCACCGGACCATGAGATCACGACCTGAGCCCAAATCAACCTACTGAGCCGCCCAGGTGCCCTGAGAATAAGTTTTATGCTTTAGTGATTAAGAGTGAGGGGACTAGACCACTTCAGTCAGAAGTTTATTTATCATCCTTTCTACGTTTTCTAGTAGCTTCTACCCTTCCTCTTTAATAAAGAGGAGTAGAATAACTAAATTCCATTTTTAGCTATGATACATGAAATATTTTTAAAGAAATATGAAGTTGGTTAACTCCCATTAGTAATATTACCCTTATTGTGCCTAAAGGTGTGTCTGTCAGAGTAATGTTTCCATAATGAACGTATGATACGCTATCTACTTGTTTTCTCTGTCTTTGTTTTATTTTCTGGGTTTTTTTAATTGTTGCTGTTGTTTAATGCTTATTTATTTTGAGAGACAGAGCATGCAAACAGGGGAAAGGCAGAGAGAGAGAGAGAGAGAGAGATTGTGACCTGAGCCAAAATCAAGAGTCGGATGCTTAACCGACTGACCTACCCAGGTGCCCCGTCTTTGTTTTGTAAATACCTTTATTCAATATAGTTGACAAACAATAAACTACACATAATTAAAGTGTACAATTTGATATATTTAGACATACGTCCACACCAGTGAAATCTCTACCCCAATCGAGATGGTGAACATGTCCATCACCCCCAAATTTTCTTTGTTTCCCCCCCCCCCTCCTCCATATGCCAGGCAATCACTGATCTGTTTTCTGTCACTTTATCTTGGTTTTGTTTTCTGGAATTTTATATAAATGGAATCATACAGAATGTATGATTATTTTTCTGCCAGACTTTCACACAGCATAATTATTTTGAAACTCATTCATATCATGGCATGTATAAATAGTTCATTTTTGTTGTTGCCAGCTTTCATTCCACTGTATAGTTATACCATAATTTTTTTATCCACCCACCTGTGGATACACTTTAGGGTTATTTTCAGGCTTTTGCTATTACAAATGAAGCTGCTATAAGAATTTGGGTACAAGGCTTTGTACGGACATATGCTTTCATTTCTTTTAGAGTAGGATCATATGGTTTTAACTTCTTGAGAAACTGTCAAATTGTCTTCCACAGTAGTTGTATCATTTTACATTCCCACACGGTTGTATGAGAGTGCCAAGTGTTCCACAGTTTTGTCAAAACTTGGTATGATTGGGGTGCCTGGATGGCTCAGCCGGTTAAGTGTCCAACTCTTGATTTCAGTTCAGGTCATGATTCCAGGGTTGTGGGATCAAACCCCACATCAGGCTCTGTGCTGAGTGGGGAGCCTGTTTAAGACTTTACACTCTCTCTGTCTGCCCCTCTCCCATTACACTCTCTCTGTCTGCCCCTCTCCCACTGCTCATGTGCATGCTCTCTTTCTAAAAAAAAAAACCAAACAAAAAACAACAACAAAAACTTGGTATGATTAGTTTTACCCTAATAAGTGTCTGGGGTATATCGCATTGTGGTTTTAATTTGCATTGTACTAATGCCTATGCGTTATCTGTAGATCTTCTTTTAAATTAATTAATAATTTTTTAACATTATTTTTTTAGAATTAAAAAATGTTTGAGAGAGAGAGAGAGAGAGAGAGAGAGCAACAGCCTGCATGAGTGGGGGAGGGGCAGAGAGCAAGAGGAAGAGAGAGAATCCCAAGCCGATAGAGTGGAGCTCAATGCAGGGTTTGATGTCATGAACTGTGACATCGTGACCTGAACCGAAATCAAGAGTCAGACACTTAACCGACTGAGCCACCCAGGTGCCCCAAAACTTTATTTTTTTAAGACCAGTTCGAGATTCACTGCAAAACTAGGAGAAAGATACAGAGATTTCCCATCGGTACCTGCTTCCCTCACACATTCACCAGAGTGGTACGTTTGTTACAATGATGAACTTACATTGATACATCCTTATCGCTCAAAGTCCGTAGTTAATATTGGGGTTCAATCTTGGTGTTGTACATTCTATAGGTTTGGACAAATGTAAATGACATGCATACATTATTTGGTTTTGTACGGTATATTTTCACTGGCCTAAAAATCCTCTATGCTTAGCCTCTCCACCGAAAACCCCTGACCTCCACTGATCTTTTGACTATCTCCATAGTTTTGCCTTTTCCAGAATGTCACATAGTTGGAATCATACAGTATGTAGTCTTTTCAGACTGACTTCTTTTGGTTAGTAATATGCATATAAGTTTCCTCCATGTTATTTCCTTTTAGTGTTGAATAGTATTCCATTATCTGAATGTATCACAGTTGATCCATTCACCTGTTGGAGGACATCTGGTTGCTTACACGTTTTGGCAATCATGAATAAAACTGCTATAAAAATCCAGAGGCAGGTTTTTGTGTAGACATAAGTTTTCATCTCCTTCGGGTAAATACCAGCAAGCGTGACTGATGGATTGTATGGTAAGAGTATATTTAGTTTTGTAAGAAACCACGAAACCGTCTTCCAAAGTGGCTATACTGTTTCGCATTCCCACCAGCGAAGAATGATCGTTCCTGTTGCTTCACCTCCCCTCCAGCATTTGGTGTCGTCATTGTCGTCATATGTAGTGATATCACATTGTTGTCTTTTTTTCTTTAGGATTCTTTTTTTTGTGTGTGTGTGGAAACTTTATTTATTTATTTGGGGGGGGGGAGGGGCAGAGAGAGACAGGGAGAGAGAGAATCCCAAGCGGGTTTCGTGCTGTCAGCGAGGAGCCTGATACAGGGCTCAATCTCAGGAACCATGAGTCATGACCTGAGCCCACATCAAGAGTCAGATGCTTAACTGACTGAGCCACCTCCCGTTGTTGTCTTCATTTGCAGTTACCTGACAGCATATGATATGGAGCATTTTTTCATATGCTTATTTTCCATCTGCATACCTTTTGGGTGAGGCATCTCTTATAATCTTTGGTCCATTTTTTTTTTTAATTTTTTTTTTCAACGTTTATTTATTTTTGGGACAGAGAGAGACAGAGCATGAACAGGGGAGGGGCAGAGAGAGAGGGAGACACAGAATCGGAAACAGGCTCCAGGCTCTGAGCCATCAGCCCAGAGCCCGATGCGGGGCTCGAACTCACGGACCGCGAGATCGTGACCTGGCTGAAGTCGGACGCTTAACCGATTGCGCCACCCAGGCGCCCCTCTTTGGTCCATTTTTAAATTAGCTTGTTAGTTTTCTTAGTGTTGAGTTTTAAGTGTTTTTTGTATATGTTGGGTTAACCATTCTTTATTAGATGTACCTTTTGCAAATATTTTCTCGGGTCAATGGCTTGTCTTCTTATTCTCTTGACATTGTATTTCTCAGAGCAGAAGTTTTTCATTGAAATGATGTCAAGCTTACCAATTATTTTTTTTTCGTGGATCATGCCTATGGTGTTGTATCTACAGAATAAGTAATGGTGATAAAAGGTACAGCATAGGGAATGTAGCCGACGGCATTATATTGCATTATATGGTGATAGATGGTAGCTATACTTGAGGTGGGCATAGCATAACATTGTCAAATCACTATGTTACACACCTGAAACTAATGTAACACGGTGTGCCAACTATATTTCAAAAAGTCATTGCCACACCCAAGGTCCCCTAGGTTTTCTCCTATATTATCTTCCAGAAATTTTAAAGTTTCGCATTTTACCTTTAGATCTGTGATCCATTTTGAATTAATTTTTGCAAAGGCTGTCTGTGTCTAGATTAATTTCTTTGCATGTGGATGTCCAGGTCTTCTAGCACCGTTGGTTGAAATGACCACCTTTGCTCCATTGTATTGCCTTGGCTCCTTTGTCAAAGATGAGTTGTTTGCATTTATGTGGGACTATTTCTGGGCTCTCTATTTTGTTCCGTTGATCTATTTGTCTATTCTTTTGCCAATACCACATTATCTTGATTACAGTAGCTTCATAATAAATCTGAACGTCAGGTAGCATGAGTCCTCTAACTTTGTCCTTCTCCTTCAATATTGTGTTGGCGATTCTGGGCCTTTTGCCTTTCCATATAAACTTGAGAATTAGTTTGTCGATACCAAAAAAATAACTTGCTGGAATTTTGTTTAAGGTTGCATTGACTCTATAGAAAAAGTTGGGAAGAAAAGACATCTTGACAATATTGAGTCTTCTTATCCATCAACATGGATTATCTCTCCTTTCCTTCGGTTTTTCTTTGAATTCTTTCATCAGAGTTTTGTAGTTTTCCTCATATAGGTCTTTTTTTAAAGAGATCTTTATTTGTTTTGAGAGAGCAGAGACAGCATGAGTGGGGAAGAGGCAGAAAGAAAGGGAGAGAGAATCTTAAGCAGGCTCCATGCTGCCAGCGCAGACCCCAATATGGGGCTTGAACTCGTGAACTGTGAGCTCATGGCCTGAGCTGAAATCAAGAGTCAGACGCTTAACTGACTGAGCCACCCAGGCACCCCTCCTCATATAGATGTTATACATATTTTCTTAGATTTATCCCTAAGTATTTCATTTTGGGGGATGCTAACGTAAATGGTATTGCTTTTTTAATTTCAAATTCCACTTGTTCATAGCTGATATATAGAAAAGCAATTGATATCTCTATATTAACCTTGTGTTCTGTACCTTTCCTATACTTGTATTAGTTCCAGGAGATTTTTGTCAACTCTTAGGTTTTCTACATACACGGTCATGTCATCTGTGAACAGTATGTATCTTCTTTGGTTAAGGATCTGTTCAAACCTTTTGTCTTTTTAAAAATTGGGTTGTTTTTTGGATCGCCTGGGTTGCTCAGTTGGTTAAGGTCCAACTTCGGTTCAGGTCGTGATCTCATGGCCCATGGGTTCAAACCCCACCCACGTCCGTCTCTTTGCTGACCGCTCAGAGCCTGGAGCCTGCTTCGGATTCTGTGTCTCCCTCTCTCTCTGCCCCTCCCCCACTCACGCTCCGTCTCTCTCTGTCACTCAACAATAAAATAAAATGTTAAAAAAAAAAAAGAGTTGAATGCTCAACCGACTGAGCCACCCAGGAGCCCCTATATTTTTAGGTTTTACACTTTGGTTAATGATTTAACGTTTCTAGGTGGTGTACATTATGAATTGAGGTTAATTTTTTTCTATGTGAATATGCAATGGTTCCAGCACAATTTCTTGGAAAGACTGTAATTTCTTCACTAAATTGTGTTTGAGTCTGTGCCACAAATCAGTTGTCCCCATGGATGCGTGTGTACTTCTATACTTTTAATTTTGTTCATTGATCTATTTGTTTATTTTCCTGACAGGACCACTGTCTTTTTTTTTTTTTTTTTTTTAATTTTTTTTTTTTAACGTTTATTTATTTTTGGGACAGAGAGAGACAGAGCATGAACGGGGGAGGGGCAGAGAGAGAGGGAGACGCAGAATCGGAAACAGGCTCCAGGCTCCGAGCCATCAGCCCAGAGCCCGACGTGGGGCTCGAACTCACGGACCGCGAGATCGTGACCTGGCTGAAGTCGGACGCTTAACCGACTGCGCCACCCAGGCGCCCCAAGACCACTGTCTTGATTACTGTAGCTTTATAATAAAACCTTAAAAACTGGCAGTGTTAGTCTTCCAGATCTGTTCTTTTTCAAAGTTGTTTTGGCAATTCTAGGTCTTTTTCATTTCCGTATAAATTCTAGGGTCAGATTGTGACATTCCACAGAAAGGCTTTTGGGGTTTCATTTGGCATTGTATTGAATTTATAGATCAATTTGGAGAGAAATTACATCTTACCATATTGTGTCTTCCTCAACCGTAAAGATAGTATCTCTTGGGGCATCTGGGCGGCTTGGTCTGTTAAGCATCCGACTCTTGATTTTAGCTCAGGTCATGATTTCACGATCATGAGATCAGCATGGAGCCTGCTTGGGATTCTCTCTCTGCTTCTCTCTCTGCCCCTCCCTGGCTCGTGAGTGCGTGTGCACACTTTCTCTCTCTCTCAAAATAAAAAAATAAACATTACAAAACATGTAATATATCTTTCCATCTTATTTAAGCCTTCTTTAATTCTTTCAGCACTGTTTTGATACAAGCAAAAACATACATACATTTGTATTTCCCCTTTCTTAGATAAAAGGTGACATATTATGTACATTGTTTGGCACTTTGTTGTTTTTACTTAAAAATGTGTCCTTGAGATGACCCCATTGAAATATATAGAGCTCTTCTTCTCCAGTCCATGGTTTCCCGGCTGACTATTATGCGAATGTACCATACGTTATTCAAAAGGTCTTTTATTGATGGATTCTTGGGTTCTCTACTGGTTTTACCAGTTCATCTTTGGGATAGTTCGTTGGGACTAGTCGTTCCTGTGTTAAACAGTCAATGTATGTGGAATTTTCCTAAATACTGCCAATTCTTCTCCAGATGAATTGCATCGTTTTCCTTCCTCACTAGCAACATAGAAATGCCTTACCCCTACAGCCTTGCCAACAGAGCATGTTGTCAAATTCTTAGATTTTTGGCCAATCCAAGAGGTGAGAAATGACTTCTCAATGTATTTTGATTCAAATTTGTTACAGGTCAGGTGTCCAGGAAACAGACTCTGATTTGATCGAAGTGGTGTTGGGCAAAAGGAGAAGTTAAAATTTGATGTGCATGAACAAGGGCCCTCAGCAGATCCCAGAGAGAATTCCAGAGCTGAGGTTAACTAGAAGAGATGTCCCGATTTGAAGCAAAGGGTCAGGCCTTTGTATTTTCTCACTGACCACGATCGGATGCAGGCTGCCCTCAGAAAGGGGACATAATATTGAACACGGCTGCTTTCTTAAGCTGAGAACTGTTCCTGGAGAGGGACTCAGCTCACCGTTTTCAATCATCAACATTCCTGGAGAGATGTTTGTTTCAGTCCCCTGGAATTGGAGATGTGGTTTGATCTGGATGGCTTATTTACAGAATACACCGCTGCATTTCTATAACTTAGGAGGCTGAGCGATAGGTACATGGGGTTCACTGTATAATTCTATTTTAGTGTGTTTGAAATTTTCCATACTCAAAATATAATTTGAATTTCTAATTTTTTTAAAGTTTATTTATTTTTGAGAGAGAAAGAGACAGAGCGTGAGCATGGGAAGGGCAGAGAGAGAGGGGGAGACACAGAATCTGAAGCAGGCTCCAGGCTCTGAGCTGTCAGCCCAGAGCCCGATACGGGGCTTGAACTCACAGACCGAGAGATCATGGCCTGAGCCGAAGTCGGATGCTTAACTGACTGAACCACCCAGGCACCCCAATTTAAAAAAAAAAAATTAATGCTTATTTATCTTTGAGAGAGAGAGGGACAGACCATGAGCAGGGAAGGGGCAGAGAGAGGGAGATACAGACTCTGAAAACTTGAATTTCTATATGAACAAATTTGAAGTTCTTTTCATATGGTTAAGGACCATTTGTATTCTCTTTCTGTGAACTCTCTGTTCATGTATCTTTTGCCCGTTTTTCTACAGAATTGTGTTTTTTCCCTCAATATTGGGAAGCTCTTTAGATAGGAGAGCTCGTCTTTCTTCATCATACAGATTGAAAATATTATTTTCAAGTTTACATTAGTCTTTTTAATTTTGCTTAGGGTGTTTCTTTTCATGTAAATTCAAAAAATAATCGGAATTACTTATTGTCTCTCATATAGCGTTTGGATTATGAGCCAGAATTGAACATTTTTTCCTAATTCCAGGTGATAGTTAAACGCCTCCGTGTTTTCTTGTATACTAGCATGTATGTTGTGATCAATGGAAACAATTTTGTTTTCATTATGGAAATTGAGCTATTCCTCCTGCCACTTATTAAGAAATTCATCTTTCCTCTCTGATTTGAACGGCATCTTTATCTTATACTGAATTTCGATGCGCCGTTGAGTCTATTTCTGAATTTTCTAAATTCCATTGTTTGGTTTTTTCTATGCCAGTTTACCACTCTCTTTTTTTTTTTTTTATTTTTTTTTAATGTTCACTTATTATTGAGAGAGAGGCACAGAATGTGAGTAGGGGAGGGGACAGAGAGAGGGAGAGCCACAGAATCCAAAGCAGGCTCCAGGCTCTGAGCTATAAGCACAGAACCTGACGCGGGGTTCGAACTCACAAACTGTGAGATCATGACCTGAGCCGAAGTCGGTCACCTAACCAACTGAACCACCTTACCACTCTCTTAATTATAGAGACTATACATTTTACTATTTGGGAAGGCCACAATCTCCTATTGCTCTTTTGTCCCCATTGTGTTCCTGAATGATTTTCCTCATTTATTCCTCCAAATACCTATTTTTTTCTCTTCTGAAAATGCACTTATCTTGATTGTTATTTCACAATATACGCCATCTTGATTGGGGTGGTGGTTGTTATTTGGTCCAAACCTGATTTTTCTCTCTCTCTCTCTTTTTTTAAGTTTACTTATTTATTTTGAGAGACAGAGAAGGGGAGGAGCAGAGAGAGGGAGAGACAGAATCCCAAGAAGGCTCAGCGCTGTCAGCGAGGAGCCTGACGTTGGGCTTGAACTCACAACTGTGAGATCATGACGTGAGCCAAGATCAAGACTCAGATGCTTAACCAGCTGAACCACCCAGGTGCCCCACCGGATTTGTCTTCTTGCTGAGCCAACAAGTGTTAGATTTCTAGTAGTGTTTCTCCTTTCTAGGACCATTGTTGGGTATTTTTTTGTCAATGTTTCCAAAATGTATCATTTGGGAGACCATCCCTTTGGACCATGACAAAGGTTTACCTGTTGGTTGCCTTCATAGCAGCACTTTTGGTGGAAATAGCAAGGTGGATTCCTTTGGCCTCTGGGGAGCCAGGTCTGGCATGCCCAGGAATCTTAATAGCCAGAGCAGCTGACAGGAGTATGGTATCTAATAAATTTTGGACATAGGAGCCATGTTTAATTTCATTCCCATTGGAGGCTGTCTTCCTCTAAAGAGGTTTGAGAAGGGGAGCAGAGAAGCAGATCATCTATGTATTATAACAACCCAGAGCTTGTAGCAATGTTTATATTGTGCAAATCAGCTTCTAAGTTTTGTGAAAAGTAGGAAGGACTCTGTGAAACCCTGGGGAATTACTGTCCAGGTGTATTTCTGTTCTTCCCAAGTGAAAGCAAAAAGCTACTGGCTACCCTTCTCAACTGAAATACTAAAAAACGCACTGCATAGATCGATTTCAGTGAACAACTTGCTTTCAGTGCAAATGGATGTCAGGAGTGTATGGAGGTTGGGAACAACAGGGGGCTGAGGGACAACAGTGTCATTTATTGCTTGAAGTTTCTGGACAAACCTCTATCCTTCTTCTGCAAATCTATGTGTGTGGGGGGGTGGCGGTCCTCAGTCACTTTAGAAAACCTTGTAACTTTGGCTTACAATTTGGCCTCAGTCCAGGGAACGTAAGAGACTTGAGGTTAATTTAGATCCTCAAAAGGTTTAACTTTAAAGAGGCTTTTTTTTTTTTTTTTTTTTGGTGCCAAAAAGTGATTTTATTAAAACACAGTGACAGGACCAGTGGGCAGAAAGGGCTGCACTGGGGTTGTGAAGGGTAACTTGTTATACACTCTGGAGTTGGGGGAGATGGAGTTAAGAGGAAGTTTCTTAAAGGGATCTTCCCATGCTAAAGACTCACAGATTACCGGAGGCCAAGCTATTGTTAAACTAAGGTTGTTTTTCCCTCTAGGAAGCATTAACATCAAGACAGTAGGGGCTTCCTGGAGAAATGTTATACTCTGTATTTGCCTCAAGTATTTGTCAATGGGCTGCAGATTATAAGAAAATTTAATTTTATCTGCCATTTCCTTCTGCCTTTGTTCTCCACATCACTACCACTATGGAGGGGGGAGGGGCGGGTGATATTATGGGATCCAGGAAACTGACTCTATAGGTTTCTGGAGATTAGGCTATTGATAAGATTGCCTTTTTCTTATAATTTACTAAGGTATTTGTCAACTGATGGGGGCTCATGTCTTGCATGAACTGATCTCTAGCAGTTAAACATTTGTTTCCTTTCCTTTGTTCTCGGGCAGCCAGGAGTGCCTGAGGAATGTCACACAGATCCCACCTGGGGGGAGGGGCAGTGTGGCAGCTTGCGCTTTTGCCCTCAGCTTGTCTTAGGCTCCCTCATCATATCCCCCCTGAATAATTTTGACCCTTAAATCTTTAAAGTTGTTGAAGGAAGAAGTTCTCATCTTCAGTAGCGGCTGGGTAGGTGTATAGAGATGCTCCTACCTATGGGTCAATATTGGTCAGTCGGGGAAGGTACAGGGGAGTTACAAAAGGCAGAGGGACCTGAATCCAACATGGACGACATATATGAACCTCCTTGAGTAGAAAGGATCATTTGTTGGCTTGAAGTTATTGTAGTGATGGAGTCTTGGTACCAGGCAGACATGGGAGAAGATAGCAAAACATAATTAGAATAACAAGAAAGCGAAGTTTTTTGGTAGTTGACAAAAATCCTCCAAGGGTTTAACCAATCACTAAAGGAAAGACAGGGATTGTTTAAAGGGCCAATTTGAGTATTAATGTCAGTTAGAAATCCAGAAATGTTTCTGTGGCAATCTGGAATGTATACACAGCATTTTGTTTTTATGAGAGCACAAGTTCCACCTTGTGCAGCAGTTAAAACATCTAATGAAGAAGCAGTTTTTAACAGGTTCAGGAGAGGAGGAACAGAGAAGAGATTTGGAGAAAAAAGTAAGTTCTTCAGAAAGGATGTCCCAGAGGTGGGCCCTGAGCACAAGATGGCAGCCACGTATCAGCAGATAAAGAAGACAGGGGAGAGGAAAAAGAGGCCTCTGAAGCCATTTTGACTTTTTTCAATTGTTTGCTTGCTTCACTTAATTTAGAAATAGTATTTTGCAAGGAAGTAAATTTAGAATCCTGAAAACATCTGGAATCCTCAAGGTACCATTTAAAATAAGCATCCTGTTTGGGTTTTTTTTTTTTTTTTCCTTTTTTTTTTTTAAGGAGGCATGGCCTTCAAATTTAATTTTGAGTGAAACAATTTTGAAGAGATGGAAAGTTCCCCACAATGGCCACTGAAGTTCTAAATAACTTCTGCTTAAGGCAGTCTATTTAGTTATAAGTGTGCATATGGAGAGACCATAATTTTTAAACCTAATACCTGGCAGAGTCCCAGTAGGGAGGGGCACCCTGAATGCATTCTGATGACTGGGATCCCATTTGTTAGAGGTTTTACTTTAGAATAACTAGAAAATTCCTAAACATCCCAGTTTAGGTATTATTAAAATAGTCTGGTTCCCAAGGGATCAGACCAAAGGCCAGCAGAATTTCAATAGAACAGTCCTGTTCCGAAAGGAGTCAGTCCTCAGGCTAGCACAATTCCAGTAAGGAGAATCTGGTCCCAAACAGGAGTCTAACTAAAGGCTAGACTAGTTCCAAAAGGCCCAGTTCCAACTGGAACGGTCCGATCCCCAAAGGGAGTCAGAGCAAAGGCCTATGTATTTCCAACCGGCACACTTCCAATAGGAACCATCTGCTTCTGAAAAGGAGTCAAATCGAAGGCTTAATGAGTACTTTCTGCGATAAAACAGAACAAAAAAAAGGACAAAAGACATAAACAAGGCCTTAAAACAAGTCCCAAATCAAGCCCGGAGACCTCAAACACGAAGTATGCGGCTCAAAACCGAGGCAAAAACTCACCCTCAAACCCCAGGGTCAGCAAGAAAGCAGTGAGCCTAATTGGCTTTGTGGGTACCGTCCCCTGTTTGCCCACCAGTCTCAGAGCTGTTAGGAGTCTTCTGTGGATCCCACTTCTGATCACCAAGTAATGTTAACCTCAAAAAAAAAAAAAAAATTGTCAGTTATTTTACCAGCAAACAATGAGTTTAGTTGAGAATAGCAAAGAATTGTGATCTGGGACGAGCAAAGTCGTGCAAACCCAAAGACAAGTAGACAAGGAAGGGGCTGTTATAGACACAAAGTCCATTGGAGTAAACTGAGATTTTGAAGCATGGTAGCTTCTAGTTGGCTGAGTTGTGATGGTCTCTCATTGGCTGGGCTGTTGCTGGGCAAGAAGAAAAACTTTCTTCCACCTGCTTGGGTGGTCAAATAGTATCCACATGCAAAGGGCTGTCTCCTATTGGATTTACACTTGATGATGAGCGACGGGGCATGAGAACCCTCCGTGCTGCATTTCAGTGAGGTTTCCCTTTATGAATTTTCACACTATTAATTTTTCCTACAACTCACGTGGAAGATGTTTGAACAATGCCAGAGGTTATTGTAGTTGACTCTTACCTACCAGTGAAAGCCTCGAAGTGGTTTGAAGAGAATTCAGACAAACGCTTCCAGGAATTCCAATGGTTTGTTTAATCAATAAAAGGAATAGCAAAGGTACGCGGTTAATCACGTCACATGTGTTTCAGCGATCCTATTTTGAATTGCCAGCTTTCTCTAAGAGATTAAGAAAAGATTAATTCATGACGGCCAACAAATTTATGACTGTGTAGGGGCCAAGGGCAGGCCACCCCAAGATGGACCACTTTGGCATAAATGTTGTTTTGAGTTAAAACCAATCAAAACCCAGCAGATTCAGGAAAAACTCTTTATCCCCCCCCCCCCCCCCCCCCCCCCGCCCCAGCTGCCTGCCTGTACAAGGAAGAGAGCTATTAACAGGATTCCTCCTAAGCTAAGAAACTTATCTGGTTAACAGGGCAACCTTGGTTTTCCAAACATCTCTCCTCATCTTCCTCCTGATGGTCTCCCTCCCCTTTGGCTCCCTAGATCCCTACCCCTCGCCTTAGCTCAGGAGGTTTTTCATAAGCCTCATGTTGCCTGTCTTTGGAAGTTCACATGTGTGTGGATTCCCAGTATGTACAAAACTAAATTTGAGTTTCTCCCGTTAATCTGTCTCCTGTCAATTTGGTTCTTCGTCCAGCTAGAAGGACTTTTAAGGGCAGAAGAAATTCTTCCTCCCCAACAACTGTATAATTCTGTGCACATCTCTTTTTTTAGTTCATTTTTACAACACTCAATGTGGTTTATATTTATTATGCTTATCTAAAAAGGTATCAATACATTTCTTGTAACTTCTCTAATTATTTGCCTTATAATAATACAAAATATGATCAAATACATAATGTCTTGTGGTGAATTTTCTTCTTAAAAAAATTTTTTTTTAACTTTTATCCATTTTTGAGAGACACAGCGAGACAGAGCATGAATGGGCAAAGGGCAAAGAGAGAGGGAGACACAGAATCCGAAGCAGGATCCAGGCTCTGAGCTGTCAGCACAGAGCCCGATGTGGGGCTCGAACTCACAAAGTGTGAGATCATGACCTGAGCTGAAGTCGGACGCTTAACCGACTGAGCCACCCAGACGCCCCTACTCTTTTTCATCTGTCTGTGAACTACATTCCTTCTCTCTGACTCCAGGCCCCTACCCCCTTCTCCTTAGTTCAAAATGACATATTTACCTCATTTTGCCTGACTGGCTTTGGAGTTTCCATGTCTGTGTGGATTTCTATCTGTATGAAATTAAATTTGATTTTCTCTTGTTAATCTGTCTCATGTCATTTTGATTCTTAGTACAGCAATAAGAACCTTGAAGGACAGAGGAACTTCTTCCTCCCTGATGGTAGAGAAGGTTGCCAACAAGAAGCTCAAATGTGTAAAAAGATACAGAAAAAATGTGACCAAATACAGGGGTACTGCCACTATCTTAATATCCAAAGCCTGCAAAGGGAAAGTCTAAAAAGGAGGCAATTCTAGAAAGGAGGAAAAGAACAATAAAAGCTAATTTCTTGGGGAGGGTGGATAGCAAACCCATCAACATCAGCACACTGAGGAGTTGGCCACATCTTTCATCATAAGACATAACCTTTCAGAAGACCCTTAAATAATCTTACTTGCAGGCTAAATGGTTTGGGGAAGTCGGCCATGTAAAAGTCATTCCTACTCCCAGCCCCAGATGTACAGATTATAGCGCTACAAAATGGCCGAAAAAAAAAAATCCCAAGAAAATTTTATCATGTATTGCTTTCCGCAATACCGATTGCATGGTAGGGGCGGAGAAAAATTTTCCCTTCTTGCCTTCTAGGTTCTTTGGCTAGTCTAACAGTCCAATTGGCATGGGACAGACTAAGAAATTTTGCACATACAGGAGCTCCATAAAAATGTGAGACCCAAGGACAAGCTGGACAGTTGTGCTTTCTATGCCATTCTGAGCTAAAGATTGGGATAGCGGTCTGTCGCTTCACAGGGGAGGAGAATAGTTCACAGGAAGATGAGAAAAGCAGATGTTTGGTAATCAGATATTTGCCCTGCCATGCAGGTAAGTCTTTCTCATTTAAAAAAAAAAGTGATCTCTGGGAACAACACTCTTTCCAGTACAGGCCCCCTATCTAAATCCTTTTAGGTAGTGAAGGGACTGATAAAGTTTGTCCTGAGTCTCCTGGGCCTTGGTTGCCTTCAGCTCAAAACGGTCCACGTGCCAAAGTGACACATTTGGAGGTGGCATATTCTGCTCCCCTTGAGTATTTATTGTTAAAAAATAGTTGTAAAGCTAAAAAAAAAAAAAACACCACAGATCAGAAAGAGGAAGAAAGCGAGCAGGAGAGAGCAAGGATGGGGTCAGGAAACCGATCACTGGAGAAACTCCACATTCCAATGCTTGACCGAGAACACATATCCTTGACACTTAAAGCCCTGCAAAATTCTTCCTGGAAGCATCCAGTAGAGATGTTGAAATGTCGTAGCATTCAGGAGCAGATTCCATGTAAGTTCTTGCCAGTTCTGTAAGCAAGTATCCCGGTAGGTCGTGGACTTGAATGTCTCCAGGCACCAAGGTCTAGTCCAAACTAGGAGGGCACGAGATACCTCAAGATCTGAATGCTTGTGGCAAAGGCTGATCGGGGTGTTACCAGGTGGAGTCCCTGGGAAAACAAAGAGAGCGAAGAGGAAGACGTTGTGATTTGACAGTGAAACAGACAAAAAGCCTGGAGCCGTCCAACCTCTAATACAAAGGAAAGCAAAGTACCGGCACAGCAACTCCAGCCAGTGGGGCAGCCCCTGTTTCAGGAAATGTTCATGATGAGTGAAGGTGCTTCAGCTGAACGTATTGATATAGTTGTCAAGTTCCAGCAAGAGGCCAGGGGAAGTATCTAGGTGTGGTTAGTACTATGGGGGCGATGGCATTTCTCTGACCAAGCAGGAGGCAGAGAGGATAAGCAACATCAACCCATGCCCTGCCCTCCAGCTGGGGGTTCAAGGTACTCATTCTCCTATAGATTGGATCGTTCTATCTTTCAGGGAGGCTTGGCCCAAAGAGGGGGTTCTCCCTGGGAATGTGGGACCCTGAGCATCTATACAGAAGATAAAGCAAATTCTTAGAGAGGTGAGAATGAGACAGGCAGTCTATGCCCCTTTCTCCAAAGACCCTGATGGGGCCACATTCACTGCAGGAATGGAAGTCAAGGTTCTCCAGTCTACCCCCAGCGCGTGATACGGACTGCTGATAATCCATGCTGAGCTCAGTTGTGGGACAGGACATTTATGATGTTGGGCAATCCACTACCGATCTGGGGGAAACTGACAGATTCTAGGAACAGATACGGGCTGTGGGAAAGGCCCCAAATAGAAGGAAAGCTCACAAAGTCAAGATGCTACCCTAGGTGGCCGGGAAGGCTTAGTAAGAATAACCAGGAAGCAAATGTGTTGTGATCTTATCACTGCAGGTACCCCAGCTGAACAGATTTACCGACAACCTAACAGTGTGTTGGTTGGTCGGTAGAAAGCCTTAAAATCTGAACAGCAGTTTAGACTTGCCCCAGCTGCCCTTACAATCAACAGCCTTCAGAGATACAGTCGTATTTGGGGCAAATGCCTTCCGCTCTCTGGGTATAGGACGCACGCCAAAACTGCCTTTAGGTGAGGGTCATTGAGGTGAGGGTCATTGGAGGCGATCAGAGGCCTCATGTTGAGCTCACTGTTCACGGATCCTCCAGAAATAAAGAAAACGTGATGGCTCTGGTGTATAACAGAGTCGAATGTACTCTAATACACGGTCGCCCCCAGAAGTTTTCTGGCCCCCTTAAGTGCCATGATGGTTATGGACGGCAAACAGTTATGGTCAGGAAGGTCTTTCTGACACCGTAGATTGGGCATTCTCCTGCCCAGGCCCAAGAATGCGAGGTTTTTATTTCCAATACCAGAGAACATACTGGGTATTGTTCCCCTACAAGGTCAAACCCTGCAAATGTCTGTTGGTGAATTCTGCCTCCAGGTTAGAGTAATCAAACCAGTGGGAAACACCAACTGGGAGCTGGTAAGCCTGCCACCCACACGAAGAATAGTAACTTTCCAACAACATAAACAGCTTGAGAAGCCTAAGGAAATAAGAGAAACTTTCTAAGAAGTACATCGAGTATAGTACACCCTGTCCACGGGGCTTTCCACAACCTGTTATGGCTCAGACGTGGGGCGCCTGGGTGGCTCAGTCGGTTGAGCGTCCGACTTTGGCTCAGGTCATGATCTCACAGTTCGTGGATTTGAGCCTCCTGTCAGGCTTTGCCCTGCCCGTGCGGAGCCTGCTTCGGATTCTCTGTCTCCCTCTCTATCTGCCCCTCCCCTGCTCGTGCTCTCTCTCTCTCTCAAAAATAAATAAACTTCAAAAAATTATTTTAATTAAAAAAAGTGAAAAGCCAGATGGCTCATGGAAGATGGTGGTGGACTACCAAGAACTGAACAAGGTCGTGCCCGCCCCGCCCCAGGGCTGTGCCCAATGTTGCCACTATCTTGGATACCTTGGCCATGGTCCTAGGAGCGTCCCATGCTGTGTTGAATTTGACAAATGCTTTTTTTCCCCAGTATATCCCTGGCCAATGAGACAAAAGAGCAACTTGCCTTCACATGAAAGGGGCAATAATGGATCTTTCCAAGTGCTTCCCCACGGTTATCTGCATCGCCCCACCACAGGTCATAGGATGGTGGCCCAAGACCTGTTCCCGTTCTCCTTCGTCACATCAGTAAAACGGGGCCCATTACATTGTTGATAATCATGTTAACATGTACAGACAATCCAAGGCCCGGCCACTGTCACAAAGTTTTTGGGAGCCATCTGGTTGGGTGAGAAGCTGTGATTTATAAGGTGTAAGCCTATCCAACCCCCAAGGATGTGAATGAAAGAGGTACAAGGCTTTGTAAGGATATGGGGGTTGGGGAGGACTTTTCTTCCCCACCCGACGCAGTGCCTCTGTCCCTCACACCACTTGTTGAAGAAAGGGCGTGTATGGGGCGGTAGATCATGGTAGGGAGCCATGTTTGAAAAGGCAAATACACTTGTAAAGCAGGTTAAAGTTCTGGCATCTCCCAAGCAGGCTGCCCTTTGAGAGAGGCGTGTCTGTGACTCCAGAAGGTATGAGTTGGGCACTGTGGCAGAAACAACAGAAAAAGATAGCTTCCCCAGGATGTTGGTCTCAGCTCTGGAAGGGGGAAGGAGTTTGTTATCCCCCCACAGAGCAACAGTTCATAGCGGTGTTTACGGCGCTCCTCTGGGTAGAGCCTCTCGCTAATAAACAGCACATTCAGTCCAACACTGACACCATCTGGACGGAAATAGGAACAAACCACAGCAACCAGCAGGCTGAACTCGGAGCTGTCTGGCTTTTCTGATCACTCATGACCGCTGGCTCTGAACCCTTTCTACGGACAGTTGGGTTGTGTTAAGGAGATTAACCCTATGGCTCAGACAATGAGAGGTAGATGATTGCGAATAAGCCTTCGTGGGGTTAGGACATACGAAAAGACGTTTGGGTCCACCTGCTAGAGCCAAAGCGGTTCTCACTGTTTTCCATGTCCCCGATCAGAAGGCACTGACACCCCCTGGCAATCAGGAAGCTGGTGCCCTCGCTCCGGTACAAGTCCTGACAATGGATCCTTCAGCAGATACAACGGATTGGGTTCATAGAAAGAGTGGCCACAGTAGTACCTGGATGCGATGACATATTGCCAAAAATGCCAGATGGCTCTCAAAGTAGAGTGACTGTTAATGCAGTGACAGCATGTCCCGTGTGTTCTCAAGAAAGCCAAGAAGTCTGGGGTCAGCCATCAGAGTTCCCAGCCAGTGAGGGACTGGCAAATTGATTATATTGGTCACCTCCCTGTGAGTCGGGGTTCTAAATGTGCCTGGGTTTGTGTGGACACTGCTTCCGGCCTAACCCAAGCTTTCCCCTGTCACCGTGCAAACCAGCCTGCCACCATTAGGGGATCAGAGAAGCTGAGTACCATGTACGGAAAGCTTCATTGAATAGACAGTGAACAGAGGTCACATTTCAAAGGTCATCATGTAGAAGATTGGGTGAAAGAATGTGACATTAGACGGAGGTTCTCTGTCCCCTCGAATCTGTAAGCCGCAGCGTGGCTAGAAAGGGGAGATGGAATATTACAACAGCAGATTCCATTCCTAGTAGGTAAAACCACCTTGGCCAGGTAGACTAAAGGACTGCTCAGGCTTTAATACATTTGAGTGACCAATCAGTAGAGCCCATATGCCAGACCGAGGACCACTGCCCAGGCACCCGGTTCTGCAAAGGTATGGAACTGCAGGAGACAGCTATTGCCCTGACTGTCATCATAGATCAACGAGCCACGCTGTTGAGAACGCCAAGCGCCATCACGCCTGGGAGATGACGTTGGCAATGGGACATCTTGATGGCACGGGTGAGTTACTTGATGCCCTGGGTGAGCGGCAACTCCTCAGTGTCCACGGGGATCCCGTTACCCTGCTGTAAGCCGGACCCGTTGAAATGCACTCTACTTGGACTCCCCTACATAGGGGAGAAGACAGCGGTCCTGGTCGGGCACATCCCACCCCCGGTCCACACTCCTCATGGGTGAGAGCAGTGCCTCGCAGGTACAGTACACACAACCTGGTCAGCTTCCTAAAGCTGCAGCCACATTAACTTCTCACGATCAGGCCACAGGCGTAATTCTTATAGAAGAGGAAGACCTCGCCATACAATTTCCTCCGCAATATCTGTCTTTTTGACCTCAGACTTCTGCTGTTCCTGTCGTGCCCAGCCACGGGATGGGCGCCTGATGGACATACCTTTATATGGTAGACAAACTCGTATGCCCGACAAAGAAATCAATTCAGTTGTGGGGTATGTGGACAGCCACCCCTCTCTAGCTTGTCAGGATTGCCGTGATGGGTATCACCCCTCCAGGAAAGGGATTAAAAGGCCCCAAAGTGTTACGCTAAAGAACAAGCTAGGGCTAGCCCCTTAGTTCACCTGATGTTACCAATACTGATCCAGAAACCGGGCCTAGGGCACACGTTGCCAATGATACTGGGCATGGGTATTCTTTTTCTGTCAAACAAGCTAAAGGGAGCCCATAAGGTTGCTGGGTGGGAAAGCCCTAGAAATACCACCGTCAGAGCTGTGGATGGCTATGCTCAGACTTGGAATAGGTTTATGTGGCTTAATCTGGGTTATAGACATTTGAGCACCTGGGCACCCCTATGTTGGGAACAAAAAATGACTCTAAGCAGAATCAAGCCAATTGTACTAGAAATATGGAATGGATACCACAAGAACAGTGTAGTCATTCTGTCATATTAAGGGATAGTGACTGGGTCGGCATTGATTGGTTGTGCTGCCCAGGTATTTATTGGATGGCATCAAATCAAACCCACTGGTTGTGTGTCACACACCTTTGGCCACGGCTTCCACCTGGCTGGTTGGGCCATTGTACCCTGGGCTTTCCCTGAGGAAAGGGGACAATCTGCTTCATAGTAACAATAGCTGCTAACCTCTCTCCTTTTAAGGTGAGATGGGTACGTTCTTTCACTGGTATGTTCATTTGGCTGCCATTTTTGTTCCCTCCATTGGCTGGAGGATGCTGTAGCACATATAGAAAGAAGCCCTTAGTAAATTCATTCAGCAAGCCTTGAATGACAGCCAACAAAGCCTATTCTTTCTTTTTTTTTTTTTTTAAATTTTCTTTTTAACATTTATTTTTGAGACAGAGAGAGACAGAGCATGAATGGGGGAAGGGCAGGGAAAGAGGGAGACACAGAATCGGAAGCAGGCTCCAGGCTCTGAGCCATCATCAGCCCAGAGCCTGACGCGGGGCTCGAACTCACAGACCGCGAGATCATGACCCGGGTGAAGTCGGACGCTTAACCAACTGAGCCACCCAGGCGCCCCAACAAAGCCTATTCTTAATGAACACTGAAATGACTCTAACGAAAGAAAAAAAAAAGCTGGGGGCAGCTGGGTGGCTCAATCGTTTAAGCATCGGACTTGGCTCAGGTCATGGTCTCACAGTTCATGAGTTTGAGCCCTGCATTGGGCTCTCTGCTGTCAGCCCAGAGAACGCTTCAGGTCCTCTGTCCCCCTCTCTCGCTGCCCCTCCCCTGCACTCTCTCTCAAACAAAGAGCTGTCCTCCAAGATAGGATGGTCTTGGACATTATTACCGCCTCGCAAGAAGGTACCTGTGCCATCATCCAAAATGTTGTGTGTTTATACCCGATGCGTCTGCTAGAGTATCATCTTTATTAAATCATGTGAAAACACAAGTAAACACCCTGAGTGAGTAAATCCTGAGCCTAGGGGATTTCATACATCAATGGTCTGGATCATGGGGCCCTTAGGAAACAAGTTGTCACTGATATTGGTGATCGGTGTGCTAATCTGTGCGTTCTCCTGCATGTGCCTGTATTGTTGCTGTGGCATCTGCCTCCAGTGCAGTCAGATAGCCCCAAAGGAGCCACCTCCGTGCTGGTGAAATCACTTGCTGACCGCCGAGGGCTCTTTGCAAAAGAGGGGGAGCAGATGAGATTTATAAGCTGGTCATGACAGATGTAACCACTGGGGACGTCATTGAGAAGACACCAGCTCTGGTCGACCCGTGAGCAAGACCCCAGCAATAAGAGGCTCCCAGCTCCCTCCCATGTCCCGGGCAAGAATGTTCTCCTTTCTTTCCCTGCTCCCAGAGGCTGCTCCAAGGACACAGCCTTGAGATGGTGATGTGTTGAAAACGCCTGCAGGGTATAGGTGACTGAATCCAGTTAAGGCGGCTGTCTAAACGTTTAACCTGTGGCAGAAGGGTGTGGACATCTACTTGTCTTGTCGCCGCCCAAGACCAGCCTTGGGTGTAAATTCCCTTTACTGATTAATTCCACCACTTAGTGACCTTTCTTTCTTTGGTCTCTCCCGCCTTCCAAGTACAGGGAAGGGCTGATTTCATATTACACCTGGGAAGGTTCTGGGGAGATTACAAACCAACAGTATGGGACACTAACAAGGAGCCCTAGGGCATACTGGGGACAGCACAGGCTTAGAAACCAGACAGTGCACTCGGCTTTTTCCAGCAGTGTGACTTAGGTGAAGTCCCCTTACCCTTCTGATTTCTTGGTTTCCACAACAGCAAAGGAGAGATTGTAAATATACCAATGCATCCACATAAAAGAAAGCATGTTCGTGTTTGGCACATCGTTGGTGCTCCATACGTGCTCCTCATAATACAATGAATAATGTTAACCTTAAAAAATAAAACTGCCAGTTACTTTGCGAGGAAAAATGGGTTTATTCAGAAATAGAGAATGGTAATTTGGGACAAGCAAGCTCTGGCAAAACCACAGGCAAATCTGGAGAACAAAGGAGAGGAACGTTCTCTTGTAGAGGAAAGGGGGAAGTTGAGAGGGGCTCTTATACACCAAAAGTCCGCTGGAGTAAACTGAGAGTTGGAAGTGTGGTGGCTTTTCATCGACAGAGTTGTGACTGTCTCCCCTTGGCTGGGCTGTTGCTGGGCTAAACACAAACAAACAAACAAACAACTTTTCTTCTTCCCCCTGGGGTCTTGAAGTAGTGTAAAGGCTTCTTCCTATTGGGGATACAAAGAGCTGAAGGTGGTGGTAGCGTAGGAGAGCGCCCCCTTCTGGCCACTCAACTCCATTTTAAATGAGGTTTCCTTTTTTAACATTAAAAAAAAAAATTAATGTTTGTTTTTGAGAGAGAGCGAGAGCGAGCGAGAGAGAGCGCGCGCATGAGCAGGGGAGGAGCAGAGAGCGAGGGAGACACAATATCTGAAGCAGGCTCCGGGCTCTGAGCTGTCAGCATGGAGCCTGACTCGGGGCTCGAACCCACCGAGTGTGAGATCATGACCTGAACTGAAGTCGGATGCCGGACCAACCGAGCCACCCAGGCGCCCCATAAGGTTTCCTTTTATTAATTTTCACAATCATATCAAGACAGTGTGTAGGGAGTGGGCCAACTGAGGCTAGTTCGGGTGTGAGGTTTTAGGTCAGAGAGGTAAACAAGGATCAGTCCATAAATTTCCTTTCTGTGTCTTTCAGCCCTGCTTCTCAGGATCTTAACAAAAAGAATTTTTCAGAATAAAATAGAAGTAATTAGTGCTAAAGCTTGAGCTTGGGTGTAAGGTTAGAAGTTTAGAAGTTAGAGTTTAATCCTAAGGGAGGGTTAAAACCAGGGGAAGCACGGGAGTTCATGATAAGGGTAGGGTTAGAGATTTGAGCAATGTTAGGGTTTACAGAAAAGCAGGATCATAATTAGAGGTAATGTTCGGATTTAGAGTTAGGGTTAGGGTTAGTGTTAGAATTAATTACAACGTTAAGGGGAGGGATAGGATTACATATAGACATATTTAAAGTTAAGGATAGAAATAATGTTATAGGTAAAGTGTGAGAATATGGGTAGAGTCAGGATTAAATTGAAAATTAAATGTAGGGTTAACTTTTTTTTAACGTTTATTTATTTTTGACACACACAGAGAGAGAGAGACAGAGCATGAGCGGGGAAGGGGCAGAGAGAGAGAGAGGGAGACAGAATCTGAAGCAGGCTCCAGGCTCTGAGCTGTCAGCAGAGAGCCCGACACGGGGCTCGAACCCACAGACTGCGAGATCATGACCTGAGCTGAAGTCGGATGCTCAACCCACTGAGCCACCCAGGCATCCCGGTAGGGTTAGCTTTAATGGAAGAAAGCGGTCCCCTAATTTCCCTTCCCTCTGCCACATGGAAGCACATGTAAAGATGTAGCATCTAACACAATTTTTTTCTTTTTTTCTGGAGTAACGATGATGAAAAGAGGTTTCCTGGCAACCCATATTGAACACGGAGTGTGAACACAAAATGAGCATTTGCGTTGTTAAGCCGCTGAGACTTTCGGGTTGTTTCTTGTTGCACCTTAGTTGAGGCTGTCCAGATGGAATCGGAAATCTAAGAATCTTAGTGAGCTGTTGATTGAGAATACCTTCAGTAAGGTACACCTTGTTTTATGGCATTTTACTGACTTGTGCAGACAGTGCATTTTTTTCCAAATTGAAGGCTCTGTGGTAACCCCGTGTCACGTAAGTCTATCAGTACCATTTTTTTTTTTTTTTTTATTAACACCATTTTTCCAACAGCGTTTGCTCACTTCGTGTCTCGGTGTCACATTTTGGCAATTCTTGCAATATTTCAAAGTTTTCGTAATGATTTTATTTGTTATGGCAAACTTTGATCGGTGATTATGACTCACTGAAAGCTCAGGTGATAGCATTTTTTTAGCAATAAAAAATATTATTTATTTATTTAGATTTTAAAACATTTTTTTAAATGTTTATTTTTGAGAGATAGAGAGAGACAGAATGGGAATGGGGGAGGGGCAGAGAGAGAAGGAGACGCAGAACTCCAAGCAGGCTCCAGGCTCTGAGCTGTCAGCACAGAGCCCGATGCGGAGCTCCAGCCCACGAATGGTGAGATCATGACCTGAACGGAAGTCAGGCGCTCAATCAACTGAGCCACCCAGGTGCCCCTCTTTATTTTTGAGAGAGAGAGAAAGAGAGAGAAAGAAACAGAATGCAAGTGGGGGAGGGGCAGAGCGAGAGGGAGACCCAGAATCCGAAGCAGGCTCCAGGTTCTGAGTTGTCAGCACGGAACGTGACGTGTGGCTCGAACTCACAAACCGTGAGATCATGACTTGAGCCGAAGTCGGACGCTTAACTGACTGAGCCACCCAGGCGCTCCGGCAATAAAATATTTTTGAAATGAAGACATGTGCACTGTTTTTTTAGACATTATGTTATTGCACCTTTAATAGACTACGTTATCATGGAAACATAACTTTTATTGCACTAGGAAACTATACAATTCATTTGACTCACTTCATTGCAATATTCCCTTTATTGTGATGGTCTGGAAATGTACCCGCAATATCCCCAAGGTATGCCTGTATTTCTTTTCACCTTCATTTGCCTGCATTTTGGCTCAAGTGAAAGCCAGGTCCTTATTTATATAGGTACTGAACCAGGTGATGAATCTTTTTCATCCCGTAAATATATTATCTGTGACGGATACTATGCTACCCTGCCAAGATCCCACTTGCGGAGCTGAAGGGTTCATTCCCCCAGTGTTAGGATGATTGTGGACTGACAGCTTTTAGCTATAGGCCTTCCTTAAGAGTCGCTTCTGTTGAAAAGAATGGCCTGGCATGTATGTGGATCCCAAGATCATTTCCCAGCAAGCGTCTCACACACTTCTCTCCACTTCAGGGTATGCATCCCGGGGGCCCAACCTATCTCTTAGAGCTATTTATGTTCATAAGTATGCTATGGGTCACATAACATTTGAGAGCCACTATGATGCCACCCACTTCTGCTGACATTGCCTATAAAAATACCTCTTTCTAGCATATTCCGTTGTCTAGGTGATATGGTGGCCTATGTCTAGCAAGAATATACAGGGAGAAATGGGCCTTAACCTTGGAGAAGGCACTGGCCCAGTTGGGAGCTGAGAAACTGTGGAAACTGTGCGTTTCCTCAGCAAGGAGAAACATACTGGTAATTGATGGCAAGAAGCGTCTTTCTCTTCTCAGACCATGAAACCTTCCAGTGTTATGGGACCAGGTGCTTCAGTCTTCCCCTGCCCACCCTCCATTCCACACAGTGGTAACAACTCCCGTTCTGTGTCATCAGAAATTCTAGCCTCTCCCCATTGCCTCACTTTTGGGGAAGGGTAGTCCCCTAGCTTCCGGGTTAAAATGTATTTCTGGCCGTGGGCAGCAGTGACCCTGTTGTTTCAAGTGACGGTCCAACTTTTATGTCTGGACGCACTCTTAGGCATCAACCTGGTCTTTGTTGCAAAGGAATGAGGTGTTCCTGCTTTTTTCTCTGGGAACTGAAGTCAGGCCAGGATCATCTAGGCTCACTCATCATCAGGAAGGTATAAACGTTGAAAGAAAAAGCCAATGTATGTTGTCATCCCTGGTTCCGGGTGTGAGGGAACAGAGTGGCTTAGCACAGTGACCCTGATTCGAGAGGCATCCAAAGCCACGTGGAATAGAGGGAAATTCAGGTGCTACATGACTGGAGACCCAAGAGTTGTGAGGCCCATTTTGGCAACCGGAATAGATAACGCAGTGCCCACAAGTACTGATCATGCTCAAAAGTTAGCTGTTGAATGTAGAGCAGCTGCTAAGTATTGGGGATAAAACCATCAACGAGCTAGACATGGTCCTAAGGTGCCTGGGTGGCTCAGTCGGTTAAGCATCCGACTCTTGGTTTTGGCTCAGGCCATGATCCCACAGTTCATGGGGCTGGAGCCCCGTGTCGGGCTCTGTGCTGATGTGTGGCCTGCTTGGGATTCTCCCTCTCCCTCTCTGTTTCTCTGTCTCTGTCTCTCTCTCTCTCTCTGCCCCTCCCCCACTCATGCTCTCTCTCTTTCTCAAAATAAATACATAAACTTTAAAAGAAAAGACAGACATGGTTCTTTCTGTTCTTGGGGAGCTTAGAGTCTGGTGGCAATAAAATAGTAATGAAACTTATTGCAAAGAGTATATGAGCCATCCCAGACCACTCCTCGGGTTGAGGAAGAGAGGATAACTTGGGAGCACAGTTATTCCGCTCACGAAGCATCAGTGGTGTTTGTTAGTATTGTTTTGTCGTTTGCACCTCTTTTTTAAAAAATGCTTTTTTAATGTTCATTTTTGAGAGAGAGACAGAGTGGGAGCAGAGGAAGGGCAGAGAGACAGAGGGAGACACAGAATCTGAAGCAGGTTCCAGGCTCTGAGCCCGACGGGGGGCTCGAAACCCACAAACCGCGAGATCGTGACCTGAGCCAAAGTCAGGCGCTTAACCGACTGAGCCACCCAGGCGCCCCCGTTGTTTGCGCCGCTTGTCTTTCCTCTGGTTTTGCCGTCTTTGGGTACATGCAGAATTAATCAGAAGAGTGATGTTTTCTGGTTCTGTTTGTCTTTTTGAACTTATTTTTTTAGGACATGATTTAATTGTCAAACGACATGAAGCATCGTTTCATGTCTTTCTATCTTCCCCTTCAAAAGGCGCAGGGGGGGGAAAAAGACACGCGACAAGCTAGCCAACATTTAATAAATTTAATAAATTAATAGGAAGTATCACAAAAACCTGGAATGGATAACATACAGGAGCCACGAGTAAGACAACACTTGGCAACCACTCACAAAAAGTACCATTTGACAAAGGAGAAGATTTACAGGAAATAATATAAGGCAGTCTGTTGCACGTGTCTTAAACAGATATACATATAGAATATAGTACATCAAAATGATTTGACAGCAAATTCACCACGTTTACATTTATCACATGGAGTGTTGTTTTTTTTTTAAAACATTTACAAAAGTTTGTAGATTTAACACTGAACTGTAAGATTTATATCCAAATGAGCATATTTGTTTCATACCAAACTGCACAGAACTTACGAATAGCACACGATTGGAGAATAATGACTGTGTTGGGTACTATGAAGTACTACTACTCGATGACATAAGGATTATTAACAAATGTGCTATAAGCTATTATCATTCAACTTATTGCTAGTGCTTTTGAAAATCTGTGGTTTGTATTTTTTTTTTCTTTGTAAAACATGTGCTACGAGCTTGCCCTGCTAGTTAAGAAATCAGATGTTTCCAATTTTCTCCAACAGTCACAATACTTCAGATCTGAATGCGCAGTCGTGTTAAGGACTGCTCAAGGATTTTCTCCAGTCCTGTTAAGATCACCTACTCTGTCCCGCCTCAACACAAATCGATGGATTCATGCAACATACACAGCATACATGAGGGACACCATGTGTATGTGCAGAACTCGTGCTTCATGCATGCTGGGTGTCTTCAGACATTTTCGTGTCAGTAAGAATTAGATCGTCTCGTTCAGTTTCTTATAATTGGTTTAACATGCAGTTCGACAGAGCTAGAACAGGCAGGTGGACTTGACTTTCATGTCAGATTTGGGCATGCTCAAGCGATTGACGGATATTCGGCAGTGTTGCTCATCGAGTAGAGACTGTATGAGTTTCCTCGAATACAGCAGCTCTCCCACTGCCCTGGTGGCAGACGGTTGGATTTATCTATGCTGTGTGTTGAGAACATCGACCAGGGGTTTTGGAAATTCAGATTCTGCCTTCACCAACCGAGAAGCACACGCTAAGGCGCGTAAGTAACTGTCAGGCATCAGAGATGGCATCATGCATTCTTCGGGAAATTGATCCACAGTTGTGTGAAATGGACACACATGGAAAGATAGTCACTGGAAACGCTTGTGTACTCGGAACACAGCATAGACTTGATGGTCTGACTTTAGCAGTGCTTGAAAACCTCTCACGGTTAGCAAACAAGTTAAATGGCGCTGAATTCTTAGAGCAGCAGGCCCACGAATGGAAACGATGGCCAACACTTATAGTGACACAACGCTATATTTTAACAAAGATTTAAACCTCTGCTACACAACTGCAGGACAATGAAGAGCTTTCCACTTTCACAAATTAGCTGCAGCCTCTTCCTGCACGAGAGCTTGGAAGGATCTGAAAATGAGATACATTTTGTTTAAAATCCGAATGGAAACTCTGTATTTCTGTTTTTCCCAGAGTTCAGTACAAGCTTGTTTTGTAATTACTTTTTTTTTTTTTTTTTTTCACATTCTAAGGGCCTAATTCTGTAGTCCTTAATCAAGTAAAACTTCCAAGGTTTTGGTCACCTATGTTCTTCCTGCGCAAGTTTTACTCAAAAATGGACTGCTAAATTGGGTCCTATAGACAGAGGTACCGTAATTATGAAAATACTTTAATAAGGCTCAAAATGCAAATTTCACTTTGTGTGTAGCACACGAATTTCCAGGATTCGGAGATCAAAACCCAATCGACGTTGAATCCTGGATTGGGAAATAACTCTGGGATCTCATTCCCCAGTTTCATCACAGAATTAGGTATTTACTAAGGACCAGAATGAAGACGTTAATTCCAGTTTGCTTGGCATTGTAATCAGAATTTGAACATTGTCCTTGAGAAGTGAAAAGCTATTGGTGTATATATCTCGTATCAGCCTTCCACTTCCGTAGTCCTGGTCATCCAGCTGCTATGTTAAAAGACCACTATGTTTGGGGATGGACATTGCAGTAAAATACCAACACGACATTCTGACAATGTCAAATTTTGCCCCTGTATGTGACAACGAGGCTAAGTTCTACCTTTGACGTCGCCAATAGGTGTGATAAGGTCATCAGAAGGCAGAACCTATCTTACTACGTTGATGTGTGTAGATGAGCAGAGCAAGAGTTTAAAGCGTATATTTACTGTTAACCCGGGAAAAGAGTCCAGCGAATTGTCAATTTTGGTGTGGCTGAAGTGTAACCACTGTCCCCGTACATCATTCTGGTCTCACGCAAACGCCACCTGAGATGAACATCGACATTTCCTTATGCACAAAAGTGAGTGGGTGAGAGAGAGACAGAGAGAGGGGGGCGGGGGAAGGAGGGAAGGAAAGAGGGAGGGAAAGAAGAAACATCAACGTTTTACGCATCGAATAATCAAAATAAGTTATTCTCCATCTGTTATAAGCAGTAAATATAGAACCCTAAATCTCACTATTGTATGCATGATTGTAAAGTTGCAAAGCTATATACAAAAACACTTTTTTTTTTAAATCGGACGATGATATTTACATTAGGTATGACCGACAGAAGAATTAGAGAACCTTTTCCTACGTTGGTAGCTTTCCCGCAGGAACGGCCTCTGCCGCTTCCGCACTGCTAATCACACACTGCTGATCCTTTCACTAATCACATTGGAGGAGTTAACCGGCAGCTCCAAGTTCTCTACCTGCATTTCTATACCGGGCTCCCGATCATCCGCTTTCTTAACCACCGGTTCGTTGGTGTGCCGGTAAATGTTAACGTTAAGCTCCCTCCCAGACAAAGCAGTGGCCGCGACCCTCGGGATCTGTCTGACCGGAGGCTTCTTCTCTGCCTTATAATTGCAGCGCAAATAGTTAGAGAAAGCCCTTCGGTAAATTTTGTTGAAAAGCGTGTACACCAGAGGATTAATGCCCGAACACACATAGCCAATCCAGACAAACACATTCAGAAGCTTCTCCATGAGCTTCTGATTACAGGCCTTCCCACACAGAACCGACAGAATATTGGTGATGAAGAACGGGCACCACATGACCAGAAACACAAAGAAAACAATGCCAAGGACTTTCGACGCTTTCCGTTCGTTGTTGATGGCTTGCATGGTGCCCCGGGGACGGCGCTCTTTCTTCTTCCTGCGGCGCGGGTTCGGGTCCTGGTTGGGGTTGGGAGCGCTCTCTTCCTCGGGGGGGTTCCTCTTGCAGCACTTGAGACAGTCCAGGCTTATTCCGGGCGGTTCCTCGACGTGGCCGTGCAGTAACATCAGGGCTTGGCGGCGGAGGACGTGGATCGTCAGGCAATACGTAATCACCATGATCGTCAACGGGATGAAGAAGGCGACGAAGGACCCGATAAGGACGAAGTTTGGGTCGTTCAGCACGCAGGTCGTGTTGTTGACGAACACTTTCTCTTCGTCTCTCAGTCCGATCACTGGGATAGGAACTGATACCCCTGGAGGAACAGAAGAAGAAGGGAAGGTCTTGTTACAGAGCACTGGAGAGCTGCGCGGGTTTGTACAGCCGCAGACATCCATCCAATCGCACTTTGCCGGAGAAAATTCCGAGCTGATTCTTTGTTGAAAGCTATTCATGGCCTGAGTTGCTAGGCACGTGAAAGAGAAGCAGGCGGGCCTCAGGAAATGGCAGCTTCTCTCCTGTGGGGAATGCCTTCCCCCCACATTTCTGTGCGGGAGGCAAGGAATTACCATTGTTGCTTGTGTGTAAGAGTGCATCGTGTCTGCTTCCTTTCATTTCCAGCTCCCAGAACTGCGCTGGCGCACAGCGGGCACTCAACAATCGTTGAGTGGATGGATGCGTTACTTCTATACTCAATGTCATTGATAAATTCAGAGGTTCGTGTTGTTGGCATGTCATCTTCCGCATGCAATAAAAATGATGCGCATACCGCCTACGACACTCATCACAGCCTATCAGGGTTGGCCGGGCTGAGTTTGAGATGAGCTCTTTTTAAAAATGTTTATTTAGTTTTGAGAGAGAAAGCAGGGGAGGGGCCGAGGCAGAAAGACAGAGAGAATCTCAAGCAGGCTCCCTGCTGCCAGCGCAGAGCCCGATGAGGGGCTTGAACCCACCAACGGTGAGGCCATGGCTTGAGCCAAAATGGAGAGTTGGATGCTTAACCGACGGAGCCACCGAGGCCCCCCCCCCCCTATGTTTGAGATGAATTTTTAGCTCACTCCCGCCTTTCCTGAGGAAAGAGGGTAAGAAGAGGAAATTTTAGGTGTGAGTCCTGTGGAACCAGAGCCTGGGGAGCTCTGGTTACTTGAGATGCAGAGAACAGGATGGCACCCAGCCGTGCTGCCGGGACGAGATCGGACAGCTATGCACAAATGATCTATATGCAGAAAATGAGAGGGCTCTCTTTTCAGCAAGAGTTTCTGTGAGTCGCTGGGCATAAGCAGCATCATTTCAAGGACCAGAGGCAGAGTAAAATGCAGAGTTGGGAGAGACGCGGTAGTCTCATTTCTGTCTAGAATCTCGAGCATTTTGTTTGTTTGTTTTTTTAAGAATACTGAGAGGTAGCCCTTGTAGGTAAGCAGCTCCGTGAATAAACAGGCTCCCGGGTAGGAAACATCAACAAGGAGGTGGGAGTGGAAGGGGATCTTGTGCCTCCGCCTAAGGGAAAAGCTTGGAAATTTTCAGAAATCTCTCTGGTAGATCTTGAAGAGATCCTGCATCAATAAGTAGGGATAACTTGCAAATGAAGTTCAAGGGTTTTTTTTTTTTTTTAATATTTATTTATTTCTGAGAAAGAGAGAGAGAGAGAGCAAGCAGGGTAGGGGCACAGGGAGAGGGAGACACAGAATCCGAAGCAGGCTCCAGGCTCTGAGCTGTCAGCACAGAGCCCGATGCGGGGCTTGAACTCACCGACTGTGACATCATGACCTGAGCCTAAGTCGGACGCTTAATCGACTGAGCCACCCAGGTGCCCCTGAAGTTCAAGTTTTAATGTTAATTTATTCTCTCTCGTGTTCCCCCAGGACGTTGAAGCCTGGGAAAAGTCAGATTGCACTTTTAGGAACCTATCTGAGATTATTACTAGGCATCCCGGGCTGGTAGATATTCACATTATGAGCTGTGAGGGGAGACAGAAGTGCACTCCCAGAGATTGTTGCCGGCTTTACGGAACACATACAGAACTGTGACGGATCTGAAAACCGAAAATCCCTTGGTACAAGCTGTCCTAACAGCCTGCATCAGGTGGAGACTTTTGGCTGGATGACCAAAAGTGAAAAATGGTCAGCGGCTCTCTGCTAGAGCCCCCTGAGGACGTTGACTGGTGTTCACTCCCTGGGAAGACACGAGGAAGAGAGAGCACTTGGAAAGTGATCTGTCTGCCCTCTTCCTGAGATGCGGAATTTCTGAAATGACTGGCCTTTTGTTTCCCTAGAGAAAGAGACCAAGTGATGGTGTGAGAAGCAGTAATAGATGTGACGAGGCTCTTTGTCACCAAGTTTGATGAAATGCATGGAGGAATTTCAACAGGCATTTGGGACTACAGACTACACAAGAGAACCACACAGGTTACATTTCTTGAGTTACGGAAAGGCAGGTACGCAGGTTGCCAGCTCTTAACGTTGGAACCTTTATTCGGAAACTCATAAATAAGAAGGGAGTCTTTAGAAACAGGGTAGATCAAGTGTGCCCGAAGGAAGTCAGTAGTGGCTTATCTTCGATGAAATGTTTTAGTGAAGGGTTAGGTCGCAGGAAGTTTTCTGGAGTTAAAGGAGTGAATAGGGAAGTAAGAAAAAAAAGGGAAGAACTTCTTCAAAACAATTTACAAGACAAAAAACTAGAGGAAGAACCTGCAGATTACGACAGTCTTAAAATACCTATCAAGCAATTACAATATGTGGCCCTTCTTGGAATCTCAATGCCAACAAACATTGAAAAGCATTCATGACCCAGCTGGAAATTTTGAACCATGACTGGCCTTTCCATGATATGAAATCATTACTGTTCATTAATCTTTCAGAGAGATGTTAGTATGGTGGCTATGTAGAAAAAAAAAGTTCTTGTATTTTTAGATGTGCATACTGAAATATTTATGAAGTATTGTGATGTCTGGAATTTATTTCAAAATAATATGGAAGGGAAATGTAGATAGGAGTGAAACCAGACAGTCCATGAATTGATAAATTTGGGAGCTGGATGATGAATACATGAGTCTTTATTATATAATGTTACCTACTTTTGCAATCTTGAAAGCCTCCATAACAAAAGTTTAGTAATATTTTAAAAGTTAAGAAGAGAAAAAGAAGACATAAAGGCCCTTTCTGAAGCAGGCAATGAAATCGCCATTAGATCCCAGATCATAAAGTTCTCCAAGACTTAACTGGCCACGCTAGGGCCACGCTAGGCTTGGAAGTGATTACTTCTAGAGCAAAAGACTCGGGGTCCTGAGTACAAACACTCACCACTTTGATATAACTGTAGGAAAGGAGGCCCTTTTCTCACAAAGTGCTGGGAGGGGAAAACTCATATTTTCTTAGGATCCTATAGCAAGACCAGAGGGGGTTTGGGGAACTGCTCCCCTTCCAACCTCTCCCCTCTCGCACCCCTTTCCCCCAGCATCTTGGGAACTAGAGCTTGAGGCTACAGACTTGATCTAGGGAATTCACATTCACTCTGGAGGAATCCTGATAAGGGCTGAGAAACCTACACTCAGGAAACAAATGCTGGACTGGTGATTCAACTCCCTACAGGAAAGGCTGCACAATCTTCTCGAGACACGTGAAGTCTCTGGGGGAGGGCCTTATGCACTGACCATGAGATCAGAGCCCAGCTCTGCAGCGGGATTAGTGTGTTTGTTAAAAGATTTACTCACTTTCATAAGGGACTCTGGGCTCTCAAAATAGGCCTGTGTCAAAGGATAGCAAAAGACGGATTCCAGATGAGCTGAAGCTGTGATTGGATATGTAAGTCCAGTTTTTTCCGTGGCATCTATGTGTGTAATGTCATGTACATGGAGTAAAGAATGATTCTAAAGCTGCCTTTTCTTGAGTCTGTCTCATGTTCCAGGCACGGAGCCATGCAGATCACTGATATTATACATGTAAGCTGTATTATCTCAATTTGGTGAAAGACTCTGTAATACAGATATTTTTTGGCAAAGTAGCTTAACCGCTTTACCAAATTTATGCCATTATTAATTTTCTTTTTCTTTCTTTCTTTTTTTAAAGCAACCATGAATGCAGTCAACAAAACAAGAAGAAACTCAAGGTTTTTTTTGATGACATCTGGAAATCATAAATAATAGCAACAAACGAAGCAGCATTAATAACAATACATATTGCACAGATTATCTTATTCCATACTTAAAAAAAAAACTAAAGATATGTGTCAGCAGTTCTCAAAGTGTGGTTCAAGGACCTTGGGGGCCTCTGAGATTCTTTGAGAGGGTTTGCTGGTCTACGGCCATACCACCCTGAACGCACCCGATCTCGTCTGAGAGGGTTTGCTAGGTTTCTTTTTTCCAACTCTTTGTCTTTAAAACTGTGTTTTCTTCATATACTTTAATCCAAGCAAAGCATCACAAGTTGAATGCAGCTACATGTACGAGAATTCAACTGTCTTTCCATAAAACTAAACACGGGAGAGGTGTTCAAAACTGTAAAACATAGTTTTCATCAAAATGTTACTTAACGTTAACATTACCAGGGTTCATTCTTGTTATTTAAAGGGAAATCGTTCATAAATAGTTTAAACATTTCTCAGGTTTAATTGTAAATACAGCAAGTATCAGTAGATATAATCCACATAAACAAAAGCTTTTTGGGATCTTCAATTATTCTAAAGAGTATGAAGTGGTCCTGATACCACTGAGTTTGAGAACTGCTGGTCTGTGTTAATAGCTGAAGTTACTTAAACCCTGGAGAGTTAAGTTCAGCAAATGTGTAAAGTCTTTCTCATACTTTAAATTTGTCCATCAGTAGAAATTCAGGGGATAGTATAATGTCAGGTAAATATAAACAATATCGATAATACCAATGAACTTCATGCACTATCTTATTCATTCTTGCAAAAATTCTGAAAGGCACATGTTATTGGGTGAAGTTAACTTCAGAAAAATTAAGTGATTTTAGTAAGTATAATTGGAGCAGTCTCTGATATTTTTATTTCTAAAACCTTTCAGTTGGCCAAGGAGAAAGACTGCTTCCGATTTGTCACACACCAAGTCAAGTATTTTATGAGTATTGTATACTTTCATGTGTTACCTTACTCTGTGCAGGCAAAAACATAGAAAGAAGGAATTATTAACGAGAGGCAAGGAATCTTTCTGAAATTAACTTCAATGAATCTTTATCAATCTTCTTTAGAATTCTAGAAACAACAAAGATAAATTATCACGCATGTTCTGCTGAAAATGCCAAGTACTACTCCAACCAATCAGCTGGCAAATATTTTGCATGCATTATCTCACTTAGCTCTCAAAACACTCTGAAAAAATGATTATGATTTATTAAGCTTACTGAATCTCAGAGAGACAAGAATACTTTCCGTAAACATATAGGGTCTTAGCACTTTAAAAACGTTGAATTCGGAAACAGTTATAGTTCAAGTCTTTATTAAAAATATCATTGCTGCTACTAACTACTCTTATCATTCACTGAGTACTCACTGACTCTCGTGTTTTAGCTGCATCACATACTTTTCATGCATTATCTCATTCCAACCTCATAAGAGCCATAAAATAACTTGGTAAGATCATTTACTTCAAATAAGGCAAGTAAATTCAGAAAATGTGTAAACATGTTCACACTGTTTTGGAAAGCCTCGAATTCAAGCAACACAGATCAATTCTCTTCGAACTGTACCGTATGCCAATGATTCTTAGATGCACAATTTCTTTCAGATTTTAACGTGTTTGAAAGCACGATGCGTCTTGCAACTGATAGTCTCTTACAATTACCGTCGGCCGGTCAGTCATCGCTATGTAGTCGTCAATGCAAATACGTTCACATGTGTGAATCTGGTCTGAAAAACTTCTTTTAATCTCTTCTGGTAAGATCAAAATTATCAGGAGCACAATTTGCAAAATGGGTATCAGCAGCATGGTGGTAATTTAGTGTGACTGAAGAATTATGTCAAAGCAGGCAAAGGGATGGAATGTTCTGAAGAAGGTATCAGCAGAGTCAAATGCCCCAGAGAAGTCTAGAACTTAAAACATTGCCTCTGTCTTTGAAAATGATTGTCAAACCTAAAAAGAGGGGCGCCCGAGTGGCTCAGTCCATGAAGCATTCGATTCTTGATTTCGGCTCAGGTGACAATCTCACAGTTCATGAGATCAAGCCCTGTGTCCCTGCATCCGGCTCTGCACTGACCGCATAGAGCCTGCTTGGGAAACTCTCTCTCTGTCCCTCCCCTGCTCCCTTGCTCTCTCTCAAAATAGACATACATTTAAAAACAAAAACATGGGAATGCAAGCTGGGGCAGCCACTCTGGAAAACTGTATGGAGATTCCTCAAAAAACTAAAAGTAGAACTACCCTACGACTACTAATTGCACTACTAGGCATTTATCCAAGGGATTCAGGTGTGCTGTTTCAAAGGGACACATGCACCCCCATGTTTATAGCAGCACTATCGACAACAGCCAAAGTATGGAAAGAGCCCAAATGCCCATCGATAGATGAATGGATAAAGAAGAGGTGGTGTATATATACAACGGAGTATTACTCGGCAATCAAAAAGAATGAAATCTTGCCATTTGCAACCACGTGGATGGAACTGGAGGGTATTATGCTAAGTGAAATTAGTCAGAGAAAGACAAAAATCATATGACTTCACTCATATGAGGACTTTAAGAGACAAAACAAATGAACATAAAGAAGGGAAACAAAAATAATATAAAAACAGGGAGGGAGACAAAACAGAAGAGATTCTTAAATATGGAGAACATAGGATTACTGGAAGGGTTGTGGGTGGGGGGGATGAGCTAAATGGGTAAGGGGCATTGAGGAATCTGCTCCTGATATCACTGTTGCACTATATGCTAACTAACTTGGATGTAAATTGAAAAAATAAATTAAAGAAAAAAAAAAGGAAATGAGGAGGTCCCTGATGATTATAGAGACAACAATTATAGTGGAATAGTGAAAACAGATAAATAATGAATGGTGATACAAAAGAGGGGAGAGAGTTTATAGGATGAATTTCCTGGAACAAATTAGCCAACACCAAAATGAAAACATTCTTATAAACTGGAGGGCTATTGTCAGTAATTCAACTTCTTATGAAACTCAAAGGCAATCTCAGAGGCATCTATTTTCATGAGCTGTTCTTCGTGGAAAGGAATTTTTTCGAGGACACTTGGGAGGATCACACAACGTCACGCTGACATGAGTGGTCCCTTGCCTGGTGGAGTAAGGAGTCTCTTGCACATGGGAGTTGATAGCGTGCTGTGGTACGTACATCACTATGAGGTCCGTGCAGTGAGAATGGTAAGAAATTCAGAGTCAGGCTCGGAGTCGATGTTGAACTTCAAGGGTTTTTTAGCTTTGAGAAGAGTAGGGACAGGGGTACGTGTGAATAAAGGTTAAGGATCGCAAAAGTAGGGGCAAGGAGAACGGAAATGACTTTGAGGGAAGTTGAACTAAAAGAAGACTGTAGCAGGAAAGCAAAAGAAGACAGGTCAGGAGCCTGAGGAACGAGAGGAATGTTCAGGGCTTGTGAGATACACGTGGATGAGAATGTGTGGAGAGGTGGGTGGGGAAGGTCTTAGGATTTAACTGCAACATGGCTGAGGGCATGAGGAAGTGAAAGCGGAGATAGCACTGAAATAGGACCGCATTACTACCAAGAGGTAGCAGAATGTGCCATCGCAAAATATGCCTCTTTGGGGTACGGATCATTTCGAGTTGATTATTTTGAGACGTCACAAACACAGAAGAAGCTCTGAAAAAGTAGAAGTTATCCGTGCTCATGGATTGGAAGAATAAATATGGTCAAAATGTCAATACTACCCAAAGCTATCTACACATTCAATGCAATCCCAATCAAAATTGCACCAGCATTCTTCTCGAAACTAGAACAAGCAATCCTAAAATTCATATGGAACCACAAAAGGCCCCGAATAGCCAAAGGAATTTTGAAGAAGAAGACCAAAGCAGGAGGCATCACAATCCCAGACTTTAGCCTCTACTACAAAGCTGTAATCAAGACAGCATGGTATTGGCACAAGAACAGACACATAGACCAATGGAATAGAATAGAAACCCCAGAACTAGACGCACAGACGTATGGCCAACTAATCTTTGACAAAGCAAGAAAGAACATCCAATGGAAAAAAGACAGTCTCTTTAACAAATGGTGCTGGGAGAACTGGACAGCAACATGCAGAAGGTTGAAACTAGACCACTTTCTCACACCATTCACAAAAATAAACTCAAAATGGATAAAGGACCTGAATGTGAGACAGGAAGCCATCAAAACCCTAGAGGAGAAAGCAGAAAAAAACCTCTCTGACCTCAGCTGCAGTGATTTCTTACTTGACACATCTCCAAAGGCAAGGGAATTAAAAGCAAAAATGAACTACTGGGACCTTATGAAGATAAAAAGCTTCTGCACAGCAAAGGAAACAACCAACAAAACTAAAAGGCAACCGACAGAATGGGAAAAGATATTGGCAAATGACATATCGTACAAAGGGCTAGTATCCAAAATCTATAAAGAGCTCACCAAACTCCACACCCGAAAAACAAATAACCCAGTGAAGAAATGGGCAGAAAACATGAATAGACACTTCTCTAAAGAAGACATCCGGATGGCCAACAGGCACATGAAAAGATGCTCAACGTTGCTCCTCATCAGGGAAATACAAATGAAAACCACACTCAGATACCACCTCATGCCAGTCAAAGTGGCCAAAATGAACAAATCAGGAGACTATAGATGCTGGAGAGGATGTGGAGAAACAGGAAACCTCTTGCACTGTTGGTGGGAATGCAAATTGGTACAGCCGCTCTGGAAAACAGTGTGGAGGTTCCTCAAAAAATTAAAAATAGACCTACTCTATGACCCAGCAATAGCACTGCTGGGAATTTACCCAAGGGATACAGGAGTATTGATGCATAGGGGCACTTGTACCCCAATGTTTATAGCAGCACTCTCAACAATAGCCAAATTATGGAAAGAGCCTAACCGTCCATCAACTGATAAATGGATAAAGAAATTGTGGTTTATATACACAATGGAGTACTACGTGGCAATGAGAAAGAATGAAATATGGCCCTTTGTAGCAACATGGATGGAACTGGAGAGTGTGATGCTAAGTGAAATAAGCCATACAGAGAAAGACAGATACCATATGGTTTCACTCTTCTGTGGATCCTGAGAAACTTAACAGAAACCCATGGGGGAGGGGAAGGAAAAAAAAAAAGGGGTTAGAGTGGGAGAGAGCCAAAGCATAAGAGACTCATGCACTGAGAACAAACTGAGGGTTGATGGGGGGTGGGAGGGAGGGGAGGGTGGGTGATGGGTATTGAGGAGGGCACCTTTTGGGATGAGCACTGGGTGTTGTATGGAAACCAAGTTGACAATAAATTTCATATACTGAAAAAAAAAAGAAAAAGTAGAAGTTACCCTTTTGTTAGAGAAATTTGCATTCGTAAAGGAAATCTGCCCATCTAAGCTCCTTCCTCTGTGCACCAGGAAGAGCAGGATGACTAAATCATTTGAAAACACTAAGCCTATATTTAAAGTCCAATAATGTGCTTACACTGTTAGGGGTGAAAGCCGGCAAAGTGGAAGAACTTAAAGATACAAAAAAGAAAAGTAACAGGTGATGGAGTAAGGTCCCTGAGGAGGCAAAGTCAGAAACAACTGGAAGAGTTACACTAGGAATTAAAAATGCCTGTTACTTTCTATTGGAAGAGATGATAGTATGAATGGGTGGTAGAAATAATCCAGGCCTACCTGAAAAGGTAAAAGAGGAATTAACTAGAAAGAAGAAATAACTGATAGATGGCAAAAGAGCCGAGTTGTTAACTTGATGTACAAAATGATGTAAGTGGATATTTGTTGATTCTGTGAAGCAGTAAGAAATAAGGAGAGTGAATGTAGTTAGATGAATGGAGATAGTAAGGTTTTCTTAAAAAGAAAAGAAGTTGAACACTCTTCTGTGCTGCCGGGAAAATATTTAGGAGGGCGAGTTTGGAGACTCAGGAGAAGAAGACAATGGGCAATGGAACAAGGGTCTGAGAACCTGAGAATAAACGGACGGCTGGGTCCCTAGGCAGAAAGTGAACGCTTGGGTAGAAAGGGGCCTCGGGTCTCTTGTAACGGGTAAGAAAGATATTATTATGCAAAGGAAAGAAGAGAGTCTGAACTAAGGGAGAAGTAGGAAAGATTAAGCGAAATAAACCAATTTTGTGATATTTGGGAAGTTCCATCAATAAGACATGGTGATTGATTGGATAGGGTATGTGAGGGAGAGGAAAGAGTCAACAAATAATTGCAGGTTTCTGGTTTGTGTCCTCAGGTAGATGGGGTTGCCACTAAGCATAGGACCATAAGTGAAGGAGCAAGATTGTGGCATTGAGGATCAGTATGAAATTCTATGTGAATATAGGTGTTTAGAACTCAGGAGACAGGTGTGAGCTGGGGACAGGACTTTTCTTATAAGGGGAAATTATAAGGTCGTGATCTTTTAAGAACTGTTGTGGAAAGAGAAGGAAGATCAGAAAAGAATCTAGGGCAAGGGTTCTAAACCTTTTTGTAACTATAGACCTCCTCTCAGAATAATGTGTTTTTTAAAATATGATTTATTGTCAGAATAATGTTTTTGAATGGATAAAACAACACAGGGGATTGCAAAGGAAACAAAATTCGTTTGCCGTTCTATCAAACATTAAAGCTAAACTTCAGAGACGGCAATATATGTGCTTTCTGATTAACACGTTAAATATCGAGGTCTAGTTATGGATCAAAGAGCTACTGAAATTTTGAGACAGGGACCAGCGTCTACCATATGTTCAGATATTTGCCGGAACTGAATGTGATTTTCAGTTATCTGTGAGTCCTATTGATGATAATAATATAGATACTGCAAATTACCCTTCTGGTTTGTTGCCTACATTTGTAATTGGAGTAAATCCCCAATTTCCGTTATAGGTTAGGCAAAATAAAGATGTTAACCGTTTGCAACATCAAAATTTACACATTCCCAGTTACGGTCATGATGTAGTACCTGGTATCAGAATCAGATTTAACTTCTTGCTATAAGAAACTATAAAAAATGCTAGGAAAAAGACTCTCATTTTCTAATAATGGTGGGGTAGTTTATAGAAGACCAGCACTCGTGGTAATAACAATCATAAACTGTGAACAAAAACCCCGACATGTGAAAGTACATGGGAGTGAGCAAAAAGCATGTAGAAATTACAGGGGAAGCAGCTATTGAATGAGGGAGACATAGTGTTTGAGCTCCAAATTTGTATGTTTCTCCCCCTGAGGGCATTCTCCAGCCTGGAGGTTAGATCTCAGAGCAGAAACTTGCAGTGGAATTGAACTGGGGAGTCAGAGAACAGGCCAAGATCTGCCAGAACAGCTGGGGTTTGGAAAGTGCAGTCAGAGAAAAGGACAAAGCCACGGGGAAGAGGGGGCTTACGATTTCAATACAATGTTCCCTCCCGTTGCTTTATGACACTTGAATCCTTTGTGTGTGAGATTCCAAGGAGGCTATGGAGCAAGCAACATTTGAAAACATGAAAGTATTTAATAAGGATTTCTACGGTTGTCTATGGCAGAGAAAACAAAGTTGGGAGTTGGCATCACACCATTAGAAAAGCTTAGTAAAGACCTCGCCCTTTCTCTTATACTCAGGAGGAACATGCCTTAGGGGAAAAAGCATTTCATAGGACTAAAAGATTTGCCCTAGGAATGAAAATTAGAGCTTTTAAAACCCTGAGCCTACCATAAAAAACCAAAAACAGTGCTTCTGTAAGAGTATATTTATAACATGACTAGATATACAAGAGAGACAGAAAAATGGGACCCATAATAAAGAGGAATAAACAGAAAAATGCAACCCACTATAAAGAGGAAACTGGGTACATAGAAACCGATTCCCACAGGATCCAGATATTGGAATTGACAGACACAAGCTTTAACAGATAAATATGGTAATAATTTATCAGAAAAGATAGACATGTGGTGGTAGAGATGGGAATTTCAGGATAGATGTGGAAACTAAAGAAAAGAAATCCTGCATTAAAAAAAATCACTATTTAAAATTAAGAAAATTTGATGGATGGGATTAGTAGTAGAAACAAGGGTCAATGAACCTCAGGAAGGTCAATACGTATCATCTAAATTTAACCATGATGAAAAAATATTTTTATTTTTTTTTTAACGTTGATTTATTTTTGAGACAGAGAGAGACAGAGCACGAATCGGGGAGAGAGAGGGAGACACAGAATCCGAAAGAGGCCCCAGGCTCCGAGCTGTCAGCACAGAGCCCGACGCGGGGCTCGAACTCACGGACTGTGAGATCATGACCTGAGCCAAAGTCAGCCGCTTCACTGACTGAGCCACCCAGGCGCCCCTGAAAAAAGATTTTTAAAAATTGGACTTAGGTTTCCAGCCATGGCAGAGTTCTTGGTAGTAGAGTTGCCATCCTGACACAAACAACCATAAAGCTGGACAGAAAATATATATGAGACTACAGTTTTTAGGCATTTAGAAATAATGTGTGTAGGTCTGTGTTTTTTAAGATAAGAGAAACACATGAGGTAAGTCCTATATTCGCCTTCTTTATCTGGAGATAATTTCTTGACTGTGTCACAGGGAAGGGAACCCCAAGTAGGGATTGGCTGTCTTGTTTAACTAAGGAAGCAGAGATCAGAGTTCAAGACTGTCAAAACACCTTGAATTTCTCAGGCGAGGTATAAGAGAAGAGACACCTATGCAGAAGGGGAGACCAAGAAGTATTTGTATTAGAGTATTTGTATTAGAGTATTTGTAAGCGTACGCTCCAGGTACATGGTTGAGAGCTAGGTCGCACATACACAGGTGAAATTCCATGAGGCCCAGCAGTGAGTGGCAGCGATGAGGACAAATATACTCGAGGTCACACAGTCTTAGAAATTGGAGTCTGGCCCAACTGCTGGAAGCCAAGCTATCCAACCAGCCTGATGGCAGGGCCTGGGCGGTGGACGGATCGGGACTGCATGGGAGGCCCACCGAAAGTGAAGCTTCTTGTACTCCTGCTTTTATGTAATTTGGCCTTAGCGTTGGTCAGGGCAGCCCCCCCACCAATGAAAGTACCTGGGGATTTTTCGATTGGGGAGTTGCCCACGACAGCCCCCCCCCCCACCGGAAAAGAACCACTGGGGAAAGAAATAAGATTCAGCAGGGAAATCATGCGGCTCTACATCCAGCCCTTGCCACCCCCTATAAAGACTCCTCTACCTAAGGGAAGGATAGCCCTATATATTTCCTAGCCAAGAAGGGGGATAAATGGGTTCGAAATCCCCACTCCGGCAACAAAAGAGTGTATCTATGGATACAAGTTACTCCAACCCCTAGGCCCACTTGGCCCCCAGGAGGCATTCCAGATGATAACTGGACCTCGTGGGTTAAGGTACAGAATGGTTCATTAGTTCCTGGGTATACATTGTCTCTCTGGGAACGCGTAAGGCGTGGGTTCCCAGGGCCCTCTTGGCTCCCTCCTGGGACGCCAGACCAAAGCGAATACTTTTGTTCCTTGTACCGCAAATGGTTCAAAGGAACAATTAAGAAGTCATGTCCCTGTAAACATTCCACTTGAGGTGTTGAGAGCTAGATGACCTTGAAAGGGCAGGAGGGAACGTTACAAGAAAATAACTATGTTGTCCCTTAATGGGTGACTACACAAAGGAACATTTTTAGAATTAGGTAATGCCCGAAAACATAGATGATGCACGCTATAAGGAATTTGCTAACAAATATAATGCCACGCTTGCCACAATAAAGCGGCCAGTCTAACACGCTGCTGTTGTCTGGGTCCATTTGTCCTTCGGGAGCCCCTGGACCTGCTGGGGCTGGACCCTGGCACCCAACCAGAATGAAGAGACCTCATTACCTCATCACTAACATCTTGAGGATTCAACAGAAACAAAACAAAGAACATACTTAGGAGTAAGGGTCATGTCCTTAAAAGATGCCCCATAATAAAACCTAAAACCAAACCTCAGTAGGATCAGGAAGAACAGAAGGAAATTTATAGCATGCCAGCCTGACATTCAATACTCTTTTAGAAGAAAACAATGGCTTCTAGACTCTTTGTAATGCATCATCTACAGTGCCCTTCATAAAGTGAAATATAGATAAGAAGAAGTAGGAAATTACATTAATCACAAAAAAGGCAATCAATAAAAACAGACTTCCTATACCACCTACTGTTGGTATAAGATAAGAAATACTGTTGGTATAATTCAGATAAGAATTTGCAGCCACTGTTATGAAAAGAAGATGTTGCAGGACTTAAAGCCAAATATGGCCCTCATGAGTAAAGAGATGCTGAGTCTTGGCAGAAACGTGTCAATTATAAAAAAGAATGGAATGGCAGTTTGGGCACTATGAGGTAAAATATATGAATGAAAATTAAACTGGACAAATTTTATAGATGATTGGAGATGGCAGAAGAAAGGAACTACAAACTTAAAGACACTCAAAAAAAATTAATTGGAAGAAGTCGGGTGGGGGGGCTAAGTAGTAGGAGAACCCTAGGCTGCCTCATCCTTCTAACACAGCTACATAACTACTAAGTCATTCTGAATACCCAAGAAACTGACAGAACAAACTGCACAACCACAGGGAGAGAAGAGACCACATCAAGGAAGGTAGGAAGTGTGGAGACATGGTTTGGGGGAGAAACGGATCATGGATGCTGTGGAGGGGAGGGAGCCATGGTCACAGGGAAAGGCAAGAGAGAGAGAGAAGTACATAGGGATATGCACAAAGAGAACACTTCCCAAAGCCATTGGCTGGGAAAATGGAGGGGCTGATTTTCATAAGTTTTTACAACCAACGGGATTCAGAGACTGGAGTTTTAGAGGTGATGGGGTTGGCCGGGATAGAGTGCTGAGGGCACTGCCCTGCTCCCGGAGAGAAGGCAGGCGGGCAACCCTGGGGTAGATGGTGTGATCTGAGGATTGCCTAAGGGACACGGAGAGAGGCTGTTCACTCTTCTTGGAGAGCATCTGTGAGAGGTGGTGTTTGCAGAGATACCGCTTCAGGAATAAAGGAGCTGGTGGGAGCCATTTCCATCCTCTGCCCCTCAGCATAGGTGCGGACACACTGGCTGAGGGCAGCTAGCCCGGACCTTGGTTGTTTAGCCAGCTTCCTCCAAACCCCACGCCCCTTGCACTCTGGCGTGACTACTCTTTTCAGTCACACCTGCATCCATCCCAGTGTGGCAAGACCCTCCCCTAGAAGACCAGCACATCCCTAAAGTTTGGAGTTTTAAAAGTCAGTCGGTTTGGCTGGGAGAGAGCCCAAAGGGCACAAGTGCTGTTCCAGGCAGGCAAGCAACTCAGAGGCAGACTGCTTGAAAAAAGCCATCTGAAAAACACCTAGGATACATAGGGGGCAATTATTTGCTCTTCCGGGAGTACTTTCCTAAGAACAGCAGGCACAGAGACCCCTCTCTGGGGAGAAAGAAGCTGGCTGGTACCACCTCCCTCTCCTGCCTGTCAGCATAAACCAACTTCAGTAAATAGCACAGTGTCAACGCTGGCTGCCTAATCTGCTTGTGCCGAGTCCGCCCCACCCCCCATGCTCTGCATATACTCAGGCGAGTGTGCCTAAGGACCATCTAAGCAGGCCCTTTCCCCAGAAGATCAGCAGAAAGCCCCATATGCACCATGTCTTCTGACCATAGAGTTCTGCAAGGCTTCAGTTCTAGTGGAAGTAGCATCGGGTCTCATTTAACAAACAGATCAGATCACACCTGGTTAAAACTTGCCACACTCTGGCCAAGGTCCAAATACTGCCCACTGCAAGCAAGGAAAACCTCTGCAGATGATTGACATGAGAGATAGAGCAGCCAAAACATAGCAGCAGAGTGCATGCAGTACACATCAGAGAACGTTCCTGAAGTGCCAGGCCCTGGACACTATATGATCTCTTCTTCATAAAACCATTACTCTCAGGAGCAGGAAACACGAGAGGCTTTTCTAACACAGAGAAGACAGAGACCTAGACAAAATACCAAGACTGAAGAATTCATTCCAAAAGAAAGAACAAAAAAACAGGTCATGGCTAGAGATCTAATCAAAACAGATGTAAATAATATGCCTGGTGAAGAATTCAAAGCAACAATCATAAGGATACTAGCTGGGCTTGAGAAAAGCGTGGAAGACATCAGGGAGACTCTTGCCACAAAGATAAAAGAGTTAAAAAACAATCAGTCAGGAATGAAAAATACAATAACTGAGATTCAAAACCAACTGAATGTAATGACCACAAGGATGGAAGAACCAGAGGAACAAATAAGCGATATAAAAGATAGAATAATGGGAAATAACAAAGCTGAACAAAAGCGAGAAAGAAAAATTTTGGATCATGAGAATACACTTAAGGAACTCATAGACTCCATTGAGCATAATAACATTTGTATCATGGGGATCCCAGAAGAAGAAGAGAGAAAAGAGGGCAACAGGTTAATTTGAAGAAATAATAGCTGAACACTTTCTTAGTCTGGGGAAGGCAATAGATATCCAAACCCAAAAGATATCCAAACCCAAAAGAGAACTCATATCAAGCTCAACAAAAATAGGCCGATACCAAGACATATTGTAGTTAAATTTGCAAAATATAGTGATGAAGAAAAAATTCCTAAAAGCAGCAAGACAAAAGATGTCTTTTGTCTTACAAAACTTACAAGGGAAGACCCATAAGGCTAGCTGAGGATCTCCCCACAGAAACTTGGCAATGCCGAAGGAAGTGGCATGATATATTCAATGTGCAGAATGGGAAAAATTTACAGCCAAGAATACTCTATCCAGCAAGTCTATCAATCAGAATAGGAGAGATAAAAGGTTTCTCAGACAAACAAAAGCTAAAGGAGGTTGTGACCTCTAAACCACACTTGCAAGAAATATTAAAGAGGACTCTTTGAGTGGGAAAGAAAGACCAAAAGTGACAAAGACTAGAAAGGAACAGAGAAAATCCTCAGAAATAACCACAAAACAAGCAATAAAATGGCACTAAATACATATCTATCAATAATCACTCTGAATGTAAATGGACTAAACAATCCAATCAAAAGACATAGGGTGTCGGAACATATATAAACATAAGACCCATCTATGGGCTGCCTATGGGAGACTCATTTTGATGTAAAGGCATTTGAAGATAGAAAGTGGGGGATGGAGAGACTTTTATGATGCAAATGGATGCCAAAAGAAAGTCAATACTCATATCAGAAAACCTGGATTTTAAACCAAAGACTGTAACAAGAGATAAAGAAGGGCACTGTATCACAATAAAGTTGTCTATCCAACAACAAGATCTAACAATTGTAAATATTTATGCTTCCAACAGGAAAGCACCCAAATACATAAAACAATAACAAACATAAAGAAACGAATTGATAATAATACAATAATAGTAGGGAGCCACCTGAGTGTCTCAGTCAGTTGAGCCTCTGACTCTTAATTTTGACTCAGGTCATGATTTCATGGTTCATGATATTGAGCCCAGTGTTGGGCTCTGCACTGACAGCATGGGGCCTATTTTGGAATTCTACCTCTCCCTCTCTCTCTGCCCTTCCCCAGCTCTTTCTCTCTTTCTCAAAATAAATAGACACTTAAAAATAATAGTAGGGAACTTTAACACCCTACTTACAACAATGAACAGATCATCTAAGCAGAAAACCAATGAGGAAACAATGGCTTTCAATGACCCACTGGACCAGATGGATTTAACATATATATTCAGAGCATTTCATCCTAAAGCAGCATAATACACATTCTTTGCAAGTGCACAAGGAACATTCTTCAGAGTAGGTCACATACTAGGTCAGAAATCAGACCTCAACAAATACAAAAGATTGAGATCATACCATACATCTTTTCTGACCACAACACTATGAAACTTGAATTCAATCACAAGAAAAAACTTGGAAAGACTACAATACATGGAAGTTAAACAACATACTATTAAAGAATGAATAGGTTAACCAGGAAATCAAGGAAGAAATAAAAATATACATGGAAACAAATGGAAATAAAAATGTGACAGTCCAAAAACCTTTGAGATGCGGCAAAAGTAGTCACAAGAGGAAAGTATATAGTAGTACAGGCCTACCTCAAGAAGTAAGAAAAATCTCAAATGAACAACCTAACTTTATACCTAAAGGAGATAGAAAAAGAACAACAAATGAAGGCTAAAGCCAGCAGAAGGGAAATAATAAAGATTAGAGCAGAAATACATGATATAGAAACTAAAAGATACAGTAGAATGGATCCATGAAACCAGGAATGAGATTTTTAAAAAAATTAATACAATTGATAAACCGCTTGCTACACTTATCAAAAAGAAAAGAGAAAGGACTCAAATAAATAAAGCCACAAAATAAAGAGAGATCACAACCAACATCACAGAAATACAGACAATTATGAGAGTATTTTAAAAAATTATATGCAAACAAATTGGACAATTTGCATAAATTCCTAAAAACATGAGAGAGTGTGTACACACCGCCCCCCACCCAGTTGTCAGCAGGCTGGATCCCACCGTGAGATCATGACCTGAGCCAAAATCAAGAATTGGATGCTAAACTGACTGAGCCACCCGGGCACCCCAGCTGTAGCAACTTCTTACTAGATATGTCTCCTGAGGCAAGGGGAACTAAAGCAAAAATAAACTATTGGGACTTCATCAAAATAAGAAGCTTATCAACAAAACTAAAAGGCAACCTATGGAATGGGATAAGATATTTGCATATGACATATGTGATAAAAGGTTAGTATCCAAAATATATAAAAATTCATAAAACTCAACACCCAAAAATCAAATAATCCAGTTCAAAAATGGGCGGAAGACTTGAGTATACATTTTTCCAAGGAAGACATAGAGATGGCTAGCAGATAAACGAAAAGATGCTACACATCGCTCATCATCAGGGAAATACAAATCAAAACCACAGTTGAGATACCACGTCGCACCAGTCGGAATGGCTAAAATTAACAACACAGAAAACAACAGATGTTGGTGAAGATGGAGAGAAAGGGGAACCCTCTTACATTGCTGGTGAGCATGCAAATTGGTGCGTTCACTCTGGAAAACAGTATGGAAGTTCCTCAAAAGTTAAAAACAGAACGACCCTACCATCCAGCAATTGCACTACTAGGTATTTACCCAAAGGATACAAAAATAATGATTCAAAGAGATACGTGCACCTGATGCTTGTAGCAACATTATCGACAAAAGCCAAGTTATGGAAAGAGCACAAATGTCCATTGACTGATGAGTGGATAAAGAAGTTATATATATATAGAATATTACTCAGCCATAAAAAATAAATAAAATCTTGTCTTTTTCAATGATGTGTATGGAGCCAGAAAGGAGGAGTATGCTAAATGAACTAAGTCAGTCAGAGAAACACAAACACCATATGATTTCATTCATATGTGGAATTCAAGAAACAAAACAGAGAACATAAGGGGAAGAAAAGAGAGGCAAACCAGGAAACAGACTTAAATATAGAGAACAAACTGAGGGAGGTGGGAGGAGGAAGGGTTAAATAGATGATGGGTATTTAAGAGGGCACTTGTGATGAGCACTGGGTGTTGTATGTAAGTGATGAATTACTAAATCGTACATCTGAAATTGATATTACAGTATACGTTAACTAACTGGAATTTAAAAAGTTGAAAAAATATTAATTGGAAGAACAAAGAAAAAAGATTTTTAAAAAAGTAAGAGTTTCAGGGATCTATGAATCAATATAAAGCGTCTTAACACATGTAATTAGAGTCTCAGAAGAAGAGGGGAAATAACGGGGCAGGAAAATATTTGAAAAGATAATGGTAAAAATTTTCCTAATTTGGTGACAAGTCTTAATCTATAGATCTGTGCAACTCAACAAGCTCTTAAGAGAATAAATTCAGAGGAAACAAATCATAACAATATTATAAACAAACTCATTATAAACAATATAAATAATAAATCTAAAGGCAAGAGAAAAATGACACATTTCATAAAGAGGAGTAATACGGAAATGTACAAGGACTTCACATCAGATATGATAGAGGACAGACGATAATAAAACTGTCCTTAAATAGAACAAAGTAAAAGCAAAATAAATCCACACGTGTCAACCCAGAATTTTGTGAGGGTAAAATTAAGACGTCTTCAGATAAACTAAAGCTGAGAGAATTTAACAGTAGATCTTCACTAAAAGAAATGCTAAAGGGGGCGCCTGGGTGGCACAGTCGGTTAAGCGTCAGACTTCAGCCAGGTCACGATCTCGCGGTCCATGAGTTCGAGCCCCGCGTCAGGCTCTGGGCTGATGGCTCGGAGCCTGGAGCCTGTTTCCAATTCTGTGTCTCCCTCTCTCTCTGCCCCTCCCCCGTTCATGCTCTGTCTCTCTCTGTCCCAAAAAATAAATAAAAAACGTTGAAAAAAAAAATTTTAAAAAAGAAATGCTAAAGAAATGTCTTTAGGCTGACGGAAATGATACCAGGTGGAAATTCAGATGTACTAGAGCATAAACTAAATCTCAATTTCCAAAGACTGAAATATCCTATAATACGTTTTCTGACAACATCAGAATTAAATTAGAAATCAGTAACAATAAGATATTGAGAAAACACCTCAGCTAATTGGAAATCACACTATAAATGCCTAAATTGTTCAGAGGCCAAGAAAGAAATCACAAGGAAATATGGTAAAACATTTGGATGAATATGTTGCAAACACAGCATATAAAATCTGTGGATATTGCAAAAGCAATGTCAGAGGGAATTTTAGCCACAGTGTCTATATTAGAAAAAAATAAAGGGTTAAAATCAGTGATCTCAATTTCCACAATAAGAAATTTTAAAAAAGAAGAAAGTACATCCTACATAGAAGGAAAGAAATCACAAAGACAAGAGCAAAAATCAATGAAAGAAAACACACAAAGTAGAGAAAACTGGCAAAGTAAAAGTTGATTCTTTGCAAAGTTTAATAAAGTTGATAAATGTCTAACAAGACGCATCAAGAAAAAGCAGATAGAAAGGAGAGAACACCAATTTCCAATATCAAGAATGAAAGAGAGGGTATCACTACATAACTTACAGACATTAAAAAATAGATATTATGATCAGTTATGATCAGCTTTATGATCTACTGTTTTATGTACAACGTTAAGAATCAATAGTACAAGTCTATACTCACCAATATATGTGTAATTGTTTCCATATGGTTTATTTCTAAATATGGTATAACCCCACCACATATTGTGATCATTTTTCTTTGAGTTATTACTTAAAATAATAAGACAATAAGAGAATGTATTTCCAGAGCCCCATAGGCTGTTGATGCTCTGTTTATTTTTTTAAATTTTAGATGGAGAGAGTGGGGGGAGAGAGGGGCAGAGAGAGAGAGAGAGAGAGAGAGAGAGAGAATATCTCAAGCAGGCTCCATGCTATGGAGCCCAACTCGGGGCTTGATCCCACCGCCCTGGGATCATGACCTGAGCCAAAATCAAAAGTTGAACGCTCAGCTGACTGAGCCTTCCAGGTGCCCTGATGCTTTGTTGATCTTTAACATAAATTTATGTATTGAGTATAATTTACTGGTGCACAAAAATAGATTTCAATTATACATTTACATGAGGTCTTACAAATGTTTGCATCAGCGTAATTATCACCCAATTAAAAAAATAGAACATTTTCAACATTGCAGATAGTTTTCTCATGTCCCTTTCTTTTTAAAAAAAAATTTTTTTTAACGTTTATTTATTTTTGAGACAGAGACAGAGCATGAACGGGGGAGGGTCAGAGAGAGGGAGACACAGAATCTGAAACAGGCTCCAGGCTCTGAGCTGTCAGCACAGAACCCAATGCGGGGCTCGAACTCACGGACCGTGAGATCATGACCTGAGCTGAAGTTGGCCGCTTAACCGACTGAGCCACCCAGGCACCCCTCTCATGTCCCTTTCTAGTCAATGTCCTTGAGCTCAGAAAATGACTCTTTGGTATCTATCAATATAAATGAGTTTTACTGTTCCAGAACTTCACAGAAAAGGAATTACATAAGATCTATGCTTACATATTTGGCTGCTTTTTGGTCATTCTAGTGGCTATCAATTCACCCTTATTTTTGGTTGTATCATTAATTCTTATTGTAAATATTATTCCTTTGCAAGGATTTTTGCTTATACTTTCACGTTGATGGACATTTGGGTTATTTCCAGTATTGGGCTGTTATGAATGAAGTAGCTCTGAATATTTGAGCATATATTTTTTGTGTGTGCATGGGCATATATGTTCATATCACATATAAATATAAACAGCGGAATGATAAGGCAGATGTACGCTTCACTTTTAAAAGAAATTGCCAACATACCATTTTACACTCCCATCAGCAAATTATGAAGTCTCAGTTGCTACTAATTCTGTTAGTATTTTCAATTTTAGTCATTCTAGTGGGTGAGAAGCTATTTCTCATTGTGGTTTTAAAGTTGCATAGCCCTTATGGTACTGAGTATTGTTTCATGGACTTATTGCCACTTGGACACATTCTTATTTTTTTGTAAGTTTATTTATTTATTTTTGAGAGGGAGAGAATGGGAGAGAGAGAGAGTGCAAGCAGGGCAGAGAGAGAGAGAGAATCGCAAGCAGGCGCCACGCTGTTAGCATGGAGCCCTGTGTGTGGCTCGATCTCATGAACTGTGAGATCATGACCTGAGCCAAAATCAAGAGTTCAAACGGTTAACTGAATGTGCCACTCAGGTGCCCCTGGATACATTTTTTTTATAAAATGTCCACGATTTTACCTATTTTTAATTGAGTTGTTTGTCTTAGCACTAGTTAATGGCAAGAGCTCTTTATATATTTATGGTACAAGTTTTTGTTTTGTTTTTTTGTTTTTTGTTTTTTGTTTTTTTGTCAGAAATGTCTTGTCAATATTTGCTCTGAGACTGTGGCTTATTTCTTTTATTTCCTTAACAGTGTCGTTCAAAGAGCAGTTTTTATTTATGAGGAACTTTACCTTGTCAACTTTTAAATTTCATTGTTAATGTAATTTGTTTTCTATTTTTAAAATATTGGCCTAGGTTGCCTGAGTGGCTCAGTCGGTGAAGCAACTGACTTCGACTCAGGACATGATCTCACGGCTCGTGAGTTCGAGCCCCGCATCGGGCTCTGTGCTGGCAGCTCGGAGCCTGGAGCCTGCTTCGGATTCTGGGTCTCCCTCTCTCTGTGCCCTTCCTCTGCTCATGCTCTGACTCTCTCTCTCTGAAAAATAAATAAACATCATTTAAAAATAAAAATAAAATAAATTAAAAATTAAATTAAATTAAATTAAATATAGGCCGATGCCAAGGTTATGAAGATATTTTCCTACAATTTATCTATAATAATTTTAACCTTAGATTTTACATTTAGGTCTATAATCTACTTTAAAGTAATTTTGTATATCATGTGAGGTAGATATCAAGGTTAGTGTCTTTTCATATCAATATGCACATGACTCTCAGGACATTTGTTTGAAAAACTATTTTCCCTATTTAATTATCTTGACACATTTTTTGAAAATCATTTGATAGTATATGTGTGAGGATATGTATAAATTATTTTGTAACTGCATTGATTCATTTCCTATTTTTTTTGCCAGTAACCACTCTCTTGATTACTTTAGCTTTATAATAAGCCTTCAAATCAGATAGTGTAAGTGCTCCTACTTAACTTGTCTTTTTTGAAGTTATTTTGATTAGCCTAAGTGTTTTGCATTTCTATTTAAATTTTGGAATCAGCTTGCTGTTTGTGTAAATAATAGATGTGGTTATTTTGGGGGTTGCTATGAGTCCATAGATTAATCTGGGTTATATTTTAAGTTTCAAGAACATGCAATATTTCTCCATTTAATTAGCCGACTTTAATTTATCTATGCAATATTTTGAAGTACAGAGGGTTTTCACATCTTTTAAGGGTACCATATTTTTGACAATATTATAGATGTAAACTATTAAATGTTTCAATTGTTTGTTTCTAGCATATGGAAATATAATTTATTTTTGTATGTTATATTGATCTGATGTCCTGCTTCCTTGCTAAAGTTACTTATTGATATTAGTAAAGTTTTCTTTCATAGATTCTTTGAGCGTTTCCACATAAATTGTTATCTTCAAGTAAAAGTGTTCACTAGTTTTCATTTTTTACCTTATTTATTTAAATTTGCCTTATTTAACTGGCTGTGAAAGAAAGTGAATCAAAATGGTAAGAAATTAAAAAAATTGAAATTGCTCTTTATCTACCAAAGTAATTAAATTAATATTTTAAAACTTTTCCATAACTATATTGAGATCCAAATGGCTTCATCGGTGAATTCTGTCAAACAATTAAGAGGGAAACATCATGAAATTTACATGAATGGTTTCAGAAAATGGAAAAGAAAGGAATGCTCCTGGCTGAGTTTTGGGGGCCAGCATAACCCTGATATGAAAATCTGATTAGGACTTTACCAGATAGGACATTCAGTATATACATAGATGCAGAATTTCTCAAAAATATCTCGATCTGCATATAAACTCTGCCCTAATTCCTGACTGATTTTTAAACTACACAGGAACAGAAGAAATATTGGAGAAACACACTAAAAAGAAGTTGCTGGAAGCCAAGAAAACAGCAGAGACACGAGATGCTGCACAATGTGGGGGACACAGGTTTTGTAGTTTAAATCCAGGAAGGTACCTGCTTACTAAAAGACAAAAAACACTAATCTTCACAACAGAAAACAAACGCCAGAGTAACACAATGTATAACAATGTCCAGTTTTAAATTAAAAGTTATTAGCTATCCAAAGAAACAGACAAGACAGGAACCACGAACAGGAAAAAGAGAAGTAAATAGAAGTAGATGTAGTGGTCACAGATGTTGGATCTAAAAGACCAGATCTCAGATTTTAGGAGCCAATAGTGGCACACTACTGGCACACTAATTACTTTATTTAAAACAAAAGAAATATGCACAAAATAAGAGAGTAAGAACTCCCAATAATTGTGCATTCGTAAACTCTGCAGAAAATCTGTAACAATTGAAATTAACTAAAGGCTTGCAGCAACACAGGAAGCACTCATTTAATAAATACATCACAACATCAGTAAAAACTGATCTTATTTTCACTGCCTGATCTCCAGATCAGTGGTAGCCTTGAAAAATAATAGCTGATGTTCTAAGAAGGAAGATTATAGCACACAGGCTTATCTCAAGAAACAAGAAAACCCCCAAGTAAACAACCTAACCTTATACGCATAGGAGGTAGAAAAAGAAGAACAAACAAAAGCCCAAACCAGTAGAAGGAAGGAAATAATAGAAATTAAAGCAGAAATAAGTGAAATAGAAACTCAAACATAATAGAACACATCAGTGAAACCAGGATTTAGTTATTTGAAAAGATCAACAAGACTGATAAACCTTTAGCCAGACTCATAAAAAAAGACAGAGGACTCAAATAAATGAAGTCAGAAATGGAAGAAGAAATAACAACCAACATTACAGAAATAAAAAGCATTATAAGAGAATATTATAGCAGTTGTATGCCAACAAATTGGACAACTTAGAAGAAATGGGTAAACTCCTAGAAACATATAAACTACCCAAACTTAGTCAGAAAGAAATAGAAAATTTGAACAGACCAGTTACTGGCAAGGAAATTGAATCAGTAATCAAAAAACTCCCAACAAAACAGAAGACCAGGAACAGATGGCTTCACAGGTAAATTGTATCAAACATTTATTTTTTTAGTTTTTTCTTAAAATTTTTAATGTTTTTATTTATTCTTGAGAGGGAGAGAGAGACAGAGCATGAGTGGGGGAGGGGCAGAGCAAGAGAGGCGTATCCAACATTGAAAGAAGAGTTAATACCTATCTTCTCAAACTATTCCAAAAAAAGAAAAACCGAAAAGGAAGGAAAGCTTCCAAATTCATTCTATGAAAAAGAGAACTATTGGCCAATATTATTGATGAACATAGATGCAAAAATCGTCGGCAAAATATTAGCAAAGCAAATCCAAAAGTATGTTAAAAAAATCATTCACCATGATCAAGTGGTGCAAGGTGGGAATATTTGCATGTCGACCAGTGTGATACATCACATTAACAAGAGAAAGAATAAAAGCCATGTGACCATCTCAATAGATGCAGAAAAAGCATTTGACAAACTACAGCTCCTGCTCATGATATTGTCACCTGAAACTAATGTAACACTGTAGGTTAGCCACACTGGAATTAAAAAAAAAATAACTAGAAAATAAAAAATAAATAAAAGTGTAAAAAATAAAAATAATTATAGCTGCTGCAATGTGTTAACAAATACACAATGTGAGAAAAGGTAAATAATGCCATCAAATTATAAAAAGGGGGAAGTAAAAGGATGAAGCTTTTGTAGATCAAAATGATGATGCTATCAGTTTAAAATGTACTGTTTTAGGGGCGCCTGGATGGCTCGGTCGGTTAAGCGTCTGACTTCGGCTCAGGTCATGATCTCACGGTCGGTGAGTTCGAGCCCCGTGTCAGGCTCTGTGCTGACCGCTCAGAGCCTGGAGCCTGCTTCTGATTCTGTGTCTCCCTTTCTCTCTGCCCCTCCCCCACTTATGCTCTGTCTCTCTCTCTGTCTCAGAAATAAATAAACATTAAAAAAAAAAGATATATCGTAGAAGCAGCAGTTGGAAAAAGGCCTGGGGTATACAGGAAGGAGATTTGTTTGCTAGTCTCAGAGCATGTGCTGCAGGAGCAAAGGTCTTTGGGAGACTTATCCAAGAACAAAAGAGCTACAGGGAACGAATAGTAGACTAGAGGAAGCAGAAGAATGGATCAGTGACTGGGGGACAGAGTAATGGAAAACAGTCAACCTGAAGAGAGAGAAAAAACAAGTAATAAAAAAAAAATAAAAATAGACGAAGGAAACTCAGCAACACCATCAAGTGTATAACATTTACAATATAGGGATCCCACAAGAAAAAAAAAGGTGGCAGAAAATTTATTTGAAGAAAAGAATAGCTGAAAACTTCCCAAATGTGGGGAAAGAAACAGAAATCCAGATCCAGGAGGTATAGAAAGCCCCCAACAAAATCAACCCAAAGAGGTTCACACCATGACACATAGTAATTACAATGGCAAAAGTTATGACAAATAGAGAATTTAAAAACAACAAGAAAAAAAAAGTTACATACATACAAAGGAAACCCCATAAGGCTATTTGCTGTTCTTTCAAAGGAAACTTTGCATGCCAGGAGGAAGTGGCATGATACATTCAAAGTGCTGAAAGAAAAAAAAAACTCTGCAGCCAAGAATACTCTATCCAGCAAGACTGTCATTCAGAATAGAAGGAGAGATATAAAGAGTTTCCCAGACAAACAAAAGTTAAAGGAATTCATCACCGCTAAGCCAGCCTTACAAGAAATTTTAAATGGGAATTTTTGACGGGAAAGGAGGGAGAAAAGTAGAAAGCACATAAGCAGTAAAATTGAATAGATCTATAAAAATCAGTCAAGGGACTCACAAAATAAAAGGATGTAAAGTATGATACCATACACCTAAAACATGGTGGGAGAGGACTAAAAATGTATTGCCTTGAGAGTAGGCTTAAACTTAAGGGACCATCAACCTAATATAGACTGCTCTATGCATAAGGTACCGGTAACCACAAATCAAAAAACAGTAGTAGTCATGCCAAAAATAAGGAGAAAGAATCCAAGTATATTACTACAGAAAGTCAGAAACTTGTGAGAGAAGAGAGCCAGAGAAGAAAGGGGCAACAAAACAACCATAAACATTTACCAGAATGGCAATAAGTTAAGCATCTATCAGTAATCACTTTGAATGTAAATGGACTAAATGCTCCAGTGAAAAGTCAAAGTGTGATGAAATGGATGAAAAAGCAAGACTCATCTATGTGATGCCTACAGGAGACATGTCTCAGACCTCAAGACACATGCAGGTCGAAAATGAAGGGATGGAAAAGCATTTGTCATGCAAATAGAAGTGAAAAGAAAGCTGGGGTAGCAATATTTATATTGGAAAAAAAATAGACATTAAATCAAATACTGTAGCAAGAGACAAAGGATAGTACATATTCATAAAGGGAGCAATCCAACAAGAAGATGTGACAATTGTAAATATTTATGCACCCAACATAGGAGAATACAAATACATAGAGCAGCTAATAATAAACATATAGGAAGTAATCAATGGTAATACAATAATTGTAGGAGAAGGAAGTAATTGATAGTAATGCAATAATATTAGGGACTTTATCACCCACTTACATGAATAGGTAGATCATCCACACAGAAAATTAACAAGGAAATAGTGGTTTTGGATGACACAGTGGACGAAATGAACCCAACAGATATTTTTAGAGCATTCTAATCTACAACACCAAATGCACATTCTTTTCAAGTGCACATGGAACATTCTTCAGAATAGATCACACGTTAGGCCACGAAACAAGTCTCAACAAACTCCAAAAGACTGAAGTCATACTGTGCTTCCTTTCTGACTACAATGCTATGAAACTAGAAATCAACCACAAGAAAAAATCGGGAAAGAGCACAAATACATGAGGCTTAAATAACATGTTATTAAACAATGAATGGGTCATCCAAGAGATGGAAGAGATAAAAAAATAGAGAGAGAAACAAATGAAAATGAAAACACAATGGTCCAAAATCGTTGGGATGCAGCAAAAGCAGTTCTAAGTGGGAAATTTATAGTAATACAGGTGTACCTTAAGAAGCCAGAAAAATCTCAAACCACCCCCCCCAACTTTACACCTAAAGAGGCTAGAAAAAGGAGAATAAACAAAACCCAAAACCAGTAGCAGAAAGGAAATAATAAAGATTAGAGCAGAAATAAATGAAATAGAAACTAAAATAGAACTGATCAATGAAACCAGGAGGTGGTTCTTTGAAAGTATCAACAAAAGTGACAAAATTTTAGTCACACTCTACAAAAAAAAAAAAAGAGGGAGGACTCAAACAAACAAAATCTGAAATGAAAAAGGAGAAAAAACAACCAACACCACAGAAATCCAAAAATTATATGAAAATATTATGACAAATTATATGCCAACAAATTGGGCAAACTAGAAGAAATGGGTAAGTTCCTAGAAACATAAAGCCTCCCAAAATTGAATCAGGAAGAAATAGAAAATTTGATAGCCTGTTACTAGCAAGGAAATTGAATCAGTAATCAAAAAATTCCCAACACACGTAAGTCTGGGACGAGATGATTTCACAGGTGAATTCTACCAACCATTTAAAAAAGAGTAAATAAACTATTCCAAAAAATAGAAGAGAAAGTAAAACTTCCAAATTTATTTTATGAGGCCAGCATGACCCTGATACCAAAACCAGATAAAGATGCTATAAAAAAAAGAAAACTAGAGGTCTGTATCACTGATGAATATAGATGCGAAAATCCTCAACAAGGTATTAACAAACCAAGTCCAACAACACATTAAAAAAATCGTTCATCACAATCAAATGGGATTTATTCCTGGGATGCAAGTTGTTTCAATATTTGCAAATCAATCAGTGTGATATATCACATTAGCAAGAGAAAAAAAATATGATAATTTCAATAGATGCAGGAAAAGCATTTGACAAAGTACAACATCTAATTATGATAAGAAACCCTCAACAAAGTAGGTTTGGAGGGAATATACCTCAATATAATAAAGGCCATATATGAAAATCTATGGATAACATCATACTCAATGGGGAAAGACTCTTCCTCTAAGATCAGGAACAAGACAAAGAGGTCCACTTTCACCATTTTTATTTAACATAGTACTGGAAATCCTAGCCACAGTAATCACACAAGAAAAAGAGATAGGATGCTTCCAAATTTATAAGAAATATAACTTTCACTATTTGCAGGTAGCATACTATATAGAGAAAACCCTGAAGGCTCCACACCCACAAAGAAAATACCAGAGCTTATAAATGAATTTTACTGAGGTCGCAGGATACATAATCAATATACAGAAATCCTTTGTATTTCTATACACTAATAATTAAGCAGCAGAAAGACAAATTAAAAAAACAATACTATTTAAAATTGTACTAAAAATAATAAAATACCAAGGAATAAACTTAACCGTGGAGTTGGAAGACCTGTATTTTGAAAAGTATAAAACATTGATGAATGAAATTGAACATGACACAAACCAATGAAAAGCTATTCCATGCTCATGGATTCGGAGAACCCATATTGTTAAAACATCCATACTACCCAAAGAAATCTACAGATTTAACGCAATCCTTATCAAAATATCAACAGCATTTTTTTTTACATAATTAGAACAAATACTCATAAGATTTTTATGGAAACACAAACTCCGATTAGCCAAAGCAATCTTGAAAAAGAAGAACAAAACTAAAGATATCACAATTCCAGATTTCATGATGTACTACCACGGTGTAGTCATCAAAACAGTATGGTACTGGCACAAAAACAGACACAGATGAAAGGAATAGAAGAAAGAACCCAAAAATAAAACCACGATTATATGGTCAATTAATCTATGACAAAGGAGGCAAGAATATGTAATGGGCAAAAGACAGTCTCTTCAACAAATGGTGTCGGGAAAACTGGAAAGCTGCATGCAAAAGAATGAAACTGGACCGCTTTCTTACATCATACAGAAAAGTAACCTCCGAATGGATTAAGGACCTAAATGTGAGACCTGAAACCATAAAAATCCTAGAAGAGCCCACAGACAGTAATTTCTAGGACATTGACTGTAGCAACAGTATTCTAGATATGTTTCCTGAGGCAAGGGAAACAAAAGCAAAAATAAACTATTGAGACTACATCAAAATAAAAAGCTTCTGCACAGCGAAGGACATAATCAACAAAACTAAAAGTCAACCTACCGAATGCAAGAAGATATTTCCATATGACATACCCGATAAAAGGTTAGTATCCAAAATATATAAAGGATTTATACAACTCGACTCCAAAACCACAAGTAACCCAGTTAAAAAATGGGCGGGAGACCTAAAGAGACATTTCTTCAGAGAAGACATCCAGATGAGCAATAGACACGTGAAAGGATGCTCAACATCACTCATCATCAGGGAAATGCCAAATCAAAACCACAGTGACATGTCACCCCACACCTATCAGAATGCCTAAAAAGAAACCACATGAGACAACTGTGTTGGCGAGGGGATGTAGAAAAAGGAAGCCTAGTGTGTTGCTGGTGGGTGCAGCCACTATGGGAAACAGTATGGAGTTTACTCAAAAAGTTAAAAAGAAAACTATCAAATGATCCAGCAATTCCACTTCTGTGTACAGGCACACTTCATTTTTATTTATTTATTTATTTATTTACTTACTTACTTATTTATTTATTTATTTATGTATTTATTTGTATTTTAGAGAGAGAGAGAGAGAGGTAGAGAGAGAGATAAAGAGAGAGAGAGAGAGAGAGAGAGAGAGAGAAAGACTCCCAAGCAAGCTCCACACTCAGCACAGAGTCTGATGTGATGTGGCGGCTTGATCCCACGACCCCGGGATCACGACCTGAGCTGAAATCAAGGGTCAGATGTTCGACCGGCTGGGCCACCCAGGCATCCCAAGCATACTTCATTGTATTGTGCTTCACAGATGATGCAGTTTTTACAAATTGAAGAATTGTGGCAGCCCCACGTCAAGCAAGTCTGTTGGCACCGTTTTTTCCAACAGCATCTGTCCAGTTCATGTCTCTGGGTCACATTTTGTTAATTCACACAATATTTCAAACTTTTTCACTTTCATTATATGTGTTATGGTGGTCAGTGATGAATAATCTTTTTTACCTCTTTTTTAAATTGAGTGTAGCTGATTTGATTAGTGATATTTGATGTTACTATTGTAATTGTTTTAGATGCCACAAACTGCATCCACATAAAATGGCAAACTCTTAATTGATAAATGTCCCGTGTGTCCTGTGTTCTCCACCAACTGGACATCCCCCCCATCTCTCCCCCTCACCTCAGGCCTCCTATTCCTTGAGACAAAAAAATATGGAAATTAGGCCAATGAATAACCCTACACTAGCCTCTAAGTGTTCAAGTGAAGGGGGGACTCTCACGCTTCTCACTTTAAATCAAAAACTAACAATAATTAAGGCTAGTGAGGAAATCGTGTCAAAAGGTGAGATAAGCTGAAAGCTAGGTCTCCTGTGCCCAACAGTGAGCCAAGTTGTGAATGCAAAGGAAAAGCCCTTGCGGAAAATTGAAAATGCTATTTGAAGGACGACACAAATGAGAAGAAAGAAAAACATCCTTCTTACTGGTACGGAGAAAGTTTGAGTGGTCTGGAGAGAAGACCACACCAGTTACAACATTCCCCGAAGCCAAAGCCTAGTCCAGAGCAAGGCCCAAACTCTCTCTAGTTCTATTAGATTTGAGACAGATGAGGAAGCTAGAGAAGAAAAATTGGAAGCTAGCTGAGGTCGGTTCATGAGGTTTAAGGAAAGAAGCGATCTCCATCACATAAAAGTACAAGGTGAAACAGGAAGTGTTGATGTAGAAGCTGCAGCAGGTTACCCAGAAGATCTAGCTAAGATAATTTGCAAAGTTGGCTACACCAAATCTCGAATTTTCAAAGTAGAGAAAACAGACTTCTATTGGAAGAAGACGCCCTCCAGGACGTTCACGGCTAGTTGAGAGAAGTCAGTGCCTCGTTTCAAAACTTCAAAGGATGGACTATCTTGTTAGGGGCTAATGTAGCTGGCGACTTTAAGATGAAACCAGGGTGGGTGGACAGTTTGCAAATCCCAGAGCCTTCAAGAGAGATGCTAAATCCAGTCTACGAACAGAACAACAAAGCCTGGATGACAGCACATCTGTTTGCAACATGGTTTACTGAATGTTTTAAGCCCATTGTTGAGACCTTCTGCCTAGAAAAAAGATTCCTTTCAAAATATCCCTCTTCGGTGGCAATGCATCTGGTCACCCAAGTGCTCTGATGGAGATAGACAATGAGATTAATGTTGTTTTCACACCTGCTAACGCAATATCCATTCTGCAGCCCATGGATCAGGAAGTAATCTCAACTTTATTATTCAGGAAATAAATGTTGTAAGAATAGAGCTGCCGTAGATAGTGATTCCTCTGATGGATCTGAGCAATGTACATTTAAAACCTTCTGGAAAGGAGTCCCTCTTCTAGCTGCCGGTAAGAGCATTTGTGACTCATGGGAAAAGGTAAAAATGTCAACATTAACAGGAATTTGGAAGAAGTTGATTCCAACCCTCATGGACTTTGAGAAGATGAATGTAACAAAAGAAATGCAAGACCGGTACACTGAAAACTGCAAAAGAAATGTTAAAGAAATGAAAGAATATGAAGAATGCTAAATACCTGAAAATGTATCTGGTGTTCATGGACCAGAAGACTTAATCTTGTTAAGATGACAATAGTCTACAAAATGATCTACAGATTCAACACAGTTCTTGTAAGAATCCTGGATGCCTTATTTTTCAGAAACTGGCAAAATGCTTATAAAATTCATATAAAGATGCAAGGGCCCTAGAATATCCAAAACAATATTGAAAAAGAAGAATAAAACTGACATCCAGATCAAGGAGGCACAGAGAACTCCCGTCAAAATCAACAAAAGCAGGCCAACAGCAAGACATATTGTAATTATGTTTGCAAAATATAGTGATAAAGAAAAAAGCAGCAAGACACGAGAAGTCCTTAACTTACAAGGGAAAACTGATAAGGCTAGCTAGAGATTTATCAAAGAAACTTGGCAAGCCAGAAGAGAGTGGCATGATATATTCAAAGTGCTGAATGGGAAAAGTCTGCAGCCAAGAATCGTCTATCCAGAAGGCTATCGTTCGGAATGGAAGGAGAGATAAAACGTTTCCCAGACAAACAAAAACTAAAGGAGTTTGTGACCACTAAGCCGGCTCTGCAAGAAATATTAAAGGGGACTCTTTGAATGGAAAGGAGACACCAAAAGTGACAAAGACAAGAAAGGATCAGAAAAAACATCCAGAAACAATGGCAAAGCAAGTACTAAAATGGCAAGAAACATGTATCAATAATTACTCTGAATGGACTAGATGCTTCAATCAAAAGACATACGGCGTCAGAATGGGTAAAAATACCAGGACCCATCTATATGCTGCTTACAAGAGACTCATTTTAGACCTAAAGACACCTGCAGATTTAAAGTGAGTGGTGGAGAAACATTTATCACACAAATGGATGTTAAAAGAAAGTCAGACCAGCAATACTTTTAACTAGACTTTTTTGTTCTTGTTTTTATCCTGCTTTGGTATCAGGGTAGTACTGGCCTCATGGAGTGATTTTGAATGTGTTCCCTCTCTTCCATTATTTGTAAGATTTTCATAAAGATTGTCATTATTTTTTTTTATTGTAAATATTTGATAGAATTCACCAATGAAACCATGTGGTTTTGGGCTTTTCTCTGCTGGGAGATTTTTGATTCTTAATTCAACTTTCATTCTTATTATTGGTCTAAGATGGTTTCTTATTTCTTGGATTTAAGACTCATGATTCAAGCATGGCGACTTGTGCATTTTTAAGAATTATCTGTTTTTTTCCCCTAAGTTATCTGATTTGTTAGTATATAATTGTTTACAGTAATCTGTTTTCACACTACGTGTTTCTGTGGTTATATTGTCTTCTCTTCTATTTCTCAATTTGGCTTTTGAGTTTTGTTTTCCTAGTTAATGCAGTTAAAGCATTGCAAATTTTGTTTATTGTTTTGTAAAAATCGGTCATTACTTTCAATGTTATTGTTTATTCTGGTCTCTATTTAACTTTTTTTTTCTGAT